>NC_139023.1:11279589-13679589 GCF_964662115.1 Mustela nivalis | reverse complement strand
TTTAGCTATAAACAGTACTTTCAATATACTTCAACAGTCTTTGTCTTTTTTAATAAATAATTTACTTATTTTACACTTAATATAACTAATAATCTGGGTATATATTCTACCATCTTATTTTATGATTTCAATTTCTTCCATCTTTTCCATATACTTTTTTTCCCTATTCTTTCATTTGGATTGATTTTTCTTCTTTCACTTATATTTATCTACTTTAGTTAATATTATGCAATCTATTTTTAATTTTTAATGATTAACTTAAATACATTAAAGTGCAAATACATTAAATGCAAAAAATAAAGAACAACAGTAAAATAAACATGAGTATACATCTAAGTAAATAATAACAATGCCAAGTTTTAAGCTACATTCATGGAACTGAAATACAGAACAATAGTAGACAAGTTGGGAAAAGGGGATTAAATGGAGTTAGGTATTCTAACTTTAACACCTACATTATGAATTATATATTATTTAAATATAAATTATTTAACAGTATAATTTATAAGTCAAGACCTTCCTAAGTAACCACTTACCCAGAATTAGCCAAAGTTAAGATGAAGGGCGCAGTCTTCCAAAAGATTGCATTCACTTCAAACACCAGCCACAGGGTTGGGGATTTCCAGGGCCACGCTCATTTGTGATCAGCTAGCTGCAAATCTGGAGTATCCCACTTCACTCTCAAGTTCAATTACTCATTAGAACAACTCACAGATGGGATTGGGAGGGAGACAAACCATAAGTGACTCTTAATCTCACAAAACAAACTGAGGGTTGCTGGGGGGAGGGGGGTTAGGAGAAGGGGGTGGGATTATGGACATTGGGGAGGGTATGTGCTATGGTGAGTGCTATGAAGTGTGTAAACCTGGCTATTCACAGACCTGTACCCCTGGGGATAAAAATATATTATATATTTATAAAAAATTAAAAATTAAAAAAAATTGCATACATATTATAAAAAAAAAAGAACAACTCACAGAACTCAGAAAAGCATCACAGTTACTACTACAGTTTTACAATAGCAAAAGGAATCAAGTCAAAATTAGCAAACTATTCGAAGGAAACACGCATAGAGAGAAGTCTGCAAGGGTTCTCATATGTTCTAAGTATTCAAATGGAAAGACAAAACAGACAAGACTGATGTAAAAGAAACTTATGCTGCATATAGGAGACATATCTAAAAGGTAAGATTACAGGAAGAAGGGAAGTGAAAGGATAAAAAGATTACCCTAAGCAAATGCCAACAGAAATTTAACGTAGATGTATTAAATTCAAGCAAAGAATACATTACGACAAAAGGTATTATTAGAATTAAATAAATAGATATTCTAATAATGTTTGTCAGAAGTATATAACAATTCTAAATAGTCATGCAAACAATAATATCATTGCCTCAAAGTTATGAAGCAAAATAATAACAGAACTAAAACTAGAAATAACCAAAATTATAATCGAGTTTTAAAATGTCTGTTTCTCTAGGCCACCTGGGTGGCTCAGTTGGCTGAGAGACTGATTCTTGGTTTCAGCTCAGGTCATGACCTCAGGGTTGTGGGATTGAGTCTATAGGATTATAGGAGTTTGTAGACTCAAGAGAACATTAAAGAAGTTCTGGTACTCAGAATGAATTCTGTAGTAATTCCAAGATATTATTTGCCTTTTGACTTACAATAATAAGAGCTGACATAAATACTGGTGGCACAAAAGCAACAGTGAGTAAAATTGTGGCACAATAACAAAATCAGAGAAGTATCATCAAGCTGTACTAAGAGTAATTGTATTTTTCACTATCATTCATTCACACTTAAAAACAATCAAACACACAAGCAAACCAAAAAGCTGTATTGAGGGACTTTAACATGATACTATTTTGAAAAATTTGATAACTCAATTAACTAATCAGATGTGGTCTTCAGAGTGTGATCTGATGAACAGTAGGGTCCCCAAGACCCCTTTACAATAGCAAACTGTGGTAAAAGTCCTATATTTTTTATTGCCACATACCTACAGAATAAAAAAAGACATTTCCACTTAAAAATGTCCTTAATGAGCAATAAATATTATTAATTTTATTAAATATTATCTTTTGGGCACATTTTCAAATGTTTTATATTAAAATATGAATTATATGTAAAGATTTCTACCATGTACAAAACTATGATGACTATCTAAAGGAAAATACTTGTGAAATTGTTTGAATTATGAGTTGCACTAATCATGGAGCACCATTTACTTAAAGAAAATGACTGATGAGGTATTGTCATTTATACTTGAATATATAACAGACATTTTTCAAAAACAAATTAAATGAGTTTATCATTTGAAGGAAAACAACTGTCAATATGTTTTGTCAATGGGAAACTTGTGTACAATACTACAAGCCTCTATAGCTTTTTATAGATTTTTATGATGAAATTGCTGGTGTTATCAACAAATATGATTTTTGGATATTTTATAATGGAATATGTCAACATTTAGAAAATCTGTGTATAATCAATATCTTCAAATGACCAATGCATAATGTTATAAAATCATACATGGGCAAAGATCCATTCTCAGAGCAAAAACAGACCAATAGAATTTAATATAAATGACTGAAAATTTCATTGATGTGGTTTCAAATTCTACATAGCAACTAACTCTTATGAAACCCCCACTTGTCAAGTTGTGATATGGTATGAAATAAGTTTATCCAGTTATATAAAAATACTATTAAAGTATCACTCCCTTTTCGGACTACATATTCATGTGAGATTAGATTTTTTTCCCTACTTCACCCAAAACAGAGCCTACTAGAATTAATGCTGAAGCAGATATGAGAATTTTTTCCATCATCAAACCGGACATTAAAGAGATCTACAAAAGTACAAAACAATATCACTCTTTTTTTCTAAATTACTTTATTTTGGAAAATACAGATACTTTGCATAAAATGTGTTATTTATATATAAAATAGTTCATTGTTATTTTAAATTATGTTGAATTTTAATTTATAATAACACAGATATCTAGAGGTACAGCTCGCCTAAACAAAAGTTCTTTGGGTCCTCAATAATTTTTAAGACTCTAAAGAGACCCAAAATGTTTGAGAACTTCTGTTATAAAATGATATAACAAATAGTGAATAAGTCTGGCTAAAAAGAATAATACAGAACCATGTACCTGATAACTAAAGGCTATAATTCTTAAAAAGTTCATACATTTATAAATGATAAAGGGATTCTCACCAAATCTCAGGGGACTGAAGAATTTTTGTCTAAAAATAAATTCTCATAAATACATATTTATGTAACTATCACCTCATTTCCCTCACCTCCAAAATTCCCCACATGCCCCTTTGTACTCAATTTCCTCCCCTTTACCAGCTCTTAGAAACCACTATTTTTTTTTTCCTGTCCCTGTAACTTTACCTTTCCCAGAAAGAAATATAAATGTAATCACACAATATGTAGACATTAGTCTCTGGCTTCTTTCACTTAGCATAATGAATTTTTAGATTGATTCATGATGCTGCAATTATAAGTAGTTTATTTCTTTTCATTGCTGAGTAGTATTCATTGTACAGGATGTACCACAGGTTGTTCATCCATTCACCAGCTGATTTGGGTAGCTATAACACTTTATTGATTATGAATAAAATCAGGACTGATTTCATAGGCATGTGACCTATGCAGTTGTAGACTAGATGATCAGACTAGATGAACAAGAAATGGCAAGCATGTTGGAGATAATAAGACCTATGTTCTCCAGAAGATTAAATACAAACCAACGAAGATCCAGGGTTCTCTCACATCAGTAAAGGGCTTTAGGAGTACAGTAGTAAGAGACATGCTGGGACATGCTTGATGAAGTAAAGGACAAATCATTGCATCTTGTATCATCTACAATTAAGAAGAGACTATGGACTCTGAAAAACAATCCGAGGGGTTTGAAGTGGCGGGGGGGTGGGAGGTCGGGGTACCAGGTGGTGGGTATTATAGAGGGCACGGATTGCATGGAGCACTGGGTGTGATGAGAAAATAATGATACTGTTATGATAAAAATAAATAAATGGGGGGGGGGGACAAATAGCCTGGCCAGATTCTTCAGGTTTTGGAGGGATTGTAATTCACACATGGAAATACTACTTTGATCCATTCACCTAGTGACATGGATGGCAGCAGGTGTGAAGGAGACCAGATTAGAAAAGCACTCTGCATCATGCCTATACTATGGTAAAAAACCATTCTTCTACTTAGGCCAAAAAACAAAGCAGAGTCTATGGTACCAGAGGAATCTGTGGTTGCAAGAGTTTATGGCATGCCTTGGTAAAAGAAACACAATTTGTAAATCTTAGGTTTCTAGAGAAAGGTTATGCTTTCTGCAACAGAAAACTACAAGCCACTAGGTAACAGCTCCTATGTGCTACTGGTCTCTGGCAGAGATGAAATATTTGGGTATAGAATATCACATGACTGTGTCCAGAGCTATCCCTCAAGTAGTGAGTTCTGTCAGATCTACTGTGTAATCATAAAGTTGGATAGGGTCAACAGCAATCCACTTTAAAATGGAAGTTATATTAAGGATCAAAAAGAAGCAAAAAACATAGTTAATCTAGATGACTAAGTGGCCCAGTCCCCACAATCATCCACCTCTGTACTCACAGCACCCAGTCCTCAGCTCAACATATAGCCACATGAGTAGTCCCAAAAGAGTGTCTGTTTTTACTTAGATTTGACTTCTAATAAGCCTTTACTTTCTTGTCAATTCATCAATGCAATCTATATTTTATGCATTATTTTCATAATTTTTATTGGGATGATAAGTAAGGGAATTCTGTGTCACATTGCTAGTATCTATAGGCAATCTATAGCTCAATAGTCCAACAAATCAGTCCATCAGCTTTGGGAGAATGAAATTTTTCAAATTAATTTTATGGAGATGGTTAAAATGTGCTATTAAATGTATTAGATCTTTTCTTTATTTCTACATGAAATATGGTGAAACTCTGGTGAATTTTAATAAAAATGGAATGGCCATTCCACATTTTAAACCCCTACCTGGAAATGATAATGGATTTGGGGGTATATAAAAATGTGTATATGTTTACTTATTTTCCATGTTTTATCCACTTTATAACAGAAATGTGAGAATCCACCTGCTTATTTTGTAATTCCTGAGATAAAGTATGTGACAGGAAGGCCAAAGCAAAGCTTAAAACATCCTTTTCCTGATTTTAATAACATTTACAACAGATCTACATTTTTATGCTATGAAATAAAATTATCATATGAAGCAAGTAATCTCACCTAATATGTTTCTAAGTGCTTTGCAATTATTTTTATTCTGGTAATTTATATAAATAATGGGCTAACTTAATAAGAAATATCAAATACTGTATTAAAAACTAATGAGAGGGCAAAGAAATAAATAAAATTCTGATTCACTAAATGTGCTTTGTATATTATTCTGATGCTAGATTTAACATATGAATGTCTTTTTAAAAGTGTAATTAAGAAAAGAATTGAAATCAAGTCTATGGAAACAGGAATGATGCAATCAAGTTTCTTTATGCTTCATAAAAAAATGGTGAACAATTATTATTATAGACAGACCATATAGATATGGACCAACCACAACTGTGTCTATGTGAAAATGTCCATTTTGTAATACTGATGATTTAAATAAATCAAATTTGCATATAAGTAGTCAATTATTATTTGTGGATTCAATTGTTGTGAAAATTATCCAACAAAATTTGTTAGGAAAACTAATATCAATATTCATAGTACCTATTCCCAAACAGTCTCAGAACTGAAAAATTTGAGTTTCTTGATGTACATGTTCTCAACTGAGGTCCAATAATGCAACCCTCTGCCTTGTTTCAGCTTTCATACAGATATGACCAGAGGAAAAGCAGGTAGGGGCAGCATAGTGTGGTGCAAGAACTCTGGCTCTAGGCAGTTGTAAGGGTTTGAATACCAACTCTGGCAACTGTTAGGAGGGTAGTTCCTGTTATAGGAGTTACTTTATTCTTATGAACCTTATTTTCTCTTTATAAAATCAAGAAAACAGAATCTACCAGGAAGAGTTATTCTAGGACTTGAGATCATAATCTATGTGAGGTATCTCACACACACACAAACACAAAAACACACATTTCCCCTAGGAGCAATGTTCTAATACTTACTAATTTAGTGTTCACAGAAACTTTATAGAACATATGTACCACAAATGAGATTCAATTGATTTCATACAGACACATATATAAATATATATGCATATTTATATATATATATATATGGATATGTGTATTCATATATGTATAAAAATTTATAAAATTTGACTCTAAATTTACTTAGAAACATGGCCTGAAGTATTCTTAAATTTCATTTCATCAGCAACAGTAATAAAAATATGCTCATGTGAGCAGAGCTAGAAATGATTATATTATTTAGTATTTGGAGAGAATAAAAATCATGCATTGATGATAAAATAAATCATAGGCTGATGGTTAATAACATTCTGCTGAAATAAAAATGTAAAAACAAACAACAAAATTAAGTACCTCTTAAAATGTGGTAAGAATACTAGAGAAATATACCGCCTATGACACAATTTACAAATGATAGCTTTAAACAAGTTGCTGAGTAATTACCTTTTAAAAACTAAAATTTTATGAGGCAAAGAGAAAAGATTAATCTCCAATTAATTTAGTTTCTAATTTAACAAAAATTATAGTTTTCCACTTTTATTTCCACACACAGAGAAGTGATGTCTTTTATCCTGTATTTATATATGCAGTTATATTTTTCAGTTTATAATTGACATTACTGATAATAGATATGATAGATAATGGAACTAAGGTTACATGAACATGACATAAATTAATCTATTCTTTATGCTCTATCTCCATTGGCAGTACAGATCATCTGTGTACAGTCTATTAGAGATTTTTAAAAGGAAAGAGAAAATAAAACCCGTTTCCCTTAGAGTATACCTATGTAAAATCCACATTTTTTGCTAAGTACAAAAGGTAAGATTTCTAAAACTAGAGGAAAAAGCTATTATTTAAAATTATGACTAATATCTGTTTCTTAAAACGCTTTAATCTTGAAATCTGTGATGGTGCCCTTTTTATTCTGGAAAAAGAACCTACATTGTGTCTTATAGTTATGCTAATACAGACCAACCAAGTACATATCTATCATTCCTTAGAATATTTGAATGCAGCTGTTTGAACATAAAAAGTTGAGTGGTTTTTGTACTATTGTTCAGACTTGAAATAATTAAGAGAATGTACTGAGTATTCCTTCCTCAGTGCTGGGCATTTTTTAGTGGGCTATATCTGAGTATTTCATGATTCTATAATAAAGTACACGTTTGAATTTCTGTTGACTAGATTATTATTTTGTCTATAGCAATACAAATGAATCATTCTTGCCAATGCAAATAAATGTAATCTGGTAGAGAATATAAATATCCGTACTAAAATTCTATTTTGAACAGGTTTTAACATCTTAGTGGTTAACCTATCAATTGGTAAGTTGAGTAAAATCTTTGGCACATACATGTTAATTTTGTATTTTATAAGAGATTTATATGAGTATAAAATTTATTTTATAAATTTTCTATTTTATGAGTCATGATCTTATATTTTTGAAAATTATATCTTAAAATTATGAATAGGATTTTTTATGCAGACACATGAAGCTATAGTTTTACCGTCCTTATTTAAATAGAAATAGACTATTCCATACTTAAGATATATTGCAAGTTTTCATGGAGTTCTGTATGCAGGATATATGGAAATGTATCATAGAGGAGAGCAATAAAACATACAAATATGATCCTTCTCTTCAAGTAATACTTGAGAAAAATCTAAAGAAAACTAAACTTGGGTATCCCATTGGCCCATTAAAAGCCACTTTAAGTTTGCAACTAATGAGTTTATTTGTTCAAATTTCTATTTAAATCATATTTGGTTAGCATATAAGATAATATTGGTTTCAGGAATATAATTTAATGATTCATCACTTACATATAATTTCATCCAGTGCTCAACACAAGTGCCCTCCTTAATACCCATCACCCATTTAGCCCATCACCAACTCCCGTCCATCAACCTTCAGATTGTTCTCTATAGTTGAGGGTCTCTTATGATTTGTCTTCCCCTCTTTTTTTTCCCCTTCCCCTATTTTCATCTGTTTTGTTTCTTTTTTTTTTTTTAATTTAATTTTGTGTGTGTGTTCCAAAATTCACTTTATGCACCACACCCAGTGACCCATCCAATATGTGCCCTCCTTAATACCTACCACCAGGCTCACCCAACCCCCTCCCTCCTCCCCTCCAAAAGCCTCAGTTTGTTACTCAGAGTCCACAGTATCTCATGGTTTGTCTCCTCCTCTGATTTCCCCAACTCACTGCTCCTCCCCATCTCCCAATGTCCTTCCTATTATTCCTTACACTCCACAAGTAAGTGAAACCATATGATAATTGACTCTTACTCTTCTCATGTGCACATGGAACTTTCTCCAAAATAGACCACATACTGGGTCACAAATCAGGGCTCAACTGATACCAAAGATTAAGATTATTCCCTGCATATTCTGAGACCACAATGCTTTGAAACTGGAACTCAACCACAAGAAAAAATATGAAAGGAATTCAAACACTTGGTAGCTTAAGACCACTCTACTTAAGAATGTTTGGATAAACCAGGAAATCAAAGAAGAACTTAAACAATTCATTGAAACCCATGAGAATGAAGACACGTCAGTCCAAAACCTATGGGATATAGCAAAGGTGGTCCTAAGGGAGAAATACATAGCCTTCCAAGCCTGACTCAAAAAAACTGAAAAATCCAGAATACACCCGCTCTCTTTACACTGTAAAAAACTGGAGAATCAACAACAAATTAAGCCAATCCCATACACAAGAAGGGAAATTATCAAGATTAGAGCAGAGATCAATGAGATAGAAACTAGAGATACAGTAGAACACCTCAAAGAAACTAGAAGCTGGTTTTTTGAAAGAGTCAATAAGATTGATAAACCACTGACCAAACTAATCCAAAAGAAAAGAGAGAGGACCCAAATTAATAAAATTATGAATTTTTTTTTCTTAAATTCCACATATGACTAAAATCGTATGGTATTTGTCTTTCCCTGACTGACTTATTTCACTTAACATAATAAACTCTGACTCTATACATGTCTATGCAAATGGCAAGACTTCATTCTTTTTGGTGGCTAAGTAATATTCAATTAATATATACTACCTCTTTTTTATCTATACTGTCGGAGGCAGGCCCCTGGCCAGGGCGGCCTCCGCCATTAAAAGATGGTGCCTGGCTAGTAGCCAGGTTAGGATTGCCTCATGAGACTAAGCGGAAGGCCCGAAGAGGAAGTAAACAGCATTGGTTGCTAGCGAAGTTGTTCGTTTAGGTGCACAGCCTGATTCGCTCCCTCCTGTACCCTGCTCACTGATTGGTCATGTAAGCATATATAAGTGTGTAGACTTGCGGAAATAGAGAGAGAGAAGAGAGAGAAGATGCATCCGAACCAGGGTTCTTGTCGTCCTTGCGGGGCGAGGGCGATACTATACATCAGCTTTTTTTTTTTTTTTAAGATTTTGTTTATTTATTTGACAGACAGAGATCACAAGTAGCCAGAGAGGCAGGCAGAGAGAGAGGAGGAAGCAGGCTTCCCACTGAGCAGAGAGCCCAATGCAGGGC
The DNA here is from genome assembly GCF_964662115.1 of Mustela nivalis. Classification (NCBI taxonomy): domain Eukaryota; kingdom Metazoa; phylum Chordata; class Mammalia; order Carnivora; family Mustelidae; genus Mustela; species Mustela nivalis. Next base: position 13,669,877 of record NC_139023.1, on the reverse strand, counting down.
TCGATCCCAGGACCCTGAGATCATGACCCAAGCCGAAGGCAGAGGCTTAACCCACTGAGCCACCCAGGTGCATCAGTTGATTGACATTTGGACTCTCTTCATAATTCAGCTATTGTTGATAATGTTGCTATAAACATCAGGGTCGTATGCCCCTTTGAATAAGTATTTTTGTATCTTTTGTGTAAATATCTAGTATTAAAATTGCCAGGTCAAAGGGTAATTTTATTTTTAACATTTTGAGGAAACTCCATACTGTTTTTCAGAGTGGCCCCACCGCTTTGCATTCCCACCAACAGTGCAGAAGTTTTCCCATTTCTCCCCAATCTCACCAATATCTGTTGTTTCTTCTGTTGTTAATTTTAGCCATCCTGACAGGTGTGATGTGGTACTTCATTGTAGTTTTGATTTGTATTTCCCTGATTATGAGTGATGTTAAACATCTTCTCATATGTCTGTTGGCCATCTGGATGTCTTCTTTGGAAAAATGTCTATTCACATCTGCCCATTTCTTAACTGGATCATTTGTTTTTGGGGTGTTGAGTTAGATAAATTCTTCATAGGTTTGTTTTTCTTTTTTTTTTTTAACTTTTTATTTTTTATAAACATATATTTTTATCCCCAGGGGTACAGGTCTGTGAATCACCAGGTTTACACACTTCACAGCACTCACCAAAGTACATACCCTCCCCAATGTCCATAATCCCACCCCCTTCTCCCAAACCCCCTCCCCCCAGCAACCCTCAGTTTGTTTTGTGAGATTAAGAGTCACTTATGGTTTGTCTCCCTCCCAATCCCATCTTGTTTCATTCATTCTTCTCCTACCCACTTAAGCCTCCATGTTGCATCACCACTTCCTCATATCAGGGAGATCATATGATAGTTGTCTTTCTCTGCTTGACTTATTTCGCTAAGCATGATACGCTCTAGTTCCATCCATGTTGTCGCAAATGGCAAGATTTCATTTCTTTTGATGGCTGCATAATATTCCATTGTGTATATATACCACATCTTCTTGATCCATTCATCTGTGGATGGACATATAGGTTCTTTCCATAGTTTGGCTATTGTGGACATTGCTGCTATAAACATTCGGGTGCATGTGCCCCTTTGGATCACTACATTTGTATCTTTAGGGTAAATACCCAATAGTGCAATTGCTGGGTCATAGGGCAGTTCTATTTTCAACATTCTGAGGAACCTCCATGCTGCTTTCCAGAGTGGCTGCACCAGCTTGCATTCCCACCAACAGTGTAGGAGGGTTGCCTTTCTCCGCATCCTCGCCAGCATCTGTCATTTCCTGACTTGTTGATTTTAGCCATTCTGACTGGTGTGAGGTGATATCTCATTGTGGTTTTGATTTGTATTTCCCTGATGCCGAGTGATATGGAGCACTTTTTCATGTGTCTGTTGGCCATCTGGATGTCTTCTTTGCAGAAATGTCTGTTCATGTCCTCTGCCCATTTCTTGATTGGATTATTTGTTCTTTGGGTGTTGAGTTTGCTAAGTTCTTTATAGATTCTGGACACTAGTCCTTTATCTGATATGTCGTTTGCAAATATCTTCTCCCATTCTGTCAGTTGTCTTTTGATTTTGTTAACTGTTTCCTTTGCTGTGCAAAAGCTTTTGATCTTGATGAAATCCCAATAGTTCATTTTTGCCCTTGCTTCCCTTGCCTTTGGCGTTGTTCCTAGGAAGATGTTGCTGCGGCAGAGGTCGAAGAGGTTGCTGCCCGTGTTCTCCTCAAGGATTTTGATGGATTCCTTTCGCACATTGAGGTCCTTCATCCATTTTGAGTCTATTTTTGTGTGTGGTGTAAGGAAATGGTCCAATTTCATTTTTCTGCATGTGGCTGTCCAATTTTCCCAGCACCATTTATTGAAGAGGCTGTCTTTTTTCCATTGGACATTCTTTCCTGCTTTGTCGAAGATGAGTTGACCATAGATTTGAGGGTCTATTTCTGGGCTCTCTATTCTGTTCCATTGATCTATGGGTCTGTTTTTGTGCCAGTACCATGCTGTCTTGATGATGACAGCTTTGTAATAGAGCTTGAAGTCCGGAATTGTGATGCCACCAACGTTGGCTTTCTTTTTCAATATCCCTTTGGCTATTCGAGGTCTTTTCTGGTTCCATATAAATTTTAGCATTATTTGTTCCATTTCTTTGAAAAAGATGGATGGTCCTTTGATAGGAATTGCATTAAATGTGTAGATTGCTTTAGGTAGCATAGACATTTTCACAATATTTATTCTTCCAATCCAGGAGCATGGAACATTTTTCCATTTCTTTGTGTCTTCCTCAATTTCTTTCATGAGTACTTTATAGTTTTCTGAGTATAGATTCTGTGTCTCTTTGGTTAGGTTTATTCCTAGGTATCTTATGGTTTTGGATGCAATTGTAAATGGGATTGACTCCTTAATATCTCTTTCTTCTGTCTTGCTGTTGGTGTAGAGAAATGCAACTGATTTCTGTGCATTGATTTTATATCCTGACACTTTACTGAATTCCTGTATAAGTTCTAGCAGTTTTGGAGTGGAGTCTTTTGGGTTTTCCACATATAGTATCATATCATCTGCGAAGAGTGATAATTTGACTTCTTCTTTGCCGATTTGGATGCCTTTAATTTCCTTTTGTTGTCTGATTGCTGAGGCTAGGACCTCTAGTACTATGTTGAATAGCAGTGGTGATAATGGACATCCCTGCCGTGTTCCTGACCTTAGTGGAAAAGCTTTCAGTTTTTCTCCATTGAGAATGATATTTGCGGTGGGTTTTTCATAGATGGCTTTGATGATATTGAGGTATGTGCCCTCTATCCCTACACTTTGAAGAGTTTTGATCAAGAAGGGATGCTGTACTTTGTCAAATGCTTTTTCAGCATCTATTGAAAGTATCATATGGTTCTTGTTCTTTCTTTTATTGATGTGTTGTATCACATTGACTGATTTGCGGATGTTGAACCAACCTTGCAGCCCTGGAATAAATCCCACTTGGTCGTGGTGAATAATCTTTTTAATGTACTGTTGAATCCTATTGGCTAGTATTTTGTTAAGTATTTTCGCATCTGTGTTCATCAAGGATATCGGTCTATAGCTCTCTTTTTTGGTGGGATCCTTGTCTGGTTTTGGGATCAAGGTGATGCTGGCCTCATAAAATGAGTTTGGAAGTTTTCCTTCCATTTCTATTTTTTGGAACAGTTTCAGGAGAATAGGAATTAGTTCTTCTTTAAATGTTTGGTAGAATTCCCCCGGGAAGCCATCTGGCCCTGGGCTTTTGTTTGTTTGGAGATTTTTAATGACTGTTTCAATCTCCTTACTGGTTATGGGTCTGTTCAGGCTTTCTATTTCTTCCTGGTTCAGTTGTGGTAGTTTATATGTTTCTAGGAATGCATCCATTTCTTCCAGATTGTCAAATTTATTGCCATAAAGTTGCTCATAGTATGTTCTTATAATAGTTTGTATTTCTTTGGTGTTAGTTGTGATCTCTCCTCTTTCATTCATGATTTTATTTATTTGGGTCCTTTCTCTTTTCTTTTTGATAAGTCGGGCCAGGGGTTTATCAATTTTATTAATCCTTTCAAAGAACCAGCTCCTAGTTTCGTTGATTTGTTCTATTGTTTTTTTTGGTTTCTATTTCATTGATTTCTGCTCTGATCTTTATGATTTCTCTTCTCCTGCTGGGCTTAGGGTTTCTTTCTTGTTCTCTCTCCAGCTCCTTTAGGTGTAGGGTTAGGTTGTGTACCTGAGACCTTTCTTGTTTCTTGAGAAAAGCTTGTACCGCTATATATTTTCCTCTCAGGACTGCCTTTATTGTGTCCCACAGATTTTGAACCGTTGTATTTTCATTATCATTTGTTTCCATGATTTTTTTCAATTCTTCTTTAATTTCACGGTTGACCCATTCATTCTTTAGAAGGATACTGTTTAGTCTCCATGTATTTGGGTTCTTTCCAAACTTCCTTTTGTGGTTGAGTTCTAGCTTTAGAGCATTGTGGTCTGAAAATATGCAGGGAATGATCCCAATCTTTTGATACCGGTTGAGTCCTGATTTAGGACCGAGGATGTGATCTATTCTGGAGAATGTTCCATGTGCACTAGAGAAGAATGTGTATTCTGTTGCTTTGGGATGAAATGTTCTGAATATATCTGTGATGTCCATCTGGTCCAGTGTGTCGTTTAAGGCCTTTATTTCCTTGCTGATCTTTTGCTTGGATGACCTGTCCATTTCAGTGAGGGGAGTGTTAAAATCCCCTACTATTATTGTATTGTTGTCGATGTGTTTCTTTGATTTTGTTATTAATTGGTTTATATAGTTGGCTGCTCCCACGTTGGGGGCATAGATATTTAAAATTGTTAAATCTTCTTGTTGGACAGACCCTTTGAGTATGATATAGTGTCCTTCCTCATCTCTTATTATAGTCTTTGGCTTAAAATCTAATTGATCTGATATAAGGATTGCCACTCCTGCTTTCTTCTGATGTCCATTAGCATGGTAAATTCTTTTCCACCCCCTCACTTTAAATCTGGAGGTGTCTTCGGGCTTAAAATGAGTTTCTTGGAGGCAACATATAGATGGGTTTTGTTTTTTTATCCATTCTGATACCCTGTGTCTTTTGACAGGGGCATTTAGCCCATTCACATTCAGGGTAACTATTGAGAGATATGAATTTAGTGCCATTGTATTGCCTGTAAGGTGACTGTTATTGTATATGGTCTCTGTTCCTTTCTGATCTACCACTTGTAGGCTCTCTCTTTGCTTAGAGGACCCCTTTCAATATTTCCTGTAGAGCTGGTTTGGTATTTGCAAATTCTTTCAGTTGTTGTTTGTCCTGGAAGCTTTTAATCTCTCCTTCTATTTTCAATGATAGCCTAGCTGGATATAGTATTCTGGGCTGCATGTTTTTCTCGTTTAGTGCTCTAAAAATATCATGCCAGCTCTTTCTGGCCTGCCAGGTCTCTGTGGATAAGTCAGCTGCCAATCTAATATTTTTACCATTGTATGTTACAGACTTCTTTTCCCGGGCTGCTTTCAGGATTTTCTCTTTGTCACTGAGACTTGTAAATTTTACTATTAGGTGACGGGGTGTGGGCCTATTCTTATTGATTTTGAGGGGCGTTCTCTGAACCTCCTGAATTTTGATGCTCGTTCCCTTTGCCATATTGGGGAAATTCTCCCCAATAATTCTCTCCAGTATACCTTCTGCTCCCCTCTCTCTTTCTTCTTCTTCTGGAATCCCAATTATTCTAATGTTGTTTCGTCTTATGGTGTCACTTAATTCTCGTATTCTCCCCTCGTGGTCCAGTAGCTGTTTGTCCCTCTTTTGCTCAGCTTCTTTATTCTCTGTTATTTGGTCTTCTATATCACTAATTCTTTCTTCTGCCTCATTTATCCTAGCAGTTAGAGCCTCCATTTTTGATTGCACCTCATTAATAGCTTTTTTGATTTCAACTTGGTTAGATTTTAGTTCTTTTATTTCTCCAGAAAGGGCTTTTATATCTCTCGAGAGGGTTTCTCTAATATCTTCCATGCCTTTTTCGAGCCCGGCTAGAACCTTGAGAATTGTCATTCTGAACTCTAGATCTGACATATTACCGATATCTGTATTGATTAGGTCCCTAGCCTTCGGTACTGCCTCTTGTTCTTTTTTTTGCGTTGAATTTTTACGTCTTGTCATTTTGGCCAGATAAGAGTAAATGAAGGGGCAAGTAAAATACTAAAAGGGTGGCAACAACCCCAGGAAAATATGCTTTAACCAAATTAGAAGAGATCCAAAATCGTAAGTGGGGAGAAAGGGGATAAAAAGAGGTTCAAAAAGAAAGAAAGAAAAAAAAAAGAAAAAAGAAAAGAAAAAAAAAAAAAGAAAAAAAAATTTTTTTTAAAAAAAGAAAACACCTGAGAAAAATGTAAAAAAGAAAAAATATATATATTAGATAAACTAGTAAAAAATCGTTAAAAAAGAAAAAGGTAACAGTTAAAAAAAAAAAAATTTTTCCCCGAAGGCGAGAAGAAAAAGAAAAAAAAAAAAATGAAAAAGAAAAAATTAAATTAACTGCAAGACTAAAAAAAAATCACAGGAAAAAAGCCATGAGTTTCGTGCTTGGCTTTCTCCTCGTCTGGAATTCTGCTGCTCTCTTTGGTATTGAAACTGCACTCCTTGGTAGGTGAACTTGGTCTCGGCTGGATTTCTTGTTGATCTTCTGGGGGAGGGGCTTGTTGTAGTGATTCTCAAGTGTCTTTGCCCCAGGCGGAATTACACCTCCCTTACCCGGGGCGGGGGTGAGTAATCCGCTTGGGTTTGCTTTCAGGAGCTTTTGTTCCCTGAGCGCTTTCCGTAGAGTTGCGGAGGACAGGAACACAAATGGCGGCCTCCTGGTCTCCGGCCCGGAGGAGCCGAGAGCCCAGGGCCCCACTCCTCAGTGCGCCCTCAGAGAACAGCGCCCAGTTACTCCCGTCTGCCTGACCTCCGGCCGTGCTCCGAGCTCACCGAGCCTGCGACCGGTTCAAGGTAACACCGAGCTGCGAGCTCACTGTCGGCTCTGTCTGTGTAGCCGGCTTTCCCGCTCCAATACCCGCAAGCTCTGCGACACTCAGACACCCCCGATCCTTCTGTGACCCTGCAGGACCTGAGGCCACGCTGACCCCGCGTGGGCTTCGCCCCGGTTTAGCCTCTGGAGCGATGTCCCTCAGCGGAACAGACTTTTAAAAGTCCTGATTTTGTGCGCGGTTGCTCCGCCACTTGCCGGGAGCCGGCCCCTCCCCCCGGGGTCTATCTTCCCGTCGCTTTGGATTCACTTCTCCGCCGGTCCTACCTTTCAGAAAGTGGTTGTTTTTCTGTTTCCAGAATTGCTGTTCTTCTTCTCTTCGATCTGCCGATGGATTTTCAGGTGTTTGCAATCTTTAGATAAGCTATCTAGCTGATCTCCGGCTAGCTGAAGCAGTCTCAGCTTGCTACTTCTCCGCCATCTTGACTCCTCCCCCTCTTCATAGGTTTTTTATACTAACCCTTTATCAGATAGGTCATTTGCAAATACCCTCTCTCATTCTGACTTTTAGTTCTGTTGTTTCCTTTGCTGTGCAGAAGCTTTCTGGATTGATGAAGTCCCAATAATTCATTTTTGCATATTTTCCCTTGCCTTGGAGGCATGTCTGGTGAGAACTTGTTAGGCCAAGGTCAAAGGTAACTTCTTGTGTTCTTTTCTAGGATTTTGATGGTTTCTTGTCTCACATTTAGGTCTTTCATCCATTTTGAATTAATTTTTGTGTATGGTGTAAGAAAGTTGTCCAGTTTAATTTTCTGCATGTTGCTATCCAATTTTCCCAGCACCACCTTTGAAAAGACTGTCTTATTCCATTGGATATTTTTTTCATGCTTTGTAGAAGATTAGTTGACCGTACAGTTGTGGATCCATTTCTGGGTTTTCTATTCTGTTGCATTGAACTATGTATCTGTTTTTGTGCCAATACCATACTGTCTTGATGATTATAGCAAATAAAGCCTAAAGCCAGCAGAAGATGGGAAATAAAGATAAGAGCAGAAATAAATGATATAGAAACAAACAAAGGAGTAGAACAGATCAATGAAACTAAGAGCTGATTCTTTGAAAGAATTTTTTAAAAATTGATAAACCCTTAGCCAGACTTATCAAAAAGATGAGAAAATACACAAATAAATAAAATAATGAAAGAGTAGAGGTCACAAGCAGCATCACAGAAATACAAACAATTATAAGTGAATACTATGAAAAATTATATGCCAAAGAACTGGATAATCTGGAAGAAGTGGATAAGTTCCTAAAAAAATACAAACTACCAAAACTGAAATGGGAAGAAATAGAAAATAACCAGCAAAGAAATGGAGTTATTAATCAAAAATCTCCCAACAAACAAAAGTCTAGGGCCAGATGGCTTCCCAGAGGAATTCTACAAAACATTTAAAGAAGAGTTAACACCTATTCTTCTCAATTGTTCCAAAAAATAGAAATCAAAGGAAACTTCCAAATTCATTCTACAAGGCCAGCATTACCTTGATTCCAAAACCCGATGAAGACTCCACTAAAAAGGAGAATTACAGGCCAATATACCTAATGAACATGGATACAAAAATTCTCAACATGATACTAGCAGATCAAATCCAACAGTACATTAAGAAATTATTCATCACAATCAAACGGGACTTATTCATGGGCTGCAGAGGTGGTTCAATCCACATGATGCAACTAATTAATGAGTTTTAAGATGGTATCAAGGAATCTTCATAAGATAGTATAAAGCAAACAAAATGAAGCAGATTACATACATTTTTAAAATGAGAGATTAGGTTGAAAAATACACTGAAAAAATTTGAAGGTGGTCTGGTATCATTGGCTAAACTTTGACTAACCTATAAACAAAATTAAAGCACTGGGTACACGAAGCATTGGACTGAAAGAGCGGAATTAGTATTGAACAAAAAACCCGAGTTCAAATCTCAACTCCATCCTTTATTGCTGTCACCTTGAGGAAGCTAACTAATATCTCTCTGAGCCATTATGTCCTTCATTTCTGTCTTTTAGGATTGTTGTGAGAATTAAATGAAACAATGTAGAAAAGTATTTTGTGAACACTTTCGCATCATGCAAATGTTGATTATGTGTGTTCTTAAAAACCATGAGAATAGCTTTCTTCGTTTAAAACAATGATAAGAGTTTTGAGATTTTTCTCATCACCCCCTTATACAGGCTAAATTTAAAGAAAGTATTTATGTATTTCTATTCATTCCATAAATTTTTGAACTTTTTCCAGTATTATTGTTTCATTTTTCTGTTATCTTGAGTATAGCATATTCCAAGAGTACTTTCTTTTTTACTACATAAAATCAGGTAAAAATTTCAGCTCCATATAATCTAACTACTTATGGCCACACTATACTTTTTTAACATTACTTTTGCTTTTCTTAGTTTACTAAATCATCCTGATTTTTGGCATGAAATAAAAGCAGTCTTTTATATTTCACATATTGATTTTCAGATTTAAAAGGAAAACATTTAAACATGAAAGACATTGATGTATATATACAGCCAATTTATTTTTTTTTTCCTGAGTGGGCTGAAATAACTAATACCTGCTTTGAAAGCATTAGATCTACATACACAAGAGTGTTGGAGAACATGACAAATGTCTATTCTTTTGCCAAAACTCCAATTCTGTTCCTTCCTCATAATAAAACTTTCCTCTATAAATGAACCAACTGGCAACTGTTGGTGTGGCAGTTCTTTGAAGGGCTATAAGTGGTTCAATGTGATTCTCTCTGCCTTTGTCTTTAATGATTGCAATCACTAGGTATTTCCAAAGATGTCATTTTCTCTGAATATTCACCTTATCATCACATTTTCTCAGAAAAGTGTTAAGTGTATTTCTTCCAGAACAGTACTTCAGTTATGTGGCTTATTATTTCTTTATCCACAGCTAGGTTTCTGTCATATAATGGTCATCTCGTAAACTTTCTGTTCTTCTTTAAAACACATTTTTTAAGTGTAGCACAACAAAACACTTCTAGAACTAATTTAAACACATAATCTAGAACTAATTTAATCTTTCTGTTCTTTGGTAGTTGTTTTATTATTGCTAATAACACATCACCTTTTCATTTTTTAAACAAGTATGTCATTGAAAACTATTATCAAATTTAAACATCTACATCTGTTTTTGTCCTGAATTTCTTATCTCCTTTTAACTAACTACAGTCATTGGTGATTTAAGCATTATTTTATTTTATTTTATTTTATTTATTTTATTTTATTTTTCAGTGTTCCAACATTCATTGTTTATGTACCACACCGAGTGCTCCATGTAATACATGTCCTCCTTACTACCTACCACCAGGCTCACCCAACCCCCCACTCCCATCCCCTCCAAAACCCTCAGTTTGTTTCTCATACTCTTGTCCAAAAGTTCTGCCCTGATGGTGATTGCTGAATTCATGTTTTGCAAAGGAACACTTCACAGACAATATCTCATTTCCAACTCCTGAGAAGTGCTTTCTATAAAAAGCAGATGACTAAGAGATAACCAGCTGTATACACAAAAATTTCTACACTAAGCAAGCCATTCCAAACTGAGAGACTCAACTGTTGATGTACAGTTCTCTGAACTGTAATTTTCATCTTAGCATATATGGAAAATCTTAATAAAATTGGGTCAATTAATCTTTGGTTCGTGTAACTATTCTTTATAGAGCCTTGAGATTATGACTCCTTTGTTGAGAAATTTTCTGGGCAAAATTCTAAATTTGAATTCCAACTCCATTATGTTTGTGTAAGTTACATAAATTTTCTATGTTTCTTACTTTAGAAAAGAAGGACTGTAATAATGGCTACATTGTGCTGTTGTCAAACGGTGTTGATGAGAGGTTGTACATAAGAGCCTTATAAATGTTCTAGTAGTACTTGAAAATTTGCTCATTCCTTTATGTTATTTCCAGTCATAATACCCTCACTCTCAGGTTTGGGTAGCATGGCATCCAATAAGGGACTGAGAAAAGTAATTATTTCTATATTTCCTAATACATAGTCTCCAGATTAATAAAATAAAATAAAAATATTTTATAAATACAATATGGTAGGCAAATATATATTTTATTTGATGTCAAAAAAGTCAATCAATATTTTCTTATCACTTGTTCATATACATTTGTTCAGTTTTATGTATTGTTTTACAGCATTATATCAATCTCTTAGAGGTTATAAGAACACATTAAATGCAATGTGAACTTTTCATGAAATAAGGTTTTGGTTTACTTTTATTAGCACTGGCTACTCTCCTGTCCCATTCATTCCATTCTTCCTGCTTGCAAAGTTTTACAATGAAAGTCAAAATTCTTATCCTTGGTCCTCTATAGAGAAGGTGTTTTCTCCCTCTCATTTTCTTCCAGATTTTCACTTTGTCTTTGGTTTTGTGTAGCTTGAATAGGATATGGCTGGCTGTTTTTATTTTTAATTGTTAATTTTCTTGTTATTTAGTTTTTTGTTGTTGTTGTTGTTGTTGTTGTTGTTGTTTATGTTCTCTGAACATCCAGAATCTGTGGTTCTGTTTCTGTCATTAATTTTGGAAAGTTTTAAGATTATTTCCTCATGGTGCCTGGGTGGCCCAACCAGTTAAGCATCTGCCTTCTGCTCAAGTCATGATCTGGGGGCCTGGGATAGAGTGCAGCATCAGGCTTCCTGCTCAGTGGGGAGTCTGCTTCTCCCACTGCCCCTCCCCCTACTCATGCTTGTTCTCTTTCTCTTTCAAATAAATAAATAAAATCTTTATTTTAAAAAAAAGACTATTCAAATGCTTCTCTACCTTATTGTCTCATCTCCCAGTTTTCCATTTGTGAATATGCTAATATTTTGATATTTCCCCACTGCTTTTGGATTTTCTGGGGTTTTTTAATTCATCTTTTTTATCTTTTCTTTATCTTTATCATAGCCAATGAAAGAATAGAAGATAGATCACTGGGACCTTTCCTTTTTGTTTGGAAAGGTCCCAATGATCTATCTTCTATTCTTTCATTGGCTATGTGGATTCCACAGATGAGTCCATTGAAGGCATACTTTATTTTTCTTCCTGAGGTTTTCATTTCTAGAATTTCCTTTGAATTCTTTTTCCATCATTTCCATTTATCTGATGACTTTGCCTTTTGGCCTTGCATGTTTTCTCTTTCTTTGCACTAGAACCCTTAACATATTAATCATGGCTATTTTATATTCCTTATTTGATCATTCTAACATCTGTGTCATACCTGAATCTGGTTCCGATGCTTGCTTTGTCTCTTCACACTGCTTTTTCTTGTTTCTGGAATTTGCTCTTTTTGTTGAAAGTAATGCCTGTTGTATAGGGTAAAATATATTGAGGTAACTAGGCCTTTAGCGAAAGGATTTGTGTTGATCTAGCTAGGAGCTGGGCTGTGTTTAATGTTTGTTGTAGTTTTAGGTTCCACAGTCTTCAGATTCCAATGTCTTTGTTTTTGGCTCCCATCTTGGCTTTTGGGCTTCCTTTTCTACCGTTCTTCAGGGAAAGTCTATGTTTTGAAGCTCATTTAACTATAATCCACTGTTATAATACAGAAGGTTTACCCTACAGTGGTAGGGTAGGAGGAGAAAGGACATTCCTTAGTCTTCTGATCTTCTGATTAAGTTTCAGTCTCATAATTGCTTGTGTATTGGGGATGTCTCATACTTCACAGGTATTACTGTTTCTTTTCTAGGAGCAGAGTTGGTTTTTGTCTTTGTTTTCTTACCATTTATTCCTTTTCCTAGGCATTGTTCTCAAACAATTTCATTGAATCCCTACCTCCTGTTGATTGTTTTTGCTTCTCCTCACCCCTTAAGTGTGATGAGAATGAGAGGAAAATAGGTAGAATAATGTATCAGCATGGCCTTGTGGGTAGACTTTCTCCCTGAAGAGGGAGCTTTTATTATGGAGAAGAATCTAGGAGAGTTACAAGTTGGCTACTTTTCCTCTTCCTCTGCCAGGGCTTTGAGGACATTTTTCCTGGATCTTCATTGTGTGAACTTGGTGGGGTTCCTGGAGAGAAAGTCCACGAAAACATGGAGATCCCTGTGATTGTAGCCTCTAAGAGTTTACGTTTGTTGTTTATGCTCAGTTTTCAGAAACAACTTAGTAAAATTACCAGTGAAGTTGTCCTACCTCTATGGCTGTCAGTGGTTTTTGTTCCACTTAAGCACATCTCAGGTACAGTATCTCCCTGAACATACCTACCTCTTTAGATTTTTGTTGCGAACTCCGTCCTTTAGGAGTTCAGGAAAAATCATAGATCTTCACTTTGTCTAGTTTTTATTTGTTGTAACCCTATTCTGTTCATACTAACTGATCCAAGGTTGCATATGATTTCATGTGTAAAGGCATTCATGCATAAATTGCCTCTCATTGATAGAATTATCACTTGCAATTTAATTCTTTGAGTAATGTTAAAGCTTTTCTTCTGCAAAATACAAACACTAATAAGCCAATGAATAAAGATCAACCCTTACTATGATTATTTTTTTCTATCCCAACTTTCTTTTCTTACATCATCCAATATTAAAGTGAGAGAGAAAGATGCTAGTCAATTCCTGTTATTCCTGAATCTTTTAGTTACTAAAATTGTTTCTTATTGAGATGAGTGATAAATATAAAATTGGTTTTGAAACTCATGTCTGGCAACACCATCATCGAAAATGCAAAGGCATTAATGTGATACATGACTGGTGTTGCAAGTTCATCTAATGTACCATACTCCAGAAGATGGGTTAGAGAAGAAGAAGAATCATTCTATGTAGACTCTGTCATCATAATTCACCATGTTGTCCTGGACAATTAAAGGAAAGTTCTGTTATTTTTTGCTTCTTGCATTAAGATCCAAGTCAACTAGTCTATATCCCTGGAGTGCTTTCTGATAAATCTTTCCCAGTGGTTTCAATTTACTTGTCTTAGCTAAGCCAGACAAAGATAAACAATCCAGAAAAGTTGAGAAGTTGAAAAGACAATGGGCAAAATGGTCCATGGATGATACTTCTCAGTGCACGATTAGTAGGAATTAATTCTATTCTCTGACTTAGTAATGATTGGAGTTGAGGGATTTGAGAGTTGGGAATAATTACCAAAGAAAGTAAATGGATAGGTGAGTCACATAACCTCCACCCCAGCAAGACATTTAAGTTAATGAAAAAAAAACTACTCAGTGATTCCAAAGTGCCTTTTAGAAATAGTACCACTATGGCTCTAAGCAATTTTCAGAATATCTGCAGCTTTCCAGTTTGGTGGTTGACAATCATATCTTTTTTTGTTCCCTGTTGGGTAAATGCAGTATATTCATTATATTTATATTGCTTTCTGGCTTTTAGTGGTCTTCCCACTTGATTTGATCCAATGCACTCTCTTTTTAGAAAGCCAAAAGATGACAGAAGCATATTATTTCAGACATAAATAAAAAAATCATAATTATATATGTGACAAAAAAATTCTTGACTTTATAATTCACCCAGTTTATTCATGAATATCCACAGAAAGCCTCCACCTAATAAGCCCATCATGTTTAAAGGATATATAGTATCATATTAAGGAAAGTCTGTTAATTATCTAGTGAACTGAATTTAGAGAAAAAGCATATTTAGATTATCCTGATGCTAAATATAGCCATTTTTTAGATTATCAAATTAAGGCAGAAGCTTACATATTAAACTTCATAAAAAGATTTTTATAATATATAAAATAATCCTATAGGTCAAATTCTACTTTAGATAATTATATCTTTCATTCCTTTAACTGTCACTAATATAATTTCCTCCTAAAATAATTGCCTTCTCTCTGACACCCAAAATCACCCCAAACTTATTTTCCACATGGTATTGTCCACAGACTACCTTTGTAAAAATAAATTTTACTCTTCTACTTGACCTCCTATGTACAAGTATGTAGTACATACATACTTTCATTCATTCAAGCTCTACCACCCATTAGCCTATTGATGAAGAAAGTGAGAAACAGCAACATTGGATGACATGAATCTGGTTCATACCTAGTCGGTAGCAGCTTATTTAAGATTGAAAATAGAGTTATTCTGCTATATCATAATACTTCTATGCAACCTTCCGAGGCTATCCTGTTTTATGAAGAGACACTCAGGATACGGAAAGTCATAAACCAAGAAGGAAATAGGTCGATTTTTAATATACAGCCATTAATTGTCTATGCGATTTCTTTTTTTTTTTTCTTTTCTTAGTTTTTTTTTTTAATTTTTTTTTATTAATTTTTTATTTTTTATAAACATATATTTTTATCCCCAGGGGTACAGGTCTGTGAATCACCAGGTTTACACACTTCACAGCACTCACCCAAGCAAATTGTCTATGCGATTTCTTATTCCACATGGAGAGTTGTAAGAAATATAATTCAGGAATGCCTGAGGGGCATAGCCACTTAAGCATTTGCCTTTGGCTCAGGTCATGACCTCCTGGTCCTGGAATCAAGTTCCATATTAGGCTCCTTGCTCAGTGGGGAGCCTGCTTCTCCCTCAGCCTGTAGCTCCCCCTGCTTGTGCTCTCTATTTCTCTCACTCTCTCAATCTCTCTCTCCCTCTCTGTGGACAAATAAATAAAATCCTTCAAAATAAATAAATAAATCTAGTTTAGAAGAAGTGTACCACTGGATTCTTTGCATGGTGAAAGTAGGAAGTTTTGTTTTGTGTTGTTAGGAAATTGTATGTTCATTTAAAAATATGCAAATTAACCAAGAATGTGTATAATCTTAATCAAATGGAGCTGTCGGCACAGCTCCATAATCCTTGCAAAGCTTTTCTAGAAGCCTCTATAAATTGCATATCAGGGTAGAAATTACCTAGGCAAATAAATTATTTCTCTTATAACAAAAATGTATGATACCAAAGATCCACTTTTACTTTGAGATTTTAAAGTAAGCATATAGATAGCATTAAGATATGAATAAACATGAGTGATAGATTGAGTTGTCTAACAGCCAGCCTCAAGCAGAAAAACCAACTGACTTGAACAAAGGATCTCAGGAGAGAGAGATTTATGTTATTCAGCTGAATTACATTCCTTTATAGACTGCTGCGGATGGGTTGCAGGAAAAGCAGCCATCCATCCGATTTAAATAGACTGCATGCTAGTACTATAGATATACCATTAATTCATTGTCAGGGGTTGCTGTAGGCATAGAACTGGCTTTGTTCTCTGACAGTCTTCCCAGATTAAATAGAAATGCCATTTACCACAGTGTCAACTAAGTAGGGCCCATATACCACTATAATCAAGTTGCAGTGACATTACATATTTTAGCCTCAATATTGAAAATGGTTAAGTCAGCAGACTTACTATCAGCAGAACTCGTTGACCCCTGAGAGCCACATGTAATTTATCAGGTGGTTACTGCCTTCTGTGTGTCAGTAATAATACTGGTGTCTCTAATTTGCGCTGCATATTATAGTCACAAAGCTCACATTCTTTTTTGTAGACTACTCTTTTTATAAGTTTGTGAAGCACATATTATTATCTTAAATTTAGGGATAACAACATTTCACAGGAGAAGTTAAACGAGGTTTTCAAGTTTATACAACCACAAAGTGATAAACCCAGAATTCAAATACGGATATCCTGACTCTAATGTCAATATTTTTTTCCATGGCATTGTTAGGTACTCTGAAATGGAGTTTGGATAAATGAAGTATTACATGTGGTATATTACATTCTAAGAGTAGAGTATGCATACAAACAACTATAATAGGAAAAATGACAGCAGGCATTAGGTATCATTACTTTCTTTAGTGTTTCAGTTATTCATTAAATCTCAGCAGAGATAGTGCTGCCTTAAAATAACCATGAACAAATTTCCCTCAATAGCTTGGAATAATTAGAAACCAGGTCTTAAACCTGAATATTAATGGAGATTGTTTTGTTTAATCTGTTGTTACTAAATATACACTAAGTTGCTTACAGGTAGGCCACATAGTCTATGTGAAACATTTTAGATCTCTTTTACATATATAAGCTCTGAGAAGATTGGGAACATATTTAGCTAATGTAGTCAGACATTAAGTTACTGGTTTGGAATGCTTCTCATTTGAAGACCAAAAAAAAAAAAAAAATAGTGTTTGTATTTTAGATGAGGTACAGAGTTTACTGAACGCTTTTAAAGAGCAAGTATGAGAGTCTGATCCCCATAAAAGCATACATCTCCTAAAAATTAAACAGATCAGATGCTTTACACTCTAAAACCATTAATGATTCAGTGTGTGCATTTGCAATCCAATGGGCAGCACATTGTCTTCACTCTACTTTCCCATTACAGGGAGACGATCTGTCAACATTTAGTGCCGCCTACAGACACCACTCCACCTGCAATTTCAGTCTCCAATGGCTCCATATTAATGAGGAAGTATCAATACTTGAATGCAAAATCTCATTTAAGATGCACGGTGACCAGAATGATGAAAAACTCTTTTGTAGATAATCCGTGGATTGGATAAGAAAAAATACTCGTTCTGCCCAGTTAACTATATCTCAAGATAACCAGACAGTCAGTGTATCAATAGACATTGTAGTGCCTAATAAAAACATATATCTTTATAGAATTTCCTGAGAATGACTTCACTTTCAAAAGAGGCAACTGGAACAAGTTTTAAAATAGGTTCATCAGAGTGCATAAATGATTCAGCTTTTTCCCCCCCTACCACAGCACTCTTATATGTAGCTTATTGCATAAAATAATACATATCTTTTATATTCTTTTGTTATCAAGATGACATAAGAGTAATATGTTAAATAAAAAATTAACCTGTTATTTTAAATAAATATATCTCTCAGAAAGTTGAAAGAAAATCATAGAATTTTAATTATCAGGAATAAACCAAATATATATATCCCATTCTTTTTCATTATAACTGATCTCCATAATCTCTTTAACTTTTCTAGTTGTGCCTCAGGTCAGATCCAAATAATTTGCTTATTTGTTCTATAATTTTGAATTCAACAAGTATTTTTTTTTAAGATTTTATTTATTTATTTGACAGAGAGAAATCACAAGTAGATGGAGAGGCAGGCAGAGAGAGAGAGAGAGAGAGGGAAGCAGTCTCCCTGCTGAGCAAGAGCCCAATGCGGGACTCGATCCCAGGACCCTGATATCATGACCTGAGCCGAAGGCAGCGGCTTAACCCACTGAGCCACCCAGGCGCCCCGAATCCAACAAGTATTTATCAAACACTTATAGACCTAACACTGTGCCAGTTATCTGAGAATTTAAAAAGAACATAGAAGTCTTTCTAGGCTTTCAAGAAGCTCATGATATTATCTTAAGAAGACATATGTCCATCATATAGTACTAGGAAAAGAATGTGGTCACATTTCAAATTTGGGAGAAAAAGAGTAAGTGAAATGAAAATTACTCAGGAGGAAGACGAGATAGAGAACAGTGAAATCTGATTTTATTTCTAATTGACTTCTCTTTATTATTTCCTATTTTCTATGCAAACTCTCTTTGCTTTGCTACCCATATTATCCATGCATTCAAGGAAAGTAAAAGATTTAAAGTTTTCCTCTAAGTTTTAAAAAATGAACAGATTAATTTGTCTACACACACACAGACACACATCATTCTACAATCATATATGTATGACTGTGTGATCATTTTTTAGTATATTAAATCCATACAAATCAATGTCTCTATTCACCAAAGATAAAAAAAGTTTCTTAAATATAATATGAGTGACATAATTTTTAATTATAATGAAATGTAGGCTGAAATTACTTTATTTCATGGTATTTCTGAATATACACCTATACATGCACACACACACAAATATACCATTTTATATATACAACATGTATAAAACTAATTTAATATAATTTAATTTAATATACGCATACATATATAAAAATACACACATATATACATACATATGTGTACATGTGTGGGTATGTTACTTTATCCTAAGAGATTAATTCTTCACTTAAACTTATAAACCAAAACACCATCTAGTAGTCTTGGTGAAGCTTAAACCAAAAAACATGACAAAGTAGTGGTAAATTAATGCTAGGCAAAAGTCATAGGTAATATTTTATAACAACTAGTTTTTAATTAACATAACAAGTATAACTATTAGTACCATCTTCCAGATCATCATCATTGAAATGAAATTCCAAAATAAAAAGAAAGTTCTCTTTTTGTTCTCTGGTGTAAGCAACTCTAAGGAAGTGAATTAAGTAAACATGAGCCTTGTGCATTTGATAAATATGTATGTCTTATTTCTCCTTTCCCACTGCTTTTCATCCAGCTGCAGCTGGGAATCAGGCAATAAATACTATTTATTTATTTTAATAGTATGCTTAGTGGAAGTATTACCAATATTTCCTAAGCTTAAAAACATCCCAAATGCATTTTACTGTGAGGCTCAGCATTTTCATAGTAATTTACAACTTAAAAAGGGTAAACTCTATTACTCTATGTCAAACCAACAACTGGGTAAGTGCGGAATGTTACCCTATGAAGTATGACCAAATTTATTACTGCAGTCATTAGTACATATTGATTCTGCTTATAACACCCCAAAGGGAATAGTAAACCTATTATGCTAGTGCTTGGTCTCTCTCTGTGGGACGAGCCAGGCTTGGCACTATCAAGTTTCAAGCAATGTCCAGTTAGTTCAGCAATCAATGCTGCTCCTTTTGTTTTGGTTATTATTAATGTGACTAGTCAGTGACATGAACTTCAAGATCTGTATCTTAAAATCAAATCTGAGCAACATTACTGCTCTTGTGCAAAGGCACCTTCGCTCAAGCGCTTTTGGAAGTCACACATTTTCTATGTGATACCATTTATTTCTGTTTGTCTTCTGTAAGAAATAGGATTCAAAGTTATAATACTGCCATGTACTCATAGTCTCTTATAGGCTCTTTTATTTCTATATCATAGACTTCAACATTTTATATTCATATTAACTTAGATAAGGTCCCATTAAATCCTAGTAAACATACTTGGTAGTCAGTTTTAAGGACTTAGGTTTTCTCTCTATAATAGGAAACCATTGCACATCTCAAATATATATAATTTTATTTATCAATTATACCTCAATAATCCCTCAGAAAACCTAAAACAAAACAAAAGAGAAAAAATGGCTAGAACTTCAGATCTGCCATTAGGAGGCAGTTTACCCTAACTCAAAGTGTTACCAACTGAATTTTGTTCCCCAAGTTCATATGTTGAGGTCCCAACTCCTAGTATCTCAAAGTGTAACTGTATTTGGAAATACAGTCCTTAAAGAGGTAATTCAGTTAAACTAACACCTTTAAGGCAGGGCTCTATTCCAATATATTTGACAACAGAGACATGCCTGTGATTAGCGGGGAGGACCACTTGAAGAGGCAAAAAGAGGGCAGCCCTCTGAAGCCAAGAAAGAGGTTTCAGAGGAAACCAAGGAAACCAAGGTTGGCACCTTGACCTTGAACTTCAGCATGCCAACCTGAGGAATGAGAAAATAAATTTCTGTTGCTTAAGCAAAAAGAAATTAAAATAAATAAACAAACTGCAGGCTTTTGGAAGAGAAGGTAGCTCCTGCTCCCACTTCCACACCAAGAAAGTCAGTCTTTCCTCTCCCAGTCTTGTCTGTTCTTGCCAAGGCAGAGAATACTTTTCTGGTTGGTAATATTAAAGATCACTGGCCCACCTTTACTAGCAGGCAGCTTCGCAGAGCTGGGTTTGCTTGGTTGTGCCTAAACCTGAGCTTTACTTTTTCACTTTCGTGTATCATATGGTCAGTGAGAAGAGAAGTCGATTTGGACGTAAGGGGTTGCAGAGTCACTCATATCACGTTGGGCTGTGACATGTACATCAAATCCAGTTTCATAGAGCTCTGCACTAGAGTAATTAATTATACTCTTGCCTCCTAGATGATACTATTCACTGTATATAATGAACCCACAGATTCACATAAAAAATGAAAGACTAGACCAAGGCAGAATTTAGTCATTTTGTAGTCCTTCATCATAAAATCATTAGACATAATATAACTAAAATCTAACCTATGCTCCCCCAAACAAAACAAAATCTAAAACCCGTAATTGAGATACCGTTTGAACGTAAGTAATGCAGGATCTCTTATCCAGAGACATTACAGTTGTTCAAATTACTTGCAATCAGAATAACCAGGGGTAGGCAAACTGTGTCTTGCAGGACAAATCCTGCCCAAAGCTGTTTTGTAAGTTTTATTTGAAAACAGTCATGCTCCTTAGTTTCTACAGTTTATGACTGTTTTTGTACTAAAAAGCAAAACTGAACAGTTGAAACAAAGACCATATATACCACAGCGGCAAGACATTTATCTTATGACTCAAAGCAGTAAGTTTGCTAACCCCCAGAATAGTCATACTTTATATATATAATGGTACATACTAGAATTCCAGGGCCAGCCTCTAATATAGAGTAGTTACTCGCTAAAGGTTATTGGATCAAATTCTGAATCTAATATAAATCTTTCATGTGAATTTTATAAATTGGGAGAAAACCTTGGTGTTAGAGATTGATCTAGATCTTTCTTTTCTCTCCTCCCTCCCTCTTGCCTGTCTACCTTCTTTTCTTCCTTCCTTTCTTCCTCCCTTTGTCCCTTTTTTCTGCCTCTTTTCTAGGTGTAAAAGAAGGAAAAAATACTAGCTTTGACTATCCTCCTTGATACTTGAAGAAATGGCCGCTACCACAGGCAGGTCCACAAACCTGTCTCACTAGGAATACCTCGGGGACCCAGTCTTAGCTGTATCCCCCACATACTCTTGTATACCACCTCAGAGATGCTCTCATATACTCTCCTTTCTTGTCACCAGCTAGACCCCATGACCTGACATTTCCTGCCCACCTGCTTGTACTCACGGTGCTCTGTCCCACATCCTTCCTGAAGCTCTTCTTTCATCTTATCTCTTAACTCGGGCAATGGAAAGTGAAACTGTCCTTCTGGTGATAGCTGGACAAAACCTCCAGCCAGCCCAGACCAGCCATACCAGTTTGCGTATAACACCTGACTTGCGCCTGAGTGAATGGACCATGGAGTGACCTCTAGAATGACTGACAGTTATGTTTCCCTCATTGTAATGCTAAAGTCTCCCCTAAGGAGCCTAAGCCTCATTTACATAATATGCAGTGTATGTGTAGGCATGTTTTCTTAAGGCACACGCATGGTCTTAGGCCTGCCTCTGCATACAATGACAATGCTCCCTTATCAATATTCATCTTAACCCTAATTGAAGGAAACCCATTCGCCCTCACATGGAGAGTCACAGCTTTGGAAGTTATTCCTCAGCACCTCCTTACTTTCCGTGACCACTCCACCGGGTGCATCTGTGACTCACCAAGGAGTGAACTCATGTGGGTTTGGGTACATTATGACTCCAGTCACTCCACCATTTATGCAAGAAGATGCCTAAATAAAACCTTGCTTAAGTAGGAGGCACTGACTTGTCATTTTCACGGACTTGTGAGATGGTCAATTTACCAACTTAAATGTTACAGAGGTGGTCATACTGAATTGTTACCTTGGTTCATGTTTAGTTCATCACTTCATGTTATACACAACAATATTTTTCATAGAAGCAATAAAAGATAAAGAGAGCGAGGAGGACTTGAGGGAAGTTGGGAAGAATAAAACTGGTAAGAAAGCTTTAGCTATAGTTAAAAAAAAAAAAAAAAGCTGTCTGCAAATATAGAAGAAATAATTACTTCTTCCCAAGATGCTGCATCAATTTTTTTTCAAAATAAATTGAGTCATAAGCAATTTGTCTTTTCTCTGCTGCATCATTTGGAAGTTTATTTTCCTACATGGTTATATTAAGTTCCTGAATCATTTAATTTTGAATAAGCCCATTATGTCAGTTTTCATTACAGTGGTGTATATGCATAACAAATTGAACTAAAAATTAAACTAAAGAATCAAAAGAGACAAACACAGACATGATGCCCAATAATAACCTCAACAGAGCTGACTGAAAGTTTGGTCATTTCCAATGTAAAAAAGCAGAAAAGTAGTTAATCACAAACTTCATAAAGTCACAGTCAAATCTTATATTTATACCAGATTCTTTCCAAACTAACAGGCTTTGATTTTTATCCCATTGAATGAAAAATTTTCAGTGTGTAAAAATGATTTATGATTATTAAGTTTTTAAAGTTGTAGGGAGAGAGGTAAGATGGTGGAGCAGTAGCGTGACCTTAAGCTTGACTCCTCCCTTGAACACAGTTAGATAAATATCAGTAACACAGCTAGATAAATATCAAATCTGAACACCTAAGAAATCCATTGGAAGTCTGCACATCTACAAACTGAAAAAGGCCCCATGGAAGGTACAAACTGTGGAAAGGTGATTCGTGGGAGAAAAGAGCTCTGGGCACTGCCCTGGGGAGGGAGTCCTGATCCTGGAGGGAGAGAAGGAGAGCAAGAGAGGAGGAGAGAGAGAAAGTGCAGGGGGAAAGGGAAAGAGAGAGAGAGAAAACCCGTGCAAGGGACTGCACAAGAAAACTATTCATCAAAACCATTGACAAGGGAAAAAGAAAGGATTACAGTACAGCCAGTTCTTTAATAAACATTGGAGCACAGAGTCTGAAGTTTCAGAGGTCTGGGACGCTGTCAGGGTCATGACTGAGCAGCGGAGCAGTGCTCCAGTGGGGAAGCAGGGTGGAGGCCCAGCAGCTGCAGCCTGAGCATCTCCAGGGTCACACAGGAAGCAGTTCCCCTGCCTGGAATGCATTTGGTAGAAGTGATACTGCCTCCCCACCAGCAAAGGACCCTATGGACACCATTGAGCTGCCCTGCTTACTAGTATAGGAACAAAGACTCCAGCTGAGGGCCGCAACGCTGGCAGCCTGTGTGTTGCTATTTATCGTAAACTCAGAACCCCTTCCTCGTCCTGCAAGAAGCACAGAGAACTCTCATTAAATTCAACAAAAGCCAACCATCACCAAGGCATATCATAGTCAAATTCACAAAACCTACAGACAAGGAAAAAACCCTGAAAGGAGCAAGGGAAAAAAAGGTCCTTAACCTAGGAAGGTTAAAATGAAGACAGATTAGGTTTGCAGCAGATCTGTGCACAAGAAGTTTGCAGGCCAGAAGACAGTGGAAGGATATATTCAACATGCTGGCAGGCGAGAATTCTACCACTGAACCACCCATGCTATATTCAACATGCTGAATAGAAAAATATGTGGCCAAAAATACTTTATCCAGAAAAGTTATCATTCAGAATAGGAGAGAGATTTTCAAAGACAAAAACTAGAGTTCGTGACCAATAAACAAGCTCTGCAAGAAATATTAAGGGGGATGCTTTGAGTGGAGAAAACAAAAAAAAAGGACTAGAAAGGACCAGAAAACATCACCAAAACACCAACTCTACAGGTAACGTAATGATGTTAAATTAATATCTTTCAATAATCACTATGAATGTAAATGAATGAATTCCTCTCTCCCAAAGACATAGGGTATCAGATTTGATAGGAAAAAAAAACAAAAACAAAAAACAAGATCCATCTATATGCTGCCTACAAAATACTCATTTTAGACCTAAAGACACCTGCCTAAGGGGATAGAGAAAAATCTATCCTGCTAATGGATATGAAAAAAATTCAGAGTAGCCATACTTATATCAAATATATTTTAAAACAAAGACTATAACAAGAGATGACAAAGACTATTATATCATAATTAAAGGGTCTATCCATCAAGAAGACCTAACAGAGGCACCTGGGTGGCTCAGTGGGTTAAAGCCTCTGCCTTCCGCTCAGGTCATGATCCCAGGGTCCTGGGATTGAGCCCCACATCAGGCTCTCTGCTTAGCAGAGAGCCTGCTTCCTCCTCTCTCTCTCTCTCTCTCTCTGCCTGCCTCTTTGCCTACTTGTGATTTCTGTCTGTCAAATAAATAAATAAAATCTTTAAAAAATTTAAAAGAAAAAAAAACTTAACAGTTGTAAATAAATATGCCCCCAATTTGGGAACACTCAAATATATAAATCAATTAATAACAAACTCATTGACAATAATGCAATAACAGTAGGGGACTTTAAGAGCTCACTTACAGCAATGGATAGATCATCTAAGCAGAAAATCAACAAGGAAACAGTGGCTTTGAATGGCACATTGGACTAGATGGACTTAACATATATATTCAGAACATTTCATTTTAAAGCAGCAGAACATACATTCTTTTCAAATACATACAGAATATTCTCCAGAATAGATCATATACTGATATAAATCATCCCCCAATACATACAAAAAGACTGGGATCATACTGTGCATATATTCAGACCATGATGCAATGAAACTTGACATAAACCACAAGAAAAAATTTAGAAAGACCACAAATACATGGAGATTAAAGAACATTCTACTAAAGAATGAATGGGTTAACAAGGAAATTAAAGAATAAATTTTAAAAGCATGTGTAAATCAAATCAAATCAAATCAAATGCAAATCAAAACATGACAGTCCAAACCTTTGGACTTCAGCAAAGGTTGTCCTAAGAGGGAAGTATATTGCAATAGAGGCCTTCCTTAAAAAGCAAAAGAAGTCTCAAATACAAAACCTAACCTTACATGTAAAGGAGCTAGAAAAGGAACAGCAAATAAAACCTAAAGCCAGCAGAACACAAGAAATAATGAAGATTAAAGCAGAAATAAGTGATATAGAAACAAACAAACCAGAATGGATCAACAAAACAGAGCCAGTGCTTTGAAAGAATTAACAAAACTGATAAACCCCTACCCAGACTTATCGAAAAAAAAAAAAAAAAAAGATAAGAACCATATAATCTTTTGACATAATATAGCATCCATTCTTGATAAAAATCCTCAATAAAGTAGGGATAGATGAAACATACTTCAACATTATAAAGGCCATATATGAAAGACCCACAGTTAATACCATCCTCAATGGACAGAAACTGAGAGTTTTGCTTCAATGGTCAGGAACAAGGCAGGGATGTCCACACTTACTGTTATTACTACTTAACATCGTACTAGAAGTCTTAGCCTCGGCAATCAGACAACAAAAAGAAATAAAAGGCATCCAGATTGGCAAGGAAGAAGTCATACTTTCACTGCTTGCAGACAACATGATACTCTATATAGAAAACCTAAAAAATTCCACCAAAACATTGCTAGAACCAATACACAAATTCAGCAAAGTTGCAGAAGATGTGAATAGACATTTTTCCAAAGAAGACATCCAGATGGCCAACGGACGTATGAGAAGATACTCAACATCACTCATAATCAGAGAAAAAGAAATCAAAACCATGATGAGATACCATATCATACCTATTAGAAGGGCCAAAATTAACAACACAGGAAACAAGTGTTGGTGAGGATGCAGAGAAAGGGGAACCCTCTTCACTGTTAGGGGAATGCAACCTGGTGTTGCCACTCGAGAACAGTATGGAGGTTCCTCAAAGTGTTAAAAATAAAACAACCCTACAATCCAGCAATTGCACGACTAAGTATTTACCCAAAGGATACAAAAATACAGATTCAAAAGGGTACATGCACCCTCATGGGTATAGCAGCATTATTAACAATTGTCAAACTACAGAGAGCCCAAATGTGCATTGGCTGATGAATGGATAAAGAAGGTGCGGTATATAGATGCAATGTACAATTACCCAAGCATCAGAAAGAAGAAAATCTTGCCATTTGTAATGATGCAGATGGAATTAGAGTGTATTATATTAAGTAAAATAAGTCAATCAGAGAAAGACAAATACCGTATGATCTCACTTATATGTGCAATTTAAGAAAGAAAACAAATGGACATATGGGAAGATGGGTGGGGCAAGCAGAAGGAAAAACAAACTGTAAAATACTCTTAGTGATAGAGAACAAACTGAGGGTTGAAGGAGGGAGGTGGGCGAAGGGGGATCTATTTGGGTGATGGTATTAAAGAGGACATTTGGGACACCTGGGTGGCTCAGTGGGTTAAGCCTCTGCCTTCAGCTCAGGTCATGATCCCAGAATCCTGGGATCATGCCCCAAGTTGGCTCTCTGCTCAGCTGGGAGCCTGTTCCCCTTTCTCTCTGCCTGCCTCTCTGCCTACTTGTGCTCTCTGTCTGTCAAATAAATAAATAAAATCTTAAAAAAGAAGAGGACATTTGTTGCAATGAGTGCTAGCAGTTATATGTAAGTGACAAATCACTGAATTCTACTCCTGAAATCAATATTGCACTGTATGTTAATGAATTAAAGTAATAGATGATGATTGATAGATAGATAGGTAGATAGTAGTTTTTAAACTTGTATGAGAAGTGTTTAGCTGCATATTTATTAACTTTATTATTGTTATTTTAAAGATTTTATTTGTAAGTAATCTTTGCACCCAATGTGGGGCTCAAACTTTAAAACCCCAAGGTCATGTTTACCAGCTGAGTCAGCCAGTTGTCTCCTATAATGTGTTTGAATGCTACTTCTAACAATTCTTTGAAAATTGATGCATAAATATTATCATTTTAAGCATTCTCTACTAAACTATCCAAAAATACCTCTGTCACCTTGTTCATCATTCAAATCACAAAAGGCATGTGCCATTTACATTGCTTTAACTCACAGGCTTCCAAAGAGATTGGGGAAGGACAGGAGAGGAAAGAAATTGTTTAACTGACCATGAATACTTTACATTAATATAGAAAATATTGGAATTCAGAGTCAAATTATCCCTACTATGTATCTGGACACCATACTGCTTTTGGTAAACATATTTTAATTTTTTTTTTTTTATTTATTTGACAGACAAGATCACAAGTAGGCAGAGAGGCAGGCAGAGAGAGAGAGGGAAGCAGGTTCCCCACTAAGCAAAGAATCTGATGGGGGGCTCGATCCCAGGACCCTGGGATCATGACCTGAGCCGAAGGCAGAGGCTTTAACCCACTGAGCCACCCAGGCGCTCCCATATTTTAAATTTAAAACAATAGGTGACTTTCGTAAAATAACTTCATATATGTGTATATTCCATCTGAGTTCTTTTCCCACTTCTTCTCCATTATACCTCTATAATGGAGAAAATAAGAAATGGGAAAATAAGAAATGAAAATAATGTTTATTAACATCATATTATTGCTCATGACGTTTATTTCCAAATGAAATATGAATTTACAAATAAAATGTTGGTATGAAAAATGTAAAAATTCTAAAAAGTTCTCAAATGTAATATTTTGGAAGTCACTTCTTTGAGCCTCTTAAATACATCTTATCCATCTGTTGTTTCAATATGGCATCCTCTAGGACTCTTGCATAACATTTACACCTTTTCAATTTTATGACTAAATATGTTGATGGTGCTCGTAAAAAACACCCGTATACAATGTAACTGGTACCTCATGTCAGGAATCCAGTAGGCAATCCTGTCCTCTCATTTCGAGATGCTCCTTATCTCTTTTAGCTTTACAGCATCTTAAAGTTGACCTGCCGTACTGAGCCAGAAACCTATAGCATGATAGCCCATTTATGTTCTCCCTTTTTTTGAAAGAAATAGGTTTCTGCTAACCCTGAATATATGAGAATATATATATATATTCCTCCATTAAGACATACGTAAGGCTTATTTATAAGTGACCAGAATGACCAAAGTTGTCAATTGTCCAATGCCAAAACAGACAGCATTCTAAATGATTAAATCTGTTCCTGCTCAACTTTACAAGTAATTTTGAAGAATAATTACCCCTAAAAATATAATTAATTTTCTTCTTTCAGGGGTTTTTGAGGTATAGCAGGGGTACAATGTAAATGGCCACCAGATGTAAATTCTTCAGATATTATCTAGTATGGCTATACTAGGCCACCATTATTAATTTAACCTCTATTGGAGCACAGAACAGAGTAGGGAGAGATGAGGTATTTATTGGTTGACAAATAAAGCCTAAAAATATCTCAAGTAGTCCAAGTTAATTGAGGAAAACCCACAAATAAACAAAATCATATATTAAATTGAGCCCCATACTTCCTGAAATGCATGAGAAAGAGAACAAGGGATTATTAGACTCTGCCTTCAATTTCCAAACCCACTTTTCATGACTCCCAAACCAGTCACTTGACAGTATTAACTAACCCCCCACCCTGATCTACAGAGAATGCAAACCTCTCCCAAGACCTTCAGTCTGTATTAGAATTATAGTACAGTAGTCTCTACTAACATTTTCACTTTAGTTGCCACATAAATGCTTGGTGGATGAAATATACCTAATGTTAGAGAAGAATGAACCTATGTCCACAAGATGTGTAGAGATACAGGCCAAGAAGATGATTGCAAGTGAGAAATTTAATCAAATTCTCATTTTAACTTACAAGTTCATAAATACTTTTTTTTATTTTGTTCTATTTAATAGGTGGGCTCAAATTTGAGCATATTTTAATCACTGACTGTTGAAAAAAAATTAACAGTTTTGGAAATGTCATCAAATACTCCCGACAAAAAAATCCATCTACACTACTATATAGCCTTAAGTACTCAAATAGTCCAATTTGAAAAGTACAACTGTATGGAATCCTGGTAGGTGGTTTATACTGTGGAGTCTTTCACCAACTGCTATAGACTGAAAGTTTGTGTCATTTAAAATTCATATGTTGAGGGGCACCTGGGTGGCTCAGTGGGTTAAAGCCTCTGCCTTCGGCTCAGGTCATATGATTCCAGGGTCTGGAGATGGAGCCCCGCATCAGGCTCTCTGCTCAGCAGGTGCCCTGTTTCCCTCTCTCTCTCTGCCTGTCTCTCCACCTACTTGTGATCTCTGTCTGTCAAATAAATAAATAAAATCTTAAAAAAATGTATATATAAAAATAAATAAAATTCATATGTTGAAACCAATCTCCAAAGTAAAGGTATTTGGAAGTGGGGCCTTTGTAACGTGATTAGATTATGAATGTGGTACCCTCATGAATGGGAGTACTGCTTTAATAAGAGACATTGATGTGTTCCCTTGCCCCTTCAGTCATGTGAGTTTACAGTGAGAAAACCACTGTGAACCACGAAGTAGACTCTTGCCAGACACTGAATCTTCTGGCACCTTGATCTTGGACTTCCTAGGTTCCCAACCTGTAAGAAATAAATTTCTGCTGTTAATAAGCCACCCAATCTATGATCTCTTATAGTAGGCCCAAGGAGTAAGATGCCTACCTTGATTCAATTAAAATCTCTCTTCTTTTTTTCCCTGCTTGGATTCCAATCCCCTAGAAAAATCTATGACCTCTGATTACTAAGATTATTAATGACTTCCTTGCTTTATTTATTCATTCTTCCAATCACACAACAAATGTTTATGGAGAATCTACTCTGTTCCAGGCAGTGTTGTAGACACTGGGAATAGTAATGAATAAAAACCAATCATGCAGTGAGGTAGAGATGTCATCATCATCATCATCATCATCCAATGAGCTAAGCTTAGAGTTACAAATCCATGCAAACAACAATGGCAATGTCATCAGTGAAGACAGGGACGAACCATGTGTGAACTACTTTTTTGTCCTGTTCCCTTAGCAAAAATGCCCCAAATCTATCTCTGGTAAAAGAACCCTTCTGACAGCAAATCTGAGGCCTATTATAACGTATTTCTTTAAATCTCCAAAC
The DNA here is from genome assembly GCF_964662115.1 of Mustela nivalis. Classification (NCBI taxonomy): domain Eukaryota; kingdom Metazoa; phylum Chordata; class Mammalia; order Carnivora; family Mustelidae; genus Mustela; species Mustela nivalis. The sequence goes on along the minus strand of NC_139023.1, from coordinate 13,639,767 downwards.
CTACTGAATTCTGTATAAGGTGAATCCCCCAAAAATGTTGTTACTGATATTCACTTAAATGACTTATTTAAATATTGTTGATTAATTCATCTTTATTCATCAGAATTTGTATTATTATTGTATTCTTAATTCATCAGAAATTATATCAGAATAATAAATAGTAGCTGAAAAAAAATTTTTAAGTCTTTCTGCCTTTCCAGAATCCATCATTGCCTTCCTGGCCCATAATGTGTAGCAGATTCTTCCTGCCTAACTAGGTTCTCCTATTCCTGCCTTCATTTAGTCAGATTTGTTCTGCTGATGGGCTTCAGTTCTTTTCCAGTTTCCAAGCAAATGATTGGCATCCTCAAAATCCTAATTTGAAGCTGTATGTGTCTTCAAATTGAAAGCTAAGACTTCTGGAAGATATTTCAGTAAATTCAATGTATGCCCTGTCTCTTAAAACTCCAAACAATTCTAAATTAACATCTTATTTGGCAGAGCTGTAATTATAGGGGAAAGTCAGCTTTCAAAGTATTGCTCTTAGAAATACACATCCAACCACTTAAGTAATGACTTGCCTTCAGAAAGTACAAAGTGCTGAGCTGTCCTTGAACCACATTCACAATTTCTTTCAGCAATGACCTGAAGACAACAATGTGTACTCTGAAAGGGGATTGCCACAATTTTTAATCTGCCTGGCTTTCTGATCAGGCAAAATATAAATCATTTAATCAGCTCCCAACTGAGCATCAGGTACAACTAGTATAAATTTTCCTTCATAAAAGTTTCATCAAAGCTGGGATGGCTTCATTGCCTTATCTTTTGCTAGAGAAATTACAGTCTGTGAAGACTGGCTGGTAGTGATATGTGATTGATAGGCTGGGGTGGATGGCCTTCATGCAGAGGAGTTCAACTCTAAACAGTCTTTTCAGTCACTTCCATCTTCCCTTTAAAATAATGTTGTTTCATTTAATGCCAAGGAAAAGCCAACTAATAATTGTTTTTTAGTTTGTGTGTGTGTTTCTTTTGAAAATTCTTTCTTCCATCAACTTACAAATAGAAAAAAATTAGCAGACACAATCTTCAATATAATAATTGTTTCTTATAAGCTAACACATGTATATAAATAGCTATAAAACTGAAGATAATCATAAGACTTGACATAGTTTCAAACTGATATTTATAAAATGACTATTATTAAATTAAGTGTGTTGTTATTGGTTATTTTGACATAACATCTGTGGGGCTATAAAATGGAATGTACCTCCAATTAAATGAAGAAAATGTGGATTCCAAAACTTCCTTAATAAGATCACTAAATCAACTTGCTTCTTTTGCTTTTTTGATATTAAAATTAATACCATGCAGGTAGAAAAGAAGATCATCTAAGGCATAATAAACACTATTCAGAATAAAAGAGGATAGCACAAAACTCCTGACAGAATGACTAAAGAGTTCTAATTATGAAATATTTGTAAGACAAGTAATATTATATCTGTCCAGTACTGGCCTCATCAAGAACTAAGACATAAATCAATTCTAACAAGTAAACAGGTAAGTTAATTTTAAGGAATCTAATTTGCAGTAGGCTTACATCACTTGTAATGTATTTCAATTTAAAAGGCCCATCATTTCATATTTTCAAATCAATAAGTATATAAATTGCTTTACATTCCAATCCCATGTAGTTTAATTTAATGTGTTTTTGCTGATTTATAGTAAAGCTCAAAATGGGGCAAATAGATATAGTAATTTGACTCAAATATTAAACATTCATTTGAAAAGACTAGAGATAAGGTAAACATTAACAATATATGTCCCAGAGGCTAGGATTTATATACTTTGAAAACTAACATCATACAATCAATTAAAATTCCTTAACACAAATCAATTAATTGTCACAAGTATACTGGTCGTGGAAGAATCTAGAACAATCATTCTAACTGTTAACAAGGTGAGTTTTCTCCTCAAATGGAAAAGTACAATATCAGGTTGTTACATGCGTAACAAAGTGAATAAAGGAATCTATAATTATGATTTTATACAAGTAGGGCTATCGAGAAAAAATTCTTTTAAAAACAAGAAGAGGGCAAGTTGAATGCAAGAATCCTAAGAAAGTCAACCATAATCAACTTCTCAATCAAGAAATCCAATCAGTTGTAGGGTGGCTGAGGCTCTCACATCCTGTGTACCACAATTCAACCCATGAAATGTCATTAAGTCATAACAAAAATGGAATTCTGAAAGCTTCCAAAGGCAACTTTGTCTCCAAGTTTCCAGGTGAATAGCTAGCTCATTGAGGAATCCACAAAATCCAGGTTCCAACATTTTCTCACAGGTTCTTTCACAGTTTTCTTCAAATTTAATGGACAGGGGAGGTGCCTGAGGGTTGACTCAAATGTCTTAGACCTGGGTGAATCTTTTTCCAGATATGAATCAGATGATCTGGCATGGGCCTGTTCTTCCCCATTGTCACACACTCTTCAAGGATACCTGGTGCACACTTACTAATACTATCGTTAGTCTACATGAACACAAAAAATGAAAAAAAAATTCAAGTAACAGAATACATTCTAAATGCTCATTCTTGTTCACTAAGTAAATGAAGGCAATAAGAACTGATTTGAAGGAGAAAATTTACATTTACAATTCCTGATCCTTAGTGTGCTTAGCTACAGAGAACAGAGAAAAAGGTGAAGAAGCAAGGACTATTAAAACAATAGATGTCAAAACCACTGTGCTTGATTTATGTTTCTATTCCAGGAGGATAAAACAACACGTTTCAGTGAGAGTGATGTTACTGGCCTGTTAGTCTCATTTAGCCTGAAGTTTAACGTTCATCGTCTTTCTTCTTCACTGTAGAGTTTTAGGCCCATGTGTGTTATGTTAGCTCAAAGAAGTTCTAGGCCTTGACATGTCAGTGCTTCCCCTTCTTAAGCAAAATGTAACACCATTCAGCTAGTTGCATAGTGCAGAAATCTCTAAGGGCAATCAATTTCTTAAATTCTTAAATGTATGAATTAATGAAAGAAAGTCTGTTTGTAATCCTATCATCCTTCCCCATATCTTATCTATTGAAAAGCTACATCAGTTTTACCCTATTTCTCCATTTCTAGAAAATTACCAGACAGGTTCAAACTTCATCATCTCACAGCCACACTCATTCACATACCCACAGACTAAATAATGGAACCAGAAGACTCCTTCGTGACCCCTCTCCTGATTTAAACTTTTGGTGGCTTCATACTGCTCTTTAACGTGTATATAAAATCTTCTATAGTATCTTCCCTACTATCCTCCTTACCTAAATCTGTTATATTATTTCCATCCACACTACTATACCTATATTTGTACCAGACTCATCTTCTGTGAGTCCTTCTTGTCCACTCTGCTTGTTCATGCTTCCTCCTTCCATAGGACTTTTTTTCTACTTTGTCTCTGTGTGATCCTCTTTGCACTCAGCATCTTATAAATGCTTATGAATTCTTCATATTTCAGCTTGAATGTAACTTTTCAGGGGAAGGTTTCATGTCTTTCTCCCTAAGGTCAAATCAGAATATTATAAGAAAATATAACCCATGTAGTTTTCCTTTGTAGCTTGCCACAAATGAAATTTTACATTTTTAAACACTTGATTAAAAATTATTTTCTAGGGGAGGAGCAAAATGGTGGGAGTAGGAAACCTAAATTTTATGTAGTCCCAGGAATTCAGCTAGATAGTTATCAAGCCATTCTAAATGCCTACAAAGTCAACAGGAGATCAAAGAAAAGAATGACAACAATTCTATGAACAGAAAAGTGACCACTTTTTTGGAAGGAAGGACTTGTGGAGACGTGAATCTGAGGCAATATTTGGGATGATAGACCACAGCAGAGAGGGAGCCTCAGTTAGCCAGCTTCTGGCAAGTGATAGAACAGCAGAGCATGAAATAGAATTTTTGGAAGTCTGTTCCACTATGTGATGTTGCTCCAGAGGCTAAGTGGGGGTGAAACACTCCCTGGGACAGTGTGGTCTCAGAACTCATGGGGTCACTCAGAAAGACTGGGGATGCATCACTATGGCAGAGCTCCCAGGTATCAGAGTGGGGAAGCTGGCTGTAAAGATGGAGCAAAGGAAGGGAGTCTCAGCTTGGGGTTGCCATAAACTGTGATCTGTGGCACAGTTGGGTCACTACTCTTTAAGCAGGGACCCAACAAGTGGTAGATCTGGGGAGACTCCCCTCTTCCCCTGGGAGAAGCTGCATGGGAGAACACTGCAGGAATCTGCTGGCTTTGGAGCCTCCAAACAGGGTCATGTGCCAGAGATAGAAATGCTCAGTTACAGGTCAGGTGAGCATGGAGCATGGCCAGAGACCAGGGAGACAGGAGTGATTGACTGCTTTTCTCGGAAGGCTCATTAAGGAGTGGGACCCTAAGTTCTCATCTCCTCCATGGCCAGAGATTGGGAGACTGCCATTTTCATTTTCATCCTCTGAAGCTGTACAGAAAGCTTTCAGAGAAAGCTATAAAGAGCAAACCCAAGCAAATTACTAGGCCTGACCCCCAGCAAGAGTGGTGCAATTCCATCTGGGACAAAGACATTTGAGAATCACTGCAACAGGTCCCTCCCCCAGACAATCAGCAAGGACATCTACCCAAGACCAAGTTTACCAATCAACGAGAACTGCAAAACTGTGCTAAGGGAATAGAGCATGGAATTCATGGCTTTTCCCCATGATTCTTACATCCTTCAAAATTAATTTTTTAGATTTTCTTAATTTTTCTTTTTCTATTTTTTGAATTTTTCTTCTTTCCTTTTTCAAACATCTTATCAGTTCCTTTTTAAAAATCTTTCTTAATTTTCATTTTTACAGTCATATTCTATCTCTTCATTGTATTTGACCTTATTTTTTTGTATATATATGTAAGTTTTTGTTTCTCTAAAGTTTTGGGATACAGTTTCTTCTAACAGACAAAAATATACCTTAAATCTAGTGTATGGCTTTGTTCTAGTCTCCCACCTGATCACATTCTCTCTTTTTTTTCCTTTCTTTTTTCAACCAACTTCTTATCAATTCCTTTTTTAAAATCTTTTTAAATTTTCATCTTTACAGTCATATCCCATCCTTTCATCATATTTACTCTTATTTTTGTGTATATATATGCTATTACTAGCTATTGCTATATCATATAAATTGATTAGAATTATTCTTAATCGTGTGCAAGTCATATCTAAATGAAAATATTAGAAATTAAGTTATATAAAAATAATTTGTTAAATGATTAACTTACCTTATTTACCTTATACTGGTGAAAATGGTTTATTCATATTTTTCTACATATTGATTATACATATTAATATACCTTTTATTCCAAAGGATTGAAATATAAGAAAAAGCTAGATTTGAATATAACTCATAGGAGATATACATGCAAATAACTGAAATATAAGACAATGATCCAAAGTTATGGTGGTTTCCAGAGAGAGGGAGTATTACTTTTGATTTGGTCATCTATGGAAAAAAGACACATATATAAGAGTTTGATAGGTACCTATAAGATAACGGGAGAGAATAGAATAGCTGAATTTTTCCCTTAGAGATGAAATGAACCAGGTGAAAAAAAATATCCTTAGAGCAGTACCTGAATATGAAGTGACTGGAAGGCTTGTTTTGATGGGGAGCATAGAGGTTCAAAGTCAGTTATAAGTTGTCTTATTAGGAAATAGAGGTAGAAATATGGCTGACAGTAATAAAAGTCAAACAAGGAAAGATGGTAAAATGGGAGGTGGAAGCATAAGAAAAGAATTCACATCAATGTTGATGGTCAAGATACTTGAAAGGCAGGAAGAGCTAGGAAGGTACTCATCTTTTAGATTTTAATTTATGAATATAATGTATGGGTGGTAACCACATTAGGCTCAAGAGTTAGCCAGAATATCAGCTAAGAACATAAGATGCAAAATGTAGCATAGGGAAAGACATGTCTTATTCATATTTATATCTCAGGAACCTATAGTAATTTTAGGGAACTTAGCATGAGCTTGAGAAATGGTTACTAATTGAGAACTGAGTGTTCAATGTTGATCTCGGCTCATGCTGGTTAGCTTGTAAAAGACAACTTGGAGATAGACTATTGGGGGGTCCCAACTGTTCAGATGGATTAGGTTTTATTAGATTTTCATATAGCATCACAAAACATTTTGAAACATGAATCACGTTTTAAAGAAATACTTTAGAAAGATGTCCTCAATAGCTGTATTCAGGACAGATTGCATTCAGAACAGATTGGAGTAAGAGTTTTCAAGCTATAGCTGTCATTTCTGTCAGAGAAAACCACTCATCTGAGGAAAAAAACAGAAGGAAAGGACTAGAAAACTGAAATTTACTTTTTTTTTTTTTTAATGCCAGGCACTACATTACACACATCAGGAACATTTTCTGATTTCCTTCTCTTTCTCAAAAATGTTTTCATACACATTTCTATATGAGAAATTTGAGGTTCAGATATTTCAAATAATGAAAGTTACATAGAGAGTAAGAAGAAGTAGATGTTAAAAAACAAAATTCAATAGAGTAACTGACAATCTAACTGGCTTTTTAAAACAATTTGTGAATCGTTTAGCATTCCATCTAGGAAGTAGAAGGGAAGTTCTAAGGAGTTGTACAAAATGGAAGGTTTTCATAGGAACAAGGTTGGGGCAAGGAAGTTATTAGCAAAACAAAAGGATTGTTCTAGGCAAGGTTGCTTTCCCTTAGGGAGAAAACAGGATCTTATCTACAGATTACCTCATCTTCCTTTGGAGAATGGAAAAGGCCCCAGTGGCAGATTACTTCATTGCCATTGATCAGAAAATAACTGACTGGCTAGCTAGGACTACATTTCTGGGGAGGTTAAAACTTCAATTACATTAGGTATTAAGCCCTGGTTTAAGGACTTGGCCTAAGTGACACCATTTGGGGCCTGTGGTTTTCTTTTTTACACAGGATTTAATTCCAACGTTATTCTTAAAAAAACATTAATTCTACTATAACAAAAGTTACATTCTGGGATATACCTATTTCAAAAAAGCTAATTAGAAGATTATATGGGAGAGCAAGTTTGAATATCAGTGTTGTAGATTAAGAGTTTCATGAGTTCGTGGCGACACTCCCCATAGAGAGGATAAGCCTAGTTTTACCCTCCCTGGAATATGTATAGGGTCTGTGACTCCTTTTGATCAATGGTATATGACAGAAATGACACTGCATATCCTCTAGGGGTGGGTCTCTTGCAATACCTACTCTGGGGAAAGGTAGCCACCATATTAAAAACCTGACTCTCTAAGATCCCCTTCAGGATCCTCAAGTCAGTTGGAGATATCCTACAGAATGAGATGCATGTGAAGAGAGAGCAAGTCTACAAAGTAGCAAGGCTCCAAACACGTGTGTGTGTGTATGCGTGAAAATAATGGATTGTTCACTCCCAGCCACCCTACTGATGCCAGGAGGAACAGGCACAGACTGCCTGGCTGAGTCTTTACCCAATTCCTGATTCCCAAAATTATAATCAAAATCAATAGTTGTTTTGAGTTTCTGGGTTTTAGGGTAAAATGTTGAGTAGTGATATGTAATTGGAATACCCAAGAATAGCAAAAGTCACAATACTTGCTATCGACTATTTTTTTAAATGACATATCAAATGGTGTTGAAGATACTAGTGAACACTGACCCTTACATGGATGATCTAATAATTGATGATAAGTTAAACCAAATTAATTTACTAAGGTAAAATAACATACACACACACACACACACACACACACATACACACACACACAGCAAACTTAAAAAAAAAAAAAGCAGTCAAAAATGAAATGTGAGGAGAGAGGAAAATGCTACTAGTCAGCACTGATTTGTCAAACAGGACTCATTCTGATACTTGCAGTGCTTTATCTCCAACGGTCATTTTTAAAAATCCTCCTCACCTCTGTGGGAATACTTTAGCCCTAGTGACCCACCTTCAGTGACCAACCCTACAGCTAGGTCAGTTAAAATCAATTCTCAGTTAAAAATCAACCTACAAGGAAAGACTTAAAGAAAAAGAGAGAAAGATTTGACAAGGGTTTTACTGAAGCCTCTTTGCACTTTACACATTTTGGGCCTAGAAATGTAATAAGCATTTGCTAGTTATCCTGGGAAAAGCTATTTTCTCTCCTCTCAGCTAGACCAAAAATTGAGGCTAAAATGCTTTGTCTAAAAAATCTCCTTTTTCAAAGAAACTAATATTAGACTGTAAACTAAGAAAGGTGCTGTGCTTTCAGAAAGCATTCCACCCATCTCATTGATTGTTTCCTGCCCGTAGATAATCCTGAGTAAGTATGCTCATTGATTTATGTCAGTTTTAAAAGCCCCAATTCTCCTGAATTATTCTAGTGCATTTCAAGCCAACCAATTCTAATTCATTTCTTTAATCTATGGACTGCATAAGAAATTTTCAGGTATTTCAATAAGATTTTTCAAATGTGTAAAACACATTTTAAATGCTCATATCTTCCCTAAATATTTCATATTTCAAAATGATCTGTTGGTGAGTACCACGGTCCTTTAAGTGGAGTTAAATATATGTGTTCTTAGCTCATATACTGCAATCTGTCAAAGACCTTTAGTGTCTCTGACAGCACTTAACGATTTGATCTGAGCATTTGTTTCTATGTTGTCTTCAGTGATGACAATCAGCGTAAGATTCTAGGAGCCATTTGACTTTAGATAATAACAGATGTAAATCATTATTGTTGCATAGGCTGGGAAATGTGGAGTTCTTCTTTAAATTGGTACAATTGTTTTTATTTTCCTTTCTTAAAGTTTATCATAAATACCAGCAATTGACAGGTTTTGCTTTTTCATAGATTTTCTACAGTAAATATTGAAATATGACGAGACATAAAACATTTCTATAGGTAATACAACACAATAATTCAAACAGAACAACTTTCACATTGTTCACATCTGCCTCCCTCATGTAAATGAATTTATCATGTTTTCAAATATATAGGCTCAGGCTGCTTGGAAAAGAAATGACTTCTCTACATCACACCAAGAAAATTAAACAAAGATAAGACAAGATATTGGGCTTATTTGCACACATATATCCTCTGCACTTAATAGTACCTGGCATGCAGTGGGTGTCCACAAGTAGTTCCTGAATTGATTAAGAAATGAGTAGACATTTTAATTTTTCACAAGTCACTATTAGAGGAGTTAAATAATATAATTATCCAGAATGCAACCTCCGTCCCCCAGTAAACAGTCAAGAAAGTTTAACTCTTGCTCTTCATTCCTGGATTAATTAGGATTCTTAACTAGGGTAGATTATCTATCTGGTCACAGATCAAAGGCTTATATAGTTGACAATTATAAATTATTTATTAAGATCATTTATATTGAAATTATAGCACTCTAGAGTTCAAAAAATCTTCGGGATCATCCAGCTCCTTTATTTTAAAAGTAAGGAAAAGGCTGCAAAATGCTTACAACCTTAAATACAAAGACAAGACTGAGTAGAAAACATGTCCCAAACTGCCCATCCAGTATTCTCATCATCCAGACTGGTAAACTCACTTCTTTTATATTTGGGTTCCTCCCCTTCTCCTTCTATCAAGACATTCCTTTGCTTCATGTTCAAAGGGGTTGGGAGGGAGGGTAAGGCAAAGGCTGATTTCCATCCCTTTTTTTTTTTTAATTTTTTTTAATTTTTTTTTTATTTTTTATTTTCAGCATAACAGTATTCCTTGTTTTTGCACCACACCTAGTGCTCCACGCAATCCGCGCCCTCTCTAATACCCACCAACTGGTTCCCCCCAACTTCCCACCCTCCGCCCCTTCAAAACCCTCATTTTCTGTTCCAGTCTGTACACAACCTCTAGGGTAGCTTCAGGCGGTATCGGTCATCTTATGGAAGAAATGAGAGGTTTCTTCTAAAGCTCGAGATCAGGCTTTTCCGAGGGAAAAGTACTGCCTTTTAAAAATGAATAGTTAATTTTATCAGGAGGAAACAGGACATGAAAAGATAATTTTTTGTACTGGTCTTTTTAGTTGTTGCAGAATTCAGATTTGTAACAATCAGAATCACTGAGCTTTAAAGGACCATCTTCAACCGTGTGTGGTGATATTTGGCATAGATGACCTGCCAGTAAACAATAACAACAACAAAATAAAACAAAAAACCAATGTAGCTGATGTTTTTTGCTGATCTTCTTCCCCTATGTATGTTTTCTTCTTCGTATACTTTTCTTTCTCTGTCCCACTCTTAGTAAGGCCTCGTTGGCTTAAACTAATAGCTAACTAATCCCAGCAATAGAGATAATTGATAACTTACCTTCTAGGAGTATTCCAACTCTCATATAAAATTCTTGGGGTGAGGAACTGCTTTGAACCAAATAAAAGCCTACTCTGACTGCTTTTAAAAATCACAACACCTCCTCTCAGCACACCCAACCTTTTTACCCTGCTCTATTTTCCTTCCTCCAAAGCACACCTACCATAACCATATTTATGTATTATGTTTATATTCTATTGTCTTCCTACTAGAATGTAAACTCCAATGGAAAGGATTCACCATGTATTTCAAATGTCTAAAACAGCATCTAGAATTATAGGTATTTGATATATGCATTGAAAATATAACAGATGCTTATCTATATACCTCTAACTATAGATATATAGATACATATGAATACCAACATTATTTTTCTCTTAAAATAGGAAATAGGAATGGGAGAATCACTTCTTCTGTGTACTATTCCTCAAATCATGCAATATTTGAAGTCATTAATATATGATGTCCTTAGTCTTTTCCGAAAAATTCTTACCAGGTCATATGGTGTTAGATTTATTCAAGGTCATGAAACTAACTTGTAATAAATTTTTTAAAAATCATGTAATAAACTTTTGTAACTTTTTAAGACTGTACTGAATCCTAACAGTAAAATTATATTTATAATATATATAAATAATAAAGTTGTGTAAAGAATAAAAATAAACATCCATTAACTCACCACTGGTTTAAGAAGGAGATCGTTAAAAAAGCAATTGAAGTTTCACATGTGCCCCTCCAAAATTCCACCCTCTTTTCCTTCCATGTCCCAGAAGGATATTGCTATTTTATTTATAGTTTTACCATATATATTTGTATCTCTCATGGAAAAATCACTGTTTTGCCTGTTTTGATCTTATATGATTGGAATTTGTAAAGCCTATATTTTTTAAGGAGTATATACTTAAAGTGTTCTCCATTGTATTGCTAGATTCATCATTATTCATTTTCACTGCTCTGTGGTATTCCATTGGATGAACATAATACCATTTATATATCGCATCTTCTGTTTATGGCATTGACTCAAGGTTTTTGTTTGCTTGTTCTCTTAAAATTACAAACAGTTCTGTTAGAAATAATCTTTTATATGCTTCTGTTTCCTGGTACCCATATGCGACAATTTCTCAAGGGCATATATGCAAGTGTTTTTCAAGCGATATGGCTGGGAGTTGAATTGTTGGTAATACATTGTAGATATCTCACCTTTTCCTGATAATGCCTTAATGTTTTCCACAGTGATTATACAAATATACATTTTTTAAGAGTTTATTTATGTATTCAAGAGAGAAAGAGAGATTGAGAGAGAGCATGTGAGTGGGTAGAGGGACAGAAGGGAAGGGAGAGGGAGAGAATCTCAGGCAGACACGTACTGAGCACCAAGCCAACTAGACACGGGGCTTGATCTCACAGCCCTGAGATCATGACCTGAGCCAAAACCAAGAGTGGGACTCCTAACTGACTGAGCCACCCAGGTGCCCCTAAAAAATACCTTCTTAACACTAGTGTGTTAAAGTTCCAGCTGCTCTCATCCTCACCAACATTTGATATTCTGATAATAATTCAAGTAAAATAATTTTTATTTTAAAATGTTGAGCCAGTTTCAAGGAACTGATAAACAAACTAAAATGTCAGTGTTTTATACCTAGAAAAGCAAAAAATAGCCAACTCATAAAAAAAAGTGTCTCTACATAGTTTTCGTGAATGAGCAAGTGCAATTATTTTCAATACATATACAGTCAAAAGTCATTTAAGACCCAAACACTTAATACATTCATTCACAATATAGGCCAACTTGTGTTTTAGGACATCATGCAGAGATTAATCTTCTTATCAATGCACACTAGTAAAATAAATAATTCTAAATTCCTTGACCATACCATATGGTTATTTCTAAGATAGACCTGACAAGGATTTCATATTCTAATCTTTATTCTATGACATATCCAAATCATGGTATGTTACATTAGGAAAGAATTTTGTGTTCCATTGAGTCTTGGAAGCACTGCTTAGCTTGGTTCCAATGTATTTATTTACTACAAGTTATTTAGTCTTTATTAAGAAAATGTGCAATTTTGAATCCCCAAAAAAAAATCTCATATTTAGTGCTTTCTAAAGTTTTTAGAACACAAAGCCATTTTGTCTATTGTCTCATGAACAGAATTTTGAAATTGTGGTCATATATTTATATAAAATTATTGACAAAATCCCCACAATGTAAAACTGTATCTTATATTATATCTTACCCTTACATGAAGTATATATCCCAGTCTTTGATAAGATTTAAAAAAAAAAGTAAGTCATACATTACTGCAGGGAATGTGCACTTATATAGATTTTCAAAGACAAAATAATAAGAATATATATATATGTATTTTCATTTTGGCTTTATATTTTTAGACTTTTGTATTTTTTGGACAATGTTTTAGACTTTATATTTCTCAACACTAGAAATTATCCTCACTAAATAATAAGGAATTTTGTTCAAATATACCAAAGATGGTAAAAATATTAGAAACAACTTAAATTTACAGTAATAAAATACCTTAATTATATTAATGTATATTGATAAGATAGAAAACATGCAAGCAATGAAAGTTCTAAAAAACCAGAATTATTTAGTGATACCAGGAAATATTCATGAAAGATTTAGTTGCAATATGTGAATACTTTAAGAACACACATGCATATATTAAAATGAATGAGATTTTCTTTAAATATATTCCTGAAGAAACAATTCAAAGCACAAGTTAGCTTCAAAAGGATAGACAAATACTGTTTTACAGGTAATGAAACAGGTAATGAAATATTATTTCATTTATAAATAGCCTTTGGTATTTTTTATATTTACCATTAAACCCAATGAACAATAAAAAAAGAAGTATTCTCAGCAATGGAAAAAAATGAGATTTTCTTTAAATATATTTCTAAAGAAGCAATTCAAAGCACAAGTTAGCTTCAAAAAGGTAGCTTCAGAAAGACAATCGATTTGCAAATCACCTAACCTGCTTGATAAAATGGAGATTCCTAGGCCCCACCAAAGAGAACCTTATTCTAAAAGTCTAGAGAATCTCCATTTCCTTAAACGGAGTTAGAAGACATGGTTTCTTGGGATGTCTGGGTGGCTCAGTTGGTTAAGCGTGTGCCTTCAGCTCAAGTCATGATCCCAGGGTTCTGGGATCGAGGCCAGCAAAGGGCTCCTTGCTCAGCAGGGAGCCTGCTTCCCCCTCTGCCTGCCATTCCCACTGCTTGGGCGCTTGCTTTTTCTCTCTCTATGGTTTGTTTTATAATACTGATTTATCACTGATGTGCTCTGAGGTTCACTTTCCTCATCTTTATGTAGTGGAATAGTTTGGTTGGACTAAAACATGGTCTAGCAATCATCAGGCATCCAGTCCCTAAATCCTAGGTTCTATACACAGATTCATTTCCTTTGGAGCCATATTTCTGTCACTATTTCTGTTGCTATATTCCAAACTCTTTCTATCAATTTTCTTTTGCAAAGTTATAGAAGGGTAAAAACTTTTTCTAGATTAAAGCAAACAAACAAATCCCTGATCCCTCACATTGAGAAAAGAGAATAAAAAAATAATGTCTGTGGGGCGCCTGGGTGGCTCAGTGGGTTAAGCCTCTGCCTTTGGCTCAGGTCATGATCTCAGGGTCCTGGGATGGAGCTCCGCATGAGGCTTCCTGCTCAGCGGGGAGCCTGCATCCCACTCTTTCTCTCTGCTTGCATCTCTGCCTACCTGAGATCTCTGTCTGTCAAATAAATAAATAAAATCTTAAAAAAAAAATAATGCTTGAATATTTCCAAACACCTTTGTACTGTGCAGAGGTCTATGGAGATACAGGGCTGGAATGGAGGCAAGACTATGGCATCCATGGATTCTGCAGGGAACAAGCCTCCACTGAGCCCTTACAACTCAGTGTGTCAGATTAATGTTATTTAATAAATGTGCCAAGATTTGCAAAAAGTGGAAAATTATGGATTGCATCAAAAGACAGCAACAACTCAGATAGGGATTTGACTGCATGGAATATTCTGTGTTTATTCTGAGAGAAGATGGATCTAGACTATCTTCCTGTGAAGCAGAATCAACTTTAAAGTATCAGCCATAAGAGGTGTGTTCTATTCCCAATATAGTTGGTCATAAATCCTGAATGCTATACTGGACCAGTCACATAAATGTCACAAGAGTCTCTCAGAAATACAGCTAGATGCATGCAGTGCTGGACTACAGTAGGTGGGAATGTGTCCCCCCAGAAGATCTAACCCACAATGCCCATGAATGAAAAATTCAGAAAGAGGGTTTTTGCAGATGTAACCCAGATAAGATGAAGTCACACTGGACTAGGGAGGGCCCCAATCCAGTGATCTATAAAAAGAAGGAAATTTGGACGGAGAGACACAGAGGGAAGAAAGCCACATGAGAACAGAGGCCACGATTGGAGTGCTGAACCTACAAATCAAAGAGGATTTGCTGGTAACCACCAGAAACTAGGAAGAGAATATCCCTATGAGTTTCCAGAAAACTACTCTGCTGACACCTTGATTTCATACTCCCGGAGCTCAGACAATAACTTTCTGTTGCTTAAAACTAGCCAGTTCATGCTATTTTGTTATGCAGTCCTAGAAAACTAACACAGATGGAAACCAACAATCCTCAAAACACTGAAGACTTGTCAGTTGCACCTTGGGCCATCGGCTGACGTATCATCATAGTCTCTCAGATCAGCACTAACTGACAGACATAGGACTGGTCCTCTCTGGAAGCAGCAACTGGGGAAAATATTTGCAGTACCTGATGCTCTTTACATCAGAAACCTAGACAAATACATATCGAAATGGAAAGTATTATAAGTATATCACAGAAGAGAATGTCAAGAATGTCACCACAGAAGAGAATTGTCATTTTCAACTTGACATTTTATCTGAAATTTAAATCTTCAAGATTTCCTCTATGAATATTCAAGCAGAAACTGAGCTTATACTCTATACTATACATTATTCATTATACACTATTTGTTATATAGTGTGTGTTCTGTACTGTACAGAATACAGTATGTCTATATCATATAGTAACATACCCTGGTTACCAGAAGGCCTCACTGACACTTTACCTGGCCCAGCACTGGAATGGCCTTGTCTCTTACACTACGACATGGGTAAGCTGAGTTCCACGTAGACAGGAGAAACCTTCCAGAATGGCAATTGCACATGCTCTACTTCCGTATCACTTCCACTATGTACGTGTTAATTCATACTAATTTTTCTGAAAGGAGGAAAAATAGAAATTGAGAGAGCTTTTCTACATTTGAAAAAGGACATGGGAAAAACAGAGTGGGAAAGGACAGAAAAATGTATTTACATGTTTATAATTATTTTACTATGTTCTATCTACATTTTTTCTGAGATTACTTTTCAGTTTTTGGTTGGTAGAAGGCAGACGGGAGAATAAGAGCATTTATGACTATTTGTATTGTATTTTAATTTGTGCAGATTTATTTACCCATGAAAAGGAACCCTTCACTCCTGCGATTTTAACACATTTTCCTTTCTATCTTTCACAGGTTAAAATTTTCTGTGTTCCTAGTGACAAAAAGGCAGTGAAGAAAGAGGGTACAACTTTACAAGATTTTTCAAATTCTGAAAAAGAAGTACAATTGCTGTTAAGTATGTGATTACCATAATCATGTTGCACTGTACATAACTCACAAATTTCTCCCATCTGGATTCAAGCTCAGATAATAAGGTACTGAAAATCTTGTTAAAAAACCTTAAAGAATACTAACCACTGAGTAATACGTGAATCTGTGACATTCCCCTATGTACATGCATGTCTTTCTTAGCTAAAGTGTCTTGAAATAGACACTTTTGTATAATACTTACAGGAACTAAATGATGTCTTGGTTTCGCACAAGCTTGGTACCAAGAAAAAAAATATACCACATAAAACCTTTGTTTTCAGACCCTATGAAACTCACCACATCAAGATATCTTCCCATAGTCCCAAAAGGCAGCACAATATCTTTAAGGAAGAATTTATGACTGGGTTTAATATTCTTTGAAGTCCCTCTAAAAGATAATGTCGTTGAGCAGGAAAAACAAACAAACAAACAAACAAACCTTTTTTCTGACATCCCCAATATATAGCAAAGAAGATAAAGATTTGTAGAGATGATAGGTAGATAGGTGATAGAAAAATAACAGATGGATAGATAGATAATATGTATGCATATTATATGTGTGGCCTGTGTGATGCATAATCTATTTATTCATTATATTCCTCACATAAGAACTAGAAACCTAATAACTGCAAAGCCCAAGATCTTTGATGAAATGTTAAACTCAAATAAAGGGAGATTCAGAGTTAGAATTTTTTTACCTTTAAAATTCATAGCAATTCCCAGCCCTTCCTCGGGTTATAGAAGAATGATAGTTATTTTTTAACTTTTTTTAAGGTCTAAGTCTTTCTTCTTGCTCATGAAAAGTTACCTAGTGAAATAACAAAAACATGATTAAATATAATAATCAATGTTTGGTTAGATTGATTGATTTTGACACATCACACAGCCAGTGATGGATCAGACCTTCATCACAAGGAAAATAATTTATAGCACCCCTGGTTACATATAATTTCAGATAATTATATGGCTAATGGCTTTTGCAAATAAGAACAAGAAAACTTTTATTCAATCCACACTACTGTGTTAATTTGAAAATAGTACATTTACAAATTTATATATTTTTAAAAATCATCTGCTAGCACAACCAGGGAATAAAAATCATTTGCTGTTAGTCAACTAAAGATTCCCCTTTTAAAATATATTGATTACCTGAGAATAATCAATTGACATTTGGCCCAGTCTTATTTACAATAACTCAGCCTAACAGCAATATAATTTAGAAACTGGCCACCAGGCATGTGCTGGTAATGACTAGAACTCATGTTTAATTCAAACTTATAAACAAAAGCATTAGATTTAAGTAATACTAATATTGTGGCAACCTGACAAAGACCAAAAAATTCAATGCTAAACCTACTTTAATTCAGATATTTACCCAGGGAAGCAAAAGAAAATAAATAAGCATTTTGACTTATATACAGATTTTAAAATGAGAAAGAAAAATAGATTGTATGAGAGAGTTTTGTCAAATTGTTTTTGTTGTTGTTGTTACATAACTATAGAGTAGGCCTACAGAAGGCCAAATTTTTACCAAAATGTAAAATGGCTTCATTGAATTCCATGCTAGTAGCCCCAGACCTTCTCTGATGGGAAAATCTCCCCAACACCTCTGAAATAAATGCTTTTATTTAGAAGAAAAGCAATTTTTATCAGACGTCTTAAACAGTAGTTATAAAAGTTAAAAATTCAAGTCACAACAGCAAGTCAAAATGTTGTATTCCTCTTTAATCTGATAAAGGTTCCTAAAGGTAGCAAGTTAGAGAAAGCATGAACCATATAAGGTTAAATATTTGGCTGAAAAACAATTAAAAATCTTTACTAAAATTGCTCATTAGACTAAACTGATTAGAAGATAAAGCAGATTCAAGATAAATGGAATCTGGTTCCACCTTCCTCACTAACCAGTTGTGTGATCCTGAGCAAGTAATTTCAAGATTCTATTTGCTCCATGAAATGAGCATGAATGCCTCTCAGGACATTTTAAGTTCTAAAATTCTATGTATTTATATTTTGAAAAGCAGCACAGATGTATAAATTGAGGCATAGTTTATCTTCCTGAATTTTTTCTTACTCATCTATCACATAAATACAGTGTTAGCAACAATAAAAGCAAAGTCATTTTGAGATGTAACATCATGTTGCCCTTTACATAGGAATAGCCTAAATCTCACTAATAGGAGCAGATACATCTAGCTTTTATATAAGCAGTAATAGTGTTTGCTATTCCCCTACCATTTCTTCTCTCTTCTGCTAACCTCAGGAAGAAATTCAGGTATTCTAGAATGTAGGAAGTTATTTAGCTTCCAAGAGCAAACCTCCGGGACTTTAAATGTGCTGCTGAATAAGCTTCCCTCCTTGCCTCCCTCAGGACAAGGAGGACGCTGCATACCTATGTTCAAACCTGTTCAATTATTTTAAGAGACAGGTAGAGGCGTACATGTGCACAATGGTTAAATGTCTTTGTGGAAAGTCTGGAGAGCAAATTTCAAGAATTTCCTTAATTAGCAATATAAGCTAGTTAATGACACTATTTTCCAGTTTTCCAGATCTGAAACAGACATTTTCAAATTGATGAAAAACAGCTGGCTGAAATTCAATCTGGCTTCCACTAAAGTGATGTTTTTATGTTATACTAAAGTGTTCTATAAAGAATGCAATACACTGAACAGAGTCCGTCCTCTTAATGCTTATATGTGCATGTGTTATTATTATAACTTTTCAAACAGCAAGATGGAAAAATAAAAAATTAACTAATATTACATGTTATTAAGTGAAAGATCTGCCAGAATCTTTCTTACTATTCCAGATCAATTCATAACCTACAGTTTATAGTCTACCATTACTTTCTACAAGCTAAAGAAACTCAGAAAATAATACCAGAAGTCATTCTTGATTCACACTGAAAAAGAGAAATTTATGTTTGAGTATCTCGTCAATTTAACAAGCCTTTACCAACTCCAGCATATAGCGCTAGTCACCTGACCAGGAATGTACTGTACACCATACCGCTGAATTATATTCACTTTACATTGACATCTCAAAGACTGACTACCAATACTATCATGGTACAAGATTGTATCTGCTGCCCTTGAATCTGCTAACTCAGACTGTTGGTTCTCTGTTTTGAAATAATAGGGAGCACTAACAAACATGTATACAAGTCTTCATAAGGATTAAAGAGCAAAGCAATTAATTGCATCTGTCATATAGAAGGTGTGAAAACCTGAAAATCATAGTTCAATAGGAATATTCACTTTTCATAATAAAACAGCAAATTAGAATTGAAATTATGGAATTGTGTGATGTTGCTGCTTCAGAATGGCTCAAATTCTTGCAAATGAGTTGATTAAAAAATCTACTCCCAAACAAAGATTTTTGAGACTTTTTCTTATTGTTTTGTACAAATCATATGTATTCCAACAAGGATTACTTTTTCTACTTATAATAAAGCTCCTATTTAAATTCTAAAACAAAGTGACCACTCTGTGTGAATATATCCTTAAGTTATATTACTCAATGAAATTAGGATGTACATATAACGCCTCAATCACAATAAGAATTTATTTTCTAATTAAGTAAAGCCCATTGTGTATCCTCCTCTTTGTTGGTAGTTTACTTCAAAATGGTAATTCTGGGATGTAGGCTCATTCCAATATTATATGGCTGCTATGCACAGCTCCTGGCTTGAATGGTCACCATGATTTTCTGCATGAAGACAGAGGAAGAGAAAGAGCACATGGAGAAAAAATACACACTTTTAAGCCAGTTCATTGCATTCCATTAGTGAGAACTAGTCATATGTCCCCACATAAATGAAAGAGTAACTGGGAAATCCTTGTTATCCCTGATTGAATGATACCTTCTCAGGTAAGCTCTGTATTATAAAAAGGGAGAGAGGAAGAGAGGAAAGGGAATTGAGAGAGAGAGAGAGAGAGCGAGCACACACAATGGCTCATCAAAAAAAAAAAAAAAAAAAGCAATGGTGAAAAGTTTTATTCTGTTGCTAAATATATGTTCAACCTAGTGAAACAACAACAAAAAAAAGTTTTGTTCCTTATTCATAAAGGAAGTGTCCTGTCATAACACAAAATATAAAAGTATTCTGTAATAAGTCTTGAAGTATAAAAATTCTATCTGTCAAATTTTTCAAATATTTTCTTCCAGATTACTAAAGCCATGATTCCTCCCTCTTTTCACCATTCTCAGAAATCTTTAAAATATAGAACACACATAGAGATACATGATGTTATTTAATTATTAGAAACATACCACATAGAGCGTATAGAGCCAACGTTAAGGGATCGCTACAATGCACACTGAATCTCTGGACAATCTCAGTCGGGAAAACCTATATCCACAACCACTGGCATGTATTCCTATCCCAAATTCCATGTGAGATTAGAAGGAATGTGATCGATCAGGTGTCCTTTCAAAAACAACCTTGCTATACAATGGAATATTCTCCGCCATCAGAAAGGATGAATACCCACCATTTCCATCAACATGGGTGGAACTGCGGGAGGGTATGCTGAGTGAAATAAGTCAAGCAGAGAAAGACAATTATCATATGGTTTCACGCATGTGTGGAGCATAAGGAATAACACGGAGGACCACAGGGAAAGGGAAGGAAAATCAAATGAGAAGAAATTAGAGAAGGAGACTAACCATGAGAGACTCTGGACTCCAGGAAACAAACTGAGGGTTACAGAAGGGAAAGGGTGGGGTACGCAGGTGAGGAGGACTACGGAGGGCACATGCCGGGGTGAGCACTGGGTGTTATAGGCAACTAATAAATCATCGAACATCAAAAACTAAGGATGTACTATATGCTACCTAACTGAACATTAAAACAACAACAACCACCACCACCTTACACTTTGTGCTGAATTTATGGAGTTGAAAAGTGTTCACCTCCCAAATTTATATCCACCTGGACCTTCAGAATGTGATCTTATTGGGAAATAGGGTCTTTGCAGATATAATCAGTTAATTTAAGATGAGATCACAGTGGATCAGAGTGAGCCCCAAATGCACAGATTGATGTCCTTAATAAGAAGAGAGGACACACAGGCTTACAGAGAGAGGATCATGTGAAGATGCGCAGAGGGAAGAAAGCCATGTGACAAGGGACGTAGAGATGAGAGTGATAGACCTACAAGGCAAGGGATGCCAGAGATTCCCGCAAACACCAGAAGCTAGGATAGGCATGGAACAGATAGATTTTTTTTTTTTCTCAGAGCTTCCAGAAGGAACCAACTCTATCAACACCCTAATTTTGGACTCTGCCTTCCACAACTACAAAAGAATACATCTATATTGCTTTAAATCATCCAGTTTGTGGTAATTTGTTATGGCAGCACCAGTAAATGAATACAAGAAAAGTCCCTGAATCACATCTCAGGGTTATGTCAGTTGAACACTCATGACCCTTTTCGTGGGCATTGGATTCCTGCGTGCGTCCGCCTGTAGTACTTTCACTTCTTGCCTGCAGGAGGTCATAGAATAGAAGTAGCTATTGTGGCATACAAATCAAGCAAATGTTCTCCTTTGACAAAAAGAAAATGAAATAATTACTTTTCCCAGCATTTGCCCTCCCACTCCTCCTTAACTTCTCTCTCTCACTTCACTTGATTTGGCAAGAGGACAATTTTCTCTCTCCATTAGATAATACAAATGTCTTTTTCATTCTACTCAGTCATCCAACCCCACTTATTTTTATGTGACACACTTTCTGTGAGAAGTTCATTAGTGGAATGTCTCTTAGAATCCTCCATGGGGATTTAACAACACTGTAACCACAATGACTTCAGTGCTTCTCACATTCTGGACACTGTGTTACTTGTATAAACTCTAGTTATAGCAAAACCTAGTTGATTCATGGATCAGTGCACCTTCTTGGGAACACAACTTCTACTTCCAGTTGTTTTTTATCAGGTCAATAAATAAATAATCTTCTGCTGCATTGCAGTAACTCTCAGGTAGTAATACCTAGAACAAACAGCAGGGACTTATTTTACACTGTTAACAGAGTAACTTTGCTTTAGCATTGGTTTTTCAAAATAATACTGCAATAATGACCTAAGTTCTCAAGGTTCAAATCATTTCAGATGCAGAATGCATGCGAACCAAAGAATTGTAGAGGTAAATGGAATTTTAGAGATCATTTTCACTTAGTACATTCTTTCCACCACTATTTTTTGTTCCTCTTTTGATCCAATTAGCCACTCAATGGCATCTAATAAGATAGACACTGAAATTTTCTATATTAAAAGAGTTTAGTACTGATATAAGTATTGTTATCCATCTTACTTATTATTTTTTGAAAATGTATTTGTAGTTCTTGAAATTCCTTATTCCTCATTCTCCCTGCTCATAAATAACTGATGGTCAATGAATTATGGAAAAAGTGCTATCAATTGTGAAAACTTTATTACAACAAAAAATTCTGCCTATGGGTCTGCTATTACCATCACCACTATCCCAAAGCCCTGAATCTTTAAATAATACCATCTTTAAAAAAATGCCCCTAAAAGAGCAAAAGTCACCTTTTCACACTGACTAATCCAGATATCTGTCTTATCCTTTCAGTCTTTTAAAATCTGCCACAAATACAATTTCTGAAGATGTCCCAGTTCCCATCATGAACTCTGCTTTACTATGACTTGAGATACTTGGTGATTTTATCTTTGCAATAATGTGTTGGGAAATCTTTTCTCTATAAAACATTTTTTTTTTATCGCCAACTACAGAAGACAACATGCTTTATTATACAATCACACAACCTTCATCCTCTGAAGTGGAATTTCATTTACTCAGAGTATGTTGTAAAAACCTCATTCAGACCTATATTACCCATATTTAATATTATATACTATTGGAAGGATAATACCTTACAGGGAAATAAATCTAGGCTTTATTCCTACAATTAATTTAATCAAAATTAATTTTGCAGTACTTATTAAAAATTATTTAAATGCACTCTCAGGAGCTGACTACACTTCAGATTATCAGAAAAAAATGTAAATTGTTTTTACTTAAAAAAAGAGAACTAAGATAATAAACTGTATTAATTTCTTTGATTCTATGTAAAAGAAATGGCTATATGTTTAAACTCTAAAAATCATTTTTTAGGCAATGTATAAAGATATTTAATAAGGGATCTAGTTATGACATTTGGAAATAAATAATGAATCAATGTCTAATAAAACAAACAAGCTTGAGAAATACTAGTTGCCATTGGAAAATTTTTTTATATTTTAATTCTGTATTCTGTTTTATTCTTTCTTCTTTTAAGAGGAAAATTATTATTATGGATTTATGTTCTGTTGGTCATATTAATATCATAGTCAAGTAATTTAAGGAGAAATAGATGACATTACAGGTTAAAACCAAGTGAGAATCTTTAAAATGATCAATAAGTAGTTTGCAGATCAAATAAAATTATATTGGCATGTGTTAGTTCTATGAACTGATTAAATAGCAAATTACCACATTATTTTAATAATTAAAAGACATTTTAATAAACTTCTAAGATAATAAAAATTTATTATAATGTTACTAATCTTTTGAGAAACCTCACTACTTCACAAAAGTCCATAAGATTCCATGCATTAAAACAATTTAAGTGGCATGCTTTTCTAGGATATTTTTGTAAAAGTCTATATTGTCTTTTCCTTGTTCTGTATTCTTAGGGAATTCACTTAATTTTTCTGAGTCTTGATGTTTTTATTCCTGAAATAAGGTTAATAATAATATCTACTGCAAGGAATTGGGGATCAAATTTTGTAGAGTTCAGTTCACAAAAGTTACTCATTATATTTAGAAAAGGAAGAAAAGGAAGCAAGAAAGGAGGAAGCTTTCTTAATTATGTGCAACTAGAGGAAAGGAAATGTTATATAAAAAATAACAAGCTATATTCAAAATAAAGATATGGAAAAAATCATAGAAGTTTATGTGTGTGAGGAAAGGTAGAAATGGCTTAAAAAGGGAGCTTTGGAGAAAAAGAAGTTGAGTACAATGAGTATATAGGCTTTTGAGATGCTGAACTTCTGGATTCTTTGATCCTAGTTCCTTTATCAATTAACTGAGCATAGCAATAATGTTAATTACATAGTAATGTATATAGTATTGCAATAAATGTGATAATAAGTATGTGATGATACAGGAGGCTCTGGCAATAGATGCACATTGAAAAACAACAGGAAAAGAGAAGTAGAAATGTATTGCCAAGAAAAATGGATAACACTGTTTCTGGATTATTCCTGGCTCTATCCCCAGCACCTAACCACAATGCCTGGCATATAATAGATGTTCAATAAATATATCATGGATGCAGATTTGAATGAGTGATAGAATGTAATCATTGATTCTATTTATTTAGCTAAAAATCAACTTATTAAATTCTAAATGATTTCCTGAACTTGCTTATGGCCCACTAATATAAGTAAAGTAAAGGAGATATATCTCCCAATAAGTAGGTGTAAAATTTATTTGGAATACATATATCTCTCTAAATATACTCCATCTATAATATCTCAAAAAAGCCTATTGGCATATTTTTCACCAAAGAGATAAATCTATAGTAATAACAAATCTTTCCAAAAGAAAACTGTTCTATTTCAGATTAAAACTTGAGACATTATATGAGAAATTTTAAATCTTAAAAATAACCATATAAATAGACTATTTAAAAAGTAAGTTATCCTATAGTTCTATGTGGTTAAATAATAGAAAATGTTAATTAGCCCTTTGAAATTTCTCCCTCAATTAATGAACTTTAACTTAATTTCTCCCTCAATTAATGAACTTGAATTTCTTTGTAGCAATCGTTACAAAGGAATTGGTACTATGGAGTCAGACTAATAGAAAAATTTCTGAATGGAGAGACTCTGAACCCATGACCAAACTAAAATTTATAGAAAACAAATATAATACTTTAGCCAGATGCTGTACCAAAGTGAGTCTTACAATATGATAAATTTGGTGTCATGATAAGGAATAATCTTCAAATAAAACACTGAATGTAACTCAATAACATCAAAACACATGAATCCTATAATCATTCTAAGGTTCCTTCTGCTGTTCATGGTATTGACAACGCACATGTTTTAAGATGGATTCATGTTTATCGAACACCCACAGACCACAGGACACTAAAACAGTGTTTGAGGCACAGAATATTTCACAATGGCGATCTTAGTAACATGATTTTTGCTTGGGAAGGGAGGATTTAAAATCAAGCATTTGAAGTTGCTCTTTGCCTCTGGTCCCAGGGTGAATTGTGTATCAGTGGACATCCTGCTCCAAGGACTACCTCTGAAATGCTAGGCTTCTGAACAACACATCATAGGGAAAAAAATCTTTCAGAAGGCTTTGATCCTTGGGCCAGAAAGCACTCACGCAAAAGTTTAAATTTCTTTGCCCTCTTTATGAACTATGACAGTTTTATTAAGAAAAAATTATTTTAGGATTTACACCATCATTCAATAATGTATTTTCAATGTTATAATATTGCAGAGTGAAAGAACAGGAAGATTTAGTAACTATCTCAGAAATATCAGAAAATATTTACTAAGTTATCATAAAGTGTCATGCACTTTTGTTATAAAAACAATCTTGCATGTTTTTATTATCTATACAAATTCATTTCTTTCAATTCATCCAATGAAATGATACTCTTAAGTTACTTTATATATTCAACTGTTGTCACTACACATAGTAAAAAAAAATGCATCAAAAATATAATAGAATTTTAAAATACGCTGTAATTGTGGGTTTTGTAACTTTCTAAATTTTGTTTTAAAAATTAATATTATTTTTTATAAACATATATTTTTATCCCCAGGGGTACAGGTCTGTGAATCACCAGGTTTACACACTTCACAGCACTCACCAAAGCACATACCCTCCCCAATGTCCATAATCCCACCCCCTTCTCCCAAACCCCCTCCCC
This sequence comes from Mustela nivalis, assembly GCF_964662115.1. NCBI lineage: Eukaryota > Metazoa > Chordata > Mammalia > Carnivora > Mustelidae > Mustela > Mustela nivalis. The sequence goes on along the minus strand of NC_139023.1, from coordinate 13,613,816 downwards.
CCAGCAACCCTCAGTTTGTTTTGTGAGATTAAGAGTCACTTATGGTTTGTCTCCAAAATAAAAAATTAAAAAAATAAATAAAAATAAAAAAAAATATTTAAAAAAATTAATATTATTTTTGGCAATTTGTAAAGTGTGACAGATAAAAATTGAAATTAGTCATCATAACTGGAGTCAACTGACTTAAGATTTTTTTGTAGTGAATTTGCTACAGATTGATATCTGATATTGATATTTGTGGGGGTATTTAATTAACTGCAGAGAAACCCAATTGAAACGTGAAGGCCCAGCCCAGAACACTATTATATTACAGCTGAATATCCTGTATTGATTGTGAACTCCTAAAAATAAAATTGCTGCCAAGTCCAGTTAATAACTTCTATAATTTAACCTACACATGATTTAAGGTCAAATTTGAGAAATAAGCATTTTCCACAGGTTGAAGACTCTCATTATTAATATCTGAATGGTGATTAAAATATATGGTAAATATCATTATCATTATATTTATTTTCTTCTATGACATACGTCTATTTCTTTTAAGGAAATTTGTCTTCAATGTTACGGTAGGAATTTACTTAAATGAAAATCCTCTGTTTACCAACATTTTTTCCTTTAGGATAAACATTAGTAGAAAAAGTTAAATTTAAATATTTAATTTAAATAGATCTTCTATCCAGATTCTGTCTTATTGTTTCCTGCCTACATCTGCAGAATGTAGGCAAAGTATGATGGAAATTGCAAAAACCCTAGTCTAACAGACATGGATTCAAGTCCTGACTCTACTATATCTTTGCTAGGCAAGCATAGAAAAGTTACGAAAAATCCTAGTGCCCATTTCTGCACCATAACTCTGATTGCAATGAAGGAGAATTTTCTGTAACAAATCTTTGCCCTCTGTCTGCATTGTCCTTCTCTCTGAATAACTTTCACCCTTAACTCAGCCCTACCTTTTTACTCTCAAGATGAAACTGCTTGCAGGGACCACAGCTACTGTTTTTCCTCCGTGTGAGGGATGTGAGGAATTTGCATAGTCTGCTACATGACTAGATGATTAATTCTTCTTAATTCTAGGGTTCAGTTTCAGCAAATCCAGATAGTGAGTAGACCTAAAGCCACATGCTTCAACCAATAAAAAAGGTGGTAGATTGGCCTTCATCTTTATGTTTGTTATTTGCTTCTGACTTATCAACCCAAGAATGAAAGTGGAGTGCTCTTTCAAATTGGAGGTCTCCCTGAATATCAGCTTATCCATTTTTTGTTTGTTGATCATCTACTATTCACTGCCATTATCATGGATGTGTTTCAGAGAGTTATTTTATTCTCCCAGTTACCTTACAGGCAACCACATTTGGCTTCATTCTAAAAATGTAGAAATGAGGTTTATCCAAGTGAACCAACTTGCCCAAGGTAATAAAGTTAATAATTGGGAGAAATAGATTTCACCCGGGCTTAACCTCAAACCCCACTCTTTCTTGCCACACGGTGCTTTATAATATATGGATGGCCCTGTGCGATGCTTTGTATTAAAGGGTGGTCAATAAATTTTAGGACTTATTTGCTATTGCTATATAACAAATCACCACAAAATCAGTAATATAAAATGATTTGTATTTATTAGCTCACAGTTCTGTAGTTCAGAAGTCTGGGTAGATTCAGCTCACTTCATTGTTCACTGTATCATATTGAATGGGTGGCTCAGTTGGTTAAGCCTTTGCCTTCGGCTCAGATCATGATCCCAGGGTCCTGGGATTGAGTCATTGAGTCTCACATCAGGTTCCCCACTTAATGGGGAGTCTGCTTCTTCCTCTAACCTTCCCCTATTTGTGATCTCCCTCTCATATTCTTTCTTGCTCTCTCAAATAAGTAAATAAAATCTTAACAAAAAAAAAAAAAAAAAAAAAAGGGCATCACAAGGTGTCAGTTGAATACTATATAGTTGTACCAGAACTTGGCTCCCTGAAGCTCTAGGATTTAAGTCCCATTCCTTTGCTGGCTGTCAACTAGGGCTGCCCTCAGATTTTACAGGTGACACATTTCTTTTCACAAGACTGACTCTATTTTCAAAACAGGGAGTCCAGTTTCTTTCATGTTTCCAATCTCTCTGACTTCCTTTTCCACTGAACTGAAAAACCTCTTTGTTTTGAAATAGCTAGAATGAATTAGATTAAGTCCATCCAGAAAATCCAGGACCATCTCCCTAGTCTTTACTCAACTGATTAGTAACCTTAATCACATCTACTGAGTCCCCTTTGGTATTAATTCTAATGTATTTGAGGGCATGATAATTCATCATATTTTGAGTTTCAGGGATTAGTAAAAGAAGTTTTTTAATGGGGGACATCATTCTTTGATTCTTTCTGTTACAAATTCTCTGCTATGAGAAGTGATATGCCATTGGTTTTCTATCACTGCCATAACAAACTACCACAAGTTTAGTGTATTACAACAGCACAAATTTATTATCTTGTACTTCTGCAAATTAGAAGCCTGACATGAGTCTCACCGGGCTAACATCAAAGTGTTTGCAATGTTACCATCTCTCTTGGAGGCTTGCCTTTTCCAGATTCTCAAGACCATCCCCTCCATTCCTTGGCTCTCGCCTTCTTCCTCCATCTTGAAAGCCAGCAGCTTTGCATTTGGCCATTCTTCTGTAATCATATCACCTTCTCTTTCTGAACACAACTGGGCAAGGTTCTCTGATTTTGGACCTCAGATTGGACCCAATACATTAATCCAGGATAGTCTCTTCATTTCAAGGTCCTTAATTTATTCAACATTGTAACTTGCATTTTGTAATGTCAATAACATACTGACAGATTCTAACTATTAGGATGCAGATATTTTGGGAGAAGCAGAATGGGCATTACGCCACCTACCAAAAGTGATGGTACAGGTAAATTGTATCGCAAGATCTTGACTTGTGAATGAAATTGCATTGCATTTACTACCAAATTGTTTGATTTCTTACCAACATAAAAATATTCATATTAAAGAAAGATTTTAAATCTTGGTAAGCATAATCACTTTCTGAATTGATAAGAATACTTACATTACACATTCTTCAAGAATCATTGCTTGTATGCTCATATTGTCCTACCAAAGATTCATGCTATTTAACCTTAGAATCTGACAATTTCAAGTCATTCCCTTCAGCGCAGTTCTAAGACCTATCATTACAAAGACCTGAATTTTTAATTGGTTATTCAAGGTGTCTCTTTCCTTCTTGAGTGCCTTTTATGCTATTCATAATAATTATTAAAACTTTCTTTTCAGTTTGTCTCAATAGTGCATTGAAGAATCAAGCAGTAATCTAATAGCTTGCTAGGGCCAGAAATTATGTTTTTGACACTGAAACCTCGCAGACCTCCTCCCAGTCTTTTACATCAAGCTCAAATGAAGAGGCTGGGGGTGGGGGGGACAAAAACCTCATGACCTGTCAAAAGTGAAATAAAGCATTGCACTTGTCACATTTGCCTTAGCTGTGGAAATTTAAGCATGGTTGAACATTAAAGTCAATCTTGCTGTTATCATCTTTCAACCCACATTTCCTCTAAATTCACTATGAACCCTCTTTCCCCAGCATTCCTCTGAATATCCTGCCATCTTCATTTATTCAGTTCTTATTCCTCACTGCCTCACTTTTAACTACTCTTTGATGTCCTCTACTTCACTGTACACTTCACCCCTCTATTATGATGGTCCCTCCCAGTAATCCCCACATTATTCATTTCTGTAGTGAGTGTTCAATGGTTTTTGACTAATTAATTGAAAGCCCATGCATGTGAAAGCTACTGATAATTCATATTATTTAAACCATTGGAATCTTAATTTATAATGATAGCAGTATGTCTTAATGCCAAAATGAAAGGATTTAATAAACATCATTGAGAAATTTTGAATCAGTTCTTTCCAGTTTTGATTATCCTTAGCATTTTAGCCTATAGATATTGTTAGTCTTAGCAGAGTGTTATTTCATGAGAAAGCAGCTTAACAGCATTTGTATGTGATTCTTGTATTAAATAAGGGAGTGGTAATCAGGCTTAAAAAATAATGACTTGTTTTGCTCATTAGCTGAATGAATGTGGAAAATGACTCATCAGTTCATAAATTTGTCATAATGCTGTCTTTAGCGTCAGCCAGCAGTAAGGCCCAGATTAGCAGAGACATAGCAGGAGGCCCAAAAGATTACAGAAAATTGTTGTTAAAAAATGACTTGACAACATTTTAAGTTTGTTATTTTTTGGCAAAACAATGTAGTCAGCCCATTGCTGAATTCTCTGCACGCTGTTAGCCTCTTTTTGAATTATATTCAGTTTGTGGAAACATGATGCGTTTTTGTTCTACACGGACAGGACAGAAGGTTTACCAGCTTGAACTGGTTTTTCTGTGAAAACTGTCTGGCACCCCACTGATGCTAAATGTGTCATTAACCTTCTACCTAGGTGTTTATTACCTTAACTTAGATAATATTCACAAATGCCCTTATCAGCATAATGAGGTCAAGGCAGCAATCAATGTCTGCGGTGCTGTCTCCTGTTTCTTGAAAGTAGAACTGCTTGCTTTTTTAAGTCAAAATATATCACCTAGGTGAAAAAGAGAGCTTCATTGTACCAAAAGATCAGTATATATCTTTCTCAAAAAAGGGTACAAAAGTTGGGTGACCAAATAATTTATCATCCAAGGACACTTTTTAGAATAAAAGGGAGTACCACTGATGCTTACACTGGAATAACTATGTGCTAACATGGACTCTATTGGACAACTGAGATATATGGTTACCCTGTGCTAAGGGAACATCAAAGACAGCATTCTCTTTATAGTTCAACAACCATTAGAAATTTCAAATTGGGCTTTCAGTTAAATCTTTGAACATAACAGACCTTGTGAAACTTATCCAAGGAGCCCACACTGTCACTTACTGCTTTTGGTAATATTAGAAGTCTCAATCCAACTACAACCAAAAACAATCAAAATAACTAACTTGCAAAGATGAACTTAATTTTATGGGGGCTTTCCCCCTTTCTTTCTTTTTCTTTTTTTTTAATTTACCATCAATCCATCAATTTTGTTAAAAAGTAGTTTTACTTGGATTTGCAAGAATCCCAAAGACTAGGAATATCTACATATCCAAGTTCAAGTCAGCCAACTGGATAAGATACCAGCTGTAACCACTTTGAACACTCTATGAGAAATAAAATATTTGACCCATAGTGTATTTAAAAGGAAATCATTTTTATTTAAGTTTTAAAATTATTTGCCGTGTTCTAAATCTTAATTTTGGGTATTGGCTACATGGATATAATATAAATATAAATAAGTATAAGTATAAATTTGCCAAACTTTCAAACTATAAAATTAAGACTTTAATTTTGATTATATATAATTACACATCACTAAAAAACTTGTTACTCTGCAAAGACTTATATCAGTTAATTGTTAACAAATATTTGGGGACCTATATGTGTTTCGATCTCTGTACCGAAATTTATGCTAGACACTGGGGATACAATAGAGACCTGAGAGTCAAAGGCTTTGCTTCAAAGAATTTATATTCCAGTGAGATAAAGAGAAAACAAACACAAAGGAAATCAGTGATAAGATAATATCACATAGTAATTGATTCTATGAAGAAAATCTCTGGTGAGGTGATATCTGAGTGAAGAGTTTAATAAAGAGAAATAGAAAGGAGCATTCCAAACACTGGGAGAGGAAAGTGCTGGGATATGGTAATTTATGTAGTATTTTTAAGGGACAGAAAGTACACTGATTAGAAATAAAGTTGTGGAAGAAATTGAGGTTGGAGAGATGAGTTGGGATCAAATAGTGTGGGGCTGGGTATAGGTTTATAATTCAGTGAATTATAACACAGTCTGTAAGTTAGTGAGTTTTTTTTTTTAATATAATTTTTTATTTTTTATAAGCATATATTTTTATCCCCAGGGGTACAGGTCTGTGAATCACCAGGTTTACACACTTCACAGCACTCACCAAAGCACATACCCTCCCCAATGTCCATAATCCCACCCCCTTCTCCCAATCCCCCTCCCCCCAGCAACCCTCAGTTTGTTTTGTGAGATTAAGAGTCACTTATGGTTTGTCTCCCTCCCAATCCCATCTTGTTTCATTTATTCTTCTCGTTTTAAGTATAGTTTTCGTGTCTACTGCCCCAAAATTTATAAATGGACAAAATTTTTATCTCATGATTCCTTTAAAAATATTGTAAATTCTTACCCAAAGAAATGTGTACTGAAGGATACTAGTAACCTTTTTCTAATATAAATTTCAAGCCATAGAGAGTAAAAGATGGGCAAAATAAATGGTTATCATGCCTTTATTACCTCATTTCCATTTTTTTTAACCTCTCCTTTGAAGCTTATGGTATCCTTTTATGGACCAGTCTCCTTCACAAACCTGAAGGAATCACGGAGGTACATGTGAAACCAGGATACTTGCAATTTATAAAACCACTTTACTGTATTAGGCTTTCCATGATACTAAACACGGATCTTGAATAATAATAAAATGCATTTATCTTTAAAAAGAGAGGGGAAAATATAACTTCCTGGTGACTTATGTTTCCTACATGGTTACTTGAGAAGATAAATGTTATTTCAAAATGATACATTTTCCCTCAACATTGGAATTTTAATAAGCATTTAATTTCCAGTACATTTTAAGTACAAAAATTAATAATATAGGCAACTATATTTTATTTTTGTTTTGTTCTGTTTGTCAATGTGTCATCATCTTCCAGTCTAATTTTCAAATGAATATTTAAGAAGCTAGTATCAGCTCATTTTAGGAACATAGTACCATATTTCCTTCTTTAAAAAATGCCAACATTTCAATGCCTATGCATATTACAGATGTTCATCTGGAAATGTCAGTGTGTTATTAGCTTGCTAAAGGCATCGCCATAGATGTAATATGACAATATTTGTCAAATGATTAAATGAATGGAGACTGCAGGAGAAAATGTGTGTATCTGGAAGGGCTTGTACTTTGGGCGGGTTTGTTTACCAGGGTGGAGAATGGCTCTCTGCACGTGAAGGTACAGCAAATTGTTTTGTGAGATTATCCTTCTCAACAGTGATAATAAATAATTTTCAATGCAAATGCTCCACAAAGGAGGCTAATGCTTTCCATTTACATTTAGATTTCACCATTTTGGGCTGCCAAAACTATTTAAAGCCTCACAGGATCCTGCTTGTGATAGGCCAATGTAAATTTGATGATCCATCCAAATATAGAGAGATGTCGCTTTAATGGCACCATCATTATTAGAGCTGTCCTCTACACAGAAATTCTTAGCCACTAGTAGTAAATGACAGATGTGTTAATTAAGAGACTGAGGCAAAGCCAAGGTTGATGTTCTAATAAACAGGTCATTAACTTTGGTAATGACCAATTTGAGAAGATGATTGTTATTACAAACTATATTCCATGAGTTATGAGAGCAACAGTATAACTCTGGAGTACATCCAATGGTCAGATTATAATGAGAAGTCTTCTAAAACAATGGACATTACTAATATGTCACCTTGCCTATTTATAACTTTACACATTTGCAAAATGTGGTGGGTTTATATAAAGCAAAACTTATTAAATGTTTAATGATTAAAATTGGAAAAATAATTGGCCTTTCCTTTGAGAGTCAAGTGAAAAACCTTGTCAGTGGTAACTTTAAGATTCTCTCTATGGTAACTTACTACTATGTTAGAATAGCAACTCTTTCCAGAGATCACAAATGACATTTTAGTAGGGTGAGGAGATGTAATGGAGACTAGAATCATATAAAAGTATTGGAAAAAAATTTGGAAGTAAATTTGTCTCTCCTTGAAATAATATAAGAATTTCCTCTATAGTATGTATTACAGATTGTGCTTAAAACATTTTTGGCCTAATTTTTTATTTTTTATAAACATATATAAAATTTAAAAAAAAATTTTTTGGCCTAAACTTCAAACGCTAGAGATTTTTTTTCTTTATCTTTTTCTTTTTTTTAAGATTTTATTTATTTATTTGACAGACAGAGATCACAAGTAGGCAGAGAGGAAGGCAGAGGGAGAGGGGGAGAAGCAGGCTTCCTGCTAAGCAGAGAGACAGATGTGGGGTTCTATGCCAGGACCCTGGGATCATGACCCGAGCTGAAGGCAGAGGCCTTAACCCACTGAGCCACCCAGGCGCCCCGAGATTTTTTTTTCTTTATAAGAAAATCTATTTCATGTGGAATAGCTCTTCTGATAAAGTTCTGTCTGATTTAGAACTAATTTCTACAGAAAGTATGGATGACCTTTATTGCATAAAACATAAATTTAAGGGCCTGAAAATATTTGTATGTCTTTTCTAAATCTTCCCTTTCTAGTTAAATATACTAGGCATTTGCAACCATTTCTCATGTGATGTAACTTACTTATCCCTCACTGTGGCAGCTCCTTTTTCTTGGCCATACCAACAGTCATTTCCAACACTGTTTTTTTCCTGTCTGCTTCTATCATGGAAACTAGAATATCTAAATGCCCATTTTTCCACTCATTTCTGCAACTAAAAGTGAACATTCTTGGCCTCACTGAGCAATGATATATAAGCAAAGTCTACAAAGAAGTTTTGGGAAATATATGCTTCCTTAAAACTGGCTCAATGGTAATATCACCCTCATTCCTTCATTCCTGAATATGAATAAGATACTATATTTGAAGGAGCTATGTCACCAACTTGGAAGAGTCTACTGAAGGACAGAGTATCCATACACTAAGTATGGCATATTGGAAAAATAGAAAGGTCCTAGGATCTTGAAATTATCCTGGAGTGGATAAGCCCATGTAAACAACCTCAAAATTTTATAATATGTGAAAAGGATTGGATTTTAGGTCCATTTCATGAAGGTTACGGGAATTGAGTACTTTTTCCTCTTGGTACTTTCTAATGGTTTCTTTCCAATCCTTACTCAACAGTGGGAATTATCACTTGTCAAGGTCACAACGCATTCCAACAAACTACAAGTGTACTGGCCCTTCCATGTAGTTATCACATCCCGACAGTATCTTTCCTTCCATCCTTTTTAATGTTATAGTGCCTTTTCCAGATAGTTTTAAATTCTATCCCATCCCCATACCACTGTGAGTACGGGTTCTTCGTAGGCTCTCTTAACTCCTCACACTCACAAGACCACTACAGGGGACATTTGGCACCGGTGAACTCAAAAAGGCATAGAAAAGGAGCAAAGCATGCCAGCCCAGCAGTGTTAAAAAGTCCTCTCCAAGGGGCATCTTCATAGCAGTTCCAGGTGCCATGAGATAAGATCCTCGCTAGACAAGTCCTGCCCTAGCTTAAAAGCTCCCCTACAGAATTATTCTAGAAAGAAAAGTGTTTAAAGTGTGAATAGTTGGACTTTTTTGAGAAGTTGTTTGGGGACCATATAGTTCAATCTGTACTTTTTCACATGAGGAAAAAAAAATGAGGTTTAAAAAGAATAAATGACTTTCCCAAGAATACAAGATTACTTTACAGCAAATGCTAGATTAGAACACAGGCCTCCTAACTCCCAACCTACTGTTTTAAATAACCATGTTTCATAAGATTTAATGAATAATTTTGTTGTTATTTGTACATTTACTTGTTTTTTTTTCTTTTCCCTCCAGAGTAAAATTCAAAAATATAAACACATTAAATTGACTTCCAAGTTGCTAAAAGTATAATTGACACTTCTATATTAGAATTCTAGTAATTCAGAATAAATAAAAATAGTGTGCAGATGTCACTATTTCACTAAAAGAAAAAAGAATGAAGTCACATATCTGCTTACAGTCAAATACTGATTTTAAAGTGAAATAAGTCAAGCAGAGAGAGTCAATTATCATATGTTTTCACTTATTTGTGGAGCATAACAAATAGCATGGAGGACATGAGGAGTTAGAGAGGAGAAGGGAGTTGGGGGAAATTGGAAGGGGAGGTGAACCAGGAGAGACTATGGACTCTGAAAGACAATCTGAGGGTTTTGAAGGGGCAGGGGGTGGGAGGTCGGGGTACCAGGTGGTGGGTATTATAGAGGGCACAGATTGCATGGAGCACTTGGTGTGGTGCAAAAATAATGAATACTGTTATGCTGAAAATAAATAAAAAAATAAATTAAAAAAAAATCTTGAACATACTCTGTTTTCTATTTATTAAAAAGTTTATAATAGTTCAGATTTTTAAATGGTAAAGCTCCACACAATGTAGTAATTACTGCAAAATTTATCTTTGATTCAATCATGGCTCAAGATAAAAAAAAAGATGTGTGCCCAATTTTGATTATAGGCAAAGACTAAAGAGAATAATAACTGATATGAATGAAAATAGTCAAAATAACTGAGGAGTGCAATTATCAAAAGGCATAGCTATATTTATTATTGTCTAATGAGTGTCTACCGTGTGCCAAGAACCATTTGAAAAACTTCACATCTATGAAACAACTTAGTCCTCACAAATAGTTAAAATGATGATCCTCTTTTTACAGATGAAGAAAAGTTCAAAAGAAAATGACTACCCAATCCAACGGTACACAATGGGTAATTGGTACAGACAAGATTTAAATAAAATAACACTTTAATTGAAAAATGACAAAAAAAATTGAATCCTTCAAATTCCTACAACATAAAATGCCTCTGATGACTCACAGAAATAAATGTATTTTAATGAAAATCACTTCTAATTAGACAATTTCACTGCTGTCATTAGAGCTGTGTTTCTGACATGTTTCATATCCATTAAAATGACAGACTATAATAGATACTGATAACAAATGGGATAGCAGAATGTTGGCAACAAAATTAGAATCATGCTTCCAAGATACTTAAAAATGTGGTCTTTGGTTTATTTTCAAACAGTATTAGATATAATCCAATAAAGTGGCCTTCTTTCTTGAAGCCACCATTACATGCATAAAGCACCATAACGGCAAAATTTCTCAATATGACAGGTTATACCATTTATTTTCCTTATCTTTTTCTATCTCTATACAGTGTCAAATCAGTGTTAAGAGTGACACCATTCCATCAATTTACTAGTTGCTTTTTTTTTACATGATTCCAAAATATTAGCATATACAGCTATTTATCTAAATTGTCCATTTTAATTAATTTGGCTGAAAATTTTTTTTCATGGAATTGTGTGTCTGTGTGGAACTTGTCAATACCAGTAGAAAATATTGATGAATTTATTCCAAGTATGAAGGATGCTCTTTTGAAGATATGAAAATCTAGTAGAAATAGTTTCTTCAAACTTATACTAATATTGCATATAGGAGAAAAATCTGCGTAAATACCCACAGTAATAAGGAACATAATAATTTCTAGAAGAGTGGTGCTAAATCACAAAAAAATTCATATGAAGTAAAGATTAATTCTGGTTGGTTAAGAGAATTCGATTTTAGCTTTTTGTGTGTAAAAAATGCATAATTGAAAATGTTTTGGGATGCCCTTGAATAATAATGAAGACTTTTATAGGAGACAGAGGGACAACGTGATGTTGGAGAATGTGGAATGAAGAGAAATAAGGAGCCCACACAAAAGTAAGAATGAAGCAGAGTAGTGAAAGATAAAGTTGGAAAAATGTATACTAAAAATAAAGGTTTATTTATGAGAGTGAAATTATTGGAATGATACCTTATTCATAGAACTATGCATATTTGTTCATTTGGGTTCTTATTAGGTCAATTGAAAAATGAGATTACTGCTACAAATAATTCAGATGGAAGGTGGTCAAGGAAAAGACATCATAATGTCAGAAGAAATTATAGACTAGGATGATAAAGCATGTGTGTTTGTGTGAGTGGTAATAAAATTGTGGGTATGACAACTTCCTACAAAGGAAGAATCAATGGTACTTATTATTTGTTAGGTATTGGGAGATAGAATTAGACACAGAGGGGAAAGTTAACATAATTTTGGTAAGGCAGTCAGTTCTTGGTTTCTATAGATGACAGTGCCATTAATGACAAGGAGCAGGTAGACATCAGAAAACACTCAAGATGACTACATGGCTTACTGTTAAATACTGAGTTTTATTTTTTATATATTTAGTGCATTCTGGTAGAGAGGGCATATTACCAATATAAAATTTAAGTTTAGATTTCTGGAAGGCAGTTAAGGCTATGAACATGTACCTGCAGCTACTCTCATTTAGAAGAAACTTGATATTATGTTAGTGGATGAAACTTATTGAGAGGAAAAAAGAACTTTGCATAACACATTAGGGAATGGAGAGAAATATATGCATTTTTATAAAGAAATAAAGATCATATGATAATGTAAGGAACAGGAAAAAAATTTCTGAGGAAATAATAGGAGTAAAATACACTATTCTGTCCTAGCTCACTAAAGCCAAGCAGTCTGGGACCCTACTGAACCTAAGGAGAATTGATTCTAGTGCAAAAGTCTCACCCCTCTGAGGAAGCAAATTTAGCTGAGAGATTATTATAGAAAGTTCTAGCAAAAGTAAACATGGAATATAGTGGCAATAAGATATAATCAAATGAATTGCTGAGCAGCAGTAGCGGGTCTGCTAGGGTTAAATAGTGTGCTATTCTAGAATTATGACCACATACCAGAAATTGGACTTGATAAATCCAATGACATTCTTAAGTTTAGAGTAAATAAAGTATATCAGAAAGTCAAGAAATCCAGGTATTCTAGGAACATGAGGATAAAAGAATCAGGAAAGAGGGGCGCCTGGGTGGCTCAGTGGGTTAAGCCGCTGCCTTCGGCTCAGGTCATGATCTCAGGGTCCTGGGATCGAGTCCCACATTGGGCTCTTTGCTCAGCAGGGAGCCTGCTTCCCTCTCTCTCTCTGCCTGCCTCTCCGTCTACTTGTGATTTCTCTCACAAATCTTTAAAAAAAAAAAAAAGAATCAGGAAAGATTAGAAAGAGGAAAGTCAACTGACAATGGTGCATCAGTAATAAAAAGTAGATTGTGACAGAATAATTAAATAGCGGTAGTAGGTAGTAGAGAAGATAGAGCATGAGACTTTGATTAAAGAGGAAAGATTTAAGGTAGAAGGTACATAGTGATCCAAAGTGACAGTGAGATCTACTTGAGGTGACCATGTCTATAGGTGCCTGACATAGAAGAGAAATGAGTACTCAAATGTTGAGGATGGTAGAAGATGTCAGATTGATAGGGTTTTAACATGGTTAATCACTAAAGATAACAGCCGAGAATTGGAGGAGGATGAAAATAGTTCTCTCTTGGTTTTAGAATTCATTGAATTGTGTAACTTCGAATTTTAAAATAAGATTTGTTATGATTTAATAGACTTGCTTGCACTATCAAAGAGGAAAAACTGTAAACACTGGAAGGGCAATTCTCAATTCATGAAAACTTCATACCAGCAAATATCAGAACCTCACCATACATTCTTACTTGGCACCATCCAAATATTTTATACATGCCCAGTTCCTTCTACCTTGCAAAAAAAAAAATTACAAAAACTATTTACAGATCTATGTTTTGAAAATTTCTATTAAATTTACCTCTTTTCTCTCTCCTCCACTTCTCAATTCTCATTCTTTAACTATTATTAAGAATAAAGACTATAGACCAGGTAAAAAATGATGGAAAGATGTTATTCTAGAGTTAGAAGCAATTATGTTAAGGAAGAGGAAAGAACAGTATTCAGGAGAGAAGGTGTTTAGTGATGATGAATGAATATATGATCATGATGTAGCAGCAAAATTCAATCACTTCATTGGATCAGACCCCTTCCTGGATATGTGAGTTGAAAGAATTGGTGGAAAGGATCATTCCTTTAAAAGGGAAAGAAAGGCTTCTTTTAATTTAAGAGAAGTTGAGGTGTTAGAAGGATATGAGGAAATAAGTCACCATAAAATGGAGTATACAAAGAGCAAAAAACAGTGGCAGTTATTCTATAACTTGGTATTCTATTATATTCAGAAACTGAGGAAGATATCAAAATAGACAGGAATACAATAATTGTAGGGAACCTTAATATTCCACTTACCTCAATGGATTGATCATCCAGACAGAAAATCAACAAGGAGAGAATGGCCTTTAATAACACATAGACCAGATGGACCCAACAGATATATTCAGAACATTACATCCACAAAGAGCAGAACATACATTATTTTCAAGTGTACATGGGACATTCTCCAGAATAGATCACATGTTAGGTCACAAAACAAGTTGCAATAAATTTAAAAATACTGAAATTAAATCATACATCTTTCCTGATTATAATGGTATAAAACTAGAAATCAATCATAAGAAAAAAAAAAATCCAGAAGGAACAGAAGTACATAGAGGCTAAGTAACATGCTGCTAAACATGAATCCATCCACTAAGAAATCAAAAAGGAAAGAAAAAATGCATGGAGACAGATAAAAATGAAAATCCAACAGTTCAAAATCTTTGGGATGCAACAAAAGATGTTCTAAGAGGGAAAACTGTAGCAATGCATGCCTATCTTAAGAAATAAGAAAAACCTCAAATCTCCTAACCTTACACCTAAAGGAACTACAAAAAGAACAAGCTCAAAACCAGGAGAAGGAAATAAAAATAAAGATTACAGCAGAAATAAATAAAATAGAGACTAAAATACCAGATCAATAAAACCGGGAGCTAATAAAAATAAATAAATAAACACACACTCAGAAAGCTACTAAAGATAAAATAAATCGCATAATTAATCTCTTATATAGCCTTAAATCTATGATTTGCAAGAAAGAAAAAACAACGTATACAAGCACACACATATAAGTTTGGCAAAAATCAAAATTTAACACTAACCTATCAGTGAGTACACAGAATAATGAGGAACTTCATACCCTCTTGTAGGAGTGGAAATGGTTGCAACTACTTTGTAAAAGTTTTGCATTACTCATTAAAGTAGAAGGTGTGCAAACCTTTTAACACAATAGTTCCATGGCTAAGTAGAGAAACTTCCAAAGGTACAGTACACCAACAGTAAAGTAGGTAAATAAATGCTGGTATACTTCCACAATAAAATAAAATACACCTACAACAACATGAATGAAACTCAAAACATAATATTGAGCAAAAGAAGAAATAACTATTTCAGGGGAATTCTACATACATACATAAATTTTGAGAAGAGGAGGGGAAAAAGGAAGGGAGGGATGAGAAAAAAAGAAATAAAAGTAGTTGTTATTCAGGTTTGGATAAACAATACTCTGCCCAAAGCATCCTGAGGTTCGGTAGCCACAGTGGAGAAACAGAATCACTGTAGACATAAGACAAGATAATAGGCAGGAAGCTAGGGATCTCCTCTAATTGAAGAAGCAAAGGAGGTCAAAAAAATGACAGCAAGTAGCCTGGCAGGTTAGTTGTTACCCATGAAAGTTGAAAGATTTACAGCATACAATAAGGTAAAGGGTGCAAATCAGAATCTAAGCTGTGAATTTACATAATATGTAAATTAAGTCCATGATGATTCAAAAAATAGAATTGCCTTGTGTTTTTAAAAATAAATGCATTGAATGCTTCATTAGAGCATTTATCACAATGAAATCTAGGATGAATATGTCAATATTTATGTTTCTCACACTCTCAAGAAACTTAAACATTCTGAACAATAAAATACTATTGAAGAAATAATGAACAAAGATTATCATAGAAAATATTCCAAAATGCATGTTAGACAAATGTGATACACTTGATTTTAAATACTAGACAAAGGAAAACAGGCAAATTGAAAGTAATAATTGGATGGGAGGGATAGAAATATTTTTTAGATATTTTTAATAAAGTTATATTTAAATGGCAAGTTACCATTGTAAGAATATCATGGCAGGAACAATAATTTTTAAAAGTTAATGGAGGTCTCTTGGGAAAGATGGTGAAATAAGAGGACCTAACACTCATCTCATACACAACTACATAATACTCACATCAGCATAAAGAACCCAAAAAATGACCTGAAAACTGGCAGAACAAACTCTACAACCAGAGAAGAGGCCACATCGAAAAGGGTAGGAAAGGTGGAGACACAATAAGGACTGAAATGTATCATGGCCATGGTTTTGGGGGAGTCCAGCACAGAGAAGCGCAAGAAACAAACTATCACACTAGAGAGCCCATACAGGAGGGACAAATCCCCATAACATTTGGCTTTCAAAGCAAATGGGGCCAAATTTCATGAGTTCTTACAACCAGAGGGACTTAAAGCCTGGGGTTTTAAAACTCAGCAGCCTTGTGAGATTAAGAGTCATTATGTGACTCTTAATCTCACAAAACAAACTGAGGGTTGCTGGGGGGAGGGGGTTTGGGAGAAGGGGGTGGGATCATGGACATTGGGGAGGGTATGTGCTTTGGTGAGTGCTGTGAAGTGTGTAAACCTGGTGATTCACAGACCTGTACCCCTGGGGATAAAAATATATGTTTATAAAAAATAAAAAATTATATTTAAAAAAAAAAAAAGAGTCACTTATGGTTTGTCTCCCTCCCAATCCCATCTTGTTTCATTTATTCTTCTCGTACCCACTTAAGCCCCCATGTTGCATCACAACTTCCTCATATCAGGGAGATCATCTGATAGTTGTCTTTCTCTGCTTGACTTATTTCCCTAAGCATGATACGCTCTAGTTCCATCCATGTTGTCGCAAATGGCAAGATTTCATTTCTTTTGATGGCTGCATAGTATTCCGTTGGGTATATATACCACTTCTTCTTGATCCATTCATCTGTTGATGGACATCTAGGTTCTTTCCATAGTTTGGCTATTGTGGACATTGCTGCTATAAACAAACTGAGGGTTGCTGGGGGGAGGGGGTTTGGGAGAAGGGGGTGCGATTATGGACATTGGGGAGGGTATGTGCTTTGGTGAGTGCTGTGAAGTGTGTAAACCTGGTGATTCACAGACCTGTACCCCTGGGGATAAAAAATATGTTTATAAAAAATAAAAAATTAAACATAAAAAAAAAAGAATATACCATATTGGTATCAAAAAAAAAAAAAAAAAAAAAACTCAGCAGCCTTGGGCACCTGGGTGACTCAGTCAGTTAAACATGCAATTCTTGATTTTGGCTAGGTCAGGGTGGTGAAACTAAGCTCCATGCAGGCTCCAGGCTGGGCATGGAACCTGCTTAAGATTCTCTCTCTGTCTTCCCCTCTCACTCTCCCCCCACCTCAGGCATGCACTCTCTCTCTTAAAAATGTAAAAAGAAAAAAGAAAACAAATTTTAAATAAAAACCGGCAGCCTGCATTCTGAAAGCCCAGCTGAATTCCCACTCTTAAAGAGAGAGCATCATAAACAACCCACAGAGACACAGAATAGGAGCAGCAGTTTGGAAAAACTTCTGGGACATATGAAAAGGAGAGCTGTTTACTTATCTCAGAGCATGTCCTGGGGAAGGAGGGGTGAGCAGGAATCCCAGAAAGAGACCCTTCAGGAACAAAAGAACTAGCAGGCACCGTTACCCTCCCCCGCTCCACAGCACACAGCGCCACCCACGGGAACCACCTCAGAACCTACATTCACTACCTAACTTGTTTACACCAATTGCTCCCTTCCCCCTCCCGTATACTTCAACAGATTCACCCTTTCAACCACCTTGGCCTCAGTCCTACTGCTACAAGATTCCTTCCACCGGAAGACTGGTACAAAATTTGCCCATGTAACACTGAAATTTAGTTAACCTCCCTTTCTTGCTCTGAGTCTTCTGATCTAAATGGACTCATGATAATGTCCATCTCAGAGTTTGCGGACTCTGATGAAAGAAGGATGTAGAGCATTTAGCAAAAATTCTAACACACACTAAATGCTTCCTTAATTCTTGTTATCAGTGATTATTTTCTTGTTGCATTTATTGAGACTTATAAAGGTAATGTAATTTTAGAATTTAGGGTGTAAGTTGAGTTCTTACAGAGTAGGGATCAATATCTAACATGACAAAAAGCAATGTGTGATATATGATTGAGAGATCCAGTAATGACCGATTATTTTGTTTTATATATTTTATCTCTATTCGCATTTTAATTCCAGTATAGTTTACATGGTGTTGTAATAGTTTCAGATGTAAAATGTAATGATTCAACAGCTTCATCTACTACTCAGTGTTCATCATGATTAGTGTAGTGTACTCCGAATGCCCTTCGCCTATTCCCCAACATTACCCTACTCAGTTCCCCTCTGGTAACCATCTGTTTCTTCTCTGGGTTTTTTGTTTGTCTCTCTCTTTTTTCCCCTTTGTTTTGTTCCTTAAAATCTGTGTAGGAGTGCAATCATAAGGTATTTGTCTTTCTCCGGCTGGCTTATTTCACTTAGCATTATACACTCTAGATCCAAGCATGTTGTTGCAAAAGGCAAGATTTTTTTCTTTTTATGGCTGAATAATACTCCTACGTGTGTGTGTGTTGTGTGCCAAAACTTCTTTATTTATTCATCAATCAATGGACGCTTGGGCTGCTTCCACAGTTTGGTTATTGTACATAATGCAATAAACTTAGGGGTGGGTATACCCCTTCAGATTAATGTTTTCATATTTGGGGGGTAAATACCCAGTAGTGTGAATCCTGGATCATATGGCAGTTTATTTTTTAATTTTTTGGGGAACCTGCGTAGCGTCTTCCACAGCGGCTGCACCAGTTTGTATTTTCACTAATAGTGCACAAGGGTTCCTTTTCTCCATATCCTCACCAACATTTGCTGGCTTTTGTGTTTTTGATTTAGCCATTCTGACATGTGTAAGGTGATATCTCACTGTGATTTTGATTTGCATTTCCCTGATGATGACTGATGTTGAGCATGTTTTCATATGTGTTTTGGTCAACATGTATGTCTTCTTTGGAGAAATGTTGTATTCTGATCATTTTTAATGGGATTATTTGGGGTATTTTTGGTGTTGAGTTACATATATTCTTCTTATATTTTGAATACTAACCCTTTATCAGATATATCAGGTGAAAATATCTTCTCTCTTTCAGTAGGTTGCCTTTTATTTTTGTTGGTCGTTTCCTCCACTGCGCAGAAGCCTTTTATTTTGATGTGGTACCAATAGTTTATTTTTGCTTTTGATCCCTTGACTCAGGAGATATATAGAAAGATGTTGCTATGACCAATGTTCAAGAAATTGCTGCCTGTGCTATCTTCTAGGACTTTTACAGTTTCAGGTCTCATATTAAGGTCTCTATTCAATTTTGAGTTTATTTTTGTGTATGGTGTAAAAAGGTTTCTAGATTCACCCTTTTGCACATAGCTCTCTGGTTTTCCCAACATCATTTGTTGAAGAGACTGTCTTTAATCCATTGGATATTTTTTTTCTTGCTTTGTTGAAGATTAGTTGACTAAATAGTTGTGAGTCTATTTCTCGGTTTTTCTACTCTGCTCCATTGATCTTTATTACCTGTTTTTATGCCAGTACTATACTGTCTTGATTACTACAGCTTTGTGATATTGCTTAAAGTTCAGAATTATGATGCCTCCAGCTGTGTTTTTCTTTTTTAAGATGGCTTTGGCTACTCAGGGACTTTTGTGGTTCCATATAAATTTTAGGATTGTTTGCTCTAGTTCTGGGGAAAATTTAGTGATGTTTTGATAGATAGATTTTGTTTGTTGGGAGATTTTTTATTACAGAGTCCATTTCTTTGCTAATTATGGGATTGTTCAAATTTTTCTATTTCTTCCTGTTTCAGTTTTGGTAGTTTGCATGTTTCCAGGAACTTATCTATTTCTTCCAAATTGCCCAATTTGTTGGCATATAATTTTTCATAATAGTCTCTTATAATTGTTGGTATTTCTGTGGTATTGGTTGTGATCTCTCTCCTTTCATTCATGATTTTATTTATTTGGGTCCTTTCTCACTACTTTTTGATAAGTCTGGCTAGAGGTTTGTCGATTTTATTAATTTTTTCAAAGAACTGGTTCTTTTGAACCAGTTTCATTGAGTCAGTCTCCTGGCTGGTTTGTTTGTTTCTATATCATTTATTTTTGCTTTAATCTTTATTACTGCCCTTCTTCTGCAGCTTTAGGCTTTATTTGCTGTTCCTTTTCTAGTTCCTTTAGGTGTAAGCTAGGTTGTACATTTGAGACTTTTCTTACTTCTTGAGGAAGGTCTGTATTACTTTATACTTCCCACTTATAACTGCCTTTTTGCATACCAGAGGTTGTGTACTGCCATTTTCATTTTCATTTGCTTCCATATATTTCTTTATTTCTTTTTTTAATTTCCTTGTTAACCCATTCATTCTTTAGTAGGATGTTCTTTAACCTCCTTTCCAAATTTTTTCTTTTTGGCTTACTTTTTTTTTAAAAAGATTTATTTATTTATTATTTTAGAGAGAGGGGCAGAGTGAGAGAATCTTGAAGAAGACTTCTTACTGAGTGAAGACCACTGGGGTTTAATCACAAGCCCTGTGCCATCATGACCTGAGCTGAAACCAAGAGTCAGACACTTAACCAAGTAAGCCACCCAGGTGCCCCTCCTATGGTTGGCTCTAAGTTTCATAGCCCTGTGTTCTAACAATATGCATGTTATGATCTCAATCTTTTTGTATTTGTTTAGGCTGGATTTGTTACCCAGGATTTGATGTATTCCAGAGAATGTTCCATGAGTACTTGAAAGAATGTGTATTCTGCTGCTTTAGAATGGAATGTTCTAAATATATATTTGTTAAGTCCATCTGGTCCAGTGTGTCATTAAAAGCCATTGTTTCCTTGTTGATTTTCTGCTTAGGTGATCTATCCATTGCTGTAAGTGGGGTGTTAAAGTCCCCTACTATTATTATACTATCTTCAATGTGTTTCTTTATATTTTTTATTAATTGATTCATATATTTGGGTGCTCCCACATTGGAGGCATAAATATTTACAGTCATTAGATCTTCTTGTTGGATAGATCCCTTTATCATGATATAGTGCCCTTCTTCACCTTCCGTTACAGTCTTTGTTTTAAAATCTAGTTTGTCTGATTAAAGTATGACTATTCTGGCTTTCTTTTGATGTCCATTAGCAGGATAGATGGTTCTCTATCCCCTTCTATCCCCCTCACTTTCAATCTGGAGGTTTCATAGGTTTCATGCCTATGAATCTCTCATAGGCATATTATAGATGGGTCTTGGTTTTTTATCCATTCTGATACCATATGTCTTTTGATTGGAACATTTAGTATATTTACATTCAGAGTGATTATTAATAGATATGAATTTAGTGCTACCTATTACCTGTAAAGTTGGTATTTCTGGAGAATTCCTCTTTTCCTTTCCAGTTTTTTTTTTTGGTTTGGTTTGGGTTGGGTTGGGTTTTGTGTATTTGTTTGTTTGTTTTTGGTCTTTCTTTCCCACTCAAAGAGTCCCCTTTAGTATTTGTTGCAGGGCTGGTTTAGTCATCACAAACTCTTTTAGTTTTGGTTTGCCTGGAAGACTCTTTATCTCTTTCTATTCTGGATGACAACCTTCTTGATAAAGTAATCCTGGCTGCATAATTTTCCCATTCAGCACATTGACTGTATCATGCCCCTCCTTTCTTTCCCCAGCATGACCCAGGGGATCTTCAGAGCATGATGTCCACTCTTGAGCCTCTGTCACCTTTCTCCATAGGAGTACCACTCGGTCCACCAGTCCCAACTCTGGCGATGGAGTGGACTTCTAAAACTTCAGACTTCAACTCTGTTGCTTGTAAAAACTTGTGATAAATCAGTTCCTCTCATTTTCCAAGTCAATGGTTTTGGGGAAGTATTTTTCTATGCAATCTCCTATATCCTGTTTTTTCTCCCCCCACCCTGAAATCAGTGGCTCTCTCCCCTCCATAGCACCCATATTCTTTTCTCCCCAAAATTAAATTTCCACATCTCCCACATTCCATAATGTGGCCTCTTTTCTCCCTCTAGTTGGGCAGTTTGTTCTTTCAGGCCTCAGATCAATCTTCTGGGTTTTCAGAATGATTTGATATTTATCTAGCTGTGAAGAGGCAAGCATAAGGTCCTCCTACTACTCTGCCATCTTAGCTCTCTCTTCTAATATAAGAACTTGTAAAGAAATTAAGTTTCAACAAATATTTTTCTACAATCATATATAAATATTGAGATATTTACTGGAGTTTTTCAAACATGATTTTCAATCATCTTGAATATTCACATGGGGATTTCGTGCATGGTAACTCTGGAAAATTATACTAATAAGTTGACAGTATACACTTGTACTCAGTTGCTCTTTTTGTTGGCACATAGGCTTTCTATCTTTATCCTGTATTCTTCCAGGAAAACCATGTAAACCAAACATTAACACTGTACCTCTTTCCCTTGGCTGACTCCTTAGCTTTAAGTTTAAGTTACCACTGTAAATCAAATTTTAAAATGTATTTTTTATAGAGCCAATGAGAAAAAGTATAGTACAATAAAGCCAGAATGATTCCAAATCGTTATGACACTATATGGAATCTCTGTTTTAAGACATGATTTTTACTGAGATGTATAATTATAACAGTTAATATTGGGTAATAACTGTGTTATAGGCACTGTCCCAAGTATTTTACATTGAATCTTTTTTAACCTGCAATGCATATTATGATTCATGTTCTAAAAGATGGAGAAATTGAGATTCAACCAGGTAAACTTATCTAATCCATATGACTAGAGATTAGTAAGCTTTGGTTCTAACCAGACTATATGGTAAGCACTCAAGACAGTATACCCAGAGTATACTATCTCATTTTTAAAATGAATAAACCAAAGAAAATTCCAATATAAAAATTAAATATATGTATATTATTATTTCTTTTTGAATTATTTATGCCACAATTTTAAAACTCTGGATAAATTAACTCTAACATCATTTTTTTTCAAAATTAGCATAAATAGTTGCACAAAAAATGTGATAAATTGAGAGACAGTATAATTTCTTGACAATGTTTCCTCTTCCAAGCTCTGCTGGACCATTCCTTCCTGGTGTTCTCTCCACCTACCTCAGTATAGAGTCCTTTATTACATGCTCTTATTTTTGTGCTTGCTTTCTATATGTTACTACTGTACTGAATTCTAAATCCATATATCTTCTCTTCTCTCTCTAAAACATCTCCAAGAGGTTTATGCATACCCACGACCTCAACATTGCTACTTTCTAAATCTATAGCTACAACTCTGATTTATTATTTTTCCAAGCTCCTGACTTACACCATGATAACAAATGCCTACTAAATGTCCATTAGCCCATATGCCTCTCATCTATTCCTAGACTGAAATTATCTCTCACTAAGCTACAACTTCATCCTAAAAACCCTGTTACCCTCCTGTTTTCCCTATCTTAATGTCATGCACCCAGTTGTTCAAATCATAAGATGGAAATCTCTGAGATTTCTCTCTTTCACAACACAACCAATTAGTTACTAAATTAATTCACTCCTACTGACCTCTGAAGTCAAGGCTTCTTTCTTTATTTTCTCTCTTCTTTAATATCACCTCAGGAGGCCCTCCGATTGATCCTTCTTACTTAGGATCATGACCGTAGTCAGCTCATCTCTCTACTTTTAGCTTATTCATTCACATCCCCATCTTGCCAATCTATTCCTTCTGTTATTCTCAGATACCCAATTCTAAAACTGACATCTCATCTTGCTTATTCTCTGGTTAAAATCCTTCAGTGAATGTTAAAAATGAAAACCCCAAGAGCCCCTTCATGATCTGGCATTTACCTACCTCAGGCTACTCTATTATGAATACCCAGTTGCCTAGAGTTGCCCAGAGCAGTCTTCTCTTCTGTGTTCTGTCCTCCCTATGTGAATCAGTCCTGGCCTTAATCAGTCTAAGGAATGACTAAGCATCCTTTAAGGCCCAATGAAAATGTCATCTCTTTCAGAAAGCTTTCTTTGAGAATAAACAGTTAAGCTTTTTCTCATTTTTCTTCTGATAGCCCTGTGTACAAATCTCTACTGTAACACATGTTATTCTTTCTGTCTGTCTCCACCACTATGCTGCAATCCAGTTTTATTGTTTTTTTTTTTTAAATACACAGGGAATTCCTATAATGGCCTTTAGTATTTGCCAAATATACTGATGAATGAGTATAAGAATAGAAAGGGAGGGGGTAAAACAACATCTAAACCTTTGTATGTGAACTGAGTTGCATCTCATACTTGAAGTACAGCTTGGTAGTAAACAAAATAACCTCCAAAGCTAGGGGCATTAGTTATCTATTGCTGCATAACAAAAGACCACAAACTTTAAACAATACACATTTATTATTAACCACTTACTTACATTTGTTAATATAGTGGATATCATATTATCCACTTGCATTTATAATTATCCACTTATTACTATCCCAAGTCCTGATCCTTGGGTCAGGACTTCATCATGACTTAATTGTGTCCTCTGCATCAGATATTCTCAAAAGACTACAGTTAATGTGTTGGCCAGAGATAGAGGTGAAGGTTTAGCTGGGAAAGGATCCATTTCTAAATTTATGTGGTTTGTTGGAAGGTTTAGTTCCATGCAGGATGCTAGACTAAGGGCATCAATTCTTTGATGCCTAAAGATCAGCAGCCATCTTTAATTCCTTAACACTTCAACATGTCTTGAACATGTTGAACATGTTCTCAAATATGTTCAGTTGGTTTCATCAAAGCCAGCTACTACCTACTAGTAGATCAAGGTCACAAATATTATTATGAAAGTGGCATCTTATCACATTTGTTGTATTGGTCATGTGAGTTACTAGGCCCATCCTTAAAGAGAGGAGATTTCACAAAGGATTGTGTGCCCAACAGAATTTTTTAAATCTCCCCCACAAGATTCTCGTGCCCTAAGCAACCAATCAAACACTAACATAAGCACTACGGGAAAGGATCTTTCAAAATGGAATTATAGTAATTAACTGGCTTAATTAGTAGGAAGGTTATATATCTGGATTATCTAGATGGACTCAAGCTAATTACATGAGCTCTTCAAAGACAAGAAATTTTTCTGGCTCTTATCAGAGATATGAGGCATACAAAGAAAGGAGAGAAGTGAGGCAGAAGAGGTCATAGAGATTTAGGACTATCTGCTCTTTCTGGCTTTGATGATTAAGAAAGTGAGACACATGTGAAGGGTTGGACACAATTCAAAATGATCCCTGACTTACAGGTAACAAGAAAATGGGAGCCTCTGTCCTATAACCACAGTAAATAATTTTTGCTACAAACTTTGAAGAGTCTAGAAAGGTTCTCTCTTGTGGCCTCCAGAAAGAATACAACCCTGCTAACATGAAAACTTCAAACTTGTAGGACTCATTGTGTCCAATTTTTAATCCAAAGAAATTATAACAAAATAAATTAGAGTATTTTTAAGTTGCTAAAATTGTAGTAATTTGTTAAGGAGTCAATAGAAAATGAATACACATGCATACCAGGAAGTGGGAATCATTAAGAGCCATCTTGGAATCTGATGCTTGACCAAATTACCTGAATTTGAGACTTACTAGCTATGTGATCAGGCAAGCTACTATTTTGTGCCTCAGTTTTCTCTTCTGTAACCTGAAGTAGTATCTTACTCTTAGGGTTGATGTAAAGCATAAGTAAATTGTAAGTGTTTTATCTGTTGGCTATTATGATTTCTAGAAGATAAATATTTCTATTATTGTTATTAAAATCTCATCAAGCCATAGTTATTTTAGAAGTAAAAGAGTTAATGGTATTATCATGGTATAATGTTTCCTCTGCTTGCCTAAAATATTGGGAAAGCAAGATAAAATTATAATATGGAAATTTTTCCTTATATTAATAAATTGGTAAATAGGCAGTTCTTGACAGTAACCAGCTGATGATATTCATCAGCGCAAACTAGAATAAATCCAACCACATATTTCATTCATTTCTACTAAAATTGAATCAGTTCAACCAACAGATTCTTTCAGATGAAAAGCTTATGTTGAACCAATATATTTTGCATATATTTAACTTTTAAATGGTTTTGATAATTAATCTACAGGAAAAGTATAGCATGTCTTACCAACTCCAGGCATTCTCTGATTATACTGAGTTTCCTTAACCAACACTTTGCATTTGATCTTTTATATTAGAGCTTTGAAATATGTTTTCTTTTCCATGAACTTTTATTATTAGCTATTCATAAATTAATCATTTTCCTATTTTTCTTTCTGAATCTAATTCTTTACTGGATATTATAGTTCATCTCTTAAGGAACTTAAAATTAGAAAGCAATTCGTGTAGAATTTAAATGGTATTTTTCTAGATTGTAAATTTCTGTATTGGACTGTTACATATCATAAGTTGTCTTATCTATTTCAAGCCATTAGGTCATGTTCTAAAGTCTGCATCTTGGGAGAATTTTTCTGTCTTTGTAATATTTAGTTATTGACCATCCTCCCTTGAACACTTTTTATTCACTGATTTTTGTGCTTATAGAAATTATTTTTACATAATTTATAATAAAAATAAAGTTTCTGCCATTTTTCCTTTTAAAATATCCCTAAATCTAGTTTTATGGCACTATAGCATATTTCCATGCTTTCTAAATTTAAAGAATCCTTCTGATTTTTCATCAATATCATTATTATTTTACTGTCCCTCTCTTAGGGATACAAATAGTCATAGCTGATGATTTGCCTATTTTACTAATTCTTCATTAATCCCATCTTATGTATTTACCTTAACCTTCCCAAACTTCTAACTTCATTAAAAACAATAAATAAATAAACCTTTAAACCACCTAGACAGTTTGAGATGAGAGGGTAATCTATGAATAAATAAATCCTTAGTCTCTGAATATCTGTACTAACATTGCCATTTGTGTGTATGATATTCCTCTCCTTTCAGATCATGCAAATCTAAGTGAATACCTCACTTCTACTGAAAAAAAGGAAAGGATAACAATGCCAGGTGGTGACTGGGAGAACCGCAATGGAGTGTGGGTGGTTACTCAATCTGAGTTACTTTTGGTACCAAAACATCATGGAGGGTCCTTTTCCTTTTCACATTTGCTTCCAATTCACCTCTGTAGCCAGGACCCTAAAGAGGACTCATGTAGACTTTTTATCCTAGGGACTATAATTTTGTCATTGATTTAGAAGTCAGTACAAGCACCTGAAATAATATTCCTATGAAGATATTGTAGGTTGCACAGTGAGTACTTGGTGAACTCAATAGCAATCTCAAAGCAGATTGTTTAAATACATTTGAAGGGAATTTAAAATTTGGCCCAAGTATTCCAATAAATAAGTAAAATTCACCATAAAGAACATGGGCTTCTCTAATGGCAAGGCCATCTATCTCTTTAATGTTTTATTGTTTATTATAAACTTCATAAATATAGTATTTTTATCAGAAACATGTATTACTAGTGTTTTGCTTCAAACTTAACTTTGTTATCATATTGAAATAAAGAATAGGATTCAATATTAACCTTGAAATTTAAACTAGGTCTCAGAGGGGTAAAACTATTCATTCTAGTACATTCTCATTTATACAAATGACTGGAAAAATATAAACACATTAAAGAAAGAAATGAACATAAAGCAAGCAGCCAGAAAAATCCAAAAGGGTTCTGAGAGGCTTTGTAAATACAGTTATATGCTAATAAAGTATGGTTTTGACAGATGCGTAATATGCTATTTGGCCTACAAAAGATAACTGTGGTCGTTTCGGGAAAAAAAAAAAAAAAAAGAAAGAAAGAAAAAGAAAACAGCATCAAGGAAAATTTAAGTTTTTAAAAAGAAAAAAATAAGAATGAATCTTAAAGCAGCTAATAACCTTTGAAGACTTGTATAATGGATTATAAAATATTTTGTTTAATGTATAACATGTTATTTTGTTTATAAGTATTCTCCTTCATTTTTACTTGTAATAATCGGGGGGTGATCTTACAGTTAACAGCCAGTATAACCCAAGCAGACACATACAGAAGGAGTTCTACAAGCCCTGCTGTGGTGGTAAATCCTTTAGTTCTTGAAATTATACTGAAATCTAGTAGGATGTGGGGAAGGTTGCATGGCCGCTGAGATAATGGAGTCCTCTCAGAGAGACACAGTGGAGTTTTAGTATCCAGTATGGAATTTTTTAAATATTATAACCATGTCAATGTATACCCAGCTAATTACAGCCTGGGTGATAATTATAGTAGTTAAAGATTACTTTCAATATGTGCATTTCTTCCAAAATAGCTGAAATATAATCTGTTTATTGACAATGATCACTAAGGAGAATTAAATTTTTTTAAGATCTTATTTATTTATTTGAGAGAAAGAACAAGTGGAGGGAAGAGGCAGAGGGAGAGGGAGAAGCAGAGTCTCCACTAAGCCGGGAGCCTGACGCGGTGCTCCATCCCAGGACCCTGAGATCATGACCTGAGCCAAAGGCAGATACTTAACTGACTGAGCCACCCAAGTGACCCTTGATTTTTAAACATAATTTTTTTTAATACTTCGTATGTGAAAGAAAAAAAAAAAAAAAGAATTGGAATTAACTTCATTTAAATCCTGAAGTTTGGAGGGTGGATTAATCAAAATAATTGATAAATGAAATCTATGTGCATATGAATACTAGACATATGTGTGATATATATATATATATATATATATATATATTCCCTATATAACACATATACATATATATAGCTGTCTTAAATCATAATTGTAATACCCATGCTGTTTTCTGCCAGAGCTACATAACTCTTAAAAAAAAAATTCACTTTTTCCTATTTTCATTTCCAATAATTTCTCATTTAAAACTAGTCAGAACCTGTTGGGAGGGAAAAAATAAATAAGAATGCATTTATTAGCATGTTTTATAGCCAAGATGTACAGTGAACATGACTTTAAAATTTCTCATATATAAAACATGTCGATGGAATTTTATCGGTGATGGAATAATACTGTGAAAATATAAGAGGAAAAAAACCAAGGTTTTGTCTAAGCAAGAAAAGGCAAGACATAGCAAAAAAGATATTTGCTTATCAACATTCTAAGTAATTTGAGCACCAAAACAAGTGAAACATTCATGAAGATAGTTTTTTCTAGATAAACAAAATTCTGTTTTATATTTTTAACAGTATATTATTATTATTTTAAAGAATTACAAATGAATAGAATATTTTGTGTCATGTTCTACAGTAGTACATAGATCCTGGGTCACATTATATATTTTGTCCCTGTTCCTCAAAGCCCCAGATAAGCCTTGTTAAGTCCATCAAAATGACTAAAGTGGATTAATCTATACTTAATCTGTGGAATTCAGGAAAATATTTCCCCCATCATTGTTTATTTTCCTTAATTTTCAGTCAGTGCCAATTTTCTTTTTGGTTCCAAGTTTCTTAACTGTTATATGTAACTAATGTTTTGAACGCACACATGTACAATGTGATTAAACACAACAGCATTTTTACCTTCCACTCCCTCCTTAAACTTTATTCAGTGGGGGTTATCTTCCATTGGCCTAACAGGAAACTAAGGTCAATGTCTTGAGTTTTATTTCCAGTCTTATGTAATGTAAATTTCCCGGCAACTTTAATCCATTAATTCCGATATTAGCTATTATTCTATGATTAAATTTTAATTCAAAAGTAAGACTTTCTTTCACCCCATCCACTCTGTCCTATAGAAGACTGTTGCCTGCAGTGGGGGAAAGAGATGTAATGGGTTTCAGCTCTTACCCCACTAACTTCTTTCCCCGTTCACTTGGTGATATTTTAGATCCCTTTATAGTCAACTGTTTGAACTTTCCAGGCCTGGAAGATAGTTAAAGCTGACTCTATCTGGGAAATTTTTCTGGATCATTTAGGATCATTTAGAGACTTTAACTGAAGTCTTTCATTAGCTCTCTCATGTAAAGGGCCAAGTACTCATTTACCAACCTGGCCGTGCCTACTCTGTTACTCCACCCTGGGTTCAATGGCTGTACCATTTAATAACCAGACCATGAATTTTGATGTTAAACTTGGTCTTAAATATTACTTCTTTTACTTGCCTCTAGAACCCCTAGAACCCTTTTGTAAGTATATTTTATATCAAATCCCTTTCTTTTACAATACCTAGTTTCTATTCTTTAACTTGAATAATACATGTGTAATAGGTGTGGAAATCTTTAAAAATAATATATATTTCATTGGACTATAGTGGGAAGTACATGAGATAAATCATTTAGCACAATGCCTGTGCTGCTTTTGTGATCACTTTTGTTTTACCATCAACTGAATGTCCTTGCTGACCCTAACTTCCCTGACCAGACACAGGTCACACATGGCCACTGTGCCTAAGAAAAAGAAGCTGACCTCTCAGACTCAAAATTTCCAAGAGTGGTTTTGTCACCTGCACCTGAAACTGTCTTGGCATGGCACTATTTAGAACTTTGGACTTGAACTTGAGAATTATCTTTGACTAGAAATTTTCTATACCCTATTTTTTAAGATTTTATTTATTTATTTTGACAGAGAGGGATCACAAGTAGGCAGAGAGGCAGGCAGAGAGAGAGAGGTGGAAGCAGGCTCCCCGCTGAGCAGAGAGCCCGATGCAGGGCCCAATCCCAGGACCCTGAGATCATGA
The DNA here is from genome assembly GCF_964662115.1 of Mustela nivalis. Lineage (NCBI taxonomy): Eukaryota > Metazoa > Chordata > Mammalia > Carnivora > Mustelidae > Mustela > Mustela nivalis. The sequence continues at coordinate 13,583,328 of NC_139023.1, read as the reverse complement.
CCTGAGCCGAAGGCAGAGGCTTTAACCCACTGGGCCACCCAGATGCCCCTTTTTATCAGTTTCTAAGGGTACTATCATAATACAAAAGTAATGAAATATAAACGATACAACAAATTTAATCATCCAGGATGGCCAGAAGAATGCTGGTCCACAGTAGGCTTTCATTTCTAATTATTTTTGCTTTCCTATAGGGCTTTTAATATTATTTTAAGTACCTATCTCTAAGCAATGTCCTTGTAGGAATGTCTACTTGGTAGATTTGCTTCTGGTATCTCCTAATTCTCATCTATATTGCATTCTATGGCCAAGATAGCCTTCCTAAAGGAACCTTCCGAGCATGGCATTCCAATTATCAGAAAACTTCAAATACCCACAGCGCAAATGTTTCCCTTTCTTGCCAAGAATTAAAGGTTCTCCACACTCTATATCTAAGTATTTAATGTTACCCTCACTGCTTCTCTTTTTATAACTCACATTCTTAGTAAAACTGGACTAGTTCATGTTCACTCATAAAAGCCATATTTCTCATATCTCCTTTTAATTTTTGTCCTTCTGCCTAAAATACCTTTCTCCCATCTTCATTTACTATGATCTTTATTTACTACTTCTTCCAAGGTTGTTCAAATCTCACATTGGTAATGAAACCATAGCCAATGTGAACCTTCTCTCCTTTCCTGCTTTCTTATGGTCAAAATGACTATAGTCTGCCTTATGTTACATTAATTCATATATTTTCAAATATTCTAGTTAATTATCTTGACTTTTCTACCATGAGGCAGAGGTGAGAACTACATGTAAATCCTGGTGGGAGATGATGCAGGACAATGAAAATTTTCTAGTAGCAAAACTATATAATAGAGATTTGCCTAACCCTCCGTTTTTATCATTAAAAAAGATAAAATAATAATATACTCTTAAAGCTTCATATACTACCTGATCGATCAATAGATGGCTCATTTCATTTTCCTTACGTATTAGATTTTTTTAAAAATTAGTATTGGAAAAAATCTGTTTTCATTAGAAGTTCACTTTATAACCAACACGTTTTGACACTATAGACTCTTAAAGTTTGTTACACAAATCTATATAAATTACAGCTTCTATAGTAAGTTTACAATGAGTATCACAACAGCTCAGCCACTTAGAGCAGAATGATTTCTTTAACTTTATAAAATCTGAGAATTTCCTCTGTCTCCAGACGGCTTTACTTATGTATTTATTTTTAATATTGGCATCTGGTTATTTCCATTTTTCCAGTGCAATTCTTTCTTTTAGATATCATGGGTCAACAGACTCCTCACTTCTCCCCTCTTCGTAGTCCCTGTGGCTTGGATTATCATGTTGTTCACCTTCCTATATACAAATTAGTAATCTCAACAGTCTAGTTGATGAAAGGATCACCTTGGTACATGTTTATCAAACAGAACATTAAACATGGCTTCAAAAAAGGAAAATACATCTTCCCCCTAAAGGGAAGAGATGCATTCAATCACACATGAGCAACCTGGATTTTGCTTAGTCAGGGATTTTTCTGTCCATAGCGACTTGCAAGGGCAAAGTATTTCTCATGCCAAATTTTGTAGGACACAACTGACCAATTAAAAAAACAAAGGAGTCAGCATTTGTGTGTCCCTTCAGGAGGCATCATGTCAGCAACTTATTCTTCACTGCAGAGTTTTAACACACCATTAAGCAGCATCCATGGCCAAACTGATGTCACTGTGACTTCTGTCTGCTGCTCCCAGCACCTCTGAACTCTAGATCAGCAAAAGAACACCCAATGCCCTTGTAATCACAGAAAGCAACAGAGTTCATTTGAAAGAACAGTGGACCTGGAATTCAATTACTTATTCAATTTTTCAACATTATTAACCAATTACTTTATGATAGCTGTTGGGAAAATTCCAATAGAGGAATGTGTAGCAGATAGTAATAACTCAGGGAGAAGGAAGAGACAGACACAAAAATAAGTAACAACAACTGAAGGCAGAAAGTGAAACACAGCAAAATATTACAAATTACCCAGAAGTGAGAGGCATTTATAGGCCTCTTCAGTGACTTGTTACTGAAGTTTCTCTCCTCATTTAACCATTATTACTCTAGAGCTTATCTGCTAAATACCAACAAGATTGAGGTCCTTCTTTATGTCTATTCATCTTATCTAATACAAAATTAAAGTCTTTATCATCACTTATGAAACTTTCATCTTTATTTTATTATAGCATTAATATGATAAATGTTATTAGAGTAGCTCTTTGGGTACAAATTTTAACGAACAGATTTATTACCAGGAGCTATTTTTCAAACAAGTCTTATATGTGTGTGTATCAAATACAAAGTTTTACCATAGATTATAATTGGACCGCATTTTATATCTACTTCAATTCAAAAAAAAAAACCAAAATCTTGTTTAAAATTCTGTAACTATGGGTCCCCTGGGTGGCTCAGTCAGTTAATTGTCCGCTTTTGGCTCAGTTCATGATCCCAAAATTCTCAGATCAAGCCTCACATCGGGCTCTGTGCTCAGTTGGAGGCCTGCTTCCCCTTCTCCCTCCCTGCTCATGTTATCTCTCTCGCTATCTCTCTCTCTCAAATAAATAAAATCCTTTTTTTTTTAATTTTTTATTTTTTATAAACATATATTTTTATCCCCAGGGGTACAGGTCTGTGAATCACCACGTTTACACACTTCACAGCACTCACCAAAGCACATACCCTCCCCAACGTCCATAATCCCACCCCCTTCTCCCAAACCCCCTCCCCGCCAGCAACCCTCAGTTTGACACGTGCACCCGAATGTTTATAGCAGCAATGTCCACAATAGCCAAACTATGGAATAAAATCCTTTTTTAAAAAAACTCTGTAATTGGTCTAAAGGAGAAGCAGTCTGTTACTATTCCTAGTAAAGATCATTACTGACTATGGGGTGCTTGGGTGGCTCAGTGGGTTAAGCCTCTGCCCTCAGCTCAGGTCATGTTCCCAGGGTCCTGGGATTGAGCCCCGCTTCGGGCTCTCTGCTCAGCGGGGAGCCTGCTTTCCACCCTCTCTCTCTGCCTGCCTCTCTGCCTACTTGTGATCTTTGTCTGTCAAATAAATAAATAAAAATCTTTAAAAAAAATTTTTAGAAGATCATTACGGACTACTCACTATAAAATAATAAATAAAAGAGTAATATAGAAACAGAAGAATTGGCAAAAGACGTTAAAAATAAATTCTCAAAATAAAGGATAGGACAATAAATATATATTTCTTCAATCCCTCCAGTGATCCAGGGGGGGGAAAAATCAAAGGAAATTACAGCTTTCATTTGCAATGTTAGCAAACACCATTTAAGGATAGTTTCCACAATTTGTGAACATATACTTCTTCTAAGAGCATTGCTATATTTCTAGGGAAACTTCAAGTACCAAAATTTCAGTTTTAGAAATTTATCAAAGGCAAAATTCAGGGATATAGAAAATGTTTTGTACAAGAATGTTCTTTTAAAATACTTTTATAATAGTGACAGATGACATCTATTGGAAACATCTGGAACTGAACTATGTACTTATTTATATGTCCTAATTATAAGTAATAACAAAAGAAAAAAACCCTGAAAAGCAAGTGTAGGCAACCAAATGTAAGCATGAAAGGAGTGCGCTGCATGTAGAAAATTTTAAAACAATTTAAAAACCCATTAAAATTTTATCATTTTTTTAATAACTGCATCGTCAATTCTAAATGTCAATGTCAGAATGCTCCTCCACAAAAGTTTTTTCTTAGTTTATGTTCTAAACAATTTCTGTGATTACTATTGAGATTTAATAATATAGGTGTCAAATTAAGGATTTAAAAGTGATTTATCCTTTAGTAAACATGTCTTCTACATCGTTAAATTTGCAAGTTTCCAGTTATACAGCCAGCTTCCAATACATAGGGACTCAGCTATGACCCTTTATTTAGAAAATAACTACCTAACGATTTCAAATCACTGAGCTCAATTCAGGTTTAGGTTGTGTCTCCAGCCCTTGTGATACTACCCATTTTTATATTTATGAGCTAATTTGAAATAAATGATGATATCGTAGTGGTTGTAAAGAAGAAAACACAGACATGAGTTACCTTGAATCAGTCATTTTCTGTCTATTTTAAGGTATTCGTAAAGTAGGTTTCATTTTTAGGTCTTCCCTTGGTTTGTAGACAGCTGCCATCTCACTGTAGTTCTAGGACCTTTAAACTCAGAATGTGGCCCACCTCATGACTTCATCTAACCCTAATCCCCTCTCAAACGCTCCATCTCCAAATACTATTACCTCGAGGGTCAAGACTTCAGCATATAAAGGGGTGGGAGTGGTGTTCACAAACATTTAGTCAATAACACAAACCAGTTCAGGAGAAACAGATTTCTAATCTGCTTGTTTTGTAGTCAAAAGTATATCTGCAACTTCAGCGAAGGAAGCTAATATGCAATCCATTGTTTTTTGCATAGATCGTTACTGATTAAGAGCATGCGTATCTTTTTCTCAGACTAACAGGTTTCTGTAATCATAATATCTGTATCACATTGCCTTTTTTCATGCAGTTGTCTGAGGCTATTGATTACACATGGCATGCTTAGTCATTATATTGAGGTTGAATGAAACGTTCAAAAATGACATAGTACATTATGTGTTCTTTTACATGTGGTCAAATATATTTGAAAATTCATTCCTCACAGATAATGCCCAAGGGCTTTGGCAAAGGAAATTGAAAGCACTGATGTTTTCCTCATTTGGGATGAATTGCAAATCAAACCAGTGAGGAAAACCACATTAATCATGAAGAGTTTCGCAGGTCAGACTATATCAAAAGAGATATGTGACATGTGTATATTACTAAAGATATGTAGGGTACCTATCACAGCATGGAATTTAAACAATAATACAGGAATCAGAGCTTTTGGGAAAGGAGATACTTTGTGACATCACTTTTGTGTGACTAATTGTGACAGTTCAAAACTTTCTGAAACCAAACACAGCTGATCATGGAAAAAGCCCAAAGGCTTTTGAATCAAATAAAATTAAGCCTCTACACTGCTGGGAAGTAGATGCGTCTCAATCTTTTAGATTAGAAAAGAGTAAAATGGAGGCTGAAACATGTTAAATGAATTGCTCAAGGCCACTCATTAAAAGCATCATTGGCCTTTCTGAAGTATTTTATCAGATGAAAGCCAGACAAATTCCCTGATTTTATTATACCCATTGTACTTGGCTGGTTAGTAGATACTTTCCTTTCTCTGGAAAAATTATGGATTTATTACTCTTTTGTTTGCAATCTCAAGGGGACGGAGAGTGATGAAAAGCCCAAGTTTTTGCCTCACAGTATCTGAAATGACTAGAAGCCACAGATCTGATCTGTCTTCTCCCCAAACTGATAACAAGTTTTCCAAATTAATGTACTTTTGATTACAGAAAATAAAATTCTACTGCATCAACCAGAAAAATTTAATGTGTCCTATTACTTTGTTGTTTCTCTCTACCCCTATATTTTGTAGAGAAATTAGTCAGGGGATCTTTTCATTACTTTAACATATTAAGGGGAACTCAGACCTAATTAAACTTCCATGTTTCTGGGTAAGAGTACATTTCAGAATGACTGTAGGTAGCTTTAATATGACTCCTGTAGGATATATTTTATGGCTTAACAGAGATGAATATTGGACTTATTATGTTTTTTTTTTAAGATTTTATTTATCCATTTGAGAAAGAGAATGAGAGAGAGCATGAGAGGGCAGAGAGTCAGAGAGAGAAGCAGACTCCTCTGAGCAGGGATCCGCATGTGGGACTCGATCCCGGGACTGCAGGACCATGACCCAAGTCAAAGGAAGATGCTTAACCGACTGAGCCACCCAGCCATCCCATTATGGTTTATTGTAAAATGGACTTTTAAGTGCATACCCTACATACACAAGCATCCCAGGAAAAACTAATACACACAACACTGGATCAAATGTTGTGGTATATATTAGGAAACATTTTTCCATTAAGTTTTAAAAGCTTTCTCTTCTTTAAGTAAAAATAATAAAGTTCTTCAATATTACTCTTCTTTTAAAGACTTTGAATGTCCTCCTAATAATTGTTTATAATAATTTGGGTTATTATATTTTTTTATTTATAGCACCTGAATGTATGTTTCAGTTTTCCCCATCCAAAAGTTCAAAATGACTCAATCATCACTGCCTTGCTATAATAATAATGTGTGTGTGAAATATATGCCAAATAAATTTTAGAAAATTCCAGTGAAACATCAAGTGTTTGGACTGATAAACCATATTCATTGCAACATTATTATGAAATGGACTAAAAGTTATCTTTTTGCGATAGCATAGTGGCAGTACATCTCAATTCCCACCAAGCCAACCTACTGTTTCCAGCCTAAGTCTCTGAGTGTAGATACACTAATCATTTCTCTCATTGAATAATAAAAGCTCAAAAGTATTGAGGGAAATCCCAATCTGTAATTTTGCCATGATTCACATCAATATAATTTAGTGATATATAACATTTTTTTAAAATCTCTCTATCATATATTGCTTGTAGGGCGTAAACAGTCAAGTAGACCCGTGTATAACCCATTTCTAATGAGTTAAGGGCCAGATAATTCTATCTACACCCCCAAGTTACCCTTAAAATCACCTTAGAACCATAATCTGCTTGTGAAAATGTAATATAACAGTGTTTTTACTCATACTAAAACAGATTGAATATCTCATCAGAGTCCATCTCCAATTTGTATTATTCTACTTTAAGATATTATTCTTATTATACTTTATTCTACTTTAAGAAATAAGCTATAGGAGTGCTTGGGTCATGCAGTCAGTTAAGCCTCTGACACTCAGTTTTGACTCAGGTCAAAGCTTAGGGTCATGAGATCTAGCACCAGGCGAGGCTCTCCCTCCATGTTCAATCACTCTCTTTCTCTCTCTCAAATTAATAAATAAATAAATTTTAGGGGGGAAATAAAGGAAAGAAGCTGCATTTGAAATTTTTAAATTCTCCAGTTAACAAATGTCTATTTACATCAAAGAAAAGAGAAAGTCTTCTTTAAGCAGCTCTTACAGGAAAAATAATAGGTTTTTTTTGGAACTACACAAAATAGTTTGAATTAATAAAATATTTGAACTTAAAAAAATTGTTAGTTGTATCCTCTGTGTTTTTGAATTATGTGGTATTGAAATATCATGATATATATAGTATTAAATAAAGTATTGCTTTTTGAACAAAATATAAAGCATTATAAACTGGATAGAAGATTATATTCAAGTACCCATCATTTTAAAATCAGGAGACCAAGTGATATGTAAATTGTGTTTATCTTTAGCAATTTGGCAAAACAGTTTATAGATTAAGCAGAAGTAATCTCATCCTTTGTCAATATCCTGTGTAACATGTTTTGGTTATTTATTCTATGGTCTATAAAGTCACCACAAACATTGACTCAGCAAGTAATAGAATCATTGCCCAAAGAGAAAACACAGGATTAGGCTCCTTGTGAGCCTCCAGTCTCAATATTTCATCAACTGAGCAATACATATCCTTGTTTTATTTATACTTTTGTGTAATGACACCTTATTTAATATATTTTGCTGATTAATTAACTTTGAATTCCTGGGCAACAGCACTATAATTCATGCCTGAACAAAACCCATCTAACCCATGTATAGTCTCCACAGGACACATGACAGCCTTCTTCTGCTTAGGAATACTGAAAGCACTGCACTACTGTGCTTGCACACCAATTTGAACAGCCAGGTCACTAACATGAAGCACAAAATGTGAAAAACATGGCACTAAATAAATTGCAAATGGAGAGTTGTTTACACTATGAAAGCTGAAACCAGAAAGCAGCGCATCATATTTTTCAACCTTTGCTGGAATAAGTGCCATCAGATGACCGGATTTTTGCCACTCTGCATATGCATATGTTTGCAACTGATGGGGAAAGCCCTACGCTTACAAGTATTGATTTTAGGGTGACAAATAACTTTTAGCCAGCAGGAGAATTCTAAATATAGAATCAATGAATAATGAGAATCAACGAATAATGAGAATCAACTGTTTAGACACTGGAATTCATGCAAGTGATTTTGTGACTTTTGTGCTTTTTTGTGCTTAATGGTAATTAAAAGTATTGTACATGCTCTAATGATGTAATACAAGCATATATGAAGTGCTCTCACTAATGTTAGTGCTAATGCTAAAAATCTTATCCCAACTTTGGAGTAGATGTTAATGTGATAAAACACAAGGCAAAAACAACCCTTCTCCTCACTTACTAGAAACTACTTTATAAAGTGCTAGAGATAATTATGAGATCATTTAAAAAGTATTAAGTAAACTTGCTATCATAGTTGTATGCTTATGTGTTCTGAGACTACATCAACCCAAGTTTATGTTAATTTCTATTTGAAAACTCATCTTGAATAACTCATTTTTTTCAACTATGTAAGCTTTCCAGAAAAGCATGCCTAACATATAACAGTCTTGTCTATGTGTAAACAAATCATTTCTATACCTTATGATGTATATATTTGATCATTTTCCCATTTATTCTTTCAATAAACTTTGAGGATACCATGACACAAAAGACTTAATACCTGCCTTTTTGAAGTGATAAAGTCAAATAAGTAAAATATAGTAAAAATATATTACTTTTTTTAAAGATTTTATTTATGTATTTGACAGACAGAGATCACAAGCAGGCAGAGAGGCAGGCAGAGAGAGAGGAGGAAGCAGGCTCCCCGCTGAGCAGAGAGTCCGATGTGGGCCTCGATCCCAGGACCCTGGGATCATGACCTGAGCCGAAGGCACATGCTTTAACCCACTGAGCCACCCAGGCACCCCAGTAAAAATATATTATTGATTTACATGCACAGGGATGGATAGAAGAGACAGCTAGGTCACTTGGTGGGGTAGAGTGGGAAGCACAGAGGCTGAGGTCATATGAATGTCTCCAGAACAGACCTCTGAGATGAGCTCTGAAGAGAGAGTGAGAGAGGCAATGATTGAACAATTAGAATGTAAAGGGATGACAGATGTAGGAAGCCAAACACCAAGTATTAACAAGAATGAAATAAGAGAAGGAAGTAAGATGGCGGAGGAATAGGAAACTGAAATAGCATTAGGTCCCAGGAGTTCAGCTAGATAGTTATTGAACACCTACAAACTCAATGGGAGATACAAGATAAAAGCAGCAATTCTAGGAACAGAAAACTGACCACTTTTAGAAAGGTAGGACACCTGGAGAAGCGATGGGAAGAGAGACTGGCTCCCAGCAAGCAATGGAGCAGAAGAGCTCAAAATCAGAACTTTTAGAAGTCTACTCCACTGAGGTATGTTACCACTGAGGCTAAGTGGGGGTGGAGCCCTTGCATGGAAAGTGTACTCTCAGGACCCATGGGGTCACAGAAAGACCAGGGGTGTCTGAGTGTGGCAGAGCTCCAAGGTATTGGTGTGGGGAAGCTGACTACAGAGATGGAACAGAGGAGTGAGCTCTCAGCTCAGGATTACCAATGCTCTTTGAGCAGGGACCACACAAGTGGTGGATGCAGAGAGACTCCCTCCTTCCTCCTCTGGGAGAAGCAGCATGGGAGTGTGCAACAGGAATCTGCTGGGTTTGGAGACTTCAAACAGGGCCATCTAGCCAGAGTTCTTGGCTCCTCCAGGCCAGAGAGTGGGAGGCTGCCATTTTCATTCCCATCTTTCAGAGCTCTACAGAAAGTGTTCAGGGAGCAAAAACTACCAAGAGTAAACTCAAGCAGTTTACCTAGCCTAGCCCCTGGCAAGGGCAGTGTAATCCCACCTCAGGCAAAGACATTTGAGAATCACTGCAAGAGGCCTCTCCCCCAGAAGATAAGCAAGAACATCCAGCCAAGACCAAGTTCACCAATCAATGAGAACTGTGGAACTCCAGAACTAGGGGAAAACAAAACATAATTCATGGCTTTTTCCCCAGGATCATTTAGTCTTGAAAAGTTAAATTTTTTAATTTTATTTTTTTTCCTATCCCATTTTTAAACTTTTCCTCTTTCCTCTATTAACATTTTTAACTATTTTATTTTACCAATACCTTTTAAAAGTGTGTGTACCTATTTTTACTGATTTTGAGGGGGGTATTCTGTGCCTCCTGAATTTTGATGTTTCTTTCCTTTGCAATATTAGGGGAATTCAGTAAAAATAGGTAAACACCCTGTCATCTAATTGTAAAACTTACTAGTCTTAGTGACAAAGAGAAAATCCTGAAAGCAGCTCAGGACAGACCATAACGTACAATGGTAGAAATATTAGATTGATGGCAGACTTATCCTCAGAGATCGGGCAGGCCCGAAAGGACTGGCATGATACATTCAGAGCACTAAACGAGAAAAACATGCAGCCAAGAATACTATATCCAGCTATACTATAATTGAAAATAGAAGGAGAGATAAAAAGCTTTCAGGACAAACAAAAATTAAAAGAATTTACAAACACCAAACCACCCTACAGGAAATATTGAAAGGGGACCTCTAAGCAAAGAGAGAGCCTAAAAATAACACACCAGAAAGGAACAGTGACTGTAACAGTCACTTTACAGGCAATACAATGGCACTAAATTCTATCTTTCAAAAGTTACCTTGAAGGTAAATGGGCTAAATGCCCCAATCAAAAGACACAGGGTAGCAGAATGAATAAAATAAAATAAAATAAAATAAACCACAAGACCCATCAATATGCTGTCTACAAGAAACTCATTTTAGACTGGAAGACACCACCATATTTAAAGTGAGGGGGTCGAAAACAATTTACCATACTAATAGACATCAAAAGAATGCTGAGATGGCAATCCTTTTATCAGATAAATTAGATTTTAAGCCAAGGACTATAATAAGAGATGAAGAAGGACACTATATCATACTTAAAGGGTCTGTCTAACAAGAAGATCTAATAATTTTAAATATCTATGCCCCTAACATGGGAGCAGCCAACTACATAAACCAATTAATAATAAAATCAAAGAAACACATCAGCAATAATACAATAATAGTAGGGGATTTTAACAACCCCCTCACTGAAATGGACAGATCATCTAAAAAAAGATCAACAAGAAAATAAAGGCTTCAAATGACACACTGGACCAGATGGATACAGCAGAATGTTCTTAATGAACATTCCATCCCAAAGAAACAGAATGCACATTCTTCTCTAGTGCATATGGAACACTATCCAGAATAGATCACATCCTGGGTCACAAATCAGGTCTCAACTGGTACCAATAGATTGGAATAATTCCTTGCATATTATCAGACTACACTGCTCTGAAGCTAGAATTCAATCACAAGAGGAAAGTTGAAAGGAACTCGAATACATGGAGGCTAAAGAGCATCCTACTAAAGAATGAATAGGTCAACCAGGAAATTAAAGAAGAATTGAAAAAAATTCATGGAAACAAATGATAATGAAAACATAACAGTTCAAAATCTGTGGGACACAGCAAAGGCAGTCCTGAGAGGAAAATATATAGTGATACAAGCCCTTCTCAAGAAACAAGAAAGGTCTCAAATACACGACCTAACCCATACCTAAAGGAGATGGAAAAAAAACAGCAAAGAAAGCCTAAACTCAGCAGAAGAAGAGAAATCATAAATATCAGAGCAGAAGCCAATGAAATAGAAACCAAAGGAACAGTAGAACAGATCAACAAAACTAGGAGGAGGTCCTTTGAAAGAATTAATAAGATTGATAAATCCCCAGCCAGACTTATTAGAAAGAAAAGAAAAAGGACCCAAATTAATAAAATCATAAATGAAAGAGGAGATATCACAACCAACATTGAAGAAATACAAACAATTTTAAGAAGATATTATGAGCATATATACACCAGCAAATTTAACAATCTGGAAGAAATGGATGCATTCCTGGAGACCTATGAACTACCAAAACTGAACCAAGAAGAAATAGAAAGCTTGAACAGACCCATAACCAATAAGGAGATTGAAGCAGTCATCAAAATTCTCCCAACAAACAAGAGCCCAGGGCCAGATGGCTTCCCAGGTTCCCAGGAAAATTCTAGGAAACATTTAAAGAAGAGTTAATACCTATTCTTCTGAAACTGTTCCAAAAAACACAAATGGAAGGAAAACTTCCAAACTCATTTTATGAGGCCAGCATTACCTTGACCTAAAACCAAAGACCCCATCAAAAAGGAGAATTACAGACCAGTATCCTTGATGAATATGAATGCAAAAATTCTCCCCAAAATACTAGCCAATAGGATCCAATAATACATTAAAAGGATTATTCACCACGACCAAGTGGGATTTATTTCTGGCCTGCAAGGATGGTTCACCATCCACAAATCAATCAATGTGATACAATACATTAATAAGAGAAAAAACAGGAACTGTGTGATACTCTCAATAGATGCAGAAAAAGTATTTGACAAAGTACAGAATCCTTTCTTGATTAAAATTCTTCACTGTGGGGGTCCCTGGGTGGCTCAGTGGGTTAAGCCTCTGCCTTCACTTAGGTCATGATCTCAGGGTCCTGGAATCCAGCCCCACGTCAGGCTCTCTGCTCAGCGGGGAGCCTGCTTCCCCCTTCTCTCTACGCCTGTCTCTCTGCCTATCTATGATCTCTGTCTGTCAAATAAATAAAATATTAAAAAAAAATTCTTCACTGTGTAGGAGTATGGGTTATGTACCTCAATACCATCAAACCTATCTATAAAAAACACACAGTGAATATCATTCTCAATGGGGAAAAACTGAGAGCTTTGCCCCTAAGGTTAGGAACATGGCAGGACTAACCACTGTCACCACTGTTGTTCAACATAGTAGTAGAAGTCTTAGCCTCAGCAATAAGACAACAAAAAGAAATAAAAGGCATCCAAATCAGCACAGAAGTCAAACTCTCACTCTTTGCAGATGACATACTTTATGTGGAAAACCCAAAAGACTCCACTCCAAATCTGCTAGAAGTCATACAGGAATTCAAAAACTGTCAGGATATAAAATCAATGCACAGAAAGCAATTGCATATCTATACACCAACAACAACACATAAGAAAGAAAAATTAAGGAGTTGATCCCATGTACAATTGCACCCAAAACCTTAAGATACCTAGGAATAAACCTAACCAAAGAGGCAAAGAATCTGTACTCAGAAAACTATAAAGTACTTATGAAAGAAATGGAGGAAGACACAAAGGCTGGAAAAATGTTCATGCCTATGGATTGGAAGAACAAATATTGTTCTTGGAATTCCTTGTATAGGAATTCATTAAAATCCTTGAGAACACAGGCAGAAACCTCTTTGACCTCAGCCACAGAAACTTCTTCCTAGAAACATTGCCAAAGGCAAGGAAAGCAAGGGCAAAAATGAACTATTGGGACTTCATCAAGATAAAAAGCTTTTGCACAGCAAAATAGTCAACAAAACCAAAAGACAACTGACAAAATGGAAGAAGATATTCACAAATCACAAAACAGATAAAGGGCTAGTATCCAAAATCTATAAAGAACTTATCCAACTCAACACCCAAAGAACAAAGAATCCAATCAAGAAATGGGCAGAGGATATGAACAGACATTTCTGCAAAGAAGACATCCAACAGGGATGTCTGGGTGGCTCAGTCAGTTAAGCTGCTACCTTCAGCTCAGGTCATGATCCCAGGGTCCTGGGACTGAGTCCCTCATCAGGCTCCTTGCTCAGCAGGGAGCCTGCTTCTCTGCCTCTGCCTGCCACTCTGCCTGCTTGTGCTCACTCTCTCTCTCTGACAAATAAATAAATAAAATCTTTAAAAAAAAAAAAAAAAGAAGAAGAAGACGTCCAACAGACACATGAAAAAGTGCTCCACATCACTCAACATCAGGGAAATACAAATCAAAACTACAATGGGATACCATCTCACACCAGTCAGAAGGGCTAAAATTAACAAGTCAGGAAATGATAGATGTTGGCAAGGATGAGGAGAAAGGGGAACCCTCTTACACTGTTGATGGGAATGCAAGCTGGTGCAACCACTCTGGAAAACAGCATGGACGTTCCTCAAAACTTGAAAATAGACCAAACCTAGGACCCAGCAATTGCACTACTGAGTATTTACCCTAAAGATACAAGTGTAGTGATCCAAAGGGGCATGCACACCTGAATGTTTATAGCAGCAGTGTCCACAATAGCCAAACTATGGAAAGAACTTAGATGTCCATCAACAGATGAATGGATAAAGAAGTGGTATATCGATACAATGGAATACTATGAAACCATCCAAAGAAATGAAATATTCCCATTTGCAACAACATGGATGGAACTAGAGGGTATCATGCTGGGCGAAGTAAGTCAATCAGAGAAAGACAAACTATATGACCTCTCTGATATGAGGAATTTGAAAGGCAGGGTGGGAGGTTGTGGGGGCATGAAAGGAAAAAATGAAACAAGATGGGATCCAGAGGGAGACAAATAATAAGAGACTCTTAATCTCAGGAAACAAAGACAGGGATGCTGGGGGGGGGGGGGGGGTGGTGGATAGGGATAGGGTAGTTGGGTTATGGACATTGGGGAGGGTATGGGCTATAGTGAGTGCTGTGAAATGTGTAACCCTTGTGATTCACAGACCTGTACCCTTGGGGCAAATAATACATTATATGTTAATAAAAATAAGTTTAAAAAGAATGGAATAAGAGCATGAGTGGAAAACATGGAAATAATAAGAAATGAGCCTTCAGAGGTAAACTATAAGATACTATAAAGGTAAACTATAAAGAACATGACAAATGCTTCTCCAATTGGTCAAAATACTTAAATAATATAGGGAGGCACTGCTGAATTTGAAACAGAGAAATGACATGTTGACTGTGACAGTTTTAAAACAGGGTCTCAAATTTTTGACACTATCCCACTGAGTCAAAAAAAAAAAAACTGTGACTGTGAGCATTAAAACGCAGCAGAAGTGACGCTGTGTCTGTTGCCTTTGTAGCCAAAGGCTACTTCCTGTGTCTGGGGAAAGATGCTCTTAGAAACAAGCCATGATCTTAAAGGAACTCTAAGCAGCCCAGAGAGGCCCAGGAGGAGAAGAACCAAAGTCCCCAGCCCTCTGCTGAGCTTCCAACCAGAACCAACTTGCCAGCCATGTGAGTTGGCCATCTTGGAAGTTATTTCACAAGCACTGCTTGAAGCAGGGATGGGTCTTTCTCTACCATCCCTGACCAAATTGCCGACTTATAAACTAAGTTAATTATTATTGACTTTAAGCCCCTGAATTTTGAGAACATTTGTGATGTAGCAATGGATAACTAGAACACTAAGTTTGCTTTTGCTTTTGCAAAGATGGCTCTGAAATATTTGTATTATGGAGGTAAGACTGGAAAAGGCAAAACCTGAAAGGGGAAAACACCTGCAAGACACTCAAAGATCCAGATAAGAAATGGTGACAACCAAACAGGTAAGAGTGGGGATCACTTACAAAAGTGAAATGGAATATACCATTAGTGAATTTTATGTAGGAGACTTACACACTAATAAAACTTTTTTTAGAAAAAGGATAAAATACCGAGTTCAGGTTTATGATTAAGGCACTTTTGTGGATAATGCTCATGTGAAAATTGTGTAAAGAAATGTCATCCTTCCCTGAACTTTTATTTCTGTGCCAATGGAAATGGTCATCATGTAAGTAAAAATCTTGGCTAGGCTCATTTATTTATTACCATCATCATGTACAACATTTTGACCCTCAAAATTAAAAAAATGTTTTAGAAAAGTAATATATTAATTCAAGTGTATCTGTATTATGTTTGAGTAACAAACTGTTAATAACTGAAAATAAACATTCAAAATTGATGTGCAGCTTTTAATTTAAATAAAAAATATAATACTGTTGGTACCTCATGACACAGGTCTATATGACCTATGTATGAGAATCACACATTTTACCTTAGTTCTTTTCTACAGGAAACTAAGTTTAAAGAAACAGATTCAGGAATCAGCCACTCATTCACAACTTCTGTTGAAGGCCTAGTTTGTGTCAGATACTAAGAGTAGGATTATAATAACACATTATATATTTAGAAGTAAGAAATGATCTTTCCAAGTAGAAAAATATACTAATATCCCATTTTGACAGATGAGAAAAAAATTAAGTTCGGAAAATTTGAGATTTAATTTTTTCCCAAAAATCATACTCTAGAAGATGAGTTTCCATCATCTTAATATGTAGTCAGTGTTCCATGAACATCTAAAACCTACATTTTAAAAAACCTTAGTAATTAGAGTTAGATCAAAATTGTTAATAAGATCATTTAAGAGAATGATATATGTATGAAAGCTGACCAACCATTTACTACTTCACTTAGGACAGGCTGGGTCAAAACTATCATGATTGATGGCTGTGGGGTGAGGCTGCATACCTAATGGAAATGTTAAACACAAAGCAACTTCTGTCAACATAAATGATTGGCTCTTTAAATGGTGGAACAGTTTAAGAATGACATCCTGAATCAATCCTTAACTAATTGGAAAATTAATTAGTGCCTGTCATTTTAACCCTGAGTATTTTTAAGCTTGAGAATGATTACAGTTAACTAGCTGCCTGCAAGAAGCCAGTTTGTAAATTCAATGAAAATGTTGTCGGAATTTTTCACAAGATATCATCTTTTATAAACTTGGTATATATTAATGCTTAAAAATCCATCAACCCACTAATGTCCACCAATGACTGGCAAATTAGTAAACTGTGTCCTGGTCTTTCATTGCATGCCTTTTAAATTTTGCTATTGTTGCTGTCTTCATTAGGCTCTACTAACACATCAAAAATGATGCTTATCCTAGAAAAGTAACAAGATTGTGTTTATGTTTTCTCTTTCCCCTAAGGCTGAATGCTGAGTATTTTAACACTTTGAATATGTGAAAGGGCCATAACACAGGTAAATAAGCATAAAAATTGATAATGAATTCTTAGTATTTACAGTCAAAACATCAATTGGTTATTATTACAGCTTCTTTAGTAGTCATGAAAATAAAGTCTAAGAAAAGAGTCAACATTTACTAAACATCTGCTAGTTGTGCTGGGTATTTAATTATTATATTTTTAACCCTCAACACAGCCTTATAAAGTGGGTATTATTATTTCCATCCTGAAGGTAAGGGGTGGAGAATCAAAAAAGCTAAGTTATTTGTTGAAGAACACATAGTCAATGGGGTATCAAATTATATACAAGCTTTCTAAGCCTGCGTTCATTCCATAGCACTATTCTCCATTTCATTTATGGATGAAATATGAGAACAGAAAATTCACAAATATGGAAACTAGTCTATGAACATAGGGGAACACTTCCACACATGGAAATAAATGAAATTTAAATATAAATAATCATAATATATTATACTTACTTGATAAAGAAGTGTTAACTTAAAATATTAATACCTAAAGCTGGTGAGTATGGTAGTATGTTTCATTTCTACTCTGTGAGAAACAATAAGGTGGTACTGTATTTTAGAAAAATATTGAGAATGATATAACACAAGTCAAAACATGGACATTGGGGAGGGTATGTGCCTTGGTGAGTGCTGTGAAGTGTGTAAACCTGGCGATTCACAGACCTGTACCCCTGTGTATAAAAATATATGTTCATAAAAAATAAAAAATTAAAAAAATATATTCATTTCATTTAACTCAATGATCTAATATAAAATAGGAAAATATGTTTTTATATAAAGATATTTATCATTACATATAGAAACAGTCATATAAATTATTATATGTCTACTAAATAAAATATTATGCAGACCTTATAGTAATTATGAAAAGTGCCATATGAAAAATATCTTAATATAAAGCAAAAATAATCAGATGAAATATTATATAAACATTGCTATCACAATTTTACAAATAAAGACAAAGAGGAAAAACACAGCGAGAAAGTTCATAAAACTTTTAACAGGGCTGATGCTACCATGAGTTTTATGTTTCTTATATCTACTATATACCTTATAAAACAGATATAAAAGGAAAGAATACCACAAGTCTATATGTTCATCTGCTAATTGAAGCTTAGAATGGTAATTGGATACAATCAATTCCTTAAAATCAATAATAAGAGAATATTAATTGTTTTGGAAAATTTGTGTGTTTGATATCACAAGTAGCAATTACCCTTTCTTCTTATGATGAAGTTTGACATGAATAATCTAAAAGGAATGTTTTCACCAATTAGTAGGTCTTGTTTATCAGTAATTGTCTATTAAATTGGATCATGTATAAGAAAGTGTTTGATAAGCCTTGATATGTGTATATTATGCTATTCTTACGATAATGTAGAGAAAAATATATGGAATATATATATCAGAATATATGGAATATATATAACTTTTGATTATTAACATGAGATCAGTTCAGATATTCCTATTTTTTTAGAGGTAACTTTAGGATCCATACTACTCAAGGTTATAATCAGCACTCCTTTCTTTAGACCTTTTATCTTTAATCCCCCTCAGAATACACATGGCCCCTTTTTTTTAAAGATTTTATTTATTTATGTATTTATTTGAGAGAGAGAGAGAGAGTGCACAAGCATGAATCTGGGACAGAGGAAAGGGGGGAGCAGGCTCCTCGCTGAGCAGGGAGCCCTATGTGAGGCTTGATCCCAGGACACTGGGATCATGACCTGAGCCGAAGGCAGACGTTAAATCAACTGAGCTATCCACTACCCAGGCACCGTTAAATATGCCCTTCCTAACCTTTATACCATAACTTTTTCCTCCATTATACATTTTGCTTGAAATAATCAAACCAAGGAACATGGAAATATTAACGGCACTTTCAATATTATGGGTGGTTAGAATAGGCAAGAAAGGGGTGCCTGGGTGGCTCATGGGTTAAAGTCTCCGCCTTCTGCTCAGGTCATTATCCCAGGGTCCTGGGATCGAGCCCTCCATCAGGCTCTCTGCTCACCAGGGAAGCCTGCTTCCTCTCTTTCTGCCTGCTTCTCTACCTATTTGTGATCTCTGTCTGTCAAATAAGTAAATAAAATCTTAAAAAAAAAAAAAAGAATAGGCAAGAAATTTTACACAATTAGATAATAGCTTAGTAAATGTTAATAATAGAAAATACTGAGTACTAATAATTTTCACAGGGTGTTTATATAAAAATAAGTTCAAACTATAGTCAGATCTACAGTAAAACTATACCTTAAATATTATGCTAAATTGAAATTAAGCAATTTTGAATTACTATACAAAATGTTCCCCATATCCCTACTATTTACTCTTACACCTCTTACATGATTTCAGAATGGATATAGGTGAAATATTATCCATCTTTAAACATGAAAGTTAATTTTTCAAATATCATTTTAGGTTCAACTGACATATTCTAATGAACAGAAGGCAATAGATAAAATAACATATTATTCCAATAAAATATAAACGGAATTTGCTGTCCATAGCATTTGTTGTGCATCCCACAATGACTTCAACTTTTCATAATTGTTTTTCAATCAAATTTATTCAAACGTTTCAGGTGAGTTAATTTCCTCCTTCAAGCCCACTTCTAGTATCTCTACACAACCTACCATCTTTCCCCATCTTAGCTGCCTTTGTACACAGGAATGAGTAGGCTTCTTGGAGAGACATTTTCTAGGTAAAATAAGTTTAAATGAAATTGCAGGGAGACTGGGAAAAGATGGTTTTATTTGGCATGTGTTGGTGTTGAAGTAATTTCAAGGCAGAAAGCAGAAGGAAAACTAGCACTTTCAGAAATGCCAAAGGAGAAAGATTTCTGTAAATATGTGTAACTCTTCGTGTAATTTTGAGTTTTCCTATTCTGTACACTTCACAAGGCTCTTAAATTTATACATGATTGTCTTTTTATGACTTTCGTTGCAACCCAAAATCGTGTTCATTTTTAACTCAGTATATAACATCCTTGATAATTCTTTAGAGATGCATTGACTCAGTAGGAAACGGTTACCACTGGACACTAATAAGCACGTAGCAGTCTTAAGCAAAGGAACATTAACACAGCAGCTTAGGAAGTGTAAGGCAGCCGTGACTCATAATGTATCTGATTCGAGCTATTGATGCATAATGGGCATGAAAATGAAATCTGTGCCCTTGACTATTAAGAACAGACCCTGGCAAACTGCTTTCCAACAGCCAATATATATGGAACAAAGACCTGCTGTTGCTTTTTCTCCCACATATACGAAGAGTGGGACAAGTTTAAGAGGCTGGAGGAAAGTAATGGTTGGAAATTACACATGGGACTACACAGCCTGCTGTTAATTTACCTGTGACAGCCAAGAAAGGTGTTTTAGATAAACAAAGCCCACATGTAGATAAACTAAGCTATGATCCTGGAATGTAGTTGCCTCCTTTCCTATCATGGTCCTCTCTTCCTAATGCATGTAAAGCATGCAGAACCGTTCTTGGCACATGGCAAGCTTTTAATAAATATCGGTTACACTGCTGCTGTTGTGTCTGCACCTGCTACTCACTCTTACAGCTACTGTCGCTACTGTCACCACTGCGACTGGCTCCAACCTTAGTAAGCTTTTGGGAGGAGAATACAGAATCTTCTCCAATAGCACAAAGCAACAAAATAATCCACCTTTGAAATCAGATCTAAATTAGACTTTTATCTTTACCACTTAGTTGTGTACTTCTGGAAGAGCCAAATAATGTCTGCAACTTGTCTTTCTTTGCCCTTAAGTAATGCCCTTAAAATAAAGGTCTTCATAATGATATTTTCAAGAATTATTATAATAAGGATATTGTGAAATTAAATATAATATATAAACACTATCAATTATTAACACTGCCTACAATGTTGCAGATGTGGAATAAAAATGGCTTTTCCAATCTTTTATTGGGGCTCACTTTGATGTGATAATTTCTAAATGATTAGTACACTGAGGGTAAATCACAGATCAAAATATAGTTACTCTCCTCTTGCAAGCATTTACTTGAGACAGACTTTAAAAAAAAAAAAAGAAAAACCCTAACAAAATAAATAAAAAATCTTTCCTACCCTTACCAAAATGTACTAACTGCACTTACGCTGCTTACACCTTGGTTACCAGAACAAGGATGTGTTAGCAATATAAGATTTGGTTAAAGTCCTTTCCTTCTCAAAGAATGTAATAATGAATCTTCTTGGAAGTAGACTTGATACAGAAACAATTAGCAACAATAACCTTTCCTTTATCCTCTCCTCATAGATTCCGTTTGGACATCTTTGCCTTGTGCTTGGCAATTCCATCAGTCCATCCCTTAGACAATATCCATCTGCCCCACACCTACTCTATGCTCAAACACTGTTTTAGAATCTCTGTGACTAGAAAAGTAAAAGGTCCTGCTCTTGAGGCTCTCACAGCTCCATTAGTAAAGCAAGGTATACATTCACAAAAACAACCCAAAACTTAAAATGAACTTTATTAATTGCTTAGAGGACAGAATGCTGAGCTTGTTTAAACCAAAGCCAATTATACGAAATGATGGAGGAGTGCATGTGAAGCAAAATAAATCACAAGCATTGTGAAAGCAAGTGTTGAAAATATTAAAAATTCTAAGTCTAAACTTAAAGCCTAAAGCACTATTTTTGACAAGTCTGCCTTCCTCTCCTCTTGTCCTCTTGTTCTCTTCAACCACTTTACTTACAGGACACCACCACTAAGCAATTGCTAGAATTGGATAAATAAATATAGTTGCATTGACTATATGGCACCAAAATGCTTTTCCTTACTTCTTGGACAATATAATTTTTGTGGGTGATCATTCCCCGATGCCTGGGATTTGATATGCAGCTGGGACTCCCTCAGAATTTCTACTCTGACAACCAACATTAGTATTCTCATTCCAGAAAGTATATAGATGTATAGATGATATACATAGTATATGTAGTATACGAAGTTAGAGGATTCTGTATAGACTATCTACAAGTGATTCTGTAGCCAAACACCATGTTAGTATTAATAGTTGGTTATTTTCTTTGTGGTTTCTCCTTTCTGAGGATTTCCTGTTTTTTGTTGTTGCTTTATTTTGTTGTTTTTTATTTTTGTTGTTTGTACCCCATAAGATTTCCTTAGGATTTGTTGTCAGTAAATAATGATGTTCAAATACACTGAGTGGGAAACAATTTATTCTTTGGAGATTATTTACTCTCTAGTGGCCAAGCAGCTCGCAGATAGAATACAAGGGAGACTTTCTCTTTCCCTCACTGTTCTTTCTATACCATTGTGATTTTGTACTTCCAAGAATCATCTTTTGAGGTTCGTCCCCTCTTAGCTAACCCTTTCCACAATACTTGAATTTATCTACCAAACTTTAGATCACACTTCCATATTCAGTCAAGTGTTTGTCAACCAACTCGCCCTGTTTCACTACAACTCCTAGCTAATTTCAAAATCTGTCCTAACAGTTCCTTGGCTCCTTTGACCTAAACACTTGACCTCTACTCCTCTTCAGTACATTCTTCTACTGCCTTACAATAGAGTATCATCATATATAGCTACTAAATTTACTTCTGAAATTCTCAAAATGAAAAAAACATTCAATTTCATGCCGTCCTCCTTATTCTTTTACTTCTCCAGAACACCCATTAGCATTGACTCTCTTCTTTGACTAGTGTAGACCTCCAGTCCTTTGATCTAGTACTTCATAAGACCCTTTGGGATTTAAATAATGCTAACTTAAACTAGCTCAAGCATAAAAGGAAAACTTAATCTGAAATGTAGGCATATCTCACAGAATCAAATGAATGGTATAAATAAACTTCAAAAGGTGTTAGAATAAGAAGCTGCAAAGGCATCAAGGATCAAGGTCCCAAGTAGTATTTTCTTTATTTGTTCATCTCTGATCTCTCTGTGTGTTTCTTTTCTTACTGGACATCAGCATTCTCTGCTTTGCCATGTAGCAGTAGCAGAACCTGACTATAAATCTCTTTCATTTGCATTACCTCGATGCCAGCCTAACCCAAATTTAATGACTGTTTCTGAATTCCAGTTCACGGAAGAAACAAACTTATTTCTCAATAATCTGCAGTTGATTCACAGGCCCATAAAAACCACCAAGTATTGACCCTTGGACTAATTAACTATGGCTGAGGATTGACTATACAGCCAGATAAATATGACTACTAAGTACTAAATGAATGGGGTTTTGTGACAGATATAGACACACTATAAAATTACAGACTTTTTCTATTTTTCCAGTCTGGTAGCATTCCTCATAGATTCATTTTTCTCATTTTACACTCAATGTCCTGATCTCTCTTTAATGATATTCTAGGTTGCTCTATTATAGTCACATTCTCTCTTCCTTGATAATGTTTAACCCTGGCTCCTTCAAACTAATGGCCTTATCTACTTGTGCTTCCTGGCTATTGAGCACTATGGAAGAAAATGTACTCCTATAAGTCTGCATGATTTAAAGGTATGTTTTTAATGACAGTCTGGTACTGAATACATTGCAACAGTCCTTTCACTGATCCCTAATAAAACTATTTCTAATTTCATGCTTTGGCTATTCCAAATTTATACCCACATCTTAAACTCTTCCAACCCACCATTATCACCCATCACACCCTCTCCTCCTCTACATATACAGAGTTTCAGTATCTGACATTATCTCCAAATTTTCAGTAGAAACAGAGGTCATCATGCAGCAGCTCCTGAGGCCCTTCATCTCCAAACTCATCTATGAATTGATCTCTGCTCTGGTCTTAGGCTGCATTTTAATCACCATCTATAGGCTAATTATGCCTAACTCCATATTCTAGCCTCCTTCTTCACCTGAATCTAAAAATAATTCTTCCTCCCAGCATTCATCTATTCTAATCTACTCTGGAACTCTAAACTATCAATTACCACATCCAGTTCTTATAAATGATATTTTTTCCTACCTATGTGCACCAACCACCAAAGCATGTAAATATGATCCATTCTCTCCCATCCCCTGAATAAAAAGCTTTTCCTTAATCTCACTCCAACATAGGCTGCTTCTTTCTGTCTTCTTCACTAGGAGCTGTTGGTTTGTTGGTTGTTTTTAGGAAAGCAGTTTCTTTATCTGTTTCCTCACCACCAAGTCACTTCTTAGCTCACTTAATTTTAGCTCCTAATAGTAAACTGCACTGGAATTTCCAGAGTAGAAGTCAGTAGTGACCTCCCATTTGTCAAATGCACCACCATTATCTGGTCTTCTCCCATTTCCGCATCTATTTCAACACCAAGTCTTCTTCCTCTTGACCCTCAAATATGAATTTTACCTAAGAAGAGTCGAACGCTGTTGGTTACTCATTTAACAGCCATTTTCTGCCCCCTTTCCCTCACTGCAAATCTCACCACCTACAATAAAGGCTGAACATAAATATTATTCCCTTTCCCAAACTCCCTTGAAAATTTTATGTCTGTACAGTGAGTTATCTCCAATGAGACAGATGAAAGAGTGAAGACTCTTCTAGGAGCCTTCCCAGAAAAACATGCCTCACAAAGGGGAGACTAAAACTCTCAGCCTTTCTCTTGTTCCTTGCTATATGTGGACTGGTTGTATAACGGGATGATACTAGCAGGTTTGGGAGTCATTTTTTGACCATAAAGTCACAAGCTAAAGATGAAGGGTGGAAAGATCCTTGGTGCTGACGACGGGATAAGCCCTTAAATCCACTCGGGCATTGCTCATCTGCTGATTCATTGATTTGTGGGAATAAACTTGCTTTTATTACGCCTCTTTTAGTTTTCTATTACCAGTCATCTTCTCTTCTTCCACCACGTAACTGTCACACCTGTTTAATTCTTCAGCTCGAACTTTAGTATACTACATGGCCCATAAAAAGTGCATGGTAGCCTGGTACATAGTAGATGAGCCACCAGTATTTATTCAATTTTGAGTAAGCTATGTTGATTGTATCTATAAACTGGATATCTTCTTATGTTCTTAGATAAAATTCTAACTCTTTAGGGACTCCTGGGTGGCTCAGTCAAGTAAACCTCTGCCTTCAGCTCAGGTCGTGATCCCAGAGTCCCAGGATCAAGCCCTGCATAAGGTTCCCTGCTCAGTGGGGAGTCTGCTTCTCCCTCCGGCACTCCCCCTGCTCATGCTCTCTCTCTAATAAATAAAATCTTTTTAAAAATTCTGTCTTTGGCATCATAGTAAGGCTATTTCTCAAACTGACCCTGTCTTTATTCAAACTTTGTGTATCTTTGTGCTGCTAATGCTTTTTTTAATTATTATTTATTTTCAGCATAACAGTATTCATTGTTTTTGCACCACACCCATTGCTCCATGCAATCCGTGCCCTCCCTAATACCCACCACCTGGTTCCCCCGACCTCCCACCCCCCCTGCCCCTTCGAAACCCTCAGGTTGTTTTTCAGAGTCCATAGTCTCTCCTGGTTCACCTCCCCTTCCAATTTTCCTCAACTCCCTTCTCCTCTCCATCTCCCCATGTCCTCCATGCTATTTGTGCTGCTAATGCTTTAAAGTTGCTTTTCCTCTCCCTTCCTCTTCAACTTTGTGAAGTCTTGTTACAAGGCATGTACCAGCTACTCTGATAACCCTTGCTTTCTGCTGGAGGCACTTAAATACGCCCTCCTCTATGTTCATGGCATCTGTTCATACATTTATGATAGCATTTATCAACTTATATGGCAATGATTTGTTTACCTGTCTCTCCCTACACTGTGAGTGCCGTGAGAAAAAGAACTGTTTCTTATCTAAGTGAGCCCAGATCCCAGCTCACTGTCTGGCACAGAGTGGAAACCCAATTAATTACTCTGTTATGAGTAATGACTCTTGCTCATCAGTTTCTCAGGAACAAAAGTCAGATAATAGCCTGATTTTTATTTCCTTTGTAAATTCTAAAAAGATGACAGTCTTAAAAAAGCATATGTTGTGAGATTAGATAACAACAACAATAACCCTGGCTGAAATTGTGCCACACATGTATTAGCAAACACTAAACTTTGCCAATGTTTCAATATATCATCTTAATTAATTACAACACCGGTATTTTTACAATGCCAGTAGGGGACATTTCTCACACTTTACTACCTCACTGCAAATATATAAGCAAGGCAGACATCTATCAAAGGATAATTTCAATTCCCTCATTAGCTTTCCATGTTAATATAGTTTTTCCTCTAGGAATTCATATTTTAGGTAGAATCCCTAACTTTTCTCTGACCCAGCTAGAAAGCAACCCTTTCCTTGTGATATTATTTTGCTTCAGGTCCCTTGTAATATGCCACCGACAGGAAAAACGATCATTATTTCTTTCTTTCTTGGCCAATCATAAGACACACCCATCATAGGTGCTCCCCCACCCTTGTCGCTTTTCCCTTAAAATATTTCCTCTAATTTGGAAAAGACAGCAGGATGGAAGGAAAGATGCTCACTTAGCTTTAGCACCTGGCTTTGTGGGTGAAGCTAAGGTTAGAGCCAAGACTTAAAGTTTACATGAGAAAGGCTTTTCATGCTTATCTTACTGATCCCTAGCAAAACTTCACAATTTTCATTTATTTCTATTACCTGATCTCCATTTTGAGGTAAGTTTTTGTACATAACCAATACAGTCAAAAGTCAACTATTCCAGTTTCATTGTCTGAAAAAGGACATTGATCCTCGTAATCACTGTCACTCCTCAGCATCATCTATTTGAGTGATGTGAGATGCTTCCAAGTTCTGGCTAACTTGTATCTGCTCTAATCTCATTTCTAGAAACAGCAGATAATAAGAGCAGTTTTTTCCCCCCTTTTTCCTCGAGGATGAAAATAGGTGAAATACCCGGTGAGAGATCACACTGAAATCTCACTGCAGAATACAGATCTAGAACCAGGCGCCGTAACTATCAGCACAAATAGTCACAAAACAAAAACAAAGCAAAATACACTCTAGGTAAAAAAAAAAAAAAAGGTATCTCTATAAACAAAACTTGAAGAGAGCAGGATGGAAGTGTATGTTGCAACAAACCCGAAACACACATGCCTAGTAAGTGCTTACTGAACAGAGAATAAATGAAAATATTGTGTCGGTTTTATACTATGATAAAATCTTGATTAAATCTATAGAGTAAATGGTCTCATCCCAAACCTACTTGATCTTAAGGAATGTTTGATTTGCGTATCCAAAAAAACATGCATCCATTCAGGTTAAAATTGTCCAACAATCTGTGTATCAGGTTAAATACTGGACACCATAATTTCCATGAGTCTATTTTTCATTAACAATATCAGTCTGAGAAAACTCTAGATGCACCACATATCTTATTCTTCATGTAAAGCAACTACAAAATGAAAATATCTTCCTGGCCCCCAAATTTCTGCATGGAATTGCAGAGAAAAAAAAAAAAATCAATGAACAGGCTTTTTTCTTGTTTCTTACATCCACATCCACATAGGCATCTCAAAGAGCACTGCAGAAATAAGTAAATAAATAAAATCTAAAGTCTGTTTTTCCCCTCCAATGGAATCCCAATTCATTTAGAGGAAAAATGAATTAACACAGGAGAGGACATGGGATGAAGAGTAATAGAAGCATTTCTCTGTTCATTGTGACTGTGTTAACAAATAAAGACACTTAGCAGAATGAGACAAAATTCACGCATGCTTTTATAACAGATAAAGAATTCTTTCCTACTGCTTATTATTAAAAAAAAAAAAAAAGAATGAAGAAAAAAAACAGATTTACATTGGAAATCCGTCCATAGTATGCAAAACCTAGCTACTGGTATTGGGGGAGGAGTAGGGGGAAGAGCAGGGGAATCTCTTAAAGGAGTAGGAATTCACGTAAGCATTTCCTTTTAAGAAAAAAAAAAAGTGTATATGTAATTTATCAGAAGGCATGATAAAAGAAATATTCCAATTGCACGAACATTTAGAGTTTTGTTTTGTTTTTTTATTTCACCACAGCAACTTGACCAAAAAAAAAAGCCTACCCTGTTTTGAATCATGATTCCTTGCTCAGTGAAAGTGAGGTAAGAGGGCTTTAGCAAATCATGTGGAGATAGCTTTTTATCTGCAGGGATTGGGATGAAAGACCACCATAACAGCTCGTTTTTATGAGCATTCACGGTCTTTCAAGCAAGTACACGTTTTCATTTCCTTGCCTTCCAATTTGGATCATTTCACAGCACTCTGAGAGTTATCTATGAAAGCCTTCCCTTGTCTGGAAATGGCCACCACTAATGCCATGAATAGGCCAATAGTCTCCAATAGCCTACAACAAACACCATACCTCAAAGAAAAAGAACTGCCTCCAAGTAAGTGCAATGCTTTCCTTTTTATTCTTTTTCCATCATCTGAGTAAAACTGCCCTTTAAAACACTTCAAACTTGATCGTTTGAAGGGAAACCTGAGCATTCAATCAGTTGAGATGGAGATTTTTTTTCCCCACAAAATTGTTTCTACCAGAAAGTATTATGACTCTGAAAGCTGTATCACTTAAAAAAAAAATAAAATAAAATTGTTGTTTGCTGTTTACTCTGAGGTAAAATTCATGTAAATTGATTTCAAGATGGACCTGAGTCTCCCAAAATAATTCTACCTATAAAGGATCTTTAAAAGTGTCAGGTTAAGTGACTAGTAATTTTTGGCTTTAATATATTAATATATATGTACATATTATGTAATCCAATTAATATTAAAAAGAACTTACTGAGGAAAGTCAAATGGCTGCCGTGTAATTAAAGGTACGTGTTGAAAACAGACATAAGAGGGAGGATTCTAGGAAGATGGTAGAGGTGGCTCTGCAGACTTTTAATCCCACCAAATCCCCACATAAAAACAGAGCACTTAGATGGCAAAACTAGTAAAGCAGAATAGCATTTAGAATAGAATTAGAGGGCGCCTGGGTGGCTCAGGGGATTAAGCTTCTGCCTTGGGCTCCGGTTATGATTTCAGGGTCCTGGGATCGAGTCCCATGTTGGGCTCCCTGCTCAATGGGGAGCCTGTTTCTCCCTCTCCCTCTGCCCCTCCCCTCTGCTTATGCTCTCTCACTGTCTCTCTCAGATAAATAAATACGTATTTTTTAATTTTAAAAATAAAACAAAATGAGATGAGGGCTCAGTCAGTCAAGGCTGGGCCTTCAGCTCAGCACATGATCCTGGAGTCCCAGGATCCAACTCCGAGTGGATCAGGCATCCTGCTCAATGGGGAATCTGCTTGTCCTCTCCCTCTGACCTCCTCCTGCCCTCCCCCCCCCCAATAAATAAATAAAATATTTAAAAAATAAATTAAAATTTTAAAACTTGATGAATAATTATCCCTGTAAGCTCCAAAATATGTGGGGCAGAGGCAAACTACCTATAACTTTAAAACTTCATGATATCTGCATCTCTACAGGAGAAAGAGGAAGAAAATAACAGAGCAGTATCTTCAGAGTCTGAGAATAGGACACTAAAACTGCCAACACACATTCACTGGAAAGCAGAGAGCAATGTGGGAACAACAGCTGAAAGTATAAGGAGTTTGTGAATGTAATCTCTCCCCTTCCAAGAAATACTGAACAACCAGAACAGAGAACACCTGTTAGCTCTCAGAACTGGCCGTCAAGGACAGGAACCCACACTGAGAAGGAATTGTTAGAAGAGGAACCGAAACTGAACAGGATAGAAGCAGCAAAGAAAAAGGGGGTAGAAGTCCAGATGAAATCCCAGAGAGCACATTACCACATTTTTAAACCACATAAAACAACAGAAGAGGGAGCTCTGTAAAGTTATATAAACTTTCCTAAGCTTTGCCTTAGAAAAATTCATTTCATATAAACATGAGCAACATAAATATCAAGGTCATTCCCATAGAAAATTATCATAAGAAAAAGAGAGGGAAAAAAGCAGAATAATGTACTACAAACAATAAAAGCCTGCGAAAAAATATGCCCACAAAACAGAACAAAACTATAACCTACTATTTCAAAACTAGCTAAGAAACATTAAGAAAATGCTATAAAACATGAAAGAAAACAACATAAATCAGAACTAGAAAAGCTCAGAAACAATGCTCCATAACTCTGGATATAATTAGAAATAAAAGAAGAGAGAATTCCAAAAATGAGAAATAACATAAGTAGGGGATAAACACAGCAGATGATAGCTTCAGCAAAATAAAAGTGAGAGAGAAAAACTTTAGAACTCAACAAGTAATAAAAAAAAAAAAAAGAAGGAATCAAGAGAAAGTTAAAAATATTGAAGACAGGCAAAAAAAACAAGTTGAACATATGGATAGTAGGAGAAGAAAGAAGATGAAACCAAAAGTAAGGAAACAGAACAAATACCAAATCCAATAATTGCAGAAAAGTTTCCTAAAATAAAAGATGTAAAACTGCATATTGGAACTGTACATAACATTACTGTGAAAATGAGCCATAACAACAAAGACATATTCCAGTAAAACTAAGTGACTTTAAAAAGAGAGGAATGAAGGGAGAGATGGAGGAAATAATCATTTAGGTATCTAGAAAACAAAGGTAAAAGAATACATAACTTTTATAGGAAAGAAAATGTGGTTAACATATTTAAGATATTCAAGAAAAAGAAAAGTGTGAGCGAAGAATTATTTTTATCCAGCAAAACATATTTTCTTTTGTTTTTTTTTTTTAAGATTTTATTTATTTATTTGACAGAGACCACAAGTAGGCAGAAAGGCAGGCAGAGAGAGGAGGAAGCAGGCTCCCCGCTGAGCGGAGAGCCTGATGTGGGGCTGGATCCCAGGACCCTGGAATCATACCTGAGCCTAAGGCAGAGGCTTTAACCCACTGAGCCACCCAGGCACCCCCAGCCAAACATATTTTCAAGTTCAAAGGGCTTAGGCAAATTCTAACCAGTGTGCAATAATTCTGGGAATATTGTTCCCTTGAGCCCTTACTAAGGAATCTAATGGAGAATAACCTTCTGACAAGCAAAATGAGTAGAGAGACACTGATGTAAGGACTGGTAGAGCATAAATACAAAGTTACCTGTGGCACCAAGACTAAATGAGGGACAAGGCAGAGAAGATGGTATGAAATGGCTATATTCTCAGACAATTGGCATAGAACAGCTATAAAAAACGGAAAATAACACAGAGAGCAAAAGTAAAACAATGCTAACTGTTCAGTAATCATTGATGATAGTATTAGTGTTGTTACTCTAAGAATATTTCACGTGCAACTCTAGATAGCAAAAAAAAAAAATGTGCCGTTATCAGATTTTCTATTATTTTCCATGGCCTTAGAAACCACTGTTCTCAGTGATTAAAGATGCAGACATAGTTTTAAAAAGAGGTTGAGCCATAGCCTTGAGGTCTGGAATTTGAGTTGGAAGTATCAGTCTGAACTTAGGTTGGGTAGTACAAGAGAGAAAAATAAAACATAATCAAGGCAGAATATGGAGGATTACTGCTGTACATAGGAAGGTCTAAGAAGAGGACTCTTGAGAAGACATGGAATGATGTAAGCAGATGAATCATGTCATATCTGGGGCAGAGCAACGTCAAGCAGAGAGAGCAACAGGTAAAACCATCCTAAAGCTCAGTGTTGAGCACAGGTGCTTCTGTCTGTATTTTCCTTTCTCCTTTAGCACAGTGGAAAATTATTTCCATTTTTTTGAAAAATCCATAAATCAAGACCTCAAATCTGAAAATATAAAAGTTTAGAAATAGAGATCGTTACATCAAAATGATTTACTATTAGAATGTGGTTTGTGAGATGCTTGGAAAAACCTGTCCAGACAGTAATGGAAATTTTCCTTTCCGTTCCTTCTTTTATCCCTTCTGCTCCAGAAGGAAAATTCTAACAAGGGACTCCAGTCTTTGTCTTTTCCCTTTGTGCTCACTGGCTATTAGGGGAGACAATGTGAAGTATGTATAATGGACTCTGGAACTAGGGCCCCAATGGTGTCCCCGATTATTTTTATGACTTTGGGAGGTACACCTAAAGTCACTGTACCTCAATTTCTTCATCTATGCACTACTGAAAATCATAGCATTTACTTTATAGGGCTCTCATAAGGACGACACAAAATGCCACACGCAGAGAACTTAGAATGATTTATGTGAGACCAAAATAAATAACACCTATTATTACTATACTTGATGGAGCAGCACCAGATAGAGAAACCTCTATCCCAGTGTGATGTGAGTCAAAAGATATGAGACCGTATCCTCACTCCAAAATACCCCAGTCTTTCCCTTCCGTCAAGTTTCTTAATATTGAGGAAATGTCTTCTTTCAGTTATAGAATACGGATTACAACTACATACTAAAACTAAGATGAAGATTCACTACATTTTGATTGAATCTGGTTATTTATCTATCCATATAATATTTTAAATGCTTCCAAAATAAATATTAAATATAAATACGATGTCCATCATTAAAAAAGTCTAATATTTCCTTCCCCTATGTTCTGAAAAATATTAGGTGGCAATTTTCTGCCAAAAATTAAAACTCAGAGAGTGCTTGACTTGGCAGTATATATTGGAATGAAAATTGGAACAACTTAGTGAAGATTAGCATGGCTTTGCACAAGAATGACATGCAAATTTATCAAGTGTTCCTTGTTTTTAAAACTCATTGAACTGTACACTTACAAAGGGGAATTTTATCTTGTGCAAATTATATCTCAGCAAACCTGTTTTAAAAAATGTTTTAAGTTACTAGAACCTGAGGAAAACTTTCCTTTTCGTTGATTTGCCAGAAGAAGGCAGACTGATACTTCCAACTTCCAAAAGAGTAGGCCTAGGGGCGCCTGGATGGCTCAGTGGGTTAAGCCACTGCCTTCGGTTCAGGTCATGATCTCAGGGTCCTGGGATCGAGTCCCACATTGGGCTCTCTGCTCAGCAAGGAGCCTGTTTCCTCCTCTCTCTCTCTGCCTGCCTCTCTGCCTACTTGTGATCTCTCTCTGTCAAATAAATAAATAAAATCTTTAAAAAAAAAAAAAAAAGAGTAGGCCTATTACCTACTCCCCCAAATTTCCGTACTTTCTTAAGGATACTATGCATATAATTATGGATATATTTTCTTCTTCAAGACTCCACTCCTGACTGGTTAACATAGTGAAGGTCTATGTTTAGTCCTGAGTGCTGTTGTCGTTATACATACAAACAAGAGCACTAGAGATCCAACCTTTAGTGGCTGCTTAGCTGACCGTATGACAAGAAGAATAAATCTTCTTGTCCTGTTGCCTGCCTGAGCTGCACATAGGATGGAAGGGAGATTCCAACTACTATCCTGCTTATTAGTGTAAGGAAGTTAAAATAATTTATACTTTAAAGTTTACCAATTTAAAAATATTTCTTAATTTTTTTTTATTTATTTGACAGACAGAGATCACAAGTAGGCAGAGAGGCAGGCAGAGAGAGAGGAAGGGAAACAGGCTCCCTGCTGAGCAGAGAGCCCGATGCGGGGCTCGATCCCAGGACCCTGGGATCATGACCTGAGCCAAAGGCAGAAGCTTCAACCCACTGAGCCACCCAGGCGACCCAATTATTTCTTAAATTTTAAAGCTCACTGCCATCATTTGGGAAAAAAATGAGAGGCTAAGCACATTTTTGTGAAGAGAAAAATTAAGTACAGAATCCTCAGCTAAATTCGTTAAGCTTAGTAAAAGTAGTTCTCCTTTTCCATAGTATTTCAGTTTTCTGATTTAATTAAATAACACCAGTCCCGTCCAAACACTGTTCAAATTTCAGCTGCCAGTGTATATTACCTGTGAGTGATTGCATAAAGAACTATTGGTTACTATCTCTTCACTCCACGAATCACTACATAAATAACAGATGCAAATCATGACCAGGACAAATCATGTCATTTCTTTCAAAGTCTGGTAGTGATTGTGTGTATCTGCTACTTAAGCATAGACAACAAACATATAGTCATGTTGTCTCCTTATCTCCCAGGGGTAGAGAGATACAAAAGGCGAAATAATCTAGAACATTTAAAGCACTAATACTGGCAGACAATACTCCAGGTCACTCTAATTTTCTAGGGTACTTGCGTGAAAATTGCCTTTCTACCACCAAACGCGAGACTTGATTAAGCCAGCATCTGGCCTGAGAAGGTATTTCAACTTTTAAAGCTTTTTATCTTAGATGGACTTTTGGACAGACTCCTGAAGCTACAACTGGAGATCATGTCATTTCTTTAGCAGAGTTTGGGAAGATTCATGACATAAAACATGTAACTGAAAATACTCAAGCATCATGGCAGGAAGCAAAATGTGTGCAATATGGTAGAAACTTCTACCTCACTGTGAAAGTAACTTTGTCAGATTTGAATTGTATGTAAATGAAATTTTAGATGAAAGAGTTGACTGGAAATGTTGACCATGCTGCTAACAGACTACGCATACAGAGAAGGTGAGCCTACCGGCATCAATGCGGAGGGTACTTCTGAAGAAGGGGATAAAGATACCCCAGAAGCAGTGATGTTGGCAAAAACACTTCACACTAAAGAAACTCTTGAAGCTGTTTTATGACGTTGACAACACAAACTATATTCTGCTGAAAGCTGATCCAAACTTAGAACAGAGTATAATAATTACCAAACCATTAAAAAATACTCTGTGTCATAAGTTATACAACAAAAGGAAAGCAAGCACTGTTCAAACTGACGGGATTTTCACCAAAAAAAAAGAACAATTTTATTTCTAATTTTTAAATAACAGTGCACAAAATAATAGTTTTAATATTTTGTTCATTTCTCTATAGATTTATAACCAAATCAGAGAGTTTTTAAAGATCTTTGCAAAAAAATTAAAGGTTATGAAACAATTATAATTTTCCCCCATTGTTTTAAAATCACTTTCCCAGTTCTAACTTGTACAATCATTTTTTTATGGCTCTGCACTGTTGTGCAAAGTGAGGACCTTCCACATACCTTCCACATACATGACAATCTGAAGCAGATTATTTGTATTCAAGATTAATCTCATCTACACAAAGCTAACTGATGTGCCTTCAAGATATTGGAGCATTTTAGGGTGCCTGGGTGGCTCAGTCCGTTAAGCGGCTGGCTCTTGATTTCTGCTCAGGTTATGATCTCAAGGTCATGATACCGAGCCCCAGGTCAGGCTCAGAGTGCTGGGTATGGAAACCACTTAGAATTCTCTCTCTCTCTCCCTCTGCTCCCCCCAACCACCTCCACTCACACTCTCTCTCTTCAAATAAAGAAAAAAAGAAAAAGAAAAAAGAGAGAGACAGACTGGGGCATTTTGTTCAATTTTGGATGTCTAGAAAAATAATTATTACAGAAAGTTCTTATTATTTAAAAAATGATGAACTAACATGAAAGTAGGTTTCTCTGCTGAAGGAACCATGGGCTTTGCTCTAAATTTCACCAAAGAGGGCTAACTAAATAAGCTTTTCCAGAGTTCTCTGTGGGGCCTTTGATCTGCACTTTGTGTCTCCAGCCACACAGTAAACTTGATAGAGCCTCACAGTTTTTTTCTTCTCACCCAGAGGTTCTAAATTAACTTACCATACTATGTTGCTGTGAATTAATACTATTTCTAAAGACTACTTACCTGCCAAGTTTATTCCCATTCAGTTTACTGAGAACAACCCTCTCCAGGAACATTTAATATTTTCTTTGTTATTTAAATTCTAAAATATTCTTATGAAAGTGGTAACTAGCTATGTTCCTACTACACAAGAACAACAACAACAAAAAAAGTTGAGATTAGCAGGCTTTAAACTAAGTCAGGAGGCTTGCTTTTTGAGTAGACTCACGGAAGAATTGGAAAACAGTAGTACTTTAAACATTGGAGAAATTTATGAAAGAAATACCTCTGGAAATATTTAAAGAAACGTCCCCCAAATGATTTTTATTTGTTGATAAATAAGTTTATAACTATCAATTCAGCATCAAAAGTCTTGCTTAGAAGCTTAATATAAGCTCTAAACTCTGTTAAAAGATAAACTACAGCATATTAAAATTTTCAAGCATTTGAGTGTACAGATTACAACTCGTCAGTGCCCAAACCACAAGTGGTTAAGAGAAGTCCCAGACAGGGCAGGAGCTGGGGGAGAAGTTTTCATAGAAAAGATGCAGAAGGAAAACAAGGAAACTGATTGGCTATGGCTTGAGCAGCTGCTTTCTGTGGGAAAGTCTACTTGCCCATCATTGGTTGTTTAGCTTCATTTTCTCAGACCAAAGCACATTGACTCCCATTTAGGTTTTGGTTTGCTAGCTAGGTTGCCCATGCCGCGTGGGAGAAATCTTGCTATAATGGCTTCCTTGTTTAGTTATTTTAACAGCTCACTCCTAAAAGCTCACTCCTAAAAACTAATAAATGAATAGTTCAAGAGCAGTGAATTTAAGGTAGAGCTAGCAATAACATTTTAAATTTTAATCACCTTTTACAGGCAAACATTCTGTTTTTATGTCCTTACATTAGCTAAAAATAGTTTGCTCATTTCCATAGTCAAAGGTGGAGAGCACCAAAATTAACAAGAATATATTCGCATGGGATCAAATTAGGGGGAGGGAGATCACTTCTTTAATCTCTTTAAACCACTTAAGACTGTGTCAAAGGGGCACTGTCTTTTAAGCTTGACTCTGAAGCAGGGCCAAACCGTTCAGAAAGTATAAGCAGACAACTGTTACTAACACAAATCAGTTAAGATATTAATCAAAAGTGGAAAAATATTTATTACCTGTGTGTGTGAGTGTGTGCGTGTGTGTGTGTGTGTTTGGGAGTATGTTTTCAAACATAACTGAATTACTCAGTGTTTGTGTTACTGTGTTGATTCTTATTGCTGCTCTATTTTATGAAGTATCAGAGAATAGGCTGAAAATTATTTTCTTTAGTGATGTTGGAAGAAGTGGGTGAAAAGTTAAAAAAAAAAATCCAGATACATGGCCTTGTTCCGTAACAATAAATGAAAATAATGCACATGTTCTTAAATAAATTACATGTGACCTGACTTGATTTATTTGTTCTTTTTTGGAATCTAATGATGGAGAAAAATTATTTTTATTGTGCATCTATTTATACACTACTAGCCTCCAAAAGGAACTGAGACAACTATTTTTTAAATTAATCTCTGTACCAAGGTATCCCTACAGTGTGAACCATGCCCAAATGAACCTATTTCAACCAACTCAAACTAAGTTTTAATAAATACTTTCCATTAATGAGGTAGTAAGTAATAGCATCATATCACTAACATTATTAATTAAATCTAAAAAGGGAACTCCTG
Source organism: Mustela nivalis (assembly GCF_964662115.1). Taxonomy (NCBI): domain Eukaryota; kingdom Metazoa; phylum Chordata; class Mammalia; order Carnivora; family Mustelidae; genus Mustela; species Mustela nivalis. The sequence continues at coordinate 13,546,174 of NC_139023.1, read as the reverse complement.
ACTCAGCTTTTGTGTATACCAGAATCCCTAGTGACATAACAGACATTAAATGGGATGCCTGGGTAGCTCAGTGGGCTAAGCCTCTGCCTTCAGCTCAGGCCATGATCTCAGTGTCCTGGGATCAAGCCCCGTGTCAGGCTCTCTGCTCAGCAGGGAGCCAGCTTCCCCTTCTCTCTGCCTGCCTCTGCATACTTGTGATTTCTCTCTATGTCAAATGTGTAAATAAAATTTTTAAAAAGAATAAAAAATAAAATAAAATATGGAAGCAAGCTAAGTGCCCATGAATAAATGAATGAAAAAGTGTGTGGTGTGTGTGTGTGTGTGTGTGTGTGTGAATGAAATAATACTGAGCCATAAAAAGGAATGAAATCTTGCCATTCGTGATAACATAGTTGGACCTAGAGGGTATTATAATGAGTGAAATAAGACAGATAAAGGCTAATGCCATGTGATATCATTTATTTTATATGTGCAACTAAAACAAACAAATACAGAAAAAAAGAAAACGACTCATAAATACAGACAACAAGCTGGTAGTTGCGGGGGTGGGGGATACGTGAAATAAGTGAAGGGGATTAAGAGGCACGACTTTCAGTTATAAAATAATAAATAGAAATAAAATAAATAAGTCATGGGTATGAAAAGTACAGCATAAGGAATACAGTTAATGCATAATACTGTAATAACTTTGCAGGGTGAGAGATGGTAACCACTCTCATCAAGGTGAGCATTTTGCAATGTATGTAATTGCCAAATCACCATGAGGTACACCTGAATCTAATAGTATATGTTAACTACACTTCAATTAAAAATTTAACATTTGAAAACAAATTAAATAAATTTAAAAAAAGAAAATTTCCTTTGACATTAGTCTTCAAACACATTTTAAGCAAGGCATTTGTCTATCATGGGGAAGAGCTGATTTCTTGAACAATTTTTACATTATTATTCATCCAAATTTCTAAGTTCTGCTGTTTTAAGGAATACCATCATAAAAAATAACACTATGATAAATATTTTTAATGAATATTTGTACATATCTGATTATTTCCTCATAATACTTTTTGAATGAAACTGAAACAACAAAATGAAAACATCAAGGCACTCAGTCTATGCTGCCAAATCATGTTTTAAATATTTTGCCAATTTGCACTCACATTAGCGGTGTTTGAGAATGCCAACACTGATTATTATCTTTTCATATCAGTGACAATTTGAAAGAAGGGAATGGTATTTGATTGATGCTTAAGTTTGCATTTCTTTCCTTACCAATGAAGACTAATCTTTTCCTCATAGAGTCTTTGGCTAAAAAGTATCCTTATTTCATTAGCAAGAGTAACTCTAAAGGAAAACATTAAGGAAACTCTATCAGGATTATAAAGAGTATTTCAGTTTGGCAAAGTTTAGAACACAGCTGATACGCATAGATTTGTTTTTGTTCTGAATCAAAACCAAACAGAACATAAAATTTTAGGTCATATGTTCAGTATTTGGCAGGTTAAAAGAAATGTATACATTAATTCTCATAAAACATTAAAAGTCTCTTCAGCTGGTTAGAGAGACATTTCAGACTTTTAAAATTTATGCAGCACCTACAACAGAATATTTTAATTAGTCAGGCCTAAGTGACACAGAAACATATGGACTTGGCAGTAATCTGGTTGCAGAATGATTGAGCAGTTGTGGGTGAAACAAGCTAAAGAGGATAATCAACATTAATGTTAATTTTTTTTTAGCATTAATGGCTCCTTAGTTCAAAGCTTCACAGCTTCCAGGTGTCCATCCAGATGCCACACATTAAAATGGTCCTTAGGTACACACTGAGTCACTCATGCAGGGCACAGAATAGCAACCAGCATGGAAAATTATTCTCAGAATGAAGGCACTGATGGGACTTGCTTCAATTTCCACATCTTTGACACTCGTAAGGATTAACCCCTGTTCTAACTTCAGAATTTTAAAAAATTTCAAAATCCATTAAATATGGTAAAATCATTTTTGGAAGAAAAATACACTTTTGCACTTGTATTCCACAAACTTGGCCAAACCCATAGACTGATCCTATAAATGCTGCAACAATAATGTAGCACATTATTGTGCGCGTGCTCGCGCGCGCGCGCACACACACACAAACACACACACACCATAAAGCAAATCACACCTCCTCATCACCGAAAACTATAAACATAAAGCACCTTATACTAAGCTGATTGGGGTTTAGTACTGCCCCAAACAGATCAGAATTGAAAGCAGATTCAAATGTCGGTCAAAACGGAAGAATTGAGGCTGATCGGCCTGAACAGCCTCACTCTACAAACATTAGAGTTTTTCCATTAGCATCAAACACAGTAACTATTCCAATGCATATCCAACACCACATGAAATAACTGTGATCACAGGAAAACATTTTCAAAATTAGCAGCTCCAGTAAGCAGAATGGATGGAATGCTTTGGGGCTTGAAGATGTCAACTAATAGAGTATAATTTGGTCTGAATATCTTAGAAATGGCCTATGTCTGACCAATTTGCAAAGTGAGTGATGAGTAATGGGAACTATAGGTTAAAAAAAAAAAAAAAAACTTTAAAGAAAGACCATACAAAAGATTCAAACTAAAATAATACGTGCATTAAGAAGCTTATGAGACAAAAAAGAAATATTGGCTAGGATGGGGAAACAAGGGAACCCTTGTACACTGTTGCTGAGAAGGTAAATCGGCACAGCCCCCACAGAAAATTACAATTTTTTGTACTTTTTTTGTAATTTTTTACTTTTTTTTTTTTCAAAAAAGTAAAAATAGAACTACCATACGATCCAACAATTCTACTTTTGGTAGTTTATCCAAAGGAAATGAAAATGCTAACTTAGGAGTTGCCTGGGTGGTTCACTCGGTTAAGCATCTGCCTTCAGCTCAGGTCATAATCTCAGGGTCCTGGCATAGAACCCTGCGTCGGGCTCACGGCTTCCTAGGGAGCCTGCTTTTCCCTCTGCCCCTTCCCCCACTCCGCACTCATGTGTGTGCTCTCTCCCTCTTACTCTCTTTCAAATAAATAAAATCTTTAGGAAAAAAAGAAAATACTAACTTAAAAAGATACCTGCATCTCCCTGTTCATTGCAGCATTATTTATAATAGCCAAGACATGGAAATGACCTAAGTATCCATCAATGAATGAATATTATTCATCCACATAATAAAAAAAAAGAATGAAATCTTGTCATTTGCAACAATATGGATGGATCTTGAGGGTATTATGGTCTTTCTCAGACAGAGAAAGACCAAAAATGTTGCATCACCTCATTTATTTTTTTAAAAGAAGAATTTTTTTTTTTAGAGATTTTATTTATTTATTTGAGAGAGAGAGAAAGAATGAGAGGAGAGAGGTCAGCAGGAGAAGCAGACTTCCTGCAGAGCAAGGAGCCCGATGCGGGACTCGATCCTGGGACTCCAGGATCAAGACCTGAGCCGGAGGCAGTCCCTTAACCAACTGAGCCACCCAGGTGCCCGCATCACCTCTTTATATATGGAATCTAAAAAAACAAACAAACAACAACAAAAATGTTTGTCGATACGGATTGGTGGTTGCCAAGGTGGAAGATGGCAGGTGGGAGAAATTGGTGAAAAAAGTGAAAAGATACAAATTTCCAGTTATAAAATACACAAGTCATAGGGATTCAATGTAAAGCATGACGACTACAGTTAATAATATGATACTGCATATTTGAAAGTGCAAACTTAAAAGTTCTCATCCGAAGAAGAACATTTTGTAATGATGCACGGTAACAAAGTTAACTAGATACTTTGATGATTATTTTATAATATATGCAAATATCAAATCATATTGTATACCTGAAACTAATACATGTCAATTATGCCTCAATAATAATAATAAAAGAATTCATGGAGGAGCAACAAAAGGGTTAAATTCATATGCAGGGAAAATTGAACCTTCTCCAGGTGTATAGCTTGAGGAGAAAGCAGGGTTAGAGAAAAGTGCAGTGTTCTAGATCCTCATCAACCTGAGGACTCCAAGGCTGAACTATCCAGGGGCACAGTGTCCATGTTATAGGCTTGTTCTTATTTTTCCTTTTTAAGATTTTATTTTTACATAATCTCTCCACCCAAACATGGGGCTTGAACTCACAATCCCAAGATCAAGAGTTGCACGGTTCTCTGACTGAGCCAGCCAGGCACCGCATAGGATAGTTCTTCTTATATTACTTAACCACGTTATCTATTATCCTTTTAAATCATAAAAGAAATCAAAATGACTTTGAAGCCAATATTGAGTTTACTTTTTTTGAGTGAATTTTCTTTCTTTTTACATTACTCCCTCCTTATTGTATGAAGAATCTCTTAGATTAGCTATCTATGCCATCATATTTTCACCTCAAGGTTATACAGGTCATACTAAACATATTGAAATACAAGTATGTTCATTTTATCTCAAAGACAGCAGCTATTCACACCCAGATTAAGTCTCTTGGGTTAAATTAGCCAAACTTGCAGCTGCTAGAACTTCAGACAGACTTGCAGTAGAAAATAGCTAGCATCCAATAAGCTCCTTTGTAAATTTACCTTCCTTGAAGGGATGGCCAAAGGCTTACCTGTTGTCTCATTTGTCCGCCCAGTAATATATAGCCCTGCTGTCCTTATTAATCCTCGAGGGACACTGTTAAATGGCCATCCTCAGGTTACACTGTTATTGGAGTGACTAGTCACCAATGATGGTGAACTAAAAGCTGACGTCTTGCCTCCTACAACTCGTGGTTTTTGGACATGCCCATGCTTTGTGCATAGATTATCGGTATGCTTCACTTACAAAAACACATTGTTTTGTTCTTTTTTTTAATAATTTTTTATATTTTTATTTAAAAAAAAACATATAATGTATTATTAGCCCCAGGGGTACAGGTCTGTGAATCGCCAGGTTTACACATCTCACAGCACTTACCATAGCACACACCCTCCCCAATGTCCATAACCCAACTACCCTCTCCCTACTGCCCCCTCCCTGCCCCCCCTCCACATCCCTCAGTTTGTCAAAAACACATTGTTTTTGTTAAAATTACATTTAGTTAGGGGAAAAAAAAACACAATTAAAGAAAAATTTTATAAGACCTTCTTGCTTATGATTTACATATGATCATGAGAGGAATGTGCTTCTTAAAATCAAAATGTTAAAAACATTAAAAACATAAAAAACATAAAAACATTAAAAAGCTGAGATTGACACTGGTTACAATGTGTATAATCCTAAATTTTTCAATTTTGACATTTGGCCATCTGAACAAAAAACACTTTGAATTCAAACACTGACTATTTCTTGTTTTAACAACATATAGTAGATACAATTAACATAAAGTAACTGTACATATTTAATATTTACAATTTGAGCAGATTGGATATTTGTATATATTGTGAATTCATCACAATAATCAAAGAAAGTAATGGATCTACCACCTACAAAAGTTTCCTGTGCCCTTTCGTAATGTCTCCACTGCCATTCCTGATCCTATCCCCATTTCCAGCCAACCACTGACCAACTTTATGCCGTTACAGATTAGTTTGCAATTTATAGAATTTTATATAAATAATATAGCATGTACTCTTTTATATGGCTTTAGTGTACATAATTATGTTAAGACTTATCCATATATTTGCATGTATCAATAATTCATACTTTTTATTGTTGAGTGTATTCTATTGTACAGAGATATCACAACTTATTCAAGCATCCATCTGCTAACAAACATTTGGGTTGTTTCCAGATTTCTGGCTATTACCAGTAAAGTTTCTATAAATATTCTTGTACATGTCTTTGAATAAATATATGCCTTTATTTATCCTGAGTAAACATTTAGGAAGGACATGACTGGATCATGTGATAGGGGCACGTTTAAATTCTAGAAAGTGCCAACCTGCATTTCAAGGTGTCTGTACCATTTTACCTTCTCACCAACCGGGGATGAGAGTACTACTCCTCCACAACCTTTCCAACATTGGATATATCTTTTGAATTTTAGCCATTCTAGTAATTTTTTTGATGGTCTCTCATTGTGATTTGAATTTGCATGCCTCTACTGACTAATGAGATTAAACGTTTTTTCATGGGATTGTTTACTATTTACATATCTTCTTATTTGAAGTGTGTATTCAAACCTTTAACTCATATTTTTATTGGGTTGCTGTTGAACGTTCTTGAGTTCAAAAACTCCTTATATAATCTGAATATAGGCCTTTGTGAGATACATGATTCACAGATACTTTCTCTGAGTCTATGGCTTGCCTTTTCATTCTCCTAACAGTGTGTTTCAAAGATCAGACATTTTCAGTTTTGATGAAGTTGTTTATCAATTTTTGTTGCTATCTATTATTATGTGTTGTCTAAGAAATCTTAGACTAAACAAAGGTCACAAAGATTTTCTCCTGGAACTTTTCAGTTTTAGATTCTACATTAAGATAGATAATCCAGTTCTGGTCAATTTTTGTCTATAGTGTAAGGTATGAAGTGTGTTGCTTTGTTTCACATATAGGTATGCGAGTGTTTCAGAATCCCTTATTGAAAAAAAAACACCATGACATCCATGAAATTGCTTTTTTATCTTTGTCAATAATCAGTTGTCCAATTATATATATTTCCAGAATCTTGCCTCTGTTCTATTAATCTATCTGTTTGTTGTTATGCCAATCCCACACTGTCTTGATTAATGTACCTTTACAATGCGTCTTGTAGAGTGTTAAACCTCCAGCTTCAAGATCTGTTTTCAAAGTTGTTTTGGCATTTCACATGCTTTGAATTCTGATATAATTTTAAAATCAACTTATCAGTTTTTACCCCCAAATTATGACTTCTGGGATTTTTACTGAGATTGTGTTAAATCCAAAGATCAATTTAACCTATGAACAGAGTATGTATCTCTTTTTATACAGATCTCTACTGAATTTTCTCAGCAATAGCTTATCATTTTCAATGCACATGGATTCCACACTTTTTGTCAGATTTATCACTAAATATTTCTTTTTGATGCTATGATAAATGGCATTATTTTATCATTTCAATTTCTAATTGTTCATTGCTAGTATATGGACACAGTTGATTTTTGTATATTGATCTCATATCTTGCAACCTTGTAAACTCAGTTATCAGTTCTAGCCTCCTTGTATATTCCATAGGCATTTTTATATATACAATCATGTCATCAGCCATTAAAGACAGTTTTTATTTCTTTCTTTCTTTCCAATCTAGGTGGTTTTTTTTATCCTTTTACTTGAATTACTATACAATGTTGAATAGAAGTGGTGAGATCAGAAATACCTGTCTTTCCTAAGCTTAGAGGGAAAGCACTTGGTCTTTTACCATGAAGTTTGATTTTAGCTATAGATTTTTCACCACTGCCTTTCATCAAGTATAGGAGGTTTGCTTCTATTTCTGGTCTACTGAGTGTTTTTCATAAAATAGATATTACATTTTGTCAAATATTATTCTTCATCTATTGAGATGATAATAGATTTTTCTCTTTTATTAATCTGTTCAATTATATTGATTGGTTATTTTAAATATTAAAATGAGTTTGCATTTCAGGGATAAATTCCACGTGGCATCAGTTAATATCTTTTCATATATTAGTGGATTTTATTTCATAAAATTTTGTTTAGAATATTTGCATCTGTGTGCTGATGCATACAGTTCCATAGTTGCCTTTTTCTGTAATGTCTTTTTATGATTTTGGCATCAGAATTTCAAGGACACCATAGTAGCTGGAGCTGAGCTCACATACTTACTAGTGGCCTCAATTATGTGTAAAATACTAACTTTTACTCTGAGAAAGATGGGAATATACTGTGGGGTTTTGAGAAGAAAAGTACATCATCTACCATATGTTTTAAAACATTCTTTCTACAGCTCTTTGGAAGATACTCTATGGAGGAAGTGATATATATGAACAGATAAGTAGAGAGGTTATTACAGTAATCTAGGTGAGACAGGATAGGGCTTGGATTCATGTGGTAACAATGGAGAGTGACACATTGTCAGATTCTGGCTACTCATTTGAGGTAGAACTAATAAGGATATAAAGTAGAAGAAAGGATATAAAGTAGGATATAAAGTAGAGGATACAAAGTAGAAGAAAAATACAGAGACAAAGGTGGCAGTCATTGTTTTTAACTTAGTGGTTTAAATAGAGTAACCACCATTAAGTGTATTCCGGGAAGGTATGCAGAAAGATCAGACTGTAACATGTCATAATGGAGATTCCTTTTCAATAATCAATTGGAGATGCTCAATATACCATTAGTTATAAGAATGTGGAGTTCAGGACCTAGATCTAATCCAAGCCATACATATAAATTTAGCCTGTACATGGTATTTAAAATGAGAAAGTAATATGGGATTACCCAGGGTGTGAGTATTGAAAAAAGAAGAATTCTGAAAACCTGTCCCTGATGATAACCAGAGTCCAAGCACATAGTGAGAGCTGTACATGTATGTTGTAACCATAATGATATTTTAATATGTAGCTTGAGAGTGCACTAACACTACATCATAAAAGCTGACTCAGAAGATACCAAAGACATAAGTTGACACTCACATTTGAGATATCTATTCTCCATCAGGAATTATTCTTATTTGCAGTTGCACTGTGTATGTGTCATGTACTACATTTAGATTTGGGACACTTCACAGTGTTATTGACTGAATAAAAGAGTGAAGGATTTTGTTAACTTACAACAAGATATTTCTGATTAAATGTGATCTTTTAAAGTGGATATCTTTCCTTTTTGCTAGTTATGATGCTAATTGTGTTATCCACATTCTCATTACCAGTGACATAAGAGGTTGCTGAACAAGAAAAATAAATCTGACAGATCAAATGAAAATGGAAGTATCATTCAATTTAAATAAATATTCTCTAAATTATATCCAAGTACAATAACAATACCTACTGTGGTGAGCAAGTCTCCTTACATCTTTATGAAATACAGATAACAGATTTTTCAAATTTCAGGCAGTTGCTTGTTGTTCAGTCAATTGCTCCAACAAAACAAACAAACTCCACCACTCTCATTTTGTCTCAAACATTCCCAACTGAGGAAAAGCATCTTTTTTTTTAATTGACTTGACCTGAATCCTAACACTTACCAAAATATTCCATAATTTCAGAAGAGCAACCTTTACACTATTGTCTACATAAATGAGGACACGGGGAGAGTTGTTTAGAAATAGATAAGTGAATATTTTATAGTACATGCATACTAATTTTCAAAATGTAAAGCGATAATATTTATTAGTCAAGATACTACAGAAAATATACATTGATAATGACAAAGCTCTGCTTCACTACATTTGCATTATTTTTGCAGGTTAATGGCTCTTAAAATGTTCTCTTCACTCAACAAGACTGGCAACTTCTTAGAAGTAGACAGTCTTAACTCTACCCCATACCTACTAGATCAATAACTCTGGGGACAGGACCCAGTAATCTGTGTTTTCATAAGCCCTTTACGTGATTTAGATTTACATTAAGAACCACTGATTTAAGAACCACCATTTAAGAACCACTGATCTAGATCAAACATGTAAAGAAAAGACTAAGGAGGAAAAAAAGAGTATCATCCAACATTAATGAAATATTATGTGTACTAGGTAGTGCATTTGGTACTTCACACATTTTTTTTTTATTTTACCATCACTCCCGAAGGTAGTGATCATTATCCCAATTTTACAGTGAGGAAATTAAGTCTCACAGAAGTTAAAATGAAAATTTTTAATTGTGTCACTATTCAAAAAAATGGTGATGATTTTCTCATTCTAAAGTTCTTTAACTTTCAAGAGGAAAAATTGATAGATGAGCTTTCATATCTCTAAAAGATAGGAAAGCAGAAGCATTTGCTGATGCTAATAAGCTCTCAGAAGACTTTATCTGGGCTGTTAAATTCTTGAAACCAAGTGTCAATTATACACCGTTGTGAAGGACTGTACAGAAATTAAGAAACAAACTGCTATATTCTACAAAAAAACTGAGAAGTCAATAGTAATAATATTTGCTTAACATCATCATCTCCATTCTTAGTAAAGGTTAAAAAAAAAAATAGAAGGAAGTGAGAATACACAACAAATACATTAGGTAAAAGAAAAAAATTCAAAGACTTTTTAAGCTTTTGTTGTTGTTGTCGTCAAACATAACAGGTGCAGATTAACTGTTCCTTTAAAAAGGTGTATAAAGACTGCAGAAGACTACACTATGAAGAACGCTCACTTGGAAGAGGAGCCAAGAAAACAGGGACACAGAATGTCCACTCCATCTCAAAATGCCACACACATTCCAAAATCATTTTTGCTCCAATCTATAAATGCCATTTTTCATTTGACCCTCAGTAAAAAGTAGGATGTAAACCCTTTCTAAATTTTCTGCTTATATTTCCTGATATTCCACTGGATGGAGAAGATTGCCAGATGTGTTCATAATGTAACTACAATGCTGGGAAGCTCTCTGGGGGAAAAAAAAAAAAAAAGAATTCATTTGAGTCATGTCTTGTATCAGTACATATTTTTCTTTTCTGAGTCATTTTCAAAAATAATAATAATCACAGAAATCATCATGAGGGGTTTCCTTGCTCACCAGCTGCTAGTAAGCAAATGACGGAAAGACCTTACACATAAATACAACTCATGACTTGAAGCAGAATGCAGGCAAAATGAAGCAAAGGATGTACATCTAAGGAAAAGAAACATTGTGGTAGAAAAGCCATAATCGATTGTGCCAGAAATACTTGGAAACGTTCTCTGCAGTTTTCTGACTTACATATTTTGGCTTGGAGAAATAAGTGGAATCACATATTATCAAAAATATAAAAATGAACTGAGGAAACCAACACTTCATTACAGGTTAAACATATGTTTTCTTTCTTATGTCTTCATTTTTGTGCTCTCAATTTGGAACAAATCCTCAAGACTATGAAATAAATCTATGGAAAGGAACCAGGTGAATAAATCCCTGTAAGTCTCTGTTCAACAGTTTCTGTCTTCTAAAAAGTAACTGAAGGGGGCAGGGACAGATGAATAAAGCACAGAGGATTTTTAGGGCAATATAGCTACTCTGCATGATCCTATAAGGGTAGTATGTCATTATACATTTGTCCAAACCCACAGAATGTGCAACTCCAAAAGTCAACTCCAACTGTAAATTATGGAATCTGAATAATAATGGTGTGCCAATTCAGGTACGTCAACTTTAATAAACATACTATAGAATGGCCATAGTAGCAGAAGTTGTGTGTTTGTGGAGACAGGGAGTATATGGGAATTCTCCACATTTTCTAATCAATTTTTTGTGACCTTCAGACTTCTCTAAAAAATTAAGTTTGTTGATTTAAAAGAAAAAATTAAGTGCAAAAAGCAAGTATTTAAAAACAAAAATATGGAATTAAAATATTCTTTTAAAAATATTTATGTTTCTAAACTGTATTTTCTAATTTTATTTTAAAATGTGTATTATATAAATTCAGTAATCCTAAATAACTTGTTTAAAAGAAAAAATGCTTGGTATATAATCTAGGTCTAGTACTAAAGATACATACAAGGTAATAAGACACATTGATGAGTTACATGTGGTCACAGCTGCTATGAAGCAAATATATTTGTGGATCGATCAATCAAAGAAATACCAAGTGGGTCAATGGTGACCCCACTAGCTTTTGGTCCGCTTATTTTGTTTTGTTTTAAGCATATTCAAGGAAAGTCTCTTGGACATATTAAGCGCATAAAGATAGTAAACTTCCTCTTTCACAGATTTCTCCTTCCCCATGTTCTCCCTTAAACTTTAGGCTTCCATTCTAGACCCTCTTCTCTGAATGACCTTGTGATACTGTGTTAGCTTTAATTATCTTTTAAATGCTGATGGCTTCCGGAGCCATCTTTCCAGACAAGATCTTGTCCCTCTGATAGCCCTATTCCCTTGGCATAGCTTCTTACCACCAGGATCGGCGACTCTGTCTGAGGGCGTACTCTATTTGCAGGAGTATGCTAGAGTCCTGCACAGAGGGTAGGACAAAGGGTGGTGAGGTAGCTCCAAGGAAGCAGCCTCTACCAGAAACAGACCATAGTTAGCAATCACGCAGCCTCACCTTTCAGGTGGAACTACTCTGAGGCATATTCTACACAGTCTGTCATAAGAGCCCAGTGGGACAAAATCTCAGTTGCCTCAGGGAAATTGCTGATAGCACACTCTGTACCAACTTACTTCCTTTTCCTTTCTCACTTCTCTCCTCTACCAGTGCTTTCTGAAACTAATCCCCAAGTAAACTACTTAAACACTTTAAGATACATAAATGAAATACTTACAGGTGAAATAATGATGCTTTCATTATTCATTATTCAGGTATTCAAACCCAAGTTTCAATTAAATATCTATCTATTGGGCCTCTATATCGGGATGTTACGTAGGCAACTAAAATTCAAAATGCACAAAACCAAGTTCACCTTCTCTAGCTATCTAGATTTCATATTCCTGATATCAAAAAACAGTGCTAGCATCCACACTGGGAAACAAAATTTTAGATTTTACTCTTTCTCTTATTCTCCATATCCTGTCACCAAAAATCTCTCAACTTTAACTTCTTAACATCTCCCAAATCTGCCCATTTTCTGTGTTACCATGACCTATGCCTTATTTTAGGTTCTAATCATTATTTCATGAATTTCAGAAATTGGTCTTCTGTAAAGGCTTATCTCCTTCCATCTTACACAGCCCTAATATATACACCCTAGCATGGCATTGAGCATTAAAAAGGAAGAGACAGAGGAAGGAAGGAAGGAAGGAGAAAGGGAAAGAAGCAGATTGATTATCACCAATCTTCTTAAAACCAGTGATTGCACATTGCTTTCAGGATAAAATTCAAGTTCTATGAGCATGGTATACAAGCTGTCTGCAATCATTCCCCAACAAATACAAGAAATATTTCAAGCCTCATCTATTCATTTGACACCAGAGTCGTACTGGATGCTATGCAAGTCACACAATAACGGTCTTCTTTACATCACTGCTTTCAAATAGCTTGTCCTAAGTACCCAAAATATCCTCCCACACTCTTTTTTGGAATTAAATCTTTAAGGGTCAATTCTAGTATCCTAATCCAGGATATCTTTTCTGGTCCACTTCAAATCCAAAGTCAGCCTTAGGTGTACTTTTTTTTTTTTTTTTTTTTTTGGTATAATTGACACAATCCCACTACTGGACTTAAGTGTACTAACCATGTTTTCCATACCATGCCATGTGTAGACACGGAGAAAAATACTAAGGAACACATGAAGATTAAAATACAGTGTCTGATTCCACAGAATTCAGTCTAACATTCAGTCTAGAATAGAATACAAGTTTAAGAAATTTATTTGAAATGAATATAGACAAAAAGAAAGTATAATATGCCATGATTTCTTGTAATAGAAATCCAAAAATTTCAAAGCTGATTAAAGAGAAAACTTGATTTTGGAATTATAACTTTATATTTAAGCACCTTCAGTAATTATTTATCCATATGAAATATAAGCCATTGTATAACATCTCTCTAGAAATAGAGAAAGAGAGGGACATTCGGAAAGTAAATAATTCCCAACTGAACAATAATAATATAAGTCCTTAATTATACAATATTGAGTAGTGCTAGCAATATAGGTAAGAACTGCAAGTATATGAATTACTTTGGGGAGAAAAATTCACTGCTTGTTTTTCATTTATTTAACATTTTAAAAGAGAGAAAATAATAGACCATTAAACAAATATACCACTGAGTTTAATTTACAGAATGTAAAAAATATTTAAAAAGACAATCTTTCAAACGATAGTAGAAAAAAATGGTTAATAAAGGAAAAATTTGTGTATGTGAGGTACCCTGAAGAAATCAATTGACAGAAGTAAATCATAATTTCTCACATTTCCAAGTACCAAATAGGAATTGACCTTGGTTCCCGTAATCGTGTCTGTCCCTATCTTTCCATTTGAGTTAATGAAAATCTGTATAAATTTGCCAACATGAGCTGCAGCCCAAAGCCCAGTGTAATTAGCTGATGTGTTAATTTGCCAACTAGACGTGAATGGAGTATTACTACCATGGACTGTCATGCCAAACCCTAGCAATAAAAGTTCTAAAGGAGATAAAGTATATAGGCCAGCTCCAATCTCAAACTACTCACTGAAATTTTAACACGGTCAACAAACAATTTTGTAAGAGGAGAGAAAGCCTCTGTTTCCTCCAGAAAAGCAAGTATCCAGCAGTGTAAACAAATATTTTTGAAGAATTAAAAGCCTGCAAACCATTACTATCATAGACACCAAAAAAAAGGGTTTGTAATAAAACTATCCCACAATAATTTAACTCAAATATTCACTGTGTTACTAACTAATGTATTATTAAAATTCCATTTTGCTAAATGTTAAATCTACAAAGGGAGAATATGTGAATGGCTGCATTTGATTTATTTATTTTCTAAATGTTTGTATCTTCTTATAATAAAATTATTATTTTATGTAGATCAGAAAAAATATAGCCATTAATATTAAAAACCATAATTTAGTTAGATAAATGCAAGTCATCAATAACCTCACTGTAAATAAAAAATTGAATGAACAATCACAAACACAATTTGGAAATACCTTTAGGAGTCAACTTTACAGGAAAACAGATGAGAAATTCATTAATCTACTCTTTTTTTTTCTTTCTCTTTCACTGATATGTCTTCAGTATTTCACTTTAATTCTTAAATCCTTTTTTTTTAAGATTTTATTTATTTATTTGACAGAGAGAGATCACAAATAGACGGAGGGGCAGGCAGAAAGAGAGAGAGGGAAGCAGGCTACCTGCAGAGCAGAGGGCCGATGAGGGACTCAATTCCTGGACTCTGAGATCACGACCCGAGCCGAAGGCAGTGGCTTAACCCACTGAACCACCCTGGCGCCCCCACTTTAATTTTTGTATTGTGATATTGGCATGAATATGCATAACTGCCCATGGCAATATGGCCCTGAAAACTGTGCCTCAGACACCATAGGGATGTAATAAATATTTATGGAAAGAACATCTAGATGAATGAACACAAATCTCCAGAATTGTCCAGAAGAAGCTAATGCGATGATACAATTATATAATAAATACAGATAGGTGATCCCATGAATGAGTGGTTTGAAGTGATTGCTAAGAACTACTCCTGTATTTCTAGCCATATAATTAATATACACATTTGGGAGTAAAACTTTCAAGACAAGAATGACAAAACTTAACAGAGTAAAATTCCTCCTTCCTCATGTCACCGTACCAACCTCATATGAAAAGAACAAAGTAATTAAAAAAAAAAAAAAAAAACCAACAACTGAATATTGTTCCAGTCAAAGTTTAACCCATGGGTTGAGACTCTACCAATAAAGACACACAAACTATCCATAATAATCAGCTTCCCCAAATCTGTTGATTTTTTTTTTTTTTTTTTTTTTTTTTTTTTTTTTGCTTTGCATTAAATTGTTTCCCATTGAGTATAAAGTCCCAGGACCCAATTTAATTTTCTATTTCCCAATGGGTTCTTATCTCCTTACTTAAGATAAACAAACAAACGTGGTTTATGAATACTGATGCAATTTACAGAGGGGTATGGTATCTAGGAAAGGCTGTAACACTTTAGGAACCTGGAATTCTAACCCTCAATTTGCCAACTAAAGAATTCCAGACCAAACCCAAGATTTGGGTTCATTCCCTACACTTGACTTTCTTATGGTTCCATTTCTCTTAATGTCTTACTCTATGAATTGTGTTTACCTAGTGCTAACCTAAGTGCAAGTCTCAATCTTGTCACAGTTACACAGAAATGACCTCCTAACACCAATACTTTCAAGAATTTCACATTTTATTAATGAATTAAGGGGATGTGGCAAAGGGTGACATAGGACATTGCCCTATCTTTCACTATCACATTACTTTTATTGCACTTTCTCTTTCCTTCCATTTCTCTACTATCACCAAATGTAGCAAATAATTCTCTACCTTATCTCATACATAAATTGTATTGATTTCCTTTTATCCTCCCCTGCCAAGCCACAGCAGTCGAAAGGCAGAAGAGATTTTTGCTATTTTTCTCTTGCAAAACATAGCAGTAAAATAACCCAGTATTCTAGTTATTCTCAATTTGCTATCCCCCAACTGAAAATTCTTTTTTCAAATGTTTCTTCTGTTGCTTTCTCTCCTACCTTGCCTTCTCATACTCTCATTATATGTGTTATACCTTTCATAGTTGCCTCATAGTTCTTAGATATTCCTCTTTTTTTTTTTCAATCTTTTTTTTTCTTTGCTTTTCAGTTTGGTAGTTTCTGTTGACATGGCCTCAAGTTCAGAGACCCTGTCCTCAGCCATGTCCAGTCTACCAATTAGCCCATCAAAGCCATCCTTCATTTCTGTTAAAGTATTTTTTATCTCTAGCATTTCTTTTTTTATTTTCTTTGAATTTCCACCTATCTTTTTTTTAAAGATTTTATTTATTTATTTGAGATAGAGAAGGTGAGAGACAGCATGAGAGGGGAGAAGGTCAGAGAGAGAAGCAGACTCCCCATGGAGCTGGGAGCCCGATGCGGGACAGGATCCCGGGCGTCTGGGATCATGACCTGAACCGAAGGCAATAGCTTAACCAACTGAGCCACCCAGGAACCTTCCATCTATCTTTTTATATTATCCATCTGCTCTTGCTTATTACCTACTTTTTCCACTAGAGCTGTTAGTCGATAAATCGTAGTTGTTTTAAACTCCTGGTCTGGTCATTCTAACTAACATTCCTTTCATACTGGAGTTTGGATCAGATGCTTGCTTTGTCTCTTCAAAGTATGATTTTTGCCTTTTAAAATGCCTTGTGATTTATTTTTGAAAACTGGACACAACATACTGGGTGAAAGGCATTGTGGTAAACAGGCCTCTAGCAACACGGAGGGGAAGCAATCTATCGTCCTTTGATTAGGTCTCAATCTAGTAATAAGCCTGCACCGGACTGTAGTTCACAAGTACGTCTCAGTGTTCACCCACCCTTAACATGGAAGAGGATAGCCAGAGGAGCTAGAGTTGAATATTTCCCTTCCCCAGGTCAGCTAGGCTTTGATTAAACCTAATAAGTCAGGCTCTGGTAAAATAGTTTCTCCTGAATGTTGGCTTTGTTAAGAAAAGAATGCTCTGACATATTTCAGATACTTTCCCCCTACCTCTTCTGGAAGCCCAAAAGGATTTTTCTCCAACCTTCATTGTTATAATGTGGCAGACATCCTGGAAGTAAAACTAGCAAAATCCTAGGTGTTCCCTCCCAAGACTTGCCCACCTAAATTTTAACTCTCCAGTTTGTCTGTACTGAGCCTCCTGCAATTTGTCAGTTACAGTTTCGGTTTTCTCACCCCAACAGAGGTTCCCACAGACGTTTCTGCTCATGGGTCTCTGCTCTGGTAACTTGTTATTCTCTGTATCTGTCTGCTTTCCAATTTGGAGAGCAATGGTTTGTTTGCCTTGTGACCTCAATCTGATGGATCTAAGAAGAGTTGTTAATTTTCATTTTGTTCTGCAGTTTACTTATTGTTAGGATCAAGTGATGACTTCCACAGACTTCACACATGGACCAGAGACTGGAAGCCACTCACCTTCTTTTTCTAATTTTTTCTCTTTTGAGCTAAATTCTAAGTGGCTGAACTCCCCAGACTATATCACCATGACAGTTGTCTATGCTTACATTTGGTCAAAAAGATGACACAGTTGGGAAATCAGAGGATGAGATAAGAGGCAGAAGAGATTATTTCTTTCCCAACTCCCCTTCCTTTTCATTGCAATGTCCCTGGCAATAATTTGGCATTCTAGGACTGTCGTTTCCACTGAGCTGTCTTCATCCGCAATACCAGCTCTTTGGGTGCCAATAACACCCTTTCCTCTTCTTGTCCCATGAATTCTAGGGGTAGCAAAAACTTCCCATTGTTGTAGGTCTTCATGTATCTTGCTATTAATATGTGTTTCCTGCAAATAATTTGCTCACTAAAGCTATCTTCATTTAGGCCACTTGAGATAAATTTTACTTCTCTTTACAACCAAGTAAATAGATACAAACAAAACAATAACCCAACCAAGCATTGACTATATCTTGACTCTTTGCCATCCCTATATCTAAAAATGGGATCAACATGGTATTAGTAACAATCTCAAATATTTTAGCAAACTAGTTAGGAAAAGGCCTATGAATTCAGAACAACTGAGTTAAAATTTCATAAGTTGTTTCCATCCAAATTTCTGAAAAAAAATGGCTATATTTAAATAAAATCAAGTTTATTTCTCTTTCACAGAAATCTGTAGCTTCCCGTGGCAATCCCATATGCTCACTTGAGGATACTATTTGCTATCATTTTTAGTAGGGAGATGACTAAAGCTGACTTGGTGGAATGGCAAAAATACATGGCACCAAAACAGCTCTTGTCAAAGTCACTTTCATGTAACCAAATATTCTTTATCTCCCTTGTTCTGCCTGCAGCCTTCTCATGAAAGATGGCCACCACTTCCTTCTTGGAATAATCTCTTCTCTTGGCTTTCATGACACAACTCTCTCCAAGGGTTTTTCTCCTGCATTGCCTACTGTGGTTCAGCCCTTCTGTTATCTCCGGCTCATCTTCACAATCTGAAATGATGGAAAGTCCTTGATCCTAGACTTTTTTATATTCTCCTGTTATAGTCTTCCTTAAGCAAATTCATTCATTCACATGAGTTTGAGACAAACCCATCCACTGGGATCCGAATGTGTATGCATCTTCCTTGACTTTCTATTCAAAGGTTTCATATATTTCAAACATAACATGTTCCAAATAGACTTTTTTTATTCTTCCTTTCTTAAAACCTACCCCTCAATATTTTTGCAATTTAGAAAAATTCACATCAAACTTTAATTTGACAAGTCTGAAGCTTAAATCATCCTTGGTTCCTCTTTTTCACTTCATCCTATTTGCCTCACACCAAACACATCAATGACTCCTACTTATGATTCTGATTCTAAAACGTCTCAATTTCATCCTCCTTTTCTTCATTTCCAATCAAACCTCCCTAGTTCAGATTACCACAGTCTCTGGCCAAGGTTTAGCAAATGACTCTCAGTTAAATCCGTACTTCCATTCTTATTCCCCTCAAATTTGTTTTCCAAAGAGCAGAAAGAATTTCTTAAAACTAATATTGGATAATGTTACTTCCCTTCTAGGCTTTTCCTTTGCACTTAGAATAAAACCCAAAGCCTTCTTTTTGGCCTGTAGGACCCTTCTGTTCTAACCACTAACTTGTTCTCAGTTTTCAAGCCCCTAGAATGTCACATTTCTCTTTCAACTACAGCTGCATGTTTCTTCTTCCTATTGCCAAAACACACCACGCTCTTTCCAGGGTTGGAGTCTTTGAACAGGATGCTCCTTCTGTTGAAAATACTTCCCCTTTTCTTTGCATATCTAGTTCCATTCCACCAGTTTTGGAATGCCATTGTCAAAGATCTATCTTCCGTACCCTTGTTTAAAGTGAAAGTTGTTTTAAGAAAGAAGAATAAAAAATCCTCCCTGTTTTGCTTTTTTTTCTAAATAGCTCTTGATGACAATTTGCACTTCATTATTTTGTTGTTGTTGTTTCCTTGTTTTATAGTCTGTTACTCCTATTAGAATGTGATAGAAGGCAAGAGATCATGACTATTTTGTTCATTTTTAAGCCATAGCAGAACAACCCCAAATGGTCATAAGTATTTTTAAATGAATTTGCAATATTTAGAAACTTATTCTGTTTGAATATGTATTAATCTGCTATCTTAAATTTTCCTTGCTGAATAATTGCTTAATCTTCTTCCTCAGAAAAATTTACTCAGTGTTGGCACCAATGTAACAATTTCCTATCCTTCTACTCACTCAGTATGAATGATAAATGACATGCTTGGTGAAAAAGTTCAAGGCAATTGGCTTTGAGAAGGTTTAAATAGTTCCTTTCACCATTTATTCTTCCCCCAATAAATTTAGTTCATTGAAATTATAAAATATGCACCAACTACATTCAAATATAAAGTTTGGTCCTAGTGTCTGATCAATCATTTTTCTTATATTATGCTTTCCAAATAATCCACTTAAAATATCTTAAGACTGTTATAATCAAGAGTATGCCCTTTAATGTATTCTTTTTTTAGACAAAAACAATAGAATGTTTGCTTTCTTAAATAAAATCTATATAATTGAGGTTTTACTAAAAAACTGCAAACCTGATTGAATTTTAACATAATAATATACATATTTTATTTAGATGATGAGCAAGAAAGGAGGAAAAGTATAGGTCACAAAGTAACTTAAAATAAAAATGGTATCAAATATCAATGACTTTTTTTTTTTTTTGCTAGGAATTAGTTACCCATTAAAAGATCTTAAATTCTACATCAGAATATAAAAGGGAAGTATATCAATATAGAATTAATCCAAGCAGACATCCTTGATCATTTTTTAATTAAATTTATTTATTTTCAGCATAACACTATTCATTATTATTTCTCCACACCCAGTGCTCCATGCAATCCGTGCCCTCTATAAAACCACCACCTGGTACCCTGACCTCCCACCCCCCCCCCCCCGCCACTTCAAACCCCTCAGATTGCTTTTCAGAGTCCATAGTCTCTCATGGTTCACCTCCCCTTCCAATTTCCCCCAACTCTCTTCTCCTCTCTAACTCCCCATGTCCTCCATGCTATTTGTTATGCTCCACAAATAAGTGAAACCATATGATAATTGACTCTCTCTGCTTGACATTTTTTGAAAAAAAAAAATTCATTTTAAATAAAAAGGAAGAGGAGATAGTATTTCCAAGGAAATGATGGATTCTTACATTTTGTAACAGATATTTCCTCTAGACAAATTCCGGTGTCATTTGTAGCATTTCTAACAATTTTAGTCAATCCAAAGGAATCCAAAACCCATACAGTCCATAGGAGAATCTGTCTATACTTTATCATCTCTGCCTATTTCGATTCCTATCTGGAACTCAGATACTCAACAATTAGAAAATTCATCAGCTTCAGATAGCTCTGCTCTAAAAGACCATTAAGAAAACTAGGGAAATAGGGGCACCTAGATGACTCAGTCAGTTAAGCCTCCAACTCTTGATGTCAATTCAGGTCATGAGCTCAGAGTTGTGAAATTGAGTCCTATGTGTGGAACCTGCTTGAGATTCTCACTCCCTCTCCCTCTGCCCCTCTCCCTCTGCCCCTTCCCACTGCTTGCAGTTCTCTTTCTCTCTTTCTCTCTCAAAAAAATAAAAAATAAAAATAAAAAGACTATCAGGGAAATATAAGATCATCCATTTATTTTGAATTGAATTATTTGAAAGTAAGCTCATAATGTTAGTTGGTTTAATTCACTATCTGACATGTTATGCAGGTCACTCCTAGACACCCCGTTCTCTTAGAAAAGCACTGTACATATTTGATGCTAAAAAAATATTTGTTAAAATCAGACCTGATGGAGTATCTCTAAGGAGTTGTTGAACTTTGGATATACTAAATCATGTAGATTCATTTATTTTTAAATCCCAATCCAAACTCCTTTATAACTTAACCATCATTATAATCATACTAACTATATCCTTGTATATGATAGGTTTTACTACAACTTCATCTCTGTACAATCAGAGAGAACAAGCCACAAGAGTTTACCTCAAGTAAAGTTTACCCAAGATCTGTCAATTAATGATTCTAACACATAATTGAAATCATAATGACCAAAATACTGTTCTCCCAAGGACTGTCTTTAGGTTGAACCAAGTCTGACAAAAACCAACTGAGCATTATCTCTATTAAATTATTGGAGAATACTGGCCTTAAGATATTTTAACTGTGCACATAATAAGCATCCTTTGTTTAATAGTTCATTATTTACCTAAAAGCATTATTCTAAATAGGGGTAATGTTATTTTTAAGATAGAATTAATTTTACCTAATTCACATAAAAAGGTCATATTGTACTTTGCATTCATTATTCTAACAAGTACACTTCAGTGTTCTGAAGCATGGCTTATCCTATAAAAAATATATCATTTTGTTATTTTATATTTTGTAAAATTTCTTACTGATTAAAATGAAATTTTAGTCTCTACATTTATCCCTTTAATATCGAAGAGAAAAAATTATTACAAAATCACTATTTGCATATTAATAAGTTTTACCAGATGATGGGAAAAAATGAACTTTAAAAGCAGGCAGAACTAGAATTAGAAAAAATTATGGGCCTTTTCTAAGACATTCAACTGCCCTGATTATAAATCGTTTTAGTTAAGCCAAGATTTCATTTCATCAGAACCAGTGCCTTGCAAAAGAAAAAGAAGAAGAAGAAAGAAAGAGAGAGAGAATCACTTTCTTTATGAGGAGCCCACAAGGAATAAGAATTTTCAACTATATTTTTCCTGTTTTAAGTCCTTCTTCCAATTTTAGATATACCTGCTGGCTCTAATTCCTGTTATTTCAAGATGTTCTCAGAAGGAAATGACTCACTTCATTGCACTGTACTCCTCCAGTGCAGGCAGTCTGATTTCCCTTTTCTCTGACATGTTGAGTCAATTACCATTTGTTCTTTGTTTTCTCCTTTCCACTATTTTATTAATACATCTTTTCTGCTGCCATCTTCTCCCATTCACTTTGCCCATGTGGATTTATTTTCTTTTCTGTTACTCTTAGGGAACATAGATAAATAGATATGTTTAGTTAAAGTCCATACACATTTTGTAAAATATATGAATATAGATAACATCATTTTCAATCTATTCACCCATATAAAATACGTCATGTTTATTGAGTTTTTCAATATATTTTTTAAAGAGTACATAAAGGGAAAAGTTATGGAAATATACCAAATGTCTATAGTGGTTGTATTGGTATAGTTGCTCATCTTCTTTTCTCATTTTTATTTCTTTTTAAGTTTTTGAAGTTGTGCATGTTTCCCTTCGTATTGGATATAATTTATACTTTGTTCCTTAAGCACAATTAGATTAGAATATTTTATGTTTAAAGTATTCATCCTAAAAGTAGACACTCTCTCATGTCTTCATGTTGCAAAGACACACAAAAGGGAGGAGAAAAAAACTGGAGAGCAAGGTGGTTTGGTGTTTGGAGCTTAGTTTGGTTTGAACTGTTTTGGTTGGTTTGGCTGCAAATGGTTCTTTTCCTTCTGCACCAGTTTCCCTGGGCTATCATAACAAAGTAGCACAAATGCGTAGTTCAAACACTGAAAATTGATCGTCTCACAATTTTGGAAGCTAGAAATCCAAGGTCAAGGTGACAACAAGGCATGTTCCTTCTAAGGGTAGCAGAGAAGGATGTGTTCTGGTAGTTCTTGGCTTGCAGCAGCATAATTACAGTCTTCATATGGCATCGATCTGTATGTCCACTTCTGTGCCCCAATTTCCCATTTTTACAAGGATATCGGTCCTATTGGATTAGGTGGTTCCACACTGATGATCTCATCTTAACTTGATCATTGGCAAAGATCTATTTGTAAGTAAGGTCACATTCATAGCTACTGGGGGTTAGAACTTCAGTATCTTTTGGGGTTAGCCAATTCAATGCCTCGCACCTCATTCATGTCGAAAGACCTTTGGGAATCCCAACATTCTATTCACTGCATCCAGATGGATTTCATGCCAATGCTCCAAACTGTAACTCTAAAAACCATCTGTTCTAGGGCAGTGAGTCCTATCCATCATCAGATCATCAGAATCACTAAGTGTTCACAAATAAATACACCAGTACCTTCCAGTCTTAGAGATTCTAATTGAGTAGATATGGGAAGGGAGATAGGCAGTGTAAATTTTAAAATTTCTCCAGACTCTTCTAATGATCACTCAGATATGAGAATCACAAAACCATATAGTATGCACCTCTGGGTATGCAGAATATAATCTACTGAAGTGCAAGAAAAAAACAGCAGAACTTGCTATTCATTCCACTGTAGATTTTTAAATGTTTGCCCATATCTATATTTCACAATGTACCTTATGTTACAGTAGTAATCATATACATAAAGGTATATAAATGAATATAGATAGGTACGTGATTTATAAATTAGAATATATATAGGCTATATATTTATTTTTTATTTAAGTTACAGTTAATTGACATACAGTACAATACTTTCAGGTGTACAATTTAATAATTCAACACTTACATAAAACACCCCTCGCTCATCACAAGTGCACTCCTTAATCCCAGTCACCTACTGAGCCTGTCTGCCCACCCACCTCCCCTCTGGAAACCATCAGTTTGTTCTATAGTTAAGTGTCTGTAGCTTGGTTTGCCTCTCTTTTTCCCCCCTTTGATCATTTCATTTGTTTCTTAAATTCCATATATAAGTGAAATCATATTTGTCTCTCTCTGCCAGACTTATTTTGCTTAGTATGGGACTTTCTAGTTCTATCCCTGTCATTGCAAATGCAAGAATTCATTCTTTTTATGGCTGAGTAATATTCTATATATATATAATGAAATGTGTGTGTGTGTGTGTGTGTGTGTGTACATACACACACCACATATTCTTTATCCATTCATCAATGGACATTTGGGCTCTTTCCATTATTTGGCTATTGTAGATAATGCTGCTATAAACATTGGGGTGCATGTATCCTTTCAAATTAGTATTTTTGTATCCTTTGGATAAATACCTAGTAGTGCAATTGCTGGATTAAGGGTAATTCTACCTTCAAATCTTTGAGGAACCTCCATTCTGTTTTCCAGAATATTTGCACCAGTTTGCATTCCCACCAACAGTGTAAGAGTGTTCCCCTTTTCTCTGCATCTTCACCAACAACTGTTGTTCTTTGTGTTGTTAATTTTAGCCATTCTAACTTGTAGGAGACATACTTTCAAAATTTTAACTGCAAGCCAAGGTTTTTGGAGGCAACAACTCTAAAGGGTACTGAGATAGATTATTATCTGGTCTTCTGTATCATGCAAGTACTCACTAAAGATAAACACAATTGTGAAAACAAAAATGATGAGCAGGACTCCCATTAGACTTGCAATAAAAATGTGTTTATGGGACATTATAATAGATAACTTTGTACTTACTATGGGGCCTTTAATTTGTATCACTAAAATGTTCTATATACCAGCCTCATTATATAATATATTTATGACTAAACAATGAACAAACTGTATGTTTATGCATAAATCACTGTTTCACTGTGCGTTTTAAAGCAAAAGAAACACAGTGAGATGAGAGGGTTTCTTTTTTTTTTTTTTTTTTTACTTTGAAAAATAAGTAAAAAGATAGACCTAAAAGGTAAAGAACAATGAGAGTTGGGAATTCAGTTACATGATAGATTTTTACATAGCTTGAAGGAGGAGAGAGAGAAAAAAGAAAATAGGAAAGGGACACAAAGAAACATTTTTTTTTTAAATGGAAGGAACATAGAAAGATTCTAGGTATTAAATTAGAGGGAAAATACCTTCCCTATAAACAATAGAGTCCTGCCAATTGTGCTGAAAGAGAATGAGGTAGAATTGATTGTGCCAGAATTAGATAAAGCACTAGCTAAACAAAGAGCTTCTGGCATCCTGAGGAAGGAGCCAGAACGTACGAAAAAAGATCAGCTCCGTGGCAGTCAGCCATTAGATACCAATGAAGCTAACCCGCACCACAAACTTGGGAACGAAGTACATTTTCCTTCTTGTCCGTTCTCACAAATAATCATTAATTTTAAGTGCAACTTGGGCAGGTGCACAGAGAGTCCCTGCTGTTCTGACATTGTGTTGGAGACTTTCCAAGCAGCAAGCTGGTACAGTCCTTGAGTCCCTTCCACTTCGCTGCTTCTCAAATTCACTTACGTCTACAGACAGCCCGTCTCCTACCTGTAACATGCAGGGGCAGACCAGCAATTCTGGCATCCAGAGGGGTTCATTTTCAAAAATTTGGAGCCAAAACATCCATAAACTTATTCAGAGAGTGCCAGCAGGAGCATCCAGCAACTGTCTAGGAAGCGTCTACTTGGCTAAAATGCTTATGGATCACCAGGCTCTTAGATCAACTACTATAGACTGAATTTCTGACATCTTTATGCTCAAGGATATTGTTATGGACTCTGACTCACTGCCCTTAAGATCACTGCGAGTAGTGCATGTATGTACACTGGACTCCGTATACAGAAGGCATTATAAAGAAAAGGGTCAACTTCTCACAGACCTAAACCTTCACCATTGTAATTCCGATTGTACATTATACAGTATCCAGGAATGAATGTCCATTTACTTTGCTCTTCTACTTTGCCTTTACCGTTGGGGAGGGGAAGACAAATAATAAATGAGAGAGGGAAGAGCCAGAAGCTGTTTTATCTGCCTCTTTTTCCCCTTCTTAAAACTCGGAAATTCTTCCAATAAAGAACATCAGTGGTTACAGGTCATTAAATAAGAACAGATGTCACAAAGGGATTGCAAAACCCAGGAAAATGTGTCCCCATTCTGCTCATTGCCCTCCCCCATCCCCAAAGGTTTGTAGACAGTGCCTCTGTCTTGGTGACAGATCCACTGTGGCCACTGCAAGCTTTCCAGGTGGTGAACAGAGTGAGGCTGTATGAGGAACCATTTGTAACATAAAGACATCTGCCAACTCTCCCCCCAAGATTTGGTGAAAACTAATGACATATGTATAGATCAATTCCAGCTCCTTAGAATGAAGGACCTGTGATAAGTACATTAATTTTCCTTAGAAGTCAGCAGGTAGCTAACAGCCCTACCCATAATATGTGGATATAGCTACTGACACATAGATTAGATGGATTTCTCACTAACATGTAAGAGCAAATGACAAGGTTAGAAGAAAAAAATATGAAACACTATTGTCTCCTAATAGCCTGGTAATCAATGCTCTGTTCACTGGAGGAAAGATTTATGTGGATACCATCAAGACAGAAAATTTGAGTTCCCTCTCTAAGCTTCACATACTAGGAAATAACTTTTATAAAATATAGTATATAAAGATCATCTGGTAAATTGATCATATATTTTTTAAAAAGGGAACTTGACAAATTAGAAACCAGTGAAGAGTGCAATAACATCTCACTTTTAAGACAGCTAAGAAAAAATAAAATAA
Organism: Mustela nivalis; assembly: GCF_964662115.1. Classification (NCBI taxonomy): domain Eukaryota; kingdom Metazoa; phylum Chordata; class Mammalia; order Carnivora; family Mustelidae; genus Mustela; species Mustela nivalis. The sequence goes on along the minus strand of NC_139023.1, from coordinate 13,519,044 downwards.
TAAGCCAAAAATTGATAAAGAAAAATCACTCCAATTTTGGCTTCAACCCAGACCATACTCTTTTATAAACTTTAAGACTATCACGTTTAAAGATAAAGTCACATTTTTAAAAATGGAAACTTGAGGAACTGTGAATGCAGTTGGCCCTCTGAGTTAAAAAGATACTCATGTCTTGAATTTTAATTCCAATTATACAGCTTGCAGGCTAATACCGAATGGACTTGTTTTCCTCTCTGTTTAGGAAAAGGAGGAGAGGAGGGAAAACTACACATGGCATCACTGGAAAGAAGCCAAGTGGCAGAGTGCTGGGGAAGGAATTGGCAGCCATGCTATCTGAGATCAAACCAGCAACAACTTTCAATGCATTTCAGAAATAAGATGTAGCATAGTATGACAAGTATAAACTTTTTAACAAAAGCGGTGAAAATTGTTTCATTCCCTCCCCTTGTTTGCAATTATCATTCTAGCTTTCTAAGTGTTCCCATTTGATTTCAGCTACAATGCTATTTTGGAATAAATGTCAAGAAATCTTAAAGACTATATTTTTCTAATCTTGAAAGATGCCTCAGTTTTTTTTTGTTTTGTTTTTTGTTTTTGGGGTTTCTTTTTTTTTTTTTTGGAGAAAACAAGGTTCTGACAAACAAAGGAAATTTGGAGGTAACTTCTGCCTGATTAAAAATGGAAAATATCAGAAGGAATCACTGCTAAAGAAAAACAAACTAGCTATTAAAATTGTTAGCATCCTACAAGACCCATAATCTAGTCCATGATACCTGAACATAATGGTCCCTTTTATGTGAGGCTCTTGGAGCATCTCCAAAGCAGTTATCTTCTTTAATCTCCAAACAATCTCAGCAAGAGAGAGAAGTGCTGTCCATCAAAACCCCATTTTCCAGGTAGTAAATTCTCAAATGCAAGAAATTTAGGTCTTACTTAATGATCCAGGAAAAAGGGGTGGGAGTTAGGAGAGGCTTGCTGTGTCTAGAGTGTGTTGTGTTGGTCCATATGGATTTACCTCCTTTTATCTCCCCATCTCATGGAGGAAGGAACTTTCACTGCCCTCCCAGGAGGGAAAGGTATTGAAAGAAAGATATCCATGTCCTCTCATTCACATTTTAACTAGAGAGGAGGAATGGCTCATTTTTAGGGATGAGATTGAGAAATAGGCTCTGAGCAGGTGTAGAACTCTCCCATCTAGCTTACCTCTGAATATAAATACTCTGCTCCGCTCCAGGTGGTGAGTCTATCAGAGTAGGCTCTGCTTAGAAAGGATAGAAACCTACCTTTTAGGGTGGAGAGATCAAATCAGCTGGAGAAAGAGCAGGAATCCTGATTTCAGCTACAGGTTTAAGTAGAATCCTCCAGCTGAGCTTCATTAGTTATGAAGCTGTTGTTTTGGTCATCGTTTATGGCTATCCTTCCACTGGTTCAGAAAATAGAAGGAGACGTATGAAGGACACTTCAAAACTTCTACAGAGTATCCTATCAAGTAGTTTAAATCGTCACAAGATTCAGCCTAGTGATAGTGATGCCAGGAATGACGATGGTGGTGCTGCATGTTTTGACACCTACCATGTCCCAGACACTGCGCTGCCCATACTGACCTACATGTGTTAACTCACCACACTGTCATATGTCTATGAGGTAGGGACTACAACTATAGTCTCACATTAAAATTGAGATAATCAGGGGCACCTGGGTGGCTCAGTGGGTGAAAGCCTCTGCCATTGGCTCAGGTGATGATCCCAGGGTCCTGGGATCGAGCCCCACATCAGGCTCTCTGCTCAGCAGGGAGCCTGCTTCCGCCTCTCTCTCTCTCTCTGCCTGCTTCTCGGCCTACTTGTGATCTCTGTCAATTAAATAAATAAAATCTTTAAAAAATAAAATAAATTTGAGACAATCAAGTTTTAATAAACTTTCAAAGAACACAGAGTTTGCTCTTTTCACCACCACTCTTTTTAAGGATTTTACTTATTTATTTGAGAGAGAAAGCACACAATGGGGGGCGGGGGGGAAGTAAACTCCCCACTGAGCAAGGGGCCTAAAAGGAGCTCAACCCCAATACTCCAAGATCATGACCTCAGCTCAAAGCAGACACTTAACTCACTAAGCCACCTAGGGGGCCCTCACCACCACTTTTATTCTCATTAATATGTCAGGTATTATCTACCCTTCATCTGATGTTTATCAGACATTTTTAAATGAATAGTGTTTATTACTTTTAATCTGTTCACTGTGACTACTGAGCATGGTGTGCTTATGTATCTATGATCGTTTTTAATGATAATTTTCAAAAAAGGTAAGAATCATAATAATAGGTATACTACTTAACATTTATGTGTCAAGAACGACACGAAGTACTTTTACTGCCTAATAACAGCTTCAAAACAATTGAATGGGGCACCTGTGTGGCTCAGTTGGTTAAGCAACTGCCTACAGCTCAGGTCATGGTCCCAGAGCCCTGAGATCGAGTCTCACATCAGGCTCCCAGCTCCATGGGGAGTCTGCCTCTCCCTCTGACCTCCCTCTCATGCTCTCTCTCACTCTGTCTCTCTCTCTTTCAAAATAAACAAATAAAAAATATTTAAAAAAAAAACAATTGAATGAAGTCATGGTATTATTATCCCCATTTTTACAGATGAGATTTAGAAACTTACAGTGCCTTGCCAAGGTTATTGAGTATAACAGGCAGTTATCGATGCATGTGTCAGGTTCTGACATCCATGACCTCAACTCTATGTCATATAGATATATAGATGAAATCTGAGACATCTTTAATAACTGATCTCTCTGTAACACCCCAGAAAGTGAACTCATACAAACTTTAGCTTTATACTAATAGTAAACTATTTAAATATGTTTATCTACCTTCATATCTCAAACCATAATTATGATGTGCTTTTTGCATACTTAAGTCATAAGCCTCATCATAACCACGTAACTTTACAATAATATGGAAAAATTTGAAATGCAAAGGATTAAGTGCTTTATGGCACCTAACTGGAAGCACTGTTCTCATCCTGAAAAGCTTCTTAGATATTTTTGCCTCAGAAAACTAGAATTCATGTAATTACCATAATAGTTTTGATAATTCTGACTCTCATCAAAATAATTTTTTGTTTTTTTTTTCAGAAAAAAAATCTTGCATTTAATTACTTTATATATTATTTAATTATTTTCCGTAATTTTCATATATCTCTTCTAGATGAACCTTTCTGTTTTTGACAGTTCATTAGCAGCATCTAAAAGTTCTACATATCATAATGGCAGTTAGAATCACCAACAAGGAGGATTTAGAGTGCAGCCAGTCAACATACATTGAAACTTTACAACAAAGCCACCTCTCTGTGTTTTGCACTTAATTGGAGCTCAATAAATATAGACTGCTTCGTTGATCTGCTAAGTTAAATCAGTAGGAGGAGAGATGTGTACAGGATATTCAAGCAACTTATGGATGAAGAGCAAAGTAGGGTACCTACAAACAGAGATTAGAAGCAAAATGTTTTTAAAGATACCCTGAAGCCCAACTTCAAACACTGTCATGGTTATAGACCACTGGGAAACCCTTAACAGCAGATGGCTCGAGCTAATGCCCAGCTGAAATGAAATGGCTGCTTTCACAAAAATACCAGCCAACCACCAAGAGGAGGAGATGAGTTTTCAACTGTAAGACAGTCTGTATGTGTATATGGTAGAGAAAGAGCTGTAACATATAGAATATTTTCAGCTCAAATGTTTTCAAAAACAGGCAGATTCCCTCAATATCTCTCTTCTTTCTGTAACTGCATTCACTTATATATATCAATGTCTTACCATTCAAGTCATTAATAACATCACAGAGAGCACAAACACATAATAGTTTTAATGACATTAGAAGACAAAAAGTTGAAAAGCTTCTTATTCCAGAAATCTATGTTAGGTAAATAGGCTCATGGATCTTCTCAGAGAGAGAGAGAGAGTGTTATCTCCTTTGATTGGCTATATTAAGTATGCATATTTTTATATTAAACCATTTTGTTCACAGTTGTTGACTGTCCATTATTCACAATAATTGATATCTAGAATGAAGCATATTCACGTGGTCCTTATCACTGCACTTCTTAATTTTTTCTATGGGGTTCTCATCTATCTGGATTTCAAATAAAAATAATTTAATGTCATAAAACTGGCTCTGAGGCAAAATAATTAAGTAGAAGCTCTCAGCAGAATCTCTCTCATCTCATCTTTCAGTTCCTTTCCCATTTTTCCTGTCAATGCCTTTTTCATGTTAGAAAGTCCATCTCCAGTGAGCTCATGTTCTCTCTACCCTCCAATTATCAAAGCTTTTCTTAGCTGTTAAATAAACCAGATGAAAAGATCTCTCCTACCCATATGGGTGGCACCATGACACAAGTGGAGTTAGGAAAATTGAATGCAGCAGGACAGAAGGTGGAGTCCATGGAGCAAGAACAAGACCATTGTTTTAGAACCAGGCAGGGAATGGTGTCTGGCTCCTGGTACAGGTGCACTACTAAGGCTGCAGATGCTTGCAGGGTGTCATTAGGGACCACACTGGAAGAGAACTGATAAAGTAATTGACACCAATGTATGATCAAGTTATATAATAACTGCATGTTTTCTTCCTCCAAGAGTTTATAGAGTTCGAAAGGGACAAAGTAGTTGGGATTGAAGCTGGGGGATTTATTTGATACCCTTTTGTTTTCCATGAGGAAAGATCTTATCTAAATACTGCTGACTTAGTGTTTCTCCCCTATTCCTCTGTATGGGGATAGAATGTGACACTTGGTGGACTGGTTGAACTAATCCATCACAAACCCTAAACAACTCTGAACGTCATTATACAGATCTTCCTGACTTACTATGGGGTTATGCCCTGATAAATCCATTGTAATTTAAAACTATATTATAAGTCAAATATGCATTTAATACATCTAATCTACTGAACCTCATAACTTAACTTAGCCTACCTTAAGCGTACTCTGAACACTTGTATTAGCCTACAGTTGGGCTAAAATCATCTAACACAAGACCTATTTTGAATTAAGTTCTGAATATCTCATGTAATTCATTGAATACTGTACTGAAAGTGGAAAACAGAATGGCTATATGGGTACAGAATGGTTGGAAATTTATTGATTGTTGACCTTCTTGATCATGGAGGCTGACTTGCACCTGTAGCTTCTGCTGAGAAAGCATTATGAGAAAGCATCATACTGCTTATCACTAGCCCAGGAAGAAATCAAAATTCTGAAGTATGGTTTCTATTGAGTGCATATCACTTTCTCACTATTATAAGTAAAAAAAAAAAAGAAAAAATCAGAAGTCAAACCATTGTAGGTATGGGACCATCTCTATTTTCATACCTGTTACCTCATTTATTTGTCTAAATTGTGGTATTTTTAGTACAAATTAGAGGTGCCTTTATGTTTTTCATACTTAAAGTATAATTCTGTGTCATCTCTTAGTATCCAAATCACCATTTGAATACTAAGGTCTCGTGACTTTATTTACTGAAACTCCCAATTATTTGTCCATTTTTACTTTCCCAGTTGATTTATTATGTGTAACACACAAATTTTTCCTTTTCCTATTATGTTATCTAAATATCAGTTGTGGTTTTCTTCCCAGTTTAAGAGCCAGATAATATTTTACCTTCCATGAGCTACAGACAGTACAATGCCTTTGATAAGATAACTGTCAATTTGGGGGGTTCATGAATCCCTGGTCACTTTTGGTTTCCTTTCCTTGTCTCTGACTTGCTTTTGGCTGGAGTTTTGTGCTCTACTCTGTCTTTTATTCTCCTTTATCTCTATCCCATTATGGACTCAAACTTGGAACACTATTCTTTTATTATGTTTCCATAAAAACAGGTTAAAGAAAGCGTTCATTTGCCTAGCATGAAATGCGAAATAATAGCTAAAATTCACTACGAAATAATGCTATACTTTAAAGTTCACTTTGTCATTATTCTATGTCACTTAACCATCATCTCGTATTTTACTTCTCCCATTTCTCTTTTTCCTGTCCTTTGCTCTGACGGGGTATGAAAAAATAAGAATAAAAGACAGTAAATATTTCTTATAACCCCTTTGCTCAAACTCCAGTCTAGACTCCACAAACTCAACAACTCAGCAGAAGCTTTGAAAATACCACCTATGGATGGGGTGGGCAAAATTCAGGGTACCACATGATGGTTTCATTCTTCTGCTCGCATTTCCAATATTTTATTAGAATTTCATGATAACAAATCTTCACTCTTCAACTCACCGAGTGAGTCTCCTTGTCAAATATAATGTTTGTATTTCACACCTTCATAGTTCCCAGCACAGTGTACGGTGCATAATGTTTTCTTAGGACAATAAGAGAAGTGTTACTTGACTAAGGAGTTGCTCAGCCTTAAGTTCAGATCAGACTAAGGAATAAATAGACCAAGTACTTAAGATCTCCAACGCCTTCTACTTTCATGGGCCGTTAGCTTTATCTGAATTATCAAGTGATTCCACTCTTTTCTGTCTTTGGGTTTTTTCCAACTGTTGCTTCAGCTTGGGAGTTGGTCCCTGATTTCCATGGTCCTTAGTTTGAAGCATTAGCGCTACAGAGATCAACTGCTGTTCAGTCCTTTAGGAGGAAGGGACAAAACTTTCCCTGGAAGTACTAAGAGAAAATGAAGCGTTTGTGGAAAAAAAAAAAAAATCTGCTTCATTTAATTGTTCTTTCAACTTTGTTGCTGTTTATGACCAAACTAAAAACATGTCCATGACACAGAGAAAGGCAGAAAGAAGTGATAGATATTGCAGGCAGAGTCTAAAAATTTCATAGGCCGCACACACACACACACAAAAAAAATCCCTTAAATTAGGAACAAGTAAAATCATTTATGCCACTGGAAATTTTATATTCTTGGCTAGTCCTAGTATATGAAGAAACAAACTCCTAAGTATATTTTACTTCTAGACCATCTGCTTAATTTCTTAATTCACATGCAGTATAATCTTGAGATATTAAAATCTAAGTTCACCAAAACAATTTAAAATATCATTTGATTTTTTCTTTATTTCTCTGCAATTAGGGATTATTTATTTATTAAATATTTATTAAGGACATGGTTTATACAAAGCACTTTGCAAGGTGCTAAAATGCAAACATGACTAGTCTTTTGCAGAAAATAATAATGATGATAATAATAACTATGAAAATTGTCAATCTTTTTCCTAGGAATAGTATTTTATACTTCTGCCTCAATGCAAAAAAAGACAGATTTTTGTAATAACTTAAATTAATACTGCCAAGCAACTAATGTCAAAATTTAGAAAGGACTTTTTTTTTTTATTTTAAAACATGTGTATCTGATTAAAGAAATCCTTCTACAATCCATGGAACACCATAATTTCCTAAGTGAAACAGATGAGCTGAGGGAGAGTACAAAAATATTTCTTAGTTGTCTCATCTTTCCATCACCATGGAACCCAAGCCCTGAACTAACCATATAACTTGTCACTTATTCTCTATATCTCTGAAGAGCAGTGAGAAGACCTACAGGAAAGACACACCCTTTGAAGTAGCTCCATATACAAGAAGAAAATTCCTGAACTGAATTTCTTTTTTTTTTTTTTTAAGATTTTATTTATTTATTTGACAGAGAGAGATCACAAGGAGGAAGAGAGGCAGGCAGAGAGAAAGAGGAGGAAGCAGGCTCCCTGCCGAGCAGAGAGCCCGATGCAGGACTCGATCCCAGGACCCTGAGATCATGACCTGAGCCGAAGGCAGCGGCTTAACCCACTGAGCCACCCAGGCGCCCCTGAACTGAATTTCTAATTTTTCAAAATGTACCTACTATACATCAGAGAGAAAATCATGAGAAAGGAACTTGCTCAGTTGGAAAGGCAATAATACTAAAAGAAAATGGAAGATGAATAATTTTTTTAAAAATTGCAATGAGGTTTAAAAATATAATAAAAAGGCATAAACCACCTATACTGGAGGAAAAAAATAACAATAGAACTGGTGTTGAAGAAACTAAAATCCATGACAAGGACCCATATTACAAGCCATACTCTGACTGCAAATTGATATTCATATCAGATGAATAGTTTTTTAAAAGACTAGGCAGTTAGAAAATTTTTCATATGCTTTGGTAAAAAGAAAATGAAACCAAAATTACAGATATTTGGAAATTAGTAATGATAGAAGATTATATACCAAATCTTAAGGTTATAGCCAAAGCTAGTGCTGTATGCTTTATCATTAAAGAAAAAAAGAATAAAAACAATTGAACTGGGCATTCAATTCAATATGTTAAAAAAAAGAAAAATGTAATAATAATAAGAAAATTAGAGGAAGATTATCGATTAAAGATTAGAAATTAACACATTAAGAAACATGTCTCCAGAACTAATTATTTGAACACATCGGTAAAACAGACTGATGGTGTTCACAATTGTGGAATAGCAGAAGGATAGGAGGGAGACAGGAAGAAAGGAAAGAAAGAAACTTTTTTGGAATGAGAAAATTGGAAAAGGTATACCATTCATCATGAAATGTAAATGTTTGAGGATAGTTAATATAAAATTTTTGAAAGTAAAAATAACGTAAGAAGACATATCATATGATATATTAAAACCTGAATAAATAAATGGGTGAGTAAGTAGATAAATAAATAAATAAATGACACAAGCAAATGTATAAAATAATTCCTCATGCCAGTGAAGAAAATAATTCCTCATGCCAGTGAATTTAAAGAAACAGAGGTTATTGAGAACACTGAAAAATGTAGTGGCACCTGACACCTGTCAGAATGGCTAAAATGAGCAATACAAGAAACAACAGATGTTGGGAAAGATGTGGAGAAAAAGGAATACTTGTGCACTGTTGGTGGGAATGCAAACTGGTGCAGCCACTCTGGAAAACAGTATGGAGATTCCTCAAAAGTTAAAATTCGAACTACCCTACAATCCAGCAATCACACTAGTAGGTATTTACCGAAAGAATACAAAAATACTAAGTCAAAGGGACTCAGCAATGTTTAATAGCAGCATTAGCTACATTGGCGAAATTATGGAAACAGCCCAAGTATCCATTGACTGATGAATGGACAAGGAAGATGTGGTAATTATATAGAATGGAATAGCATTCAGCCATAAAAAAAAAAGATTGAAATCTTGGCATCTACAATGCAATGGATGGAGCCAGAAAGTATTATGCTAAGCAAAATAAGTCAGAGAAAGACAAATATTATATGATTTCACTCATATGTGGAATTTAGCAATCAAAACAAATGAACAAAGGGGAAAAAAGAGAGAGAGAAACAAATCAAGAAACAGACTTAATTACAGAGAACAAACTGTTGGTCACCAGAGGGGAGGTGGGTGAGGGGATGGGTCAAACAGGTGATGGGGACTAAAGAGGGCACTTGTTGTGATGAGCACCAGGTGATGTATGGGATTGTTGAATCACTGTATCTTACTCCTGAAACTAATAGAACACTGTGTGTTAACTAATTAGAATTAAAATAAAAACTTAAAAAGAAAAAAAAAATCATGGTAGATTCTCATATCACACTTTATTCCCAAAATGAATTCAAAATGGCTTAAATATCTAAATAACAAAAAGAAACCATAAATATATTAGAATGAGAAGTTACTTTTAATTAGCTATTTCAAAGGATAAAGCATAGAGTTTGATAGTTTGACTATATAAAAACTAAAAATATGTTACAGGAAAAATTATCATTAATAAATTGAAAAAACAAAAACCAAACTTTGAAAGAAAATCCACAACCTACACAGCAATAAAATATTCAGGATCTTCAATATAAATAGAACTTCCACAAATCAGTATTCAAATGAATATTCCACTAGAGTATTGAATGAATAATCCACTAGAAAAATGGGCTAGGTGTACCTGGGTGGTTTAGTTGGTTAAACAGCTACCTTCTACTCAGGTCTTGATCCCACAGTCCTGGGACTCCCTGCTCAGCAGGGATCCTGCTTCTCTTCCTCACCCTGCTGCTCTGCCTGCTTGTACTTCCTCTCACACAATCTCTCTCTGTATCAAATAAATGCATAAAATCTTTAGGAAAAAAAAGAAAAATGGGTTAAACTCCATGAATATGCTATTTACATAAGAAACACAAATGGCCAATAAACACATTTTTAAAAACTCTAACTGAAGAAATTCTGACTAAAACATCAATAAGGGAAGTTCTGGAACTACCTGATGAGCAAAAAATAAATAATAATACACATTATTGGTGAGAAATTCTCAGAAAGATAGATGTCAAAAAGTAGTAACTTTCAGGAAGATAATTTATTCATATGAATAAGGACATTAAATGAGATTTTTCTGGATATCTGAAGAATTGAGGTCTGGGGCACAAAATCAAGGGCAATAAATATCAAAAAGCATTGGTGGGTCAGGTACTTTTTTGGTATTTATTGAGAAGTAAACAAATAATTATCTTTCATATAAGCCTCACTTTCTTCCTGTTGATAAACACAGCACACCAGGGAAGTACTGAGTATTTAATATAAGAGAGAGATATGCCTAGCTCTTCCCCTAAAGCCAAATCATGAATCTCTGAGAGAATCAATTAAAGAGACTGACATCTCATTCATTAGCTGGGGATCTTGTCATACAGCATATTGAGTGATCTGCATATAGGAATATTTGAATGGAAGTGGAAACAGAAGTAGAGAGAGAAGGTAGAACAGAAGAGGAATAGAGTCATAGAGTAGTCCGTACTCCAACCAGTTTTGTCTTAGAGAAAGTGGACATTACAGAAAGCAACAAAATGAAACATTATTTTGTCTGAAAGTCTTGAAGGGACACAATCAAGCAAGGGGAACCTGGAAGCAAAAGGCTGTGTTGACGACCAGAGGGAAGACCTGAGGTGTGTTTGATAGAGATATCAATGGGGCCGACTTCGCATGTCAAAGAACTGAGCACTGAGGAGATCCCCTTCTAGAATCACACAAACACCACAAGAGAGACAGCCTATGGAATGCCTGTCACATGAGAAGTAACACACAGGAGATCTAAGAAATGACCTCAACAGAAATTTTTAAGTAAAAAAAACACTTTCTCTCTCTCTTTTTTGCTTTTTATCATACCTCCCCATTCTACTAGCTGAAGAAGAAAGAACCATAAGAGGGAAAACAGAGGTGAAATAGATGTCTTAGGAGAACACTGTTTCATCTCTACTCCAAGTTCCCCAAGCCTAGCCTGGGGGTAACTAGGAGGAGAGGAGATGTGCAAGAAATTGGATATGCAATTGGACTTTTAAACTGGACTTGAACTGACTAGACTTTCTTATATATACTTGAGTGTAACAAGAAAGCTGAGGGAACTGTCCAAGATGCCCCCAAAGAATGAAAAAAGGAAATCGGAGAGAGCACAGAACAGGTAATTTGACCATACCTAGTTTAGACTATTCAATAGACCAGTTATATGTTCCACAGTTTCTAAAATAATGTATTCTCCTCTACCCAGAAATGACAATTCTGGAATTTATCTGTGGTGATACAAAGATCATATTGCCAAATCAAACTGCTTCATCAATGATTTAAATGATACAGGAGAGAAATTTCTCCTTGGAGGAGGACTCTGAGACCTCAGATACAGCTTCCAATTAAAAAAAAAAAAAAAAAAGGACTTCTTCTCCTACTACAGGACATTGTTTGGCTCCAGGTGAACAGATAATGCATTTGAGCAATGTGTGCATACACATCACTCACACAGAGGAAGCCATTGGGGCTCTCTTACATTAATTACAGCTTATGGGACCTTCCTTAGCTAGCCAACCCCCATAAATTTATAAGTTGCAGGATTATTCACAATAAGCAGTTTCAACAGAATAGTTTTGTATTTTTGTTTTTTGTTTTTTTTTTTCCCTGCTAAAAACCTTTTCATTGACAAGAAGTTGCCATTATCCTTCTGCTAGTAAATATCATGAGTAAGTTTATCAGGTCATTTGCTTGTTTACCAGAGGTCATTAGCATGTTTGCCCGGGGGTGATTAGCATGTTTGCCAGAAGCTTTAAAGCAGTCATTCTTCGTGCCTGGACATCTCCAGGAGAAAGTAAATTGGTACAGGACTGCTGCAAATTCTTTTCTTTCAAGCCCTAGTGAAATAATTGGGTGAAAAGATACTTTTTTAGGTACAAGCATGTTGAATTCAAATAACTTTAAACAACCTAAATGTATGATAAATTAATATTTTAAATAAATTGCCATACATTCATATTATGAAATAGTCTATACTCATTATGAATGATAATAGGCAGATATCTATGTTTTGTCATGAAATTATATTTATGAGAAATAGTAAACATGCAGGTTACAGAGAAACACACACTATATGATACAGCCTGACGTGAATTTCATAACACATACACACACACATAGAAAAAATTGGAATGCTTCAGAAAATATATATATTAACAAGATCCATGAATATCACTTCTCCTGTCAAACAGATTTATTCTACCATTGAGGTTCTTTTGTTTGTTTGTTTTTTGGTTTTGGTTTTGTTTTTTAAGATTTTATTTATCTATTTGACAGAGAGAGATCACAAATAGGCAGGGAGGCAGGCAGAGAGAGAGAGAGAGAGAGTGAGAGAGAGAGAAGCAGGCTCTCAACTGAGCAGAGAGCCCGATGCGGGGCTCGATCCCAAGACCCTGAGATCATGACCTGAGCCAAAGGCAAAGGCCTAACCCACTGAGCCACTCAGGTGTCCCTCTACCATTGAGGTTTTTTAGCAGTTTATCCAACTCATGAAGACACATAACACTAAAAATAGTCTAATCTCCTTATACATATATTAAAAAAGAAATTTTCTTAACCTGGTAATTTATTGCAAAAAAAAATCTGGAAATCATTATAACCCTTCTCACTTGCCCATTAGATATGGTTCCTCTCTTCTCCACTATTTCCCTATTTATGCATATATAACAACATGCCACAGCTATGCATGTTCTCGTTGGTCTCTGCTACTAAGCTGTGAAATTCTCTCAGGCAGGAGCTCTCACTATTCTCTTTCTATCCCTATTATAACACCTTGCATGCAGAACCTATTATCAATAGGGTTCTGAACAGGAAGAAAAAAGAGAAAGAAATAATGTCCTGCACGGCATGGTACTATGTTATAGGAAGGAAAAAACAAAGATACTGGGGTTATTTGCGTTCTTAAGAATTTGGTTTGGAAAAATAAGATCACAACTTGTTTGCAAACGGCGGGCCAGAGTTTCTGTAGGAGCAGAGTAAATCTTACCAGGTTCTACTCCCTTCCCTTTCCAACTTTGCTCCACCTACTACAGGGTAGGAGGATTGCATCCCTTGGAGTTTGTTCTCCAAATAGCAGAAAATCCAACAAACAGTAGTTTGAACCAATACAGATTCTTTACTCTTATATTATTCGAAGTCTGGAGATTAATAGTGGCTGGCACTGGTTCCTCTTTTCAACAAGAAACCAAAAGCTTCCTATTTTTCTGCTCTTCCATCGTTAGCCTATTGGTTCAGAGCCTCATAATTGCAAGATGACTGAGAAACTTCAGATACTACATCTGCATTTCAGGGAGGAGGCAGTGAAAGGACCGGAGGTAAAGCCGCATGCCTGGTAAATATGTCGTATTTTATCAGGAATTGAAAAGCATTCCAGTGAGCTCCACCTAGCTGACAGCCACTCGTAATTCATTGGCTAGAAAAAGAGTCATAAAGCCGTTGCTAATGGAAAGAAGCTAGAAAGAAGAGTATTGTATTGACCAGAAAACATGGCAGCCACATTTGTTAAGCTACTTATTTATTTATTACCTGGGACATTTCTTGAAGGACAGATATTTGTGAGCAGTGTTTCCATGTTAAGAAGTCACAAGCCTAAGTGCTGTGAAGTGTGTAAACCTGGCAATTCACAGACTTGTACCCCTGGGGCTAACAATACATTACATTTTAATTAAAAATTTTTTTTAAATTTAAAAAAAGAAGTCACAAACCTATATTAAGCTTTTTCTTTTTAAATTATTGACTCCTCCATTCATGTGATAATCAAACTTGGCCAAAACCAGCCTCCTCTAGTTATGCTCAGCCACGCCTTTTTTTTTCTACTCCTTTATTTTATGCAGTTATGTGGATGAGCCAACTTAAGATCTGCCCTTTAACAGGTCCTACCAGTTGTTCTATTTTCACCTTGTTTTTTCCATATAGATAGTCGAAGATGACTAGTTTTAACAATCCCATTAAAGAGGCTGGGGGATGCTAGGACAACTTACCTAACCTTAAGCATAGTTCTTTGCACCCAGATTTTACCAACATTTTCATTGGAGACAATATGTACTAAGTCATTTATAGAGAGAGTAGTATTTCCATTTTCATTTTTATGATTTTGGGGAAACCCTGTAAGCAGCCAAAGGAAGTAGCATGTTTCAATTATTTTAACATGTTTTCTCCAAACACTAGCTATGTTTCTCATATCTCAATTTCTAAAAGACCTGTAACAGGCACACAGCAGTGGGATCTACGAGTGCATGGACATACGTGGGTTTTTTCAACCAACAAACAGTAAAAATATAACCATTTACAAGGTGATGTGCATTAAGTAGGTTGATGCAATAAAGGGGTTCCTGTATGCTGGAAAGTTGAAAACACTGTCCCAAATTGAGGTGAAACATATATTTCTTTTTAATCAAAGAAGTAGGCATGTTTTCATGGTCTGGCATTCTGAAATGTTAGAAAGAAATAGGGGATATATAAGACCAAGAAACCAACTATGGAAATCAAATTACTACTGGTGAGGTAAAAAGAAGAAACATCCCTATATGAAGAAACAGATATACCAATATATGGAAACATTCAAACTTAGATTTTTAAGAGAATATATAAAATACGCATGGTTAATGCACCCAAATGATGTGTTACTTCAGAAATAAATTAAAATTCACAAAAGTTGAGATTTTTGAAATGTGTTATGACAAAAGTATTTTGAAAAAATACAGCTTACATGCTATTATAAAAGAGAAGGTATTTATTGAAGTTGGTGAATGGCTTACTATTAATGAATATCAGAAAGAACATTCGCCTCATACCTTATTTTATTGCCTTTTTCTATTTTCCAGGAGAACATCTGTTGGAATAGGAAGTATGAGAAAAATAATGGTAAGACGGAATTAAAGCCAAGACATGTAACATCATCAAAAGAGAATTTAGACTCCCTAGGCTTTTGCTGGTGGTTCCTAAGTGCTAACCCACAACCTGGGCAACAGAAGAAACACTGGAGGAAAAGTTTAAGTATAGACCCACGAATTTATGTTTGAAGGTAACGATTCAGTATGCCTAAGGTAGAGCCTAAAGTTCTGTTCTTCAGAAAAAGTTACATGAATGATTTTCAGGTGCAGTTAGATGGGGCAGAATTCCAGTCTCCTGACCTGGATAACTACATTCCCTAGATACTGAAAGACACTATGCTTTCTGTGATCTTTAAAGAATCTAGAAAACGGTGAAGGCAATTAAAGAAGACTGGAAATGTATAGGAATGTTAAGGCAGAAAAAAAAATAAATTTCAAAGGTTCAGAAGGAAAGGAGTCTGGGTCAAAGCCCAAGAAGGCCACAGAGGTTAGAAAGGTGAAAGCAGCGTGAGAGGGACAGGAAATGAGGAGGAGAGGTGGATGGGGACCAGCACAGATAGGAACAAAGACAGAGGTTATAATGAGGACACTGCATTTATTTTGAATACTGAAGAAGCCATTTAAGGATTAGGAGCAAAAAAATCATTTTAATTATGTTTTTTAAAGATAACATTTGTTATTGGGGGGCAGGAAGTGGGATAAACACAATTTGTTGTCGACCCCATATATAGAACTACTGTCAGCTTAACACGTATTTGCTAGGATGACAGGGGTGGACATAGTGAGGATTTTGCAAAGTCTGGATGTATTTTAAAAGTGTAACTGGAAGGAATTTAGGTGAACGGGCTATCAAGGATGAGGACAAGAAAGAACTCAAGAATGATTCCTAGATATTGGCGATAGTGCCATTTTATGCAATGGGGAAATCTGAGAAATTAGCATATTTGGGTGGGGTGGTGATAGAATTTTATTTTGGACATAGTTAAATTTCATATACCCATTTGATGACCAAAGTGTATATGTGAAGAAGGCAATCTGACGTATGAGTCCAGAGTACAGACAGTGCTTAAAACTAATACTGAAATTTGGGAGGTCATCACCAAGAGATGTCATTTAAAGCCAGGGGACTGGAAGAGATGATCTAGGGCACAGATACAGAAGGGGACTAGGTGAGGGTTGAGGAATGAATCTCGGTACACTCCAATGTGAATAGATCAGGGAAGCACAGGAGAGGACTGGGAATCACCAGAAAAGTGGGAGGAAAACTCAGACACAGTGGAGCTTGGAAAATCATACAAGAAAAGTATTCCAACAATAGGGAATCACGAATTATATCAAATACAATGAAGTAATGAAGTCAAATGAGAGTTAACCACTGGCCTCCAAAAGTGGATGACTTTGCCAAGAGTATTTTAGTGGAGGCAGAAATGAAATCTGATTCCATTGAAGGAATAAATAAGAAGATAAAAAATGGAAAACTGTACTGAAATATTTGCAACAAAAGAGCGTAAAGATATACAGGCAGGGGGCCAGGCAGATGGAGATAGAGGGTTTTTTTTTTTTTTTTCTTTTTAATGGATGCTTTTGCAGTACATTTGCATGTGGATGGTAATACTTCATTAGCAAAGAAAATATTCCCTAACCTATGAAGCAGATTTATTTTCCAAAAATGACTACAGCAATATATCGCCTCCACATGCTATTCTGTGATGGGACCTTAACACTCCTCTTATCAAGAAGTGGACTTCTGCCCCTTCTCCCAGATCTGTGTAGTCTGTGACGGTCTTATAATCAAAAGAAAGGGGAACCCTCCTCCACTGTTGGTGGGAATGCAAGCTGGTGCAGCCACTCTGGAAAACAGCATGGAGGTTCCTCAAAATGTTGAAAATAGAACTGCCCTATGACCCAGCAATTGCACTATTGGGTATTTACCCTAAAGATACAAACGTAGTGATCCAAAGGGGCACGTGCACCCGAATGTTTATAGCAGCAATGTCCACAATAGCCAAACTATGGAAAGAACCTAGATGTCCATCAACAGATGAATGGATCAAGAAGATGTGGTATATATACACAATGGAATACTATGCAGCCATCAAAAGAAATGAAATCTTGCCATTTGCGACAACATGGATGGAACTAGAGCGTGTCATGCTTAGCGAAATAAGTCAAGCAGAGAAAGACAACTATCATATGATCTCCCTGATATGAGGAAGTGGTGATGCAACATGGGGGCTTAAGTGGGTAGGAGAAGAATCAATGAAACAAGATGGGATTGGGAGGGAGACAAACCATAAGTGACTCTTAATCTCACAAAACAAACTGAGGGTTGCTGGGGGAGGGGGTTTGGGAGAAGGGGGTGGGATTATGGACATTGGGGAGGGTATGTGCTTTGGTGAGTGCTGTGAAGTGTGTAAACCTGGTGATTCACAGACCTGTACCCCTGGGGATAAAAATATATGTTTATAAAAAATAAAAAATTTAAAAAAAAAAAAAAGGATCAGCAGATAGTGGCTGTGTGAAGCATATTGTTGTCCTGAGGCTAGGACAGAAAAGAATAGTGAAACACTCCCACTGTAGCCTTAAACTGCTATGTAAATGTTTTAATTACCCTAAAGCTACTGCACTGTAAGGAAACTCAAAGCAACCCAGGCAGAGACATCACAGAGTCATAGTTTTGAGACTATCTGAACTGAAAAAAATACTTGGTCAATCCCCAGCGGCCCCGACACTCCTCCATCTGTGCTAGTTCTAGCCATGCTCTGACTACCATCACATGAGAGATCCTTGGGCAGAACCACCCAGCTGATTACTTACTAAATGCCTGATCCGCAGGACCTATGAGAGATAACAAAATGCTTGTTTGAAGACACTAAGTTTTGAAGTGGTCTGTTATGCAGCAATACCACTTAAAACAAACCAAAAAAAGGAAATGACAAAATTGTGGGATTAATTTTAGTAAGTCAAAAGGACTGGAATCCAATGCACAAATGTAGAGTTCATCCAGGGCAAAAGGTAGATAAGCAATAATTATATGTCCAGATGCGTGGAGTGGGTAGGTTTCATGTGAAAAAAAATGTGAGCATTGTATTGTGATTATTTCCATTTTCTTAGTGCTATAAAAAGAGAGTCATCAACTCAGAATGAGAAGGTGAAAGGGATATTGAAACCCTAAGGAAAGGGGAAAAGATGTGCAATAATCTTTTGAAAGAATGAAAAGGTGAACTGATTTTAAAATGGAGTAGGATAGCCAGGCAGTCCTGAGGAAACGTATGAAGCTTGCGATTATGATTTTAAAATGAAAGCAGTGAGTATATTTATGTTTCTCTTCCAGCTGCCTTTGGCTGCAATGGTGCACGTATACCTAAAAGGAGGACTTATACGTGTTTGTTTTCTACCAGGCAATGTGGGAAAAAAAGAGAGACAACAGAGCTGAAATGAATTCAAGTGAGTATCAAGGTGATAAAAATGGTAGTGCAATGCAATCCAGATAAAAAGAAAAGTGAAGATTTGTGAAGTTATAGGTAGATTAAAAGGTGGTATGCCTTAGAGGTACTCAACAGGGTAGAAGAATTGTAGCAGTCATAATGGAATAAGTGAGCCAGAAATATTAGCAGTGAGAGAGTAGAATCCTTGAAATCAAGAATTTGTGGAAACTGTAGTTTTTCATAATGAAGAGCTCAGAGTATGCCTTAAGGATAAGTAGTGGACATAATCATTATGACAATGCAGCCAGGAAACGGAGGGTCTAGGGTGTGAGAATGCGTATGTCGATGTTCAAGATACTAAGAAAAATAACAGACGTCATGAACGAATTAATAAAACAGCAGTTCTCTTATGAGAAGACATAAGTGGGACTTTTGAGGATGAGTGCTTAAGAAGCATAGAGGACGTTATAGACATTTGCTTCAAACAAACTGGGAGTTTTGACCAAAAAGGGACAGACGGGGGTTTGGAAGAGACAATGGGAAACATGGAAGACATCCAATCTACCTCTGGTCCCGGGAGAAGATGGAAGAAAAAGATGTCAGCATTCAGAGAGCTATTTTCTAAGAGGATATTTGACTTCATTTGGCATAAAAGGTGAAGAAGGACCTAGAGCAAAAGATAGAGGGCATTTTGTAGGGAGTGCAGTGGAAGAGGATAGACACACTGGGAAGGGAGGGAGAGGATTTAGATTAGGGATCAAACTGAGCCATGTGAAGCTAAAATCATGATGGCTGTCCCGGGAGTCCTGGACATGAATTTGTGCCCAAGGGCATGATAGAGGCTCCTGAGTGGCTCAGTGGGTGAAAGCCTCTGACTTCAGCTCAGGTCATGTTCCCAGCGTCCTGAAATGGAGCCCCGCATCGGGCTCTCTGCTTAGCAGGGAGCCTGCTTCCTCCTCCTCTCTCTCTCTCTCTCTCTGCCTGCCTCTCTGCCTACTTGTTATCTCTCTGTCTCTCTGTGTCAAATAAATAAATAAAATATTAAAAAAAAAAAAGAAGGGCTTGATAAAATTAATCTTGATGGTTTTTTAGGGAATGTGAGGAATCAGCTTGATTCTTGGGACTGGTCTCATCAACACCAGGTAGCACTAAGAGAAATGTTGTGGTTAGTGATGGGTATAGAAAGTGACAGTCTTACTAAAAGCATGTGGAGGGGCACCTGGGTGGCTCAGTGGGTTAAAAGCATGTGGAATTCTGGGGCTTCCTAAAATCCTGATTTGGCCAGTGTCAAAGCTGTGGAATCATAATCTTACCAGAAGCAGAGGGAATCCTTTGGAATTGCCCTATATCCTACTGTAAGTGCTACTGGGACCATATAAGAAACAATCTTACCACAGCCAAAGGGACTTTGGGGCCTAAAAGAGGTTAGAGATAATAGAGTCAAGACCATGGGTGGAGAATATTAGCCTTGAATAAGAAAGTTACTTCGTTTCTGATGCAGGAGGAAAATATGTAAAGAATAAAGATATATAAAAATTTTGATTTAAGAAATGAGATTGGTGGGCACCTCTGTGGCTCAGTGGGTTAAGCCTCCACCTTCTGCTCGGGTCATGATCTCAATGTCCTGGGATGGAGCCCTGCATCAGGCTCTCTGCTCAGGAGGGAAACTGCTTCCCCCTCTCTCTCTGCCTGCCTCTCTGCCTACTTGTGATCTCTGTCTGTCAAATAAATAAATAAATCAATCTTAAAAAAAAAAAAAAAAGAATTGAGATTTCTGAGAGTCAGACAATTGTCCGAAAATAGATAAAAATACCTGCCACAATGTGGGAACTGAATATAAATTTAAGAGATTAAATAATTGTTTGGAAATTCTTGTGTGGTATGCAAGGGAAAGATAATGGAAAGTTATGTGTGTATTGCCAAGTAGCCCGGAGAGATAAGCATGAATGTGTAGATGGCAGGGATTATGGCTTCTCTGATCCTCCAAAATGTATCCATCCAAAGCCATGGCATGAATCACCTAAGAAACTGTATTTAAAAAAGAAAGGTGTTCACCGACATTTTATCTTTATACCTTTTATCTGACTCTAAATGTGATAGAGCCTTTTAGCTCTGGGGCTTACCCAAGTTGGAAGATATTTACTATACATTATTATTAATCAGATTTGTCATTTAACATTCTAGAATTTAAGCTCTCTGAGGTCAGGGAAATATATCTTATTCATCTTTGTAGCACTGGCTATCATTGTAGCATCTGATACCTGGTAGGCATGCACAAATGTTGAATACAGATACAACTACACATACGTATTTGAGACACCTGCTAGGGAGAAGAATGTATTTTTATGATTTAACAAAAATAGACTAAGATAAGCTTTTCTGCCTCTATGTTGTGAAGATTCTAGTGCATTTACTTGTTATATACATATATTAGGTATAATATAATGTAATATATATTGATGAAAAATCTCATTGAACTGCCAACCTAAGACCAGTGTTAGTAATTATTATTCACATGTTCATCCACCAAAATGGCAAGAAACTAATGTGATGGGAATGTGGTATTGCTGGTATTCTTTAAAAATAAAAGCCTATTATACTGCAAGATTTCAATGCCCAGGTGTTACCTAATGTGCTGTAAATATGTACAGCAAACAATGTCAGAACAAGCTATTTCATTTCCATGGAAACATCAGGACCACAATGGAGGGTGCTGGTTAAAAATGGATTCTTTTCATTAGGACCACACAACAGGAGGGCACAATTAACAGACTGAAGAGAAGTCCTAATGAATTTAGCAAAAATACAATAAAGCTGTCTTCCTATTTTTATTGTAAACATTTAGGAAGCAAAACTACAAATAAAATGCTTTGTTTGATACATTCCAGCCTATTTCAAGAGACAATTCTACAACTCTCGGATTTGAAATGTTGCGTTAAATATTTTATGACTTCTTGACCAGACTGAATAGGAAGAGGAGGAACAGACAAAACTAATTTTTGTTTTGATTGTTAAGATCACTTAAATTCCATCTAGTAAACAGAATTGTGAAACTTAATCACTCACTGTTCAGTAAGGAAAACTAGAAAATTCAAAGGGACCAATTAAAATTTAAATAAGTACAATATAAGAATAAGTCAAGCCATTAAATATACATTTCCCCCACTCATCTGGGGGCTGCTATTGGTCAAGATTGAAATAATACTTTTAAAAGTCATATTTGCCTAACACTCTGCCACTGTGTAGCACCAAAGAATATAATTCAAAGTGAAAATTGTATCAGTCATCCAAAGGCTTTACCTACACAAGGCTAAACATTTGCATATTTGGACAAACGCCTGGCTTTCTAATTCAGTAGTTGAGAGGAGATGCACCATTCTTGTTATCCTAAGCATCAAGAATATTAATTCAGTATGCATATCAGACATCAGTGTACTTCTTGTTTGGGCTACACCTTATCATCTAAGATTAAGTTGATTTTATTTAGATTATACTCACAAATAAAGGATAATTATACTGCTATAAGTGACAGGAAAGAATCCACTGTTAGAGAAATCTGCTAAAATGAAATTCCCTCCCTGGGTGACTTTGGCGAGGGGTGGGGGTTATGGGGGGGAGTGGTGGGGTGGGAGGGAGTGGTGGGGGGACAGGAACAAGAACAAAAGGCTTGTAGCAAACCTCTTTCACTAAATAGCAACCCTAGTTCTGCCAAGTCGGTTAAGATTCTATGACTCAGTCTTGTCAGGTATAATACAGGCTTGAAGTCTTTGATTTGCATATGTCTAGGTACAATGATAAGATTAGTGATCAGTGATAGATTAGTAGTTAAGGGTTCAAGCTCTACAACCCTGGTTCAAATCCTAATCATCATTAACTTGCTGGAAATGTAGGCAAGCTTCAGTTTCCTCCCCAGCAAACTGTGGACAATCACAGTATCTGAGCATTAAATGAGAACATGGATTCAGAATGTTTAGCACAGTGCCTAGAACACAGTAAGCAACCAATATATATGAACATTTGGGAGAATCAAAGAGAAAACATGTTCAAAGCAGTCTGGAAAATGAAGAAAGCCATGGAACCCACCACTCTTCAAATTTGAGATGCTAGAACATGTAACTCAAACCCCATTTTCTAGACCCCCAAAGGTGAAAAAATGAAGAAACTACCATTAGCACTGTCATAAATCACACACAAAATTCAATTAAACAAAAAGTATACATATGTTCCTTTCTGCCCCCATTCATCTTTTTGTTCCTTTCTTAAATTTTGTCAACATCAACAGAGATAATCCAGAAGTCAATCAACCCTCCTACACCAAAGGATCAAACTGCAGGTCAAATCTGACCTGTGGCTATGCTTCTTCTAGTGTCGTAGTACTTAAAAAGATTACTCAAAAACTGAAAATTTGGAGAAAAAAAAAAAAAAGAAGCAAAACTGAAAATATGGAGTTTTGAAATAAAATCAAGATTCCTGGCTTAATTTAAAAATTTGAACACCTGGTAGCCCTCAGCACACATAACCCACATGGCCCAAATCTGCTGAAATACAAAAGCAGATGTCTTATAAAGAAAGGCAAGCCCCCAGTTCTCATGGCCTCACCTCACTTTATTATTTCTCTTCATACCAAGGCCCAGTACCAGTCACCATTTACTGTCACAATGTACCAAATTATTTTTCTTTGGGGGAAGAAACAACTCTAAGTACTCATGCCTCTTCTTTTTCTTTCTTTCTTTTTTTTTTTTTTTATTTTTTTTTAAAGATTTTACTTACTTGAGAGAAAACAAGCGCAAGTCGGGGTAAGGGCAGAGGGAAAGGGAGAAGCAGACTGCACTGAGCAGGGAACCCAACTCTGGATCCATCCCAAGATCCTGAGATCATGACCTGAGCTAAAGGCAGACACTTAACCAACTGAGCCACCTGGGCACCCAGCACTCATGCCTTTTCTAAAGGCTAAAATAAGGAAATCAGAACTTCAGGCTATAGATTAAAAAAAAAGAGAGAGAGAGAAATTTGTGAATTTGAATATTTGTTGGGACATACTTTTTAAACATTTTAATGATGTAAGACTTATACATAAAAGGACACAAGCATTTCAGTATATAGCTCCATTTATAAATTGAATTCATTTATGCAACCAGCACCCAGATCAAGAAAGAGAACATTATCAGCACCTGGAAGCCCCTTTGTGCCTTCTGCTGTTCACTGTTCCCAGAAAGGAATTGCTATCCTAACTTCAAATGCCATTGACTTGCTTTGCCTGTTTGAACTTTATGAAAATGGAATCATCCAGAATATATTCTTGTACGTCTGCCTTCTTTTGAGTAGATTGTGAGGTTCATTCATATGGTTAGGTGAAGGTATAATTCTATTGCTGCATTTCTAATGTGCAAACAAAGCTTGTCCATAACTCACTTAACTGATATTACCTGTCTGGCCCCTAAAGGCAACTGAGTTCAGCACTGCAATCTAGATATAAATCTATTAGAAATCTTTGCCTTTACAATTCTCCTAACTCCTCAAAATCCCTTGGCCTTTCCACAACCATTTAACTCTCTGTCTAGTGATTTAAATTTTCAAATGGTCCTCTTTGCTCATGCACAAAGTTGCAAAAATCGCTTTCTGATTTGATTCTTTTACCTAACATTGAACTCATTCCCCTTACTTCAAAAACATCTGAAACATCTTGAATTGCCAAAGAGAAGGATTATCTGCTACCTGCCTGCTGAGAAGCTGCTTCTTGATGAAGACGAAGCTGTGTTCAGATTCCCGTCTCTGTAAAACCGCCTAGAATCAGCGTTTAGTGAGCAAACAATTAGATATATTAAAATCACACTTTTGGTCAATTCTAAATGATAAAAATATTTCATATCTTAGATGCAACCAGCATTAGCTACTGATACCACATCATCAATTACCCGAGACTTTTCAGGAGAATAAAGCCAGTGATTCCTAACCACAAATGCATCATCGGTCCAGAAATTTAATAGTTAACCAAAAAACGTCTTGTGTTGAGATGCCCACGCATAGTATAAGTGTAACTTTAAGTGCTCTTTTGGAAAAATTAATGTGTCACAATTCAAAATATTATTGGGACAACAAAGAGGAGGAGATTGCATTTGCTTTCAACCAAGAATAATTTCACTGGGAGGCCTCTATTTCACATGTGCTCTTGAGATTTTCAGTGGGCTTTTAAAGCAGATGCTGAGCTCGAAACTAATCCACGAAATAAAGAAAGCCAAGGGGAAAACACAATAATAATGGACAGTTGTACTTGATTGTTTCCATGGTCGGGGCATCCTCCTGAGTGGCAGATAATTCATCTTCTGTCAGTTTCCATTGCCTAGAGATCATTCTGAGCATTGTTATCAGCAAAACCTCCACAAAGTGAAGGATTTTTCAAACAGGAAACCAGATGTGATGGGGTCAGGCCCTGCATGTGATGGGAATATTTGGGTTAATGATGATTGATGCCATATCACATTTCATAAAGTATACAGTTGCCAAATCAGGTATTTCTGCCATCACATGAGAGCAGTAGCTAAATGCCTTTACAACAAACACCAAGGTCAAAGAGGAAGCAGTGGATGGAAAAGAGCCCACTGCCCTTAGAAAGGTGGCATAATAAAATTGGGATACCCATGTCACAACTGCAATCCTTTCTAAAATGTCTGCTTTCTAAATGTCTGCCATTTCTAAGAGTTCGGCCAACTGGGGAAATCTAAAACATTCCAAATTTCCTGTACCTATAACATGCACATTACTGCTTTGCTTGAGGGAGGTATATTTTTTACTTTGTTTCTATAAATTACTATTTTAAGTAAACTCTTAATGCCATTATTTTATCAAAATCAATGTTGAAAATGTGAAATACTAATTTTTGCATAACACAGTTGGTGATGTGGCACAAAAATGTCACTTAGAATACAAATGTATACCCAATAAGTACTCTCTTTTATTTGCTGGTATACATAGAGGTAGTGATTTTATTACCACTCCTGCTTTAGTAAAAAATAAGTTTTGATTTGTATGGTATTTCAATATGAGCACATATTTACATGCTATAAAGAAATAATAAACAAACATGTGCAAAGGGAGAAGGGCTTCACCATTTAGTCTTAAAAATAACTTCACAAAACCATTATGCTATTGTTTTAGAATTTGATGTTTTCAAAGGAAGGGTAATGAATGTTGCAACTATCCAAAAATAGTCTTGGAAAAGCTTAATAGTTATTATTAAGTTGATGTATTTACAAGGATGTTGAAGCGTTCTTGGTTTTCTACAGCTATTGATATAATATCAACTTTTCCAAAAGAAGCATATTTTAAAGAAGCTTACAGTCAGGATTGGTATAGACGTCCACGTGGTTGACTTTACACTTCCTTTTGTACAATCAAGGCCTGCCTCATGGGAAGAATTTAGGAAAAGAAATAGTTCTGGAAGATTAAATACTAAATAAAAAAATTAAAAAACAGAACTTCATTGTTAATGGCATATTGGGAATTATTTGGTCTAATAAAACGTATAATTGTGATGATGAATTCTATGTGTCAACTTACTGAGTCACAGAGTACCCAGATATTTAGTTAAATATTATTCCTGGTGTATCTGTGAAAGTGTTTCTGAATGAGATTAGTGCTTGAATCCACAGGATGAGTAAAGCAGAGTACCTTTCCCAGTGTGGCTAGGCCTCCTCTCATATGCTGAGTGCCTGAATAAAATTTAAAAAGCAGAGGAAGGAAGAGTTCTCTGTCTCTCTGTCTCTCTGTCTCTCTCTTGCTCTCTCTCTGCTTGACTACTTGATCTGGGACATCGACCTTCTCCTGCCCTTGGACTAGGACTTATATCATCTGTTGTGTCATCAGTTTTATCACCTGCTATCCTGGTTGTCAGACTCAGAATGGAATTATATCACCAGTTCTCCTGGGTCTTAAGCCTTTGGACTTTGACTGGAATGATCCTACTGAGTCCCTCAGGTCTCTAATCTGTCATCTATATATCTTGGGATTTCTCAGCCTCCATAATTATTCATGAGCCAATTTCTTAAAAAATAATATTTTTAAGAAATCGGCTCATACATATGTAGACTTTATGTACATATACATAGATTTTGTTTCTTTCAAGAACTCTCACTGATACAGATTTTGGTGCCAAGAATGGAGTGTTGTCATAACAAATAGCTAAACATCTGGAAGCACCCTTGGAATTGGGGAATGGGTAGAGGCTTAAAGAGTTTCAGAGTGCTTGCTACAAATATGGATGTTATCGGGGATTCTGAAGGTGAAGTCTCATACAGAATTTAGGTTATTGGAAACTAGAGGCAAGGTGATCCTTATTATAAAGTGGCAAAGAACATGACTGAACTGTGTTCTAGTGTTCTGTGGATAGAACTTGTGAACAATGAAACTGGGTATTCAGCGGAAGAGTTTTCTAAGTGAAGTGTTGATGGAGAGGCCTGCTTCCTCCTCACTGCTCACAGCTAAGTGTAAGAAAAGAGAAATGAATTGAAGGAGTAATTGTTACGTTAAAAGAAATCAAAACAAAGATTTGGAAAATCCTCAGCCTGTCCATAGTGTAAAAGATAAGAAAATATGTTCAGAAGAGAACACCAAAATTTGGCTGACCAATTACTTGACAGAGAGATTAATGTTGATGTGAACCATGGACTTAATAGAATCACAACCTAGGATTACACCGAAAGAAACACTGCCTGCTGGGATTAAGGAAACAGAGAAATAGGATAGAATGAAGGAAGACTGTAAATATGCATTATCCTTCAAGATAATAACATCCCCCAAAGGTGATTCAGAGATCATCAGGGCTTCTATTCCCACCACAGGCCCAGGGGACAAGGCTGCCTCCACCTTGATTTCAAAGGGCAGCTCTGCCCAGCAGAGCCACCTGGGGAAGGCCCTTGCAGAAAGCTGCATACGTAGGGCTCCACCAGGGCAAAGAGGCAGGGCCACCCCACTGAGTCATGGGGGGGATGTGACCATCACCCCCACTGTATATCTAGAACGTGAAATGCTGCCGCATGGGTCTGGATGGCACAGCATCAAACCAAAGAGACCTAACACGTGATGGTATTTGCTCTGCTACATATTGTACTTGCTTGAGAAGCAACGCCCCTTTCTTCCTTCCCATTTCTCCCTTTGGGAGTGAGGATAACCCTCTTATGGCTCTTCCACCATTGTGTTTTGGAAGCACATCACTAATCTGGCTTCAAAAGTTCAGCTGGAGAGAAATTTTGCCTCAGAATGAATCCTATCTCTAGACTCATCTACATCTGATTTAGGAGATATTTAGATAAGACTTTGGACTTTAGAGTTAATTTGGTACTAGTTAACACTTTGGGGATGGAATTAGTGTATTTTACATATGAGGAGAGCATGAATTTTGTGGAATGGGGGCGGGTAGAATGCTGCAGAATGAATGTTTGTCTCCTTTTCTCCCTCTCCTTTTCTCTCTGTCCTCGGATGTGAGGACGCAGTAAGAAGACAGCAGGCTACAAACCAGGAAGCAGGTTCTCATCATACACCAAATCTGCTGGTGCCTTATTCCTGGACTTCTCATACTCCAGAACTGTGAAAAATAAATTTGTTATTTACAAGCCTATAATAGTTTGTTGTAGCAGCCTGCAGGGACTAAGACACAGTGCAGGCTAAGACAAAAGGAAGAATCCCACACAGAACCTTGATAACAAATAAGAGACCACTAACCACTTCTCTAGGTAATTAGAATACACAAGAGGACTATGGCGAGTGCTGTGAAATGTGTAAGCCTGATGATTCACAGACCTGTACCCATGGGGCAAATAATACATTATATGCCAATAAAAACAATTTTAAAAAAAGAATACACAAGAAGAATTGTCATGGGAGACTCATGAGATCACAAAGATTAAATATCAAAATTGTCAAAGTTCTTTGAGGCATCAACCTTGGGTCCTTTCTTAGCCCTTAAAAAGAATAATCTTTAAACATTTAATATATTTGAATCCTTCAAGCTAAGGATTCCAGGTAAATCCAGAAAGAAATTTCAGCAAGGACAAGTAACACAGATCAGAACAGAGATTACTGTTCACATTTTCTTGTGAGAACTCTTATTTAAATTCTGTGAATTTCACTCTCAGAGATTTTATTTTGGGGGTTTATTGATTCATAGAAGCAGACATATCTATCTTGGCTGGATTCAGGGCAGTGCCTAACCAACTAACCTGCTTAATGAAATATGAACAGAACTAATTTCCCCTTTAAAGGAGTGATAGTCAGATTACATCGTGATCCTATATTGCACAAGGATATTTTGGTGACATGTTTAAGGGAACTTCTGCACACCTAGTACCAGAACTAGAAATACAGAAAACAGTCTTTAAAATCTGTTCTCACAAACCTCTGAGAAACAGAAATCCAAAGCACAAAAACAGCAAAGAAGAGTATGCATGGTCTTCTGCCAGAGGCATGGGGTGGGTAGGGGGAGAATGAGATTTTTTTACTTCCTCACTGCTCAGGATAAAATTGCTGCAACCTGAAGGTAACATGAGAAATGGAGAGACAGGGTAACATAGAAGTGTAACCCTGAACACCATTCCCTCCTGAAGCCTTCTCTTTTTCACAGTGACATCTTGGCTAGAATAAAACTGGCAAGCCTGAGAGATACCACCACAAGCCACATTTGCTGATTTTTTTTTCTTCTTCCTTCAAATGAATATGAAGCCATTAGCCACTCTAAACAAAGAAGAGCTCTGTGTCACTGTGTACGCAACCTAATAGTCGGGCTTATATAGACTAAATCTAACCTAGAATATATATGACAACTATATTTATTCATTATTTCCCAGGCAGATCACATGATATGCTATATGAAAGGAAATCTTTCATCATTTTCGACAATAAATCCATATTCACATGAAGGGGAGATGATGAGCTTCACAATTAAGAGGAATAAGGAACAAGAGCAGGAAGATACGCTATCTCTCTATCTTTTGTGCCATTCACACACACACACACACACACACATCAAAACCTCCAAACAGGGACGCCTGGGTGGCTCAGGTGGTTAAGCATCTGCCTTCAGCTCAGGTCATGATCCCAGCGTCCTGGGATCGAATCCCACATCGGGCTCCTTGCTCGGCGGGGAGCCTGCTTCTCCCTCTGCCTCTGCTTGCCATTCTGTCTGCCTGTGCTCACTCTCTCTCCCTCTCTCTCTCTGACAAATAAATAAAATCTTTAAAAAAAAAAAAAAAAAAAACCTCCAAACAATATTCCAGAGAAAGAGCAACATCTATATGGTGTAAAACCCAGAAATATCAAATCTCTTATACATATTATAAAAATATCCTCGCTGTACAAAAAATTTCAAACTGAGTTATCTAAAATCAACTCATATCAAAAGAAGTCCCTTAATAAAAGCTCATATTCTTTCAATTTTTTGTTTTGTTCTTCAAACTAAAATTCCCTTTTTTCCACTATTACATACACATGAATAAAAACCAAAAGAAGCAGAAGAACTACTGACTAGAAGGAAGGCTTTTTCTTCCTTCCACATTCTGCATTTAGTTTTAGTGCTCATAATACACTACTTTCAACAATTTTTATTGTTTTGGTTTTTGTTTATTTTTATTTTATTTTGTTTTGTTTTGTTTTGTTTTCTGTGTGATCCATAATTATGAACAATACAACTCATACAACTGGGTTTTAATTCATCATATTTAGATCTTACTTATTGCAATCCTACTGAGCTACATGACAACATAACTCATTCATGCCATCCAATATTGCTCACTTTCCCCTCCCCAATACACTAGTATCCTTAGTTCCTCTATTTGGTTAATTTTATAATTAAATAATAGGCTTATTACCTTATACTTTACTTCAAAAAACATTGACAATTGCTCTTGTAAAACAAAACTATGCATGTCCACTCCCATTCCCCCCAGAATTGTCCTTCTCGGACTTGTAACGTGCAATTTTGGTCATCTCTACTTTTATATTTTTTAAGTTCATCATATTTATAGTTGGATCTCCAAATGCTATAGATTGATTGTAGAAGCTGAAAATCAATAAAGAGTAGTTGTTGATAGAGGTTTTGGTCACCATACTTGAGTATGATGAGATTTTTCTCTTGTACAGCTTTTTTTCAGTGATTCTACTTTTTCCTAGAATTACTAGCTGCTTAACTGTGTATGTATGAATTACCTTTATCACCCTCTTAAGTTGTTCCAGATATTCAAGAATGGCTTCAAATCTCTGGAATAGCATGTTTGTTTGTTTGTTTGTTTGTTTTATCATCCACCTCCTACCAGGTTGGAGGTGGATGGTAAAAATCTTTTTTTAAAGATTTTATTTTTTTATTTGAGAGAGAGAGAACACAGGGAGAGGGAGAGAGAGAAGCAGACTCCCCGCTGAGCAGAGCGCTGGAGAGAGGGTTCCATCCCAGAGTCCTGGGATCACCTGTTCCTTTTTTTTTTTTTTTTAAGATTTTATTTATTTATTTGACAGAGATCACAAGTAGGCACAGAGGAAGGCAGAGAGAGAGGAGGAAGCAGGCTCCCTGCTGAGCAGAGAACCCAACACATTTCTACGTGCCGTTCCCTTTGCCTGGATGCTCTTTTTCCAGATATCCTCACGGTCCCCTCTGCCACTGATTTCGAGTGTATGTTGAAATATAGCCTTGTCAGAGAAATGGAACCACTCCACCCTATAAATAGAAACCTCCCCTACCATAGCATTTCCTACTCCTGTAGCCAGGCTTATTGCTCTCCATAGCACTTACCAACACCAGACATAATCTATAGTAATCTATTTTTTTTTTATTCCTTTCACCCCAACCCTAGAAGGTAAGATCTTTATGAGCAGATCTTTCTTCTTCCTTTTGTTAACTGCTCTTATCGCTATCCCTGGTCCACAGTGGAAACTTACTTAACATTTGTTCAATAAATGCATGAAGGGATGTGTGAATGAATGATGAGACAATATTAAATACGGTCACAAGTTATATCAACAAAGGGGTTAGGAAAAGCTTGATATGTTTTGACCTGAAAGAAGTTCAGAGAGGCTGGCCCGACAAGCAAGTGGAAAGAGGCCTCAGGATGGTAGCGATGAGTCCAGTGCAGGCTGATCACCCCGGGATTCGTAGACCAGGCTGAAGAATTTTAATTTTATTTTAAGGGAAATAGCAAAACATTAAAAAGTTTAAGCAAAGCAGTAACATGTTCTCATTTTCTCCAAAATGTTTACTTTGTCTACTGAGTAAAATATAGAATAAAATGGAGCCAACAGAAGAAGAGAGACCATCAATAAGACCATTGCCGTAGTTTGGATGAGACAGGATGCCTTCTTGGACCAAGAATGGTGGCAGTTGGAGATGGAGGGCAAAGCTAAATCCAGAATATAATTTGTAAGTATGAACAAAGGAATTACTAATCATTTGCATGTAGCAAGTGAGAGGAAGAATTTGGGTTTGAATACTTGGGTATGTAGTTCTCAAAATGGGAAAAACCAGAAGAACAAAGATTTGGGGCAGCATCTGGTTAGATGTAGTAAGTTTGAGATGCTTTTGATGGCCTCCCGATTCTCTCCATACAGAAGGGCTTGCTTCACCACTCTCCCCTGCTAAAGCAGCCACTGTCTCAGGCAGCTCCACTGGCATCTGACCCTCTACGAGCAATTACCTCCCAAGTAATAAAGCACAAGATCTCTCCAAATTTTAGAATACTCCAGGCTACCTTTATTTAGAGGTTCTAGAACTCAATATGACAGGAAATCAATATAGTCTTGCATAGATTTTGTAACTAAACTCAAAAGTAAGGCAACTCTATATGACTCAGCTCCCATTCTTCCTTTGACAGATGTCCCAGCAGGAAAATTTTTCAGTCCCAGGTCTGAGAACAAAAGGTTGTTATAAAATTCATATTTAATTGCCTCCTCTGGTATGTCAGATAACCCTAAATTGTCACCAAGAAATTGAATATTCCTTCTTCTGTGGTAGGGAAATGATGAAAGTACCTAGGACAGCCAGTCACCATTAGGGAGATGAAGATCTATTCACAGCCCACAAAATGGAAAGTTCTCCACCTCAAGTCCTTTCTATCTTAACCCTACGGTTGCAAATTGGCAAACTGTCTGGGGAGTCAAAAAGTAGTTTGGGTATGAGAAATAAATTTGAAAACTATGAACTCAAAGGAAGCATTAAAACCCATGGAAAGAAAGAAATTACTCAGAAAGGATATAAAGGAAAAAGACACAGAAGAGAGCTCTGGGCTTCATAGGGTTTGTGTAGAAAAGTAATCCTATAAGGGAGACTGAGAAAAAGTTGAAGATAAAGGATGAAAATCAAAACAGTATGCTGGAAACTAAGAGGAACTAATGCTTTTTTTGATAAAGAGGAAATGGGCTATTATATCAATTTTGCTGAGGGATTAGATAAAAGAACAGAAATTGAGTATGGAATTATTGGTGATCATGAAAAGAACAGATTCACTGACATGATGAGAGAGGAAACAAAATTACAATTGCTTAATGAGTGTGACTGGGCTATCAGAGACTGAAGATAGCTTACATAGAAAATGCCTGCCCAAAACTGGGATGTTAACATGAGCAGAGAAATGCAGCAGGAACTGGAAGGATGTGAAAGGGAATGAATGAAGTAATTATTAGTGTACCAAGAGCTCAGCAGAGAAGGCACGGTAGGGCCCAGCAAGCTGAACAGACCCTTTTAGACAGTGTTGACCAAGCAAATACTGAGCACACTGTAGAGCCATGGCCAGAAGGGACAATGAGATTAATCCACTGGCAGAGTCCAGCATTAGAGGCTTCAGGGCTCTGGGCTCAGAAAATGTTCTCCAATAACCTAAGGTAACTTGAAGTCATATTCTTCAGGGCAGTTAAGTGTTATGTGAAACATTATGGGACTCTGAGAGACCAGAGAACTGTGCGTATGACCTTTAGTTACTCCAGTATTCCTGCTAATGATACTTGCTGATGGTCTTTATTATCATGATTATTATTATTAAACCTCTTTATGGGATACTATTTATATAGTCTTGTCATGTGTTTGGCACTGTCTTAAGTGCTTTTACAAATATTAACTCATTAAGTCCTCATTACAACCTCTAAGGTGCATACGATTATTATCCTTACTTCACAAACTGAGGCACAGAGAATTCTGTAAGGAAAAGACGCCATGACTTCATGCTCTGCATTAAGTTGGTCCTATTTCACGGAAGTACTTGTTTGCAAATGAGCACCATTACCTTCTCAAGATGAAAAGCACTTCCCGCAGCTTCTGGATGAGTGATTCAATCCAAGTGAAGAACACCTCTTCCGTTAATTATATCCAGCGCTCTTGGGGACTTGTGGCACTGCTCACCTGAAAGGTCTGTGAGCAAGCCGCCTTGGCAAAGCCTCCTCCATTACTCATTTTCTTTCACATGCATTAGAAGCAAGCATCTGGTTTAAAAGCTTAATTTTTATAATTAATAGGTATGGCTGGTGAATAACTATTTGCTGTGTTTATTTTGTTTCACTTTAGGGGACAAGGTTTCTATGTGATGCCCTGACTCCTTTACACAGTTCTCTAAGAAAGCCTGAAGAGAGCCTCTGTCAGAATTGTTGCACCTCTGAAACCAGAAACTCATCCTGCCCTGTCTGACAAGCTGATTCTTTCTCTCGTGCACTCTATACTATGTGTGTTCTTTGACGTCAAGGTATCGTGATTCCTTTGTCCCTTATTTTTTGCCCTGTCTAGCACCGTACTTCCTTAACTGTCCTCCCTAAATCTGTGTGTCAACTTACCAAATCACTTTTCAGCAACCTCAACTTCTCGATCGTAATATGTTTCTAGTTCAACATGCTGAGAAATGATCCCTTAAACCCAAACATCTGCATGCTCTCCTCTACCACCAGACTTCTGAAAGCCCAGCCATGTCCATGTGGCATTTATATGGACTGAGGATGCTAACAAGAACGGGCCTTTACCCACTGATCCTTTTAGATGGTCCGGGGCAGCTCTCTTTCCCTTTATCTCCTCCCATTAACACATGGGCTGGACTCCACCTGACTCCTGACTTCACATTACAGAGGGGAATAAAGTACTTCATCTGCTTCCTCACCATCACCTTCACCTTCATCATGTCAGAGGAAAAAACATTTCTTTTTTTTCCCAAGGTATTTCTTTCATTAATGCTTTCTCACCCATCCCCAGAGTTTTGCTCCAACCATTATCCAATTGTCCTGTACTGACTTTCTCATTCCAGTAACTCCTTCCTATACATGGAACCCAAAATATAGTCAAATAAGAGATGCAAATAAAAATAAATATTGGGACACTTGGGTGGGTGAGTCAGCTAAGTACTAACTCTTAATCTCAGGTCAAATCTTGACCTGAGGGTCATGAGTTCAAACTCCACACTGGGCTCCATGTTGGGCATGGGCTACTTAAAGAAAAAAAAAAAAAAAGAAGAAGAAGACGACGAAGACGAAGACGAAGACGAAGAAGAAGAAGAAGAAGAAGAAGAAGAAGAAGAAGAAGGGAAAGAAAAAAAATTTTTTTAACTAAATAGAATATCTCCTACATACTGTTTCCTTTCATCTGGTCTTTAACTCTTTATATCACATCTACCCGTCCCAAAGTATTAATACGTATGAAAAACTTTTAGAACGCTCTGTGTGTCAGGCACAGTTCTAAGAACTTTACATATATGTTAACTCAATCCAGACAGCAACCCTACGAGGTAAGCATTTTATTATTCTCATTTCACAGAAGAAAAACTGAGTCATAGCAAGTTTAAGGACATTTTCTAGGATCACATAGGAGTGTTTCCCATTGTCTCTTTGACTTACTAATAAATTTTATGATAAATTACAATAAATAAATGGGCAGTCACCTGCTCACTCTAATTTTTCCCAGGTTTTAAAAATTTAAGCAGACCACCTCTTTGAGGATACTTTAAAATTTCCTTTTAAATTTTCAGAATTTTTGCTTTCTTAGATTTTTCTGAGTGCTATTTTATATTTCTACCATAACTTCAACTTTACTCATTCTCAATGACTTAAATTGTTAAAAAATAAACTGTAATTAAATTTAAAGTACACAAATATGGATATATTTTTACTCACAATGAAATGAATATAAAAAATATTCCTCATATGTTATCCCTAAAATTATTTTTCCCTCAAATTATTTTTAAGTAATTTCAAAAGAACTATTAAGAAGTAGTTAGGAATAAAATTTTTAAATAAAAAATATTAAATAAGGCCAAATTTTTTTATTTTAAAAGTGGTGATTAATTCTTATCAAATATTTTCTAAAAGTACAATTCATCACAATTTTGCATTTAATTTCCATCTAGTTACCAATGTAAAGGAACAATCAGTAACAATACTTGCTATTTGTGAATGTCTTGGGAAACACAATTAGAATGTGAAAAACAACAAGAAAATAAATGCTCAGCACTACTGAGAAATGACACTATATTTTGCAAGAATCTGTTGGGTTTATACAAGCATTTGATAGGTCAATAGTTGATCTTTTCTCTTATCCAAACTCTTCCCCTGCTCTGATCCTCCCCTCACTCTGAAGCAAAGCCTATTTCCCAAAATGTCATCTGTGGCACAGCCCACAACTTTTGTAGCATTTTGACACAGTTGCTTTTGCAAGAAATGAAGAAAAATATTACCCAGAGGCAGGCATAATACTAGTCAAGAGAGCAGATATTTAGGATAGTATGAGTACAAGCACTGAGTGTTAAATTCCAAGTGAAAGAAAAACCTATTTTTTTTTTAAATTGATGTGTACCTGTATATAAGACATTTAAGGTCTTCTGGAGTACAGTGCCTCTGGGCAAAGGCCATAGTTGCCTGGATCTAAGGGAGGCTTGCTCTAGGTAGAGACTAAGCTCAGTTGTAGAAAACAAAGAATTATACATTTGTGGTCTACCAATTCATGGCTTGAAAATATATCCAGTACACACTGTTGTAAACTGCAGGTACCTTACAAACATTTATTGACAAATCCTACTAAAGATTCTTACTAAACTATAAGCTTACTAAAAACTAGAATTAGGTCTCCATTGATTACCATAGTACTTCCTAAAAAAAGAGCCCATCTTCTGGCACACACAGGAAATACTGCTGTAAAGTGTGCATTGTTTCAAAGAAGGTTAAGCTCAAATCAAGCACATATATGCAATGAACATGCTGAGGGCAAAATAGCCCCAAGTGATTTAAATGAGAGTATTTCAAAAGATAATTAGGTAGCAAATCCAAAGATTATTACTAATATAGTATGCACATTTCTCCTTTTCTCATTTTTGTCTTTTTGAATGAACAATTTCTAATAGTAAATGTAGAAAACCATGAGCTCTTTAACCATTAAGTTTTCTGATAGCTATTACTTGTATGCAGTTGATATACAAGGAAAAATGTTGCTATTAAACTAAATTTTAAGTAAAAGCACATTATAGTAGAAATAAGACCCTCCAGAGTATAATTTTATGAGACCATTATTGCACGGTAGCTTGGGCAGTTGAACTCACATGAAACAAATGGCTCCATAAAACAAGTCCCAAAGTGGCCTATTGCTTAATTAAATTCATATACAAAGCATCCCTCTGCCTTGACATGTGTACATACATATATTAGATATATTTTAAAATTCAGTCTGAAAAATATGACCTCATAAAGATGCAAAGGTTTAGACACCACTTCAAAGCCAAAGAACTTCTTGAAGCAATATTTTACATGGAACTGTGACTTTTAAAATAATTGCTTTTTTTTTCTTAACACAGTGAGGACAGTCAGTTTGATGTATACAATATGTTTAAGCTTTCTGCCTATAAAGATACACCAGAGTCCATATGAAATGCTTGCATTGAATGCAAGTACTGCTAATTCTTTCTTCTATTTCATCAAAATGGAATCATTTCTAGAGAAGTTGGGGGGGGGGGTGTTGGATAGGCACAAACACATTTACAAGATCCATAGCCTAATCCTTCAACTGAAATGTGTCTACTTAGAAGAATGTTAATTTAATGAATGCAAATAAATTAAGACATATTCTTTGCCTTGAATATAAAATTGTTTTGCCACAATGTATTACTCTACTCTTCTGTTTCATGAACCACCTACATGTGGGTAACAGCCCTCCAGGAGCAGAATGTGGTCCAGTCTGTTCAATAGCCTAAAAACATCCTAAAGCCATCTGGAAGTAAATGTGTTCAGGGAAGATGGAAGCAAGGGAGTAAAATGAAGAGACATTATTCAAAACATGTTACTAATTGATTATAAGATTTTGTGTCCACAAATGTTCTATCAGTTTCAGAATTTCACACTAAACAATCTGGACTGAATAATTTTAGCCTCTCAATTTTTACCTATTTTTTGGGAAATTCCTCAATAATGCCTATTAAACTAGTGCCCTAAAGAAACAATGCAGGGGCGCCTGGGTGGCTCAGTGGTTTAAGCCTCTCTCTGCCTTCAGCTCGGGTCATGATCTCAGGGTCCTGGGATCGAGTCCCACGTCTGGCTCTCTGCTCAGCAGGGAGCTTGCTTCTCCCTCTCTCTGTCTACTTCCTCCTCTCTCTGCCTGCTTCTCTGCCTACTTGTGATCTCTCTCTCCCTGTGGAATAAATAAAACTCTTAAAAAAAAAAAAAGACATGCTTTAAAAAAAAAAAAGAAACAATGCATAAAATCTAGACAAGTACATACAGGTGCTTTTCAAATATGCAAATTAAATAAGGTGAGTTTTAAATGCATAAATAAGATTTTCTGCATTTGAGTAAAATTCTCTGAACTTATAAACAGAGAAATTAAGAGGAATTTGTACTGGTATGAATAATTTTGGCACCCAGACACTGAAAATGTCCTTCTTAAGAGCAATAGTAATTATAAGAGCAACTCTTAATTATTTAGAGTTCATGGGACACCAGGCACTATATGAAGCATTTTACACTGGTTACCTCACTCTAATCCTCATGAAATCTCTATGGAGGTCTTTTTAAGATGAAGAAACTAAGGCACAGAGACTTTAAGCAATTTGCTTAAAATAACAGTAAATAGCAGGGCTGAAATTCTCTTTTTTGTTGATGTAACAGCTCATCCTTTTAACTCCTACCTCTTTTGCTACAAACTTTAACTTTAAGTCATAATCTGGCCACAAGGAGAACCTGGGCAGTGCACCCCCAGAATCTCATAGAAACAACTTCACATTTGGGACACTGACAAGGGAAATAATCTGTTAGAGATATATCCCAAACATTCACCTCACCAAAGGTGAGCACAACCTATATTCACCCCTATAGTTGCAAAGAAATATTTCTGTAAAAGAAGAAGTTTCTGTTTAGAGAAATGGCTCCTTCTGAGTCATTTATATTCATGGAGGAAAAGCACACAGTCTTTTCTCTGGGCCAATCCTCTCAAGGTGTGTGATAACTAAGGAGAGGTCACAGAACATGTACTTTGTGCTATCCAGCAAACAAGGCTGAACAGATGGTGTGAGACTCCAACAGCAGAAAGGCTGAGTGAGCCCCCTGTCTAAATGAAGAGCATGTGTGAGCTGTCATGGCCCTACTTATCACTTCCACCTCAGTCACCCTCTTGACAAATGCTGCAGCTAAAGAAGAAAGGACAGACTCAGTGTAAGAGTAGATGTTACTGCTGCCTTGAAAAAGAAATGTACCCCATATTCAAAATAATGCATAGAGAGTAATGGATAATGTTTACCAAGCAAGCAGAAGACTACGGACACTTGACAAGGAAATGTAATGTTTACTATGTCAGGATATATAATCAAGAGACCCGAGGGCCTTTTTGTTGTGACCATCGCTAACCATCACATTTCACCAAATGCAGAGATATTACATATTATCCAGATTGTTTTAAGTGGCTCTGATGAGATAAAATGAGTCCACAGCCCTCCTAAAGACTACTTCTGAGGATTTGGTCGTGGTGCCGAAAGCTGGGAACACAGTGATCTGTTTCCAGTCTGCAACTGGAAAATGCTATTCAAAATACTCATAACAAGGATATCCAAGAGAGGATACCTGAACTCGTGTTCCTCTCTGGCATCACAGCTATGTGTCTGATATTGTCGCTTTTAGCAGGAGAAGATACCATGTGACATAGTCACCAGCAAGACACCAAGACCTGACCTTTACTGCCCACCTGCTTGTACTTGTCAATGTTTGTCCTGTATTTTTCCTTACGCTAGTCATTCTAGCTTCTCTTAA
Source organism: Mustela nivalis (assembly GCF_964662115.1). NCBI lineage: Eukaryota > Metazoa > Chordata > Mammalia > Carnivora > Mustelidae > Mustela > Mustela nivalis. The sequence goes on along the minus strand of NC_139023.1, from coordinate 13,479,279 downwards.
CTCATGCAAATGGAAAGTGAAACTGTCCCTCTTGCAGCTGGCCCAGACCACCCAGACCACCCAGACCAGTTTCAGCAGAACACTTGACTTCCACTTGTGCAGATGGACAATGGAGTGACTTCGAGAATAACTGACAACTACATTTAGCTCATTATAGTATAAAAATCCCCACCTCAGGACCCTCAGCCTCATTTACATAAAATGCAATGTATGAACAGGCACACTTCCCTAAGGCACATGCATGGTCTTATGCCCGCTTCTACATATGATAACAAATAGTTCCATCTAAATATTCATCCCCTATCTAAATATTCATCATAACCCTAAACAAAAGGAACACATCCAACCTTATTGTGGAGTCACAGCTTTGGAAGTCATTCCCCCAGATCTCCTTATTCGCTGCAAATAAATTTTTCGATGTGCTACAACTCAACCTGGTGTAGGTTCTGACTCACCAAGGAGCAAACATATTGGTATAGTTATAATAGTAGGATTATTTAGGCACCTCAGAAATTTTAATTAATCTTTCAGTAAGGGTAGAGTCTTTTAAGACCTCAATTAAAAGAATGCAGCACTGAGGCAAGTCAAGATGGTGTAGGAGTACCAGACTGAAATGACATCGATCACAGGAGTTTATCTAGATACTTATCAAGCCATTCTGAACACCTACAAACTAAACGGGAGATCAAAGAGAAGAAGAGCAGCAATTCTAGAAACAGAAAACCAACCACTTTCTGAAAGGTAGGACATGTGGAGAAGTGAATCCCAAGCAACGGGAAGATAGACCTCAAATAGTGGAGCAACGGAGCACAAAATCAGAACTTTTAGAAGTCTGCTCCACTGAGAGACATCATTCCAAAGGCTAAGTTGGTGTGGAGCCCTCATAGGGACAGTGTGGTCTCAGTTCCTGCAGGGCCACAGAAGGATGGGGGTGTCTGAGTGTAGCAGACCTTACAGGTATCAGAGCCAGCAAGCTGACTACAGAGAAAGAGCCCAGGAGTGAGCTCTCAGTTCGGGGTTACCTTAAACTGTGATCCACAGCACTGTCAGACCACTGCTCTTTCAACAGGGACCCAACAGTGGCAGATGTGGGGAAACCCACCTTCTTCCATTGGAAGAGCAGTACAGCAGGGATCTGCTGGGTTGGAAGACTCCAAATGGTGCTCTGTGCCAGAGACAGAAACACTTAGTCAAAGGCCAAGTTGAGTTCTGAGCACTACTGAAGACCACGGAGACGGGAGTGATTGAGACTTTTCTCCAAGGGCGCACTAAGGAATGGGGCCCTGAGCTTTCATCTCCTCCAGGCCAGAGATTGGGAGGCCACCATTTTCATTCCCATCCTCCAGAGCGCTACAGAAACTATTCAGGGAAAAAAAGCTCCCAAAAGCAAACCTGAGAAGTTTACTTAGCCTGGTCCCAGCAAGGGCAGTGCAGTTCTGCCTCAGGCAAAGACATTTGAGAATCATGACAAGGGGCCCCTCCCCCAGATGATCAGCAGAACATCCAGCCAAGACCAAGCTCACTTAACAAGGAGAACAGTGGAATTCCAGAGCTAGGGGAAAGCAAAGCATGGAATTCATGGCTTTCTCCCCATGATTCTTTAGTCTTGCAAAGTTAATTAAATTTTTTTGATTTGATTTTTATTATTATATTAATTTTTTTAACTTTTCTGATTTCCTCTTTTAACATTTTTGAACTAGTTTATCTTAACAATACCTTTCTAAAAAAAAAAAACAAAAAACTTTTTAAACCTTCATTATTATAGTCATGTTCTGTCCTACATTGTATCTAACTTTATTTTTTGTATGCATATAGGGCTTTTTTTTTTTTCTAAAACATTTTGGGATATAATTTATTCTAATAGATCAAAGGATACCCTAATTCTAGCACAGGGCTTTGTTCTAGTCTCCAGACTGAGCAAATTCTCTCCACGTGTTTTTTATCTTTATTTTTCCAACCAACTTATCTTATCAATTCTTTTTTTAGAATTTTTTTTTTAAATTTTCATCTTTACAGCCATATTCCATCCCTTCATTGTATTTAACCTGATTTTTGTGTATATATATAAGTTTTGCTCTCTTTAAAATTTTTGGAGGTAGTTTATTAGAAGAGATGAAAATAGACCCAAAATTAAGTGGGTGGCTCTGTTCTATTCACCAGTCTAATATATATATACATATATATATATATATATGTATATATATATAATTTTTTTAAATTTATTTTTACCCCCTTTCTTCTCCCCTTGATTTGGGGTATTTTCTCATTTCCTTAGCATACATTTTTCTGGGGCCTTTGCCACCTTTTTGCTATTTTATTCTCCCATTCATATATTCTTATTTGGATAGAATGACAAGGCAGAAAATCTGACCACCAAAAAAAAAAAAAAAAAAGAACAAGAAGTGTAGGGACCTAATCAATACAGACATTGATAATGTGTCAAATCTGGAGTTCAGAATAATGATTCTCAAGGTGCGAACTGGGCTCAAAAAAGGCATGGAAGATATTAGAAAACCCCCATCTGGAGAACTAAAAGCCCTTTCTGGAGAAATAAAAGAACTAAAATCTAACCAAGTTGAAATTAAAAAAGCTATTAATGAGGTGCAATAAAAAAGGGAGACTCGTACTGCTAGGATAAATGAGGCAGAAAAGAGAATTAGTTATATAGAGGACCAAATGATGGAGAATAAAGAAGCTGAGCAGAAGAGAAACAAAGAACTACTGGACCATAAGGGGAGAATTCAAGAGATAAGTGATACCATAAGATGAAACAATATTAGAATAATTGGGATTCCAGAAAAAGAAGAAAAAAAGGGGGGGGGGGCAGAAGGTATACTGGAGTGAATTAGAGTAGAGAATTTCCCTAATATGGCAAAGGGAACAAGCATCAAAATCCAGGAGGCACAGAGAACCCCCCTCGAAATCAGTAAAAATAGATCTACACCTCAACATCTAATAGTAAAACTTACAAATCTCAGTGACAAAGAGAAAATCCTGAAAGCAATTTGGGACAAGAAGTCTTGACACACAATGGTAGAAATATTACATTCACAGCAGACTTATCCCCAGAGACCTAGCAGGCTAGAAAGGACTGGCATGATATATTTAGAGCACTAAATGAGAAAAATATGCAGCCAAGAATACTATATCCAGCTACGCTATAACTGAAAACAATAGAAGGAGAGATAAAAAGCTTCCAGGGCAAACAAAAACTCAGCCAGACAACAAAAAAAAATTAAAGGCACCCAAATTGGCAAAGAATTCAACTATCACTCATTGCGGATGATATACTTTATGTGGAAAACCCAAAGGACTCCACTCCAAATCTGCTAGAACTTGTACAGGAATTCAGAAAAGTGTCAGGATATAAAATAAATACACAGAAATCAGTTGCATTTCTATACACCAACAACAAGAGAGAAGAAAGAGAAATTAAGGAGTCAACCCCATTTACAACTGCACCCAAAACCATAAGATATCTAGGAATAAACCTAACCAAGAAGGCAACAATCTATACTCAGAAAACTATGAAGTACTCATGAAAGAAATTGAGGAAGACACAAAGAAATGGAAAAATGTTCCATGCTCTTGGATTGTAAGAACAAATATTGTGAAAATGTCTATCTACCTAAAGCATTCTACACATTTAATGCAATCCCTATCAAAATACCCACCCCTCCCTTTTTTTTTCCAAAGAAATGGAACAAATAATCCTAAAATTTATATGGAACCAGAAAAGGCCTCAAATAGCCATAGGAATCTTGAAAAAGAAAGCTAAAGTTGGTGACATCACAATTCCAGACTTCAAGCTCTATTACAAAGGTGTCATCATCAAGACAGTATGGTTCTAGCACAAAAACAGACACATAGATCAATGGAACAGAATAGAGAGCCCAGAAATAGACCCTCAACTCTATGGTCAACTAATTATTGACAAAGCAGAATAGAATCTCCAATGGAAAAAAGACAGTTTCTTCAACAAATGGTGTTGAGAAAATTGGACAGCCACATGAAGAAGAATGAAACTGGGCCATTTCTTACACCACACACAAAAATAGACTCAAAATGAATAAAAGACCTCAATGTGAGAAAGGAATCCATTGGAATCCTTGAGGAGAACACAGGCAGCAACCTCTTCAACCTTAGCCACAGCAACTTCTTTTTTTTTTTTTTTAAAGTCTTCTCTGTTCCTTCATTTTTTTTTTTTAAGATTTTATTTATTTATTTGACAGAGAGAGAGAGATCACAAGTAGACAGAGAGGCAGGCAGAGAGAGAGAGAAGGAAGCAGGCCCCCCGCTGAGCAGAGAGCCTGATATGGGGCTCGATCCCAGGACTCTGAGATCATGACCTGAGCCGAAGGCAGAGGCTTAACCCACTGAGCCATCCAGGTGCCCCAGCCACAGCAACTTCTTCCCAGTAACACCACCAAAGGGAAAGGAAGCAAGGGGAAAAATGAACTACTGGTACTTCATCAAGATCAACAGCTTTTGCACAGCAGAGGGAACAGTCAACAAAACCAAAAGACAACTGACAGAATGGGAGAAGATATTTGCAAACGACATATCAGATAAAGGGCTAGTATCCAAAATCTATAAAGAACTTATCCAATTCAACACCCAAAGAACAAAGAATCCAATCAAGAAATGGGCAGAGGACAGGAAAAGACGTTTCTGCAAAGAAGACATCCAGATGGCCAATAGACATATGAAAAAGTGCTCCACATCACTCAGCATTAGGGAAATACAAATCAAAACCACAATGAGATACCCATCACACCAGTCAGAATAGCTAATTAACAAGTCAGGAAATGACAGATGCTGGTGAGGATAGGGAGAAAGGGGAACCCTCCTCCACTGTTGGTGGGAATGCAAGATGATGTAGCCACTATGGAAAACAGTATGAAGGTTCCTCAAAACGTTGAAAATAGAACTATCCTATGACCCAACAATCACACTACAGGGTATTTACCCTAAAGATACAAACATAGTGATCCAGAGGGGCACGTGCACCCGAATGTTTATAGCAGCAATGTCCACAATAGCCAAACATTTGAAAGAACCTAGATGTCCATCAACAGATGAATGGATCAAGAAGATGTGGTATATATACACAATGGAATACTATGCAGCCATCAAAAGAAATGAACTCTTGCCATTTGCAACAACATGGGTGGAACTAGAGGGTATTATGCTGAGTGAAATAGTCAGAGAAAGACAATTATCATATGATCTCCTTAATATGAGGAATTTGAGAGGCAAATTGGGGGGGGGTTGGGGAGTAGGGAAGTAAAAAATGAAACAAGATGGGATCAGGAGGGAGACAAGCCATAACAGACTCTTAATCTCACAAAACAAACTATGGGTTGCCCAGGGAGGGGGTTATGGAGAGGGTGTTTAGATATGGACACTGGGGAGAGTATGTGCTATGGCCAGTGCTATGAAGTGTATAAGCCTGAGGATTCACAGATCTGTATCCCTGGGGCAAATAATACATTATGTGTTAATAAAATGAAAACAAAAAAACAAAAGAAGACTGTAGTACTGATGCTTTCAAGTATTTTTCCTGCACTGTTCCATAGTACTGAGATTTGGAGGATGTTTTAAATATTTACAGATAAAAGGCTCTTTTGACATGTAATGCTCTTAAATTGTATCCCTTGATTTCCACCCCCACCCCCAGGGCAACTCATTTTTTCTTAAATTTATTATTCTTGTTTTTAGTAATCTGTGCACTAACTTGGGGCTCAAACTGATGACCCCCAAGATCTGGTTTTTCCTACTGAGCCAGCCAGGTGCCCCTCAATGGAAGAAGGGAACTCATTTTAAGATCTGCATTTTTTTTTTAAATCTCTATTTTCAAAAAATATTTATCAATGCCTATAAAATACAAGGTATTTTTCAATGGTGTTTCAGAAGACATGAATATATATAAGACACAGATATTTTTGACCTCAGAATTTGCTGTCAAGTAACAAAGGTAAAAAATATCCAAAGGTATAATGCTAAACAGCCCAAGGGAAGTGCTATTTGAATGATAAAAAGTAAATGCCTAGGAAAAATTCAGAGTTTCAATTTAGCTTCAGAATGTAAGAATGACCTTATAAACCCTGACTGAGGCACAGTTCAAAGCACTTGAGATAAGGAAGACTCTTTGTTTTAAAGGTCCTGGAATGTAAATTTCTTGGTATTCCAGTGCTACCAGCATCCTCCCTGGCTCAATCCACATGATAATGAAAGACCAGCCAGTAGTTATAGTGCAATTCTAGCATTGTCTTTTTCCAAAACACCAAAAACTCACTCAACAGTAAGAGAACATCTCTCCTTCATATATTTGAATACTTTCATGAATTAATGGCATAAAAAATATTTAAGTTGCAAGAAAACTTAGAAAGAAAAAAAGTTCTAGATTATAGATGAAATGCTGAAACCCAGGTAAGTGAAATGAATCATAAGCAGAAAGGAGATTAGAACTTGGGTTTCCTAGTTTCTTACTCCAGTGTTGGTTCTACTGTCTTGTCCTAATTAATCATTAAGTCATTCCCATTCATTTAATCATTGAAAATGCTGTCTATAGGTATTTTTGGTTTGATCATCTTTGACTTATTAACATTGTTCTACAAGTTATATATCTATGTCTAAAATAGATAAACTTGTGGGGCGCCTGGGTGGCTCAGTCCTTAAGTGTCTGCCTTTGGCTCAGGTCATGATCTGAGCGTCCTGGGATTGAGCCCCATGTTGGGGTTGGGCTCCCTGCTCAGTGGGAAGCCTGCATCTTCCTCCCTCTCTCCCCCTGGCTGTGTTCTCTCTGTCTGTCTCTGTCTCTCTCTCTCATTCTCTCTGTGTGTGTCTCTCTCTGTCAAATAAATAAAATCTTTAAAATAGAAAAACTTGAGTACAGAATTCTTAAAGTAAGTAAAAGGATAAAACAACTTGACAAAAAAATAACTACTTTCACTCACATTTTATGAAACACAGAAATTTACCTTTAATATGAGAGTTGGTGTGTTATCATTTTTAGATTTTGAAAGATAAAAGCCATAGAATGATAGGGACTGAATCTGATTTTATTTTTGATGCGAATTTGGAGATCCTTAACTGCATGCCTTACCCTTGAAACACCTCTGAAGTTTACATTTCATTTACAAATAAAAATTATCGTCAAGTGGACTCCTTCAACCTGCTCTTACTCAGTTGAAAGCCAACCTATGGTAATCTCTCTCATGGCATTCTGTGGCATGCTATTCTTTTCATTCATAAAAAAGTTTTTTTTTTTTTTTAGATTTTATTTATTTATTTGACAGAGAGAGATCACAAGTAGGCAGAGACGCAGAGAGAGAGAGAGGAGGAAGCAGGCTCCCTGCTGAGCAGAGAGCCCGATGCGGGGCTCCATCCCAGGACCCTGGGACCACGACCTGAGCCAAAGGCAGAGTCTTTAACCCACTGAGCCACCCAGGCGCCCCATTCATGAAAATTTCTCATGGCAATATCATGATTTGAAATCTTATATCTATTTCTATGGATGTGTGTGTGCAGTAGTTCAATATCTGTTCAGTAGCTCAATATCTGACACATTGTAAGCTGTGTGAAATTAGTTAGATGTGTACCAATTTCCTCCTGGCATCAGTGGTTACACAGTAAATATTTTTTGAACGGCCAAAGGATAAATGATTGAGTAATCTTCTGAATTTGAAATTTGATGGATATTCTTAAATTTTAGCTAGGTACAATTAATACTATCTTATACACAATAAATATTAGTTTTAGTCTATTAGTGCTTGTATTAGGCAGGGTCATTTTAGGTCCAATTGACAAAACCTTACCCAAAGTCATTTAAACAAAACTGAAAATTTATCAGTACAAAACCGGAAAGCCCAGGGTTGCCACTGAGGTGAGATTTGATCCTATCTTTAATGTGTGGCACTAGTATGAATAATCAGTAAAATTAGAAATACTGGTCTGTTTTGATCAAGTTCCTATGTTAGTGCTTGTCACGTATTAAATATTCAATAAATATTAGTTGACTAAATGAAGGTTCAATCTCTGTCTCTCAGACAAACTTCTTATCTGAATAATCAGATAGGAATAATCACCCCCAAAATGAATCATGAGGACCTATTCATGCAAAAAGAACTTTACTGATATGCTTAAGGTAAGGACCTTAAGATGGGCAGATTAACCAGCTAGGCCCAAACTAAACACGTATATTCTTAAAATCAAGGGACCTTTCCCAATTATAGTGAGACAGAGATATGACAACAGAAAGGAAGGCAGAGAGATGTGACATGAACACGAGATCTGCTGTTGCTGGCTTTGAAGTTTCAGGCTTGGGGGAGATTGGGGCCATGAGGCTGAGAAGCCATCAAATAGAAGAGGAACAGTTAGTAATGGAAGCATTACTGGTTATGTCACCAGAAGAAAGATAAGGAAAACTTCAAATTTCTTGACAGGTTACAGGGAAGACGGAACTTACACATGAAATAAGACAGAATTCAGTTAAAGGCCAAAATACTTGTTACACATAATAAAAACTATACAATCCTAAGAAGGAAAGAAATACCATTAGCCCAAAATGTTACTGAAGTGTACAGAGTAAAAAAACTTAAAGTGGATTTTGAAGATTATGGGAAAACAGAATGGAATGAAAATATGGAGAGAAACTTCTAATTAGAACTTCTAATAAAAGCATAGCTATCACAGAAAATGTAAAGAGACAAGTAATAATAGGGACTTTTTATAGCCAAAATCTTCAAAAATGTTAAGAAGGATAAATGAGAAACAGAATGAAGGCATCAAGGTATTAAAGTTTCAAAAAACTGTCTACAAATGTATAAAAGATTATTTTTATAAGAGTTTTTATAAGAAAATATTATAGGGGCACCTGGGTGCCTTGGTGGGTTAAGCCTCTGCCCTCAGCTCAGGTCATGCTTTCAGGGTCCTGGGATTGAGCCCCACGTTGGAGCTCTCTGCTCAGCAGGAAGCCTGCTTCCCTTCCTCTCTCTCTGCCTGCCTCTCTGCCTACTTGTGATCTCTGTCAAATAAATAAATAAAATCTTTAAAAAAAAAAAAAGAATATATTATAAGGTAGGGTGCCTAGGTTGCTCAGTTGGTTAAGCAACTATATTTGCTTCAGGTCATGATCCCAGGGTCCTGGGATCAAATCCCAATGAGGCTCCCTGCTCAGTGGGAAGCCTGCTTCTCTCTCTCCCTCTGCCTGAGCTGTCCCTGCTTGTGTGCTGTCTCTCTCTCTCTTTCTCTCTCTCTATCAAATAAATAAGTAAAATCTTAAAAAAAAGAATATATTATAAAGCAATATATTATACTTAACTCTATAACCCACTACATACTAAAGCTAAAAAATATGGCTTCTCATTTTGCTCATGTCTCAAAAATTTTACTGAAATACTACTGTCCAAAAAAGTCAAATATTCCAAACTGCAGCAAAACACACTGCTCTGTGTAGATCCAATATTATGATCATAGAAATTCAAGGAAGCAACCTTTCCTATTGAGGCAGGATTAGAAAATCCATGTAGAAAGGTCTGAAAGACTTAAGGGAATCAATGTAATTAAAGAGAAATATTGATATTAAGCTTATAAAACATATGAATCATCCTGTTGCTTCCTAGGGTGATTCTTCAAATCATCTGATATTTAATCCTTATTTTATTCTCTTCTTCAGGGAGAGAAATGTAGCTGGAGCTATAGCTTCCTATTTTCCATCAACAAAATTATGAGCATTTTCCATCAACCACACACCATCAATCCCTCCCTCTCTGCACGTATTTCCCCCCAAGCATTTCAAAGAGGTACTTTGCTCTCTAATTTTACTTAAAAACAAAACTAAGGGGTGCCTGGGTGGCTCCATTGGTTAAGCAGTTGCCTTTGGGTCAGGTCATGATCCCAGGGTCCTGGGATCGAGCCCCATGTCAAGTCCCCGGGCTCTCGGCTCACCAAGAAACCTGCTTCTCCCCCTCCATCTCCCTCTGCCTGTGGCTTCCTCTGCTCACTCGTTCACTCTCTCTCTGTCAAACAAATAAATTAAAAAAATCTTAAAAAAAAAAAAAAAATAGAAACCAAACTAAGCTAAGTCTTCTCTAAGTCTCCCTCCACCTACTGTCTAGTCCTCTTTTCCTTCCCAGGCATAACACCTTCAAAAACTAAGCCTCGTTTCCCATTTAGACCTCAAATGGCTGCACTGTGCCTCTGCTTCCAACCTTCCAAAGAAACTGCGTGTGGTGAAGGGACAAGGATCTCTGTTCTTCCCATTAGTTCTCCTTTATTTTACCTCCTCAGTTCTTTGCTCAAAATAACCTCCTCACAGACTTCCTCAGCGCTCACTCTCCTTTACCTCGGCTGCAGCTTCCCCACCTAATGCAGAGATCTTTTTCTTAGCAGCTCCTGTACAGTTGGGGCTTCAATCCTCTTCATTATCTACTCTTTTAACCCTCTTCCCATGTGGTCTTTATTTGCTTCTCTAACTTCAGTTACTATGTGTTCCCTGACTACCTTAAAATGTACGTCTCCACCCAAGCCCCCTGTCTTGAGTTCTCCCCATGGAGATATCTGAAACTAAATAATGCATCTTTTCTCCCCTCCTAGGTATGCCCTGGGCCTTTAATGTATATATTTACTAATTCCTAATTCATGTCTCTACCCATTCCTTTAGTCCTTCAAGCATTAAGCCTTTTCAGTTTCATCTCTTCAAGAGCTCCCAACTGCAGCCATTTTCATCTATCCATGCTGAAGTGGTGATTCCTTAGGCTCTCCTTGTATCCCACCTGGACCCTTGCCATAGACACTTAACTGTTGTCTTTGCCTGCTGGCCTGCCTACACCCCTAAATAAACTTGCCATTATTGGTTATTAGATTGACAACTTAAAAATTCAAAATAACATCATATAAAAGGCCCATCATGGTATCTTCCTTTTATTTCACCCCCATTACTGTTGAGCACATGCCCTGTGCCTTTGCTCATCTCTGTGCCTTTTTGGGTGCTGCTTCTACTCTCTCTCGGGTTTTCCCCCATCATCTCCACTTGGGTTGGCTAACTCTTACTTGTCTTTCATACCCAGTAGAAATCTTGCTTCCTGTAAGTTTCCTCTTCTGGCTGCTGTTTTCCCCCAACACCCAAAACTATGTTAGGTGACACTCCAATATATTCCCACAGCTTCCTCCCCTTCTTGTCATAGGCCTTTTGTACTTGAATTGACACATTATTAATGCTATGATTTGCTTGCTGTCATCCTGTATCAGGAAGGTAATGCTGGTTGCTGAGATAAACCAGCCTAGAATGTCAGTATTTTATCAATAAAGTTTTATTTCTTATTCCTAAAAATCATGTCAAAACTAGGACTGGGACAAAATTAACAAAGGCTGTTTATTTATAAATTGGGGCAAGAGAACCCATGTGCCATCATTTTTATTTCATCAGAGGATCAAAGCTGTCAGAAAGGAAAGTACATTTTAAGGACTATAGAGATGAATATAAGTGTCCTATTAAAATGGTATCTTTGGAAGCAGGAGAGACTCTCTAATTGGTCTCCAGATATATTTGGCAGACAGGTTGGCTGGAGGGGAGAAGTGAATAGTTTCTGGGCATTTCAAAAGAGGAAAGGTTGCTCAGTGTTAGGCGTGGAGGAATTTTTGTGTCTGGCGATTTCTTCTAAGAAGTGGAGGTTGATGGGGTGCCTTCTTCTGGCTATACTGTCATCACAGTCTTTAGTGGGATGGTTGCCATGGGGGCAAGAAGGTTCTCAGACCAACCACAGTTTTCCTGACAACTGGGTGCCTTTCTTCGATGTGGTGATTGGGAATGTAGGCTTCTTTTTGTTATGTCCCTGCCATCCTCAAGGTTCAATGAGCAGATAAAAAAATTGGAACTATACTCACAAATCCCAAAGAGGAACTAATAAACATCATTTTTTTTTTCACGTTCCATAGGCAAAATCTGGTCCTATGGCAATGCCTGGATGCTAAAGGTACTAGGGAAACGCAGACCTCATTACGCATCTCTCTCCCAGGGACTTCTTTTTTTTTTTTTTTTTTTTTTAAGGTTTTTTTTTTTTTTTTTTTTTTTTAATTTATTTAGTCAGAGAGAGAGAGCGAGAGCGAGCACAGGCAGACAGAGTCAGAGGGAGAAGCAGGCTCCCCATGGAGCAAGGAGCCCGATGCGGGACTCGATCCCAGGACGCCGGGATCATGACCTGAGCCGAAGGCAGCGGCTTAACCCACTGAGCCACCCAGGCGTCCCTCCCAGGGACTTCTTTACACTAGGGAGGCAGAACAGAACTTCCAGATAAAAGCCCCTACCTACCCTCTTTACCACACATCCTACTAGATTTTGAATTGTAAAAAACAGACAAACAAACAAACCCCACACACACACACACAAAATGAAACAACAACAACAAAAAAAACTATGTATTTCCATTGCCCTGCAGTCAGAATGCCACATATTAGCTGTTCAAACACAAGATGGCTGAATGTTTAAATCAATAAATGTTTGAATGGCTCGGTCATCTGAAAACTCTGAGTTACTAAAATTGTGTCTTTCTATTCTTAAAGATTTACTCAAGCGAATTATGGTTAATAATGAAATAAAATCACACAATCTATAAATATAAGGCTTCATTCTGAAAGCTAATATTGAATATCCTTCTACTTGCAAAAAATGAAAATGAATCTAAGAAGCACTGTATATATATTACATATCAAATAAACTAATAGCAATATTTTAAACAGTAAAAATCAATATTATAAAATAAATTACAAAAAAAAATGTGGAAAACCCTTGCCAAAGAAATATACCTAGTATTTTGTGAAGGGAATTCAGAAAGTTCATGGATTTGAGCTTAATAATTAACTAAAAATGGGTTTCTATATAATATTTTGAGATCATTTTTGAGGCACAAGATCATTCTTACCAATATGTTCTATTTGTCACTTGAAGATATTTCTAAAATAAAATTTTCAAAAGTAAAGTATGAAATAATTATCAGCACATCACCAAGTGAAAAATAGAATAAACAACTTTCCAATTAGTTTTAGAGGTATTCAGGAATGAATTATCCTCTGCTTTCAGGTTTTCATGAATAATTCAAATTCCGCTGTCAGTAGACCTAATTAGTAATTATCCAAACTATTTCTAAATTATCTGGTTTGAAGCTACCTGTGTTGCAACTAGATGTATTTCTGATATAATTATTAACCCCATCTGTGTTGGTCTTATCTCTCTTTCTGTATCTAGTAATAGAAAAGGCATCTCCAGACAGCAGGCAAACCTACAGATTCAGTTTATTAATGTACCATTACCAATAAGCCCTCTAAGAAACTGACAACATATACCATACAAAGAGATATTTTAAGGCTTTTATAAATGCTATATTCTGCTGATTTAACTATGTAACCACAGGAAAAAAAGCTGACTCTAAAATGAAAGAATAAACCCTCTAGTGGACATATATAAGGATAGTGGGGCATAAAGACTTACTCAGGGATGGAGAGTAACATAACCAGGTAGATATAGAAGGCCCCCCCACCCCCAGAGAACCCTTTCCTCTGTGAACCTTGAAAATAATTCAACACATTTAGAAATAACATGGTACAAAAAGGAAAATCCCTTAGTTTAATGTTGCATCATAATGCTAGAAATTATGTTTTCTTTATATTTTCAATTGCAGTATATTTTTTGGTATATATTCCTGGACAAAAGTATTTTGACTTATTAATATCATCTCCCCCATGAGAAAAACAACGTTTTCAAAATAAATTTTTACATCCCAACCCCAAAACAAACTCTGAAAACCTAAAAATCCCTAACAAGTTTTGGGATAAAACAAAACTTAAAATTATAATTGTTACATAGAACATACCTCACTGATGGTTGCAAGCGCTTCATATACTCTGGGATGAAAATTCTAATTAATCACGGACATATTCCCTGATTCATTCTCATAATTTTAGATATAGATGAGATTGTATCACCTTTCTCTTCTTAAAAAGTTTTTACTGAGAGCTTGCAGAGATTATAACAAGGTAGGCAATTCTTTCAAAACAATCAAACACATTTAGTTTTAACCTACAGGAGTACATCATAAAATTTTATTTCACAATAGCTATTAATAGCTTTGGCTATTATTGCCATTAATAACTTCCTTCATCTTCATAAACATGCAAAATAAATTTTTTAAAAACTCTCTTTCTTTATTCTTTTTTTTTTTTTCCTCGTCTAGATTTTGCCAACAACTGAGAAGTATAAAAGATGTGATAGGCTTGTGGTCATTTCTTGAGTCTGCATGCTTAACATTTTTGCTTTACAGTGTTTTTCTCTGTGTTTTGTTCTTTCTCTTGGATGTATTTATAGAAACTTTTCTTATTTCCTTTGAGTCCCTTAGCTACATTATTTCATTTTGCTTTCTTGACTCTCTTATTGTATGCCTGCATTTCTTGATGGCTAGCTTATATCTATTCCTTTCAATCTCCCCTCTTTTCCATTTCCTGTACAATTCTATTTTGTATTTCAGCACTTAGAGAAACCTACCCTCACCCACAGATATTTTTTAATCTTCTCTGTATTTTTAACCTATATTGGAATCGCTGTTGAGCTTTCCATGCTGAGCTCATCTTAAAAACTTATTTCTTCCTCTTTTTCTCTCACCTTAGCAGTCGGCCAGTGATTTCATTTGAACTGATTATGTTGCTCTACACTGTCATTAAAAAAAAAAAAAAAAAAACCTCTTCAACTTTAGCCACTGTTCATTTTATTAGGAACATTGAAGAGTTATTTAACAATTACAAAGGGCTTAATAGTCTGAAAACAATATGGTAATACAGAATTATTGTATTCTAAGTCCTTCTGAGTCATTGAGATAGGACTGATCTCCCTGAGCTAGGACAACAGGAAGTTCAGATAACCTCTTTATAGACAACTACTGTTGATCAGCTCATGGATATAATGGACAAATTGTAAGAGTTGGTACCACTACCATGGCCAACCCCAGGTTCACTTATCCTAGAGCCACTCTGTATTAAAATCCTCCTGGGACTCAGAAAATTTATTAAAGAAAACTTAGCACCAAAGTATATTTTTAAACTCTCAAATTGTATATTATATTTATAAATATAGCGATGGATCCCTAGAAGATGATGTCATAAGAATAGCTAGCCTAAAAATCAAAATTTGAGTTAAAGAACTTTTAAACCTACAGACATATATTTTCAAACAAAAATCTACCAAATGTTTATGACCAATTTTGGATATCTAAGAAAAGACCTGAACCCTCACAAGTTTTGTTAACCAAAATTGAGCTTTAGATGTTAGACCTGTTCCAGCCCAGACATTTAATGATGTTGTCCCAATAATCCATTGTGTGCTCTTAAATGCATGAACTAAATTCAAGGAAATTAAACTAAAAGCTCAGCCTTCCAAACGTGAAAGAAATATAGGGATGATATGAAAGACATTGCAGCTATAGACTGTTTATGAGCCATCAGAAGGCACATTTATGGAAAGGACAAATATTATCTCATTTTATTTGACTGGCACCAGTTGAAAAAGGAACAGAAATTACATACTAGTTTCAGTGTGGCTATTTAGATACATCAATTTGAATCAGTCTCTCTCTCTCTCTCTCTCTCTCTCTATATATATATATACACATACAATATTATATAACATGTAGACCTCTTACATTTTTGTACACAGATATCCTCAAACATCTGAAAATCTAAAAAGCAAACAATCAAGCATAAAATCAAGCAGTTTCTCACAGGAAGTAGAGGAAGAAAAATCAACTTTAAGAATCTACAAACAAGACTGCCTGCTAAAGAATTACTCTGTCCACTCCCCACACAAATAGAAAGGAGGGCATTCTCCATATGCATCTGTAAATAAATGACATATAGACTTAGTCATGAATAAAAGAAAAAGGACAAATTTTTATACCATGAAGAAAGGGTAAAAGTAAAATATCATCAACATTAAGTGGATTTTTTTCTTTTTTATAGATTTTACATTTTAAACACATATGCCATGACATTTTAATGTAGCAGTCTGAAATGGAGAAATAGCACATTGATTTTGTGCCCCAGAGAAAAATAAACAATAGCACTTTCAAAAAAGGTTTTGGCCTGAGATTCTCTTGAACCATATAAAGGACATTTATCCCCAAACTGAATGACATTAGTAATGACTGTACTTCCTTGACTACTCTAAATATTCTGGTTTGATCCATCAGTGAGGTCACCAGAGTGCCCAAGCTGTAATATAATGCATTGATGAAAAATTACTATAAATTCAAATTGACATAAAGAATACCACCAAATCTAAAATACACTGCATCAATACAGAATTAATAAGGAAAGCTTGACTGATATCTTTCATGTATTTAGCCATAAAACCAGCAATTTTCAGAGAAAATTTTAATGAGTGTCATTTAAAAATGTATATCCAAGTAGCATATATTTTAAATATTTTCCTTACCTGAAATTCTTTTCCTTTATATTTTTAGTTTGCTGGCGACAGATCCTGTGTGATGATTCTTAGTAGTCCTAAAGTGAAATGAGAGAATGTGCTTTTGTCAAGATCAAACTAAAATGTTAAAATGTTTAAAAACCTGTATACTCTATTAACACAGGCAAAATCTAGTAATGGTGATTTGAGCTACATATGGCCACAGAGGAATTATTTATACCTACTCCTAGGCTTAAATACTGTCATCTAAAGAGTCTTGTTGACACATGTAATATCCGAGGTCTACTGAGGATAAAGAAAATAAAATAATATTTCTATATTTTTCTTTTGTGAAACACACTACTAACTTTGCCAAAAGATATACATTGGAATCTCATTAAAATACTCTAACTGGGATATATGATACAAGACTAATCTTTAGAAAGCATTATAAGCTAATATTCTTCCAAAGCCAGATTTGCAGAATGGAGTATAATACAACCCTAGAGCATATATAAACAACTTGGTTGACTTAGAAAGTATTATTTCAAATGTCAGTTTGACGATGGGAAACTCCCTACCATTTTTGTTTTATTACAAATGAATGAAACCTTCTTTACCCACTTCTTTATTGTTTTCTCCAATCACAATAGAAACCTGAAGTGTGGTATGCCTTAAAGAAGAAACTCAGGATGACTTATCCTCTGTGCGGCTTGGAAAACATAGGGATGCCTGCATGACCAAGTCCCACCTGACATAGGAAGAGAAGGACCAAAAAAAAGAGAGAGAAAGAGAACGCCTTTCAAAGATATGAAGGTGTTTTGGCCCTTTGCATATAATAGTACTTGCCTACAGTGCTTTAAAAGATGGAAGCAAGTTTGGTGGCCCTGCCTAGAATTACCAATGCCACCGCTGTTCTGGACTCCACCCATTTTCCTTGAATGTATACTCCATATGGACAGTCATTTCTAACTGAGTACTAGGCCATAATCTGACGCCAGAGAGGCCTCCAAAACCACTGTGTGTTTTCATTCCCATTTTCATAAGACTTCTTGTGGAAGTTCCAGGGGTAATTTGAAATTTTTTATTACAGTATGCTTCTGAGTTTAAGATTCAAGACAATGAGAACTTAAGTCATCTGGCACTAGAACTATCCAAAATTATTTTTAATCCATAGACTTTTTGTAAACAAACTAATTGGCTGAAATGTGTTAGCCTCACACCCCTGCTGAATAGTTCACATTCAAGAATCTGAGCATCTCAGAAATGTCAGTACAAATCACACACTTAGCCTAATCAAATTCATTTCCAGTACAGGCAAGCCTTTTCCGAAAGACCAAGCAATTTGAAATAAATATTTTTCCTTTCAAATTGGAGACAAACTAAGTCTTGGCATTTTTCAGTAAAATATTTATTTACATAAATAAAATAGCTTGATACTGGTTGCCTCCTCTTCATGATTCAGACAGTCAAAAAACTATGAACAAGCCCCACGTTAATTAATTTGTCAACACTTTGTCATTACCACAGATTCTGTTGGAGCTAAACTTGTGAAGTTTCTAGATAAAAAATGAAGGAGGATGTGTGCTAAATAGTGTATGTTACATGCATGCATCATTCTCTGCTCTCTCCTGTAAGCTCACTAAAATTACAGAAAGGGAAAAAGAAGAGGAGGAGGACAGGGAAGAAGAAGGAGAAGAAGAAGAAGGAAAAAGAAGAAGGAAAAGGAAGAGAAAAAGGAGGAGGAGGAAGAAGAAGGAGGAAGGAATAACCCCAGGACTCAGGAGGAAGAGAAACAGGTAGCCAACAGATGTCAACAAGTTTTTGGAGCATGAAAACCAAGTGGATGAGAGGTAAATAGTTATTAAAACAGGAGAAACTGAAAACCTAGAAAAGATGAAGTTGAAACCCAGGCAGGAAAGGATGCCAGCATGAAGCAGCCATTTATGTAGCAGAATCCCAGCAAGGCTTTAGGATTGCCAGCACCAGCTATTTCAGAATGTGGAAATCATGGTGAGACTAAAAATAAGAGTATTTAAAAATCAGTTTCAAGGAGCAGTTAGACCTCCTAATTTCCTTTCCAACCCAAACCACTCACAAGACTTCTCTCAACTTTAGTATATTTAGAGGTCTTAAATGAATCAGACTCTGGACACAGGATGGACACATCAGTAACAACTGAGAGTAGGACAGCAATTTAATACTGAAAACAGTATTACACATATAAATTTATGATTTCTCCTCCATTGTCCAGGACTCCGGGAGCCTGGTTCTAATGCTCCAGCTTCTAACTGGAGACTCTTTCCTGGGGAAACAATCAGCACCCCCCCCAAAAAAAGGTATACAGATAGTGAAATTTGGACATCCCCAACAAATTGGTGGTTCTGCTTGATCACTCAACAGTGAAGTACAATAGCCAACAAATTCTTGCCTAAATACCAGATCTTCTGGGTTTTAAGTGTTTTGATCTTAAATATAAACAGATGGTCGAAGATCTCCCAACACATGAGGAAAACCTTCACCATAAATGTTAGAAATAAACAACAATAACAATAAAACATAAAAACAAGCCAATGCAAAGAAATAGGTATAATGCAGGGGTATAAAAGTCAACTTTGAAAAGTATATATGATTCATATTCTTAAAGATACTGGTCAGTGAAGAAAACAACAGGGTGCTGTTTTTTTTTAAAGGACAGAAAAAAAGAAAGAACTTTTGAATACATAAATATGACAAACCTCCAGTTCAGGTTTTGGAAAACAAAACTCAGAAAGCTTTCAAAAAACAGTACAATAGGAAAAAATAGAGAAAAACAACAATTCATCTAAGAAGACTAACGGCTGCCCAAAACAAGTTCTAAAGAAAAAGGTAAAAAGAAAATGGAAAGGAGGAATTTGTTCAAAAAACCAAGATAACATTTCTCTAAACTGCGAGAAATACAATAGTTACCACCATAACTAATGAAAAGTGACATCCACCAAGGCACATAAACATGAAGTTTCTGAGCTCTGGAGATAAAGATATCCTAAATGCCCCTCGTGATAATGATGAGGATGAGAAGGAGGGATAAACAAAGTGACAAGCAAAAATATAGGAAGAAGGTGGGTGTAGATTTTTTTTTTCAGAAGTTATTTGTCCTAAAATTTCTTCTAAAATTATTAGTTAAGTGGTAAGGCTGAATAAAGAAATTTTTTAAACAAACACCCAAAAATGTAACTCTCTTGTACCATAAGCTATTCCAAAAATGGCTGGCTGGAGACATAACCAAAAAAGGACATAGTAGGCAGAAAATAATGGTTCTGTTTTAATAGAGACGTAAAGAGAACCCCCCGGATGATGGAGGGAGGGAAATGGCATGTTGATAACTGAACAGCAGGCCAAGATAACAAGCAGTGTCCATGGGACCAGGAACAGGAAGGTCACCAAAAAAATGTTTCTTAGGAAAGGAAAACCCTCTGACAGATTGCCTAATATGCTTGGTCTTAGTAAGAAGCATTCTTTTCTTTAAATGAACTTTATATTTA
The DNA here is from genome assembly GCF_964662115.1 of Mustela nivalis. Classification (NCBI taxonomy): domain Eukaryota; kingdom Metazoa; phylum Chordata; class Mammalia; order Carnivora; family Mustelidae; genus Mustela; species Mustela nivalis. The sequence continues at coordinate 13,459,305 of NC_139023.1, read as the reverse complement.
GGAATAATTTGAGACTTACAGAAGAGCTTCCAAAGATAGTCCAAACATTCCCTATATATTTGTCACTGGGTTTGTCATGGTTAACATCTGGAATTATCATGGTATGTTTGCAAAACTAAGAACTGGTGCTTACAAATTGCTTAAAATCTGGGGCTTTACAAATATCAATGAAGGGAGGAGGCAAGGGAAAAGTGAAAATCATGTTTCAGTTGTCAATTTAGAGCACAAAAAGAGTTAAAACAAGGCGGGGAAATATTTAAAAGATTCACATGTCTGTATGCGTGTATGCGAACCAATTTGACTACTTCTATATGCTTTGGTAGGAAAATGACTATAGACACCACACCTTCTTCTACTAATTTAAAAGAATGTTATTATCTTTTTTCACCCATTTCACAGACTGGGGAAATTCCCAACCAGGAAGAATCTGAATAGTTCATGAAACTCACGTTGAGCGCATTCTCCCACGAAGCCCTGCTCCAACATACTAGAAAGAAATTTTGATGATACACAAAGCAAAGGGAGGGAAAAGTTTAGAATAAAATAAGTCTATCTTCCTGAATATTCAAGTAGAAATATATTCTCTAAAGATGGTATTGGCATATGCCTGGGACACATGCCTTAGTTCTCCAAAACCCTCCATTTCCTCAGTAATAAAATATGTATAATAATGGCGCCTACCTCATAAAGATGCAGTGAAAATTAAGCAAGGTATTATGTCTAATATACTTAAAATTCTGTCCAGAAAACAGAGATCCCTAAACTGTAGCTCGTATTTCTTTTTATAATTTTTTTAAGATTTTATTTACTCATTTGAGAGAAAGCAAGAGAGTGAGGGAGAGCATTAATGGGGGGGGGGTTGAAGGAGAAGCAGACTCCCTGCTGAGTAGGAATCCAGCAGGGGGGCCTGGTCCTGGGACCTAGGATCATGACCTGAGCCAAAGCCAGACACTCAACCAACTGAACTACCAAGGCACCCCTAGTATTTGTATTTATATTCATGTACATATTGATATATTTAACTCATTAGTATCACTGCTGTTTAAATGAAGGGAATTAGTATAAATGTTAAATGAAGAAAAGGAAAGCCGCAGTGGGTACCTGAGCTATGCATTATCTAGGCCACAGAAAGAGTGAAAACCACATAGGGCCCAGATCCTCTGTCTTTTCCTTCATTCCTCCTCCAATCTATATACCAGGTCACCTATTCAAACACAGCAGATGCAGAAACACAATTATGTATCATGATGAAACATATAAAAGTTTTTAAATACTGATGATGTCAAAGGATAATAGAGAACTGGACACCTTAAAATATATATATATATATATTTTAAGAATAAGATCTATCAGGGTGCCTGGGTGGTTCAGTCTTCTGCTTTCGGCTCAGGTCATGATCCCAGGGTCCTGGGACTGAGACCCATATCAGGCTCTCTGCTCAGTAGGGAGCTTGCTTCTCTTCTTCTCTCTCTCTGCCTGCCTCTCTGTCTACTTGTGATCTCTGTCTGTCATATAAATAAATAAAATCTTTAAAAAATAAAAAAAATAAAAACAAATTAAAAAAAATAAGATCTATTTCTCAGTTTTGTTTAACTAACTTCAAAGACTTTCTCTTTCTTGTGGCCTAAGGATACTCTGGTTTTTCTGAAGCCTGATTATTTACTATTTCACAGTAATTATGGGAAGTGTTTCCTTGAAAATATGCTCTAGGAATGATAATTTTTGGCGCTTGACTTGGGACCTTCTATGTATAGGAAACAGATAACTACACAATCAGTAATTTCCTTCCAAGGAGTTGAAGTTAATTAAATCCATAAACTAAATTATGAGCATTAGTGTCAATACCCCCAACTGGCTAGAGACTGAATTTGTGTTCTAGAAAATTATGATAAAACAAATGCTCAATTGCTGTCAAGAATTGGAAGTTTTGGGGCACCTGGCTGCCTCTGCCTTCGGCTCAGGTCATGATCTCAGGGTCCTGCGATACATCCCCACATTGGGCTCTCTGCTCAGTGGGGAGCCGGCTTCCCTCTCTCTCTCTGCCTGCTGCTCTGCCTACTTCTGATCTCTTTCTGTCAAATAAGATATTTAAAAAAAAGAAAAGAAAGAAAAAAAAGAATTAAAAGTTTTGCCTCATGAAATAGATGTATGCATTATAATGTTGACATTGAATCAGTATGGATAGTGTTTAAGACTCAATTTTGCTTTGAACTCCATTTCTGATCTTGAGAAACTGTGTAACACCATGAGCCTTGTATGTTATATGGTATATAGATATAATAAAATAATGCTTTTTAAAGCACTTAATATGAGACCTGCCTTATAGTAAATGTTAAATCCATTCATAATAGACTACTAATTACATCATTATCATTATTTTAATAGCAAAAAGTATTAAGGCTATTTTGCCAAAGGCACATAGTTATTAAGAAAATAAGTTAATAATTTGTTAGTTTACTATTTATTTTGCTTTTCTAAGTTCCCAAATGTTGGTTTTTCCTATTGAAAACAATTTAAGTGGCAGAACTGAGATTTGATTCCAGCCATTCCATTCATTCTATAAAACCTTAGTTTCATCTCTCAGTCATAAATTGCTAAGGGATTATTTGCTGAAACGTACATTTCTCCCTCTCTCCTCCCTTTCCTTCCTTCCTTTCTCCCCGCTCCTCCATACTGCCTTCTCTTCCTTCTTTCCTTTGTCTTGGTTGTCAATGAACAGTGCTTTTAGCTAGGGCAATGAAAAGAAAAATATTTAGGGGCACCTTGATGGCTCAGTCGGTCAAGCTTTCAACTCTTGGTTTTGGCTCAGATCATGATCTCAAGGTCATGAGATTCCCTACATGGGGGTCCCCACAGGGTATGGGGCATGCTTAAGATTCTCTCTCTCCCTCTACCTCTACCCCTCCCTGACCCCACTCACACCTGTGCTCTCTAAAAAAAAAAAAAAAAGAAAAAGAAAAATGTTTACCAAGTTACACAGATGGTTCAAACATTCAACACATGCCCACATTAAAGATTTTCTTTTTTAGTCACGAATGGGAAAACCACAATAAGAACCTGTGACTTGCTCTAGGGCAACAATATTTTTATAGCCTGTCAATTGATTGTATCCCCAAAGTTCCCTCAAATTTAAATAGAGAAAAGAAAAGAGAGGATTTTATGACAGGTCAAGGGAAAAGGATTCATGTAGTGGCCTGAAGCTAGGCCAGGGGCACATCTCTCAACAGAGTAAGAAATTATTCTAACAATCTCAAAAATGTTGGAATTTAATATGTCTTTTATTATTTTATACTATATTCACAAATCTTTCAAAAAGTATATGATTTTTCTTACCAGAATTCATACAAGTATTTCTTAACAAATCAATCTGTAGTGTAAAATTGAGCCATCTAGCTTAATATAGTTTATAAAAGATTTATAGGCTTTTAGGACCAGAAGATACCCAGACTTTCTTAACTTGATTAGTTCAGAGAATTACTTCTGGGGTGCATCTCTCCCAAGGAAGAAACATGATTGACCAAATAAGCTAAGGAATCATTTGATTAAATAAAGATCAACATTTTTTTCTTCTCTGGTTTTTTTTTTTTTTAATTCCAGAACTTCTTGAATCCTTTAACATGCTCATGTAGGTTGTGAATTTCAAAGAGGAGAATATATATTGCTTAATTTTTCAAGCTTTTGTGACCAGAGATTTTTTTTTCCTAATAGTACATTTATTAAATTTTTTTAAACAATGTTTAGAAGATAATATACTCATGTATTCTGGAAGATTAAACATAAGACAAAACTGGAGTCCAAAGAATGAAGCTGTTTTCCTTATGAACAACCAGCTAATTGGTAATATTATAATAATATTAAATTGAAAGTGAACCTTGGTCTCCTGATTCCGAGTGCAGGATATTTTCCACTCTACCATTCTAAATGTTAAATACTCTCTTGAGACAGAAATGTACTTTGCAGCTACAGAAATATTGTACTTTTATATTAAGCTAAATCAAGTTACATGTCAAAAATCTAATGCTTGATGATAGACATGGAAATATCCTGGATGAGCAGTTTGAGATTCTTAACAATAGTCTTGATACTTGTTAACTCAAGTGCCTTCATTTCACTCTTGGGAAAATGGAGACTGGCTTTCATTACCCACGTCCTAAGATTATTATGTAGATAAAATAAAATAGCAGGCTTAAAAATGGAACCATAAAATGATATACAAAGAAAATGCATTGTTACTGGTAATAAACATCATTTCTGTTATCTTAGTTTTCAGAATTTATTTTGGGCATCTACTTTAATTTATTTCCTCTTCTAATGTGTTTTCTCAGATATCTAATAAAGGGCTATTACTAGTCTTCCAAAAAAATGGAAAAATTATCATGTTATACCATTTAATCCCATAGCAAGAAGAAAAATCTTAAAAATACATTGGATAGATAATTGGTCAAGGAATTATTAGAATATAAGGCACTTAAAATATAAACCGTCATTTTCAAACATTGCAATATTCTACTAGAATATATAAATATGAGTATGTACTTGAGAACTTACTGGTGGAATTTCCTAGTTGAATAACATAAGTTTCGGTTTAAGCCCAAGTTTTTTGTGCGTGTGTGTGTGTGTGTGTGTGTGTATTTTAAAGATTTATATATTTATTTGTCAAAGATAGAGAGAGCACACACAAGCAGGGAGAGCAGAAGGCAGAGGGAGAAGCAGGCTCCCCACTGAGCAAGGAGTTCAATGAAAGACTCGATCCAGGACCCCGCGATCATGACCTGAGATGAAGGTGACACTTAACTGAGTCACTCAGGTGTCCTACAAGTTTTGATATATTTAGTTAGCATACAAATATGAAAGAAAGGGACATTTTAGAAATGAGCAACAGAGGATTAATTCTGTTGTTTCATAGGAAAATCTTTCCAATCATTCATTCAACAAGTATCTATTGGCTACTCAGAATGTGCCAGGAATTATTTTCTCTCTGGGGGTACACTGGTAAACAAAACAGAAAAGAAAGACTCTTGTTCTCATGAAGTTATATTCATAAGAGTAAAATGAAAAATAAACAAGCAAAAAATAGATCATTTCAACAAAGCTCTTGGAAGATAATAAAAATAGGCTAATAAGAAAAAGCAGGCAAGGGAGAGAGATCCCTGGATGGGGAGAAAAATACTTGTGTAAAATAGCAAGGAGGGTCTGTTTGACGAAGTGCCATGTGACTGACATCCAAATGATGTGAACACACTTAAGAGCTGTGTAAAAGTCTGGCGGAAAGAGCTTTCTCTCCGTGGGAGTCGTTCTGTCCCAAGGGAATCAGAAGAATAAGATTAAAATTTCCATAGGAGAAATGAAAGATCATGTGAAAAGCAAAAATAAATAAGAAATAGAGAAGTACAATAATCAGAGATTGTGATCCTACTACCACAGCCTGAGTAGTATATATCTCTCTGTAGAGCTACAGAGAGAGCAATGATGAAAATCTATCATTCCACAGACATAAAGGCCTCTCCAAACAGAAAATGAAAAAAGAGTCCTGGGTGCATTTGACAGAATATAACTCACAGATTGGAAATGAAGTAAAAGGACAACCACACACACACACACATACACACACACACACACACACACACACACACACACAAATGGAATGCCAGTTAGTTCAGCATATTCTTGAGTGTGACAGGAAAACAAAGCCCAAGAAAAATGAATACAAACTCCCACATGTGAAGAATGGCAGTTCTTTGATGGATAAAAATGCCTCCTGTTATAGCAGTATGATGCAATGGTAAAAGACAGAAACGGATGGGGACGCCTGGGTGGCTCAGTCGGTTAAGCCACTGCCTTCAGCTCAGGTCATGATCTCAGCATCCTGTGATCAAGTCCTGCATGAGCTCCTTGCTTATCAGGGAGCCTGGCTTCTCTCTCTGCCTCTGCCTGCTGCTCTGCCTGCTTGTGTGCTCTCTCTCTCTCTTTCTCTCTTACAGATAAATAAATAAATAAGATTTTTTTTTTAAGTGTAGAAATGGATGAACAAATATATCAAAACAACATGGAGAAATTTTCTAAATTAACAGAAATAGTTCCTAAATTGGATTTAGAAATATTACGAAAAAGCCTGAGGCAGCCAAGGGATTAGAATGTTTCTAGGGAGGTTCCACCCAAGTATTACCTCAAAGAAAGAGATTTAAGAATCCAAAGAGATACCAGTCTAAAAAAGCAGGATCCAGAGTAAGACCAAAATTTTGCCTCTTTTCGCTAAGTAGCTAAAGAATTAAATTTATTCCGTATTTAACAAGGATACACTAAGTGAGATTCTCATTCAGTGTATATGTAGCATTATGGATCTTTTTATTCATCTTTACCCACGCCATCTTTATCCCAGCTCATGTTTAGCACAATAACCTATGTTTGACATAAGGTAGATGCCAAATAAATATTGGCACATTTTTAATGTAAAGTGTGAGGGCTTTGGAAATGGATCCAGTATCTTAATTTCTTGGGTCTATAATAAAAGGATACTGACCTCTCTTGGAAAAGAAATTTGAAGTGAAAGATATTTTTCCCTTTCCAGTCACCTACTACCTTACTGTTCTCAAACCATATATCAAAATCCAGATACTTTACTTTACCATCAAGGACATGTTGCTCTCAATTAATTCAAGTTTGAGGACACTGTTCAGGTCCAATTTACTCAAAGATAGAAGTTTGTAGGAGTCTGGGTGACTCAAACACACATAGACTGGGTGACTCAGACAAGAGAAATTTATTTTCTCACAGTTCTGGAGGCTAGATTTCCAACATCAAAGTGTTGCTAGGGCCGTTTCTAGTGAGGCATCTCAGCCTGGTTTATAGACAGATGCGTTCTTGGTGTGTCCTTGTATATGAGTGTGTGTGCAAAGAGAGAAATCACTGGTGTCTCTTCCTCTTCTTGTAGGAACATCAGAATTAGGGCCCATCTTTATGAGCTCATTTAAATTAATTACAAAGTTCTTTCTCCAAATACAGTCACACTGGTGGGCTACTGTTCTAATAAAGGAATTTTAGGAGAACATAATTCAGTCCATACAGAGGTTTGAAATAAAAGGACGTGCTAGCTAAAATGTTTCTCTACCTCTTATATCTTCTTTTGCTTCTTAATATTATACATATCTATTGCCTACTGCCATCAAAATTGCTGTGTTACAAACCTATTTTAAACTACTGCCAACAAATTGCTGTTACAAACCTATTTTAAACTCAAAACAGCAAGTCTTTATTCTCACATATCTGTAGGTAGAATGTGGATGCAGGTTGAGTTCACTTGGGTTAGTGGGCCAGGTCTGGGGCATCCTGGATGGCGTTCTAACCTACCTGTGATGGGTCAGCTCTGTTCCATGTAACCCACCTCCTATGGCAAGGGGGCCCTGTCTTGTTCATCTCATAGCATAGCAGAAGCTCAAAAGACAATGTCTAATCACATTCAGGGGCCTTGCTTGTGTCAAGTCTGACAACACCTCATTGGCCAAACAAGTTATTTGGCTATACCCAGAATTATTGTAGAGAATTACACTACATCCATGGAAATGGAAAAGAGAATCATTTTTTCGATTAATTTAATAAGGCATTGTACATACAACTTTTTGCCACATTCATGTTGAGATCCAAGCCTCTGGTAAAAACTTGGGGGTAGAAATAAACTGAGCAGAACATTAAGCATACTGATCCTTTGGTTTTAGAGTTTAGGAATGGGGTCTCAATACATTATGGCTTAATTAGTTTAAATTCTACACTGAGATTTGGGGGCTTCCACAAGTGTTAATTTGTCTTGCTTAATTAATTATGCATGCATACCCTTCAAATTTTCTCTCAATCCATACTAACCTTTCTTTAAAAGGTATTAAGAACCCAATGAGATTATATATGACAGCAGGAAACACAATGCCTAACGCAAAGCAGGTGCTCATGAAAGTTTTCTTCTGCACTTTGTGTCTGCCTGTTACACAAATGTAATTCAAATTGGCTCATGCACAGCATTGTTTGTTCTTAATGCCTTAGCTTCCAACATTTTGAGCTGCAAAACTCCTTAAAGATTTTAAAAGAGAAACACCTAAATATAGTTGAACTAAACTGACAGTTTGATCTCACTTTTAGTGCCTAGGCAGCAAAACAGTCCTAACTGAGTTTGCCACCCATTGATTTCCAGAACCTTATTCTAAAACCAGTACCCTTTGGGATCATCTTCAATATGGAGAGGCCAAACTGCAGTCTGTTTAATCTAACATATGCCATAAACTTGTAACATTCGCAAGGAATATGTCAAAAGACCTTTGCAAATTCCCAAATGCATAAATGTCACAATAGCATATAATTTCTCATGTAAATCTGTTGGATGTAATGATGCATTTAAATAACCTCTCAGACCTCTAATGAGGGCCTCTGCTTACCTAAAGACAAGCTAAGGACAACAGAACCATGCTGACATGGAGATAGAGTGGTTGAGGAGGCTCACTCACAGCCTTATGATTTTCTCCCCTCAGACTGGCCTCAAGGACACACGATTTAATCATGAACGCCACACATTTATCAGTATCATAAGTCATGAAATCTCCAAATTTCATGTACCTCACCAAAACCACAAATGTTCAATCTGTGAATGGTAAGGGTCCACTCCACCATGAGGGGAATTCAGGGGAATATTAGGAGGTAAAAGACATGTGCTAGAAAAGGAAATGAAATAAAACACATAAAACCCCCGCAGTGGCACAAATGAGAGATTGCGTATATTCAACTCAGTCTTTCCATGATTGATTAAGATGTGCAACAACTAACAACTTAGTACAAACAGGAACCAATAACCTGAGTTACAAGCTCTGCCATAAGAAATACATATCCCCATGCTCCCATTACACAATGAACATCCATTAGCATATAACCTTCCACTTACAAGTACACATGGGAATCCTGCCAATAGGACACTATATGCTGAAGATGATTAAATCAGCATTACAGAGAGAAGAGCACAAAGAGACCTTCTAAACAATTTAATTACTAGCACCACATTTACTGGAAGACAGAGTTTGAAATCTCCTATCACTGGCTATTTGTGAGATGAAATTTCAGACTTGTAGGAGAAAGACAATACCAGATGCTCTTTATTACTAACCAATTCTGGTTTTCTGTAATAAATGCCCTTTTACTTTAATACTGGTGTGTTCACATAAATACTAAATTATATTAAGTGGCAATGGTGATGATGATGATGATGATGAAGAGGAGGAGGATGGTGGCCGACATTCTACCAGGCTCTGCTCTATGTGCTAATCATGAATTATGACGTTTAGATATAAAAATTTTGTAAGATAAATCCTATCACTGTTCCCATTTTATAAGAAAAGAAAAAGATGCAAAGAACTAGTAAGCATAACAATAAATACAGAATTCAAAATAAGAAGATTGGAAAGAGTCAGAATAAATACATCTAACATCTATTAAGCTGTTTGTAAGGCCTACATGAGTTTAAGCATTGTAAGTCATCTAAAGCAAAATGTGGAAGAAAGATTTCAAAAATATTAGCTCTTATTAAGAGCTCTATTAGCTATTACTTTATTAAAAGGATATTTGATTCATTATAGGCTACTCTCATTTCTAAGCAATGACTCAATATATAAGTTGAATAGTTCTAACAATACATATGTTCACAAAGCAATTCTTGTTAAAATATAATTTCATGCATTTTAACATGAAAACTTGTAAATTTGGAAGGTGTTGTTATATTTAGGACAGTCATTATAAAATGTAATTAGCCTTTTGCTACCCAAACTTGTGACACATCTTTACATTTCTTTTTTCTTAAACTCAGGTAAAAAAGTTGAAATTCTAAGTGAACTCACCTCATATAATGACAGGGAATTTGAAGAAAAATTATTCAATAGCTGTAAGAAATTTCTTTAAGAAAACTCTGAAAAATAAGGGCTTGGCATCATGAAATTACTTTATCAATTAGCTATTGATGTAAAACAAATGAGCACAGAATCCACGTGACATGCCACAGTTTGTAGGATGGTTAGCCAGGACAGCTCTTCTTCGGGCATTGACAGCTGAGGAAGCTCTGCTTCCTCGTGAAGATCTGAGGTTGGCTGGGTTGACTCTGCCTCACCTATGTTCTCTCTGGGTCTCAGTGTGGAAAAGCAATTCCACCTAGAGATGGCTCTTCTCATGGTCATGGCAGAGGTAGCTCAAGCAGAACACACAAAGCATCTTAAAGTCTAGGACTGGAACTGATAATGTGTCACTTCCATCTTATTATAATGGCTAAAAACGTGACATGAGCAAACTCAAGTTTAGATGAAAGACATACACGTTTTCCAAGATGAGGTTATTGCAAGGTGTGGATGAAAGGAAGGGTGAGAAATTGGGACCAATAATTCAGTCTAACAAAAACATTAGAATCTCATTTGAGAAAAGAAAAGCTGATAAGCAGTGACTTGGACAAGATGGTCCTTACCAGACCCTGGTCTCTTGGTTTCTTGATTTCTTTACCTCCAGTAAACGTTTTCTGCATGCTATCTCAACCATCAACTACCATCTTCACATCTTTTAATTCAAGCAACCCTCCCTCAAATTATAACGTCTTATCCTTCCTGCTTACCTAGTCACTTAATGTAATTTTATTATTAATGAACATTATGAAATATTTATTTATTTTTTTAAGATTTTATTTATTTTATTTGACAGACAGAGATCACAAATAGGCAGAGAGGCAGGCAGAGAGAGAGAGAGGAGGAAGCAGGCTCCCCGCTGAGCAGAGAGCCCGACGTGGGACTCGATCCCAGCACCCTGAGATCATGACCTGAGCCAAAGGCAGCGGCTTAACCCACTGAGCCACCCAGGCGCCCCACATTATGAAATATTTAATATGACTATTACATAAATAATAAACACACTATGTATTATTGAGCACTTCCTAGGGGCCAGATAATGAATGAAATGCTATATGTCAACTTATATAAGCCTCATAACAACATGATAAAATAGGAACTATTTTTATCCTATTATATAAGCAAGATAATTGAGGCACAGAGATATTAATAACTTGTTCAGAACATACACTTAAGTGGCTGAGTCTCAATTCAAACCAAGATAATCTGGTTCAGGAATCTGTTATCAGCCAAACCACACATAGCCATTCCATTCTTACATTTCTTTGACAAAATTTAGACCTCCAAAATATTCACCTTCATTCTTTTTTGCTATCAATCACACATTCATGTCTCTTATATCCTCTACCTGTTGATAGTTACTTAGGGTTACCATCACAATCACTCCCTTGTAAATCCCCTCTACTGATTCACCCCTTCCCAGTATAGATTAAAACCAGCTATCATCCTACAAATATACCTGAATATTTCCAGAAAAAGAAACAGATTAATATCAGGCAGTCTTATATTAATTTCTGACCTTATATCAAAACTGACCTGTAACACTCCATGATGTTCCAGCAATATTCCTCCAGTACTTTTTTTTTAATTTATTTTTTATTTATTTTTAGCATAAGAGTATTCATTATTTTTGCACCACACCCAGTGCTCCATGCAATCCGTGCCCTCTCTAATACCCGCCACCTGGTACCCCAACCTCCCAACCTCCTGCCACTTCAAACCCCTCAGATTGTTTTTCAGAGTCCATAGTCTCTCACGGTTCACCTCCAGTACTTTTTTTTTTTTTTTTTGAGGGTAGAATGATGTATAGGAATACCAATATTGGGAAAGCAGAGTGGAGTGTGTGTCCTTTCATTATTGTCACTATTGGGTCCTATCAGTTACTGGGCATCCTCTGTGACACAGACCCATCTTTACCTCTGAAGACATTCGAAAAAAGAAATGTTACACCCTATTGGTTAGCTTTCCACCTAAGGGACAAACATCATATATATATTCACATCCCACAAGAAAAAAAGAGATTCGGAAAAGACAATATAAGTAAAATAAATGTTAAAAACACCAATTATGGACACTTGTGTGGAGACAATTCAGGGCAATGGAAGAAAACTAAGTTATAAGAGGCACTTTATTGACATTCCATTGTCAGTCCCTATTTAGACCCTGATCCTTTTACAGAATCCTCTCTCTCAGTGCTGTTAGAGAAACTTTGTTAGAGAAAGTGGCTTGCAATCCCCTCTGGAACTTGAGAAAGCAGTGCTAGGACAAAAGCTGGAAAGTTAAACTGTAGAGTACGGTGGAGATCGGGGAAAAAAAGTCAAAGAGGCTCTCTCCCTTTGGTCATATCTTCCTTGGACCAAAGAAATAGGTATCCCCAATCATACTTTCTCAGGCATACCCATAGGCAGCACAATCTACCACTACTGTCCTTACAGTGGTGAGAGGAGACAAAAAGTTTAAGCAATCTATTTTGATGCAATTCCCTCCTTAAGTTTGTTGAGTTTTTGGCAGTAAAGACATTCAGGAAATAGAGACACTGAGCCAAATTTGGACACTTCACTGAGAGATTATGACTTAAAGGTTGTTACCTTACCCTTTGTGGCTGGCCAGGGAAAAGGGGACAGAGTTTCAGGAAATTGAATATGGAAAATAGAAATGCACATTAACATCCTATGGCATTTCAAGTTGTATCTTCCTTTCAAGGCCTCTTTCTCCGTAACTCCTTCTGGAGCTAGCTCAGCTTCACAGACCTGCTAGTGGACAGGCAGGTGACATGAGAATTTATTTGGCCTATTTCCCAACCAATACAAGCCCATTCTTAGAAGATCCATGACAAATGGTCATCAACTCCCCGCAAGGCAGCTTGGTACACTGACCTCTTTACCTCAAATTGATGTACTCTTCTGATTTTTTTTATATATAAATGACATATAATATTAAATTACTTAAAGGTGTACAACATAATGATTCAATATATAATATATACCTAACACTTTTGCTTTCCCACTATCAAAAATAAATATTTTACCAACTTCTTAGTGAAATGCAACTGCCATATTTGTCCATTTTAAGGAATTTTTTTCAAATTTTAAAAGCACTTAACAATTGTTATCAGCCCCATGATAAATTATGCCATTGCATATTTATTAGACAAAAAAAGTCTTACTTTAGAATTTAGAGAATCAGGGTCAATATCTTGGAAAAAAAAGTGTCAGAAACAATAGTGATACATTCTTTTAACCTCTATAAGTCAAACCACTGTGGGATTGGGGAGAGGAAGTGATGGCTCACGGGTATTTAACAACATTCCCAAAAAGCAAGCTCTACAAAATTTCAAGTGCACAGGTTTTAGTTCTTTTATTATTTTTTTGCTTAATTTGCCTTATCTTATTTTAGAATTTTTCAGTACAGTATCATCAATACTCTAAATTACACAGAGGACAGTATTATTAGGGAAAAAACAAACATTAGCAATCATGAGTCAGAAGTAATTTATAAGAGACTCTAAATGTGAAATTTTAAGAGTATCTTAACTCAGTTATCTCACTCACACTTTTTACTTGTATGTGAATGATATGTGATAAAATATGTCTAAATCTAAAAGTGACTTTCATACACGTAAAATAAAACTAGCTGGAAAATATTATATCACAATTTAATTAGCAATAGTTTTTCTTATTGTACTATAAATGTCTTACATATGTGTTCTAAAAAAGAAATACATTATTTTTTAATTTAAATTCAATTAATTAATGTATAATGTGTTATTGGTTTCAGAGGTACAGGTCTGTGATTCATTAGTCTTATATAATACCCTGTGCTCTTTATATTACATGCCCTCCTTAATATCCATCACCTAGTTACACATTTCCCCTCTCTTCCAGTAACCCTCAGGTCATTTCTTATGATTAAGAAACAAGGGCTTTGAATGACACACTGGACCAGATGGACTTCACAGATATATTTCAGAGCATTCCATCCTAAAGGATGTTAAAGTCCCCTACTGTTAATGTATTATTATCAATGTGTTTCTTTAATTTTGCTAATTATTTTATCTATTTGGCTGCTCTCATGTTAGGGGCATAATATATATATATATATATATATATATATATATATATATATATATAGTTGTTAGATCTTCTTGTTGGATAAATCCTTTAATTATGATATAGTGTCCAGCCTCATCTCTTATTACAGCTTTGGTTTAATATCTAATTTGCTTGATAACAGGATTGCCACCCTAGCTATCTTCTGATACTGTCTATTAACATGATAATTTATTTTCCATCTCCTCACTTTGGAGGTGTCTTTGGGTTTATAAGGAGTCTCTTGCAAGCAGCATATCAATGGGTCTTGTTTTTTTTATCCAATCTAATACCCTCTGTCTTTTGATTCGGTCATTTAGCCCATGTATATTCGAAGTAATTACTGAAAGATATGAATTTAGTGCCATTGTATTGCCTGTAAGGTGACTGTTTCTGTATATTGTCTCTGTTCTTTTCTGGTCTATGTTACTTGCAGACTCTCTCTTCACTTAAAAGATCCCTTCTAATATTTACTGCAAGGCTGATTTAGTGATCACAAATTTTTTTTAGTTTCTGTTTATCCTGGAAGCTTTTAATCACTCCTTCTGTTTTGAATGACATTCTAACTATGTATATTATTCCCATTTAGCACCCTGAATATATCATGCTAATCCTTCCTAACCTGCCAGGTCTCTGTGGATAGGTCTGTTGCCAGTTGAATGTTTCTACCCTTGTAGATTACAGACCTCTTGTCCTGAGCTGCTTCCAGGATTCTCTCTTTGTCTCTGAGATTTTCAAGTTTCACTATTATATGTTGGGGTGTGGACCTATTTTTATTGATTTTGAGGGGGATTCTTTGTGCCTCCTAAACTTGAATTCCTGTTTCCTTCCCCAGATTAGGGAAGTTCTCCACTAAAATTTCATATATCTTCTGCCTCTCTCCTTCCTCTTCTTCTGGGATCTGAGTTATTCTAATATTGTTTTGCTTTATGGCATCACTTATCTCTTGAATTGTATGGTCATGCTTCAGTAGTTATTTCTATTTTTCTCAGCTTCTTTATTCTCCATCATTTTGTCTTCTACATCACTAATTTTCTCTTCTGCTTCATTTATTCTAGGAATTAGAGCCTCCATTTTTTATTGCATCTCATTCATAGCCTTTTTTATTTCAACTCGATTAGATTTTAGTTCTTTTATTTCTCTAGAAAGGGATTCCTCATTGCCTTCTATGCTTTTTTTCAACTCCAGCTAGTAGTATCTTCATAATTGTTATTCTGAACTCTAGTTCTGCCATGTTACTTCTGTACATACTAATTAGATCTCTGACAGTCAGAACTGCCTCTTGTTCTGTTTTTTGGGGTGAGTTTTCCATCTTATCATTATGTCCAGAGAAGGATAGATGAACAATAGAATTAAATACTAAATGGCAACAACAACCTCACAGAAATATACACTAAACAAATCATAAGAGACTTGAAACAGAAAAAAATTAATATAATCAGACAGTTCAACAGAACAAAGCAATATACTGGCATCCTGTGTATATTTTGGTTTGTTAGAGAACTAGATCCCTAAACTGTAAAGAAAGAGAAACTTAGGGAGGAGGAGTCAAGATGGCGGAGAAGTAGCAGGCTGAGACTACTTCAGCTAGCCGGAGATCAGCTAGGTAGCTTATCTAAAGATTGCAAACACCTGAAAATCCATCGGCAGATCGAAGAGAAGAAGAACAGCAATTCTGGAAACAGAAGAACAACCACTTTCTGAAAGGTAGGACCGGCGGAGAAGTGAATCCAAAGCGACGGGAAGATAGACCCCGAGGGAAGGGGCCGGCTCCCCGCAAGCGGCGGAGCAAGGGGGCACAAAATCAGGACTTTTAAAGTCTGTTCCACTGAGGGACATCGCTCCAGAGGCTAAAGCGGGGCGAAGCCCACGCAGGGTCAGCGTGGCCTCAGGTCCCGCAGGGTCACAGAAAGATCGGGGGTGTCTGGGTGTCGCAGAGATTGCGGGTATTGGAACGGGAAAGCCGGCTACAGAGACAGAGCCGACAGTAAGCTCGCAGCTCAGGGTTACCTTGAACGGGTCTCAGGCTCGGAGAGCTCGGAGCGCGGCCAGAGGTCAGGCAGACGGGAGTAACTGGGTGCTGTTCTCTGAGGGCGCACTGGGGAGTGGGGCGCTGGGCTCTCGGCTCCTCCAGGCCGGAGACCAGGAGGCCGCCATTTGTATTCCCGTCCTCCGGAACTCTACGGAAAGCGCTCAGGGAACAAAAGCTCCTGAAAGCAAACCCGAGCGGATTACTCACCCGGGCCCCGGGTAAGGGAGGTGCAATTCTGCCTGGGGCAAAGACACTTGAGAATCACTACAACAGGCCCCTCCCCCAGAAGATCAACAAGAAATCCAGCCGAGACCAAGTTCAACTACCAAGGAGTGCGGTTTCAATACTGAGGAGAGCAGCAGAATTCCAGAGGAGGAGAAAGCAAAGCACGGAACTCATGGCTTTTTCCCTGTGATTTTTTTTAGTCTTGCAGTTAATTTAATTTTTTTCTTTTTCATTTTTTGTTTTTTTCTTGCCTTCTGGTAAATTTTTTTTAACTTTTACCTTTTTCTTTTTTAACGTTTTTTAACTAGTTTATCCAATATATATATTTTTTCTTTTTTATATTTTTCTTATTTGTTTTCTTTTTTTAATTCTTTTCATTTCTTTTTTTTTCTTTTTTCTTTTTTTTTATTTCTTCCTTTTTGAACCTCTTTTTATCCCCTTTCTCCCCCCCTCATGATTTGGGATCTCTTCTAATTTGGTTAAAGCAGATTTTCCTGGGGTTGTTGCCAGCCTTTTAGTATTTTACTTGCTCCTTCATATACTCTTATCTGGACAAAATGACAAGACAGAAAAATTCAACACAAAAAAAAGAACAAGAGGCAGTACCAAAGGCTAGGGACCTAATCAATACAGACATTGGTAATATGTCAGATCTAGAGTTCAGAATGACAATTCTCAAGGTTCTAGCCGGGCTTGAAAAAGGCATGGAAGATATTAGAGAACCCCTCTCGAGAGATATAAAAGCCCTTTCTGGAGAAATAAAAGAACTAAAATCTAACCAAGTTGAAATCAAAAAAGCTATTAATGAGGTGCAATTAAAAATGGAGGCCCTAACTGCTAGGATAAATGAGGCAGAAGAAAGAATTAGTGATATAGAAAACCAAGTGACAGAGAATAAAGAAGCTGAGCAAAAGAGGGACAATCAGCTACTGGACCACGAGGGGAGAATTCGAGAGATAAGTGACACCATAAGACAAAACAACATTAGAATAATTGGGATTCCAGAAGAAGAAGAAAGAGAGAGGGGAGCAGAAGGTATACTGGAGAGAATTATTGGGGAGAATTTCCCCAATATGGCAAAGGGAACGAGCATCAAAATTCAGGAGGTTCAGGGAATGCCCCTCAAAATCAATAAGAATAGGCCCACACCCCGTCACTTAATAGTAAAATTTACAAGTCTCAGTGATAAAGAGAAAATCCTGAAAGCAGCCCGGGAAAAGAAGTCTGTAACATACAATGGTAAAAATATTAGATTGGCAGCTGACTTATCCACAGAGACCTGGCAGGCCAGAAAGAGCTGGCATGATATTTTCAGAGCACTAAACGAGAAAAACATGCAGCCAAGAATACTATATCCAGCTAGGCTATCATTGAAAATAGAAGGAGAGATTAAAAGCTTCCAGGACAAACAACAACTGAAAGAATTTGCAAATACCAAACCAGCTCTACAGGAAATATTGAAAGGGGTCCTCTAAGCAAAGAGAGAGCCTACAAGTGGTAGATCAGAAAGGAACAGAGACCATATACAGTAACAGTCACCTTACAGGCAATACAATGGCACTAAATTCATATCTCTCAATAGTTACCTTGAATGTTAATGGGCTAAATGTCCCTGTCAAAAGACACAGGGTATCAGAATGGATAAAAAAACTAACCCATCTATATGTTGCCTCCAAGAAACTCATTTTAAGCCCGAAGACACCTCCAGATTTAAAGTGAGGGGGTGGAAAAGAATTTACCATGCTAATGGACATCAGAAGAAAGCAGGAGTGGCAATCCTTATATCAGATCAATTAGATTTTAAGCCAAAGACTATAATAAGAGATGAGGAAGGACACTATATCATACTCAAAGGGTCTGTCCAACAAGAAGATTTAACAATTTTAAATATCTATGCCCCCAACGTGGGAGCAGCCAACTATATAAACCAATTAATAACAAAATCAAAGAAACACATCAACAATAATACAATAATAGTAGGGGACTTTAACACTCCCCTCACTGAAATGGACAGATCATCCAAGCAAAAGATCAGCAAGGAAATAAAGGCCTTAAACGACACACTGGACCAGATGGACATCACAGATATATTCAGAACATGTCATCCCAAAGCAACAGAATACACATTCTTCTCTAGTGCACATGGAACATTTGCCAGAATAGATCACATCCTCGGTCCTAAATCAGAACTCAACCAGTATCAAAAGATTGGGATCATTCCCTGCATATTTTCAGACCACAATGCTCTAAAGCTAGAACTCAACCACAAAAGGAAGTTTGAAAAGAACCCAAATACATGGAGACTAAACAGCATCCTTCTAAAGAATGAATGGGTCAACCGGGAAATTAAAGAAGAATTGAAAAAAATCATGGAAACAAATGATAATGAAAATACAACGGTTCAAAATCTGTGGGACACAACAAAGGCAGTCCTGAGAGGAAAATATATAGCGGTACAAGCCTTTCTCAAGAAACAAGAAAGGTCTCCGGTACACAACCTAACCCTACACCTAAAGGAGCTGGAGAAAGAACAAGAAAGAAACCCTAAGCTAAGCAGGAGAAGAGAAATCATAAAGATCAGAGCAGAAATCAATGAAATAGAAACCAAAAAGACAATAGAGCAAATCAACGAAACTAGGAGCTGGTTCTTTGAAAGAATTAATAAAATTGATAAACCCCTGGCCCGACTTATCAAAAAGAAAAGAGAAATGACCCAAATAAATAAAATCATGAATGAAAGAGGAGAGATCACAACTAACACCAAAGAAATACAAAGTATTATAAGAACATACTATGAGCAACTCTACACCAACAAATTTGACAATCTGGAAGAAATGGATGCATTCCTAGAAACATATAAACTACCACAACTGAACCAGCAAGAAATAAAAAGCCTGAACAGACCCATAACCAGTAAGGAGATTGAAACAGTCATTAAAAATCTCCAAACAAACAAAAGCCCAGGGCCAGACAGCTTCCCGGGGGAATTCTACCAAACATTTAAAGAAGAACTAATTCCTATTCTCCTGAAACTGTCCCAAAAAATAGAAATGGAAGGAATACTTCCAAACTCATTTTATGAGGCCAGCATCACCTTGATCCCAAAACCAGACAAGGACCCCATCAAAAAAGAGAGCTATAGACCAATATCCTTGATGAACACAGATGCGAAAATACTCAACAAAATACTATCAAATAGGATTCAACAGTACATTAACAGGATTATTCACCACGACCAAGTGGGATTTATTCCAGGGCTGCAAGTTTGGTTCAACATCTGCAAATCTGTCAATGTGATACAACACATCAATAAAAGAAAGAACAAGAACCATATGATACTCTCAATAGATGCTGAAAAAGCATTTGACAAAGTGCAGCATCCCTTCCTGATCAAAACTCTTCAAAGTGTAGGGATAGAGGGCACATACCTCAATATCATCAAAGCCATCTACGAAAAACCCACCGCAAATATCATTCGCAATGGAGAAAAACTGAAAGCTTTTCTGCTAAGGTCAGGAACACAGCAGGGAAGTCCATTATCACCACTGCTATTCAACATAGTACTAGAGGTCCTAGCCTCAGCAATCAGACAACAAAAGGAAATTAAAGGCATCCAAATCGGCAAAGAAGAAGTCAAATTATCACTCTTCGCAGATGATAGGATACTATATGTGGAAAACCCAAAAGACTCCACTCCAAAACTGCTAGAACTTATACAGGAATTCAGTAAAGTGTCAGGATATAAAATCAATGCACAGAAATCAGTTGCAGTTCTCTACACCAACAGCAAGACAGAAGAAAGAGATATTAAGGAGTCAATCCCATTTACAATTGCACCCAAAACCATAAGATACCTAGGAATAAACCTAACCAAAGAGGCACAGAATCTATACTCAGAAAACTATAAAGCATTCATGAAAGAAATTGAGGAAGACACAAAGAAACGGGAAAATGTTCCATGCTCCTGGATTGGAAGAATAAATACTGTGAAAATGTCTATGCTACCTAAAGCAATCTACACATTTAATGCAATTCCTATCAAAGTACCATCCATCTTTTTCAAAGAAATGGAACAAATAATGCTAAAATTTATATGGAACCAGAAAAGACCTCGAATAGCCAAAGGGATATTGAAAAAGAAAGCCAACGTTGGTGGCATCACAATTCTGGACTTCAAGCTCTATTACAAAGCTGTCATCATCAAGACAGCATGGTACTGGCACAAAAACAGACACATAGATCAATGGAACAAAATAGAGAGCCCAGAAATAGACCCTCAACTCTATGGTCAACTAATCTTCGACAAAGCAGGAAAGAATGTCCAATGGAAAAAAGACAGCCTCTTCAATAAATGGTGCTGGGAAAATTGGACAGCCACATGCAGAAAAATGAAATTGGACCATTTCCTTACACCACACACAAAAATAGACTCAAAATGGATGAAGGACCTCAATGTGAGAAAGGAATCCATCAAAATCCTTGAGGAGAACACGGGCAGCAACCTCTTCGACCTCTGCCGCAGCAACATCTTCCTAGGAACAATGCCAAAGGCAAGGGAAGCAAGAGCAAAAATGAACTATTGGGATTTCATCAAGATCAAAAGCTTTTGCACAGCAAAGGAAACAGTTAACAAATTCAAAAGACAACTGACAGAATGGGAGAAGATATTTGCAAACGACATATCAGATAAAGGACTAGTGTCCAGAATCTATAAAGAACTTAGCAAACTCAACACCCAAAGAACAAATAATCCAATCAAGAAATGGGCAGAGGACATGAACAGACATTTCTGCAAAGAAGACATCCAGATGGCCAACAGACACATGAAAAAGTGCTCCATATCACTCAGCATCAAGGAAATACAAATCAAAACCACAATGAGATATCACCTCACACTAGTCAGAATGGCTAAAATCAACAAGTCAGGAAATGACAGATGCTGGCGAGGATGCGGAGAAAGGGGAACCCTCCTACACTGTTGGTGGGAATACAAGCTGGTGCAGCCACTCTGGAAAACAGCATGGAGGTTCCTCAAAATGTTGAAAATAGAACTGCCCTATGACCCAGCAATTGCACTATTGGGTATTTACCCTAAAGATACAAACATAGTGATCCAAAGGGGCACATGCACCCGAATGTTTACAGCAGCAATGTCCACAATAGCCAAACTATGGAAAGAACCTAGATGTCCATCCACAGATGAATGGATCAAGAAGATGTGGTATATATACACAATGGAATACTATGCAGCCATCAAAAGAAATGAAATCTTGCCATTTGCGACAACATGGATGGAACTAGAGTGTATCATGCTTAGCTAAATAAGTCAAGCAGAGAAAGACAACTATCATATGATCTCCCTGATATGAGGAAGTGGTGATGCAACATGGGGGCTTAAGTGGGTAGGAGAAGAATCAATGAAACAAGATGGGATTGGGAGGGAGACAAACCATAAGTGACTCTTAATCTCACAAAACAAACTGAGGGTTGCTGGGGGGAGGGGGTTTGGGAGAAGGGGATGGGATTATGGACATTGGGGAGGGTTGTGCTTTGGTGAGTGCTGTGAAGTGTGTAAATCTGGTGATTCACAGACCTGTACCCCTGGGGATAAAAATATATGTTTATAAAAGATAAAAAATTAAAAAAAAACGAAAGAGAAACTTATATATGCACAAAAAGAAAACTAAATACAATGAAAGGACAGAATGTAAGTGTAAAAATGAAAATTACATAAGATTTTAACAAAAAAGAAGAACTAAAAAAGAGAGAGAATATGATCAAACAGGTAAAGAAAACAGAGCAATACACTAGGTTTGGGTTATTTTGGTCTGTTTGTTAGAAGAAACTGCATCCCAAAATTGTAAAGAAAGAAAAAGTTATGTATATACAAAAATAAAATTAAATACAGTGAAAGGACATAATATAACTATAAAAATAAAAATTTGAAAAAAATTTTAAGAAGAGTTGATAAAAGAAGAAATTGGTTGAATAAAGAAGAAGAAAAACATAAAGTTGAAAGACCAAAGAATCATGGGGTGGGGGTGGGGGTTGGGGAACATGAATTCTATATACTATTTTCCCCTAACACTGGAGTTTTGCAGTTCCATGTGATCAGTAAACTCGGTCTTAGTGATAGGTTCTTAGTGATCTTTGGGGGGGCAGGAGCTGTTGCACTGATTCTCATGTGTCTTCTCCCCAAGCAGAATTGCACTGCCCTTGCCAGGGGATCAGGCTAAGTAAGTGGCTCTGAATTGCTCTATGTGGCTTTTGTTCCCTGAAGGCCTTCCCAGCAGCCTTAGAGGATGAGAATGAAAATGGCGACCTCCCAATCTTTAGCCCCAGAGCTGAAAACTTGCACCCCTGACTCCTCAGTGAACTCTCAGAGAAAAGCAGTTCATCATTCCTGTTTCCCTTGTCTCCATCTGCAGTCTGTGCTCACGCAGATTGTGACAAAGCATTTCTATCTCAGGCAAGCAATCTTGTTTCAAGTCTCCAAACCCAGTATTTTCCTATGGTGCACACCTGGGCTGCTCCTCCCAGGGAGGGAGGGGGTCTTGCGATGGTTCTGCCACTTGCTGGGCCCCTACTCAGAGAGTGGTCACCTGACCAAGCTGCAGTTCATGATTTACGGGCAACACCAAGCTGAAAGGCCACTCCTGGACTCACTGATTGCAGCTGGCTTCCCCACTCCAATGCCTGGGAGCTCTGCTGCACCCTAGGCAGCTCTGTCTTCCTGTGACCCTGGAGATCCTGAGACCACATTGTCCCACTTAGGATTCTGTCATTCTTCATCACCTGGTGTCATTCAGGCAGGATGTCCCTCACCAGAACAGACTTCTAAAAGTTCTGATTATGTGCTCCACTGCTATATCACTTTCTAGTACCAGCTTATAGAGGCTCCATCCCCCTGTGGCTTATTTTCCCATATATCACCTTGGATTCACTTCACCTGGCACAAAGTGGTAGTTTTTCTATTTGTAGAGTTGCAGCTATTCTTTCCTTAGATCTCAAGTTGAGTTCACAGGTGTTCAGAATGATTTAATGGCTATCTAGTTGAATTCCTGTGACCAGACAAAACTAAGTTCTCCTACTCCTCCACCTGCTTGGACTCCTCCCAGGGAGAGAGACAAAAACCTTCATTATTGAAGAATTCTCCTAGTTTTCAATACTCGGTGATGCCATAAAAAAAAAAAAAAATGTGTGATAAACAGAATAATGACCCCTAACAATGTCTGTGTTCTAATCTCTGGGACCTGTGGGTAAATTACTTTCCATGGAAAAGGGGACTTGGCAGATATGGTTTAAAAAGCTGAAATAGAAAGTTTATTCTGTATTATTTTAGTAGTCCTGATGCTAAACTACTAGCTTTGAAGATAAAGGTAGAGGCCAAAAGCCAAGGAATGCAGGAGGCCTCTAGAACCTGGTAGAGGAAAAAAAAAAAATCTCCTTACAGCCTTCAGAAGGAATATAGAGGAATATAGCCCTACCTGCATCTTGATGTTATAAGATTTCATCACCAGAACTGTAAGAAAATAAATTTGTATGTTGTAATTCAATAAATTAGAGACAATCTGTTATAAAGCAATAGGAAATTAATACTAAGTATACATGGTCTTAAATATTTTCAAAATTAGTTTGGATAACAGAAGTTTTACCACAGGCTCTCATGATACAATATTCTGAGGAATAATCTTTAGGAAATTCTGCTTTAGCATAATCCAGATGCAGCAATGTTAGTATTTAAAAGCCTCAGATTCTAGAGCAGACTAACTGGGTCCAAATCCTGGACCTCCTACCTACTAGCTGATTCTTTTAACCCCTCCTGGATATTTCAGATTCCTTGCTTGTAAAATGGGAATGATAGTACTTACTTCAAAGACCTTTTATATGAGAATGAAGAGAGTTAATGTTTACTAAGACTTTAGAGTAGTGGTTATCCTCTATTGTAAAAACAATGTTTGTTTGTTTATAAAAGATAGTGACACCATGTGAAGTTACTAGGAGATTGGGTAAAAAAGGAAATTACACCTAGCTGTACTTGAATATTAGATAAATGTGTAAGTCAAAGACTCTGTTTTTGTGGTAATAATGGACACATGACTCATATGGTAGTAGGGTTTTAGAGATAAACAGTTTCATCTTAATTTGATACAATAAAAGAAAGAATGATTTTAAGACTTTAATCTGAAAAAAAAAAATTTGTCCTGACCTCATGAATTCACATTATCCACAGACCCGAAAAGCAAACTCATTTTAAGAAGCAGCCCTACTTTGCCTACTTCTATTATTTGTTTAAATCTAAACCTCTGAAAACTATTCCCTTCCCACTTATCATTTCAATTAATTAGAAATTGCTTTCTCCCAATTAATATTATTACTTCATCAGCTCTGTTATGTTTTTGTATTAAGGCCATTTTAATATAATACCACTTTATTCGTTCAAATTCAATAAATATTTATAGTTTTAATGGACACCAGGTGCATCAGTACATGCTTGGGATAAAAAGTGAATACCCTTGGTCTTCGGCCATTTTCAGATTTTTATACTAGATTGCAAAGATTTTACTGAAAGAAAAATTAAGAAACATTTGTTTTAAATTGCAATGAAAATTAAAAATGCTCTATTATGTCTCAAATACTAAAACAAACAAGAAAAATCTATCCTAAAATAATATTACTGACTTTAACCTATAGGCTTTCCACTTTCCCTTTTTTATTTTCTATACAAAAAAATGTTTCATGAAAGAAAGGACAAAGCACTAGCACAACTACTGGAAAATAGTAATTCTTCTTTTCTTGCTCTTTCTTATTCTCTTCTTATTCCTCTTCTTTTCATTCCCTCTTTCTCGTTTTCTCTCCAGGGTTATTATAATTACTAAATGTATTTTCATTCATTGTTATCATCATTATTATCATCACCATCATAATTTTAATCATTATTAATCATCAGTTGTCACCTTCCTAAGAGTAGGGAATTGGACAGAAGGGATTCAGGGATCTGGATGGAAGTACAACAGAAAAAGCTTCAGGAACATTGATAAAAAGCAATACAAAAGACTTTAGAGGAGGGAGATCTAGGACCCTCTTCAACATTTCACTCACCCACCCCCAATGTTTTCACTGTGACAAAATATATATAACAAAAAAATAAGCGTTGTTATCATTTTTAAGTTTACATTTCAGTGGTATTGAGTACATCCGTATTATTGTATAACCATCACCAACATCCATCTTCAGAACTTTTCATCTTAAAAAACTGGAACTTTGTACCCATTAAACAATCACACCCTCAAATCCCCTCCCTCCAGTCCCTGTCAGCCACCACTCTGCTCCATTCTTCTTTTCTCTCCGTTTTTCCACATGCCCCAGCCTCTAGGAACCACCATTCTATTCTCTGTTATTGTGAGCTAAAAATTTTACGTTCTTTTCTTTCCTCTTCAGATTCCGTATGTAAGTGAGAACATACAACATTTGTTTTCTGTGTCTGAGATATTTCATTTACTATAAGGTCCTTCAAGTTCATCCATGTTGTCTCAAATATGTGCATATGTATATCTTAAATACATATTATGAATATATAACTTCAGTATATACATTTATATCCATACACATATATATAGCTCTACAACTAAATCTAATAATTAATTTCCAATGACAAAAAAAAATATGGCCTTAGCTAATTGTATCCATTGGATATTGGAATATAAGTACTTTGCTATTTCTCTTGGAATTGAGATATCTATGTCATAATCTAGAAATAAACTTACTATTTGATTTAAGGATTTCTGGGTGTACGGGAATAGAGAAAAAAATCAGTCGTTTCTTACTAAGAGATTTTTAAAAAGGCACATACAATTCTGCTATGAGTAAAAACTGAATCTGCTGGTGAAAATCAGACCCTTATTAAATTCTATGTCAAAAATAAAAAGTAAGATGACTTCCAGAAGACCAAGCATCATATCCACATGGGCTATGGACATTTCAGTTACAACAGTAATGTAGAATTAATGCATCCTAAGTTTTTTCTACCTTTTTCCTTTAAAAAAGTTATGTCTACTTGGCTTTGCTCAGTTTTCTCAGCTATAAGTAAAAATATACACGTGGCCCAATGCTAGGTCACTGTGCAATGGGCATTATTGTCTTTCAGGTATATTTATTTATTTAATGTTCACTTCTCAACTGCTGTACGACAAACACTTTGATAAGCACTAGGAACATAAACATGGACACAATACACTGCTATTCTGAAAGAGACCACATGCCAGTAAATAAGAAAGCAGTTATAAAAAGCGTTAATGACAGGAATTTATGTGGATATTATAGATACCCACGAAAGAAGTAACCAAAGATGAAGATAAGCACAAGGGGTCAGAGGACTGCCATGGTGGACAGGTCTTTAAGGACACAGGCAATATTATTTCCCTCAATTCTCCCCAGTTTAATGAATGGGACTAAGCTTTTCTATTCACAGAAGATTAAAAGAATGAGTATGGGATCCAAGCTAAGCCAATTATCTTCTCTCCGCTGTTTCTCAAGAATTTAAACTGAGAGATGTAGAAGTGACTCTGGCACAGGATCAAACTGGTGAAGGACAAGTGTGAATTTCCAGGAACTCTGCCCTTCAAATCC
Organism: Mustela nivalis; assembly: GCF_964662115.1. Lineage (NCBI taxonomy): Eukaryota > Metazoa > Chordata > Mammalia > Carnivora > Mustelidae > Mustela > Mustela nivalis. The sequence goes on along the minus strand of NC_139023.1, from coordinate 13,432,417 downwards.
CTGCTGTTGAATTCTCTTCTTGAAGACTTCCTTTGTCAACTTCATTAAATTCTTCCTGTAGGGGTGCCTACGTGTCTCAGTGGGTTAAGGGTCTGCCTTCAACTCAGGTCATGATCCCAGATTCCTGGGACCTAGCCCCATGCTGGGCTCTCTGGTCATTGGGGAGCCTGCTTCTCCCTCTCCCTTTGCCTGCTGCTCTCCTTGTGCTCTCTTTCTCTCTGTCAAACAAATAAATAAAATCCTTAAAAAGAAGAAAGTTCTTCTTGTGTTGCATGAGATTGGAACCCAGAAAATTAATCTTCTTTTACTCGAGGTTTGGAATCCTATCAAGCAAACAAGGAGGGGAAAAGTAATTCAAGCAAAATGATATATAATTAAACAAATATGATAAAACATAAATAGGTATGAGAAAGAAAAATTTAAAGTTCATGTCTCATAAAATAAAAAATAAGATATGTTTTCTTTCCAAAGTTGGATCTAAGTCACTTATGCCTGTAGGACAAAGAAAATCTAATCCCTTCAATTTATTTCCCACTTCTTAGTTTAAGAGTTCTGAAATATGTGACTACCAAAGCATGGAGAAAATAAAGACACATTTTTTTTCCATGAGAAAGATATTTTCCAGGATTCTGGGGGTAGAATATTAACGTTAAAATGAATTTCATACAATTTAGATACTAATAAAATGAATTCACCAAATTCTTAACCTGTAATGTTATGAATATTTAACAAAAGTTCAATATATTTTCTACAATGTTGCTTATAAAATTAATTTTAATAGCCCAGTCAGAAATATGAAAATTTAGACAGAATACAGTCTAAAAGAGGAAAGGAAAAGTAAAAATCCAGTAATAACTTAAGGTAGGGAAGAATGTGAACAAATGTGTAATGAGGCATTGTTCTGCCTTTGGTCATTATTACAGTAAAAACTGTACAGAGTCTGTTAGTAAAAACAGATATAACATATATTTATGTTATCAAAATATAGTTATACTTACATAAATATGTACTTCCCATAATTATATGAATATAGTATAAATAATTACACAAAATAATTTAGTTATATATATTTATATATTTTATATAACATATTTTATGTACATACAACTTACACAATTTATATAACTGTATAATATATATATTTATGTATATTTACATAACTATAAATTATATTTTTATTGTTGAGTTAATTAAACAGAAGGCTACTAGACTGAGATGACTCTAATGTCATGGCAGCCTACCTAAGCAAATCCAAAGCTACGTGTGTAAATGCTTCAAAATTGCAAAATTGAAACATAAGAGTAACCAATCACAGTCAACTAGGCTTTAAGCTATAGCCAATCAATAATTTCCTTACTTTGCTTCTGCCTTTTCTTTCTGAGTCTCTTCCCAAGCTCTTCTCAGTGGAATGCTCATGATCAATTACAGTTCGTCACTGTCCAAATTTGAGCTGATTTTAACTCAAATAAACTCTCAACATTTTTAATATACCTTAGTTTATCTTCTAGCAGTTCATACAGAAACATATATAACATATACACATACATACACATATGATGTGTGTATGTGTTTACATAAACAACTGCCAACGTGGGATAAATATGAAACAGAACATTTCTGTATTATATAGCAAACTCGGTAATTTTATTTTATTCTCTTTTACTCTTTATTTTATTTTCCTTTTCTTTTTACTTCACCCCTTTGGAAATGCATGTCATTAAGCTCTGTAGCATATCTTCTAAGCACTAACATTAATAAATTCAGTATTTTGCATTCCTCCTTTAAAGTCTAATTTCTGAGTTTTCTTGTTGTAATTTTCTTCATTTTTTTCTAATGTAAATATGTAATGAAATTATCATCAGTGTTTCCCAAACATTTTCAAAATTTTGATGGCTATGATGTGACCTGGATTTAAAAAAAATGCTTATCAAAAGTGGTTGTATTAAACAAAAAGAGAAATAGAAAGTAACCCAAAATTTAATCTTTAATCATGAGTATAGCTATAAAGGCTACACTCCTCCTGCATATGGAGAAGAGAGGAGAGCAATGTTTCTTTTGTGATTTTTGTATCCATCTCTTTAGTGCCATAAAATGGTATTAAGGAAATATCAATAAATTTGTTTATTCAAAAATCTATTACTAACAGCTATGAAGTGAAAACAACCTAAATATCCATTAACCAGTTAATGGATAAAGAAAGCATGATTACACACACACACACACACACACTCATGCCCAAGATGAATTTTATTCAGCCTTAAAAAGGAAAGAAATCTTGTCACAACATGATTGAGACTTGAGGACATCACACCAAGTGAAGTAAACCAGTCACAGGACAAATACTGCATGGTTCCACTTACATGAAGTATTTAAAGTAGTCAAACTCATAGAAACTGAAAGTGGAGTCTGATTGCTAGAACTAGGGGGAGGGGAATGGAGAGTTACTATCCAATGGGTGGAAAGATGGAGTCATACAGGATGAAAGGGTTTTTAAGATTTATTTTAGAACAAGGTGTGTAAACAACTGTACACTTAAATTTTTCTTAAGAGGAATTTCATCTTATGTGTTCTTTACCACAGTAAAAAAAATTATAAGGGTGGGGGAGGAGTCAAGATGGCGGAGAAGTAGCAAGCTGAGACTGCTTCAGCTAGCCGGAGATCAGCTAGATAGCTTATCTAAAGATTGCAAACACCTGAAAATCCATCGGCAGACCAAAGAGAAGAAGAACAGCAATTCTGGAAACAGAAAAACAACCGCTTTCTGAAAGGTAGGACCGGCGGAGAAGTGAATCCAAAGCGACGGGAAGATAGACCTCGGGGGGAGGGGCCGGCTCCCGGCAAGCAGCTGAGCAACCGCGCACAAAATCAGGACTTTTAAAAGTCTGTTCCGCTGAGGGACATCGCTCCAGAGGCTAAACTGGGGCGAAGACCACGCGGGGTCAGCGTGGCCTCAGGTCCCGCAGAGTCACAGAAGGATCGGGGGTGTCTGAGTGTCGCAGAGCTTGCGGGTATTGGAACGGGAAAGCCGGCTGCAGAGACAGAGCCGACAGTAAGCTCACAGCTCGGTGTTACCTTGAACCAATCGCAGGCTCGGTGAGCTCGGAGCGCGGCCGGAGGTCAGGCAGATGGGAGTGACTGGGCGCTGTTCTCTGAGGGCGCACTGAGGAGTGGGGCCCTGGGCTCTCGGCTCCTCCGGGCCGGAGACCAGGAGGCCGCCATTTGTGTTCCCGTCCTCCGGAACTCTACGGAAAGCGCTCAGGGAACAAAAGCTCCTGAAAGCAAACCCGAGCGGATTACTCACCCCAGCCCCGGGTAAGGGAGGTGTAATTCCGCCTGGGGCAAAGACACTTGAGAATCACTACAACAGGCCCCTCCCCCAGAAGATCAACAAGAAATCCAGCCGAGACCAAGTTCACCTACCAAGGAGTGCGGTTTCAATACCAAGGAGAGCAGCAGAATTCCAGAGGAGGAGAAAGCCAAGCACGGAACTCATGGCTTTTTTCCTGTGATTTTTTTTTTAGTCTTGCAGTTAATTTAATTTTTTCTTTTTCATTTTTTTTTTTCTTTTTCTTCTCGCCTTCGGGTAAAATTTTTTTTTTTTAACTGTTACCTTTTTCTTTTTTAACGATTTTTTACTAGTTTATCTAATATATATATTTTTTCTTTTTTACATTTTTCTCAGGTGTTTTCTTTTTTTAAAAAATTTTTTTTCTTTTCTTTTTTTTCTTTCTTTCTTTTTGAACCTCTTTTTATCCCCTTTCTCCCCACTCATGATTTTGGATCTCTTCTAATTTAGTTAAAGCATATTTTTCTGGGGTTGTTGCCACCCTTTTAGTATTTTACTTGCCCCTTCATTTACTCTTATCTGGCCAAAATGACAAGACGTAAAAATTCAACGCAAAAAAAAGAACAAGAGGCAGTACCGAAGGCTAGGGTCCTAATCAATACAGACATCAGTAATATGTCAGATCTAGAGTTCAGAATGACAATTCTCAAGGTTCTAGCCGGGCTCGAAAAAGGCATGGAAGATATTAGAGAAACCCTCTCAAGAGATATAAAAGCCCTTTCTGGAGAAATAAAAGAACTAAAATCTAACCAAGTTGAAATCAAAAAAGCTATTAATGAGGTGCAATCAAAAATGGAGGCTCTAACTGCTAGGATAAATGAGGCAGAAGAAAGAATTAGTGATATAGAAGACCAAATGACAGAGAATAAAGAAGCTGAGCAAAAGAGGGACAAACAGCTACTGGACCACGAGAAGAGAATTCGAGAATTAAGTGACACCATAAGACGAAACAACATTAGAATAATTGGGATTCCAGAAGAAGAAGAAAGAGAGAGGGGAGCAGAAGGTATACTGGAGAGAATTATTGGGGAGAATTTCCCGATTATGGCAAAGGGAACGAGCATCAAAATTCAGGAGGTTCAGAGAACGCCCCTCAAAATCAATAAGAAGAGGCCCACACCCCGTCACTTAATAGTAAAATTTACAAGTCTCAGTGACAAAGAGAAAATCCTGAAAGCAGCCCGGGAAAAGAAGTCTGTAACATACAATGGTAAAAATATTAGATTGGCAGCTGACTTATCCACAGAGACCTGGCAGGCCAGAAAGAGCTGGCATGATATTTTTAGAGCACTAAACGAGAAAAACATGCAGCCCAGAATACTATATCCAGCTAGGCTATCATTGAAAATAGAAGGAGAGATTAAAAGCTTCCAGGACAAACAACAACTGAAAGAATTTGCAAATACCAAACCAGCTCTACAGGAAATATTGAAAGGGGTCCTCTAAGCAAAGAGAGAGCCTACAAGTGGTAGATCAGAAAGGAACAGAGAACATATACAGTAACAGTCACCTTACAGGCAATACAATGGCACTAAATTCATATCTCTCAATAGTTACCCTGAATGTTAATGGGCTAAATGCCCCTGTCAAAAGACACAGGGTATCAGAATGGATAAAAAAACAAAAGCCATCTATATGTTGCCTCCAAGAAACTCATTTTAAGCCCGAAGACACCTCCAGATTTAAAGTGAGGGGGTGGAAAAGAATTTACCATGCTAATGGACATCAGAAGAAAGCAGGAGTGGCAATCCTTATATCAGATCAATTAGATTTTAAGCCAAAGACTATAATAAGAGATGAGGAAGGACACTATATCATACTCAAAGGGTCTGTCCAACAAGAAGATTTAACAATTTTAAATATCTATGCCCCCAACGTGGGAGCAGCCAACTATATAAACGAATTAATAACAAAATCAAAGAAACACATCAACAACAATGCAATAATAGTAGGGGACTTTAACACTCCCCTCACTGAAATGGACAGGTCATCCAAGCAAAAGATCAGCAAGGAAATAAAGGCCTTAAACGACACACTGGACCAGATGGAAATCACAGATATATTCAGAACATTTCATCCCAAAGCAACAGAATACACATTCTTCTCTAGTGCACATGGAACATTCTCCAGAATAGATCACATCCTCGGTCCTAAATCAGGACTCAACCGGTATCAAAAGATTGGGATCATTCCCTGCATATTTTCAGACCACAATGCTCTAAAGCTAGAACTCAACCACAAAAGGAAGTTTGAAAAGAACCCAAATGCATGGAGACTAAACAGTATCCTTCTAAAGAATGAATGGGTCAACCGGGAAATTAAAGAAGAATTGAAAAAAATCATGGAAACAAATGATAATGAAAATTCAACGGTTCAAAATCTGTGGGACACAATAAAGGCAGTCCTGAGAGGAAAATATATAGCGGTACAAGCCTTTCTCAAGAAACAAGAAAGGTCTCCGGTACACAACCTAACCCTACACCTAAAGGAGCTGGAGAAAGAACAAGAAAGAAACCCTAAGCTAAGCAGGAGAAGAGAAATCATAAAGATCAGAGCAGAAATCAATGAAATAGAAACCAAAAAGACAATAGAGCAAATCAACGAAACTAGGAGCTGGTTCTTTGAAAGAATTAATAAAATTGATAAACCCCTGGCCCGACTTATCAAAAAGAAAAGAGAAATGACCCAAATAAATAAAATCATGAATGAAAGAGGAGAGATCACAACTAACACCAAAGAAATACAAAGTATTATAAGAACATACTATGAGCAACTCTACACCAACAAATTTGACAATCTGGAAGAAATGGATGCATTCCTAGAAACATATAAACTACCACAACTGAACCAGCAAGAAATAAAAAGCCTGAACAGACCCATAACCAGTAAGGAGATTGAAACAGTCATTAAAAATCTCCAAACAAACAAAAGCCCAGGGCCAGATGGCTTCCCAGGGGAATTCTACCAAACATTTAAAGAAGAACTAATTCCTATTCTCCTGAATCTGTTCCAAAAAATAGAAATGGAAGGAAAACTTCCAAACTCATTTTATGAGGCCAGCATCACCTTGATCCCAAAACCAGACAAGGATCCCACCAAAAAAGAGAGCTATAGACCGATATCCTTGATGAACACAGATGCGAAAATACTCAACAAAATACTAGCCAATAGGATTCAACAGTACATCAAAAAGATTATTCACCACGACCAAGTGGGATTTATTCCAGGGCTGCAAGGTTGGTTCAACATCCGCAAATCAGTCAATGTGATACAACACATCAATAAAAGAAAGAACAAGAACCATATGATACTTTCAATAGATGCTGAAAAAGCATTTGACAAAGTACAGCATCCCTTCCTGATCAAAACTCTTCAAAGTGTAGGGATAGAGGGCACATACCTCAATATCATCAAAGCCATCTATGAAAAACCCACCGCAAATATCATTCTCAATGGAGAAAAACTGAAAGCTTTTCTGCTAAGGTCAGGAACACAGCAGGGATGTCCATTATCACCACTGCTATTCAACATAGTACTAGAGGTCCTAGCCTCAGCAATCAGACAACAAAAGGAAATTAAAGGCATCCAAATTGGCAAAGAAGAAGTCAAATTATCACTCTTCGCAGATGATATGATACTATATGTGGAAAACCCAAAAGACTCCACTCCAAAACTGCTAGAACTTATACAGGAATTCAGTAAAGTGTCAGGATATAAAATCAATGCACAGAAATCAGTTGCATTTCTCTACACCAACAGCAAGACAGAAGAAAGAGATATTAAGGAGTCAATCCCATTTACAATTGCATCCAAAACCATAAGATACCTAGGAATAAACCTAACCAAAGAGACACAGAATCTATACTCAGAAAACTATAAAGTACTCATGAAAGAAATTGAGGAAGACACAAAGAAATGGAAAAATGTTCCATGCTCCTGGATTGGAAGAATAAATATTGTGAAAATGTCTATGCTACCTAAAGCAATCTACACATTTAATGCAATTCCTATCAAAGTACCATCCATCTTTTTCAAAGAAATGGAACAAATAATGCTAAAATTTATATGGAACCAGAAAAGACCTCGAATAGCCAAAGGGATATTGAAAAAGAAAGCCAACGTTGGTGGCATCACAATTCCGGACTTCAAGCTCTATTACAAAGCTGTCATCATCAAGACAGCATGGTACTGGCACAAAAACAGACACATAGATCAATGGAACAGAATAGAGAGCCCAGAAATAGACCCTCAAATCTATGGTCAACTAATCTTCGACAAAGCAGGAAAGAATGTCCAATGGAAAAAAGACAGCCTCTTCAATAAATGGTGCTGGGAAAATTGGACAGCCACATATAGAAAAATGAAATTGGACCATTTCCTTACACCACACACAAAAATAGACTCAAAATGGATGAAGGACCTCAATGTGCGAAAGGAATCCATCAAAATCCTTGAGGAGAACACAGGCAGCAACCTCTTCGACCTCTGCCGCAGCAACATCTTCCTAGGAACAACGCAAAAGGCAAGGGAAGCAAGGGAAAAAATGAACTATTGGGATTTCATCAAGATAAAAAGCTTTTGCACAGCAAAGGAAACAGTGAACAAAATCAAAAGACAACTGACAGAATGGGAGAAGATATTTGCAAACGACATATCAGATAAAGGACTAGTGTCCAGAATCTATAAAGAACTTAGCAAACTCAACACCCAAAGAACAAATAATCCAATCAAGAAATGGGCAGAGGACATGAACAGACATTTCTGCAAAGAAGACATCCAGATGGCCAACAGACACATGAAAAAGTGCTCCATATCACTCGGCATCAGGGAAATACAAATCAAAACCACAATGAGATATCACCTCACACCAGTCAGAATGGCTAAAATCAACAAGTCAGGAAATGACAGATGCTGGCGAGGATGTGGAGAAAGGGGAACCCTCCTACGCTGTTGGTGGGAATGCAAGCTGGTGCAGCCACTCTGGAAAACAGCATGGAGGTTCCTCAGAATGTTGAAAATAGAACTGCCCTATGACCCAGCAATTGCACTATTGGGTATTTACCCTAAAGATACAAATGTAGTGATCCAAAGGGGCACATGCACCCGAATGTTTATAGCAGCAATGTCCACAATAGCCAAACTATGGAAAGAACCTAGATGTCCATCCACAGATGAATGGATCAAGAAGATGTGGTATATATACACAATGGAATACTATGCAGCCATCAAAAGAAATGAAATCTTGCCATTTGCGACAACATGGATGGAACTAGAGCATATCATGCTTAGCGAAATAAGTCAAGCAGAGAAAGACAACTATCATATGATCTCCCTGATATGAGGAAGTGGTGATACAACATGGAGGATTAAGTGGGTAGGAGAAGAATAAATGAAACAAGATGGGATTGGGAGGGAGACAAACCATAAGTGACTCTTAATCTCACCAAACAAACTGAGGGTTGCTGGGGGGAGGGGGTTTGGGAGAAGGGGGTGGGATTATGGACATTGGGGAGGGTATGTGCTTTGGTGAGTGCTGTGAAGTGTGTAAACCTGGGGATTCACAGTCCTGTACCCCTGGGGATAAAAATATATGTTTATAAAAAATAAAAAGTAAAAAAAAAAATAAATAAATAAAAGTGAGACTTTAGATTATTGAAAAAAAAAATTATAAGGGTGAAATGAAATGAAAGATAGATGATATTAGAATTCACAAGAGGGAAAGATTAGTATGAGTCAAGGTTATCAGAGCAAGCTTCAGAAAAGAAGCTGAATTAAGTCACAGGCCTTGAAAGTTAGGTAGGATTTGGACATTTAGAAATTGTGTTTTTTTTTTTTTCAATATTTAAACCAATTTTTTTTAATTTTTAATTTTTTATAAACATATAATGTAGTTTTATCCCCAGGGGTACAGGTCTGTGAATTTCCAGGTTTACACACTTCACAGCACTCACCATAGCACATGGACATTTAGAAATTATTGACAAGACTGTTCTGGGCCAAAGGAAAAAGGCAAGCAATAACATGGTGGGAGGGGGCTTAGAGCATTCCAGAAATATTAGTTCATCTGTTCTTGAGCAGAGTGTGTGTGAAATAGGAAAGTAGGAGAAATACAAAGTAGGGTTAAAATAACCAGGTCCTGATTATGGAATAAAGTAGGCTAAGCAGTGCAGATTTCACATTTCTCTATAATAGAAAGAATTGGACATTCTGAGTCTTTAATGAATATGAAATGACAGGAATAATATTTAAAACTTTTAGGATACTATATTTGCAGTTTATAAAAAAAAATATTGACAATAATGGGCCTTTACAAGGCAAAAAAAAAAACATATGCCTATCCATAACATTTTTAATTTTTCTTGTTTTTTACAGATTCATTGACGATATTAATAATTATAAATCCCAAAGGTTTACTGTACTTGTAGGTATACTAGGTGCTAGGAAAATATGAAAGGAACATAAAATACTGCCTTTACTACTTTATCTATTTAAGAAACAAATCCAAGTCACTCAAAGCAATTGGAATATGACCAAATAATTCATATAACTCTCAAATTAATATGTAGTTTCAGTGAAGGGAAAAGTCAGGGGAGGGTTTGGTTTAATCAAGGAATGCTGGTCAGAGAGTCAGGGTAGGATTAATGGTTAAGAAAACGTGCTCTGGAATTAAAATGAACTGTGTTCAAATATCTGCTATGTAATTAAGTGAGTGATCTTGGGCAAGTAAATTAACTGCTTGTGATGTTTCTTACTTTATTCAGTTGTGAGGTTCTAGAAAATTGTATGTAAAACCATAAAATAACTCTTACTACACAGTAGGAATTTAACACAGGGAATTTCCTTTCCTCTACCTTACCTTTTTCTTACCTTTTTCTAAGGATGAATCACAAAAGTCAGAAAAAAAATATATCAGAAAACATGCTATATATTTTGGGCTATAAATAATAATAAATTTTCAAGAATTAGAATTTTAATAATTAGAAAAAAGAAAAACAAAATAATGAAAAAGATTACCTGTAATTCTACCTCACAGAATAAGTACACTTAGATTTTGTTCTCTGAGAAAGAGTTAGAACGAGAAAGATTCTACTTTTTCACCTAATAATATGAGAAATGCTTTTCCACATGTTTAAAACCATTTTGGAGATGCATCATCTTTAGTAATTGTCCAATTATCCATAATAAAGATTCAGCATACATCTATTTAACAGGTATTTATTGACTATCTCCTATGTACTGGGCACTGTTCTGAACACTCAAAATAGAACAGTTGACAAAACAGACAAAATTCTGGCTAATGGTTTTGAATAGTTTGAAATCATGATTGCTTCTAATTTTTCATTATTATAAATCACACAGCAACAAATGTCTTTGTCCATAAAGTTTCATGAACATCTCTGTTTGTTTCCTTAAGAAAGAGTTCTAGAAATAGAAATAAAAATATAAAAATATAAATTTTGTGTTTATATTATAAAAATTTATATTTATATGTATAAACATAACACATTAAATATAAAAATATAAAAATATAAAAATATAAACTTTGAAACGTGATTTCTAGATAAGCTGTCCCAATTTTGTTCCGACCAGTAATATATGAAAATTGCCAGTTAATCAGTGGCCAGTTATTTTTTCTTCACTTTGATTATATATATATATATATATATATATATATATATATATAATCATCACTTTCAACAACAACAAAAAAAAAATCTAGGCTTATGTAATCATACTAAATATGTGAATCATGTTGCCAACCAGGCTGTGTCAAAGGCCATGTCAACTACATCTGACCCAACACTATATCCCAGCAAATAGGATCTTAGATGGGTATTTGACTGATACTCTGGCCAGAAGATATATGGGGTGATGTGGCATAAAGGAATATAGTCCAAAGCTTAGCCAATTCTATAGAATTTGAAATTAAAAAGAATACATCAATTTTCATGACTGAAGTTAAATATATAAAAAAGAGTCTGTGATGCTAGGAAAAGGTCATGCAGTAAATAAGCAATAATTAGGAAATTAAACCTTTGAGCTAGCAGAAACTATGAAATTAAAAAAAAAAATCAGTACAGAGAGTACCAGTACAAAAGCAAGAACTGGATCTGAGAAGAAAATGAAACAGATTTACAAAGTAAACTAGAAATCCTTGTCAAAGAACAGGTATGTCCAATGAAAGACATCAAAGAGAGTCCTAAACAATCATAATGATGGCAGAGCTAGTCTGCAAATCTTCCTTCTCCCTGTTCGCTGGCCCAGCAGAGAGAGAGAGAGCTGGAGTCAGAGCGGCAGAGGTAAACAGAATGCACAAAAGAAGTGTGAGGACATGACTGGCAGTGACAGCACTAGAAACATAACACATTGAAAGGTGGAGAGAAAGAGTTTTCAGAGACAAACAAATGGAAGCACTTAGCTTTGCCCTGGAGCAGAACTGCAGTTTGTGCCCTTTCCATGACTCCATTCTTTGAAGGCATCTGAACATCCCAACTCCTTGCAACTTGGAATGAACTAAAACAATAATGCTTTGCAATTTATAAAATAATGTATCCTAAAGTGTCTCATCTAAATTCCCAAAAATCTCATGAAACATTCTGAGCAATTGTTTCTCTCTTATTTTGTTTTGACAGAGCGGGCTCAGAGAGAGTAAACAAGTCATTCCATCAGGTCTACTGATTCCAAATCATTTCCATTCAGAAAAAAAAAAAATGTGTCCAGATGTAATAAAAGTAACAGAAATCATACTAGCCAATGGAAACACACATACACACAAAATACAAAGATACAATTCCTGCCATCAACGAGCTCACAGTATAATAAGAGAGACAAACCATAAGTTATGGTACAGTTAATTACAGCAATACTTCTGTGTATAGAATCTTAATTACAGCAGAGATGACTTGAATCCAAATTTTAATGGATAGCAGGGAATTCCCAGTGCTATTCAATGGACATTCAGAAACAATGGGAATGGACACCTCCCCCCAAAAAAGGCAACTGGATGGGAAGACTTCATAAAGAAGAGAGATAATTACCTGGTACATCAAAGTTGGTCCATCAATTTCAACTGAATGAAAAAATGAGTTAATAATAACAATTTGACTCTTTCACAACAGGTTTGCTGCCAGAACACAGGTGTCATAAAAACCACTGCTCAACCTAAACCAGAATGGGGAAGGAAAAGACTCATATCAACATTGTTGTCATCGGACACGTAGATTCAGGTAAGTCTACCACTACTGGTCATCTGATCTACAAATGTGGTGGGACTGACAAAAGAACCATTGAAAAATTCAAGAATAAAAAATTAAAAATTAAAAAAAAAAAAGAAAAATTCAAGAAGGAGGCTGCTGAGATGGGAAAAGGCTCCTTCAAGTATGCCTGGGTCTTGGATAAACTGAAAGCTGAACGTGAACATGGTATCACCATTGATATCTCCCTGTGGAAATTCGAGACCAGCAAGTATTATGTGACCATCATTGATGCTCCAGGACACAGAGACTTTATTAAAAACATGATTACAGGCACATCCCAGGCTGACTGTGCTGTCCTGATTGTTGCTGCTGGTGTTGGTGAATTTGAAGCAGGTGTCTCCAAGAATGGGCAGACCCATGAGCATGCCCTTCTGGCTTACACACTGGGTATAAAACAACTAATTGTTGGTGTTAACAAAATGGATTCCACTGATCCACCCTACAGCCAGAAGAGATATGAGGAAATTGTTAAGGAAGTCAGCACCTCCTTAAGAAAATTGGCTACAACCCCGACACAGTAGCATTTGTGCCAAATTCTGGTTGGAATGGCAATAGCATGCTGGAGTCAAGTGCTAACATGCCTTGGTTCAAGGGATGGAAAGTCACCTGTAAAGATGGGAATGCCAGTGGAACCACACTGCTTGAAGCTCTGAATTGCATTCTGCCACCAACTCAGCCAACTGACAAGCCCTTGCGTCTCCCTCTCCAGGACATCTACAAAATTGGTACTGTCCCTGTGGGCCGAGTGGAGACTGGTGTTCTTAAACCTGGCATGGTGGTTACCTTTGCACCAGTCAATGTTACAACTGAAGTCAAGACCATTGAAATGCACCATGAAGCTTTGAGTGAGGCTCTTCCTTGGGACAATGTGGGCTTCAATGTCAAGAACATATCTGTCAAAGATGTTTGTCGTGGCAATGTGGCTGGTGACAGCAAAAATGACTCACCCATGGAAGCAGCTGGCTTCACAGCTCAGGTGATTATCCTAAACCATCCAGGCCAAATTAGTGCTGGATATGCACCTGTTCTGGATTGTCACACAGCTCACATTACTTGAAAGTTTGCTGAGCTGAAGGAGAAGATAGATTGTTGTTCTGGAAAAAAGCTGGAAGATGGTCCCAAGTTCTTGAAATCTGGTGATGCTGCCATTGTTGATATGGTTCCTGGAAAGCCTATGTGTGTTGAGAGCTTCTCTGACTCTCCTCCTCTGGGCCGTTTTGCTGTTCGTGACATGAGACAGACAGTTGCTGTGGGTGTCATCAAAGCAGTGGACAAGAAGGCAGCTGGGGCTGGCAAGGTCACAAGTCTGCCCAGAAAGCTCAAAGGCTAAATGAATTTTATCTCCAATACCTGCCACCCCAGTCTTTTTTTTTTTTTTAAGATTTTATTTATTTATTTGACAGAGAGAGAGATCACAAGTAGGCAGTAGGCAGAGAGGCAGGCAGAGAGAGAGAGGAGGAAGCAGGCTTCCCACTGAGCAGAGAGCCCGATGCAGGGCTCGATCCCAGGACCCTGGGATCATGACCTGAGCTGAAGGTAGAGGCTTAACCCACTGAGCCACCCAGGCGCCCCAAAGATTTCATAGTAACACCAAAGCAGTGATACTCTTTTTTTTTTTTTTAAGATTTTATTTGTTTGATAGACAGTGAGAGAGGGAACAGAAGCAGGGGGAGTGGGAGAGAGAGAAGCAGGCTTCCCACTGAGCAGGGAGCCCGATGTGGGGCTCGATCCCAGGACCCTGGGATCATGACCTGAGCCGAAGGCAGATGCTTAATGGCTGAGCCACCTAGGCACCCCCTTTGCCACCCCAGTCTTAATCAGTGGTGGAAGAACGGTCTCAGAACTGTTTGTGTCAATTGGCCATTTAAGTTTAATAGTAAAAGTCTGGTTAATGATACCATTGTAAAACCTTCAGAAGGAAAGGAGAATGTTTTGTGGACCATTTTGTTATTGTGTGTGTGTATGGCAGTTTTAAGTTATTAGTTTTTAAAATCAGTACTTCTTAATGGAAACAACTTGACCAAAAGTCTGTCACAGAATTTTGAGACTCATTAAAACAAATGTTTAATGAGAAAAAAATAATAACAATAACACTAGAACTTATTATTAAAGCAAGAGTGGGTGTAAGCTGAGAAGATAGAGAGAGAAGGTCATTTTTAGGGAGATAGGGTGACAATGGACTCTTTCAGGAAGTTTAAGTTATTTGACATGGTTGGAGAGGTAGGAGAATATATTAGAATTTGAATATTGAACAGCAGTCAGGTATCAAATCATGCAGGGTTACTATTTTTTTATAAATTTTTATTTTTTATAAACATATAATATATTTTTATCCCCCAGGGTACAGGTCTGTGAATCACCAGGTTTACACACTTCACAACACACACCCTCCCCAATATCCATAACCCCACCCTCACTCCCCCAAACCCCCTCCCCCCGGCAACCCTCAGTTTGTTTTGTGAGATTAAGAGTCACTTATGGTTTGTCTCCTCCCAATCCCATCTTGTTTCATTTATTCTTCTCCTACCCCCTTAACCCCCCCGTTGCATCTCCACTTCCTCTTATCAGGGAGATCATATGATAGTTGTCTTTCTCCGCTTGACTTACTTCGCTAAGCATGATACCCTCTAGTTCCATCCACGTTGTCGCAAATGGCAAGATTTCATTTCTTTTGATGGCTGCATAGTATTCCATTGTGTATATATACCACATCTTCTTGATCCATTCATCTGTTGATGACATCTAGGTTCTTTCCATAGTTTGGCTATTGTGGACATTGCTGCTATAAACATTTGGGTTCACGTACCCCTTCGGATCACTACATTTGTATCACCTCACACAAGTCAGACTGGCTAAAATTAACAAGTCAAGAAATGAGAGATGCTGGTGAGAATGAGGAGAAAGGGGAACCCTCCTACACTGTTGGTGGGAATGCAGGCTGGTGTAACCACTCTGGAAAACAGCATGGAGGTTCCTCAAAATGTTGAAAATAGAACTACCCTATGACCCAACAATTGCACTACTGGGTATTTACCCTAAAGATACAAACATAGTGATCCACAGGGTTACTTTTTAAACACCATTTTAAGAAGTTTAGTCTTTATCCTAAGATCTCTGAAGATTAAGAAGAATTATTATATAATCACATTTGCTTTTTAGAAATATGTGCCTGGTGGCCTCATGAAGGATACAATGGAGGAACACAAAAATAGAGTGTAGGTAAGAAAGGAGGCTCTCATAGTGGGCAAGGAACAAGTCATGTGGGGTTCATATAAGGTAGGGAGAGTCAACTGAATAACAGGGCACAAATAAAAAAAGTAATTTAATGATTTATTAGCTCAATAATCAATCATCCATTGGTTGCCAAACTGATGGATAAAAGGAATGATAAACTGACCATTGGGTTATATTTGGCACATTCAGATCCTACAAAACAAATATTAAATACCAAAAAATAGAACAAATTAAGAAGAAGCTGAAAAATAAAAGAAAACCCAGGAGACAGAAGTGTTATGGGCTGAGAGAATTTTTTAAAAGGGAATGACCACAATGTCAAACGGCAAAGAAATGTTAAACAAAATAAGGACCAACATGTGTCTATGAGATTTGGCAATTAGAGCATTAGTGTTCTATGCAACAGCTGTTTCCATAGAATAGTTCAGACAGATGGCAGAGAGCAGCTGGTCGAAAGAGTAAGAATGGGAACCAAGGGGAGGAGACCAAAAGCCTAGAGATTTGTTCCTTACACCTTGTTAGTGATATCTTGCAAAAAGTTATCCATATTGGGGAAATATTAGGGTATTCAAGATTCAACTAGTCATTCAAGGGCCATTTAATAACATTCAGAGCAAAACATGCACCACATACTTGGAATAGACAAAGTACATTTCATTTTCAGTGTGAACCAAGCCCGTGAGACTAAAAATTTCAAAACATCAGAAATTGTTCCTATCTTTTTTCCCATTCTGCCAATACCTGGCAATTGTATTATACAGTAGATCACCACCTTCTCATTTCTATTTTTATTCCTTTATCATGCCAGTACAAATGCCACCCATTCTTCAAAATTCAAAGAACAAAATGCCACTCCCTTCAGGAAGTATTTCCTAATCCCTGAGTATCCCCCTTCTCGCCCTGTCCCTCCCCCATGCTTCCAATATACTAGAATGTACATACTATCTTAAAGTTACTTTTATATACATTGCATCTTTATGACTGTAATATTTATCAATCATGTTCCATCAGAGTAGCAGAATCTCTATGGGCAATATAAGGATTCATTTAGAGATTTATTTACTTTGGGTCCATCTGTTTACATCTGCTAGGCTTGATGTAAACTGCCCCAGCAGTCAAGAAGGGAAGATAAATACAAATCAGGAAAGGACAAGGACAAATTAGAATCTACAAGGATAAGCTTTAACCTATAAGGATAAGCAAATCTGCATCTGTCTCTCACCAGAACCTGCCATGGTCATGTACCTCCTCCAAGACTCCAGCCTCCCACTTCTGTAGTAAAAGTTTCCAGAAGTCCTGGTGCACTTTACCAGAGAGCTACGTATGAAGTTCTCCCAGCATTTGGAAAAGCTAAAGGAGGGCATCTAGCAAGACCTGGAGGTGATCCTGCAGACCCATAATAAGACACGTCATACAACTATGCCTGAGCCTATACCGTGTAATCTTGGCTGCTGCCTCTCTTCCACATTTCAGATCTCACACAAATTGGTCAACCCCAACCCAGAAACAATGGAGGGAAAGGAAGTCTGGAAAAGTAGTCCCAGATTAGTTAAGGAGACATATCACAAGGTCACCACAGTGACCCTCTGTTAACTTGGCATCATAGACATCTCCTTCAACCACACTTAACTTCCAAATAAAAACAATAGCAAATTTTTTTAAAAAGAATAGCAAAATCACCTACTCACTTCAAATGAAACCACTATCCCTTACACAACCAAAAATATGCTAACCCTCTCCTGCCAAAAAGATGCAAAATCAGTCTAAACATCTTTGGATGTTTATCATCTAGCTAAATCATGTTTCTATTTGATACCCTATAATTAAATACCATAATTCAAATATAGGTTAGTTATTATTATCACATTATGTTAGATACAGAGGAATGGAAGAAGCAAAGAAAAAATGGTTTAAATATACACAAATACATTCATACCAAAATAAGAAAGAAATACTTGCATGATTACAGTCCTCATTTTGCCAACAGGATGCATGATAACTGGTACTCAACTGATACAACTGGTAATAACTGGTCTACTTTCATATATATTTCATTTATATTTTCCTCTCAGCAAGCACATTGGCCAGTGAAGTGATCCAAATCTATATTCTTAAAGGGTCAGGGGTATTAGTCATCCTTTCTGCATGGGATTATTGTTTTTCCATTAAATTTAATGACAAAAATTGAAAGAATTAAGAAGTGTCCCAGAGAGTCTACTGAACTCTGGAGACACTCCTCCTTAAGCTGTTGGGCAGTACTAAGCCAATTTCCCCAAAGATAGTCAGGATTAATCACCACAGCCAGTTCAGTAACCTTATTTCTCGGCTGATTTCCAAGTATGAAGCTCCCAAGTATGATCCCAATCTCAACTTCCAGTTTAATGAAACTATTCCTGTGTGCCCTGCTGGAAGCAGTTCTCTCTTGGGAATTATTATCTCTAAACCAGCAAAGTCCAAATTTAGGGGGAGAGAATGAAAAATTTCATTAGACAATCACTGAAAATTATAGAATGAAAAGTCACTCACATGTCTACATCCTGACTCCTATACCCATGAATCTTGCTATGGGAGGACAGTAGCATGTACTGATGGCTGATCTAGAGCATATACAACAGGGCCATCATCCTAACTTGCAAGTTCTTGCCAAAGCAAGCACCAAAACTGAATCTTCAAAATGCTATTCCACATATCTATCAAACCAGATACGTCAGGATGATAGAGAACATGCTAAAACCAGTAAATTCCACAATCATAAGCCCACTGTCACATTTTATTTGCTGTAAAATGAGTCTCTTAGTCAGAAAAAGTACTGTGGGGAATACCATCACAGTGACTGAATCATCTGTAGGTCCATGTGTGATGATTTTGGAGGAACAATTGAGGAGAAAGTATATCCATATCCAGAGTAATGTCTATTCCAGTCAGAACTTATGCTGGCCCTTTCCATTAGGAAAGTGGTTCCGGGGCCTGGGTGATTCAGTGGGTTAAGTGTCTGCCTTTGGCTCGGATCATAATCCCAGGGTCCTGAGATCAAGCCCCATGCCAGGCTTCCTGTTCAGCGGGGAGTCTGCTTCTTCCTCTACCTCTGCCCCTCCTCCCCATTCAAATAAATAAATAAAATCTCTCAAATAAATAAATAAAATCCTTAACCAAAAAAAAAAAGGAAAGTGATTTAGTATAACCAGTCTGCCACAGTTGACTGGCTAATCACCATAAGGAAGATGCCATATTGGAGGCTGAGTGTTAGTCTCTGTTTTTGATAGATCAGGAACTCAGCAGTGGCTATAGCCCTCTGTCCTTGGTAACAGGAAGTCCATTTATTAAGGCCATGTATAACTTTAATGTTCAATATCCTGGAAAATTTCTAAGCTCACTGGGCAAGATAAAGAATGTCTGGGGACAGAATGTACCATCTTGTTTATCTTATTTACAATCTTATGTACAATCTTGTTTATCTTATGTACAATCTTATGTACAATCTTGTTTATCTTATGTTATCTTATGTTTATCTTATGTACAATCTTGTTTATCTTGTTATTACGCTCCTCCTCTGCCGAGGTTGCTCTGTAGAGAATATTCGCACTGCCTTTTCAGAGACATCTATCAGCATAACCCCTAGCATTTTGTTAAATTTTCTAATTGTATTCCTTCTCATTTTCTAACCATCCAGTCTAACCAATAGCCACTGATGACACAGTGCTCTAGCTATTTCTTCTCAAGGTTTAAAGTTCTGCTGCCTAGGGAGATTTCTTGTTCTCACTGTCCCTCAGAGCCACCCAGAAGTGGAGCTGTAGTGGTAGCACATGGTTCAGAGTCAGATTTGAGTTTTTTCAGACTACTTTAAGGCTGATATCACAACATCTAACACAATTTTATTTGTAGAAGTTACTCAACAAATAATTGTTAACATGAACGTAAAATGCCTCTTCTTAACTAATAATGTTGGCCTATCTCTTGGGAGGAAAAAAAAACTCAGCAGTTAGAGAGGATTAATGGAAAAGAAATTTACCCCCTTTAGTTCATTTGAATTTTGAAACCATTTGAATATGTTGCTTATTTTTAATTATTTTAAATTGGTAACAACAAACTCAATAATTATTAATTTTCTTAAAAGAATGGTTCTACACTTCACAGTTAAAAAAATTTAAATGTGATTTATTTATACTGCAACAGTTTTGTATTAGAACTTTTATATTTAGTATTGACAGAATGGAGGCTGACTTTCTTTTTTTTTATTTTTTGGGGAAATTTTGCACAGCTTTAAAGTAAGCCATGCTTACATAATACATGCATTAACCTTTTTAAAAAATGTCATTATGCATGCATGTTCACATAGTGCCAGTGAATATCAGATGTTACTCAAATCCACTCTACCACTTCTAATCATGTCAAACAAACTTCTTCCGGTTTCTTTCACTCGACAATTAATTGTTTTATAAAAACTCTCAATATGGCTTCAGGGAAAAGCTACACCATTACAGTCTGAATACTAGCTTTTGTTCTTTTGATTAAAGAAAATTCCAGATAATGTGCTGGCCAATTTTCCCACAGACTGTAGGTTGGGCATCAGTTTCACTCATGTCACCTTGTGCGTCCAATTTCTCTGATGGTGTAGGAACATGCATGAATATACATGTATTCTGAGATTTATTAGTAGATCCCAATTATTTCCTGTTCCATACATTTTTTTTCTTCATATTTGATTTAGAGTTCCCATACCAATACTTCTCAATTTTCCCAAATGCATTCTATGACAATCAAGTCTCAGTTCTTATTATGGCTTATTAATAGCATTTGACATATTTGACCACTGCCTCCTTAAAACACATTTTTCTCTTGGCTCTTTTGGTACCTTATCTAATTACTGCCCACTTCTTACCAGACTCTTACCGAATTCTTCTTATGTCTACATCTTCTAAATATTGACATCTCCAAACCTTGGTCTTTTCTTCTTTATCTACTTTTATTCCTATATGACTTCTTGCCTCATGACTTTAAATACCTTTAATAAACTAACTCTCAAATTTATGTCATTCCAGAATTCTATCCAGAATTTCAGATTCATATTTAACTACCAACTCAACATTTCCACTTAGATATCTGATAGGTATCTGAAACTGAACATGTCAAAACTCCTAATTCCCCTAAAATTCAGTAATCTTATAGTCTTTTAGGATAAGAGACCCTTCTATCCATCTATTTAATCAGGCCCAAGTACTTGACATCTTATTTTCATACCCATAACACTTATCTATCAGCTACCCATCAGTGAATCTTATCAACGACTTCTCTCTCATCTCTCCTACAAACCACCTTGATTTAAACCATTATCACATCTCATCTACCTTATTACAACGGCAAGTCTTTTGTCTTACATCCTAACCCACACACAGCTTCCAGAGTGATCATTTCTAATTATAGCAGATCCTGTCACTCAGTCCTCAAAATCCTCCGTTGGGACAATTATCACTATTATTATTATCATCATCATCATCATCATAATCATCATTAAAATGGCAAGATTCCTGCCTTAATGAACTCTAGAAAAGCATAAAATGGGGGTATAAGAAAGAGTACATAAATTAACAATTACTCTGCAGGTAAAAGAAGGAAAAAATATTCTGGGAGGGAGAGACAGGCAGGGAAGATGTTATAGAAGGATAATGCTCAATCCAGATCTTGAATAATGGATAATAGAAGGCTCTCAAAGCAGATCTAAAAAGAGAAAAGGAAAGGAAAGGGCATAACAGGAAAGGCAACCTATTTGAGAAACTGTAAGACTTTCATTAGGGTTGGGCCTCTGGGTTCAAGGTAGAGAAGTGGTAAAGACAAGATTGCATAAATAAATAGCATAAAATTATATATTTTCTATGTCACACAAAGGACTCTGGCCTGTAGCCTTCAAGTTATATAAACCTATTGAAATATTTTTAACTTGAGAGTGACATGGTCATATCAGCAATTTTTAAGGATGGTTCTGGGCAGATTAATCAGAAAGGGTGCAACTAGGAAGGTGCTAAAATAATATAGCTATAAATTCATAGGATATTTGCCCAAGAAAATGAATGAGAACATGTGATATAGAGGCAGGAGATGGGAAATGGACTGAACCAGCATAATGCTGAAGTTATCTTAAGCAAAAGGGAAAATGGGCAATTTAGGATGATTCCCAAGTTTTCAGGTTAAGAAAGGAGAAATATTTTGATACCTTATAAACTAAAAGAATAGGGATGCCTGGGTGGCTCAGTGGGGTATAGCCTCTGCCTTTGGCTCAGGTCATGATCCCAGGGTCCTGGGATCGGGCTCTCTGCTTAGCAGGGGGCCTGCTTCCTCCTCTCTCTCTCTCTCTGCCTGCCTCTCTGCCTACTTCTGATCTCTGTCTGTCAAATGAATAAATAAAATCTTTTAAAACATAAATAAATAAATAAATAAACTAAAAGAGTAAATAGAAAAGGAAGCTGAATCCATTATTTCATTTTGAACATAACTGTATTTAAAGTAAATGCCCAGTCTTAAACTGTTTACTATGGTTGTGGGCTATCCCAGTGGAATACTCAATAAGGTGAAGCAGTTCAGAAGAAATCCGAGTTGCAGGTGGAAATCTGGAGATTGTAAATACATGTGTGCCTATTAAAACCATGACAGTAAGTGGGCCTGTCCATGAAATCTGGAGACCATAAATATATGAGGCCACAGAAACCATCGTACTAGGGAGAACATAGCACAAAAGAAGATCCAAACCAAGATCTCAAACACTCACATATAAGGGTCAGATGAAGGAAAAGCAGCCAAAGAAGAGTCAGAACCATAGTTAAGAAATGAGGAGGAGAATCAGAAGTCTAAAGTACTAGGAAGGTGAAGAGGGAAAGTAAAAAAGTGACTGCTCAGCAGTGTCCTATCCTACGGAAAATCCAAGAGGTTGAAAGGGAACATGCAGCTGTTAATAATTTGGTAGCCACCACACAACTGCTGTACATATGCTACCATTTAGTAGGTATTGATCTTCCCTAGATGCCAATGGGAAAACCATTTTCTTTCTGTTTATTCAATGGGCATTTCCATGTCTCTGTTATATCATGGCTAACATACAGCCTCAGGAATTAAAACAGATCCTCTAAAACAAAGCCCTTTTCCCTCATCATTGAAAGTCTTTGGCTGAGTTTTTGCCCATTTCTCCTTATCAATACAATCTACAATGCAATAAATGCCAAATTTTCAAACATTAATTTTAGTGATCTCTAATTGGACATATATGTATTGTCCTTCAAACAGTCTTTCATCTCTTCTATAAAAATAGCAGCACCCTCATCAAAAGATTTAGATGTTATAGAAGCTTCCATTGGCCACTGTCTGAGTCATGGCCTTTACCTCTCCTTGGGTGCAGCTTACTCATTTTATAAGCCAAAGAGAAAGCATAAGATGAAAGTGAGCCAGATAAAAGAGGATAATAAAAGAAGTGAAGCTGAAAAAAAAGGTGGCTTCCAGCACTCCCGTGAACAATAAGGGGACTTCATTCATAATAAGGAGGCACTTTGCTGGAAGCATTCTTTCAAGGATGTAGTAAGGTGCATAACCTTGGAAAGATAAGGTGAAGTCAAACCACTACAGGGAACTGTTATTTTCCTCCAACCCCAGTATATAAGACAAACTTTTCTTCTTTTCTTGCAATACTCATTGGTGAAGTGACAACATATTTTCAGGACAAATACAAAGTTTCTGTCGTAAATATAGGAAAAGATGCAATCTGAATCAAAAAGAGGGAAACTAAGTAAAAACTGTGTCGATTAGCAGGACACTCAACTCCCTTTCAAAAAGGTGAGAACAGCACAACAGCCTTCAGTTACACCTAAACCACATTGTCCTCACACAGAACATCTGGTAACTTTCAGCTGCAAATTCCCACAGGATTTCACACTTATTAAATTCTTATTAAAATTAATAGCAGGGCTCCAAGGCAGGACAATATTAGAACAGCCCTTTATCAGGAAAATAAAATCAACTGAGATAATAAAGCTACTTTCTCCTGTAAGAAAATCAAGGCCAAAAATTATATACAGGAAATTAGTTTAATTTATTCCAAAAGAATGTTATTCCTTTCCACACTGTATTCACACACTGATTGTTTACTTGTAATGCAATGTCATGGATATTAAAGATGAATACTTCTCTATGACTAAAACAGATATTCCCACAAGTCTCAAATTCCAATTATTCTCTTTCATATATTCTCTTATTCTATAATTAAATGGTTTAAGTGACTGAAATATCATTTTACATATTGCATCATTGCTACAGTCAAATGTCATCTTTAAAAAACATCATCTTTATATAGCCTAAATCTTCTTTGTTTTTTTTTTAGCCTAAATCTTCTTTTGGGTTATGTCAATACTACCTATTAAGTAATTTATTTCTAAATTGGAGTTACTGTTTACCTTGATTTGATCATATTTCAATGTAGTCTTTTGCACGCACACTTCAACTCTGATTCCTATCCATTCTCTGCCTCATTTCTTTTTCTCCTTGTATCTATGATTATTTCTCTCTCTCTCTCATTCTCTGTGTAACTCTCTATATATCTTTATTTAGATACCTTTTTCTTCCATGTGTATGGCATGTGGCTATTGTGTTCATGGCTTTCTCTCTACAAGGTTTGTGTGTGGGGGAATGACTCGTTTTTTTTAATAAGAAAAAATTCATGTAGCAAAAAACTCAGCATTTTAGCCAGTTTAATTCAGTGGTTTTCAGTATATTCACAATGTTGGACAAACATTACTATGATTTAAGTTCAGAGCACTTCATTAGTCCAAAATGAAGATGGTAGCCATTAAGCAATCACTCCCATTTTTCCCTTCCACTAGCCCCAGACAATGACTCATCTTTCTGCCCGTACAGAATTGCCTATTCTGGGCATTTCATTTAAATGGAATCATACAGTAAGTGGCCTTTTTTGTCTGGCTTCTTTCACTTAATATTTTCAAGATTCATCCATGTTATAATATATATGTACTTTGTTCCTTTTTATTTTCAAACAAGGACTGAGCGAGCCACACTTTTAAGTTCCCAGTGTATGTGTTGGAGTGTGTGTGTGTGTGTGTGTGTGTGTGTGTGTGTGTGTGTCTCCCTCTGGGTGTTTTTCTGCTTTATCTCTCACTCTCTATGTATGTTTGTGGTGTCTCCCTATGTCTCTATTAAATAAACATTAGTTAGGCTCATCAATTCTAGTGTAGTTTTATGTCTGTGTCCCTAGGACAGAAAGACACACCCTGCACTAGAGATTCAGATAATTTATCATAAACCTATTTGCAGGGAGCTTGTTTTTAATGGTTATTGTTTTGTTGTTATTTAAAAGCCTGAACTGGCTATTAAGGATAACTGAAGATCCTCCAAAGTGGAGAAGAAGAGGAATCACACCTCATATACAGATTCCCTCTGACATGGACATGGGCAGACCCATACAGCTAGACACATTAACACATTAACAATATCACCTGGACAGGGAACTACAAATTAAAATAACAGCTACATGTCAGAAAATGTAGAGTTAATAAGTTATACTTGCAGCTTCCTAAATTAAAGTCTCTTCTATATATTAGATTAGGATTCCTTTACATACTATTCTGCATGGTCTCCAAAATCACAGTTGTAAGTCACAAGTCATATTGTGTCATTATCTTCACAATCTATTTCTGTTCCCAATGAAAATCACAAACACCTTACTGTGGCTTATCAGCATACGTGCATAACCATGGCTTACCAGAAAATACATTATCTATCCACAACTTTTAACTTTAAATCACCTACTCCTTTCTTTCACCCCATCTAAACCTAGTTACTCACCTTGAATGCATCATGCCTCTGCTGGTGTTTCTCAGGGCATCTTTCTTTTTCTGGTCTGTATGACATCTTTTAAATATCAGATCACATGTAACCACCATGTTCTTGTTTCTCCCTATACTCTCATACACCTCATATACCCTATATCTGCCCCCCAGTGAAATTAATTTCACTCACGGATGTGCGCACATTTTAAAAACAACCTTGTTGGGAAGCCTGGGTGGCTTAGTCAGTTAAGCTTCTGCCTTCAGCTTGGGCTAAGACCCCAGGATCCTGGTGGGGTCCCACACTGGACTCCCTGCTTAGCAGGGAGTCTGCTTTTCCCTATCCTTCTGCTCCTCCCCCTCTACTCATACTCTCTGTGGCTCTCTCTCTCTCAAATAAATAAATAAAATCTTTTTAAAAATAAAAATAAAATTAAAACAACTCTATTGTGGCATTGGTCATATACTTATTATAGTTTTATATATATATATATATATCTACATCTGTCCCTTCTAACGTATCAGATTCTTGAGTATTTTATTTAGTTGTTCATATCCAGTGCTTAACACAATGTCTGACACAACTAGGTTCTGGATAAATTTTAGTGGAATTAGATAATTTAAAAAAAAATTTTTTTAGGTAGTGTGATGTTTACGCTGCTTTATGATAGCTGAAGCTGAAAGGAAGAAAAAGAGGATAAAATGAAACAGAATTTAAATAAGAACATGATTTTTAAGTCCATCCATAGAGAAAGGATGTCTGGACACTGGCCCATCTATCATCTTTGTAACTGGCAAGCCAAGCAAAGAGCTACTGTGTGTTCAGTTGGCGAACAATGCAACATTAGTGATGACAGTGGATGGGCACTTGGGGAAACGTGTTGAGTAACATGGACCACTGAAGCAGCAATCCTTCTCAGATCAATTTCACTTTCTCAAATGCTGAGTATGTAGTGATATTTCAAAGCAATCTCCAGAGATGCATTCAAGCTGCAGTAGGAGATCCTAAGCTATTGTTCCATTTGCACAGATGATCTGGACCCAAGCGTGGATACTAAAGCATCAAGTGTTGTTTTGATGATTTCTTTTTTTTAAGAGGACAAGACACAAAAACATCAGAGAAGGCATAAATTTATACTTTTGGGTCAAGTACAATTATCTCCCTGTTCCTTTTGAGACCCCCCCATAGTTTATCACCCCAATACTTAATTCGATATACCCAACCAGCCTAACCCAGTAAATGTGCCTCATTATATAATTTCTGTTTATATGGCTTAAAGAACTATATTCTGTTAGATAAGCAAGGACTGTATACTTCCTCCCAGCTGAGGTGAGAGAATCTGACATTAGGCAATAATCATCCCTGTTGCATTGTATTCTTCATCTGTTCTAATGTCAAAGAACTCAGATACCTGTGTAATCTGGAGAAAGAAAAATTGTGTCTCATGCACTGAAATCCCAGAAACTAAAAACATGCAAGCTTCTTAAGTAAGCAAGGAGAAGAAAGACTAAAATAGCAGTGGTGGTGGTGGTAGGCCAGGGTAGTGGTGGCGATGGTGGCAATGGAGGAGAAGGAGCAGTAGCGGGAGGAAAAGCCGCAAGAGCAGCAGCTAAGTTGAGTTCAGTGAGAATATCAAAATATGCTTGAAGAAATGAATATAAGACAGGCTGGTAATAATTTTATACTGACCATATGTCAAAATGATATTTTGAATATATGGGTTAAATAAACAGGTTTTGAAGATTATTTTCACCTGCTTCCTTTTTTCATGTGTTACAGAATTTTAAATCACGTATGCAGCTTGCATTACATTTCAACTAGACATGTTAAATTAAAACAAATCCAGATTTGGATAAGGAGAGAATTTATTTGAAAGAATTATTATAATAAAAGAAAAGGAGCATTGCAATAGGAGAGGGGGGACTACAACAATAAGTAGAATGCTCTGACCACAAAGCTCTGCAGGCATCTCAAAGATTTGGCAGAAAGGATTTTTTCCCCCCTACAGAGGGGTAAATAAGTCTAGAAAGAACTGAGTATGTGGGAGTGGGCAGCAAGACACTATAGTTGATCAAGGAATGTATTTCTTTGTGGTCAGCCGTTTCTCAGGAATAATAGATAAGGAAGGGTTGCATATTGGTTCAGGCTGAGGGCAAATCGAAAATCAGGGGCTCAGGAGAAGGAGAAAGGTTGAACTCAAGTTGGTCAAGTAAATTAATAAGCACTTTGTTCCACCTGATGAGTTGGGACAAAGAGTTTGGCTAATCTATGAATCAAAGAAATGGGAATTTGGAAGCTCTGTGTCTGGCTTCCGCACATGTAAAGAAGGGGAGGCATCCATCAATCATATCTAAGTCATATAATGAAAGGAAGCTCTTTGCAGGAAGCCAATATCCTGGAAACAAAGAGTGGGGAATTTTTTTTTAACTGCCCCTGTTTTCCAGTATCACAGGGCTTCAGTCAAGTTCAACATTGTTGGCTAGTACAGTTCTGGATCCTCGAATTAACACTATTTCCAGAGTAGTTAATGGTTAAAACAAGCTACAGATTCAGACAAACTGATTTCAGATCTCAGCTCTGCATTAGCAAAGTACATAACTTGAACAAAGTACATAATTTCTGGCTCAGTGTTTTTATTTGTCAAAAGCACTTCCATCTCAGAGTTGTTACAATTGCGGAGATAAACAAAGACCATGCACATGAGGATAAACAGGTTATGTATCCAGAGCCTGTTATAGCAAGGGAATAGGCTGCCATCAGCTGTATTTGGCAGAGACAGGGGAGTGAAAAAACGTCATAGTAGATAAAAAGAAGGGAAGAAGGCTTCAGACAGGCTCTAATCATGGGTTGTTGGCATGAGGAAGCTGGGGACAGGTCAACTAGAAGCAGAGCATCTTATATCATTCATTTGGGGAACATATTTGCTTCTTTTCTTTGTCAGTTGGAACTGGCGGGGGCGGGGGTGTGACACTGTAGAATAGGAAAACTAGCTATTATTGATAAGTCCTGGTTTCTCTGGCTGGTAGCTTTGAGGATGTGGGTCAGAATTCTACTGTCCTATAAGGTCTGGTTATGCCAACTTGTATATTCAGCCTCTCATGATGATAATAGTGATGGAAATAGTACATATAAAGTGTTCAGCATATGACTTGGCCCACAGTGAGGTTGAGCTTTAATTCTACCACATCTTATTTTCTTAGTAAGTAATACACAATTATTCATTCTTGGGCCAGTTTTCTTATGTTTCAAAGGGAGAAGTGCAGTCAGAATTTATTTAGAATTGGAAGTTTGGCTCTAGGTGAGTCTTTCAATTCAGGGACACGATTAGGATTAGGTAGAAATCATGATATAACCATCCAGGCTTAGTGGAAATCATAAGGCAAGGATTTTGAGGGATTCAAAACATCTCTGGGCACAAAATGTCTGTTTTTGATGAGTCTTTTGAGAAATTCCTGTAATGAACAATCATACCATTTGCTTAAGCAGGACAGCCCTGGAAGAATAAAGAAATGTAAATGAATTGCAAAATCATATTAATGTAGAGAGTAAATTACTGTTTCTGTTTTCAGTGCCCAGGCTGAAGTGTGTGGGAAGAAGGTTCTGGTTCTCACATAGATGGTGCCTATTTATGCCTGTAATTTTTTAAAAGAGAGTTACAAAGATCTTGATTTAGCTTAGAAAAATTTAATTTCCCATGGAGTTGCTTTTTATCCAAATGATTCTTTAAATGTTTCTCAGTATTTTCCAAAGAACCTCCATTTTTTTTTCAAGATATGAAAAGGAATTAGTGAAAAAGTGATATGATTGAAAAAGATGGGCAGGTTCTTCCACATCTTCCTTGAAGAGGAATGCACTTGAACATGAAAAAAAATCTGAGAAGTTCAGCATTCAAGACTCCTCTTTAACTTTAACTCAGCAGCAGCTTTGAGTGTAAGTGGGTTTATTTGGCAGGTCAGAAATTGATCCTAAGAGGCACCATGAGAGTGATGGGGGAGTGAGAAAGTGAAGAAAGAAAGTCAATACAGGCTGCATTAGTGAGTAGCCTCCTGCTGCAGACATCTGGGTTTCTGTCCTTCTGCAAAAGCTAGGAGACAGTGTAAAAAGAACTTCAGTTGTCCCATTGTGGGTAGTTATAATCTACAGGCATTTATGCTCCAATTCCCATTCCTCTTTGGTTAAGAACGGTTCTTAAGAAATATTGGGGCACCTGGGTGGCTCAGTGGGTTAAAGCCTCTGCTTTCGGCTCAGGTCGTGGACCCAGGGTTCTGGGATCGAGCCCCGCATCGGACTCTCTGCTCAGTGGGGAGCCTGCTTCCCCCTCTTTCTCTGCCTGCCTCTCTGCCTACTTGTGATCTCTCTCTGTCAAATAAATAAAATCTTAAAAAAAAATGAAAAGAAAAGAAAGAAAGAAAGAAAGAAAGAGAAAGATTAACTCCCCCACAATTTGTGGCTTGCCCTGGGCAGGGGCTACTAGAAAACCCTCAGGCCAAGAGCCAAAGAATTTTAAAACAGATCATCATCAACATATTCTTGTACCAAAACAATGAGTGCTATTGCACATTGAATATTGAAGGGTATATTCTTGGGGCATCAAGAGCATCTGCTATAGTATGCCACTTGCAATGCACAGATTCACCTATTTCCCAAGATAAGTTCAATTTGTCTCATCACTGCTTCTGCAAGTTGATGATCCGTAACAATTTCTAAAAAACAAATAAGACTTACAATGAGAAGGTTAATGGGGATTTAAAATAGGACATATAATGGGGTAAACTACAGTCCTCACTGAAGCAGTTGACACTAAAGCTTTAACTGACATTATACATCTCCTGCTACCACTTGCTGTACTCACTTTAAGTAGCTTAGCCAGTACTTCTGCTTGTCCCTGAGAAGTCCAAGCCCTGATTATATCTCCACATTATTATAAAAGCCTCAAGAAAAGACTGTAATAAGAGACAAAAAAGGGCAATACATAATGATAAAGGGACCAATCCAACAAGAGGATATGACAGTCTTTGTTTTAAAAGTCTGCTAAAGCCTCAAGAAGAATTTCTGAGAATTCGTGGGCTTCAAACAAACTCCTGCCTGTCCTGATTACATAGCAGCAACCTCACCTCCTTGCTTTAATGTGGGTTAATTACATATCAGTAGAGTAACTCCTTTGCCTGTTAATCTAATAGCACAAAGAGCTCCAAATGACCTGGTAGCAGCTACTTAGTGAAACCATTACTGCGTCCCCTGATAGAAATACCCATCTCTTCCCCAGAAATCAGGACCTCTAATCCAGAAGGGAGCACAAAAGGCAAAATTTCTCCAAGTAAGTCATTGGGAATAATGGAATGGGTCTCTTCAACCTTCACCCCTGTTTCAAGACCCATGTATTCTATATGAATACAGCATTGTACAGTGGCCACTGGTTGAAGAGTTTACTACATCTTGAAGGACAGTACCCCAATTTGGCCAGGCTGTACTTCACTACATTTTTAGAAGACTTCCAAAATTCCATTAGGCCAGCTATTTCAAGATTAAGAAAGATATATGATAGAACCAGTGAATTTCATAATCATGTGCTTTCTTTGAAAAAAAAAAAAAAAGTGGTTCTCTTTATCCAAAGCAATATTATATGGGATGCCATATCTGTGAGTTCTCAGATAACGATGCCAATCAACAATGTGACAAAGAAAGGAAACCTACACCAAGAATATATATAAACTCCAGTAAGGAAAAATCACTGCCTTCTCTAAGGGTCAGTGCCACTTCCTAGTTTATGCCTTACCTGTTTTCTGCGGAAATCTCAAAAGCAAGGGGAAAGATGATATGATGCAAGAAATAATGGATGTATTAATAAGCAAGAGAACATTGGGGACAACAGGGGTTTCATTCTGCTGAGGATTTCTGGGATATGTCTGGAATATGCTTGAGAGTTGCCCAATCTAGAGGACAAGAACAGTGAAGTACTTACACTCCAGCTTCCATTCATTATTAACCAAGAATCTCCTGGTGGCATTAATTTTCCAGAACCCACTCTGCCTTGTGCAACGGCTGAATGAAAGCCCTCGGGTAAAGAGATGGTAAGATATCTGGGCATGTAATGAAATACTGTATACAGAGAAGACATAGGCAGGGTACCCACAGGGTTTCTTATATTTAGCATTTGATGAGATTATCTTAGCTTAAGAGCAGAGCTGATATTCAACTGGTTTGCTCTGCCTAGCTGTTCCAGTTCTTTACAGCTGGTATCTCTTGTGATGGTTAGGAGCAATGCTGTCGGTTAAATGTTACGAATACCATCCTCCTAATGGTATGTGGTAGCTCCCTAATTATTAGTAAATGAGAGACTAGAAGTACAGGATGAGCTATTGTTCAAAACCCAGAGGTCTGAAGAAGAGCTCTAAACAGTGGGAAAATACAAAAAGTTGCTAGCCACCAGAACGCTTTGTAAAACCATCCATTTATATGGTCAACTGTCTTACTGAGAAAAACTAAATGTTCATGGAGACTTGAAGCAGAAATATTAGGTTTTTTAAACAGGATGAGAGTCTGGGTCCTTGAAGCAGAGTTAATTCTTACATTCACAGTGACAAAGTATCTAGAGAATAGACAGAAATCCTGAATTTGTTCACAGTTCAACTAAGTGGGCTTGTTAGCAATCCCATGATTTGTTAATCTTGTGTGGAGTAAAGCTATAAAATTAACATTCACAAAAAGACAAACTTAGTTCTATCTTCCAGAGGGTAACAGCCTTTAAATGTAAGTTGCATGCCCGAGATCATACAATAAATGTATAAATAAAGCCCATCTCTGCACTTTTAGTCCAGAGTTCTACCCAATAAATCACTTTGCCTCTTATTTAAAACTTCTCAATGGTAAGAAATTATTTTTTAGCCCTTTTCAAAAGGGCAAACGTAGTATGAAACTTGAGCCAATACCATATGGAACAGAGAATAAAATGAATTAGCATATTATTAATTGCATACCATTAATTTTCAAGGACAATTGCAAATTAGACCAACTCATTTATTTCTAAAGTGTAGCTTATGCATGGGGAATATCTTCATGTCTCAGACAGGTTACCCATTTATTAAGATTAAAATATTTCCTTTCAATCTCAGTTCTCTGAAGGGTTCCATAATAGGGGGACAGATGTTGAATGGGAAGTGTGAGAGTTTTGTGAGCCATAAGCCTAGCACTATAAATCAGGGAGGAAATATAGCAAGAAAGAAACAAAGAACTAAGGAAGCCCCTGTTGCTATAGCCAAACACCCAGTCCAGAGACATACAGAAAAGAAAAAAAACAATTTTAATGATATCAGTTCTTAGAAAAACTAAGAACTTTATAGCAAGAACTATTTTTCTCTCTTTGCTATTACCTTCATTATTCCACTGATGTCAGTAAGGTAAGACTGCAAAGTTTTACTCCTGAATCATTTGCAACACACTGACAATGTGCTCTGCTCTGTATTGACTTAGAAGGGGACTCGGTCTCTGCCCCAGGCTCTTACAATCTGGTTGAAGTACTCATAGCTATTCAAAAATAAAAATGCCAGCTGAGAAGAGGATTAAATCTCAAGAGGTGCAAGGGCACATGTAACATTATTAGCCATAACACCACATAGACGGATGGTAATTAAGTAGAGAACACTTCCATTTTGCTACCCTCAGCAGCCCACATCAAAAGGCCACTATTTAAATTAAGTTGACCTATGACCTTGATCTGACATGATTTGCCAAACTCATAATACTGCACACTAGTAATTCAAACAAATTTAAAAAATCAGAATTGTATGCTGCAGATTTAGATGATTTTTTGATATTTTAGAACCAAATCACATGGTAATTTTGAGACTGTGAAACCATCTATCAAGTCATACCACAGAAATATAACAGGAAGAAAGTAAATTTGGTTTTGATACACTCATATGACATGCCCATCAGCTAAGTCTCACCCTTGTGGGTAAATTTATTAAGACTGGTTGAGCAAATCAACAATATATTTGTATTAGGCAACTGTGACAGATTCAATCTATAATTATACATCAGTGAGAATGGACAAATAATATTAGTCTAATTTTATAATTCATATAACTGAATTATATTCTACATCATATAGTATTACGATTGGTTAAGTGGTCAGAACCATCCCTTAATTCAAAATGTTCTTAAGAAGGCTCCATTATTCTGCATATGTATATTATGCTAAGGTACTATTTCAGTTCCATGAAGCTGGTATATCTTAAGGGGATGTAAGGCTGACACTTATTTCCAAAATCTTATCCTTCTCAGCCTTTTCTTAACTCTCTGTAATATAAATGAATATTAAGATATTTAAGCTCATAAACTGGAATAATTCATATTGTTAAAATGCCCATACTACCCAAGGCAATTTATAGACTTAATGCAATCCCTATCAAAATACTAATAGCATATTTAACAAAACTAGAACAAATAATCCTAAATTATTTGTGGAACCACAAAAGACCCCCAAATAGACAAATCTTGAGAAAGAAGAAAAAAGCTGGAAGTATCACAATCTATTGTTCAAGATATACTACAGAGTGATAATAATCAAAATAGTATGATACTGGCACAAAAAGAGATACAGAGACCAATGTAACAAAGTAGAGAACTCAGAAATGAACCCATGCTTATCTAGTCAATTAATGTATGACAAAAGAGGCAAGAATATACAATAAGGAAAAGAGAGTCTCTTCAATATATGGTGCTGGGAAAACTAGACAGCTACATGCAAAAGAATGAAACTGGACCACTCTCTTACACCACACAGAAAAATAAACTCAAAATGGATTGAAAACATTCTTCCCAGAAGAAAACATAGATGGTAATCTCTATGACACTGGCCATAGCAATATGTTTTTCTAGTTGTATTTCCTCAGGCAAGAAAAACAAAAGCAAAAATAAGCTATTGGGACTACACCAAAATAAAAAAATTTTGCACAGTGAAGGAAATCATCAACAAATGGAAAGGCAACCTACTGAATGGAAGAAATATGCAAATGATATATCTGATAAGGGATTAATATTCAAAATATATAAGGAATTTCTACAACTCAACAACAAAAAAATGATGATAATAATCCAATTTACAAATGGGCAAAGGACCTAACTAGCATTTTTCCAAGGAAGATACATAGATGGCCAACAGACACATGAATAGAAGTTCAACATCACTAACCATCAGAGAAATACTTTATTGAGGTGCAACTGACACACAAAAAACTTTATGTATTTAATGAGTAAAACTTCATAAGTTTGGAAAAAAATAAAATAAAAATTAAAACTTTGAGTGAATAAAAAGGAAATGCAAATCAAAACCACTATCATCTTACACCCCTCAGAATGACTAGAATCAAAAAGACAAGAAAAACAAGTGTTGGCAATGATGTGAAGAAAGAGGAAACTTGTACACTGCTGGTGGGAATGCAAATTAGTGCAAACACTGTGGAAAACATTATAGCAGTTTCTCAAAAAACTAAAATAGAAATGCTATACAGTCCAGTAGTTCTACTACTGGGCATTTACCCAAAGAAAATGAAAACATTAATTCAAAAAGATATATGCACCCCTATGTGTCCCAAAGCATTATTTACAATAGCCAAGAAAAGGAAGTAACCTACATTTCCACTGATAGATGAGTGGATTAAAAAAAATGTGGTATATTTATACAACAAAACAAT
Organism: Mustela nivalis; assembly: GCF_964662115.1. Lineage (NCBI taxonomy): Eukaryota > Metazoa > Chordata > Mammalia > Carnivora > Mustelidae > Mustela > Mustela nivalis. The sequence continues at coordinate 13,397,066 of NC_139023.1, read as the reverse complement.
ACTCTGACCAAAAAAAAAAAAAAAAACAAACGAAAAAAAGAATGAGATCTTTCTATCTGTGACAACATGGATGGACCTAGAAGCTATTATGCTAAGTGATAAGTGCTAAGTGACTTACAGTCAGACAAAGACAAATACTGTATGATTTAATTTATATGTGAAATTTAAAAAACAAAACAAACAAAAACCAGAAACCCATAAATATAAAGAACAAATTGTTGGTTGCCAGAGGGGACAGGTAGAGGAATGGGCAAAATGGGAGAGTCAGAGATACAGGCTCCCAGTTATGGAACAAACAAGTCATCTAATAAAACTATAAAATTACTTTTTATCTCAAGCCTGTTTCTTTTCTTGCAGTAATTCATTTTGATATCAAGAATAAGTTATTTGAAAACAGATTTTAAACTATAATTAAGTATCTTCACTAAGTGTTTCTTATCCAAAAGTGTTACTTATCAAAAATATTTATAAATATTGGATGTGCTCTACAGTCCACTTCCTTATCTACTAAAGACAAGTTTAACCATAACATTGTTCTAAGATCCCAATACTGATAAGCACCAATGAGACACTTTAAAAGGACCTTAAAAACCATATATTATTGACCAAGAGTTCTTTTTATTCAGTTCCATGAATCCTCAACTGAAAATGATATTTACAATCTAAAAACATCCTTTCAGATTGACATGGATGTAATTAATCACTTTATTCTTAAGAAATAATACATTATATATCACTGAATGTGTGATCCAATATGTACTATTCTCAAAAAATACATACTAATATGAAATATTCTCACATATAAAGGAAGAGTAACCAACCCCCCCCAAAAAAATACATAAAAACAACTAATTGTGTCTTTGACTAAGTGAAACAATCCAAGCTGGATACTGAGCATGAAGAGCATGAGTGAGCCCAGCTGGATGTGTATAGATTATTAAGAGCAAAGATAGATAAGTAGACAGTAGACCGTGAAGGAGGGACAAATTCTAGCTCTCAGAAGTGGGCCATGCCTTCTAAAGCCTAAATTCATACCGGTATTTTGTAGAGGTAGAATGGAAATGGAGGTTAGTGATTCAAGGAGAGAGAGGAACTTACTATTCAATAAAGAGACTGAATGAACCATCCACAAGAATAGAAGTGGGAGTGAGTTACTAAAGGAAAGGCATAATGTATGCTTTTAGCCTCCTCTATTATTTTTTCTCAGTCAATTAATGTTGAAATGTTGACCTCACATATTTATTAAGATCATTTTCTATTTTCAATATATGTTTCCTAAATGTATGCAGATATGTTAATTAGTCCACTTAGGTAATTCCACCATACCATAATTATAACTGTTTATATAGTTGGCCAACTAATCAAGGCCATGCATGATAACATTTTTCATAATTTGTCCAAATTATTAGAAATGTTCAATATACTTGACTAAGCATCAAAATATAGCTCCACTTCAATGGAAATAACATCATATTTACTTTTACTTAATATCTTTTTGAACAAAATTAGACTACAGAGCCTCTGCTATTTCTGACACTACTGTGTATCTCTTCATGAAGATGAGTCCTATTTCCCAAACTAAGGGAAACACTGAGCACTAAACTGAAAACCTAGACTTGTGATTCCTGGCAGCATTGAATTCACAGTACAGAGCAAATTGCTGAAACAACAAATTTTTGTTGAAATGAAGTTAATTTATTTTTCTACCTATCAATTTTCACAACTGAAAGGCTCGTGTCTTTTTTTTTTCCCCCTCTAATATTACAACTAATGCCCTGAAGCACAGTGCATTCTAAATTCATGCTGCCTATTTATTCTGTCATACAATTTCTGGCAGTCAGTCAGTCAAATGTAAATTGTCTTTAATCCACTTGTAAGCATCTAAATGAAGGGTAAATATATACTGAAATTTTCATATAAATATGGAAATAAAACCTAACAAATGATAAAGTCTTATGAATTATTTTGATCACTATTCTTTAGGCTTTTATGGTTTTCAAATAAGCTTTAAAATATTTCTAAAGCCATGATTTCATTTTGTATTGGCTTTATGAACATAATGTGGATTTATCATCATTTTTGTTTCATTACATAAACTGCACTACAGGGATACCTCATTTTATCATGATTTGCTTTATTGTGCTTCACAGATAATGCATTTTTTGGACACATTAAAGATTTGGGACAACCCTGCATCACATTGTCTATCAGCGCCATTTTTCCAACAGCATTTGCTCACTCTATGTCTGTGTCACATTTCTATAATTCTTGTAATATTTTAAGATTTTTCATTCTTATTATATTTGGTATGGTGATCCAAGATCAGCAATCTTTGATGTTACCATTGTAATTGTTTGGGGCACCACAAACCATGCTCATATAAAGACAGTGCACTTCATTAAGAGATGCTGTAACATGTGTTCTGACTGCTTCACTGACTGGATAGTCTCCCACCTCTCTCCCTCTCCTTGGTTCTCCCTTTTCCCTGAGACTCAACAATATTGAAGTTAAGCTAATTAATAACCCTACACAACAGTCCTGTGTTCAACTGAAAAGAAGAACCACATGTCTCTCAATTTAAATCAAAAGCTAGAAATGATTAAGCTTAGTGAGGAATGCATGGCTAAAGCCAACATAGGCCAAATCTTGGCCTCTTGAGCCAAACAGTCAAGGGAGGAATGCAAAAGAAAAGTTTTTGAAGGAAATGAAAAGTGCTACTCCAGTGAATCCACAAATAATAAGAAAGTGAAATGGCCTTATTGATAATATGGAGAGAGTTTTAGAGATCTAGTTAGATCAAACCAGCTACAATATTTCCTTAAGCCAAAGCTGAATCCAGAGCAAAGCCCTAACTCTCTTCTCTATTTGAATGCTTAAAGAAGTAAGGAAGCTAGAGAAGAAAAGTCTGAAGGTAGCAGTGGTTGGTTCATGAGGTTTAAGGAAAGAAGCCCTCTCCATAAAAATAAAAGTGCAAAATGAAGCAGCAAGTGCTGATTTAGAAGCTGCAGTATATTATGCAAAAGATTTAGCTAATTGAGCAAATGAAGGTAGCAACACTTAACAGATTTTCCATGTGGATGAAACACCCTACTGTTAGAAGAAAATGTTATCTAGGACTCTCCTAACTGGACAGAAGTCAGTGCCTAGCTTCAAAGCTTTAGAGAACAGGCTGACTTTCCTGTTAGAGGTTAATGCAGCTTGTGCCTAAGTAAAAGCCAATAGTCATTTACCATTCCAAAAATCACAAGGCCCTTAAGAATTATGCTAAATCTACTCTGTCTGTGCTATAGAAATGGAACAACACAGCCTGGATGACAGCATGTTTACAACATGCTTTACAGAATATGTTAAGCCCACCGTTGAGAACTACTGCTCAGAAAAAAAAAAAAAAATCCTTTCAAAACATTACTCCTCATTGACAATGCACCTGGTCACCCAAGAGCTCTGATGGAGATATACAAGAGATTAATATTGTTTTCATGCCTGCTAACACAACATCTATTCTGCAGCCCATGAATCAAGGAGTAATTTCAACTTTCAAGTCTTATTATTTAAGAAATACATTTTGTAAGGCTATAGCTGCCAAAAACAGTGATTCCTCTGATGAATTGGGGCACAGTAAATTGAAAACCTTCTGGAAAGGATTCATCACTCTAGATGCCATTAGGAACATTTATGACTCATGGGAAGAGGTCAAAACGTCAACATCCACAAGAACTTGGAAGAAGTTGATTCTATCCCTCATGAATGACTTTGAGAGGTTCAAGACTTCAGTGGAAGAAGATGTGGTGGAAAATAACAACAAAACTAGAATTAGAAGTAGTGCCTGAAAATGTGACTGAATTGCTGCAATCTCATAGTAAGACTCTATAGGATGAGAAAGTGCTTCTTACAGATGAGCAAAGAAGTGGTTTCTTGAGATGGAAACTATTCCTTATGAAGATGCTTTGAATGTTGTTGAAATTACAACAAAAGTTTTAGAATATTATGTAAACTCAGTTAATAAAGCAACAGCAGAGTTTGAGAGGATGGACTCTAATTTTGAAAGAACTTCTACCATGAGTAAAAAACTGTCAAAAAGCCTTGCATGCTATAGAGAAATGATTTGTGAAAGGAAGTATCAATTGATATGGCAAATTCATTGTTGTACCATTTTATGAAATTACCACAGCTACTCTAACCTTCAGCAAACACACCTTAATCATTACAGTTTTACTGTGAATATAACTTTTATATGCACTGGGAAACCAAAAATTCATTTCACCCATCTTATTGTAATATCCACTTTATTGCAGTAGTCTGAAACCTAACCCATGACATTTCAAAGTTATGTATGTATGTATTTTTCCATACCAGACCATTCTCCATATGCACATATATAGTATATAAAAAACAATTCTTCTTACATCATAATAGCCAAAAGTATAGATGATAACCTTCTTCACTACTGTTGTAATAGGGTTCTCCTAATTCAGAAATTTCACTGGTAAGTTTCCTATTTTTCCAAAGACAGCACAAATTCAAAGAATCAAATCTTGGGACCAAGTAGGACATTAAATACACTCAAATATATTCACCTCTGCTATTTCAACCTCCTCTGAATGTGCTCAAATTCAGCTATTCCAGATAATAGATGAGGATTTTATGTAGATTATAAATCCTTTAGAGAAAGATTGTACAACCTTGTAATATCCCTTTAGCACTTTGGCTGTTAGTTTATTACTTAATCCATCCTATAGTTTCCATAGTATTACAGCTTCTATATCTTAGCCCCTTTTCTTTTGTTTTAAATTCTATGTAAGGCACTCTGAATAGCAGGTCTTCACATGGTGTTAGATCTCAATTTCAATTCCTTAAACTTAGAATAAGAAAGTCTTAACATCACCTAGATACAAGTCCTCCCAAAGTTTCTTCTATTTCCTTGACATGCTTGTCCCTCTCTTGATCAAACACTCCCAGTGACAGGGAGCTTAACACCTTGTGAAGATACCTCTGTGTGCAGATCTTTTCTCCTTCCTTCCACTATTTACCCGTTGGTCATACTATCAGCCTTTCAATTATTTGAAGGCAGTTATTGTACTTTATTTTCTTCTAAGAGAAATTATTGATATTCCTTCTTCATGGAACGAAGTTAAAGATATTTAGCCCTGAGAAAGAGAGCACCCATGTCTAAGAACATGTACATCTGGGTACCACTACCCCCAGACCTCAGGCATCCCGCACAGCATCCTATCTCTGATAGCAAATCCAAGGGATTCACTGTAAGAAAGAATGGGTATATTCCCAAAAACGCAATTTCAAAAATAAATGTAAGTATATGATCTCCAATATTTCCTTAATTAATGATTATGTCTTTATCATCAGAATTTAGAAGATCTCTAACCTGTATTTTAGTCTCAACTTTCTTTGGAAGTAACTATTATCCTAAGGCTATAGTTATACATAATAATAAGAGATTTATTTTATTAGTCTTAAACTTAATCCCATTAAGTTTCAAAGTAGCTCCTTAGTTTGAGTTTCCCAGAAAATGGTAAACAAGTCAGCACTGTAGACTATTTTTCTTTCTTCATCTTCCAAGACTGTTTATTCATAATCCTTCTTGTCTGTTCTCATATAATACCTCTTTGCAACATTTTCTCCACCCACCACCTTACCCTAAAGTTTTCTCATTACTAATCTGGAATATGTCCTGATTTTTTTTTTTTTTTAATCTTTAGGAATAGTGCTGCAGTATCACAAGCTTGGATGTATATATCATTTATGCTTTGGTTTGTGAGACACTGGGTTTTCTGAGAGATTAATAATACTAAGTGTTATGAAGGAGTAACACCTGTGAAAGGAAAAGGTAGGAAACAGGATTGAGTAAGGGAGTCATCAGTCTGAATTGCAGATATGACAAAGTCTACGATGACACAAGAGGAGCTCCAAAGGGAAGAATACCCATTAAAGGAGTTCTAATGCATTGGGCAAAAAAGGGTAGGCCTTTGTACCAGAATCTTTCTCTGTCATTGGCTAAGCAGAAGAAGGTTACCATCACTGAAAATTAGAAGTGAACCCAAAGAAGTTAACAGCTAGAGGCTGTCAGCTAAGCACAGTTCTCAAAGGCAGGGCAATGAGCTCTTTCCTGAGGAAAGACCTGATCTACCACAGTCCCCTCCTTGCACCATATGGATCCATTTCTTCATATATGTGCAAGGAGCTACAGGACTCTGATGGGCTTCTCTTACAAAAAGAAAACTTAGACAAGATTAGGGAGTTAGGGAAAAGAACTGCATACAACTCCTATTACTACAGTTGGTTCCTACTTCTACAATTTAAATTTTCCTTGCCTCAGCTATCAGTTTTGGTGGTCATAATGGCCTGCCTGTAGCTATAACCTCCATCCTCACTTCTTAGAGGTCTGAGCTCTAATAAATATATATTTCTTATTTATGACTTGCAGAACTTGTCTATTTATCATCACAGTTTAGTCAAGAAATTATCAATAGGCACCCAAAAGATGAAGAGTTCCACATATATTATTCCTTGTTCCCACAGCATCCCCGCCTCCTCTTGATGATCATGTCAATTATTCCTACCAGTATCTTAATTTCTCTTATTGCCTGCTGGTCTCTGGACATAAGGAGTACAAAGTGCTCCAGCAGCAACCTAGACTATAGTAGAAATGCTGTTATCCACTGACAAGAGTAAAGTCCCTTTGGGGACCAGTAGCTCTAACTCACAGAGTCCAGAGTTGAAGGAAAAGTTAACATAATCTCTTAGCAGATTATGGAAATGGTGATATTGGAAATATCCAAGTGAGAGTGGAAGCTCTCACTAAGTCTCTGAAACCATATTGGAAATGGTGATACGTGGAGAAATTCCTGCTTCCACCCCTTTGTAGCTAGACCAATTAATTGAGCTCACAATATCATATATATTCTGTGACTCAGTGGGCATGTTATAACTTGTGATATGGCCCTACATGCCCACAGCTATTGCCTTTGACTAAGTGCTTCAGCTGTGTCTTCAGTAGACTGTTCCAGTGACCTATCTTGCTGGCTGCTTCAACTTCAGACATTTCAATTTTATTTAACAAGAGCTACTAAGAGTCACCTTTGCAGCAAGTTTATTTCATCACCTGAGTCCTTGCTAGGCTATTAAGCAAGTATCCTGAGAGTATGTTTCAAGTTAATTTGCTCTTCCTTATTTTAGCCTCATCGATTTAATTCTGGCATGCTGAAAATCCAATCCCAAGTAAACTCCTGCAGCTCTTGCTGATTCATGCTGGTTAATTCTGGAGATCCATTGGTATAGATTCCTTTTCTCCCATATCTTACTCCACATGCCTCCAGCTTAGTTGTCTTTCAGCTTAACTCTACCTCTTGGCCTGAAAACTAGGAGAGAAATGGGGACTAATCCTGAGAGGAGTTCCTGCAGCCTTACAATGAAGAGGCCTCAGTATATCTTCCCGCATGTAGATATGCTAGCTCTTAATAAGGAAGCATAGACCACTTCTGGTGGGCTCTGGGGAATCACAGGAATTTGTGAAGCCAAAAGCTTTAGGCACTCTTATCCAGATGTGTCAGGATACATGTTTTCCCAAACAGGATTTTGACTTTGACCCAACAGTCCAGCTTTGACCGAGGATTCAATCATCTCTGAAGCTTGGAAACTATTAAATCCCGAGTTTGGTCATCAGCATTTTGTACTCTCCCATTCTGTCTCCTTTCTCATAAAAGTTTCCAAAATCACTACTAATGAAAGTTTTAGCAATTAAACAACCACTACCTTATGCCAAGAACAGGTTTCTTATGCCAGAGATACTGCCTCATATAGGATCTTTGCCAACAAGATGGTGGGCAATCCAGACCCCAAATTCCATCTTACTGACTCTTTTATTAGACTTGTTCTAGTACCACTGTCAATTGGGTACTCTAGAAAGCAGATGCTGAGAAAGAATTAGGAATCCAAAAGTTTTATTGGCAAGCAACACCAATGAAAGGAACAAGGAAAAAAAAAAAAAAAATGAGCAGGAAGCTCTCACTAAGTCTCTGAAAGCCAACAGGGCACTCCAGTAGAAAAATTGTCTATTAGAGAAGTCCCATCTTGGGTAGAAGCAGCCTCCCCCTTATAGCACAATTTGGTTTAGTCATTGGTTAAGACCACCCTGAGAATATGATCTTGACTCAAAGGCTGAAGCAGAAGTGAGTTAATCAGCAGAGACTATCTACTTATACATTAGTCCAATGGTACCAATCATTATCTGTCATAGTTTTACTTCCCAGAGCTTGTCAAAAGCACTCAAGATTTTGAATTTTGGATCCACTAGGACCTGAGGCCTCTGAGTAATAAAATTACTAAAATAACCTCTACTGAAGGTCAAATCCTTAAGCTAAAATAAAAACGTAATTCTTGGTGTATCTAGTTGTCTAGTACAGATAGAAAACAAGTGTAACCAGTATTTTTCTTCAGTAAAGTGTGATTGTTCCTTAGAAACTTGCTTTCATGAAGGTGTTTGCAAATTGATTTTCTTATAGTTGTTCTTGATGTTTCTTTTGCTGCAAGTCTTATCTGAGTTAATCTATTACCTTATATATTGCTATGACCATAACTCAGATAAAACATAACACATTTTCATTTTGTCACTCCATTATTTTTGCAGTAAGTCAATATAATCTGAGGTGAAGCATGCCTTGCTCAGCATTTATTGATCTGTCGGTTTGTTCATTGTTTACATCAAAACCCCACTTGTCAGTTCTGGCCCTATTACAATTATCTTCACATAGGGAAAATGACAGTTTCAAAGCCCAAATATGAGTCAGTTTCCAAGGTGAGTACTCTCAAGATGTTGGTATCAAATGTATACCCCACTTCCTCCCTCTAGGCATGAATGATGGATGACTTTCATTTTCTAGCTGAAAAAGAAAAAAGCATATATCTATCCTAACAAGATACCACTTTCTCCTATACAGAAGAAAAGTATTTTCATTGCATCACAGTGCATGAGCACACAGTAGATGTTCAATAAATGAAAATCATTATTAATATTGGCTCAAACAATTGTGAGCATGTCTGGTAATTAGCAGGAATCAATATAGTGATGTGGGATGGGGAATGATGAGATAAGGCAGGTTGGAGCAACTTTTCCAATGCACACAGTAGTTAAATTGGTCTTTTCTTACATCTCAGTAGGCAGACAACAAACAGTGCTGAGCTTGAATTCTCAGCTTCCTAAACTTCTTTTTGTTTATTTTAGATTTATTCTGCAGTCACATTAACTCTCTAAAGTCATGGAAATATTAATACTTTACTAACATTTTTACTCAATGAGGGTGCTTTTTCTAACTATTTTACTCTCTACTCTAACTTCTAAAAAGCAGTTTAACCTGTAATTCAGGCAGTCACCCTACCACCCCAGTTTATGTTAATTAATCACATTCCTAACTACACAGAACTTTGCCATCAACAGCCCTTTTAATAAAAATGCCTTTGCTTTTTTTCTCTACATATGAAAATTAACATTAAACCTTTCCTGGGCTCAGCTCGAAACCTATTGTCTTCATGGAGTCTCACGTTATGAGGACTATCTACACAAATCTCTGTTATCTCCTATAACATTTTTTATTGTTTCACATACTTCAGCACTTGGAAAAAAATTGTTTTCCATGTCATTTATGTTCATGGAATCACTTTTAGAATGCAGGACTGAAAACACATATGGCACCCTATCAGATTGACAGGATTTGTATGATCTTGGGTCAGTCCCTGAGACTCTCTGAGCCTCAGACTCTCTGACTCTCTCTCAGACTCTCTGAGCCTTTGTCTGTACATTTTCAACTCCCTCCCAACTCTATAATTCTGTAATTTTATGAGTTTGGCTTTACTTCTTAGCCTGATATTATATTCTATACAATTTTGAGGATCCTCTCAGAACCCACCAAAGTAGTTAACTTGGTACATACAGAAGCATAAAAAATATATGCTGAATCAATGTATTAATGAATTCATTAATTTAAGGCTTCACTGGCTTAGAAAGTATAATTTGAGTAGGGAAATTTAGTTATAACTTTCACTATTGTTTATGTTACTGAAAGCTTTAGCCACTATTCCATTTAGGTTTTAAAGTGACGCACTAACTTTTTTTTTTTTCCAAAAGAGTTTTTCTAGACAATAGGGTCATTGTTAGATATAGACATACACACCTGAACTTGTTTGAATTGAACAATTGTTTTGAAAGAAAAAATGCAAATGATTGACTTAATTTTTTAATTAAGTCAATCATTTGCATTCTTTTCTTTTTAATATTCTTTTTAGTCAAATTGTTATAAAGGCAACTTCTACTACGTTCAAAACCATTAAAAAAACTTAAGTAGCTCAAAACATCCATGCATGTGTGCATATATATATATAAGTTATTGAAAATGGCTGAAAAGCAGTGGCCTAAATCTAAAATCAAATTTTTAAATAGTGTACAAGAATTGCCACACTTTGAAAGTTTATATGTGAAAATGAAAGTGAAATTGGGCTCATGATTGGGAACAGACTCTAAGCTTAATTAAAATCCAGCAGCCTAGGATGTCTTTTCTTATTCTGTGAGGACAGGAATGCGATTGTTTCGGTCATCTCCTATTCACCTGATAGGTCGAGGAAAGCTCTCTCACCCTAAATATTACAAGATGACTGAGCACATGATACATGACACTAGACATATGAAATTAAGAGAAGTTTGTCAGCCTCATATACTCAGAGCTGGAGGAAAAGGACACTGCATACCATGCAGGTCAACATAGGCAACATCTGTTCTCAGGAAAAGAATGTACCAAAAATGGCCATGGGAGAAGTAGGCTTTGTTGTAACAAGAAGGTGAGGTTCCCCTTTGTTCCTGCTGTAGAATGTGACTGGCTTGTTTGAATAATTTATGGGCTGAAAGGGAAGTGAAATCCATTTGGTTGAGGATGAGGTGGAGAGCAGCTAGTCTTGATAAGAGAACTAGCTGGATGGGAAGACTTTCCTCTAATGGGAAGTACATCTGACAAGAGCAGGAGAACTCATAAATAGGTTTCTGGAGCCCTGGGAAGCTCAAATATGTCAAAGAAGTTCTTAAAATTCTAGGCCCTGCAATACATGAGCAAATGCCAATATGACACCAAGATAAGTTTATATGAAAACAGAAACTATTAGACATTTATAAATTCTTTCAAGTATTATCATGAATTAGTCCTCTATAAAGAACATTTCATATATACTTAGCCATTCATATATACATGCAACAAGAGATAATATCCAAATTAGTGTTGGAGTACCTTGGTGTCTCAGTCAGTTAAGCATCCAGTTAAGCATCCAAATTGATTTCAACTCAGGTCCTAATTTCAGGGTCATGAGATGGAGCCCTAATCACGCTCCACATTAGGCATCCAGCCTGTTTAAGATTCTTTCTCTCCAGCCACTCTGGAAAACAGTATGAATGTTCCTCAGAAAGTTGGAAATCGAGCTACCCTATGACCCAGCAGTTGCACTACTGGGTATTTACCCTAGAGATACAAATATGGTGATCCAAAGGGGCATGTGCACCTGAATGTTTATAGCAGCAATGGCCACAATACCCAAACTATGGAAAAAGCCTAGATGTCCATCAACAGAAGAATAGATAAAGAAGAGATGGTATAGGGGCCCCTGGGTGGCTCAGTGGGGTAAAGCCTCTGCCTTCGGCTCAGGTCATAATCCCAGACCCTGGGATCGAGCCCCATGTCTGCTCTGTGGGGAGCCTGCTTCCCCCTCTCTGCCTACCTGTGATCTCTCTCTCTGTCAAATAAATAAATAAAATATTTATTTATTTATTTATTTATTTATTTATTTTATTAATTTTTTATTTTTTATAAACATATATTTTTATCAATATTTAAAAAAAAAAGAAAAAGAAGAAGAGGTGGTATATATATACAATGGCATACTATGCAGTCATCAAAAAACTGAAATCCTGCCATTTGCAATGACATGGATGGAACTAGAGCATACTAAGCTAAGTGAAATAAGTCAATCAGAGAGAGACAATTATCATATGATCCCTCTGATATGAGGAATTTGAGAGGCAGGGTCGGGGGTCAAGGGGGGCAGGGTGGGAAGAAATGAAACAAGATGGGCCCAGGGAGGGAGGCAAACCATAAAAGACTCTTAATCTCAGGATACAAAGAGAGGGATGCTGGGGGTGCAGAGGGATAGGGTGGTTGGGTTATGGACACTGGGGAGGGTATGTACTATGGTGAGTGCTGTGAATTGTGTAAGACTCATGGAGGCTTAAGTGGGTAGGAGAAGAATCAATGAAACAAGATGGGATTGGGAGGGAGACAAACCATAAGTGACTCTTAATCTCACAAAACAAACTGAGGGTTGCTGGGGGGAGGGGGTTTGGGAGAAGGGGGTGGGATTATGGACATTGGGGAGGGTATGTGCTTTGGTGAGTGCTGTGAAGTGTGTAAACCTGGTGATTCACAGACCTGTAGCCCTGGGGATAAAAATATATGTTTATAAAAAATAAAAAATTTAAAAAAAAAAAAAAAAGCCCAAAAAAAAAAAAAAAAAAAAAAAGACTGATGATTCACAGATTGTACCCCTGAGGCAAAGAATACATTATACGTTAATAATAATAATAATAATTATTATTATTATTATAAATTCTTTCTGTCCCTCTCCCTTTGCCCCTCCCTGACCCTGCATGCACGTGCACATGTCTGTGTATAGTCTGGCACGCTCCCTCTCTAAAGAAAAACAAAACAAATGAGTGTGAGTGACACCTGAAATTGACTGAATGTTTGGTATCAATAGAGATACAATATGGTAAACATTTTCAAGCAATTTTATGAATTTAAGGAGCAATCTAGTTTGTAAGATTATTTATACTGAATATTTAATTTAGCTAACATGTAAGTTGAAAAAAGAAAAAAATAGGAAGAGTGGGTAAGAAGAGGAAAAAAAGGAAAAGGAAGAAGATGATGAAAAGGAGGCAGAAAAGGTAGAGAAGTAACAGGAAAGTTCTCTTATCCTCCCTCCTACTGAGTTCTTAAATATAAATATAGAAATCTCACCAGAATCTTTCAATACAGGAATCGTAAAAAAAAAAAAAAAATTGATATGGTTTTCCCTTGAACATCAGAGGTTTGATTTGTAGGGGTCCAGCTATACATAGATTTCTTTTGATAAATACATTATGCTACTGTAAATGTGTTTTCCTTACAATTTGCATTTTAAAAAAGATTTTCTAAATTTATTTATTTGTCAGAGAGACAGAGAGCACAAGCAAGGAAAGAGACAGACAGAGGGAGAAGCACACTCCCCACTGAGCAAAGCACCCCATGCAGGACTCAATCCCAAGACCCAGGGATAATGACCTGAGCAGTCCCCTTACAATTTTCTTATTAACATTTTCTTTTCTAATACTTTTCTAATACTAACATTTTCCTTTTCTAATACTAACTCTTTTCTTTTCTAATACTTTCTTTTCTAATACTTTTCTTTTCTATAATACATATAACATACAAAATATGTGTTATTCAACTATTTATCATAAGGTTTCAACAGTAGGCTATTAGTAATTAAGTCTTTAAGGAATCAAAAGTTATGGCGGATTTTTATCTGTGCAGGAGATCAATGTCCCTAACCCCCATGCTGTTCAAAGATCAACTGTAAATGCAATCAAAATTAACAAGAGCTTAGGGAACTACAATTAGTATTGTAGACATGCAAGTATTAAGACCACAAGACCTAGCTTGAATATATCTACCGAACTGTCAGAGCCATAGAATAAGCTTTTATTCTGACTTTAAACTGTAAGCACTTCAGAGACTATGAACATCAAGCTTTCCCCCAGGAATTACATTTGCCATTCAATAAGCTCTGGGGAAAATGTTTCAGACAGATAGTGGCTGTGTCCCTGTCAACATCAGACTGGGCTAGGGACAAATCCTAACAATTACACTGCATCTTATAAAACATCCTTATATTCTTTCAGGAAATGAATCATTTCATGCTCATCCATTTTTATTATGACGTGTGCAATACTAGTTATTCCCCAGAAAATAAATTATAGCCATACTTTCTCCCAAAATGCTTGTAATGTCTTCTCCACCAGTCCCCAAAGCAAAGAATGCTGTTAGCTGTTAAGGAGATTCTGGAAATGCTTTTGGATGGAAGAATCAAGAGACTCTGGTGCTTAGAGGTATAGAGCAGGGCAGGGCATGCATAAATGAATATAATCAGTGAAAGCTTTGCTTAAAGGATCAATCACTTTGACTCACAAAGATGAGAAATTTCCAGCACCTCCTAGATTTTGACCAGGGTCTCTTAAAGGAAAAGAATTTTAAATTCAAGTAGAATTACCCTATAAATCTGAATGAAGCAGATGGAAACCTAATGGGATTTTTTTTAAACAAATTTAGTTTTTTGGACTGAGAGTTTATATAAGAAACTGTATCAAATCCCCACATTTTAAAATGGAGCTATAAAACTGAGTTGAAGATTAGTTCCTAAAATGTGAATATTTTTAAAAGACATTTGCCTTTGTTTAGAATTGCAAATTTTCCCAGCCATAGATGTGCACCCCATCTGTTCCTTTTCCCCTCCTGTTGAAACACAGGTCCTATCGGATTCCAGTCTACCCACTTTTTCTTTCCTCTCCCTTTCTTAGAGGATATACTCCTACATCTTCAGCCCTCTCCCTCTCTACTGATTCATCCTTTTCAATGTCCTGTTTTAATTCCATCTGTATCTTAAAAAGTTAAAAACTCTGATCTCATATACCCCACCCTAAGTATCAACACTATTTCTCTTCTCCTCTCCACAAATTTTTCAGAGTTAATACTACCTGCAATTTATTATCTCTTATCCACTCCTCACCAAATTGCATCTACCATGCTACAAATAATCCTCTTTCAAAAGTCACCAAATACCTATGTTGCTATTTCCAGGATACTCTTTTCTGTATGTATCTTACTTGTTTTATCACTCAAAATAGTCTAGGCTTCCTCCAGTAATTAAAGACCCAAACAACAGCAGCAATAATGGCTTATTTTCACTCATGTTACATGTCTATTACAGATCAGCTATGGTTGTGCTCCACTTCGCCTTCACTTAAGATCCAGACTGACAGAGCATCCTCTACCTGAATCATTGCTTGTGCATGGCTAAAGGAAATAGGGTAGAGGAAGTGAATGCTAGCTTGAAATGACTCATGTCGCTCTGATCCAAGTAAATGCATAGGCATGTGTAACTTTAACAGGGAGGAACAGTGAATATTGGTGAAGAGTAAGACAATCTCAGACACTTGGCATTTCAACTGTTTTTTCATAGTTGAATACACTTTAATTTGTGTGACATTCTCATTACTTGGCTTCCATAACCCTGCTCTTTCCGGATATTCATTCCTTCTACCCCTCTGGCTCCTCCTTTTCAAGTACTTCTTTTGAGTGTTTTTCTTATCCAATCCATTAAGTTTGGAATTCTTCAGGGTTCAGTGTAAAACCTTTCATGATTATACACTCTGTCTCTAAATATTCTTACCTACTCCCATGATTTAAAATATTGCCCTACAGAATACATCAAAATAAAAAACTACAGCACAGCAAGCGAAATAATCAACAACCAAAAAAAAAAGAAAGAAAGAAAGAAAAAAAGAAAAGTAAAGAAAAGAAAAAACCTTCTGAATGGGAGAAGATATTTGCAAATGACATATCTGATAAAGTGTTAGTATCTAAAACATATGAAGAATTTAGCAATTCTAAATTCTGAAGTGTTGAGTTGCTAACACCAAAAAAATCAAATAATCTAATTAAAATGGGCTGAAGATATGAACAGACATTTCTCCAAAAAAGACATACAGAGGGCCAAGAGACATGTGAAAAGATGCTCAATGTCTCTAATCATCAAGGAAATGCAAATCATAACCACAATGTGGTATCACTTTATATCTGTCAGAAGAGTTAAAATCAAGAAGACAAGAAAACCAAGTGTTGGTGAGGATGTGGAGAGAAAGGAATCCTCATGCATTGTTAGTACGAAAGAAACTGGTATAGCCACTATAGGAAACTGTATCAAGGTTCCTCAAAAATTTAAAAAAAAAAAAGCCATTTGATCCACTTCTGGGTATTTATATAAAGAATACAAAAACACTAATTTACAAAAATATATGCACACCTGTATTTATTGCAGCATCTACAATAGCCAAATTACAGAAGCAGCCCAAATGTCCATCAACAGATTAATGGATAAGGAAGATGTGGTATATACGTACAATGGAATATTACTCAAAAAGAGTATATAAAAAAAATGAAAAGAGAATGAAATCTTGCCATTTGCAGCAACACAGAGAGACCTAAAGGGTATAATATTAAGTGAAATAAGTCAGTCAGAAAAAGACAATACCTTATGATTCACTCATATGTGGAATTTAAGAAACAAATGAACAAAGAAAATAGAGACAAACCAAAAAACAGACTCTTAAACATAGAGAACAAATCAGTGGTTACCAGAGGGGATGTGGGTGAGGGGATGGGTGAAACAGGTGAAGGGGATTAAGAGTATATTTATCTTGATGAGCACTGAATAATGTGTTGAATTGTTGAATCACTGTATTGTACACCTGAAACTAATATAACACTGTATGCTAATTACACTAGAATTAACATATATATATAATATATGGTTAATATTATATATATTACATACTTATGGAATATATCAATATATACATAATGGGTAATGGGTATATGTGTGTGTGTATGCATATATAATGAGTAGTGAATAAAAATAATGGGTAAATACCAATTTTATATACATATAATATATAATATATATTATATATGGGTACATATTATACACATATATTCATCATACATTTATAATTCTTATACCTATTTCCATAAATACATATATATACCCATATATATGTGTATATGATATAACCCATACATTTAAAATTCTTAAATGTAAACTCCAGTTTTATCTATCTTTTAGACATACTCACTTACATATCACACAAGCATCCTGCATTTAAAAGGTCCAAAATGCAGCTTGTGATCCTCTCCTGCCGAAACCATTTCTCCCTCAGTCTTCTCATGACAGTAAATGGCATTTTCAGTCCCCTAATTGATCATGCCAGAAACCCAGAGTTGTTCTTAACACTTCCCTCTCTTCCATCACCATATTCAATCCATTACAAAGTTCTGATGAGTCTACCACCAAAAATGATCTCAAATAAGGCTGCCTCCTACTATTTTTAGTCTACTTTAAGCCAATGATATCTGTTACTTGAATTACCATAGTAGCTACTGTCTTAATTTCTCCTAATCTCCTTTTCTGCCCACTCTCCTGTATCCCTATGATTTCCCCTTAAAGAAATATGGATTATCATGTGTCCAATGTGTCTTCTCCACTCTCAGTAAGCTGTCTTCTCTCTGAGTCTAAAAATATGGCAAAATCTTTCCTTACTCAGAGTCTGCCAAAAGCAGACCTCTCTGCCTGATTATACCTTCTCTTCCTCATCACCCCCATCTTTGTCTTTGCTAACTGTTACATATTTCTCCATCTGAACTAAAGGTCATTGCAGTAAGAGATCCTCCTTGGGAATCCAAATTCTTACTATTTTAATTCTTCCATAGCTCCATAATATTTTCTTGCACCACACTTTTAAAATTGGATATTGCATCAGTTTCCAGAGCTGCTAAGTCACAAACTGGGTGGCTCAAGACAAAAGAAATTTATTCTCTGGCATATATGAAAGCCTGGAGTCTGGCACCAAAGTGCTGAAAGTGCTGTGTTCTCACTGAAAGGTCTAGGGGAAGAGACTCTCTTGCTTCTTCTTTGCTTTTGGTGGTTGGTGGTAATCTTTGGCATTCCTCAGCTTATAAATAAATTACTTCAAGCTCTGCCTGTCTTCACATGGCTGCCTTTGTTGTGTTTCACATACTCCAACCTTCTGTGTATGTCTCCATGTTCAAATTTCCCTCTTATAAAGATACCAGTCACTGGATTAGGGCCTGCCATAATCTGGTATGACCTATCCTAACTTGATTACATCTGCAAAGAATTTATTTCCTTATAAGATCATATTCACAGGTTCTGGGGATACATGAATTTGGCGGGGGACGTTATTCAATTCAGTACAAGTATGTATGCATTTATTATCCTTGTTTCATATAAAAGGCACATTTTATATTTTGTGTCCCATTATATATGGTCAGTTATAAATATTTGTTGAATGAATCTGAGAATATCTGGATAGTTTAGAAAAAAGTCAGCTAAACTGTGGAAAGAGCCAAGATGCCCTTCAACAGACAAATAGATAAAGCAGATGTGGTCCATATATACAATGGAATATTACCCATCAGAAAGGATAAATACTCAACTTTTGCATCATCATGAATGAGACTGGAGGAGATTATGCTAAGTGAAATAAGCCAAGCAGAGAAAGTCAATCATCACATGGTTTCACTTATTTATGGAACATAAGGAATAGCATGGAGCATATTAACAGAAGGAAGGGAAAAATGAAGGGGGGGAATCAGAGTGGGGAGACAAACCATGAGAGACTATGGACTCCAAGAAACAAACTGAGGGTTTTAGAGGGGAAGGAAGTGGGGAGATGGGTTAGTCCAGTGGTAGGTATTAAGAAGGGCACATATTGCATGGAGCACTGGGTGTTATATGCAAATCATGAATCATGGAGCAATAATGAAAAACTAATGATGTACTATATGGTGACTAACATAACATAATAAAAAAAGAAAGAAGAAAAAAATTAAGGGGCATTT
Organism: Mustela nivalis; assembly: GCF_964662115.1. Classification (NCBI taxonomy): domain Eukaryota; kingdom Metazoa; phylum Chordata; class Mammalia; order Carnivora; family Mustelidae; genus Mustela; species Mustela nivalis. The sequence goes on along the minus strand of NC_139023.1, from coordinate 13,378,284 downwards.
TGAAGAGATAGGATCATATCAATATATCATTTATTGAAAGTAGATTTATCCTTAGACTAGAGGATAATTTTTGTCTGTTTTAATTTTATTGAGGTATAAATACAGATAATAAAATGCATCCATTTTGTTATTTATGTTTTACAAAGTTGTGGCAAATATAACCATTACCACAATTAAGATATTTCAGATATTGCAAGCTAAGGAATGCCAAAGACTACCAGAGGGGAGGGGGGTGGAGAGATGGTGATTAAGGAGTCTGCTTGTTGTGATGAGCACTGGGTGTCATATGGAAGTGTTGTATCATTATATTGTACAACTGAAACTAATATTACACTATATGTTAACTAACTTGAATTTAAATAAGAACTTCTTGAAAAGGTATGCTATATTTTCATCACTCCAAAATATTTCTTTGTACTGCTTTGCAGTTAAGTCTCCTCCCTAGGCCTACCCTCATTCCAGCTACAGGCAATTACTAATCTGTTCTCTGTCACTGTAAAGGAACTTTGCCTGTTCTAGAACTTTACAAGAATAGAATCATAAAGTATGCATGCTTTTATATTTTCCTTTCATTTACACAGCATAACATTTTGGGAATTCATCATTGTATTGTTTTTCTCAATAGCTTATTCCTTTACATTGCTTATCAATTTTCATTGCATACATATACTACAATTTGTTTATCCATTCACTTGTTGATGGACATTGTGATTGTTTCTAGTTTTTTAGCTCTTAAAAATAAGGTTTCTATGAACAGTCTCATGCAAGATTTTGTGTGTATATGGATGATTTTTTTTAGTTGTTTTTGATAAAAACTTTTGTGTAGAATTGCTGGATCATATAAAACTTATATGTTTATAATTGTCAAATAGTTTCTCAAAGTGATTGTAATGTTTTACAGTCCTCTTAGCAATGCATAAGAATTCCAGTTGTTACACAACTTCACTAACATTTTGTCTTTTTTAGTCTTTTTAATTTTAGCTATTTTAGTGGGTATGCAATAGGATCTCATTGTGGTTTTAATTCAAATTTCCCTAATGATCAATGATGTTGAGCTTCTTTATATGTGCTTACCAACCATTTATATGTCTCCTTTTGTGAACTATTCAATTTTTTTACACATTTTACATTGAGCTATTTGAATTAGTGAATAGTTTTATAGTCTACATACCAATCCATTTTTCATGTGCATATAATCCAAACATTTTCTCATAATCTGTGGCTTGACTTTTCATTTGTACCAGTTTTTTGAAGAATGGACACTCATTTTGATGAAATCCAATATATTAATTTTTGTCATTGATAGTTCATGCTTTTTGTGACATAAAAGATCAAGATTTTATTCTTTTTTTTTTTTCTAGAATTATAAGTTTTGCTTTTACCTAAGTATGTAAGGTGTGACATAAGAGGGATGGTTCACTTTTTTCCATATGAATATCTAGTTTTTCCAATACAGTTTACTTTAATGACTATCCTTTCCCTATTGAGTTTCTTTGGCACCCTAATAAAAGATTATTAGACTATATGTAAGTTTCTATATTTTTATAGACAATCCCTCTCTGGTTTTTGACCTATATGTTTTTTCTTACATCAATACCACACTCTCTTGGCTTCCAAAGTTTTAATAATTCTTGAAATCAGCGTGCATTTTTCAAGTTTCTTCTTTTTCAAAATTGTTTTAGCTTTTTGTATTCTTTCAAATTACAAAAACTGCTTCATAATTTCTATTACACACAGAAATCCACTGATACTTTGAGTAGGATTGTTTGTATATATATCTCAATGTGAGAACAATTTACATCTTAAAATTTAAGTCTTCTAATTCATGGACATAATACATCTTTCCATTTACTTAGGTCATTAATCTCTCTTGGTAATATACTGCAGTTTTTAGTATCTAGGAATTGGATATATTTTTATGTTTAGATATTTTATGTTTTAATACACTTACATATGGTATTTTTAATTATTTTCAATTTTTGTTGCATATGCATGATGATAAAATTTTTGTATGCTGACCTTGTATCCTGCAACCTGTCTAAATTCATTTGTTAGCTCCTATAGCTTTTTTATAGATCTCTTAAAATTATTAACATACACAAACATGATCTCTGTGAATAAAAATAGTTTTACTTCTTCCTATTATGTTTGTTTATCTTTTTTTATTTTCCTTTCATTGTTATACTAACTAGGACACCTACTAAAATGATGAATAAAAGTAGAAAAAAAAGCAGACATCCTTGTCTTTTTCCCTAATTTGGAAAAGAAGTAATCAATCTTTCAATATTAGTAAAAATCTTCACCTTAGATTTTTTATAGATATATGTTATTAGATTGAGCAAGTTTTCCTCTATTCCTAGTTTGTCAAGTTTTATTAATGAATGGTTATTTAATTTTCTTGAATGCTTTTTCTGCATTTTTTGAGATGATTATATTTCTTGAGATGATCATATTGTTAATTCCCCCTTTTTTAAAAAGACTTTATTTATTTGACAGAGAAAAACAGTGAGAGAGGGAACACAAGCATGGGGAGAAGCAGACTTCCTGCTGAGTAGGGAGCCGTTGTGGGACTCAATCCCAGGCCCCTGGGATCATGATTTCTTCTATTATTTCTGTTCTTAGTGCATTAATTTCAGACAATTTTCCTTTTTTTAATATTTTTTTAAAGATTTTATTTACTTATTTGACAGAGAGAGATCACAAGTAGGCAGAGAGGCAGGCAGAGAAAGAGGGGGAAGTGGGCTCCATCCCAGGACCCTGAGATCATGACCTGAGCCCAAGGTAGAGGTTAACCCACCAAGCCACCCAGGCACCCCTCAATTTTCCTTTTTTAACATAAACATTTAAAGCTTAAATGTCCCACTAAGCACTCCTTTCACTCCATAAAAAAAATATATAATTGTATTTAAAAATATATAATTGTGTTCTCATTGTAATTTAGTTCAAAATATTTCCTAATTTTCTTTGTGATTTTTTTTTCCCATTTGGGAACTTTTATAAATTTGTGAAAATCTCTTTCCATTATTAAAGAATTTTAATTCAATCTTTTGTGCTCAAAGAACATACTACATATGACTTCAAATATTTTAGGTATATTATGCTTGGTATATAGCACATTTTATTGAATGTTCCATGTGCATTTTAAAAGAATGTTCATTCTGCTGCTGTTGTGTACAGTATTCTATATTTCTCAAGGCCTACCTGGCAATTGCTAGGTCTAGTTTCCTGATAGTATTACTCAACTACTCTCTTTAGTGATTTTCTGTCTTCTTATTCTACTGACTATCCAAAGAACAGTGTTGAAACCTTCAACAATGATCATGGATTTATTTTTTATTGAAGTATAACTGACATACAATATCCTACCAGGTATGCACCATAGCGATTTGATATTTTTTATTTTATGAAATGAACCCCCATGGTAAGTATACTACCCACCTGTCACCTTACAAGTTATTATAAAATTATTGACTATATTCACCATGCCATACATTACAGCTCCACAAAAAAAAAAAAAAAAAAAAAACTTATTGGATAACAGGAAGTTTGTACCTCTTCATCTCTTTCACATATTTTGCCCACCCCTCAGCCCCCTTTCTCTTTCTCTGTCTGATTTATCCTACTCAACATAATTGCCTCTAGATCCACCCATGTCATCAAAAAGAGCAGGGTTTATCTATTTCTTGTTTCACATCTTTAGTTTTTGCTTCATGTATTTCAAAATTTTGTTATAAGCTGGTCTTGAGATTTTTATTTCTTGATAAATTAAAGTTTTCATTATTAAAAATAATCATTAAAAATGTGTTTCTGCTGGTTTTTTTATTATTAATATAGACTTTTATTTTCTTATGATTAGCATTTATGTGATATGTTTTCCATGATTTACTTTTTTAAAAGATTTTATTTATTTTTACTTATTTTATTTGACAGAAAGAGAGAGCAAGAGAGAGAGCATAAGCAGGGGGGTGTGGCAGGCAGAGGGAGAGAGAGAAGCAGACTACCTGTTGAGCAGACAGCCCGTTGTGGGCCTTGATCCCAGCAATCTGGGATCATGACCTGAGCCAAAGGCAGATGCTTTAATCAACTGAGCCACTCAGGTGCCCCAACCATTATTTACTTTTAACTTATCCCACCCCCTTTTTTAAAATTTCTCTTTGTCTTTACATATAAAGTGTTGTTGTTGCTGTTGATTTTGTTGTTGTTGTTGTTGTTGTTGTTGTTGTTTTACAAAAAAGCACATAGTGCTTGCTTTTTTTAATGCAGTCTGATCATCTCTGACTTTTTTTTTTTTCGGCCAAACATTTTTTTTTTTAAATTTTTTATTTTTTATAAACATATATTTTTATCCCCAGGGGTACAGGTCTGTGAATCACCAGGTTTACACACTTCACAGCATTCACCAAAGCACATACCCTCCCCAATGTCCATAATCCTACCCCCTTCTCCCAAACCCCCTCCCCCCAGCAACCCTCAGTTTGTTTTGTGAGATTAAGAGTCACTTATGGTTTGTCTCCCTCCCAATCCCATCTTGTTTCATTTATTCTTCTCCTACCCACTTAAGCCTCCATGTTGCATCACCACTTCCTCATATCAGGGAGATCATATGATAGTTGTCTTTCTCTGCTTGACTTATTTCGCTAAGCATGATACGCTCTAGTTCCATCCATGTTGTCGCAAATGGCAAGATTTCATTTCTTTTGATGGCTGCATAGTATTCCATTGTGTATATATACCACATCTTCTTGATCCATTCATCTGTTGATGGACATCTAGGTTCTTTCCATAGTTTGGCTATTGTGGACATTGCTGCTATAAACATTCGGGTGCATGTGCCCATTTGGATCACTAAATTTGTATCTTTAGGGTAAATACCCAATAGTGCAATTGCTGGGTCATAGGGCAGTTCTATTTTCAACATTTTGAGGAACCTCCATGCTGTTTTCCAGAGTGGCTGCACCAGCTTGCATTCCCACCAACAGTGTAGGAGGGTTCCCCTTTCTCCGCATCCTCGCCAGTATCTGTCATTTCCTGACTTGTTGATTTTAGCCATTCGGACTGGTGTGAGGTGATATCTCATTGTGGTTTTGATTTGTATTTCCCTGATGCCGAGTGATATGGAGCACTTTTTCATGTGTCTGTTCGCCATCTGGATGTCTTCTTTGCAGAAATGTCTGTTCATGTCCTCTGCCCATTTCTTGATTGGATTATTTGTTCTTTGGGTGTTGAGTTTGCTAAGTTCTTTATAGATTCTGGACACTAGTCCTTTATCTGATATGTCGTTTGCAAATATCTTCTCCCATTCTGTCAGTTGTCTTTTGATTTTGTTAACTGTTTCCTTTGCTGTGCAAAAGCTCTTGATCTTGATGAAATCCCAAGAGTTCATTTTTTCCCTTGCTTCCCTTGCCTTTTGCGTTGTTCCTAGGAAGATGTTGCTGCGGCAGAGGTCGAAGAGGTTGCTGCCCGTGTTCTCCTCAAGGATTTTGATGGATTCCTTTCGCACATTGAGGTCCTTCATCCATTTTGAGTCTATTTTTGTGTGTGGTGTAAGGAAATGGTCCAATTTCATTTTTCTGCATGTGGCTGTCCAATTTTCCCAGCACCATTTATTGAAGAGGCTGTCTTTTTTCCATTGGACATTCTTTCCTGCTTTGTCGAAGATTAGTTGACCATAGATTTGAGGGTCTATTTCTGGGCTCTCTATTCTGTTCCATTGATCTATGTGTCTGTTTTTGTGCCAGTACCATGCTGTCTTGATGATGACAGCTTTGTAATAGAGCTTGAAGTCCGGAATTGTGATGCCACCAACGTTGGCTTTCTTTTTCAATATCCCTTTGGCTATTCGAGGTCTTTTCTGGTTCCATATAAATTTTAGCATTATTTGTTCCATTTCTTTGAAAAAGATGGATGGTACTTTGATAGGAATTGCATTAAATGTGTAGATTGCTTTAGGTAGCATAGACATTTTCACAATATTTATTCTTCCAATCCACATCTCTGACTTTTAATTGGGTGTTTAGACTATTCATATTTAATGTAATTATCAATAAGTTGAGTTTTTAACTCCACCTTCTTCCTTGTTTCCTCTTTAAGCTATCTGTCCTTTATTCCCTTGTCTTTGCCTGCCTTCATTGTATTGAGTTTTTTCTTAATATTTCATTTTATTCCCACTGTTGTTATTTATAGTTATATTTTTATATATATTTATATATATACATATATTTTTTTATATATTTTATATTTTTAGTGATTAATCCAGAGTTTATATTTGCATCTTAACTTACCATTGTCTACTTTCAAATAATAGGATACTATATTGAATAATATAAAAACTCTATAACAACTTACTTATGTTGTCCTTTAAAATTGCCCAATAACATCTTGAAAAACAATTGCCTCACTTTAGAGATTAGCGTTCTAATGTCTGTCATAGGCACTCAGAGGGAACCATAGGGATAAAATAAGATAATATACTCAAAACACCTTATAATATTTAAAAAGAGTTATACATGACATCTTCAAGTTTCCAGGAGTATTTTCTTGAGTAACATATGCAACCCCCATACAAACACAGCAAGGCATCTATTTAAGTTCAGTACTTTGAAATATGTGGCACATGAATGGACATGAACTCAATTCAGGTTTTGAGCCAGAATTTACTTGTGTGCTTTCTGTAAAACGAAATTTGATAAACAAAGAATATTGTCAACATGGCAAATACTTAGCATACCTAACTGTGAAGGACAGCAAACTACTTTGAAGCACCACAGTATCAGTAGCTTTCATTAAAAGAATTAATATGGGTAAAATCTGTTTGAAAAGCACCAATGGATACTTTAAAATAAATGCTCTTCTCCATCCTCCCCCTTCTCAGTCAGCATTTACTCATTTTAGCCCAAAGAACCAAAGCTATATTTCCTTTGGAATATACTATAATTCAGATTTTACATCAAGTTGTAGTGACCTTCCTTTCAGTTAGTGTGAGTTAGTGAGGTTTTAAACCATTTTTTATCACATAAATACTGTAAATAGCAGTTGGGCCTACAGCTCTCCCTCCACACTAGAGAACTGAGTGTTGGAGGGGGCTAAAGGAAGAAGAATTACTTTCATTGTATCATCTTTGCAGTGCTTAAATTTTTTACCATGAATATAAATTACTTTTTCAATTAAAAAAAGCTGTTTAATAAAACCATTAAGTGATATAATTTTATAATTTCATTGTGCATGGTCCATTATGGATTATAAATTGCCAGTAAGTATGCATACCTACCTTTATTAGCACTATATCTGAAAAGGTATTTGTTGTGCATAATTGACTACTGTTTATTACATTTTAATGATTATAAATGCACCATACTCATATACTAAATATAAATAATTAGTGATGAATAAAAACATTTTTTCTTGACAATGTTCAATAGCTAATAAAATACCAAAATTTCATTGATTCCCATTAAAATTAAAATTCAGTCAGTGGGCTCACACTTAAGGCCACTACGCAGTCAGATAAGAATGCAGTGACTTCTTTGAAATGCCATATGTCCCACACATTTTTTGCAGAACGTTAAAAATGACAAACAGTGGTGTAATGAAGTGGAACCTCCTATTATTTCAGCATGGTTTATCATTATATCACTGAAACAAGGACACTGACTTGTAAAATCTACTAGCTCCCTCCAATTTACATTTAGAATTACAGAAAATTAAATAAGAAATATAATTAAGTTGTTCCTGTGGGAAAACCCAAGAAGCACTCTTTCCCATGCCTCCCTTCACAAATGTTAATGCTTTATTCAAATGTGTTGCCCCTAACTAACACTGGGTTGGGAACTGGGGGAAGCTAACAAACCAGCATTAAGTTAGACACCTTAAGAATGAGATCAGCCCTGAGAACATGGCAAACTAAAGAGAAAATTCTATTTTCTTCTTACCTATTTCTTTCCATTTAATTCTGGAAGCTATTCTAGAACACCAATTCTTAAAGAATGGTTAAGAAGGAAATTATTCATATTCTGTATAGGTTTTTGTCATTCTAAATAGCAGCTCTGTCTTCATAAGGATTTCTGTAATTGGAAAATAGTTATGTGTCAGTTGATTATTAACATATAGATTTAAAGTAATTTCTATTAAAATCCCAACGTGATTTTTTTTTGTAGGTATAGATAGGTCATTCAAAATATTATATGGAAAAGGAAAGAAATTAATTTTTAAAAAGAAGAATAAACTGGAGGCACCAACTTATTCCATTTTGAGTCTTATTCTACAGCTACAATAATTGAAACTGGATATCACTGGTGAAAGGGATAGATATAGAGACAGAACAAGACCAAGAAGGACAAGAAGAAGAGAAGACAAAGAAGGAGCAGGAGGAGGAGGAGCAAGGAGGGGGAGAGGAGGGGGACGGAGGGGGAGGGGAAAAGGAGGAGGAGGGGGGAAGGAAGGAGAAGAGGGGGATGGGAGAAAGTGGAAGAGGAGGAGGAGAGAACAGGGGCAAGGAGAAGAGGAGGGAGTGACTGACTAGCAGGGTCAGCAGCTGGAGGAAGAAAAAAGAGGAGAGGCCCTCCAGGGCATGCTAGAGATTGGCTTGGGGGAAACAGATTGGGTGAACAGTCAGGGGCCAGCCTGAGGAGGAAGGCTGATTGTCAGATGTTCTAGATATCGTCTGAAGCCTTGACGACCAACTCTCGTCTCACTCAAAAGCCTTATTTCCCAAAATTTATCAAATATTTCTCAAATATCATCATTTCTGACTTCCACTTTGAAAAGGAGTAAACTAAGACTAAGGAGAAGGATTTACTTAGGACCAAAGTGAGCCAAAGTGAGACCTGTATGTCACCACAGACTGCAGGACCCTCGGCCCTTTGCAGCCTCTGTATAGGGAAGGAGAAAAGGTGGGAAAAGCCCACTTGCTTTTGGGCTTACATGTACATGGATGAGCATATTTTGGGTATTGGATGAGGTTAGTTACTTGAATGGTGATTTTATTTTCTATTAAAATGCATACACTAAAATTATTCATACACTGAAAAATGAGTAAGTGTCTTTTAGAATTTAAGTAATAGAAAATGTTTAAGTTTAGCTGTCTCCACTCTTTTAGGAGGGTAAGCTCCGTTTAGCACAACTCATCGGCTTTAGCAGCATCAGAGGCTTCCATGGGTGCCATCTTCTCTAAGTTCATTGATAGATTCTTTATACTCCTCTTTTATAGTCTTTGCTTCTCAGATAGTTCAAGTGGCTCTACACTGGCTCTATAATTCAAATAAAACTTCTAGCCTCAATTTTTAAGACTTTACACAACTGGCCCCTCCACTTTTCATTTAGATCCAGATTCCATTCTCTCAAACCACATCCCTCCTCCTCCAACCTTTGCGAGAGAATTCACCTGTCCACTCCAGGTTGTATGCAATCTCTAGCCATTTTGTTGTTTACCAGCCGTGCCACTTAAAATCTTTCAGAGTTGTCCTTTAATCTCAGACTAAGAGACAAAATTCTTGAATGTGGTCTGCAAGACCATAAAGGTTCTGCTTTCGCGTCCCTCTCTGGTTTCAACCCCCTACCAATTTCTTCCTTGCTCCAAACACTGGCAGCCAGCTAGACAGGGTTTGTTTGGTTTTTTTGTCTGGTTTTGTTTTGTTTTTCCATTTCTTGTGTGCATTGTGTCTAGGTTTTCCCTCTTCATTCTGTCTGAAAAGGTTTTCCCTCCTTTTGTTATTGAAACATAATTTCCACAGAAAAGCCTTTCCCAGATGCTTTTATGGTAGGTCTGCTGAGTTGGGAAATACAAATGACAATAGTAATAACAACCATGATATACTTAACATTTATTTCACTTTTCTATTGTACCAGGATCAGTTCCAGATATTTTGCACATGTTTATCAATTTTTCTTTAAAATAACCCCCCAAAATCAACACCATTACAGTCCTGTTTTACAGACAAAGAAACTAGAGCCAGTGAGACATTCAGCCCATGTCTCACTGCTAGGAATTGAGGAGCTAAGCTTCAACTGCAGGCAGCCTGACTCCAGGTTCCCTGCTCTTAACCAGTGGCACATTAGGATGCTTCATCTCTCTGAGGCAGAAAATGCAGCAACTCTTTTTATTTCAATGAGACAGAAATTTCAGGACACCAAGATATAAAGATTCATCGAATTCCATAGGCCCTTACCACTGTTAAGCAACATCAAATCCAAATACTATATGCACTGCTTATAGCCTTCTGTTTGAAAGTGGGAATTTTCAATTACCCAGATTTATATGTTCCCAAAGTTGGTATGATTCAATGATTCTTAAGATCCTAGGAAAAACAAGGCAACATTTCTAGCAAACAGTAAGGACCATATTATTACTTTCTCTGCAGCAGAAATTGTAGGGTAAAGTTGAAATCCCATTACAAAAAGGTTTTGGCCCTATGTGAGACATATATCAAAAAGAGAAGAAAGAAGAAAAGAAAGAAAGAGGGAGAGAGAGGGAGGGAAGAAGGAAGGAAGAGAAGGGGAGGGAAGGAAGGAAGGTGGAAGGAAGGGAGGTCGGTCTTATACAAATGTTATACAAACCGGCTTTAAGCAAAATAGGATTGTAGTACAGATGCTACTTTTTCTCTTTCCATGCGAATGCCCATAGGTTACAACAACGTTCTCACATCTTATTTTAAAACACAGTAATTACACATTAGTCTCATTTAGTTTGCTAAAAGGGATTGTATTTCCACAGTTATGCCTGTCACTTCAGACCCACTTAGGGAATTTTCCTAGGAAAATTACACCACTCTCCTCTATACTTCCTGAGGGCCCTCCCCCCCAATCTCTCATTTGGCCCTCACTGCTGTTTCTTTAATATTCTGCACTTTTCTTTTTTTTCTTTTTTTTTTTTTTTTATTCTCTTCCTCACTGACCCAGGAAAGCAGAGATCATTTCAGTCTAGTTCACCCATTGGGAAGTGGCCCAGAAAATTTGTTGAGCAAGCTACACTATGAGCAAGTTGATTGAACAATTATTTCATTTATTATTTCAATGTTTTCATTCAACAAATATTCTCTAATATATAGGAGAATATAAAACACTGACAAGACACAGGTCTTGTCAAGAATTTTATAGTCTAAGGAAAACAGACAGTTCCAGGACATTTCAGGTAGGTTTATGTTGCAACAAGTAGGAGCATAGAGTGAGAACCCATGGGAGAAAGAAATACAATCTCAAGCTATTTGTCCAGAGGAAAGACACACAATTTAATAACTAAAAGAGGACTTGAAGCAAAGGAGGGAGAAGGTACCCCCATGAATAAATATAGAAGTAAAAGTATAAGGATTTGTGGACCTGGGAATGGTGAACCATGGAGTGGGAAAAATGAATCTCAGAGGGAAGAAAGAGCGAAGCAATGGAAGGGACTGTCTAATGTGCTATGGAGATTATTATAGTAATCCAGGTGATGGATACTGGCACCCCAATCTGGTAAAATCTGATATAAATAGAAATGAGTTTAAGGACCCCTGAAGGAACAGAATCAACAAAACTTCAGGACAGATTCAATGTAACTCCAAGTTTTGTGGCAGAGACTGCTATTGTCACAGCCTGCATAGCCACATATACAGAAGGTAGATGGTGTGAGTACATATGGACACAATCATTCCTCATGCCGTCTTTCTAATTCCCTCTTATTTAACTTTTAACTTTTTTATAATTAGTTTTTTTTTTTAATGTCCATAGTCAGAATATTTTTACCTTTTGGAATTCCTACAGGGCCTAATATCAAGGTCTCTATCCAAGGATTCATCCAATATATCGCGGGTCCACCTTTCTTCCTCAAGTTGCACACCAAGTTCCTACCAGACATTGGGCCTCCTCACTGAATTCTTGCCCTCAAAAACCCTTCCATGTGAAGGTTCAGATTGGTACTTTTTAATGACCCAGTTACAAAGCTCTGATTTGGCCTTTCTCCTATGCTTGCCTCCTATGTTTTAGTGACTTCCAATACTTCACCTTCATGTTTATGAAAACAACGAATTACATCACTGGTCGGTATCATCTGGAAATATAGGTCAAATATAAAGAGATGTTCTCTGAAATTCAATTGACTTCAAAAAATAATTTTTCTCTCTACTATCAATATTTTTTTCTGCTATCAACATTTAATATTGCTTTCAGAAAGGGATTCTGCTTGCTTCTCTATTATTTTGGTATTCCACTATTTTTTTAAAGGAGTCAGATGTTCCATATACTGGATGGCCACAGGGGGAATCTAAGCAGAGTTCAAACTTTCATGCATGAGCACCAAAGGCAGCATGAGGGGATTCCGCAGAGTGAAGGCCAGTCCTTTACAAATTTAGGGGCATAAATCAAGATTAGGTAGGGCATGTTTCCACTAGTCCCATGAATGGTACTGCCATGCCCTATAACATTCAGATAGTTGAATGCAGAAAGGAATAGTCTTAAATTATTACTAATGAGATGGCTATCAGAAGGAAGTGCCTAGTGGGATCTGTATTCTTGTTCCTGTCCCTCCATGTTCTGCATGACTTGCATTATGAGTCAAATGCAAGGCAGGAAAGCCAGATCTGACGATGAAACAGCTTCTTCTGATTCCCCCACATCATCCTTCCTGCCTTCTTGGGGAGGCTGTTGACATTCACATAGAACTTCCTCAAGATGCCCTTTTTATAGAATAATAAATCAGACACCATGCTTTCAGTATGGTAGTTTTGCAGAAACCAATATGCCAATCATTCTTTTCCTAACCATATTCTAGTTTCACCCATGATGATTGGCATTAGGACCCTTCACTCGGTAGTGCCTTTAATTACAGCAGAGAGAAGCCCCTCCTGCCCATAAGGTTATTTCACAATCTAGCAGTGCAGTATCTCCTTTGTGGTCCATAGTGAAAGGAATTTCTATTTTGGCAGTGTTGTGTCAAATCATAAGGCAAATTGTAAAGATAATTACTTGATGAATGGTGTGGCAAGACTGTGCTCCTACATTATTAAACCGTGTATAAATACATTCAGCCCACTGTTTTCAAAAGCCTCTTTCACTTAACTACAGTCAGCAGAATTTTCCAAACTTTAACACTTAAATACTTTGAGTATGCTTTGGTAGTCCAAGGAAACAATGGTCTAAAATTAGTCTCAGCTTTTAAGAATTTGTGTTGCTTTTTGAAACTGTTTTTATCTTAAACGCTCTTTCTTGTTGTACAGTTTCTTTTCAAGGGCTGGAAATATTGAAAATATCTTGTTATCACATAAATTTTAAATGGTAGGTGGAAAGTCAAAGTACAGCTTCACAAAAGTGCATTTGAAATGGTTAACTAGGCTACATTGAACTGATGCAGCCAAGAGAGTGAGGTTAATGGCTTAATCTGGAGGCGTTATGGAGTCCATACCTCTTGGAGGGAGTAGGAAAGTATAAGAGTGACGATTTTTTTTACAAGAAAATCTCAATTAGGAAGTTACTCATTCCCTCTAAGAGGTATTTTAAGTACCCTTTGTTTCATTGTACTGCAGCAGAGAACAAAGGAACTGAACATGTAGGCAATGAGCCAGGGAGCTTAGAGCAGAACTGAAGTTTAAAAATAATAATAATAGGAATAATAATAACAATAATAATAATAATAAAGCCCACACAAAATAAAATGGTAAAACAGCAGTCATTTTGTGAAAATGATTCTCCTTGTTAACATAATTGATAAACATCTTGCTTAAGGAAAACATTGAACAAATGTAAAAACAAAAACCAAATTGTAATAATGGCTCTGATCTAAATTGTACTAGAGTAGGCCAATTATATATAAGAACCACCAAGAAGAGTCAGTGGAATTTGGGAATGTTAAAAAATAATTCAAAATACAAATAACCATAGAAATAAAAGTTATCATTTATTGAGTGTTTACTATTTTTCCAACACCATGCTAAGCATTTTGTATGTATTCCATTACTTAATCCTCACAATAAATCTATGAAGTGAGTGCTTATTTTAGCATCAATTTTTTAAATGAAGAATTGATGCTCAGAATGATCACAGAATTTATCAAGGATAAGTGGTAAAAATAAGTTTCTGACCCAGTCAAAAGCTCTATTATCATATTCTTTATCACTACTCTAAGAAGAAATAGTGTCCAGCTAAAGCAGATTATTATCCTAATTCCCTTTACCAGCTCCTTAATAAAAATGAGTCAAATAAATGAATTAATAAGAGTGAATAAGAATAATTCCAACTTACATCAGAGTCTCAGTAAACAATATTTGTAATTTTTGTATAACCTTATACTTAACTAGAAAAATGTCTCTACTTATAGCTATAGAGTGAAAGTTTAGTCAGTCTCAAAAATTCTTTCATATTTTCCTTGAGGTTTCTAATTAAAGTCTTAATTTCATTCCCAGATCCCGCATGGGAACAGAACACTTTATAGAATAATTTTACAAAACGTAATTTAATCTGGGAGCATTCCATGGTAAAGAAATACTGACCTGACCATGGCTATAATTAATGTCATTTTTATTGATTGCAAGGTTGCACAAGCTTTATAAGGCAATTTTTAGTAATAATTTATCTATCTTCTATCTAGGTATTTTTGCTTTCCTTGTGTATGATGATCATTTTCCCTATGTTTTATATAAAAAATGGATTTTCTCATGCATTCATGCATAAATGCACATACTTGCAGGCTTCACATATATGTACACAAGCACACATAGCTATAGATTTTTTTTAAATAATTTCAAAGCTATTGTGGTTGAGCAGGTACTTTGATAGCTTTGCAGTTATATTCATGCAGTGTCAGCAACTGCCCCCGCTATGATGATATAAGGACACTAATGATATTATATTCACTGAGCTGCCATAATAAGTTTCCAGAGAAAGATAACTTAATTGGCAGCCTATTATCAGAGTACATATATGGGTGCTCTGGTGTTTGGAATGTGCTCATTGAAGCCAAGGTAATTGAGGCATCAGGTGATTTGAGTAATGGTGATTAGAATCATCTGTGTGCAATGTGCAGTGAGTAAGAACATGTGTAGAAAAGGATCCTTTTTGATGAGACATTTAACTGTTGAGACCCCTGAATAACCTTGCTATTCCTTTACCCTCCTCACTTCTAAATCTGCTATGAATGCAAGTTGGAAATAGTTTAGACAAAGATTCCTGAGATGAATTTTTTTTAAGAATTCTCAGATCTTAAAAAAAAATTATTTTTAAGACAATCTCGATACATTTAAACTTTATGTAATACTTTTTTGACAAGCATATATTTATGCTCCTTCAGCAGTCTATACAATAAAAGAATCACACATGATTTTTAATGTGTTAAAACATAACATGATGATAGTTTCTGAGAGAACCAAACAGAATTGCAGATATTGTTAATGAGTAAAAAAAGACTGTGTAAGTACATGGAAAATTCATGAATAACTGAATGTACAACTTATAACAACTTACTACTTCTTAATAAAAACAATCCTAATTATATTTTAAAAACATATATTTATCCTGGAATAGATTGTACAAATTTTAGTATTGTTCTAGTTTACATTAGGCCTAGGGTACTTAATACTGGTGGGAAAACAAAATATAATGCACAAAGAAAGCACAAATCCCTAGGACTTTTTGAATAAACTATCAGTAAAAATTATTATCCTAAACAGAGAAATCCAGAAACGAAGTCTATTGGATGTCTTGTTTTCTCCAATAGGTGTTCACAGATATTTAGTGAATAAATGAACATATATTCAGGGACCAGAGTTTGGAAACCTAATTATAGGGATTATATCATTTCCTTTGGAATAATTTTCCAGGAGCAATTACCACCAAATAGTACTAAATTTTAAACATTACATCAAGTCACTAAAAAACTTTAAGTTATGTTACTCTGAATACTGATTAGTAAATTTTATTAAATGAGGGTCCATATGATCATGACTTTATTAGTGAGTACCCGTGTAAAGAACTATTCCCCAAAATGTAGGTAAACAGTGAAAGTTAGCAATATTTAGAAATGTAATATTAATGAAGCCTCCAAAATAGCTATTACCATGGCTTATACAGACTATGTGGAAATATCTGAACCAATTCTACGGCAGGTCACTAGATCCTAAAGACCCCTTCTCTTTTTGGGTCCCCTAGGGTCTAGGTCGTAGCCCTGCCTATGACCTTTCTATATCACTTTTCTCTCTGAAAAATGAATCATATGAGTAACCTGTGATCCTTTAACAAAAGAGGCTTGGTTGATCAAAAATAGCAATATCTACTCACTAATAAAAGACTTAAGCTTGAAGATAACCTTTCTTTCCTTTAAGTCAGGTCTCTAGTTTTCCTATATCGCGGTTTATCATAACCACTTTATATTTTAGCCGAAAAACTTCCACACTGTTAGAGTCTAATTAGGTAGTGACATTATGGGTAAACTCTGAAGAACAGACGTTTGGAAAAGTAGAGCAAGAGGTCATGTCTGCTAAGCATATCCCAGTGCAGCAGAACTCCTAATGTGTCCTAATAACAGACATCAGAATAACCCTCCTAATAGGTTAATTAATGTTGTCAATAAGGAAAGAAAACAAAATCACTACCTTACATGACTTCTTTCAACTAATATTTTCTATAATAGGTCTCATGAAAAGAGGTTGGAAGTTACAAAGCAGCTGCTGATTTCACGAAAAGACCTTTTTTGTCGATCAGTCGTATACCTCACTGAAGAAAGGAATCATTAACAACCTATAAGGCTTTTATTAAACTTTAATGAAGAGGAGCAGTCGCTAGGATTTATCAGCCTCACAGCTAGCATGGAATCTTTTATAACTTCTCCATGTTCACATTTATTTTTAATCATCTTTCCTGAAAAATGAATTCATTTTCCTGATTCCCCTGTTTCAGTCAATTCTACTACCATCCAGCAGTGATAATTACCCAGAAAGGAAAGTCCAGACATAAAACCCAGATCTGTTCAGTCATTAAATCCTATCATTTTTTTTCCCTTGGGTATTTCTCACATTCAGTCTCTTCCTTTGAATTTCTGTTGCAGTCAACAATGGTATGATTAGATCCAGGAATTCCTAGAACCCAGAGACTAGACACACATTGACAAACAAGATAAAAAAATGTAAGGAAATCTGTTGTGTTTTGGCTGCTTTGTCTTTCTTTTAGTATTTACCCCTTCCACAGTGAATATAGTCTTGAGGACCTCACAGTGTAATGGAAGTCTACTGCATTTGAGCATTTGATCTTGTTAAGGAAGTCAGGGAACACTTGCCCAAGGAATTTAATCTGAAGCTGAGCCACAACTTAAGGAGAAAAAAATCAATCAATAAAGAGAAGGAAGGGTCATCCAGGCTGAGAGAATCTCACTTACAAAGGCTTTGTGATGGTGAATACAAGGGTCAAAAGGAAAGCCTGTGTTACTCCCACAAAGAGCTTTAGAGAACACAGTCACGCGAATGAGATTGGAATAGAAGGGACAAAACCATGCAGCCTTGAGGGCTATGTTAAAGAATTTTGTCTTTATAAAAAAAAAAAAAATCACTGGATACTCCATGAGACTTCAAATGTAGCATGCTGGAGAGGGGAGGGGAAGCTATCTTAACCTTGAACTCTGATTTCTCCCCCTTCATTTCCTATCTTTTAGTGAAAGGTGTCTTCCATCCTCAGTCTAAAACAGAAAACTTGGAGGCTTCCAGATTCAACTTGTCACTAAAGTCAGTCTCTTCTACCTCCTACACATACCTCAAATTTATGCCATTTCTATCACTGCTGTCTAATTCAGACTTCATTGTTTTTCTTGATTTATATGATTAGAATTCTCCCTGTTCTCTAGCGCAGACTCTTTCTAATCCATCCTCCTCACTGCTCAAGACACATTTTAATATTACTAATATAATCATCTTAATCCCCTTTTTAGAATCCTTCATAGTAACACTGACTTTTGGTTTTGATTTCTTAGTTTATTGTAGAAGCCACTACCAAAATCTTTATTCTGTCTTATGACCTCTTTAAATACATCTTGATTTCAATACTGAGCTGCTTATAACATAAATGAATCCTATTGTTTCATGTCTACATGATGTTCTCCTAACTTGGGTTCCCTTCTCCAGCCTTATCAAGATAACAATATCTCGCCTTCAAGACGCAACTAAAGCATTACCTCCTCAAGAAAGACATTGACTCTCCCACTCTGGCTCCATCAACTTTTAATAGAGTGGTTGAAATGTGTAGTGATGGTTGGTTTTAAGGTTCATCACTTCAAACAGATAACAGTCTAATTGAGTTCAGGGGCTATCATATTTATCATTATATTTCTAGCACCCAAAGCAATGTTTGAATCATCAAGAAACTTAATTTTTTGTCAAACATTTAATTTTGTAATAATTTTTTGCAGTAAATAATTTTAAAGTTATTAAATTTGAAATTATGATTGAGAGAATGTATCTTGCTCAAGCAGCAATTTGTCAATTAATAAGGAGCTCCCTTTCCTTGTGCAATAAAAAGCCACTATTTATATTATAGAAAACTCTTTAATTTCTGAGACCTGATTTAGCCTCACTGTTTACTGTCTTCTCATGGGCCATTATTAACATTAAACATAATGTAATGGAAAAATGTAATTCCATTAGAGGATTTTACTGTGAAGAGTCCATATATAATATATGGGATATATAGTATTATAAGATTCTAATATTAATGACAATAGTAATGTATGAAAAGCCTACAATTTCAGGCCAACATCATCTTTTTATATACAGACACAGTACTCCTAACACCACCGAATAATTCTGTAAAGTTTAAAACTCTGAACAGCGATGAATAAGTTAAAAAAAATGCAACCTTATTAATCCCTTAGGTATAGAAAGTTTTCAGGGAAAACTCAGGAGTTGCAGCTTTGTATCATTTGCTCAGCGAAGGTCTCACTGAAAGAGTGACATTTGAACAAACATCTGAAAAAGGAAAGCCCACTCAGCATCCTAACAAAGAGAAATCAGACCAGTAGAGACTGACAAACCAGAAAAACTGAGACCCAAATAAGGTAAAGAGAGAAGAAAGTTTGAAGAGGGAAGGAGGAAGAACAGCTCAAATGCTACATATTGATTATATAGGATGAAAACTGAAGAACATGTATTAGTTTTCATGATGTTTCAATAGAAGTTTCAAGGGAAGGGAAGGGGCAAAGAAATATATAAAATGAAACAACAACCTCATATTCAACAAGTTGAAAAGCAACAAAGAGGTAAGAATTGGAGAGAATTCAATATATATGAACATATTCTTTCTTTCTTATCTTTCTTTCCTTCATTTTTCCATTTTATTCTCTTTTCAGTGTTCCAAAATTCATTGTTTATGCACCACATCCAGTGCTCCATGCAATATGTGCCCCCTCCATAATACCCACCAGGCTCACCCAACCTCCCACCCCCTCCCCTCCAAAACACTCAGTTTTTTTCTCAGAGTCCATAGTCTCTCATGGTTTTTCTCCCCCTCCAATTTCCCCCAACTCAATTCTCCTTTCCATCTCCCAGTGTCCTCCATGTTATTCCTTATGCTCCACAAGTAAGTGAAACCATATGATAATTGACTCTCTGCTTGCCCTATTTCATTCAGTATAATCTCTTCCAGTCCCATCCATGTTGATACAGAAGTTGGATATTCATCTTTTCTGATGGAGGCATAATACTCCATTGTATATATGGACCATATCTTTTTTATCCATTCATCTGTTGAAGGGTATCTTGGTTCTTTCCACAGTTTGGAGATTGTGGCCATTGCTTCTATGAACATGGGGGGGGACAGATGGCCCTTCTTTTCACTATATCAGTATCTTTGGGGTAAATACCCAGTAGTGCAATTACAGGGTCATAGGTTAGCTCTATTTTTAATTTTTTAAGGAATCTCCACACTATTTTCCAAAGTGGCTGCACCAACTTGCATTCCCACCAACAGTGTAAGAGGGTTCCCTTTTCTGCACATCCTCTCCAATACATGTTGTTTACTGTCTTGTTAATTTTGGTCATTGTAACTGGTGTAAGGTGGTATCTCAATGTGATTTTGATTTGAATCTCCCTGATGGCTAGTGATGATGAATACTTTTTTATGTGTCTGTTAGCAATTTGTATGTCTTGCTTGGAGAAGTGTCTATTCATATCTTCTGCCCACTTTTTGACATGATTATCTGTATTGTGTGTGTTGAGTTTAAGGAGTTCTTTATAGATCTTGGATATCAGCCCATTGTCTGTAGTGTCATTTGTGAATATCTTCTCCCATCCCATGGGTTGCCTCTTTGTTTTGTTGACTGTTTCTTTGCTGTGCAGAAGTTTTGATCTTAATGAAGTTCCAAAAGTTCATTTTTACTTTTGTTTCCTTTGTCTTTGGAGACATATCTTGAAAAAAGTTGCTATGACTGATGTCGAAGAGATTACTGCCTATGTTCTCCTCTAGAATTTTGATAGATTCCTACCTCACATTGAGGTTTTTTATCCATTTCGAGTTTATCTTTGTGTATGGTGTCAGAGAATGGTCGAGTTTCATTCTTCTACATGTAGCTGCCCAATTTTCCCAGCACCAATTAAGTGACAATTGCATCACTCTAAACTGAGTCCATCAAGAGATTATGTTGCCATTCTCTTGGACATGTGTCCACATCTTATCACAATTCATTCCCTACAGTGCTACCCCTAATCTAAGGCACCCCCCTCTCTTTTCTGGACAGTTAATGCAGCTTCCTAATTGGGCATTCTTCCTATTTTCTTGCCTTTTTCAAGTCTATTTGCCACTCAGGAGCAAGAATGCTCTAGTTAAAATATCACTTCTCAAATCAAAACCCATCAGTAGCTTCCCTTTCACTCACAGTCTCTTCATTGGCCACAATACCCTACATTATCTGTCCCCTACTACCATCTGTTGACTTCAAATTCTACAAATGCCTACTTCACCCACTCAATTCCAGCCATACGGGCCTTTTCATAGTCCTCCAATAAGTCAAAGGAGTTCTTGTCAACGAGCCTTTGTGCATGCTGTTCCTGCTGCTTGAAATACTGTGTTCTTCAGTTATTTTTCTAATTTTCTCCTTCCTTTCCTTCAGGTCTTTGCACAAATAGTACTCTTTCAGTGAGGTCTTCCTGAGAAACTAACATAAAATTGCAAACTCCTCTTCCTTGGTCTCTCTCTATATACCATCCCTACTCTTCTCTTTTTCCCTAGTACTTATCATTATATAAAATTTTACTTTATTTACTTCTTTTTATCATATGTCTCCACACACTATAACATTAACTTCGTTAGAACAGGGATTTGTATCTGCTTTATTAACTGTTGTGTCTACAGCACCTAGAATATGCCAATAATATCATAAGTACTGAATTAGTATTTGTTGAATAAATGAAAGAGTGGATGTCAAGAGAAATAAAAAGATTAAATAGAGCAAGCAAAGTTTTATGGAAGGATTTTATAAATATGGGCAAACTACAATGTGTGTATATACTGTTGAAAAAAGACAAAAGTAAAATGTTGACGATACAGAAAAACTAGAAAATTACTGACAGAACAAAGAATGCAAAGCAGCAAAGCAATAAGAAAGCATGAATTTAAGCACAAAGATAAAGTTAAAAGTGAATAGAAGGGTGCCTCATCTATGTTTACTGGGATTCAGTATTCACTGCTCCTCACTGTTCTCAGAAATTAACTTGAATGCAAAAAACGAGATTAAAACAACTTGTGATATATCAAAAATAAGTTGACATGTTTTTGATTGTATTTTCATGAAAAGAAACTTTTTCATACAAATGGATATTATGTACTATCCCTAAGAATTACACTAATTAGTGGGGCGCCTGGGTGGCTCAGTGGGTTAGGCCACTGCCTTCGGCTCAGGTCATGATCTCAGGGTCCTGGGATCGAGTCCCGCATCGGGCTCTCTGCTCAGCGGGAAGCCTGCTTCCCTTCCTCTCTCTGTACTGCCTACTTGTGATCTCTCTCTGTCAAATAAATAAATAAAATCTTTAAAAAAAAAAAAAGAATTACACTAATTAGTTAAACAGTTAAACAGTAATGTGTTTTAAGTATGTACAAACTAACATTTTATTCATGACTTTTAGGAGACCTACCAAAGAATTCAGATCCATCGAATCAAATCCAAGTCCAACTACTAGAAATGATCAACACTTTTTATAAAGATATTTATTAGGTTAATTGGAGATTAAAGGAGACCCATTGTTATCCCATCTGGATCCAGCATTGCACAAATTAACATAAAAGCTTAAATAAAAATGATTCCCTTCTTTACTATCTGCAAAATAATATCAAAGAAATCAAACCTCACATCAAGCAAACTATCATCCTCAAACTAATTTCACATGCCTAGTAGGCCTGATTAGCATGTAAAGAAGGGACTTGTTGAAGTTTTCAAACACTTGGCATCAGATATGGCTCTTCTGCCTACCTTGTCTACTTGCATTTTCCGAGTGTACTTCCAAGAATTTTATATTCCTCCTCTGAAAGCATATCCCATCCTTTAAAAGAACCTTCACTATTTCACTATATCAAGCCCTTGTCACCTCTCTGAGGGACCAATACAGCAGCCTCCTTATCAAATGCCAAGTTTTATGGTTCTTAGGACCAAGTGGCTGCATACATATGTCTAAGTGACTACACTATAGATCTCATACAGTTATGGTATCTTCTCTAGAAGTTTTAATGACAATAGAGCTCCATGTTGGTCAAACTCTGCAATGTCATGTAGAATCACAAATCAACCTGAAGTTGGCTGTGGATGGCATGTCCTTTAGAGAAACCCTTAGGATAATTAAAATAATTTATAAGCCATTTGATCAGATATCTTCTCTGGGAAAAAATACCATTATTCCAAAAGTTAAGTATCATTTTCTCTTGATAGATACATGCATATGTGCATACATACATAGTTGTGACAACTTTTACCCCAGAAATATTTTCCTTCGGTACTCCCACAGAGTATCACAACACATCTGATTGGCTAACAAGGAATCTGAATGTCATTATGTCACATAAAATGCTATTGGCTGAAAATAAAAATCCTGACTAAAACTGGCTTAGACAATAACATACCACCCCTCATTAGCACTACTATAGTTTTCGTGGAATTATCTTCCTTTGCATGTTGGCTTTATCCCCAGACTAACTGAAAGAAAAGTGGTGGCGGCAGGCTCAAACATCACTTCTAGACATGACAATATCCAGAAGAGAAAAAGGGACTGACTGTGTCTTCATGAATCTCCCATTAAGAATGAGAAAAATTTCCAAAAGACCTCCATAATGGGTTGAATTTTGTCACAGAAGATATCTGTGACTGTGGCCTTATTTAAAAATAAGGTCTTTGGGGGCACCTGGGTGGCTCAGTAGATTAAGCCTCTGCCTTCGGCTCAGATCATGATCTCAGGGTCCTGGGATCAAGCCCCACATTGGGCTCTCTGCGTGCCAGGGAGCCTGCTTCCCCCTCTCTCTCTGCCTGCCTCTCTGCCTACTTATGATCTCTCTCTCTCTCTGTGTCAAATAAATAAATAAAATCCTAAAAAAAATAAGGTCTTTTCAGGGCACCTCTGTAACTTAATAGGTTAAGTGTACCACTCTTCATTTCAGCTCAGGTGATGATCAGCTCAGGTCTTGTGATCAAGCCCCCTGGAGGGCTCTGTGCTCACTGCAGAGTCTGCTTCAGATTCTCTCTCTCTCTCCCTCCTGCTTGTGTTCTCTTTCTCTTTCTCTCTCACATTCTCAAATAAATAAATAAAATCTTTAAAAAAAAGTAAAAAAGAAAGTCTTTGCAAATATAACTAGTTAGGATGTTGTCATGTTCAATCCATGAAAAACAAAACATCAGTATTTTAATTAAAGACAAGTCCTTTAATTAAAGATTAGGGTTATTATTGATTAGGGTTGGTCCTCAAACTAATAACTGGTATCTTTTAAGAATATCATGGGAACAATAAGAAACAGAGTAGATATACAGAGAAAAGTTCATGTGAAGACAAGACAGAGAATGGAGGCATCTAGCTGTAAGTAAAGGAATGGCAAGGATTGTGAGCAACCACCAGAACCTAGGAAAAAGACATTGAATAGATTGTCCCTCCGAGCCATCAGCCTACGGACATTGTGATTTCATATTTCTAGCCTCTAGAACTGTGAGATAATCCAGTTTTTGTTGTCTTAAGTTACTCACATTGTGGTAATTTGTTACAGCATCCTTAGGAAATGAATAAAATTTTCAAGCCTATGTTCTTGTGGATCACATTTCCCAAGATTGGGTCACAAATCCATTCCTAAACAAATTACTGGAAAGGAGAATGGATTGGGACCATTTGATTTGATCTAGTCATTCGTGGTAGAAAGAACTGTGGGAATCCAATCACAAGGTTTGCTACAGTAAGTCACCTTTTACTTCTCCTTCTTCCTTACCACATTCACATACAGTTACCAAGTTCCACAGATTGTGCTTTATGAATCTCTTTTGTATGCATGCCTTTCTTTTAATTCATATTTTACCTTTTGACTCTTCAAAGCATTCATGTTTCAAAAATCAAACTATTACAAAACAAAATAGAAAACTACAAACATCCACCCAGAAGTTTTCCTCTCATCCATGGCCCATTCCTTCTGTTCAACCAGTATCCCACACCTGATTAAACACTGTTATTAGTTTTCTTAAATATTTTTCTAGGATTTCTTATGCAAATGTTTTTAAAAGGATATAATGCCCTTAACATAGAAGGTAGCACTTTGGTTTTAATTTTTTTAATCTCAACTCTACTCTGGGGATCTTTTCTTTAAATGTCTTGGATATCCTTTTACATTTTCCATCCCTTTGACTATTCTCCCACAATAATCCACAATATTTCTCTCGGTGGGGGGGGACTGTCTCCAAATGATAATGTTGCATTCAGTGTTGGCCCAGAGCAAACAGTAGCAATAGTGATCTTTGTAAACTTTCATCTGTTCCTGTCACTTTACTTGAAAGGGACTTATGATAAAAATCTACATAAATGAAACAAGATGGGATTGGGAGGGAGACAAACCATAAGTGACTCTTAATCTCACAAAACAAACTGAGGGTTGCTGGGGGGAGGGGGTTTGGGAGAAGGGGGTGGGATTATGGACATTGGGGAGGGTATGTGCTTTGGTGAGTGCTGTGAAGTGTGTAAGCCTGGTGATTCACAGACCTGTACCCCTGGGGATAAAAATATATGTTTATAAAAAAATAAAAAATTTAAAATTAAAAAAAAAAAAATCTACCTAAAGACCGGCTATATAATCTGCATGTCCCAGCACAAAGTGACATGTGGGACCTCTGGTTTGAAAAAATTTCAAGATGATGATAACAGAGCATGGAAAAAGCATGGCATTCTTCAAAACAAGGAGTCCTGTGTAACTGGCACAGGTCTCACATCCACAAAGCCATTCTTGAGTCTACATATTATTTATAAATTATACTAATCCTATTAGTATGAAAAATAGTATAAATTTCCAATGCATCATTAAAATTTCAGAAGGTAAGGAGAATGTTTTGTGCACCATTTGTCTTTTTGTGTGTATGGCAGTTTTAAGTTATTAGTTTTTAAAATCAGTACTTTTTAATGGAAACAATTTGACCAAAAATTTGTCACAGAATTTTGAGACCCATTAAAACAAAAGTTTAATGAGAAAAAAGAATTCCTAATCCTGTAATCAAGTTCCCTTGACATTCTGTGCCACAATCATCCTAGATTATATCAACTTCTTATGCCCTAGATTTTTCTCTCAGTAATAAGCTCCGTGCACTACTCTCTCCTCACCTTTCCCACTTCTTCAACTAAGTCTATGTAACCTCTGGTCATGGCTAGTATTTTACTTCCTCTGGGAGACCCTAGGTGAATCCTTAAATTTAAGGTAAGAATCTCCTTACTACATGCCACAAAGCAGCCTACAATCCTACTCATAAGACATATCTGAAATAAATAACTTATGTCTATTTGACCTAATATTAATGTTTTCTAATATTTATTGAGTATTTACTATGTATCCACTAGGCAGGGACTAAAGTGAAGTAAATGAGGCACTTGCCTTGGTATGCCAAAAAAACATATAAATAAGATTCATAATACTTTGATGTGAAATTTCAAAAAAATAAATTTAAAACCTGAAATACAAAATATTAACATTTTAATTAAAGTGTCCTAAATTAAAAATAGTTTTACTGATTTTTTTTGGCCTCAGGCTACAATATGGCTCTCTAGTAGGGCTCAGCATTGTGCTAAGCCCTCTACATATTTAAAACTAAATTAATTCTCAAAATAGTTCTATTACAAAAAGATAATCATTACCCTTCTTTTACAAATGACACATTCTTAGGCACAAAGAGGCTAAACAACTATGTCAGTGCTGTGGCTAAGGAGTAGCACTTAGATTCATACTCTAGTCAGCCTGCCTCCATGGCCCCTCTACTCTTAATCACTGCTAAGTTACCTCCTGATAGGTGAATAATTGAAAAATTTGCCATATACCTTCTGTTTTAAATATTGTTTAGGCATAAATTACCTGACCCCAAGAAATTTCTTAAGGAGAAAAAAGAAATGACGTGAGAGAAAGTTTATAAAAATAAAAACATTTTTACTTAGGTTACAAGGTTAAAATGTAACAAGGAGTAATTATTAGCATTTTAGTCATTTGCTGAATTTCAAATTCCAGCTCCTTCATTCATGCAGCATTATAAGTTTTAAATTTTTGAAAGATTTTTATTTATCTGAGAGTGAGAGTAAGAGAGAGAGAGAGAGAGTATGAGAAGGGGGAGGAGCAGAGGGAGAGGAAGAAGCAGACTCCACACTGAGCAGGGGCCACAATGTGGAGCTCAATGTCAGGACCATGGGATCATGACCTTAGCCAAAGGAAGATACATAAACTACTGAGCCACCCAGGTGCCCTTATTTTTAAAAATCTTAAAAATCTTCCTGTAAAAAACTTTCACTTAGTCAATAAAAATATCTGTATTAAAAATATATCCATTCCAGTTAACATTAACTTATATGATCATTATGGAATAAGGAGAGAGCAAATTTTTCCATTTTCATTTTATACTTGAGGAAACAGATATGCAAATAGGCTCAGTGACTTACCCCAGATGACTCAGAAATCAACATAATATTTGGCTATTATGGCCAAATATTCATATTGTAATATAATTCTGAACCTTGAGAAGGTGAAGAGGAGCACAGGGTTTCTGAGTAAAAGAAAAGAGAATATGTGACAAGTGGAGGGTGAGAGGAGACCATAAACCTGGAACTTAGAAGACTGTAAATTCTGCAAACAAAACTATTTGTATAACAGTGTTACACATAATAGACATAATATTCTATTTTTACTACCACTTATTTAAATAGGGAATAAACACGGGAAAAAAATCAATACCACACAATAAGAAAATTATGGAACTAGAACTCATATCTGTCTTTGACCCCAAGATTCTTTTCTTTTTAGTCATACTATAGAACTGAAGAACACTTGCAACATTTCTTAGTAAATTATGGAATCATGAGGTACTATAAATCAATTTACCTAAATTTTTTAAAGTTATTTAGGTATTAAAATGAAAACAAGAATGAAAATTTTTAAATTTAATAGAAATGCAGCTATTAAAAATTCAGCTTCAGATATTTGGTAATTTTTAACCTACTTGTAGGTTAGATGAGGTTTAAATTACAAAGCAAATGTGCTTATCTACTCTAACATTTCCTTGACATCAAAATGTTTATCATTCAATAAAGTAGCCCATGGTGCATAATTCCAAGGAAGAGAATGAAAGCTAAAAGTTCTAAATATTTCTGAGTTCAAAAATCTCTAGAAAATAGAAATGGATGCAAGGATTAAGTAATAGCAATTAATGGGGGGGGGGGGGGGGCTGGGAGCAACCCAGGGCAGTGAGAATGAGGGAAAATGGAGTTGGGCATGAAGAATGGTAAGTAATGCAAAGTGATGCGTTTCTGGGCCAGCCACTGCTTCATGAGGAGCTATGAAAAGACACATCTGCCTCTTCAGTAGAAGCATCTGCACAACCATGCAGAATATCTCTAGAAAGTTGTAAGGGGAAAAAAAATGTGCCTTAGTACATTTCAGTGGAAGAGGAACAAAAGTAAGTATAAATCTTCATGGGTCCTGCCCATCTCTTGTTTCCTGCTGCTTGAAGTTGCCCCTCTAGAACTCACCCCCTCATATATCTGGGTTGCATCCTTCTCCTTTGCAATCTCTTGAGAAGTATAATGCCAAGCCCCAAGTATGGCCAGTAGTCTTATGCAGTTCAACCATACAAGCGCACAAGGAGTAAGTCAACCATGAAGAAGAGCAAGAAGAGAGCAAGAAGTCAGCTACATTCATTCCTTTACATTCTTTTTGCTCCTCTGTTTAAATAACTTCTACTGCCCTGTCTTCAAGTTCACTAATCCTTTTTTCCACTAGATCTAGTGTGCTACTGAACTCTCTATTAATTTCTCAGTTCAATTACTGTATTCTTCACCTCTAGATTTCTGTTTGTTACTTTATTTCCTATCTCTTTGTTGAAATTCTCAGTTTGACCATGCAGTGCTTGTCCTGATCTCAGTGAGCATTACAGCAATTATTTTGAACTCTATTGGGTAACTCACTTATTTCCATTTCATTAACATTAGTTTCTGGAGATTTATTCTTTTGTTCGGAATATATTCCTATTTCCTCATTTTCCTGGATTCTTTATGTTGATTTCAGTGCATTAGATAGAATAGCCACCTTCCAGTCATAACAGACTGGTCTCAAGTAAGATATGAACTTTGTCAATCAACCTGACCTAAGTTCCTCTCAAACTTTTGTGATCATCCGAGTCACCATCTTTTTCTTAGTGGTCTCCAGTAGCTGAGAGTGCACCAGAACCCATCAGTATCCCCAGCTGGAAGATTGTGGCTGATCAGAAATCAGACCCTCAGGCTACAGTTAGTAAAGTTAACAGGAAAGTCCCTTCCAGAAAAGACTGGGAGATCAATATTTCTGTCTGCTCCCTCTGTGCTGAATCTTGGTGGGGCTAGCCATGGTGAGTGCTAGTTTGTCCATTGAGAACTACTTGTTTTTTATAGATCTATGTGTCTAATAGACATTGGCTTCAATAGCTTTCAGAGGTACATGTTTTGGGAGATTACTTTGTGTGGGAGCCTTGAAAGTTGAGGTGGCAAATGTGCAGATCAAACTCTTTACTTCTCAAAAGAAGCAGGGAGTTGGAGATTCCCTCCCATTTTTGGCATTGACAGGGTGGGTTTTGTGGCAAGAGTACATTTCCATACTTTCCTACTTCTTTCAATGTGGGTGCTTTCTCTTTCACCTAATAAGTAGGACTCAGCTAGTTTCTGGATTTCTCTCAGAGAGAACTACTCCATGTGTAGCTGTATATTCAATGTGTCCACAGGAAGAGGGAAATTCAAGAACCTATGTCACAGCTTGGTCCAGAGTCTATTGCTATTAATTTAAATTATCTTAGTTTTCTTATTTACTTGGTATTTAATTATAAAATTATTTAGGTTTTATAATTTTCATTCGATTTATAATTATTAGGATTTATATTTGATCTATATATTTATGTGGTATTAAATAATTAAATAATTTGTATCCACACTAGGAATCCAAGAGAATTGTAGTATTTTTTCTAAAAGTGTTTCATATCTTATTTCAGCTTAAAATATGCTGTACTAAACCAATGCCAGGTTAATTTTTCTAAACCATAGTTCCAATTATGTTATTCTCTGATATAAAATCATTATTTATCATTGACCATAATATTAAGCTCAAATTTATGAATCTGGCATTCCTGTATATAATATCCTTTATTTCACAAGGATTCATCTTTGTTTTCTAAACTTCACCTCACCATATATGCACACAGACACAACATATTCATCCTGTCTTCTTTTGTATTTTTTCTTTGGCCACAATTGTCTCATGACCAATACCATCCATGCATTAAAATCCATATACCTTGCCTGGTTCTCCAAGCACTTGGACCTGACACTACATTAGATGACCTGTGACATTTTGTACATACTAGTCTCATGGCATTTAGCATCTATGCTTTATATTATGGTTGCTTATGTATATACTTTAACAGGTCATCTTATTTTCATCTGTGCATTCTTTAATGGGTGTATATTGGTATTTTTAACAGGTTATCTGTTCAATAAATTCTTGTTAAGCTAATGTAAGACCTGAACAAAATTAGCTGCTCACACATTTAAAAATGCCTATGTACTGTGAAAGTAATCACCATGAAATTATTGATGGCTGAAAATGAGGCAAGTAAGAAAAGCTCCAGAAGAGTGAATTTGGGTGTAATTTGTTGAATACCTAGCAAATAATGACCTTCTAAATGCAGGATTTTTATAAGGTAATGGCAAGCACTGGAATCTAGACTTGTATGTTGTTATTGATTAAAATGACTGATGAAGGAGAGAAAAAAACAAATAACAACTGAAATAGTTCTTTGTTGGATACCAATTAACTGCTAATCTGTTTGCTCTAATAGGCCACTATTAGAGGAAATGATAAAATTAGCTATACACATAAGAAACATTTATTGCCTACATATTACTTTTGCCCTGAGACCAGTGCAATTCAGCAATCTTGTACAATAAAATTGTTCACAAAACAGTTTCAAATCACACAAGCTTTTAACGAAATGTACTTGAAATAAAGTTTTTTTAATACTTTAAAATCCTAAACATTTACGGAGGTAAAAAAAAAATCTGCTTCTTCAAATTGTGTTAGAATACTCTGATTTTTTCTTTTAAACTGAATTGCTTTCTGCATCTAGAACACTATCTAAATCCCTGCTGACTTATCCTTACACTTTCAGCAGGATTTCTTTGCTCCTGGGCACC
The DNA here is from genome assembly GCF_964662115.1 of Mustela nivalis. Taxonomy (NCBI): domain Eukaryota; kingdom Metazoa; phylum Chordata; class Mammalia; order Carnivora; family Mustelidae; genus Mustela; species Mustela nivalis. The sequence continues at coordinate 13,347,430 of NC_139023.1, read as the reverse complement.
AGACAGTCTTAATAATGGCAAATCCTTTCAGTTCCTGGTTGGTGCAGGTAGGGCTTTGACTGACAAGGTAATAAAAGTGTTAATGAGACAGTGGCCCAGTCAGAGATCAATAGTTGCCAATAAGAAAAACAATTCTGATACTTAATTTTGTAGAATTCCTTTAGTTAAAAATCTTTTGCATCAAAATGGAGACTTTCTATTTCATAAGAGATGATTTTTTTCAAGTCTCCAACAAAGCTGTCATACACATTACTTTAAAGCATAACCATGCCTAGAATGGATATTGTTCATACAATCATGCCTGAATCCCTTTGCTTGCCATTCACAGATCTGGTGGTCTTCAGATAGTGTGTTGTCACAAAAGACTGCAGTCAAAATGAAACTTTTATCTCCTTTACTCAGCAGTTGGGAGACCTAGGGCAAGTTTCTAAACTTCTCTGTGCCTCAGATCCTACATCTGTCAAAAGACTTTACAAATACCTTCCCTGCAAAGCACTCATGAAGGCTAAGTGATGTGAAATATGTAAAGAAGTGAATAGAGTGACACATAGAAGACATTTCAGAAATGAAAGTATTATTACCTTTAAATGCATATATTTTTCTCTCAGTGAAGACTGGTTTTAAACTTTAAGATTGTTTATTGTTTCTTTTATCTTGGGAATCCATGATATACTGAATTAATAGGACCACCATTGGATTCAGGAAATGTAAATGGATATATATGATTGTTTTATGGTGTTTGTTTTCACTTGATCTTTGTTCAATTTTTATTTCATTTCCTACTTTTTATATTGATTAGCATTTGCTTCATAACAAACTATTTCCAAAATTAGTGACCTAAATAATAAACATTTATTATTTCTTACCATTCTATGGCTCTGCTGGGTGTACTTTTGGTCTAGGCCATCCTAGCTGGAGTAGAATGGTATAAGATGACCTCTTTCATATCTAGCAGTTGGTTTATTGTCAGGAAAGGCCACAGAGATGATTTGGCCTTGTGTAGCTCATCACCTAGCTGACTAACCCAGGTTATATGCATGCTATAGTCACAGCCGTCCCAACAGAAGCAAGAAAAGAAAAGCCCAGCGAGCTGTACTTTTTAAGTCAGCTTCTGTCACAACTAATATCATCTTATTGATCAAAGTAAGTCACATTGTCAAATCAAGGGCAAGAGCATGAAGGACTACCTCTGAGCACACAAACAGAGGTGAATTGTTGAGGCCATTTCTGCAAAAAGCTACCATACTCCCACACTCTCTTGACTCAGATGTCCTCAAGAAACATGTACATTTTCCTCAAGAAGAATAATTTAGCTCATATATAATATTATCAGATTAAATATATCAAAAGTTCTTAATATACCCTCATATTTTGTATTTGCATTGAGTGTCTGATTAGCTTTTAATTATACATAGTGCTGAGAAAGCATATTTGGAAAAAAAAAAAAAATAGACTCCTTATACTATAGATCACATTTGTTGGAGGCTTTTTGACCATGGAAAAAATGTGAGTTTTATCTCTGCAGTTTAGAAATCACGGCTTTTCCCTTCCTTTCCTTCTTTCTTTCTCTTTCTTTCTTTCTTTCTTTCTTTCTTTCTTTCTTTCTTTCATATATTACTCTTGGGTTAATTATATTTTTTCAGTTTTTGAAGGGAAGTCGAACCTACCTCAGAATCTGAGTTGTTCATACATCTATGTATTATACCTTGTTTTTATTTGTCAGTTTTCTTCTACATGATATGTCCTTGGAACAAAAAGTATGCCATCTTCAAAAGAGCAAAAAGGACAGGGGAACTGTATTGGTCAACTCAGGCTGCCATAAAAAAATACCATAGACTCTGTGGCTTAAATTACAGGAATATATTTCTCATAGTTCTGGAGATTGGCAAGTCCAAAATTTGAATGCCAGCTGCCTTAGATTCATGGTGAGAACGCTCTTCCTGTCCTGTAGATGACTGCCATTGTCCTGTGTCCTCACATGGCAGAGAGAGAGAGCATATGCTGGGGTCTGTTCTCATAAGGACACTAATGATATCATTATCAGGGCACCACCATTATGAACTCATATAATCTTTACTGCTTCCTCATGGGTCCTGTCATCAAATACAGTCACACTGGGAGTTAGGGCTTCACATAAGAATTTGAGAGTGAAAGAAGGACATAATTCAGTCCAAAGCAGAAGACAACTGCCATCTTTTCAAGCCAGACAGCAAGACTAATCCTAATGCCAGATTTTCCTGTTATGCCTTAAAAACTGATGGTTCTCACATCCTTACAGTTCTCTAAACTGTAAATTATCATATACTTATTGATTTTGAAACTGTGTAGTGTAGACTCTGCTTTAAGGATCATCTCTGAGAGAAAAGATAAGAGGATTCTTCATCAGTGCTAAGAAACTGGGGATGTGCAATCAAGACATTTCTAAGGGCAAAAAGGGAGAAAGTTTCATTTGTTTCTGATTCCTTCCTATTTTTTCCTTCTATACTCCTATCCTCAGCATATTCTGGAATATGAAACAAACTGTAGAAATTGAAATTTTCCTATTGGTTTTGTACTTATTCATTTATTATTTTATTCAAAATATGTATTGAGTGTTCACTAGTGTCAGACATTGTATTATAACTAGGTGTGAAAATAACATTTATTTGGTCTTTCCATAAATGTTAAACAAGCACCTAATATATGCTAGGCATCTGTGACTAAACAGAAAAAGATTCCTTTATTCCTGGAGTTTATATTCTATGGGAGAAAAACACACAATAAATAATAAATTTTAAAAGTTTAATTATATACATATTAGAAGTTGATAGGTGTCAATAATTATTACAACAAGGTAAGAAGGTAGGAAGTGAAAGGAACGGAGTATGAGCTACAAAAATAACTAGTGTAGTATGCCTCAATGAGAATGTGAAATTTGGGCCAACGAAGATTAAAAGAAGATGAGAATGTTAGATGACCAGACATCTGGGGATAGAACATTCCAAGCAGAGAGAACAACTAGAGCAAAAACTTTAAATCTGGAATGTGCCTACGAAGTTTCAGAAACAACAAAGAAGCCACTGGGGTTGGATCAGGGTGAGCAAAAGAAAGAGAAAATCGTGGTTAAGGGGTCATATCATGTAAGACCTATAAACCACTATAAAGTGTACATTGGAGAGTCATTTCAGCATTCTGAAAACTGGAATGACGTGTTCTGATTCACTTTTAAAGCATTGTCTTTAGATTTAAATATTATAAGCAAAATATAATTGCATTTTGGTTTTTAATTCTGTGTTATCAATCTTTAGGTGAAAAGTTTGTCTTGTTCATTTTGATTATAAATTTGGATTTATTGCTACCACCTTATTTTGTAGTCTTCATTTGTCCTTTTTTTCTCTTTGTAGTTGATTTTTTTTCTTTCTTCTTTTAAACTGATTTCTCCCCTCATGTGTGTATTTCTATTTTTTTTAATAAATTGCAATAATTTTATTCTTTTAGTCATTTCTCCAGAAATTTTAGTATGCTTATTTAACCTTATTGGTTTTAGCTTTATCTCCCTTCTGAATAGTATAATGACCTTAGGTTGTTTGACTTCAATAACTATACTTTTTCCTTGCTTATATGAAATTATTGGATAAGGTTTAATTTCTGTCTTAAGATTTTTATCTTCACTAATTAGACAGTATTATTATTGTTTTATATATTCGTTGTCTGGATTTTTCCACAGGTTTTCCATTGTTTTACCTACTGAAATTTCATGAATTTAAGATCTTTTCACAATGATCATTTCCCCTCTTCTTAAAGAATAATCTTTTAGAAATTCTTCTAGTTAAAAGCTATTGTTAGTTAAGTTTCAGTTTTCGTTTGCCTGAAAAAGTATTTCACTCTTATTCTGTAAAATAAGAATCCCAGATTAACAGATATTGCCTTTCCTATTTTGGCTCTATCTTTCTACTATCATTTGACTTCCATTGCTGTTATTGAAAGTCAGCTGTCATTTAAACTGTCATTCTTTCATATATAAAGGTTGCCTTTCCTCTGGTTGCTTTTACATAAGTTTCATTGTAAAGAATTGTATTTTTAAATGTCCTAATAAAATCACTGCATTTCTGCAATAATCCTATAGGCCAGGATTCTAATAATATATTGTTTGATACTATTGCTAATAGCATATGTAGGATTTTTGCTTCATATTAGGAGGCATTTGTTTTACCCTTTGCACAGAATAATCTGTAATCCCCACATCTGATTTCTTCTTGCCAATCAGACATTCTCCACTGGACCTTCATTTTCCAAGCATTCTAAAAAGAACCTCTTTCACTCTCAATAGCATCACCCTGTTTACATTTCTTGCAACTCTCTTTACTAACAGTGTCCTGCCAATATGTTTGCTAAAGTGTCACTTCTATACCACTCCCCTCCTCAGTTTCTAAATCTGTAGAAGTGCAGAAAATTCTCAGTGAGTCCTCTTTGTCCCCCACAAAAAGGGCGAGAGAGTCCTAAGTTCCTATGTCCTAGCAGCTCAGAGAAAATCAAGAGTCTTTCAGGTTATTGGATTACCATTTTTTATCATTTCTTTTTACTGGAACTGGAAAGTATGCATATCAGTATATGTCACCATGCTGCCTGGGTCATAGTTCCTTACTTTGCCATGATTATGTTAAAAACAAATGCCCTAATTAATGTAGTATATCTATATATATTGGCAGTGTTCATTTTACATTGTTAAATAACAACAGAATAACTTAAATAGTATGACCCTATTTTTCACAGAATATAAAAATATTTGCATGCTCAGATATTTTTTTACACATATCAAGCTAAAACTGTTTAGAGATAGTAGTATAGGACTAGAGAGGGAGAATTTTAGTTTATTGTAACTTCACCCCAAAAGTTTTAAGCAAATTTATTACTTTAACTTCCTTTTCTGTTTTAGTAAATTTTGAAGCCAGACATTCCCCCCAAGGATTCCGCTAACCAAATCTTATACATTAGCTTAAAAATAAAACAAACAGAAAATTACCTAAAAATCTCAACTTTCTTTCTTACTCTAATTTTGGAACTCCATATTTAACTTTCTGTTACTTACAGAAATAAGACACTGAGCTCCCAGCTTTTATTAAACTTTTCCAAAATTCCATTCATTTCTCCAAAATACAACTTCCTATCAGCATCAGTGTTTTGTAAAAGCTTTAGCTACCTCATTAATTGGCAAAAACCAGAATCAAGGGTAGCCCTTATTTACACATGCAATCAAGGGAGTTAGTATAACTTTACTTTCAAGACCTTCAAGCCATAATGCCCAGAAATCTGAGAAAGCACTGTTCCAGGCTCCCATCAGTTTGATACCAAACAATGAAATGTATAGCGCAAAAAGAACCTAACTGCACATTTGCTCTGAAAAAGGTCATAAAGAAAGAGTATCCATAAAAAGAGGTCTATATAACTGAATTTCATGAGGGGACAAGAATACATTCTTTTTATGAGAAATTCTTATGCCTTGGAGCCCAATTGTAAGTGACTACATTTCAACTCTTTCAACTCGTATTACTGGGGAAAAAAATAAAAGATGGATTACTCTCTGATCTAACAAAACTCAAATGGCTAGCAGATTGAGCTCTGATATCTCTGCTCCATTTTTTGAAATATCTGCAATGCAAATAACTGTTCAAGATTCCTTTGGCTACACTAACATTTATGTGTGTCACGCCAAATAAAATAGCTATTTATGTGCTTAAAGGGGAGCATTTCTTGTTCTGTATGTACACACCTGGGCTCACTTCCCTTGAGAAGATGCCTTAACAGCGCTAGTATAACAAGACAATAACAGCAGAATAATAGAGATTTATAGTGATTGTCCAGAAGTCAACAGGGGATAGCTCGCACAGTGAGCATAACCATAACAAGTGTCAGTTTTTTCAAGCAGAAAACAAAAGCAGAGCTGTTTGATGCAATCTAATGTTTCACCCACAAAGCCACACTGAATCTACAGGCTAATCATAGCTTGCTCTTGTTCCCAGAATGAAAAAGAAAAGTTATAAAATATTAAACTGTAAACCCTATAACCCAAATTGCATGTAAAACTCTCATTTTTCAATGATAATTTTATGGATTTTCATTACTAAAGATCTTTCCTAAAAGTCCAAACTAGGCCACAGATTGTTTTGCTTGACCTACACAGGAACAAGAAAATCGGAACATTTCCACATTTAAAGGTCTAGATTTCCAGCTTCTTTGAATTATCAGAGGATTTAGCAAATTTGGAATGACACTCCTGCATGGTAACAATCAGATCAGCTGAATAACAGCTGCCCTTTCTGTTAGGCATTTCTTCTCTAACTGAGCACATACCCTACTACTCCCTATTGTCTTTCATCTCCTAAACTTTTATAATTTATAAACAGTCATTACTTGTCTGACACTTCTCTGGCATTTGAGTTTGCATTTCCCAGTATATATAAATATTCTCTATTCCTGCTCCAGAGTCAGGCTTTATCATCAAGGATTTCATATCCCAGGAAAAGCTTTGAAATAGACATTATGGTATGATAGAATTTGCAAGACAGACTAGCTGAGCTTCCAACATGGCTTACCCATGGAAACTAGGAAATATCTTTAGAAGGAAACTCCAAAGAAGAGGATAAAGGATTTACTCTTCATAAGGAATAAATTTTCCAACCTTTGAATCTGGAAGAGAATGCATGATGACACAATGGAATAATCCAGAGCCCAGTGTTAGCCCTGACTCTGTTTTGGGCAGATTATCTTACCTATCTGAGTTTCAGTTTCCTCATCCCAAAGGTAAAGGAATTGTGACCACTGATAATAAAGGAGTATACCTTCCAACTATTAGTTTCAATATAAATCCCAAACAAAGGGGAAAGGACTTTATCTTAAGACTTCCTGGCTCCAGAGGGCAAGTGTAGAAGGAGCAAACATGTTTATTACCTACTTTAGTTGTTTGGCAGCCTTTATAACATGAAAATTACATTTAATCAGTATTCTCCAATAAAATAATAATTTCTTCTTTGCTTTAATCATCTTGAATCCTCACCAGCTAGCACAAGGAAACGTACAAGAAGACATGTGCAAGAAGATCTGAAGGAATGACCCAAAGTATCTAGGTTTCTGCTATTGAAAGAAAATTTTTCACAGACAAGTTCATGATCTAATGGGCCTTAATTCAGTCATTCATGAATCCAGCCTAGTAGAGAGAAAGGAGGTTCAAAGGACTGTTTAAGCTGAGTTGTTTTTTGTTTTTTTTTGTTTTTTTTGTTTTTTTTTTAGAAGGGGTGGGGAGGAGCAGAGGGAGAAAAAGAGAGAGCATCTTAAGCAAACTCCTTGCATATCACAGAGCCTAACTCAGGGCTCAATCTCATGACATTGAGATCATGGCCTGAGCAGAAATCAAGAATCAGGTGCTTAACCAACTGAACCACCCAGGGACCCCAGGCTGAGATATTTTGTAGATCAAATGGAGCAGGAACAAGAAAGTTATATATCCTGGCAATCTGGGGATTGGTTAAAGCAGGGCTACTTTCCTTGTAGAAACAAAAGGAAATCTTAGAGTTAGGTTAAGTAATTTGAACTGAGCAAGCCAGTGCTGATTGGGTGACTTTTCCTTTCCTTTCCTAGGAGAGCCAAGGATAGAAATTTAGTTGTTTCCATTTGCTTAGAATAAGTGATTTCATCTTGGGTCTAGTCTAAAGCACTTTAACACTGGGATTACTCTGATGATTATAGATATTCCAGTCATGATTTTCTAAAACCATGGTGATGGCTATGGCTTATTGACTCTCCACTAAAGTTTCTGGCAGGTGCTTCATGTGCATCATCTTATTTAATTTAGATCACCATTTCATTAACACAGGAACCGTTCACTTCCAAGCATCTGTATATGTTCCCTCTCAAATGACATTTTCAATGCCATATTATGGAGGTTTAATCAGTGAAGTTTCAGAAATGGGAAAACATAAATCCAGAATGGGACAAAAAGCCTTCCTACTGCATTGATTGCCTAACCAAAATCTTAGTGAGAGTTTATAGACTTAAGGGTTCACATCCACCCATTCCATCAGCATTTTACTTCCTACAGTCTTTAATTGCTTTTCTGTCAACATATACTTCTTGCTTTTGGGATACACAAAGATACACATAATACTTGTAAATCCTAAGATTTAAAATTTATTTAAAAAGTAAACTTTGCTCTCTTAGGGGTGCCTGGGTGGTTCAGTCAGTTAAGCATCTGCCTTCAGCTCAGGTCATGATCCCAAGGTCCTGGGATCTAATCACATCAGGCTCCCTGCTTAACAGAGAATATGCTTCTCCCTCTGCCTCTCCCCAGGCTTGTGTAATCTCTCTCTTTCTCTCTCTCTCTCTTTCATTCACTCTCTCTCTCAAATAAATAAATAAAATCTTTAAAAAAAAAAACACTTTGTTATCTTATTTCCAACTTGTCTGTCTCTCTCTCTCTCACTCTCTCTGTATATATATATGTGTACACATATATATATAATATGTTAATATTTAGTTGGGATTCTGTTCAAAATTACTTGAAATATAAAAGAAATCAATTAAAAGAGAAATTGTTATTTCAATTAACCTAATGTTCCTTAAAGAAATCACTTAAAAATATAAAGCCTCATTTTTATTATCTACAGCAGGGATTGGCAAATGTTTACTGTTAAGGGCCAGACGGTAAATATTTGGACCTTGCATACTCTATGAGCTCTATTGCAATTATTCACTTCTTCCACAGAAGCATGAAAGCAGCCATAGACAACAGATAGATGAATGAGTATAGCTGTGTTCCAAAAAGACTTTATGGAAACTTTAATCTTATGTAATTTGCACATATTATGGAATATAATTGTTCTTTTGATTATTTTCCCCAAGAATTTAAGAATGTAAAAAACATTCTGAACTCACTGGATACAAAACCTATCCATACACAGACTATATTTGCCCTGTAAGACAAATATGTATGATATGACCATATCAAGCTGTAGTTTGCTGACCCTTTAAATAAAGAACAGAGATCAAAAGAATTAGCTTAGAAAGTTAATCATGAAGTGTATGAATATTAATCTATGTAAACTACATAGTGTCATAGTGTAGTAGACCCTCGATAGATATCATTAGTAGTTTTTATTATAAATAATCCTTTTTTGTTTAATCCATATTCTTTTATAATAGTTTTTTAATCTTAAGAGCCAATAAGTACCAGGTTAGGATTTATCATTTTAATGGAATTAGAAAAATAAAATCCAAGATGTTTCACTATTGCTAATCATAATAAAGACTACATTAGCAAAGTGGTTTTTCTATAGTTCCAGCTTAGACAGCTGTCAACATCATTTTTATAGTAGTTCCATGAAATTGTTTCCTAAATATCTTCAGTATTCATAGTACAACTTTCCTAAGTCATCATGAATTGTCACAGTGAAGAGAAAGTTAACCTCAGAATTTCACAAATATTTAAAATCCCAAAAGGAATATCAAAATCCATGGCTATCCAAATAACATATTTAAAAGGAAAGTTATAGTAAGCTAAAACCCATTATATTTTATCAATAATATATATTACTGTACTCAGTGAGTCAGAGTATTGAAAGATCTCTAAGATGGTCATATACACCAGAGCAAGCTGAGACACAGTATTAATGTTCTTAATCCTTCACGTGATAAGCATAATCAGCAGTGAATGTTAGAAGTTTCTCTGTAAAGAACATTTCAAGAGCCTAGATATCCATCAACAGATAAATGGATAAAGAAGATGTGATACACACACACACACACACACACACACACACACACACATACACACACACGGAGACTACTATTCAGCCATTAAAAAAAGATGAAATCTTGCTCTTTGCAACAATGTGGATGGAACTAGAGGGTATCATTCTAAGCAAAATAAATCAACCAGAGAAAGACAACTATCATGTGATCTCTCTGATACAAGGAATTTGAGAGGCAGACTGGAGGGTGGAGGGGGAAGGGAGGGAAAAATAAAGCAAGATGGTACCAGGGAGAGAGACAAACCATAAGAGACTCTTAATCTCAGGAAACAAGCTGAGGGCTGCTGGAGGAGAGAGAGGTGGGAAGAATAGGGTGGCTGGATGATGGACATAGCATATGTGCTATGATGAGTGCTGTGACTTGTGTAAGACTGGTGATTCACAGACCTATACCTCTGAAACAAATAATATACTATATGCTAATGAAAAATAATTTTTAAAATAATTTTGAAAAAGAATGATTTCCAGCAAATAAACTTTATAATCACTAAATGAAGAAATTCCATTGTTTTTACATGTGTGAGAATACATACTTCTCTGTTGTTACTGTCAAATTTATAGATGACACAAAGCTGATTAAAGAGGATATATATTAGAAGGAACAACCAAGATGACAAAATATACAAGCTGTCATTTGGGACTGAAAACTGCAAGAAGAAATTTAAAAGAGATGCAACTAGCAGGTAAGAAAAAGCTGCCCTACTCAGCTCAAACCTGGTCAGATCTTTCCAGGAATTGTGTTCAATTATTGGTGAGATGCTCGATGAAGAATCCACAGATACTGAACCATAATCAGGTCAATGCAAAGTAAAGCAGTTTTGATAAGAGGACTTAAGACTATAACATGATAAGGATGGTTAAATGAAATGAGAATTTCTTTTTTAATGAGAAACAGATGGAAAAGGATAATCATCTTCAAAAAGCAGAAAACCTCCCATGTCCAGCTGTTCTGTTTACTCTAAATGTCCAAAAAGAAAAGATGAGTCCAGGCCACAACCTGGGTATTACAAGGAGGCCAACATAAGAAAAAGTACTTAACAGACAGAACCATGAAAGATAGAATGAGCTGCCTTAGAAGATGGACTCTGCCTTTCTGCAGGTGTACATCTTGAATGGGATTAATATTTTATGGTAATATCATAAGGGAGATTCAAATATCACAGTGATGATTTGATCAAAATACTGACAAAGAATGATTATAACCTTCGCAGTCCCTATTTCTATTTCTAAAAAGATCTTGAGTTGGTGCATTGTCTGTGCTGATGGTTTCTAAACAACATATTCCACAGATAATTTTCTAAACTAGGAAAAGCATCATCCTAGAATCTAAGAAAATTAATTACAATACTTGATCATCCTGAAAAAGGGATTATAGATGAGAAAATTCTCCTAACATCAAGAGAATGTGGTACTGGCACAAAAATAGGCACATAGATAAATAGAACAGAATAGAGAGCCCAGAAATAAACCCATATTAATCTGGTCAATTAATCTTAAAAAAAAACAAAAAAGGCAAGAATATACAATGAAGAAAGGACAGTCTCTTCAACAAATGGTGCCAGGAAAACTGGACAGCTACATGCAGAAGAATTAAACTGGACCACATTCTTACACCATACAGAAAAATAAACTCAAAATGGATTAAAGACCTAAATATGATGCCTGAAACCATAAAACTTCTAGAAGAAAACATGGGTAGTAATTTCTTTGGTGTTGGCTGCAGAAATATTTTTCTACACATTTCCTCAGGCAAGGAAAGCAAAAGAAAAAATAAACTATTGGGGCAACACCAAAATTAAAAGACTTCGTACAGTGAAGGAAACTGTCAATGAAACAAAAAAGCAACCTGATAAATGGGAGATTTTTGCAAATGATATATCTGTTAGGGGGTTAATGTCCAAATTATATTAATAACTTATACAACCATAAATGAAAAAGGATAGATCACAACCAATACCAACGAAATACAAACAATTTTAAGAACATATTATGAGCAAGTATATGACAACAAATTAGGCAATCTGGAAGAAATGGATGCTTTCCTAGAAACCTATAAACTGAAACAGGAAGAAACAGAAAACCTGAACAGACCCATAAACACCAATGAAATTGAAGCAGTAATCAAAAATCTCCCAAAAAACAAGAGTCCAGGGCCAGATGGCCTCCCAGTGGAATTCTACCAAACATTTAAAAAATAATTAGTATCTATTCTTCTGAAGCAATTTCAAAATATAGAAATGGAAAGAAAACTTCCAAACAAAATATTTGAGGCCAGCATTTCCTTGATCCCAAAACCAAACAAAACTCCACCAAAAAGGAGACTTACAGAGCAATATCCTTGATGAACATAGATGCCATAATTCTCACCAAGATACTAGCCAATAGGACCCAACAGTACATAAAAAGATTATTTATCATGACCAAGCGGGATTTATCCCTGGGCCGCAAGAGAGATTTAATATTAACAAATCAATCAATGTAATACAGCACATTAATAGAAGAAAGGACAAAAACTATATGATCCTCTCAACAGATGCAGAAAAAGCAATTGACAAGGTACAGAATCCTTTCTTGATTAAAGCTCTGCATCATAGGAATAGGGGAACATATCTCAATATCATAAAAGCCATATAGGAAAAAACACATAGCAAATATCATCCTCAAAGGGGAAAAACTGAGAGCTTTTCCCCTAAGGTCAGGAACACAACAGGGATGTCCACTATCCCCACTGTTGTTCAACATAGCACCGGAAGCTGTAGCTTCAGCAATCAGACAACAAAAAGAAATGAAAGACATCCAAATCAGCAAAGACGAGGTCATACTTTCATTCTTTGCAAATGACATGATAGTCTATGTTGAAAACCCAAAATACTACCCCAAAATTTCTAGAACTCATACAGGAATTCAGTAAAGTGGCAGATTATAAAAATCAGTGCACAGAGTCAGTTGCATTTCTATACACTAACAATGAAGCAGGAGAAAGACAAATCAAAAAATCAATCCCATTTACAACTGCACCCAAAACCATAAGATACCTAGGAATAAACCTCACCAAAGAGGTAAAGGAACTGTACTCTGAAAACTCTAAAACACTTATGAAAAACATTGAGGAAGACACAAAGAAATGGAAAAGCATTCCAAGCTCATAGACTTGAAGAACAAATATTGTTAAAATGTCTATGTTACACAAGTGTTGGAAAGGATGTGGAAAAAGCAGACCCCTCTTACACTGTTGGTGGTAATGCAAGTTGGTGAAGCCACTTTGGAAAACAGTATGGAGATTCCTTAAGAAATTAAAAGTAGATTTTCCTATGACAATGCAATTGCACTACTGGGTATTTACCCCAAAGATACAGATGTAGTGAAAAGAAGGGCCATCTGTACCCCAATGTTCACAGAAGCAATGGCCATAGTCACCAAATGTGGAACAAATCAAGTTGCCCTTCAATGGATGAATGGATAAAGAAGAGATGGTCCATATATACAATGGAGTATTATGCCTCCATCAGAACGGATGAATACCCAACTTTTATATCAATATGGACAGGACTGGAAGAGATTATGCTGAGTGAAATAAGTCAAGCAGAGAGAGTCAAGTATCATGTGGTTTCACTTACTTGTGGAGCACGGAATAACACAGATGACATTGGGAGATGGAGAGAAGAAATGAGATGGTGGAAATCAGAGGGGGAAAAAAACCATGAGAGGCTGTAAACTCTGAGAAACAAACTGAGGGTTTTGGAGGGTATGGGAGGTGGGGAGTTGGGTGATCCTGGTGGTGGGTATTAAGGAGGAAACATATTGCATGGAGCACTGGGTGTCGTGCATAAACAATGAATTTTGGAACACTGAAAAGAAATAAAAATAAAATGGAAAAAAGGAAAAAAGGTCATTGCTTACTAGAAGGTCATGGCAATTTACACAAAAATATAAAATAAAATAATAAGATAAAATGATACAGTAAAATAATAAAATTAAATATTGCTAAATTAAAGTACCTTCAATATTAAATCAGCAACTATTTCCACACACACAAAAAAATGTCTGTGTTACCCAATGCAATCTACACATTCAATGCAATCCTTACCAAAATACCATCAACATTTTCCACAGAGCTGAAAGATGTAATCATAAAATTTGTATGGAACCAAAAAAAGAGCCCAATAACCAAAGGAATGTTGAAAAAGAAAAACAAATCTGTGACATCACAATTTTGGACTTCATGCTGTATTACAAAGCTGTAATCATCAAGACAGTATGGTGTTGGCACAAAAATAGACACATACATCAATGTAATAGAACAAAGAACCCAGAAATAGACCCTCAACTCTATGGTCAACTAATCTTCAACAAAGAGGGAAGAATATCCAATGGAAAAAATACAGCCTCTTCAACAAATGGTGTTAGGAAAATTGGACAACCACATGCAGAAGAACAAAACTGGATCACTTTCTTACACCATTCACAAAAATAAACAAAAGGGATGAAAGTCCTCAACATGAGACAGGAATCCATCAAAATACTAGAGAACACAGGCAGCAACCTCTTCAATCTCAGCTTCAGCAACTTCTTGCTAGAAACATCTCCAATGTCAAGGGAAACAAAAGCAGAAAATGAACTATTGGGACTTCAGCAAGATTAAAAGCTTCTGCACAGCAAAGGAAACAGTTGACAAGACCAAAAGACAACTGACAGAATAGAAGAAGATATTTGCAAATGCCTTATCAGATAAAGGGCTAGTATCCAAAATCTATAAAGAACTCATCAAACTCACACCCAAAAAAGAACAAATAATCCAGTCAAGAAATGGCCAGAAGACGTGAACAGATACTTCTGCAGAGAAGACATCCAAATGGCCAAGAGACACATGAAAAAAATGCTCAACATCACTCAGCCACAGAGAAATACAAATCAAAACCACAGTGAGGGGGAGGAGTCAAAATGGCGGAGAAGTACAGTCTGAGACTACTTCAGCTAGCAGGAGATCAGCTAGATAGCTTATCTACAGATTGCAAACACCCGCAAATGCATCAGCAGATCGAAGAGAAGAAGAACAGCAATTCTAGAAACAGAAAATCAACCACTTTCTGAAAGGTAGGACTGGCAGAGAAGTGAATCCAAAGCGATGGGAAGATAGACTTCAGGAGGAAAGGCTGGCTCCCAGCAAGCAGTGGAGCAACGAAGCACAAAACCAGGACTTTTAAAAATCTGTTCCACTGAGTGACATCGCTCCAGAGGCTAAACTGGGGTGAAGCCCATGTGGGGTCAGTGTGGCCTCAACTCCCACAGAGTCACAGAAGGATCGGGGGTGTCTGAGTGTCGCAGAGCTTGCGGGTATTAGAACGGGAAAGCCGGCTACAGAGACAGAGCTGACAGTGAGCTCACAGCAAGGAGTTACCTTGAACCGGTCGCAGGCTCGGTGAGCTCAGAGCACAGCCGGAGGTCAGACGGGAGTAACTGGGTGCTGTTCTCTGAGGGTGCACTGAGGAGTGGGGCCCCGGGCTCTCGGCTCCTCTGGGCCAGAGACCAGGAGGCCGCCATTTGTATTCCCATCTGCCGGAACTCTACGGAAAGCGCTCAGGGAACAAAAGCTCCTGAAAGCAAACCCAAGCGGATTACTCACCCCGGCCCCTGCTAAGGGCGGTGCAATTCCGCCTGGGGCAAAGACACTTGAGAATCACTACACCAGGCCCCTACCCCAGAAGATCAACAAGAAATCTAGCAAAGACCAAGTACACCTACCAAGGAGTGCAGTTTCAATACCAAGGAGAACAGCAGAATTCCAGAGGAGGAAAAAGCAAAGCACGGAACTCTCTCCCGTGGATTTCTCCCCATGATTCTTTAGTCTTGCAGTTAATTTAATTTTTTTCAATTTTTTTCCTTCTTCAGCTAGATTTTTTTTAACTTTTACCCTTTTCTTTTGTAACGTTTTTAACTAGTTTATCTAATATATATATTTTTTTCTTTTTATACTTTTTCTTTATTCGTTTTCTTTTTTTAATTGTTTCTTTTCTTTTCCTTTCTTTTCCTCTTTCTGAACTTCTTTTTATTCCCTTTCTCCCCACACGATTTGGGATCTCTTCTGATTTGGCATATTTCCCTGGGGTTGTTACCACCCTTTTAGTATTTTACTTCCTCCTTCATATACTCCTTTCTGGACAAAATGACAAGACGGAAAAATTCACCACAAAATAAAAAACAAGAGGCAGTACCAAAGGCAAGGGACCTAATCAATATAGACATTGGTAATATGTCAGATCTAGAGTTCAGAATGACAATTCTCAAGGTTCTAGCCGGGCTTGAAAAAGGCATGGAAGATATTAGAGAAACCCTCTCAGGAGATATAAAAGTCCTTTCTGGAGAAATAAAAGAACTAAAATCTAACCAAGTTGAAATCAAAAAAGCTATTAATGAGGGGCAAAAAAAAATGGAGGCTCTCACTGCTAGGATAAGTGAGGCAGAAGAATTAGTGATATAGAAGACCAAATGACAGAGAATAAAGAAGCTGAGCAAAAGAGGGACAAACAGCTACTGGACCACGAGGGGAGAATTCGAGAGATAAGTGACACCATAAGACGACACAACATTAGAATAATTGGGATTCCAGAAGAAGAAGAAAGAGAGGGAGCAGAAGGTATACTGGAGAGAATTACTGGAGAGAATTTCCCCAATATGGCAAAGGGAACGAGCATCAAAATCCAGGAGGTGCAGAGAACGCCCCTCAAAATCAATAAGAATAGGTCCACACCCCATCACCTAATAGTAAAATTTACAAGTCTTAGTGACAAAGAGAAAATCCTGAAAACAGCCCAGGAAAAGAAGTCTGTAACATACAATGGTAAAAATATTAGATTGGCAGCTGACTTATCCACAGAGACCTGGCAGGCCAGAAATAGCTGGCATGATATATTAAGAGCACTAAATGAGAAAAACATGCATCCAAGAATACTAAACAGCTAGGCTATCATTGAAAATAGAAGGAGAGATTAAAAGCTTCCAGGACAAACAAAAACTGAAAGAATTTGCAAACATCAAACCAGCTCTACAGGAAATACTGAAAGGGGTCCTCTAAGCAAAGAGAGAGCCTACAAGTGGTAGATCATAAAGGAACAGAGACAATATACAGTAACAGTCACCTTAAAAGCAATACAATGGCACTAAATTGATATCTTTCAATAGTTAACCTGAATGTAAATGGGCTAAATGCCCCAGTCAAAAGACACAAGGTATTAGAATGGATAAAAAAAACAGAACCCATCTACATGTTGCCTACAAAAAACTCATTTTAAGCCCAAAGACACCTCCAGATTTAAAGTGGGAGGGGGGGAGAATTTACCATGCTAATGGACATCAGAAGAAAGCAGGAGTGGCAATCCTTATATCAGATCAATTAGATTTTAAGCCAAAGACTATAATGAGAAATGATGTGTTGTATTACATTGACTGATTTGCAGATGTTGAACCAACCTTGCAGCCCTGGAATAAATCCCACTTGTTCATGGTGAATAATATATCATACTCAAAGGGTCTTCCAACAAGAAGATCTAACAATTTTAAATATCTATGCCCCCAATGTGGGAGCAGCCAACTATATAAACCAATTAATAACAAAATCAAAGAAACACATCAACAATAATACAGTAATATTAGGGGCCTTTAACACTCCCCTCACTGAAATGGACAGATCATCCAAGCAAAAGATCAACAATGAAATAAAGGCCTTAAATGAGACACTGGACCAGATGGACATCACAGATATATTCAGAACATTTCATCCCAAAGCAACAGAATACACATTCTTCTCCAGTGCACATGGAACATTCTCCAAAATAGATCACATCCTTGGTCCTAAATCAGGTCTCAACCGGTATCAAAAGATTGGGATTATTCCATGCACATTTTCAGACCACAATGCTCTGAAGCTAGAAATCAATCACAAGAGGAAATTTGGAAAGAACCCAAATACATGGAGACTAAACAGCATCCTTCTAAAGAATGAATGGATCAACCAGGAAATTAAAGAAGAATTGAAAAAATTCATGGAAGCAAATGATAATGAAAACACAAAGGTTCAAAATCTGTGGGACACAACAAAGGCAGTCCTGAGAGGAAAATATATAGTGGTACAAGCCTTGTTCTCAAGGAACAAGAGAGGTCTCAGGTACACAACCTAACCCTAAACCTAAAGGAGCTGGAGAAAGAACAAGAAAGAAACCCTTTTCTCCCAGCAGGAGAAAAGAAATCATAAAGATCAGAGCAGAAATCAACCAAAAAAACAATAGAACAAATCAATGAAACGAGGAGCTGGTTCCTTGAAAGAATTAATAAGATTGATAAACCACTGGCCAGACTTATCAAAAATAAAAGAGAAAGGACCCAAATAAATAAAATCATGAATGAAAGAGGAGAGATCACAACTAACACCAAAGAAATACAAAGTATTATAAGAACATACTATGAGCAACTCTACACCAACAAATTTGACAATCTGGAAGAAATGGATGCATTCCTAGAAACATATAAACTACCACAACTGAACCAGGAAGAAGTATAAAGCCTGAACAGACCCATAACCAGTAAGGAGATTGAAACAGTCATCAAAAATATCCAAACAAACCAAAGCCCAGAGCCAGACGGCTTCCCGGGGGAATTCTACCAAACATTTAAAGAAGAACTAATTCCTATTCTCCTGAAACTGTTCCAAAAAATAGAAATGGAAGGAATACTTCCAAACTCATTTTATGAGGCCAACATAACCTTGATCCCAAAACCAGACAAGGATTCCATCAAAAAAAGAGAGCTATAGACCAATATCCTCGATGAACACAGATGCGAAAATTCTCACCAAAATACTAGCCAATAGGATTCAATGGTACATTAAAAGGATTATTCACCATGAACAAGTGGGATTTATTCCAGGGCTGCAAGGTTGGTTCAACATCTGCAAATCAGTCAATGTAATACAACACATCAATAAAAGAAAGAACAAGGACCATATGATACTCTCAATAGATGCTGAAAAAGCATTTGACAAAGTACAGCATCCCTTCCTGATCAAAACTCTTCAAAGTGTAGGGATAGAGGGCACATACCTCAATATCATCAAAGCCATCTATGAAAAACCCACTGCAAATATCATTCTCAATGGAGAAAAACTGAAAGCTTTTCTGCTAAGGTCAGGAACACAGCAGGGAAGTCCATTATCACCACTGCTATTCAACATAGTACTAGAAGTCCTAACCTCAGCAATCAAACAAAAGAAGGAAATTAAAAACATCCAAATCAGCAAAGAAGAAGTCAAACTATCACTCTTCACAGATGATATGATATTATATGTGGAAAACCCAAAAGACTCCACTCCAAACTGCTAGAACTTTTTCAGGAATTCAGTAAAGTGTCAGGATATAAAATCAATGCATAGAAATCAGTTGCATTTCTCTACACCAACAACAAGACAGAAGAAAGAGAAATTAAGGAGTCAATCCCATTTACAATTGCACCCAAAACCATAAGATACCTATGAATAAACCTAACCAAAGAGGCACAGAATCTATACTCAGAAAACTATAAAGTACTCATGAAAGAAATTGAGGAAGACACAAAGAAATGGAAAAATGTTCCATGCTCCTGGATTGGAAGAATAAATACTGTGAAAATATCTATGCTACTTAAAGCAATCTACACATTTAATGCAATTCCTATCAAAATACCATCCATCTTTTTCAAAGACATGGAACAAATAATCCTAAAATTTATATGGAACCAGAAAAGACCTCGAATAGCCAAAGGAATATTGAAAAAGAGAGCCAAAGTTGGTGGCAACACAATTCTGGACTTTAAGCTCTATTACAAAGCTGTCATCATCAAGACAGCATGGTACTGGCACAAAAACAGACACATAGATCAATGGAACAGAATAGAGAGCCCAAAAATAGACCCTCAACTCTATGGTCAACTTATCTTCGACAAAGCAGGAAAGAATGTCCAATGGAAAAATGACAGCCTCTTCAATAATTGGTGTTGGGAAAATTGGACAGCCACATGCAGAGAAATGAAATTGGGCCATTTCCTTACACCACACACGAAAATAGACTCAAAATGGATGAAGGACCTCAATGTGAGAAAGGAATCCATCAAAATCCTTGAGGAGAACACAGGCAGCAACCTCTTTGACCTCAGCCGCAGCAACATCTTCCTATGAACATCGCCAAAAGAAAGGGAACCAAGGGCAAAAATGAACTATTGGGATTTTATCAAGATCAAAAGCTTTTGCACAGCAAAGGAAACAGTTAACAAAACCAAAAGACAACTGACAGAATTGGAGAAGATATTTGCAAATGACATATCAGATAAAGGGCTAGTGTCCAAAATCTATAAAGAACTTAGCAAACTCAACACCCAAAGAACAAATAATCCAATCAAGAAATGGGCAAGGGCCATGAACAGACATTTCTTCAAAGAAGACATCCAGATGGCCAACAGACACATGAAAAAGTGCTCTATATCACTCGGCATCAGGGAAATACAAATCAAAACCACAATGAGATGTCACCTCGCACCAGTCAGAATGGCTAAAATCAACAAGTCAGGCAATGACAGATGCTGGCAAGGATGCGGAGAAAGGGGAACCCTCCTACCCTGTTGGTGGGAATGCAAGCTGGTGCAACGACTATGGAAAACAGCATGGAGATTCCTCAAAATGTTGAAAATAGAACTGCACTATGATCCAGCAATTGCACTACTGGGTATTTACCCTAAAGATACAAACGTAGTGATCCAAAGGGGCACGTGCACCCGAATGTTTATAGCAGCAATGTCCACAATAGCCAAACTATGGAAAGAACCTAGATGTCCATCAACAGATGAATGGATCAAGAAGATGTGGTATATATACACAATGGAATACTATGCAGCCATCAAAAGAAATGAAATCTTGCCATTTGCGACAATATGGATGGAACTAGAGGGTATCATGCTTAGCGAAATAAGTCAAGTGGAGAAAGACAACTATCATATGATCTCCCTGATATGAGGAAGTGGTGATGCAACATGGGTGGTTAAGGGGGTAGGAGAAGAATCAATGAAACAAGATGGGATTGGGAGGGAGACAAACCACAAGTGACTCTTAATCTCACAAAACAAACTGAGGGTTGCTGGGGAGAGGGGGGTTGGGAGAAGGGAGGTGGGGTTATGGACATTGAGGAGGGTATGTGCTATAGTGAGTGCTGTGAAGTGTGTAAACCTGGTGATTCACAGACCTGTACCCCCGTGGAAAAAAAATATAATATATGTTTATAAAAAATAAAAAATTTAAAAATTTAAAAAAAAAATACAATGAAATACTACCTCATACCAGTCAGAATAGCTAAAATAACAAGCCAGGAAATGACAGATGTTGGCAAGGATGTGGAAAAGGGGGAACCCTCTTACACTATTGGTGGGAATGCAAGCTGGTATAGCCACTCTGGAAAACAGTAAGGAGGCTCCTCAAAAAGTTACAAATAGAATTACCCTAAAACCCAGAAATTGCATTACTGGGTATTTATCCAAAGGACACAAACATAGTGATTGGAAAGGACACCTGTACCCCAATGTTTTTAGGAGCAATAGTCCACAATAGCAAAAATATGGATAAAGCCAAGATGTCCACTGATAAATGAATGGAAAAAGAAGGGGTAGGATATATATGCATTGGAATATTACTCAGCCATCAAAAAGAATAAAATCTTACCATTTGCAATGACATGGATGGAACTAGAGGGTATTATGCTAAATGAAATATTAATCAGAGAAAGACAATTATATGATTTCACTCAGGTAGAATTTAAGAAGCAGAATAGATGAACATAGGGGAAGAGAGAGAAAAATAAAATTAGACAAAATCAGAGAGGGAGACTAACCATAAGAGACTCTTAATACAGGAATCAAACACAGTTGCTGGAGCAGAGGTGGATCAAGGAAGAGAGGGTAACTGGATGATAGGCATTAAGTAGGGCACTTGATAATGAGCACTGGATGTTCTGTGCAACTGATGAATCACTAAATTCTACCTCTAAAGCTAATAATATACTCTATGTTAATTAACTTATTTTAAATAAAAATAAAATAAAATAAAAATAAAAGACTCCATGAATATAGGGAAATAAACACAACTCTTTCTAAAAATAATAACTAAGGGGAGAATATTGAGTAGGGTGAAGCCCACTCACAATTCAGCCATCAAGAGAACCTTTAAACAGTCATAACTCTTTAAGTATTTAATACTGAGAATAAATGTTGAAGTGAGACCCTGCTCAGGAAAAGCAAGTTCTCACTAGGTGGGACAAGATGCTGGCCTCCTGGGAACTTTAACTCATTAGTTTCTTTTTTGGGGTGCCTGGGTGGCTCAGTGGGCTAAAGCCTCTGCCTTTGGCTCAGGTCAAGATCACAGGGCCCTGGGATTGAGCCCCATATCAGGCTCTCTGCTAGGTAGGAAGACTGCTTCCCCATCTCTTTCTCTCTACTGCCTCTCTGCCTGCCTGTGATCTCTCTGTCAAATAAATAAATGAAATATTAAAAAAAAATAAGTAAATAAATAAAAATTTAAAAAATAATTATTTCCTTTTTCTCCACTGAGTCATTAATGGGTCATGTTTTAAGTCATTTTTTCTTATAGAAGAAAAAAATGAGACAAGATGCTGAATTTAAAACTGTGAGGAAGGGGTGGGAAAATCTCCACGTATAAGATGATTCAGGTTTTGCTAAATTTGGACACCATTAAGCATAAAATATCTGCTATAGCAAGTCCAGGATATTTTCTTCCATTCACAACTTTTTACAGCAAGTATTTCAAAGAAGGCATGAATTTTCTTTTTTTTTTTTAATTTTTTAAATTTATTTTCAGTGTAACAGTTTTCATTGTTTTTGCACCACATCCAGTGCTCCATGCAATCCATGCCCTCTCCAATACCCACCACCTGGTTCCCCCAACCTCCCACCCCCCGCCCCTTTAAAACCCTCAGATTGGTTTTCAGAGTCCATAGTCTCTCATGGTTCACCTCCCCTTCCAAATTCCCTCAACTCCCTTCTCCTCTCCATCTCCCCTTCTCCTCCATGCTATTTGTTATGCTCCACAAATAAGTGAAACCACATGATAATTGACTCTCTCTGCTTGATTTATTTCATCCAGCATAATCTCTTCCAGTCCCGTCCATGTTGCTACAAAAGTTGGGTATTCATCCTTTCTGATGGAGGCATAATACTCCATAATGTATATGGACCACATCTTCCTTATCCATTTGTCCGTTGAAGAGCATCTTGGTTCTTTCCACAGTTTGGAGACTGTGGCCATTGCTGCTATAAACATTGGGATACAGGTGGCTCTTCTTTTCACTACATCTGTATCTTTGGGGTAAATACCCAGTAGTGCAATTGCAGGGTCATAGGGAAGCTCTATTTTTAATTTCTTGAGGAATCTTCACACTGTTCTCCAAAGTGGCTACACCAACTTGCATTCCCACCAACAGTGTAAGAGGATTCCACTTTCTCCACATCTCCTCCAACACATATTGTTTCCTGTCTTGCTAATTTTGGCCATTCTAACCGGTGTAAGGTGGTATCTCAATGTGGTTTTGAGTCTCCCTGATGGCTAGTGATGATGAACATTTTTCCATGTGTCTGATAGCCATTTGTATGTCTTCATTGGAGAAGTGTCTGTTCATATCTTCTGTTCATTTTTTATATGATTGTCTGTTTTGTGTGTGTTGAGTTTGAGGAGTTCTTTATAGATCCTGGATATCAATCTTTTGTCTGTACTGTCATTTGCAAATATCTTCTCCCATTCCATGGGCTGCCACTTTGTTTTGCTGACTGTTTCCTTTGCTGTGCAGAAGGAAGGATTTTGATGAAGTCCCAAAAGTTCACTTTCGCTTTTGTTTCCTTTACCTTTGGAGACATATCTTGAAAGAAGTTGCTGTGGCTGATATTGAAGAGGTTACTGCCTATATTCTCCTCTAGGATTCTGATGATTGATAAACCATTGGCCACACTAATCCAAAAGACAGAAAGCCCAAATTAATAAAATTATGAATGAAAAGGGAGAGATCACAACTAACACCAAGGAAGTAGAAACAATCATCAGAAGTTATTATCAACAGTTATATGCCAATAAGCTAAGCAACCTAGATGAAATGGATGCATTCCTGGAAAACTATAAACTCCCAAAATTGAACCAGGAAGAAATTGACAACCTGAATAAATTGAAATCTAGTAATGAGATTGAAGCAGTGATCAAAAACCTCCCAAAAAACAAGAGCCCAGGACCTGATGGATTCCCTAGGGAATTCTACCAAACTTTCAGAGAAGAAATAACACCTATTCTCCTGAAGATGTTTCAAAAAATTGAAGCAGAAGGAAAATTTCCAGACGCTTTCTATGAAGCCAGCATTACCCTGATCCCCAAACCAGGCAAAGACCCTACCAGGAAGGAGAATTTCAGACCAATATCACTGATGAATATGGTTGCTGAGATTCTCAACAAGATCCTAGCAAACAGGATCCAACAGCACATTAAAAAGATTATCCACCATGACCAGGTGGGATTCATTTCTGGGCTACAAGGATGGTTCAACATTCGCAAATCAATCAATGTGATAGAAGAAATTTATAAGAGAAGAGAGAAGAACCACATGGTCCCCTTAATTGATGCAGAAAAAGAATTTGATAAAATCCAGCATCCATTCCTGATTAAAACGCTTCAAAGTATAGGGATAGAGGGAACATTCCTGAACTTCATAAAATCTATCTATGAAAGACCCACAGCAAATATCATCCTCAATGGGAAAAAGCTTGCAGCCTTCCCATTGACATCAGGAACATGACAAGGATGCCCACTCTCACCACTCTTGTTCAACATAGTATTAGAAGTCCTAGCAACAGCAATCAGACAACAAAGAGAAAAAAAGGTATCCAAATTGGCAGTGAGGAAGTCAAGCTCTCTCTCTTCACAGATGACATGATTCTTTATATGGAAAACCCAAAAGACTCCATCCCCAAACTACTAGAACTCATACAAAAATTCAGTAATGTGGCAGGATACAAAGTCAATGTACAGAAATCAGTGGTTTTCTTATACACTAACAATGAAAATACAGAAAGGGAAATTAGAGAATCAATTCCATTTACTATAGCACCAAGAACCATAAGATACCTGGGAATAAACCTAACCAAAGAGGTAAAGGATCTGTACTCGAGGAACTACAGAACACTCGTGAAAGAAATTGAAGAAAACACAAAAAGATGGAAGAACATTCCATGCTCTTGGATCGAAAGAATAAACATTGTTAAAATGTCTATACTGCCTAGAGCGATCTATACTTTTAATGCCATTCTGACCAAAATTCCACTGGTATTTTTCAAAGAGCTGGAGCAAATAATCCAAAAATTTGTATGGAATCAGAAGAGACCCTGAATCGCTAAGGTAATGTTGAAAAACAAAAATAAAACTGGGGGCATCACGTTACCTTATTTCAAGCTTTACTACAAAGCTGTGATCACCAAAACAGCATGGTACTGGCATAAAAACAGACACATAGACCAGTGGAACAGAGTAGAGAGCCCAGATATAGACCCTCAACTCTATGGTCAATTAATCTTTGACAAAACAGGAAAAAATATACAGTGGAAAAGACAGTCTCTTCAACAAATGGTGCTGGGAAAACTGGACAGCTATATGTAGAAGAATGAAACTCGACCATTCTCTTATACCGTACACAAAGATAAACTCAAAATGGATAAAAGACCTCAATGTGAGACAGGAATCCATCAGAATGCAGTGAATTTTCAAGAGAAAAGAAATTGCTACTCAAGTGGTCTTATATCCATCCTGTCTCTGTTCCTGGAAGAACCATACTCCCTTCTTTAATTTTTATTTATATCATTGTAACATTGTAATGTACGCATCTGTCTTCCCTTACTAGACTATAAATTCCTCCATGCCTCATGGATCTGGGGAAACACACTATGCATAGTAGGTGTCTAAAATTGTAACTCAGAAAAAATAAATACATTCATAAACTCATAAATCTGAAAATACAAGATATTGGATGGCAGAAATGATGCTAATATTTTTTAAAGATTTTATTTATTTATTTGACACAGAGAGAAATCACAAGTAGGCAGATAGGCAGGCGGGGTGGTGGGGAGGGGGAAGCAGGCTCCCTGCTGAGCAGAGAGCCTGACACAGGACTCACACAGGACTCAATCCCAGGACCCTGAGATCATGACCTGAGCCGAAGGCAGAGGTTTAACCCACTGAGCCACCCTGATGCTGCATATTTTTTCACAGTGCATGCACAGTGTTTTAAAACTGGAAGGCTTCTTTCCTGCACCGCTAATGTTACGAAAAATCCTTGCTTCTAAAGGACAAATACTTCTGTAGGGCCTTTCCTTTCTCAAATAAAATTATTTTGAAACTTCTGGCAAAAAAAAAAAAAAGAAAAGAAAATATTGAAAATATTTACCTTTGTACAGTATAGAGAACTCTTTAGAAGAATGAGGTTTAAAAAAAAATCATTAAATTTGATAAATGATTTCTTTCCTCATTATGTTTGAAATCCATACCCTGACAGACAATCTCTGCACCCTGGTTGTAACTCAGTGTTTAACACACGGTATCCCAGCACTTGCTAAGTATTTCTGATTATGCTGAAGTCATGAACAGTCAAATCTCTAAATCTTCAAGTATAGATTTAATTCTACATTGGACTGATGGTAAATACTTTCACTACTCTGCCTCTCAAAACAATGTGATTAACTTTGATGGAAACAATGAGTGTTCAACCCTGGAGCACTATCTGCTTTTTTCCACTCTTTCTATGAGAATTATTGGAATGAAGGAAAAGAAATAGCCCAGGAGCCTTTTAAGCATCCTTATTTTTCTCTGTCACATCATTAAAGGTTCAATGAATCTCCAATTAAGTCTCCCTGGCTGCTGTCACCAATGTGATTGATAGATGTCCTTGGCTCACCCTCCACAGGACATGCCAGTACACCAAGCCCCCACCTGCCACCATCAATTATCACTCTCTTGTCATCGGTGCCCTCGCTTGTCAATTTATTTGCCACGAATCCAGTGAAGACCTCTAATCAGGGAGAAAAAAAGAAAAGGTATTCTTTCCTTCTAATGGTGGGACGGAAAAAAAGTCTTAACAAATGAGATAGTGTTTTTAATCTTAGAGAAAACTTTGCTTTCAGCTCTTGCATTTTCTTTATCTTATCATTCAGCAGGGAAGCTGTGTGTCATTGGGGCTCACTGGTCCATGCATTAGGTAAAGGGAAAATGGAGGAAATTTTTTTCTTAAAAATATACCTATAATTTAACACATAGCTTTTTAACACATTGAGAATCCACCAAGCATTTGCCAGGGAGAAAAAGAAAAAAAAAATCATTCAATTTCTTCAAAAAAACTTACAGCAGGAAACATAGATTAGAACTGATTTAAGAGAATAAAGCAGTTCTTTGGTTGTTCTTGGCAAACCTGGTAAACATGACAAATTTTACTTGTCTCCTGCCCCACCTGTTTAATGTTTAAACGTGAACTGATTGTGGTGCTTGATAACTGATTACCTGTCTAGGACACTGCAATCTTCTGTCTATTGACAGAAAAATATAGCCTCTCCTGGAGTGCCGATATTCATTCCTGCCTTTGACCATGAACTGCTCGGCACAACCCCCAGGAGGCTCAGGTGCGTCTGACAGGATCTATGAAGGAGAGATTGATTCCCTTTGGATGCCTGTTAGATAATGACCTTTAACCCCTGTACCTAAAGTGACAACAAAAAATGCCAACTCTTATTCATCTCATGTCCAAGGAAAGACAATTTATTTTTCTAAAAACAGTTCAGAGGATCTTGTGGGTTCTTTCTTCTCCCTATTGGAGATGGAAGAGGAAATAGGAGAGAGGAAAGAAAGGAAGGACATTTCATGGGGTGAGGAAAGTTGATGTCTCTTCATATGGGAGAGTTACAGAAAGTTATTTTCCTGGTCTAAAAACCTTCCAGGATGACTGATCCTTTCCCTAATCCATCTGTTTTGCCACTTTGGGAGCACATTGTTTACCATACCATTAAACATATATTCTATAAAGATGGCCTTTGTTCACTGAAGATGGGGTAAAATGCGCAAGGGAGAGGGGAGAGTATCTCTTTATTCTCTATTCTATAAATAAAATTGTCCCCTCCTGCTGTGATCAAATCATAAAAGTTGAACAAGCATCTATAATGTGAAAATATGTGTGTTGTAGTGCTAAGTGTCTACAAGAGTAAGTAGATAATGAACCGGGATATATAGGACTATGGGCTGCTACTATTTGAGGAATATTATCCTTTGTAGCATCATTATATCAATTCTTCTAAAGTAAATATTTTCTAAGAAAAAGTGACAGTGACTAATTAATAGGTATTAATATTTTTTGTTCTTTTTTAATCTACATTTTTTTTTACCTATTCATGGCCAATCTAAGGACTTACTTTCCAATGTTTTAAAAGATTTGTCATTTTAATAGCTCCTGTTAAAATGGTCTATCCTTAAGAAGAGGCATTCACTAAAAGGCAAAATTACCAGTAAATAAAACCAAATTATAAACATCTTTATTGCTGAATTTTTCAGAGTAGCCAATATTTTAATTTATTCAATCATAAAATTACATCAAGGACAGATGACCATGAAGTTGTTTGGGTTTAGTGACTACAAACCTGACTTATAAAGCCCATATTTCACTCCTCACATAGGCATTTCTGGCACAAGACAGGACAAATAAATCCGTATTTCAGCTAAAGCCTTACCCAGATAATTTGACTGCACGGACTCCAGTAACATTGCCCAGTTTATGCAACCTGAGTGGTTTGGAAATGGAAAAGAATTTCTGTATCATGGGGCGCCTGGGTGGCTCAGTGGGTTAAGCCTCTGCCTTCAGCTCGGGTCATAATCTCAGGGTCCTGGGATCGAGCCCCACTTGGGGCTCTGTGCTCAGCAGGGAGCCTGCTTCCCCTCTCTCTCTCTGCCTGCCTCTCTGCCTACTTGTGATCTCTCTCTCTGTGTGTCTCAGATAAATAAATAGGATATTTAAAAAAAAAAATTCTGTATCAGTACACATTTAGTTCAGCCTAGATTTCCAAAAACTCTGATCTTCAAGTTCATACTTGAATAAGTCCAAGGAGTTCTCCTTCTTCTCTTGGGGGACTTGGGCACTGGATTTGTTAAGTCTTCTCTTTATTATACCAGACAAAAATTAAGCCATAAAAATGTAGTTTTACCGGGGCGCCTGGGTGGCTCAGTGGGTTAAGCCGCTGCCTTCAGCTCAGGTCATGATCTCAGGGTCCTGGGATCGAGTCCCACATGGGGCTTTCTGCTCAGCAGGGAGCCTGCTTCCCTTCCTCTCTCTCTGCCAGTCTCTCTACCTACCTG
Source organism: Mustela nivalis (assembly GCF_964662115.1). NCBI lineage: Eukaryota > Metazoa > Chordata > Mammalia > Carnivora > Mustelidae > Mustela > Mustela nivalis. The sequence goes on along the minus strand of NC_139023.1, from coordinate 13,318,204 downwards.
TGATCTCTCTCTGTCAAATAAATAAATAAAATCTTTTAAAAAAAAGTGTAGTTTTACCTACATAAATACAGTGATCCCATTATGCACACACTCTAACCTCTTTACCAAGTTTTTTCAAAGATTTTATTTATTTATTTGTTTGTTTGTTTATTTATTTATTTATTTGAGAGAGAGAAAGAGAGATTGAGAGAATGAGTAGGAGGAGTGGCAGAGGGAGAAGCAGGCTCCCCGCTGAGCAGGGAGCCATGCAGTGGGACTCAGTCCTAGAACCATGGGATCATGACATGAGCCAAAGGCAGACGCTTAAGCGGGTGAGCCACCCGGGTGACTCTTTACCAAGCTTTTAGCCACCAAGACATACCTTTCATCTGTAATTTTTCCATATTTAATATGTGTTATAGTCTGTATAGTCCACACTGGATAAGAAAGTTCTTTCAAAAATTAAAAAATAATAATTCAAATGACTCTCTATGATTCTATGGAACCACTGTCGGCGTGGCTTGCATTTTTACCTAATGCCAACGGTGAATGCTGCAGTGCTCAATCATCAAACCTCTTAACATTCAAGGGTTCATCGTTTGCCCCTTAGTTATTGCAAGGACCATTCACTTCCAGTAACTGTGCTTTTTAATATTTTAACTACAATAGGAATCCTGTGTAAATCCTGAGCCTATATTTAAGCTACACTTTCTAAAAACTACCAGGTTGTTAGAGCAATGCTTCAGAAACAATGTGCATATGAATTGCCTGGACTTCTTATTAAAATGTGGGTTCTAATTCAGTAAATCAAAGGTGGGACCTGAGATTCTACATTTCTAACAAGCTCTGGGCCAAGTTGATATTGATGCTACAGGTCCATGGACCAAATTTTGAGTTATTTTGAGTTATTAGATAGTCTTTTTTCACAATTTCACAAAATGACCAGCACCGTTTTTTTAGGTCATTGGTTTGATTAATTTTCTAGATTAACCTAATCTAAACATTGAATACTCAGATCTCAGACTCCTTTTGATCTCCAAACAACAAATAGTAAAATCATTTTTAATGAGCACCTATGGTTTATATTTTTAAACTAAAATCTCTGAGGAACAGTCCAAGTAGTATAATAGTTAATAAATCTATGTTGACAAAACAAGTTTTATATTTTCTAATCCCTATAATTGTGAGTCTCAAATATTAGTATGTGCAAAAATCTCCTGAGGAATTTATCAAAAGTGCAGATTACAAAATCCTAAGGTTTGGGACTGAAATTCTGTCCATGCTAAGTAAATACCTGACTCAGTGGTGGTAAATCCTTTTGTTAACATGGGTAAAAGAAGCCAGTGATGTGCATTTTCCTATTGTGGATTAGAAAATATAGTACTGTTTTTTTAAAGATAGCAGGGCTGCTTGAGGGTAGAATAAATACCTAACTTGGCATCATAACTAAAATCTTAAAAGTATTAGCTATTCAACCTCAGATTGTATCAAGATATTTTAAAAGAAGCTCACAAGAGCCATTGAGTTGAATGCATCAAGGATTGTTTTGGAAGCCTTGTTTTAATTAGAAAATGACAGCCAAATATTATGCTGAAGGATTAATAGCATATCCAGACTGATTGTTTTCAACTTGTAATGTCTTTTAATTTGATTTCGGGAGATGGGGAGACACATATAAAAGAGAAACCATGCATAGAACGTCTTGAATAATGTCAGGCAAATATAGGACATTTCTGTTTGTTAGACTGAGTCTGGGAATAAGACAAATAAAGCCAATGATTATCTATTGTGCATGATAATCTAATAAAGAGACTACACTCAAACTCTGTGGGAAAAAAATCATAGAAATAGGAAAATGTGAAAATAACTTACATTAATAATTCACTTATCCATAGGTCTTTTATCCTAACATTTTAAGTATCCAAAATATAACCAGGATCCCAGAAAAAGTAAAAAGATACATCTGAGAAGTCAAAATATCTGGTAAAATCTACTTGGTATCATCTATACCTTTTATGTAAGAGTGAGAACCTTACACTTTCATCAACATTTATTTATTCTTATTTTAGGGACAATGCTGATAAGCTTATCATTTTTTCTTAAACTTGAAGATTAGAATTAAGGTTTAAGAAACTAGCCTAATATACCTAACTCATAATTACCGACCAAGAATAGAAGGTGCTTAGTTACTAAAGACATATACATAGATAGAGGTCTATATGATTACATGTATATAATATTAAATCTGAGCTTCTATATCACTTGCATATTCTGAAAGGGTTTTTGTGCAAATTGAATGAGTAAGGTTTTTTTAAGAGCTTGGAAGTGTGGCTAGCTACTCTTATTCTTCTTCTCATTATTATTTGTATTATGTGGTAATAAAGAGTTGAGCTTTGGCCGTCATATACCTGGAATCATTTTCAGGTTCCATGCCATACTAAATGTTTGACCCTGGGCAAGTTGCTTAAACAACTCTTTAATTCTCAATTTCCTCCTCTGTAGAAGCACAGTATTCACTTCATAGGAATGTGACAAATTTTAAATATCGTAACGCAAGTTTCTTAGCCCTGTGTCTTGAACATAAGAAGTACGCACGGATAGTTCACTGTTATTACTGTTAGATTTGTGTTTGAGGGGGAGGTATTAAAATTCCATGGTATGGATGAGAAAACCAAGGCTCTAAGATGTTAGATAACATACCCAAATTTATAGATATTAACTGAATGAATCAGGAGACAAATGTAGGTCTATTGGTGGCCAAGATACTCAGTCTTTTCAATGTTCAGGCTGGCTTTCAACAGTCTCCGCTGCATTTTTTTTTTTTTAAGATTTCAATTACTTATCTGACAGGGCGAGAAAGCAAGTGGGAGAGTACAAGCAGGGGGTGGTGGGAAGAGAGAAAGAAAGAAGCAGACTCCCTGCTATGTAGGGAACCTGCTGTGGGGCTGGATCCCAGGACCTTGGGAACATGACCTGAACCAAAAGCAGATTCTTAATAGATAGAGCCACCCAGGTACCACTGACTATATTTTAATTCAGCAATCACCATAGTTCTTAAAGTGTAGAGTGAACTCAACAAATATTTGTGGACTGGTCTTAATCAGTAGAACCACACTTAGAAGGCAACAATAAGAAGGATGATTTCTGAGACCTCAAAAAAACTCCCAGGGTGCCTGGGTGGCTCAGTGGGTTAAAGCCTCTGCCTTCAGCTCAGGTCGTGTTCTGCAAGCCTCACATCAGGCTCTCTGCTCAGCAGCCCTGCTTCCCCCTCTCTATCTGCCTGCCTCTCTGCCTACTTGTGATCTCTCTCTGTCAAATAAATAAATAAAATCTTAAAAAAAAAAAAAACTCCCTCCTGCACAGATAAAATTAAAATTCACACTTCAACAGGGCACCTCAGTGGCTCAGTTGGTTGAGCAGCCAACTCTTGATTTCAGCTTAGGTCATGAGTTCAGGGTCCTGGGACAGACTCCCTGCTTAGCTAGGTGGTTGTGGGGATGGATAAAATATGTAAAGGAAATGAAGAGCTACAAAATTCCAGTTATAAAATAACTCATGCACATAAAAAAGTACAGCATAGAAAATATAGTCAAAAATACTATAATAATGTTGTACAGTGACGGATGTATATCACTTACTGTGGTGAACACTGAGTATTATATAGAATTGTAGGATTACAGTGGTGTACACCTGAAACTAATATAATATTGCATGTCAACTCTACTTCATTAACTAAAAAAGAATTCACCCTTCATCAGTATATTATTGCCACTATGACATTCCACAATTTGTGATTCTTTCCTTTGTTTCTATAAAAATGTAAGTATCCTCTATGAATCACTTATACTTAGTGTATATTGAGTTTATTATAGTTGGGTTGTTTGATTCTTTATTGCTATTATTATTGTTCTTGATTTATGTTGAATCTGAAAACAGCTTTTGAGTAAGATACTTAAGACTTAATAGAAAGTAGAGAAAGGAGTGATAAATTGGGCCTCAACACTTTGATATGATCTGTAAGACTCTACATAACTTAGCTCCTGCTAATTTTCAAAACGTCACCTCTTGCTACTACTCTCCTCTCACTCCTACTTGGCAGAATATCTATCATTTTTCTCAATTAATCTCTGCCCTCCCTTTAAGAGGAATATAAGATTCCTGCCTATTGCCATGGGGCTTATAGTGCCATGGGGAGGGGAATCCTTCCCTCCTCCGTAGTGACTACCTTGGCTACGTGCCTGCTTAACCAATGGAATATGAGCCAATGGAAGTGTATTTCAGCCATTTCTATCTCTCCCTTCTGTCATGAGAATATCATGTACCAATTAGGAATTGCTTCTCCAGCCTTCATTCTAAAATGGCGACTCAGTGAGACTCACCACAACTCAATTGCAGATCACCAGCAATGTGTGTGAGACATCAGCCTTTGTTGCAATAATCAGCTGAAATAGGGGCGTTGTTACTGCACCATAATAGTGTCAGGTGACTAACTCAACATTCCATCCCTGCTAAACTATTTTTTTAAGATTTATTTATTTTAGAGAGAGAGTGGGGGACAAAGGGAGAGGGAAAGAGAGAATCTTCAAGCAGACTTCCCATTGAGTGCAGAGCCCAATGTTGGGCTCAATCCCAGAACCCTGAGATCTGTATCTATATCTTTCAGGAGACTGTTAGCTTCATGAGAGAAGGGACGGCTTTTGTTGTATCTCTATTGCTCTCTCACTGCAAAGCCTAGTTCCTGGCTCACAATAAACTCATGGTACAATTTACTGATCATTCAGTAGTAAGTGAATGAACAAGTAAAAAAAAAAAAAAAAAAAAAGAGAGACAGTATGGTAAAAAGGCTAATCATATAGTCTTATATGCTCATAGTCTCATAAAGACTAAATGCTTAGCCTTTAGATGATCCAGATTCAAATCCTAGTTCTTCCACTTCCTAGCAGGACTAGCTATATAATTTGTGGAGCCCAGCTCAAAATGAAAATGTGGGACACTTTGTTCAAAATTCATTAAGAATTTCAATATAGCAAAAGCAGACCAATAAACCAAGCAGGTTTATTTTTTCTAAACATTTTTCTAAAATGTTTATTTTTTCTAAACACTTTTCTAAAATGTTTCTATTTTTCTAAACATTGTGTCCTGTACAACTGCACAGCTCACATGCCCATGAAGCCAATCCCGCTGCCTAGCTATATAAACTTGGGCAACTAACCTCTCTGCGGTTCTGTTTTCTTATGTGTAAAATAGGATTGCTGTGGGAATGAAGTAAATTAATATACATAAATTCCTTATAACGGTGAATCCTTAAGAACTGTTATTAGAGACAGGAGAAACCCTGAATGTCAAAGCAAATTTTAATTATTTTAAATTTGTCTTAAGATTTTTTTACAAACTACAGGAGATTATCCAAGCTGACAAATCTAGATCAGAGGTTCTCAATTGGAGGTGATTTAGCTGACAGGGGACATTTGACAATATTTGGAAACATTTTTGGTTGTCACAATTGGAAGTTTCTTCTGACATCAAGGGCACAGATAACAGGTTGCTGCTGAAATTCTACAGTGCACAGGACATCTCCTACAACAGAGAATTATCTGGACAAAATGTCAATAACACCAACATTGAGAAGCCCAAGCCTAAAGATTGATTTCTGAGCTTCCCAGGAAAAATTACTGAATTTTTCAGCCTCTCAGTTTCTCCATCCATAAAGGATGTCCAGGAACACCTGAGCCTGCCCACTTTGCAAGAATGTTGTAAGGATAAATTTAAGAGCAAAGAGCCCAGCTCTCAAAAGGAAAGGGTACTATTACAGCCCGAGGTGTTATTATCAAGCTGTGTAGCCACTTTCACTCTTAGCAAGCCAAATGTTCTACTTGGAAATTATAATTTCCCTCCACTAAATGAGCAGTTTGCTTCCCAGAGGGAGTAATTTTATTCACCTTTTGCCATCATTGGATTGGACCCATTACAGCTGTTGTTCTTCCTGTATTTGAAATTTCATAACACACATAATCATAGAACCTCTCCTGATGGAATGTACAACCCTGCAGTAACATGCCACACACACATGCCCATGTGTAAACAATCTGTTAACCCATCAGCAGTGGGCATTTATAAATACCATCCTCATATCCCAATGTGTTTCAATGAGACTATTTAGTAGAGTAGAAAAAGTAATGTTCTGGGGCGCCTGGGTGGCTCAGTGGGTTAAGCCACTGCCTTCGGCTCAGGTCATGATCTCGGGGTCCTGGGATCGAGTCCCGCATCGGGCTCTCTGCTCGGAAGGGAGCCTGCTTCCTCCTCTCTCTCTCTGTCTGCCTCTCTGCCTACTTGTGATCTCTGTCAAATAAATAAATAAAATCTTTAAAAAAAAAAAAAAAAAAAAAAAGTAATGTTCTTATGAGCCATCATTCACACCAGCCACTCTCCCAAATCCCAATGTGAATTAACAGATAAATGGTAAAGCACAATTCTGATTTTCTATTTATAAAGTGAATGCTTTAGAGACTAATTAGAATGGCAGTAGGTGGTGGAGAGGTAAAGGAACAAGAAAAAGTTCAAACAGGGAAAATACAGAAGAAAATCCTAGGGAACCACAAATATATTAGACAAATACTTTCAAATGCTTTAAATGTGCAATTAATCAGTAGTGCATGAAGTGACATGCATGTGCATGAAGACTGCATTGCGTGCATGACATCAGAATGGAACCACATTACAACAATTAGAAGGAGCTCATGTTGGTGTAGGAGCCTCCAGATGTTCAGATCAATCGCTTTCTAATGAAGTCTGTGTTTACAAAATAATCCCAAGATAGAAAGTACTGACTGGGGGAAGATTTACCTAATATGAGTACTGTATCAGTGTCCTGCTTTTTCTCCCCCCTTTGTCTGACAGCATATTAGCATTACTGCCATACGCATACCATGCAAGATATTGAAGATGAAAGCTGAGAGGAAAATGCTGCTGAGAACGACAGAGCATGAATCAACTTGTCAAGGTCTGTCAGTGCCTGTAAAGGGAACTCACTGGTATGAGAACATCTTTCTATGGCTTCCTCTGACCAGAAGAGGTAGAGCAGTAGGCAGGCAATGCTAATGATGACAGCAAGTCCTACAGAAAGCACTGCAGACTCGGGGTCAGGAAAAAGGCCTCAGCTTTCCACTTTCCGGTGTTGGTACTGTTTCTGTTTGGATGTTATGAGGATAGGCCACTGTGATGCAATGGAAGCGGAAGGAAAACTGGGCTGCTAGGGCCAAAACCTGGACTCCAATTTCCATCCTTCCAGCTATCTGACCGAAACTAAATACCTGTCTCTCAATTTTCTCCTCTGTAAAATGAAGCTAGCCATCTTTACATGATAAGACTATGGCAAATATTAAAAGAGTTTATGAATAGAAAAACTTATAATGCTTCATATATAGTTGTCACTCAACAGATACTTATCCATTCATTTGTAGGAAAACCTTTTTTTCCTACTTAGGATTGTCAATGGTCCTATGAAATCTTATTTCAAATTTACTCCTTTTCTAAAATTCTCCTTCACAGGCTATGAAGCATTGAGAGCTTTCTTCCATGTTCTGTCATTCACATGTGTTCCATCTAAGCCACAAGCAATGCTGACATCCGGTTGGCTGTAATGGACCTTTACCTGTGCTAGAATTATAAACAGGAGGACCTAAATGATTTGCTGTCAATAGGGTCAACTCTTATATTCAAAAGTTTTACATTATTTGACTTGGTTAAGGGAAAAACAAGACTATGGGATGTCTGGGTGGCTTAGTCGGTTAAGGATCCAACTCTTGAGCTCAGCTCAGGTCTTGATCTCAGGGTTGTGAGTTCAAGACCTGTAACATGGAGCCTACTTTAAAAAAAAAAAAAAAAAAAAAAAGACTAAATTGGATCTATCTCACCATAGAACCTAGGCCATGTTATGTTTCCATAAAGTTAGAATGAGGAGAGTGTAAAGAAACTGAAAAGATTGTGCCAATTTACACTTCCCTTTTATGAACAGCATGTTTATGGCTCTACCACCCATCCTTTTCTCTTCCTTTTGTTGTAATCCATGTTTTAAAAATCCACAGTGCCTTTTAAGTATATTAGACTGAATTAGAGTAAATTCACTAATTAATGGTACTTAATTTTGCATCAACTTTATTTCTCAGGAACTTGATATGCAAAGCAAATAAATATACAGTCTAAAAATGTAGGAACATTTATTATTTTGCCAAACAAGTAAGACTTACTACTTCTGTCAAATAAATTAAGGTAAGCTACCCAGTGGCATTTGAAACCTAAATTGCTAAACACATGATACTGAATCCCTGATTTGTCACCGTAGCCATTTAACATAAATCAGAACCAGCTGAGAGCCCTTTTCCAGCCTCACTATCCTACTTTATTTCATGTCTTTGTGATTAGGCTTATTTTTTCATTTGCTTCAGGAATAACACTTAAACATTCCACCCAGCAGTTGACCATCCCACCATCTCTTAGATGTTGACAGCTGAATCTTGTTGCTACTAACTGATTCCATTCTATATTTGGACCAAAATATTTAAAAAATACATAAAATAAAGAACAGATTTGCAGTCTTATATGTGAGCTATGCTCATCTGTTTTCTTGGAATCTTACTTTTTCTGGAGTCTCCCTATGTCTTCTTTCTTCCCCTGTGTTCAGATGTAGAACTGGACAGAAATACAGCAAAAAGCAGCTGTATAATTAGCAGCAATTAACCCTAAAGAGAATTCAACAAAGGCAACACAATACTCAATTTTGCGCCCTATTCCCAACAAACGAATCAGAATTCTAATTCTGTAATGCCAAGAGATACTAAAACAGGGACAATTGTCAGAACTGACATAGAGAGCATTAACAGAGAAAATTTAGATTTGATTCAAGACTTGAAGCTGTTTGCTCTTTAGAAAATGGTCCATACATTGCTAATAAAAGCAACGCTTCAATGACTTTCCTAGATCAGTTAATAATCCTAGTCTTAAAAATAAGGTTATAAAGGTTAAGGTTATAAAGAAGAGTCGTTATTTATGTTTTTTTTAATCTGTCCACCATGTTATATGGATCATAAATGAACAAGTCATCTGAGGCTAATGCTAGACAACAGACAATCAGTGCCAGACAGGTCCTGCTACTGTCAGGCAGCACTTAGAGCTCGCCTGGCTCCCCCCAGAGATAACAACAGTCATATGTTGTCCAGCTGCCCCCTTCCTGTTTCTACTCTCACACTCACCACCAAAAGACTGAGTGAGGGGCTAGAAAAGCTCCCATCCAATCAGCAGAGTCTAGGCCAGATGGCCAGATGGCAAGTTTTGCTGCAGGGAAAGCTAATGGCCTCACATGATAGTGAGATCATCCTCTAGCCTTTCGGGAGAGGAGACAGCACTATTGAATTAACTTTGCAAAGGATCCTCTTTCAGCTTAATCAACATTTGTGGAAAAAGGAATTAGATTGTACTGTCTGTGGATGTGGCTAGCCACCTTTCATAGTCAGACATGGCTGCTCCAGATCACCATGGAAAGTGGACTTTATTTGTACAACCAGCTCATATCTGAGAACATACTTATCAGCAATGATGATGGTTCACTTTCAACTCCTAGCATGTTGGCTCTGGGAAAGAAAACAGGTAAAAACCCCCAAAAATTAAAACATGAAGTCGTCTCCTAAATGCAGACTCAGATTAACAGCTGCAAGACAAATAAAGTTGTTTCATTGTTGACCTTTAAATTCTTGGTTGTTGAAATCAGTGGAGTCTGGTGAACTTTGTGAAATCTGTTGAGTTTGCTTTTCTCCTAATCAAAGAACATCTTCAAAGTCTGAAATTGTTTAACTCAGTTGGTTATAATACAATATTAATATCAGTCGTATGGAGTAACTGCCTCTGTTCTATTCCATGGCCATGAATTTCAGCCCCTATACCTAGCCAGGGAAAATCCCATTGCTATTCATAAATAGTATGGATCAAACAGCTCAAAACTGTAGTTACCTCTAGGAGAAGAAAAAGACAAATTTAAGTAACTGCTCTGCCATAAATGGTAGCTTTGGGTTTTATGTAGGATAAAGCACCTTACTATACTAATTAAAAAACACTGACTCCATTTGAGATCTGAAAAAATTGATTTGAAATAGTCTTAAATGAATTCTGATTTTCAAGTGAAAATACCCACACACAATAAGCATTTAATAAGTGTGTTGAGTGAATAAGTAAAAGAATTTACCAGCTCTTCAAAATTATGAGGAAAAAATAAAGGAGGCATGTTTTGTTTAAATATACCTATCATACAAATATAGCACAATTGAAGCATATGGTACTAAATCTAGATATTTGGAACTATTTTAAGGTCATTTAGTCTTAAAGAGAAGTATAAGAGTTTTTTTCTGCAGCAGGATTAATCCCCTTGAAAGAAGGGTAATCAATCTTTGCTAACAGACATTTTAAATCCAAATCAAAATCACTTTTTTTAAAGATTTTATTTATTTATTTGACAGTGTAAGAGAGAGAGAGAGAGAGTGAGCATGAGCAGGGGGAGGGGCAGAGGGAAAAGCAGACTCTTCACTGAGTGCAGAGGCCTACAGGGGCTCTCTCCCAGGACACGGAGATCATGTTCTGAGCTGAAGTCAGATGCTTAACCAACGAAGCACTTAGGTGCCTCCCCACACCTTTTTATTTTCTCCTTCCAGTAGTTCACCTCCACAAACTCCATCTAGGGAAGCAGGAAGGAACACACCCCCAGACCTTGTACGGACCCAGTGAACAGCACTCAGACCATCACCTCTGCCATTACTTATCTTTCCTTCAGCTCTGTCCTACTCTGCCTTCCTACACTTTGTTTTAATGAATGGAGAAAAATGGACACTAATTCCTAACACAGGTTGAAAAAATTTGAGAACTTTCTAGAATGGGGACTTAGAAAATTCCAAATCCCAGAAAGTATGAATTGTGTTAAAGAACAGTTTAAAAAGAACTTTAATAAGATGAGAGGGATTTTTCCAGTAAAATTCAAGGTACTTAATTTCTTCCCAATCTCTGCAATATACAATGATATAAACATAAATATTAGTAAGATATAAATGAGGAAATATGCAGACAGAAAATTCACAAAGAATTCAAAACCAAGACTGAAACACAGCTAAGTCAAATGAAAATAGAGAATATTTTTTCTCATGTAACTTACTATTGCCTTACTTAAAATCTAAATTAGTACTAATTGTAAGGCAATGGCTAGTTTAAATTACATGTTATAATTAAATTGTTCACATCAGACTCTTATTTCAAATAAAAGCATATAAACTGTAACATTTGTCTCATTTCAATGAACAGACATATTTCCAATACTTTATATATATTCATTACTTAGTCATCTTCACTTGCTATCTTTCATTACAATTAAAGGTATATGGAAAAGAGAAGTATAGGCTCACATCTTCCTGTCATCTTTATGTCATCTTTATCATCAGCATCATAAAAGTCTATGCTTATAAAATCCTTATATGTTAGGTATTATTATTATTGTAACTGACCCAGTCACTGAGCTTGCTAGTACAGAGTTGGCATTTTTTTTAAAGATTTTTATTTATTTGACAGACAGAGATCACAAGTAGGCAGAGAGGCAGGCAGAGAGAGAGGAAGGGAAGCAGGCTCCCTGCTGAGCAGAGAGCCCAACGAGGGGCTTGATCCCAGGATCCTGGGATCATGACCTGAGCCGAAGGCAGAGGCTTTAACCCACTGAGCCACCCAGGCGCCCCTAGTTGGCATTTTTTTTTAAGATTTTATTTATTTCTTTGAGAGAGAGAGTACAGAATGAGAGACAACATAAGCAGGGGAATAAGGGCAGAGAGAGAGGGAGAAGCAGATTCCCCTCTAAGCAGAGAACTCTACTTGGGACTTGATCCCAGGACCCTGGGATCATGGCCTGAGCTGAAGGCAGATGCTTAACCAAGTGAGTCACCCAGGCACCCCCAGATCTGGAATTTAATCAAGTCCATCATGTTCCAAATCCCATGTAAGTGCTGATAATTAAAAGATACAACATACTTTAAGATGCAAGACAATGTAATATGCAAGAAAATATTAAGATGCAAAGGGAAAATATATTCTTTATATAAGATACTGACAAAATAACAAAGCCAACCATTCAGTGGGAATGTAACTGGTTTTTCCAATTCGTGTGTACTAAAGTTGGATAATTGGAAGAAATTTCTGTCATTTATTTATAAATTAATAAAATCCATTCCTATTAAGAGTTGATAATATTCAAATGGCCTTTGCCAGTGGTCCTTGTATTCAAAATATTTACAATCACTATCTGGAGCTCCTAACTGTTGGTGGTAGACCCGTTGGGTTACCACTTCCCTCCCCTAGTCCAATCCCTGGATATGCTATATAGGTAAAAAAAAAAAAAAAAAAGCATGAAGATCTGAAAAACCAAAGACCCTGAGGTATCCCTGGAGAGACAGAAGGTTGATGTGACACAGTGTGGGAAGGAAAATGCAGTCTGGAGCAGACGGGGACTGGAAGCCTCAAGATGGGGATTGCACAATGATAGAAAACAAACTAAACAATCGAAACTATAAAAATAACACAAATAGAAAAATTATAAAATGAGAATAAACATACTATAAAAGATTTAAGGAAGAATAAGATTAGCCTGAAGTAGCAGGAAACAGTTATAAAAACAAAGCATAACTGGAATTACAGGCAGGAAAATAGCTACCTGTAGGAAAAGGAAGAAATAGGGTGAAATGATCATAAATAGAAGGTGGACCTAAATATACTTTGTTGTACCTATTTGGTTTTGACACCATGTACACATTCATACCAAAAAAATAACCCAAATAATAATAAATCAATCTAAATATTCTAAGTGAATATTACACAAATGTACCTAAACATAGGTCCAGTTCATGACATAATCACAATGAGAAGAGCCCTTCCTAATGACACACAAGCAAATAAATTTCATTATTCATCCTAGGAGAAATATATATAAAGACAAAAGGTACTCAAAACAAACAATTTTCGGTAGTCCTACTTTATGTGGTAATATTGATAATCTATAACTGTTGCAGTAATGTTGAAAATAAAGCAAATAAATTTTATTAATATAAAGACCCTGGAATTAGAAGCACAGGAAAAGGAGGAAATCAATGTAAATGGATGAGCTTAAGTAGAAACCCTACAGTCTTTGAGTTGGAAATATAAATATGAATTCATAATGTATTTATTCTAAAAATATATGTATTTCCTAGGTATAATAAACCTGGTAACAACAAGCTCCTTCATTGCCCATCTTTAAATAAAAATGATCTTTAAATGCCATTTTTCACTTAAAGAAACTACAACTTTTCAAGGAAATACATGATTTGAGGTGTGGACTAGGAATTGTATAAAATGAAGCTGAAATATCATATCAGCCACTAAGCAAGGAATTTATGAAAGACTTCTGAGAGTGAGACAGAAAACACTTAGCAGCCAATTGAAAGGCTTCCACTGGCCAAATATGGAGCAATATGAACTTCAAGAAAAACTGCAGTGCATTTAAAGACATCAAGTATATTTAAATCCATGTGCATATAATGATATTAAGAACAAAACAAAACATAATAAAAATAACCTCACTAGGGGCGCCTGGGTGGCTCAGTGGGTTAAGCCTCTGCCTTTGGCTTAGGTCATGATCTCAGGGTCCTGGGATCTAGCCCCGCATGGGGCTCTCTGCTCAGTGGGGAGCCTGCTTCCCTCTCTCTCTGCCTGCCTCTCTGCCTACCTGTGATCTCTGTCTGTCAAATAAATAAATAAAATCTTTAGAATAAAAAAATAATAACCTCACTCAGCACTTTAGAAGGATGCCAGGTTTTGAAATCATTACTTAGAAAACTGGAAAATATATGAAAAGATTTAAACAAATTTTCTCCCTTTCCAATGTTAACAAGAGTTGACAGGCCAAAGTTTCTCCTTATAGACCTTTAGTTTCCTAGGCTTGCATAAATAAATTATGACAAACTGTGTAAAAAAAAATAAGAAACTTATTCCACAAAAATTCTGGAGGCTGAAAAACCAGTCAAGGTATCCATAAAGCCAGGTTTCCTCCATCCTAAGGGAAGATCCTTGTCTCTACCAGCTTCTGGAAGCCCCAGATATTCCCTGACTTGTGGCAGCATAATTCCAATCTCTGTTTCTGTCTTCACATGGACCTCCCTTAGTGTGTCTGTCTAAATTTCCCTCTTCTTAAAGAAACACATCATATCATATTAAGGGTCAACTGTAATGAACTCATCTTAACTTGATCACATACATATGCAAAGATGCTACTTCTAAATAAGGTCACATTTATAGATACAGGGATTAGGACTCAACACATTTTTTGAGTGATATAATTCAATCCATAATATAGAGTATCCCAGCTAATAAATAGGAATAAATGAGTAAATAAAATATCATCATTTTGAAACTCTTAATAAAACAATGAACATAAACAATAATGATCAATGACTGACATCATCCAAAATCTAAAGAGGCCATTATGGTACTAATAGAAGAATCCAACCATTGAAAAATTTTGTCCAATACCCTAAACTATTTCTTGCTACTGATTTGCAGCAAATACAGCATCACAGAAACAATTTTAAAGAACACAAGGATGCAACCAACAAAATTCAAACTGTGGAAAACTGTAAAAAACTAACTGATTTTTTCCAGTAAATAAATTAAGGGAGGTCTATAGATTTAGAGATTGAAGAGAAAACTCAAGCAATTGTAATAAATGCTCCATATTTCAATACTAATTTTACCAACTATAAAAGATAAAAAAATAAAAGATTAAAAAATAATAAATTATTAATTGAAAGATTAAGGTTAAACAAAGATTAGATATAAACACCAACTTTAAGTATTGATTGGATACTTAATAATGTTGAGGAATTAATGTTAATTTTATCAGAAAAGATGAAGGTCTATGGTTATGCTTAGAAATAAATAATTGGGGGCACATGGGTGGCTCAGTGTGTTAAAGCCTCTGCTTTGGCTCAGGTTATGATCCCAGAATCCTGGGATCTAGCCCAGCATCTGGCTCTCTGCTCGGCAGGGAGCCTGCTTCCTCCTCTTTCTCTCTGCCTGCCTCTCTGCCTACTTGTGATCTCTGTCTGTCAAATAAATAAATAAAATCTTTAGAAAAAAAAAAAAAAGAAAGAAAAAAAGAATTGGATCTCTAGTGACACAGGCAAAAATATTTACAGATGAAATGTCATGAGGTTATTAGTTTACTTCAAAATAATTTGAAGGGAAAGAGAAAAATAATGACGTGTAAAAATAAGACAAGATTGGCCATAAGCTAATAAATATTTAAGTCAGTTATATATTCACTGTGGTTTATTTTCCTATTCTGTCTACATTTGTATATGTCTGGTAAGTCCCAAAAGAAAATATTTTTTCAAAAATATGTGTAATATATGAACTGCAAATTCAATAATGAGGATAAAAAGATAACCAATAACAAATAAAGTCCAAAAATAAATTAGTAGCTGAAAGATCATATTGAGGAACCCTTCAGAAAACAATGGAAAGAAAGAAAGAAACACAATTAGAAAAGAAATGTTGAAAGGTACCAAGGATGGAAGAATTTTCAACATTTATATAACAGAAGTCCCAAGACTAAAGACAAAATGACTGAAAGAAGATATCTGAATAAGTAATGATTATGAACTAAAGAAAGATGTGAATCACCAAATTTAAAAGAAAAACAGAGAACCAGAGAGGAGAGATTAAACAAATTTTCAAACAACAAATATACCCCTATCTGTACACATGATATGAAGGTATGTGTTTTGGTGAGTGCTGTGAAGTGTGTAAACCTGGTGATTCACAGACCTGTACCCCTGGGGATAAAAATATAGGTTTATAAAAAATAAAAAATTATATTAAAAAAAAAAAAGAAATATGACAGTATCAAAATAAAAGAAAAATTGAAAAGCTTTTAGAAAAAGAAAGATCAATCATAAGAGATATAATTAAGGGATCATTGAACTTTCTAAGAATAACGGTAAATAAAAGACATTTGAGCAATACATTAAAGTTTTGAAAAAAAATAAATTTCAACATAAAATTTTATATTCCAGTTAAACTATTATTTAAATTATGTGTCTATAGAGATCTCTCAATAGAATCATATAGTATGTGATCTTCAGTGACTTGCTTCTTTCACTGAACAAAATATTTTTGAGGTCCATCATGCTTTAGTATAGCTCAGTATTTTATTTCTTTTTATGGTCAAGTAACATTCTACTGTATAGACACACCATATTATGTTTATCCATTCATTGGCTGACGGACACTGAATATTGTTTCCACATTTTGGCTATTATAAATAATACCTTTATTATTTAATTATTATATTTAATGATTTAATTATTACTTAAATTATATTTATAATATATTATTATTGATAAAAATTATTGTTATATATGATTATATAATAAGTATACTATAAGTACACATTATATATTATTATATATATAATGTTATATATTATTATTATAAATGCTGCTGAAGTTCAGGTTTTTGTGTGGATATGTTTCTATTTTGCTTGGATATATGTCATAGAGTTGAATTTCTGGGTCAATGGTAACTATGTTTAACTTTTTGAGGAACTCACATGTTTCTCCAGAATGGCAGCACCATTTTACAGGGCTATCAGTGTATAGGGGTTTCAATTTCTCCACTTCCTGACAAATACTTGATATTCTTTCTTTTTTTATTATAACAATCCTTGTAGGTTTGAAGTGATATCTCACTATGGTTTTGATTTCTAATTCCCTGATGGTTAATGATACTCAGCATCTCATCATGTATTTATTGGTCATTTGTATATCTTCTTCAGAAAAATTTCTAAACAAATGTTTTGCCTATTTTTTAATTGTGTCATTGGTCTTTTTTTAATTGAGTTCTAAGTGTTCTTTGTATGTTTTAGAGACAAGTCTCTTGTCAGGTACAGTATTTGCAAACTTCCTCCCATTCTAGTTGCCTTTTCACTTTCTTGGGTGTCCTGTGATACACATAAAATTATAATTTTAGTAAAGTTCAATTTATCTATTTTTCTTTTATTGCCTGTATTTTTGGTGTCATATTTAGAAGCCATTGCCAAATCTAAAGTCCTAAAGATTTACACCTATATTTTTCTTCTAAGAATTTTACAACTTTAGTTCTCACATATAAGTCTGTAATCCAGTTTTAGTCAATTTTTCTATTTAGAATGAAGTAGGAGCCCAACTTCATTCTTTTGCTTGTAGATAGCCGTTTGTCCCAGGACCATTTATTGAAAAGACTATTCTTTCTCTTTTGAATTGTTTAGGTACTGTTGTTGAAAATCAAATGACCTTAAACAAAAAGTTTATTTTTGGAGTCTAAATTCTACTCCACTGATCTGAAATGTCTACCACACTGTGTTAATTATTGTTGTTTTGTAGTAAGTTTTGAAATCAGTAATGTTAAGCCCACAAATTTGTTCCTATCTTTCAAGATCATTTTGCCTCTTGGACCCTTGAGTTTCAAAATGAATTTTAAGATCAGTTTGTCAGTTTCTACAAAAAAATAAAGTTGAGATTCTGATTAAAATTGCATTGAATCTGTAGATCAGTTTAGGGAATGTTTTCATCATAAGTATTAATCTTCTAAACAAGAGATGCATTTCCATTTACTTTAGATGTTCTTTGATTTCTTTAGCAACATTTTATCACTTTCAGAGTATAACATTTTTTTCTTTTAAATTTATTCATAAATATTTCATCTTTTCTATATATTATGCTAGGATCACCACAAGTATAGTTATCATCTGTCACCATCCAATGCTATTACAATAGCCTTTACCATATTCCCTATGCTATAAATACCTATTTTCCTCAAACTATTCCAAAAGAAAGGAAGAGGAAGGAGAGCTTCCAAATACATACTATAAGACCAGCATTACCCTGAAAATAAAACCAAAGACATCACAAAAAAAGAAAGTTATAAGCCAAAATCCCTGAGGAGCACAGATGCAGAAATTCTCAAAAAAATATTAGCAAGCTACATTCAATGATACACTAACAGGATTATTCACCTAGATCAGGTGGGATTTATGCCAAGGTGCAAAGATGATACAATATTCACAAACCAATCAATGTGATACACCACATCAACAAAACAAAGGATAAAAATCATATGATCATCTCAACACATGCAGAAAAGGCATTTAACAA
Source organism: Mustela nivalis (assembly GCF_964662115.1). NCBI lineage: Eukaryota > Metazoa > Chordata > Mammalia > Carnivora > Mustelidae > Mustela > Mustela nivalis. The sequence continues at coordinate 13,299,980 of NC_139023.1, read as the reverse complement.
AATTCAATATCTGTTCATGATAAAAACTCTCAATCAAGTGTATTGAAAGGAGACACAATAAAGCCCATATATGAAAAACCCACAGCTCCATCATGCTCAATGGTGAAAAACTGAACGCATTTCCGTTAAGATCAAGAACAAGACAAAGATGGCCGCTCTCATAACTTCTATTCAACATAGTACTGGAAGTCCTAGCCACAGCAATCAGACAAGAAAAAGAAATAAGAGGTATCCATACTGATAATAAAGAAGCTAAACTATCACTATTTGCAGATGATACTATACATAAAAAACACTAAAGACTCCTCCAAAACACTATTAGAAGCAATAATTTAATTCAGTAAAGCTTCATGATCAAAATTAATACCTAGAAATTGGTAGTGTTTCTATAAACCAATAATGAAGTAGCACAAAGAGAAATTAAGAAAACAATTCCATTTACAATTGCACCAAATAAGATAAAATACCTAGCAATAAACTTAGCCAAAGAAGTAAAAAACCTGTACTCTGAAAATTATACGCTATTTTAAGTAAAACTGTGTTCTTAATTTCATTTTTGGATCATATTTGCCAGGGTATAGAAATGCAGGTGACTTTTGTATATTGATCTTGAATCTTATAACCTTGCTGGACTCATTATTACTGCTAAAAGTTTTAATGGATTCCTTATATGCAAGATCATGTCATCTTTGAATAGAAATAATTTTACTTCTTCCTTTCCAATTCAAGTGCCTGTCATTTCATTTTATTGTCTAAAATTTCTCTGCTAAAATCTCTAGTACAATATTACATAGAAGTGGCAAGGGCATACATTTTTGTCTTGTTTCTTATCGTAGGGGGAAAGTATTCAGGCTTTAACAATTCTGTATGATGTTAGCTGTGAGTTTTTCATAGATAGCCTTTATCAGGTTAAAGAAGTTCCCTTATATTCCTAGTTTGTTAAATATTCTTATGAAATTATATTGAGAAATGTTTTTTCTGTATCTTTTAAAATTATCATGTAGTTTTTTTAATTCTTTATCTACTGATATGATACATTATATTCAGATGCTAAACCAACTTTGCTTTCCTGGAGTAAATCTCACTTAGTCTTGGTATATAGTTTTTCTGTATTGCCAGATTCTTTTGCTGGCATTTTGTTGAACATTTTTTTTTATCTATCTTCAAAAGAGAGATTGATCTGTAGTTTTCTTTTTTTTTTTTTTTTTGGCTGTTTTGATCATTTTCTTATCAGAATAACTTGTTTTCTTAATATTAAAATCTTAGAGGTCTTCCCAGTAAGGTAAGGGAAACACCATGTGTCTACAAATACCATTACTATTTTAATATAATATTGGAGAGCCTAGCCAACCTTTTATTGTAACAAAAGGGTGAAAGAGTTTTATGAATTAAAAGAGAAAAAAATAAGCTTTCATGGTTGCAGATGTTATCATCATTTACATAGGTTCTGAATATAGAAGCTGTTAAAACTAATATTAATGCTTAATAATATTGCAGGGTACAAGTCCAACTAAAAAATGAATACAATTCCTTTATACCCGTAATGGCTAACTGAAAAATCTTGTGCAATCTGAAATAGCATCCAAAATAGCAACACAAAACTTAAATAATAATTACCCAATAATCTTTTAAATCAGTTGCAACTGTCCGAATACATGAAATCAGACTACATTTTGTTTTAAAAAGTGTAAAGAAGATTTGAAAAACTAGACATACACATACATGGGGACAATGATTTAACACTTAATAGGTCAATCATCACAGATTAATCCACATATTCAATGCAAGCAATATTGCATATCAATATCATACTTGGATCTTTTAAAGAACTTGACAAATATATTCTCAAATTTCTGTGGAAGGATAAACACCACTGAATAACTAAGTCAACTTAGAAAAAAAGAAAAACTTAGTAAAAGAAAAATATAGAGATGAAACATTTTACCAAATATCAAGGCATGCAACACATCCTATAATAATAAAAAATATATATATGATGCTTACTCAAGAACAAACAAAACAATGGTACAAAATAAAGTTTAGAAACTGAATCTTAATTTTTACTTCTACGTTTAGATCTTTAACCAAACTGGAGCACTATACTTAGGATGCCAACTATTTTAGCTTTATTTTTCTGCATTTGTTGAGAAGGTTTTCCCTACACCATCCATCAAAAGATCTGTCCTTCTCCTACTGGCAACTGTATCATATATCAGACTTTTATATACACATGGGATATTAACATATAATAAACTTGTAAATTTAGGAAAAGATGGAAACATTTGTAAGGTAATGAGAGTTTTCTGGGACCTGATATTTTTTTCTTCAAGGACTCTATCTCTTTATTAAAACTTTATTAGGGGGGCCTGGATGGCTCAGTCATTAAGTGTCTGCCTTTGTCTCAGGGCATGATCTCAGGGTCCTGGGATGGAGCCCCTTGTGCTCCCTTCCCAGCAGGGGGTCTTCTTCTCCCTCTACCCCTACCCCCCCCCCACACACACAGTCATGTACACTCTCTCCCTCAAATAAATAAATCTTTTTTTAAAAAAAAACTTTATTGAAATGTTCAAGTACGTAAAACATGTGCAGTGAAACAGAATAGACATTTTATCAAAAAGGACATACAAATGGCCAACAGGTATATAAAAGGTAGTCAACATCAGATACATGCAAATTAAAACCACAATGAGCTATCTCCTCACACTTTTTAGAATGGTTATCATCAAGAAGACACTATAGTGAGATCAAGGGGTTCACATGCACCTCCAAGGTCTTGCATGTACCTAAGAGACAGCGAACCTTTAATTAGAGCTTGTGGCACCACCTATGCATCAGGAAGGGGAAAGACTACATTATCTCTAACAGATTCTTGGGAGGCCAAAACAAGCCCCTTTGTCCCAGCCTTGAAGGGCATTACTAAAGTATGTATATTAATCTCCAAGGGCCCTGGAACATATAGTCCCAAGGAGGTTGTCAAGCAAACATGAACAAGATGGAGGGCCAAAGATGGAGCCAGTATTGTCAGCACTCTTACAATCACCAAGAGTATTGCCAATTCGTTTATTTAAAGTTCTTATTAAGGAAAACAATTTAGGGTGTGATATTTTTTAAAAGATCTTGAACTAGATAAAAGTGAAAGAAACATCTCGTGCTGATATATATAACCTCTAACATCTACTGCAAGAGAAGAAAATCTGTTCTTGCACTCAGTAGCATTTATTGAGTATATTTGATGAAGAGATACAAAGTGGCCTTCCTGCTTGAGAGGCCACTGTAGAAACAATTACGACTCAGAAAGAAAGGTAAGTAGCAGCAGCACAGAGGTCTTTGAGAACACCAAAAGAAAGTACCCAATGTGGCCGGGCATTGAATGTTAAACTGCAGAGGAATAGTTAGTCCTAAAAAGTTGAAGAAGTGTGTTCCAGGCAGAGAAAATAGTAAATGCAAAGGTATGGAAATGAGAGACAAAATATAATATTTAGAAAAGAGAAAACTACTAGGTATGGCTTAGAGGGAATATGAATGTTCTACTTCTGTAGGACACAAGTAACCATTTTCCATTTACAAGTCAGCATGGCTGGAAACACTGTTTCACTGCATATAATGCAATTGTTCAGCTTGATATATTTGTCGGACATCTTCAATTTCCAAGGAAATAAATACTAAAGTAGGACCTAGGGCTGATGGAAAACACACTCATTACACCTACCTTCAGGACCATACTTTAATGCCTTGCTAAATCGTTCCTTGGAACAGTTTGAGAATCAGGGATTAAATAAAAATGCCCTAATTTCTGTTCTTCTTCCTGGGGATAAAAATATATGTTTATAAAACTATGAAATAGATTGTTAATGTCTAACATACTAGATTCAATAAACTGAGCATTAAACAAACAAACAAAAAAAAGCCCTAATTTGAGTTGATTCAGCTCTAAAATGTCAGAGTATCAGCAGCAAGATAGTTAAAAAAAAAAAAAACAGTGGAGGGAAGAATATACAAATGACCAGGGTAAATATAAAATAAATAAATGATATGCATGAGGACTAGATTTCAGAAGGGATACAAAATAGTGTCCAAACCATGCAGTGAATCCAAGTTCAATATCTGCAGAGGTTTTATGATCCAGGATATCCAATATGGTAGGTGGGAAGCAGAGGAAATTTTCAAGAAATGACAATATTCAGAGTTAAGCAAGTGATAATAGGATACCAGGATAACCCAGACATCATGGAAAAGAAAGACACATTGACAAAGGATAACTATGCAGTGTCACAGCCCTAACCTAGAGTAGTGAGGTCCCATCAGGAGAAGTAAAGGGAAAAATAACAAAATCAAAGTAGAAACCTAGCCACATAAATTTGGGGACTATAATAAGGATTACAAAAGTCTGCCTATCAGAGACCGAAGGGGCTCAGGATTAACTTTACGCACACTCAACACCAGGCACATAACAGTATGATGAATAAGAGCCTCCACCCATGGCTGACCATGAGCTTTCTATTGTACTGACGGCCATTAGTGCTGTAGGGAACACTAAGTCTGCAGGCCCAAAAAACAAAGGCTAAGAAAGGCAGAGGTATATAACAAGGTAAAACCATACCAACTATACTTCAGTGAAATTTTTCACTATCCCAACATTTACTCCACCTGAACAAACACATAGAGTAAATTTGAGATATATGTTAGTTCAAGTCATATGTTTCTAAATATATGTGACATAAAGTTGACCAATAGCCAGATGATAGATTGAACCTTCACTGTTGGTCTAGATATTTTGGTGCTATGGTAAAAATAACCACTGAAAATATGCTGCACAATTGTGACTCTCTTATACACACTGTGTTACATGCAAATAATTTGCTAAGTGCCTCCCTCAAAGATGAAAAGCAGGCCACTTAAAAAGAAATAAAATTGATTTAACATCTACTCATGGAAATTTATTTTAATTATTTTATAGTGTCTTTGTGCTATAACATTACTTTTTTTATATTAATTCTGAGTGAAATCAGAGTGAACAACAGGATTGTTTTAAAAAATAAATGTGTAACCTATCAAAGGTCATTCTCATCTAATTGACCTTGACTTTCTAGGAAAGTGTCTTACTTGTTTAAAAATTCTGATTTAAGCCCCATTTCCAACTCTATGGCAAGATCATAAAATTTGGAAATTACAATACCACCCATCAAAAATCCTCCTTTTGAATACTGTTCTTCAGGCTTTTGCTTATTGAGTTAGAAAGAGGAGGCCTAGGATTACCTTCACTTGTACAGAAAGGGGTTCTAAGGCCTTCGAATGGTACTAAGTTAGTTGGTAGTTCACTGAATCATAAGCAAACCTGTATCTCCTTATCTTTGCAGTAGACTTATTAATATTGTAGGAATAGGGATCAGGGAAAACATTTTGGGAATGAGATAGGAAGAAAGACTACTCTCTACCTGCTTTTAAAAGGGGGTTTGGATAAGAAGATAAATAAAGATTTAGAAAACTATTAATACTCCAGCTTCACAGGAAATGAAAAACATGAATTGTCTGTTTCCTGTCATCTCCTCATCCACCCATCTTATAATAGCTTTATTGCAACTAGACGTGGGGTGATAAATGCAAAATGTCAGACAAAAAGGAACATGTAAAGATAAAAGACTAAACGTGGGGGCATGGAGGGGAACCACACAACAAAGAAGTGACTGCATGTTGCTCTTGTTTTCATTTTGTTTCCAAAAGCTGCCCGGGTGCTAGTTAAAAGCCAGAACTCCATAAAGACAGAACCAACCCACAAAAGAACCCTGATGTGTCTGGGGGAAAAAAAAAATTATAATACAGGAAAAAATGGATAAAGCTACCACCAAAGGTTCTCTCTCTCTTTAAAGTAAAGCTCTAAACTCACACTGAAAGCTTTTATTTAAGGATCTCAAAGCACTTTATCAGCAAGTAATGATCCTACCATTTCCTCCTAACAGTTGAAAATTTGGAAACCTTGAGACTCAAGTTCAGCAGGAGCCTTCAAATCCTGTAATGCAGAAATACAGAGTTTAAGTTACTTACTTGAGTGCCACAACCACCAATAAGAAACCCATTGTTGCTTTGCTTCCCTCTGCTTTAAACTATTCTTTTCTTCCCAAAAATTGCTCATTGCAATATGCCAGAGATTTGAAGCAGGGGTGGGGGTGGGGGTGGGGGGGTCTCACCTCCTAGAGTCTTTTTTTTCTCTGCCAAAGCATTAACAGTACACACCAAATACGTATCATCTCTTCTAGTATAGAATACATTTTAGTTAAACCAAATTGCCTGGAGGAGAATTTCTTACTGTCCAAAAAAAAAAAAAAAAAAAAAAAGCTAAAAACCATCAGCAATTTGTTTATAGAAATTCTGCTCCTTCCAAATTTTCAATTGATCCATGAAACAAATATTCAAATAGATTTTCTTATCCAATTTTACTCCTCCTAATTACACCAGAATTATCTTAACATTTAAAAAAAAAAAAAACCACTATTCCATTATTTTCCCAGGTGGTACCACATATTCTCTTATAAGGAATTTTTTTTTAGGAAAAATTCACCAATTTTTAATAGGAATAGAGAGTCTTCCACAAGAGACTGAGTATAATTAGTTGAAGTAAAAGTTCAACAGTAAGGGGATACATCGCTGCACAATAGAAAGAGAAGTCTCTAGAGCTTCTGGAGAATATCTAGGACTGAAAGAGTAAGAAGAGAAAAGGGAGAGGGAAGAAAGGGAAAGAAACCAGGCCAGTGACAACAGTCTGTGGATTAGGAATTGTGAGCCATTCCTAAAATCCTCACTTCTCAAAATAACCACCAGAGTTGATTTGATTGTCCACTTTAGGAAGGCTATTAAGGTCATTGTCACTGATCCCTTCCTCTGCACCAAACCCACTACATAAAGAATCATAATAAAGATGGAGCATGGTTGGGGCAGTGGGGAGGGGAGAGTGGAATTAAAACTGAAAGTGAGTTGAGGTTTTTGCTTTTTATTGATGGAAAAAATAAATGCGGCAATGGGTCTTGATTATACTGGTATTAGTAGACAAATAAAAGAGAATGCACTCTTTTCAACCAAGGATCCAGGAAATAAATGAAATCTGAACAAAGAAAATTCTTTCTCCAGTCAAAAGTGGGAAAGAAATAAAGCATGGTAAGTATGAATGCAGAATAAAGTATTAGAAGTAAGTCCTTACTTAATTATGAAAATAGATTTAGGGCGCCTGGGTGGCTCAGTGGGTTAAGCCGCTGCCTTAGGCTCAGGTCATGATCTCGGAGTCCTGGGATCGAGTCCCGCATTGGGCTCTCTGCTCAGCAGGGAGCCTGCTTCCCTCTATCTCCCTCTCTGCCTGCCTCTCTGTCTGCTTGTGATCTCTCTCTGTCAAATGGATAAATAAAATCTTTAAAAAAATTAAAAAAAATAAAATAGATTTAAATTCACCCTTTGTAAAACACAAGCTCTCAAAATAATTTTTTCCAAGTAAATCCAACAATATGTTGTCTTAGAATGCTAAACAACAAGGAAATGGGTACAAAATGATAGAAAACAAAAGATTAAAATATACATTAAGCAATATATACCAGCCGAAATATAATTTAAAGTTAAAAATCCATATACACTATGGAGTATTATGCCTCCATCAGAAAGGATGAACTTTTGTAGCAACATGGACGGGACTGGAAGAGATTATGCTGAGTGAAATAAGTCAAGCAGAGAGAGTCAATGATCATATGGTTTCACTTATTCGTGGAGCATAACAAATATCATGGAGGACAAGGGGTGTTAGAGAGGAGAAGGGAGTTGGGATAAATTGGAAGGGGAGGTGAATCATGAGAGACTATGGACTCTGAAAAACAATCTGAGGGGATTGAAGTGGTGGGGGTGTGGGAGGTTGGGGAACCAGGTGGTGGGTATTATAGAGGGCACGGATTGCATGGAGCACTGGGTGTGGTGAAAAAATAATGAATACTGTTTTTCTGAAAATAAATAAATTTTAAAAATTTTTAAAAATCCATAAAAGATAAAGATGAGCACTTCACACTGGAAAAATAAACAACTTGCTAATAACATATAAAATCATTAATATAGACCCTTAAAAATAGATTCTCAAAACACAAAAAGCAAAAATTGAAATACCAGGAAATAAAAATAATCTTTATTCTTAGTAGAGATTCAAACACTGTCATTTAAAAACTAATAGATCAAGCAAAGAAAAAAAGCATAGAATTAAATTATATTTTTATGATTTTTTAATTGAACTATAGTTGACACATAGTTTACACTAGCTTCAGGTGTTAGAATTATATTTTTAACTTTGACCTACCTGAATATATCAAAAAGTGTAGATTCAGTAAACTTAGAATGTACATTTTTTTTACATGCACAGAATATACTAAAATATCCATCATGAATCAGGTTAAAAAGACAATGTGATAAGGTAAGCATTACCTAATACCAAAACCAAAGACATTACCCAAAAACTACAGAGCAGTATCTCTCATGAACAGAGACGCAGAAATCCTTAACGAAATATTAGCAAAATGAATCCAACATGTATAAAAAGAATTACACATCATGATCAAATAGGACTTATCCCAGGTGTACGTGGCTGGTTCAACATTCAAAATTTAATTATTATATTCCATCACATCAATATGCTAAAAAAGAAATTTGATCATATCAATAGATGCAAAAAGAGCATTTGACAAAATCCAATACCCACTCATGACAAAAATTCTCCATAAACTAGTAATACAGGGGACATCCTCAACTTGATAAAGAATATCTACAAAAAACTTTGGCTAACATCATACCTAGTGGTGAAAAAAATCAGAGCTCACTAGATCAGGAATAAGGCAAAAATGTCTACTCTCACTACTCTTTTTCAACACCATACTGGAAGTTCTAACTAATGTAATAAAACAATAAAAGGAAATTAAAGATATACAAATTGGCAAGGAAGAAATAAAACTGTCTTTGCAGAGGATGTGATCATATACATGTAAAAGATAAAGGAATCACAAGAAAACCATTGAAACTAATCAGTGATTTAGCAAGAATTAAGGAAACAAGTTATACACACACACACAAAAAAATCACTTCCCATTTACCAGCAATGTCAAATGAAATTTGAAATTGAAAACACAGTACCAAAGTAAGAGGCAAGATGGCAGAGGAGTTGCAGAATGAAATGAAACCAGATCCCAGGAGTTAAGCTAGATAGGTATCAAGCCATTCCAAACACCTACAAAATCAACAGGAGATAGAAGAGATGAAAAGCAGCAATTATAGGAACAGAAAACCTTTCTGAAAGGTAGGATGTGTGAGAATTATTGTAGACAATTTCCTTACTAAGGCAAAAGGAACAAGCATCAAAATCCAGGAGACAAAGAGAAACCCCCTCAAAATCAGTAAGGTCCACACCCTGTCATTTAATAGTAAAATTATAAGTCTTAGCGACAAAGAGAAAATCCTGAAAGCAGCCCAGGACAAGTCTATAACATACAATGATAAAAATATTAGATTAGAAGCAGACTTATCCACAGAGACCTGGCAGGCCAGAAAGAACTAGCATGATATATTCAGAGCACTAACTGAGAAAAACATGCAGCCAAGAATAATATTTCCAGCTAGGCCATCATTGAAAATAGAAGGAGAGACAAAAAGCTTCCAGAACAAACAAACACTAAAATATTTATAAACACCAAACCAGCTCTACAGGAAATACTGAAAGGGGTCCTCTAAGCAAAGAGAGAGCCTAAAAGTAGTAGACCAGAAAGGAACAGAGACAATATACAGTAACAGTCACCTTACAGGCAATACAATGGCACTAAATTCATACCTCTCAATAGTTACCCTGAATGTAAATGGGCTAAATGTCCCAATCAAAAGATACAGGGTATCAGAATTGATAAAAAAAAAAAAAAAATCATTATGCTGTCTACAAGAAACTCATTTTAGACCCAAAGACACCTCCAGATTTAAAGTGAGGGAGTGGAAAACAACTCACCATACTAATGGACATCAAAAGAAAGCTGAGGTCGCAATCCTTATAACAGATGAATAAGATTTTAAGCCAAAGACTATAGTAAGAGATGAGGAAGGACACTATATCATACTTAAACAGTCTGTCCAACAAGAAGATCTAATAATTTTAAATATCTATGCCCCTAACATGGGAGCAGCCAACTACATAAACCAATTAATAACAAAATCAAAGAAACACAAAGACAATAATACAATCATAGTAGGGGCCTTTAACACTCCCCTCACTGAAACGGACAGATCATCCAAGCAAAAGATCAACTAGGAAATAAAGCCCTTAAATGACACACGGGACAGATGGACATCACAGATATATTTAGAATATTCCATCCCAAAGCAATAGAATACACATTCTTCTCTAGTTAGTGTACATGGAACATTCTCCAGAATAGATCACGTTCTGGGTCACAAATCAGGTCTCAACCAATAAAAACAGACTGGGATCATTCCCTGCATATTTTCAGACCACAATGCTCTGAAGCTAGAACTCAATCACAAGAGGACATTTGGAAAGAATCCAAATACATAGAGACTATAAGGCATCCTTCTAAAGAATGAATGGGTCAACCAGGAAATTAAAGAAGAATTGAAAAAATTCATGGAAAGAAATGAAAATAAAAACACAACTGTTCAAAATCTTTCTGACACAGCAAAGGCAGTTCTGAAAGGAAAATATATAGCGATACAAGCATTTCTCAAGAAACAAGAAAGGTCTCAAGAACACAACCTAACCCTACACTTAAAGGAGCTGGAGAAAGAACAGCAAAGAAAGTCTAAACCCAGCAGAAGAAGAGAAATCATAAAGATCAGAGCAGAAATCAATGAAATAGAAACAAAAAAAAAAAAAAAAAAAAAAAAAAACACCAGTAGAACAGATCAATAAAACTAGGACTTGGTTCTTTAAGAGAATTAATAAGATGGATAAACTCCTGGCCAGACTTATCAAAAAGGAAAGAGAAAGGACCCAAATAAATAAAATCATGAATGAAAGAGGAGAGATCACAACCAACGCCAAAGAAATAAAAAAATTATATGAACTTATTATGAGCAATTAAATGCCAGCAAATTTGACAATCTGGAAGAAATGGATGCATTCCTAGAGACATATAAACTACCACAGCTGTACCAGGAAGAAATAGAAAACCTGAACAGAACCATAACCAGTAAGGAGATTGAAGCAGCCATCAAAAATCTCCCAACAAACAAGAGCCCAAGACCAGATGGCTTCCCAGGGGAATTCTATCAAACATTTAAAGAAGAATTAATACCTATTCTCCTGCAACTGTTCCAAAACGTAGAAATGAAAGGAAAACGTGCAAACTCATTTTACAAGGCCAAACTCATTTTACAAATACCCTGATCCCAAAACTAAAGACCCCATCAAAGAAGAGAATTACAGACCAATATCCTTGATGAACACAGATGCAAAAATTCTCACCAAAACACTAGCCCATAGGATCCAACAGTACATTAAAAGGATTATTCACCACAGCCAAGTGGAATTTATTCCTGGGCTGCAAGGTTGGTTCAGCACCTGCAAATCAATCAATGTGATACAATACATTAGTAAAAGAAAGAACAAGAACCATATGATACTCCTAATAGATGCTGAAAAAGCATTCGACAGAGTACAGCAACCCTTCCTGATCAATACTCTTCAAAGTGTCAGGATAGAGGGTACATACCTCAATATCATCAAAGCCATCTATAAAAAACCCACTAGAAATATCATTCCCAGTGGAGAAAAACTGAGATCTTTTCCGCTAAGGTCAGGAACATGGCAGGGCTGTCCATTATCACCACTGCTATTCAACATAGTACTAGAAATCCTAGCCTCAGCCATCAGACAACAAAAGGAAATTAAAGGCATCCAAATCGGCAAAGAAGAAGTCAAACTATCACTCTTTGCAGATGATATGATACTATATGTGGAAAACCCAAAGGACTCCACTCCAAATCTGCTAGAACTTGTACAGGAATTCGGTAAAGTGTCAGGATATGAAATCAATGCACAGAAATTAGTTGCATTTCTTTGCACCAAAACAAGACAGAGGAAAGAGAAATTAAGGAGTCAATCCTGTTTATAATTGCACCCAAAACCATAAGATACCTAGAATAGATCTAACCGGAGAGGCAAAGAATCTGTACTCAGAAAATTATAAAGTACCTGATAAATTGAGGAAGACACAAAGAAATGGAAAAAAAAAATTTCCATGTTCATGGATTGGAAGAATAAATACTGTGAAAATGTCTATGCTACCTAAAGCAATCTACACACTTAATACAATCCTTATCAAAATACCATCAATTTTCTTCAAAGAATTGGAACAAATAACTATGGAAAGAACCTAGATGTCTATCAACAAACAAATGGATAAAGAAGATGTGGTGTGTGTGTGTGTGCACATGCATGCGTGTAAAGGAATACTATGCGGCCATCAAAAACACTGAAATCTTGCCATTTGCAATGGATGGAACTAGAGGGTATTATGCTAAGCAAAATAAGTCAGTCAGATAAAGAGAATTATCATATGATCTCTCTGACATGAGAAATTTGAGAGGCAGGGCAGGGGATCATGGGGAATAGGGAGGGAAAAAATGAAATAAGATGGGATCAGGAGGGAGACAAACCATAAGGATTCTTAATCTCATGAAAAAAACTGAGGGTTGCTGGGGAGTGAGGGAGTAGGGATAGGTGGCTGGGTTATGGACACTGGGAAGGGTATGGGCTATGGTGAGTGCTATGAAATGTGTCAGCCCAATGATTCACAGACCTGTACCCCTGGGGAAAATAATACATTATATGTTAATAATAAATAAACAAACAAATGAAAGACACTGTAAAAAAAAAAATGAAAAGAAAAGCCAGGGACAAGCAGAAAATATTTACAAAAGACACATACAAAGAACTCATAAAACTCAATAAGCAAACAAATAACCCAATTAAATATGAGCCAAAGACCTTAATAGACATCTCACTAAAGAAGATATACAGATGATGGAGTATATGAAAAGACCCTCCATATCATATGTCATCATAGAAACCTAAATTAAAACAAGATACCACTGGGGCACCTGGGTGGCTCAGTGGGTTAAAGGCTCTGCCTTCGGCTCAGGTCATGATCTCAGGGTTCTGGGATTGAGCCCCGCATCGGGCTCTCTGTGAGGCAGGGAGCCTGCTTCCTCCTCTCTCTCTGCCTGCCTCTCTGCCTAGTTGTGATCTCTCTGTCTCTGTCAAGTAAATAAATAAAATTAAAAAACAAAGAAAAAAAAAAAAAAGCTACCACTACACACCCATTAGAATGGCCAAAATCTGGAATACTGACAACACCAAATGTTGGTGAGAATATGGGATGACAAAAATTCTCATTCATTGCTGGTGGAAATACAAAATGATATGGCTTTTTGGAAGGCAGGCTGTTTCTAAGAAAACTGAATATCCTTTTACTGTGATATGGCAATTTTGCTTCTTATATTCACGCAAAAAAGTTGAAAATTTATGTCTACACAAAAACATGCTCATGCATGCCTGTAGCAACTTATTAATATTTGCTAACACTTAGAAGCAACCAAGATGTCCTTCAGTAGGTGAATGGATAAATTAATTGTGGTACATCCAAAAAATGGAATATTACTTGGCACTAAAGGGAAAAGAGCTACCATTTGGGGGAACACATGGAGGAATCAATAAAAGACTATGTGAACAGACTACATACTATATGATTCCAGTTTCTAGAAAAGGCAAAACTATGGACAGAGTAAAAACATTATTATTTGCCAAGAGTGAAGTGTGGAAGGGAAGAACAGGCAAGCCATAGAGAATTTTCAGGGTAGTGAAAACATTCTTTATTATACCACAGTGATGGATACATGCCATTGCAAATTATCCACACCCACAGAAGGTACAACACTGAAAGTGTACCCTAATATAAACTATGGACCTTAGGTGATAATGATGTATCAACGCAGGTACATTAACTCTAACAAACATTCCACAGTAGTGACTCCTGGAACCCCAATTCTACAAATGCCAAGATCCAAGGCTGCTGAAACCTAAATGTGCAGTTCCATTCTCAAATCATTAAATAAGGTGTGTCCAGCCAGCAGAGAACCCAAATGAGAGCTGACCTGAAAATACCAAGGGCTATCAACTTCCCCCACCTTCCAAGATTAGTCACCAGCCATTTTCCTCTTTCTTCTCTTCCTGCAGACCTGAGTATGGCCTCCTCCAAGTTCCCCTTGTTCTATATCCACACAAACCACAGACAATGGAAGGAGGTTGGGCTGGAGCCCTGGTCCTGATGAGTGGAGTATGAAGTTTCCCAGGAAAGCAAACAGAATGCAGTTGGGAGCCTACAAGGTGCGCTTTGTGGCTCTGGTTGTGTGAGGGAGAGTAAATACGATTCCAGATAGAGGGACAGGAAGAGGATAAACTAGGATGAGCTGAACAACGGATCCAGCTGAGCCAACGGCAGGAGTAGACCCCAGTCACTGCTGCTGAGACAACTCTTCCCAGAGGAAGCCCAGTCTCCCGAGATCTCAGATCTATGGGAACTGGCAAGGGAGTCCTGAATAAGAAACAGTTGAGTGCCACAAGTGGCCTCTCCTCAAAAACTTAGGGTTGAGGAGTCTGGCATATGCCACCAATCAAGCAATCCCCAATCCTCACAGACGCCTCCGTCAATGCCCTAGTGAGAGTCACAATGTAGTGCTGTCTCGCTCCAGGGTCCCAACCAAATATAGGAGACCAAATTCTAGCCCCAAAGGCAGTGCAGGGGCAGGACCTTATGAAGTCTCAGTGCTGGAGTGAGCTGTGTACACTTACAGCACAGTCTCTCACCTTCAGAGACCAAAGACACGGAAGAAATAACTCATGTCTCTGGCAAGGAAACTTGGGGCCCCAGTCCCATGTCTGTGAGGGTCCGAGGCCACAGAAACCTGAATGCACAGTTCAATATGAAATCAGGGATGTCAGGCCAGCAGATGACCTGAATGAGAGCTCACTTGCTAATACCCGAGCTGTCACTGCTTCAACCACCTTCTGCCCTCAGTCTCCAAAGATCCTCCTCTTTCTTCCTGAGAATTGTGCCCTCCAAATAGCATTGTCCCTATGCCCAAACCATAGACTGTGTCACCCTCACTTGCTAATGCCTCCAAGAGCTGCCACAGTATAAAACAATTAGAAATCAAAGGGACAGCATGAGAGGAAGGAAGAGAGGAAAGGAAGGATGGAGGGAGGAGGAAGGGAGAGGAAGAAAAGAGCCACATAACGGAAAACTCATTATCCCACGTCCCAGAATCAATGGGTCCAAGAGTAAATAGCTCACATGATAAAATACTTAACAGTTGAAACAGCATGAAAGCACTGCACGCCACAATTTTGAAAGCAAAGTTATATATATAAATTCAAGTTTACAGATGTAAAAAAAAATGTCTAAAGATAGTTGAGCATTCAACTCAAAAATTAGAAACTGCGATGGAATATTTTTTGCAGAAACACGTTTTAAAGCTATGTGAGAAGCCAATAATGAAGAGCAACAATCAATGAAACAGAAAAGGAAGAGGAAGGATTAACAAAACTAAAGTTATTTTTAAAAGACAATTCATATAGGCAATTCTTTAGTAAGATTCATGAAAACACTGATAAATAAGATTCAGAATGAAAGGGGGAAACCCACTACTTATAAAGCAGAGATTTTTTTTTTTTAATTATGAGTTGAAGATTGGCCAGAAAATATTTCCTAAGAAAAAGGACTGGACTATCTCAAAAACCATTAAAAGTGATCGGATGATGGATGAAAACATGTTTCTAAAAGTCACCACCCAGATAGTTTTTCCAGGCAGATTTTACTAACCATCCATATTAACGTGTAATAACCTACAGCTCCTACAATTTTTTCTAGAATACAGAAATAAGGCAAAGCGGCCTATAATTTTTATAAGACCAATATAACAGATATGACAAAATTAGATAGACATTAAAAAATTAACATTCTAGATCATCTGCATTTGTGAACATATTCACAAAAATTCTATGTAAGGATTACCAAAAAGAATCCAACAATATTTTATAGAAACACACCATAAGATCTGTTGTTTTTACAAATTACACTGATTTTACAAATTGAAAGATTCTTCAAAATTAGATAATTTATTAAATTAACTACATTAAGTGATTAAAGGGGAATATGTAATTTCAAATCATGTAAAAATAAAAACATTCAATAAAATATAACTTTTACTTATTTTTAAAAAACCTTAGCAAAGCAGACAGAGACATAATCTTATTTAACTGTGTAACAGGTGACAAGCAAAAACATACTGCAAACATCATGCCTACTTCATAGAGGTCCTGGCCAATACAATTAGACAAGATAAAAAGATAAATATTTTTAAAAAGAATCAAAATATCATTTGAAAATGATATGATCATGAATATAGAGAAAAAGGAGAGTCAAAAAACAAACTTTTATAATTAATGACTATGTAACAATGAGATACATGAACATTTCAAAAAACAAAAGTAATTTTTCTATACCAATAATTATTTAAAGAGTAATATGCCAGTCATAATAACAATAAAACTTTAAGAGGAGGATTTAAGGACACCTGGGTGGCTCAGTCATTAAGCATCTGCCTTCAGCTCAGGTCATGGGATCAAGTCCTGAGAATGAGTCCCACATCAGGCTCCTGCTCAGAAGGGAGCCTGCCTCTCCTTCTCCTCTCTCCCCTGTTTGTGTGCATTCTCTCCCCCTCTCTCTCTCAAATAAATAAATAACATGTTTTTTAAAAGAGTAGGATTTAACCTGACAAAAGCTTTACAAAACCATTCTGAAAAACAGGTAAACAGCATTAAATGGCATTTAATAGACATCCAAATATACCACAATAGGTGGAGAAATATCTCAGACACATGAATGAATGAATGAATGAACGAGTGAAGAGATAGGTAGAAAACTTTATTCATTCAGCTATTATTTTTAGAGTTCTTGCTATATCAGACTCTCATCCAGGTTGGAGCAGTAAAAAAGAACACAAAGAAATTTGTATCCATTTAGAGTATCTATAAGTATATAACTACATGAAGCCTATAATGAAATAAATATATTTCTGCCAAATTAGCGTGCACATTCAGTGGCAAAAGCAGTCAGAATATTTAAAGGGTTGCTGGGGGCAGGGGTTTGGGAGAGGGGGTGGGGTTATGGACATTGGGGAGGGTATGTGCTATGGTGAGTGCTGTGAAGTGTGTAAACTTGGCGACTCACAGACCTGTACCCCTGGGGCTAAAAATACGTTATATGTTTATAAAAATTAAAAAATAAATAAATAATTATTTTAAAAAAATATTTAAAGAGTTTAAAAGAATTTACCACAGGACCATATTGTTGCAGTTTGTATTCTCTATGAATGGTGACATTTGGAAGTTGTGCAATGTGGCAGTCATAATTCGCAAATTTTAAAATTAATAAAAAATAAAATTCTAAAATAACTAATTTCAAAAAACAAAACAAATAGCAGAGCTTAAATCAACAAGTTATTAAGATTTTCATAAGGCCATAGTAATCAAGGCAGTGTTATAATAATTGAAAAGAAAGCCAGATCTAGAAACATATCCATGGATGTGCAGAGCTCCATGTGTATATCCACTTCATACTAATGTGACTAACAAATATAATAATTCATACAGCATGAAATGCTAGAAAAGGCTGTGGATTATGAATTATTAGAATCCTTTTAGGGTACAATTTGGTAGACTAGTGAAACCAAGAATATACATACCTTGTGCCATACTCCACTCTTGGCTGTAAGCCACCAGAGAAATTTTATACATGAATACAGAAAGAGGTATAAACACACTCTTTATTGTTTATAATAGCAAAATATTAGAAGCATCTCTTTTTAAGTTTTTACTTAAATTCTAGTTCATTAATATACAGTGTAAAATTAGTTTTAAGTGTACAGGGCTGTGATTCACACTTCCCTCCAACACCCGGTGCTCACCACAGGAGCACTCCTTAGTCCATCACCTTTTCAACCCATCTCCCCTGACTTGCCTTTGGTAGCCATCAGTTTGTTGTCTGTCATTCAGAGTCTGTTTCTTAGTTTGCCTCTCCTTCTTTTTTTCCCTTTGCTTGTCTCTTTTGTTTCTTAAATGGAAGCATCTTTAAATATTGAAATTAAAAGATAAAGTGTTATATTAGGTATGACTGCTAAAATTATATCTATATCAACATAGATCTTAGAAACTAAAGTTTTGTGAAAGGCATCAGAAGTAGAATAAGAAATACAGCAAAACGCCACTGTATAAATGTTTTAAATACAAAATATATATATTAAATGTATTACGAACATAAAACATAATACATATTACTATACCTTTACCTAGAAAGTAGATGTGAGTGGAGAATTTCATTGGAAAAGAGTGTTTTAATTTAAAGAAGAAATACAAATAAAGTCTATTAAATTCATGAATGCTTGCTTGAGTGATATTTTGGCACTGAAAATCAATTAAAAAGCTAGATTTCAGGGGCGTCTGGGTGGTTCAGTGGGTTAAGCCACTGCCTTTGGCTCAGGTCATGATCTCAGGGTCCTGGGATCGAGTCCCGCATCGGACTCTCTGGTCAGCAGAGAGCCTGCTTCCCTTCCTCTCTCTCGGCCTGCCTCTCTGCCTACTTGTGATCTCTCTCTGTCAAATAAATAAATAAAATCATTAAAAAAAAAAAAAAGGTAGATTTCACCTTGGAGTGATATACCACAGAACAAAAACAATATAAGGGGGGGAATTAAAGAATTCTGGCCTACCTAAATTTTCCATTACCCTCCTACACAAAGAATAAACAGAAATATTGACAGAGGCTCTGGAGTTCTACAGACCATCAAGTGAAGATTTTAAGTGGCCATTCTCATTTAGATAACACAAAGCTGACTCCCAAGTGTCATCTCACATTTATAACAATCAACCTTTTATTGAGGGCAGGGTCTGTGTGTTAATTTAGTTCATCTCATCATCATATGTTTCTTATGCATAAGATACTGTGTTAGAAGTTGATAGAAAAGACAGAAAAGATGTCTTTTTAATTGAATCTGTAATTTGTAGAATGTTCAGAATCACCTCACATGCTAGGTATCCACCACACTCAGAGAAGTTAAATGATTTGCCCAATATCCTACAGTTAATAAAGGGAATGAAAATGAGAAGCTGAAATACCCAAAGTTCTGGGCAATTCAGATAAATATTAAGGATAGGATAGGAAGAATCAATTCACAGTCTACTAAAACAACAAGAACAAAATACATGGTAGTTATGGAAGTGGATATATTGAATGATGTGAAAACTGGAAAAATATGCTATTGTATGAGGGAAAAATATGGACCACTCTAAAATTTACCAAAAAAGACTAAAAATATGGTGTAACATAGCTACCCTGGGGGACCTTTTTTTTTTTTTTTCCTATCTCTAATGTAAATGGTTTGACTTCACTGGGATGTCCAGCTCATACTCAGCCTGTCGTCAGGCTAAATATGATATATCACAGAACATTCTACAAATTACAGATTCAATTAAAAAGACATCTTTTCTATCTTTTCTGAGCACTTTTTCTGCACAGGGCCTGGATCAGTGGCATCTTTTCTAAGTCAGAGAATGCCACAATTCTTGTATCATGATCACAGTTGTGAGGTCACTGTGGTGACTTCACTGGGGCAATAATAATTACATTATCAGCGCCAGCAATAATTACTCAATTAATCATCTAATTGTTAAGTGAGCCAAACTTGGGATAGACAGTAAGATGTAACATTATCTCTCAACGTTCCACCAGGAGTGTGGAAACTATGGATTTATCGGTGAGGAAGTGAGCATCATTGGAGAATGAATAGTAGTTTCAGCTTTCAGCATGGGCAGACTCTGGGGCAGTATTTTCATCCTTTGGATGGGAAAGAGAAAATTTTATTCTCATTTCTAGCTCTGCCCAGGGCCACAAGCAGAAATGTGAAGATTATTGTTCTCCAAAAAGAGACATGAATATAACCACAGGCCAACAACATCATTAGCCACCCATTCGATACTCCAGTAATGATTGATGGGGAAAGGGAAGCTTTAGTCTTCTGGGATGGCCCAGAGTGGCTCAGGACAGTAACAGTGTTAGGGCAACCAGCCATAAATCACCAGTGTTACCACACTTCTCTCCATAGCCATGGTCTCAAGGGTTTGCACAGTGAGTCTGCCTTGCATATTTCACATTGGCATTTTTTATTCAAAATCTCTGCAAAATAGAATACATAGGAACTACTCTGCAAAGATTCAAAATCTCTACAAAATAGAAATACGTAGCAACTGAATTAGAGTACCAGGTACTTTTCTTAACTGAAGTAACTTTTTTTAAATGTCCAAAAAAAGAAGCAAATAACAAATCTTATATAACATCAGAGGTGAAAAGTATAATCTGTGAACAGTAAACACATTTTTTTTTCTCACTAAGATGCTACAAAAAAAGTGATACGAAAATTGATCGCCTCATGGATGGTAATTTTGGGGTTGTTCTGAAAAACAAGAAAAATATGATGGCTTGGTGGAGCCCCTTAAGTTGGCAATTAACTAAATGGGGGAGGGACCATGTAAGAAAGAAAGACATCTAGTTCAAGAAGGAGGAAAGAATAAATGTGCTCACTTCTTTTCCTTCCAAAAATCCCATTGAAATGACATTAATTCATATGGTCTTTCAAAAATAATTACCCAGGCAAGAAATTGTGAGTACTTTCTGGAAGCGAGAGAGCATCTAGCATCAACTAGATGGAGAAATAGAAGCCCAGAAAAACTGTAGGCCAAAGACAGAAAAGATCTAAAAAACCTAAGGACCATTCTTTCCAACAAAATTCTGGATTAACTTCTCACAGAGTCAGCAAGTACAGAAGCTGGTAACAAATTGCGGATAATTAATAATAGTACCAGTGGAAATTTTGATCTAGTAATCCCACTTCTAATGTGTGGGGGAGATGTGAATTGCAGTTTGGCCCTGAACAAATACAAAAGAAAAGGTCTATAAAGAAAGAAAGTTCATGGAGCGATTATATCTCAGTATGAATGGATGTTAACACACAAAAACATGTATACTCACACACCTGTAAAAGAGAGTTTGTCGTTCTCTGTTTTATCAAATGGAACAATATTGTGCAAAATTTTCTCAAGCACTGAAATAAAAATTGGTTTTATTTTAGGACATATAGGACCCATAAGATGTCTGTCCAGCACCAAACTCAGAAAATGTGGAAGAATTTCTAGTGAAAACAAGATTTGACTGTGATTAGTTCACATGAAATGAAGAACCATTACTCTAACCATTAACTAACTGAGCCACCCAGGCGCCCCCATTACTTCTATTTAACAAGACTCACTGGTTGATTTTTAAGAGAACTATTTTAACTGTGGCATGCAATTCAATTAAGAAAAAATTAAAACTACAAGTTTAACCAAATAAAAAACCTTGAGATTACTAAATGTGAACATTATACAATTTTAAGCAAGTTAGAGGATCAAGATTGTAATTTTGAGCTAAATAAAAAACTCTAGGTCCCCATGAGGGCATAACTGTGAATGGATCAGTCTTTCATTGCAATGGTTGAATATACAGCTGAAATTATATGGCTAAATCCATGATGTATCATTTAGTCTTCAACTAGGTCCAAGTGTAGGCTAAGTGATAAAGACATTTAATTATGTCACACAAGGTGTCTTCAAGTAGGCAGTTCAAGGGTAAATGCAGAAGCTCAATGACTTTAAATGACAACATTTTATACAACTTTAAGTGACAACTTTTTATGACACTATTACAAAAAAGTAGCAGAGGCGATAATCAAATCAATAACTACAACACACAGCCAAGGTCTACATCAACTTGGATGTATATCATAACTTACTCTTCTGACTCCTGTTTAGCCATTTATGAGGTTCTGTTAATGATTAAATTTTACATGCCAATTTCTGGAATTTTAAAATCTGAACAAATTTGATCTTATGTATTAAAAAAGAAAAAGCAGTGGATATAGTACCTCTATATCTTAGTTCAAAATACTATTTTCAGATATTCAAGGATCCAGAACGTTTACCATCCATATCCTCTTTCTAAAAAAGTTTATCACTGGACAAACTCCAGTAAAATAAAAACTCAATCCAAAAAACAAACATGGGATCCAAGATACAGTGAAATCACCTCATGTATCAGTCAGCTTCAACTGCCATAACAAAATACTACAGACTGGGTGGTTTAAACAACAGAATTTTATTTTCTCCCAGTTCTGGAGGCTGGAAATCTGAGATCAGGGTGCCAGTATGGTCAGTTTCTGGTGAGAACTCTTTTCCTAACTTGCAGATGGCCACATCTCCCTGTGTGTTCCCATAACTTCTCTGAATGTGAAGAGAAGGAGCTTTCTATGGTTGCTTCTTGTAATGACACTAATACTATCTGATTAGAGCCCCACCCTTAAGACCTCATTTAGCCCTAATTACCTCCTAAGGTTCTATATCAAATACAGTCCTGTTGGGAATTAGTGTTTCTTTTTCTTTCTTTTTTTTTTTTTTTACTATTTTTTTTAAGATTTTTATTTATTTATTTGACAGACAGACATCACAAGTAGGCAGAGAGAGAGAGAGAGAGGAGGAAGCAGCCTCCCTGCTGAGCAGAGAGCCCAATGTGGGATTCGATCCCAGGACTCTGAGATCATGACCTGAGCTGAAGGCAGAGGCTTTAACCCACTGAGCCAACCAGGCGCCCCGGGAATTAGTGTTTCACATATGAATGTGGAGGGGGACAAAATTCATCCCTTAGCACCTAACATATGTGATTTTTTTAAAAAATCTCTGTATGAACACTGTGTCAATGCAAAAAATGGTTCAGATCAGAGCAGGAAGTCTGGAACATTGAGAAACCACCTTCAAAATCAGACTAGATACTATGCACAAATTTTTTAGTAAAAAATGTATAAATTAAAACATGCTCTTAATGAGAAAGTATTCTCCTTCTTCATCAAGAAAAGAAGTTTTTAATTATAAACAAATAAACAATATGATCCAGACAAAGTAAGATGTGCTATGATTTTGAGCAGCTGAGAAGACTATTAGAAATAATACTTTCTGAAATAATGAAGCCAAAACACCTAGTCATGTACTCAGAAAGACTAACAGAACTAAACGAGTCCTCTGAATTTATAGTTCCTTGTGTTTCCTAAAAGCTATTTGTCATTTTACCATACATTCTGCTTACAGATCACTCTTTTCTCTTAAAGAGTGATCCTAAAAGCAGTGGCTTAATTTTAAAAACTTGTATTTAAATTAATGAAAGGTGAACTGATTTTTATTAATGACTGAGAGTACATTAAGTTTTATTATCTGGAAACTTCAGTCCATGCTAAGGAATGTGTAGTTTCAAGTTACAATAATCACCACCACCACAATAATAATTAATTATCTAAAATCTTTTAATTTTTTTTCTTAATCTTTTATTTTAACTTTGGTGAAACTTCTGGCAACTGAAAATACATATATTTTCAAGTACTTAAAGTTTAATAGTATCTTTTTTCTTCTGTCAAATTTAAGTAAAGTTAAACTTACTGTTTTTGTTTTAAAATGTCAGCTATCATTCTTTACATAGAATATGAATGATTTCAACTTTGTACTTTTTTCTTTTCTTTATTAATGAAGAAGAGTTGGAAGAAAGCCAGGCAGAGAAAAGGGGCCCCACCCTTAAAGGAAACCATACTTAAAGGGATTTTACACCACTCTGGAAGGAGCCCTCTACTCTCTCCCACTTGATAGGTGACAAAAACCTGGTTGGGTGATAGTTTCTAGGAGGGTTAATCAGATTAAAACAGCCTGCCAACAAGCCCATAAAAATCCCTAGGCTCAGAAATTCCCTCGGTAACCCTCTTGGGTCTCCTCCTTCTTGGGGAACTTTGTACTATCACTCAATAACCTTACTGTCCCTCCACAAACTTTGCTTTGCTGCCCACCACTCAACGTCTGGTCTACCTCTTCATTCTTCAAAGCAGAGTGACCAAGAACCGTAGACACAGACGGAAAAATCCTGTAACATTATTTTCCAAAATTCCCACTATAAACATATTACTCTTTAAATCAGAATGTCTGAGACATGCAGTTTTTACTTCATGTGTCAAAAAATACTTCTTAAAAATGGAGTATCTGAGGGGGGCTATGATGTGGTCATCGGTCTAAATTATCTCTGGAGTCAAGAAAAACAGAATTAAAAGAAACAAGAAAGGGAGCTTGCTAGACTAAATGTTTTTCACTAGTCTAGTAGACTAGAATGTAGACAAAATGTGTGAATGTTGGTCATTTTGGTAAATAAAACATATCTGCCTTAGATGCTTTCATACTTTGGAAGATATCTGGACCATTTCCTCATCAAGTTTATCTTTTTTGTTGTTGTTTTCTTTGGTATTTCCTAAAAAACAATTTGGATTATTTATAGCAAAAGTATAAGTAAAGAGAATGGCCAAAGTCAGTTCCTGAGGTTTATCCTAATAAAGGAATAATAGTAACAGTCACAATTGACATTTGCTGAGCACTAACTAGGTGATGGGGACTATTCTCAGCACTTAAAATTCTTTAGCTAATTTAATCCTCCCAGGTCGGTCCTAAGGTCAATAAGACTACCTTCACTTTACAGATGAGAGAACTGAGATGTAAAAATTTGTCACTTGCCCCAGGTCACTCAGATCAAGTGGGAGTTCAACACTTTTCCAGACAGTCTGACTCCTGAGGCCAGCTCTAAACAACTACATTAAACTGTCGCTTTTAGGACAAAGAACACTGATCAATACTTGTTCCAAGATGAATGGAGAACCACCTGAGAGTAAAAAGGAGGCTCAGTTTTCAATTTCCAACTTGGTTTATTAGAAAGGCACAAAGTTTCTCTGTGTGAATAAACTTGCTACAAGGAAAATGAAATTGGTTAACATTGGAAAAGCATTTTACAGTTTACAAAGAAGTATTACATGTTAGAACTCACTTAATGGGACTCAAAATTGGGAAGCTTCAGGAGGATCGTTATTTTATAGCTGAGGAATAGGAGCATCCAAAATCAGAGATGACTCTAGTGATTATAACAGAGCCAGAACAAAAGCATGCTTTCTAACCTGGATCTTATACTCCCTCCATCATTATTTCCAAGATGAATGCCAGTTTTTAAAAAAATGAAACAATTCAAAGTCCATTTTTGTTTGAGAAATGGCAGGAAGAAGCATGAAATTCTTCTTACTCATTATTGTGACATGTTTTCCCCTTCATCCTTGCTCTCCATTCCAGTCCCTACCACCCACAGCCTCACCCTTCAGACACCCATTGTACTGTGTTCAATATTAGTCCTTAAACTAGCATGTTTCCTTACAAAATAATGTATGGAAAACACTCCCATATTTCTCTTCTACTACTCACAACACTTCTGACCACCAAATCTGTGGGGGTTCGCCCCACCCCATCTAACTCTGACACCAGATGAGTGCCCTACGATTCAGTTAAGTTCTGACACTTTATCTACCTGGACTTGACATCAGATCCCACAAGGATCCTACAAGGCCACTTCCACTTCAGATGCCAGTCACAAGTCACAGGTTGTCACCTGTACTTCTGACCAACTGGCAATAAATTGGAGTTCGCAACACCTCCTCTTCCAATAATTTGCTAGGATGTCTCACAGAACTCATTTATGTTTGCTAGTTTGTTAAGTAATAAAGGATGTCATTAAGATACAGATGAACAACCAGATGAAGTGATACATCCTGCAAGAGCCAGTAGGTTTCTGAGCAGAAGAGCTTCTTCTGTTCCTGTGGAGTTGGGGTACACTGCCCTCCCAGCATGTAGGGTTCACCAATCCAGAAGCTCTCCAAACCCCATAGTTCAGGGATGTTTTCAAATTATTTATTTTGGAGAGAGAGAGCACTATCAGGTGGGACAAAGGGAAAGGGAGAGTGAGACTCTCAAGCAGACTTCATACCGAGCAAGGAGCTAGATGCAGGGCTCAATCTCATGACCCTAAGATCATGACCTGAGCCGAAACCAAGAGCCAGATGCTTACCTGACTGAGACACCCATGCACTGCCTGCCTCCCGCCATAGTTTAGGAGTTTTTATGGAGGCTTCATCACATAGGCCTAGGCATGACTAATTCTTAACTCAATATCCGGCCCTTCTTTTCTCTTTTCCCTTTAGAGGATGAGGGGTGGGGTTCCTCATAGAAGTTCCAAGCTTCTAATCATGACTTGGTCTTCCTGATGATCAGCCCCAACCCTGAAGCTATCCAGGAGTCCACCAAGTGTAGCTTCACAGAAAAAAAGACATCCCCAATATCTATGAAATTCCAAGAGATTTAGAAACTTTGCCTTAGGAACCAGGGCAAAAACCAAATATTAGAACAAAAGTTGCTCCCAGCATTTTTATCACTTAGCAAACTACAAAGGTTTTACAAACTCTGGCCAGGAGTCAAAAACAAAGATCAAATATATATTTCTTATTATAAATCACGATATCATGAATGGGTTTGTATGCCATACATTGATTTTCTTAATTTTTATTTACATTCCAATTAGTTAATATACAGTGTAATATTAGTTTCAGGTGTACAGTTTAGTCATCGAACACTTACATAAAATACCCAGTGCTTATCACAAGTCATGTATTAATTTATAAAAATGTACTATGCTGTGACTCTTATTTGCTTCCTTATCTTTGCTTTGTCCGTATCATATCTGAGATTTGTATTCACATCTAGTTCATTGTTTCCGACTATGTGATTTTTTCCTTACTGTGCAGCCAACACAATTTGCTTATTTACTCTCCTAGTAATAGACACCTACTCTGCCTTTATCGCCTCACTACCACAAACAATAGCCAAATAAAAACCCCTAAAGATGTTTTTTTAAATGACCTCTGAAAAAAAATTTCAGGGGGGTGCAAGTAGTGCCTGGGTGGCTCAGTGGGTTAAGCATCCAACTCATGATTCAGCTCAAGTCATAATCTCAAAGTTGTGGGATCAAGCCCCACATCAGGCTCTATGCTGAGCAAGGAGCCTGCTTAAGATTCTCTCTCTTCCTCTTCCTCTGCTCCTTCCTCTGCCTTTCTGTGTTCACTCACACTCTCTCTCTCAAAAAAAAAAAAAAAAGAGGAAGAAGAAAAGAAAACCTTTCTGGCATTTATCCATTGGGGACAAAGGGATCATAAGGCATATATATTCTTTTTTTATTAGTATTAATAATTTATTAAGATTTATTTACTTTTTTTAAATGTTATTTAAATTCAATTTAGTTAATATAATGTGTTATTAGTTTAGAGGTAAAATTGAGGGATTCATCAGTTGCCTATAATATCCACCACTCATTTTATCATGCCCTCCAAATCTCATCACCCAATTATCCCATCCCCCCCCATGTATCTCCCCTCCAGCAACCCTCAGTTTGTTTCCTAGCATTAAGAGTCTCTTCAGATTTGCCTCTCTCTCTGTTTTCGTCTTATTTTATTTTTCCTTCCCTTTGCCTATGCCCATCTGTTTTGTTTCTTAAATTCCACATATCAATGAAATCAAATAGTATTTGTCTTTCTCTGACTGACCTATATTTTACATATCATAATACTTTATAATTTCAGCCATTTTTATCCTTTGGATAAAAACCTAGGTTATAAGGTAACTCTATTTTTAACTTTCTGAGGAACCTCCATACTGTTTTCCAGAGTGGTTGCACCAGCTTACATTCCCACCAACAGCTTGCATTCCCACCAAGAGAGAGTTCCCCTTTCTCTGCATCCTCACAAACATGTCATTTTCTTACTTGTTAATTTTAGCCATTCTGACTGGAATGAGGTGGTATTTCATTGTGGTTTTGATTTGTATTTCCCTAAGGTTGCGTGGTATTGAGCATTTTTTCAAGGGTCTATTGGCCATTGGATGTCTTCTTTGGAGAAATGTCTGTTCATGTATTCTATCCATTTCTTGACTAGATTTTTTTTTTTGGATGTTGAGTTTGATAATTTTTTATAGATTTTGGATACTAGCCCTTTATCTGATAAGACATTTGCAAATATCTTCTCCCATTCTGTCAGTTGCCTTTTGGTTTTATCAACTGTTTCCTTTCCTGTGCAAAAGATTTTTATCTTTATGAAGTCCCACTAGTTCATTTTTGTTTTGTTTCTCTTGCCTTTGGAGATGTGTCTGGCAAGAAGTCACTGCAGCTGAGGTTGAAGAGGTTGCTGCCTGTGTTCTCTACTAGGATTTTGATGGATCCCTGTCTTACACTGAAGTGTTTCATCCATTTTGAGTTTATTTTCATGCATGGCGTAAGAAGGTAGTCCAATTTCATTCCTCTGATGTGGTTGTCCAATTTTCCTCACACATTTTGTTGAAGAGACTGTCTTTTTTTCCATTGAATATTCTTTCCTGCTTTGTCGAAGATTAGTTGACCATACAGTTAAGGGTCCATTTCTGGGTTCTCTGCTCTGTTCCATTGATCTATGTGACTGTTTTTGTGCCAGTACCATACTGTCTTGATGATGACAGCTTTGTAATATACTGTGAAGTCCAGAATTCTGATGCCACAGCTTTGGTTTTCTTTTTCAATATTCCTTTGGTTATTGCGGGTCTTTTTCTGGTTCCATATAAATTTTACAATTATTTTTTCCAGCTCTGTGGTATTTTGGTAGGGATTGCATTGAATGTGTAGATTGCTTTGGGTAGCATAGACATTTAACAATATTTTTTCTTCTAATCCATGAGCATGGAATGTTTTTCCATTTCTTTGTCTTCCTCAATTTTTTTCATAAGTGTTCTAGAGTTTTCAGAGTACAGTTCCTTTACCTTTTTGGTGAGGCTTATTCCTAGATATCTTATTGTTTGGGGTGCAGTTGTAAATGGGATCAATTCCTTGATCTTTCTTCTGCTTCATTGTTAGTATATAGAAATCCAACTGACTTCTGTGCATTGAATTTATATCCTACAACTTAATGCATACATTTTCTTAATCTCACCAAGGACTGGAACTCTGCTTCCAGGAAAAAAGAAATGAACCACTTACATTCTCAAACACAGCATAAAAATAATAGACTTCCACATCCTCTCCAACCTTGGTAGAATGCTTCTTTCTAATTGCAAATAAACTGATATATGTAAAATTATATCTCAGTGTGTTAATTTCCATTTGTTGGATTACTACTTTATATACTCATTGGCAAATCAGGCTTTTTCTTATCTATATTGCCATCTCCTACCTTTTGCCTATTTTTCCATTTAATTCCCTGCCTTTTTCTCATTGCTTTTTAAAGAATTCATTTCACATTCTAGAAACTGAGCCCTTCCTGATCTTACAAAATTCAGATGTTGTCTCCTGAGGAGTCATTCATCACTTTATTTAGTCAATGGCATCCTTTATTGAGCAAAAATCTTTCATTGCAATGTAACTAAAGCTGACCATTTCCTATCTTAGAATTTAAGTTTTGAGAGTCTCATTTAAAGGTCTTTCTCCTTCCCTAAATTACGATATATTCATTATGTTTTCTCCTATGAGTGAAATTTATGCGTTCATAATAGTATTTAACCCATCTAATCTATTGTTGAATTAGTAAAATGGGGATCAGCTTTATTTTTTTTCCATATGGGAAGTCAGAGTTATCTAATACCACATACAAATTGTCCCTTCTCCTTGCTTTCTGATAATTTTTTTATTTTTCATCATGTTCCCAAAATATAAACAGGTTTCACAGCAGAGGGGAGAGGTAGCAGCTCATGCTGGTAGAAGGTTTTTGCCAAGACACTAGCCATGGTTATTGAATCATAGGTAAAGGAAATTAATTATCCAATGTTCTGCTTTCATTGTTTGGGACCCAACCTTCATTTAAATCAAGAACTAAATTTTATCCTGTGGTGTTCGTTTCATAGCTACCTGCTCCGCTTCTCAAATTCACTCATCTTTTCAAATCTCCTAATGTCTTCTTTGTAACTTTAGAAAACACTGGTCTGCCCAGCCTCTACTTCAGGCCTTCCTAAAATCCTATGGATTTCTTGGCCAGAGCTTACCACTAATGTGCTCTGCCTGTGCAAAATATTGGTCTTCTACAGCTAAATTGTTGAGAGTCTTTTTTTTTAAGAAGAGCTGAATGAAGTGACAGTCGAAAACATTACACAGCATGCATAATAATAATAAGTGGGTAATCAAATCTCATGCTTCAAGAAATAAAGTAATTACTGCAGGATTTAGGAACCAAAGCCTACCTCTTCCATAAATAGCACTGTGCAAATCACTGGCAGCTTTGTGTATAAATGTGTGTGTGTCTGTGTTTAAATATGAGTGTTAATGTGTGTTTATGTGAAGAAGACAGACAAGTCATGAGTGAGACTTTCCCCCTTCTTCCTCCTAAACTTCTGGTATTAGCCAGTAGAAGAAATCAGAGTCTAGAACATGTAAGGTTATATTTCACATGACTGTAATAAATCTCAGATTTTCACTGTTCATCCCTGCTGCATTGCTCACTAGAGAATAATCTCTCCTGAGACAGTGCCCAGGTATGAAATACCAACCAGCATTCACAAAAGAGATTGCTTCTAGAATTCCTTTTGCAAAACAGTTATTTCTCCCTCTTGTGGTTTGGGTACCTTTGACAGGTTGGGAGCAAAGCTAACTTTTTCAACTGTATCACCCCTGCATAAAATATTGTAAAAAGCAAACAAAAGCCCCTTTGCCGCTATTTTTCCCATAATGCAAACCTACTTCATTTTTTTTTAAGATTTTATTTATTTATTTGACAGAGAGAGATGACAAGCAGGCAGAGAGGCAGGTAGAGAGAGAGGCAGGCAGAAAGGCAGGCAGAGAGAGAGAGGAGGAAGCAGACTCCCTGCTGAGCAGAGAGCCCGATGCGGGGCTCGATCCCAGGACCCTGAGATCATGACCTGAGCTGAAGGCAGCGGCTTAACCCACTGAGCCACCCAGGCGCCCCAAACCTACTTCATTTAAGGCTAAATCAGCTATACACAAGAACCACTTCAATGACAAAAGCCCTTTCTGGTAGTCCCTATTCTGAATTATAATCCTAACACTGTCAGCCTCTTTCACCATCATAACTTGGCTAGGAATAACCCATCCAAAAACAGATAAGAAAAGCTTTGACCTCATTTCAAAAAATTTAATGAAAATCAAATTTATCTAATAAAAGGTTATAGAACAGCTTAAAACAAATTAGTTTGCTTTGGGATTATAAGAACTCAGTCTCCATTGATATAAATGTTTCCCACTAGTTTATAAACTCCTTGAAGGAAGGAATATGCTTTTTTCACCTCCACATATTCAGTGCCTGACATGTTACAGAAAAATAATAAACTTTTATTCAATCTGGCTATTAATATTGGTAAGAAGCTCTGATTGGCAGTTGGCTATTTTATTAATGATAAAAATATGGGACTACAAGTTAACCACTATTTTATAAAGACAGTCTATCTGAGAAATAGAGACCACATAAGGGGAGGTTTTTCTCTATTTTTTTAATTGGAAATCATGCAATTATACTAATAACCGCACCACCCCAACTTTGGATTTCTCCAGTGTGAGAGTGAATGTTGAATAGCACCAGAACATCAAATTGATTTAAGAATAAGACTATCATAAACATGGCTTAGAATATAGTCCAATATATAGGTGGGCTTATATTCTTGGTAATTCATCTCTAATATAGTTATGAGGATGTGGGTAGAAATTGTGAGGTTACAATACAATAAAAATATAATATGCAATCCTGTGCAGAACTAATTGCACCCAGAAATACTTCACCAAGAATTAAGTCTCTTTTCTACCATCACCAATTATGCTGCTAGACTTTTTAATTGCTATCAAAAAGCCAGAAATACTCAGGGAAATGTGAATGCACATGGCAACCCAGGTGAGATAGAAATTACAGAGAATATGCTAGGATCGATTTCATAAATAATTCAGGAAGGAGGGGCACCTGGGTGGTTCAGTCGTTAAGCGTCTGCCTTCAGCTCAGGTCATGATCCCAGGGTCCTGGGATCGAGCCCCACATTGGGCTCTCTGCTTAGTGGGAAACCTGCTTCTCCTTCTCCTACTCCCCCTGCTTGTGTTTCCTCTCTCGCTGTGTCTCTCTGTGTCAAACAATAAATTTAAAAAAAAAAAAAAAAAAACTTAAAAAAAGGAAGAAAGAATTCAGGAAGGAATGTGGCATAATATATAGAAAAATCACTCCATTTCATGGAAAACAATCTCATAGATACGAATCCAGGCTAATTTAATTAGCTAGCATTCTCAGATGATAATAGGTGATAGATAGATGATAGATAGATAGATAGATAGATAGACAAATATAGATAGATAATCATGTCCTTAAAGATATTATATTCTTGAATATTTTTCCTCATTCCTGTTCTAAAGTTCCAGTTCAGTCAAGATTAGGAGAATAGTATCTATGTGGGAAAAAACAATATTAATTTACCAGTCTATTTCCAGGCACTAAAAAATGTCAAAAGCAGTAACCAAATGGCGAGAACATGATTATTTTGGAAGATTTCTTCACAAATTCTCCAAAAAAGGAACACAATAATTGGCATATGGTGGGGCGTCTGCTTTTGGCTTGGGTCGTGGTCCCAGGGTCCTGGGATCAAGCCCTACATGGGGCCCCTGCTCAGCAGAGTCTGCTTCTCCCTCTCCCTCTGCTGCTCCCCCTGCTTGTGCTCGCTCACCCTCTCTGTCAAATAAATAAATAAACTTTTTTTTAAGATTTTATTTATTTACTTGACAGACAGATCACAAGTAGGCAGAGAGGCACACAGAGAGAGAGGAGGAAGCAGGCTCCCCGCTGACCAGAGAGCCTGATGCGGGGCTCGATCCCAGGACCCTGGGATCATGACCTGAGCCGAAGGCAGAGGCTTTAACCCACTGAGCCACCCAGGTGCCCCAATAAAATTTTTTTTTTTGAATAAGCTCAAAGTAGGGCACCTGGGTGGCTCAGTGGGTTAAGCCTCTGCCTTCGGCTCAGGTCATGATCCCAGGGTCCTGGGATCGAGCCCCGCATCGGACTCTGTGCTCCGCGGGGAGCCTGCTTCCTCCTCTCTCTCTGTGTGCCTCTCTGACTACTTGTGATCTCTCTCTGTCAAATAAATAAATAAAATCTTTAAAAAAGTAAAAATAAAAATAAAAATAAATAAATAAGCTCAAAGTTGGTGAAAGCTCTTATGTGTTATCGGTGTGTCCTCCCTTTACCTGGACTTCTAAAACTTACAGCTTGTTTGCCAAATAGAAAACAAAGCCAGGCGGGGGCACACGTAAGAGGATGGGGACCCCTGTCCCCAAACCATCACTACTTTCTACCTTTTCCTACCTTCTCTCAGCAAATTCCATCTTGAAAGAGTTTCCTCCAGGCTCAGACTTTCTGATACTTAGACTTCATCAGGTACATGATGGCATTTACTCTCCTTCAAGTTTTTCTTACCTGTATTTTTAGGGGAAAAGAGTCATCTTTGAGATGACTATTTTAAGACAAAGACCATTCAGTCCACATCTTGTTCTCTTTATTCTAGGAACTCAGAACTGAATCTGTGGCCAAGAAAGGAAAGAGAACCTGCCCTGAAGGCCTAACTGAAGACAGGGCTATACAAACAGATTCTTATGTTGGTGAATTAGTGAAGCATCCACAACCATTGAGTGGGCGGATCCACTTAAGTTTTCAAACTCGTGCCCTACAAGGGGACAGAGACTGTATTTTCCTCATAAGTGGAACCAGAACACTCCTGACTCGGGAATTTTGTACAGTTTCCTGATGGGATAGGCAGTATAGCCAACATTATTTGGATGCTCAAGACATTGCAGTGATTTGTGAAACTGCAGGGAGAAATTGGGACAGTTTTTGAAATTCTGGGATATATGATCTTTATAACTACGGAAAATTGCAAAGTTAGAGTCTGTGGCAGGGAGAAGCAAAAGGAAAAAGGAAATTCAAGAGTCAGACAAACTGACTGGGAAAATGATATTATTTTAATTCAAAAGTTTTGGAATATCGGTATTTAGATACAGAAAGTCTTCTAAGGTACTGAAAACGTGTTACCTTGGGAAACCTGCAATTAACCAAATCAATTACTGAAATATCTCATGTGCCACGAATGGGCAGAGGGATTTTTATCGAGGCACACGAACATAATTTTATGAACGAAGCATTTGTCTAACTAATCCACTAAAGCAAGGCTGTGTCACCTAGAGAAGAAAAAAAAAATTGGCTAATGACAGAAAATGTAAACTAGCTAAGACAAGGCTTAAAACGGAGTTTGCTCGTTCTCAAACCAAATACACCTTTTCTCCCTGCCCTTTCACCCTTGCAAAAAAATGAACAGATAGAAAAAATAGATTCTTTAAGAAGGCACGCTAGCAGGCTTGCTTGTGTGTGCGCGGCCAGAGAGCTACTGGTCGTCAATGTCATTTCAGTCATGCCACCAATACGTGCTTCCTCTACCTTGCACTGATTGGAAGGGTTTTCTAATTTCAGTCACCACTTAGTCTGCTCATTCAGGCATCCTCATTCCATACGCGAATTCTTCCTTATTACAAGGTCACTTTCACCTTACATTTCTGCCTTCTCTTTGGATGTGAAATATCCAGGTGTTCTGGATTATTAAAACATACATACTGCTTACCCTGCTTCGGAAAGATTAGATTCATTTTTCATGGAGTTTAACATCTCATAATAAGCTACTTGTGTGATGATCCATTTTCGTTTTTAATTAGGATGTCCTCTGAATTCCCTTTTTGCTTCTGCAGACAAAAAAAAAAAAAATTAATCAAGAAATATCTGTGAGCTCAGAAACAATTCAAATGCAATTCTTGTAGGGAAGTTATCAAATCAAAAGCATCTGGAATTAGTTGTTTGGTGTTATCATAATCAAAGCCAAACTTTCACTCTAAATGTAAAACATGTCTAGATAAGCCTTATTACATAGTTAAAATAGTGTTGTTAAAAAAGAAAATGGATCTCTGAATCTGGTTATAGGTATCCAGTATCAACATAACAGTGTGTCTATTATCAATGAGTGATTATGATAAGTGCTGTCTTGGAAGGGAGCAAATCCTGAAAAGTAATTGGATTTGCTAAATCCAGACTTGCTTTGGCTTTGGTTCTTGCACCTGCAACAAAAGAGGACAGCTGTTCTGGACACCCACCAAGTAAATACTATTAAGCTCATTAACACAAACCTTTTGGCTATGATCAAGCGAAGTATCAGTTTAATCCATAATATGTCTTCTGTCAAGGGACTCACTCGGGCTTGCCCTGCTACTCTGAGAGGTTGCAGGGTGGGACCTGGCAAGCCAACAAAATCTTTCCAGTCTTCATCAGCTATGGGTTTTATTTATGAACGAAGGGAAATAACATGATAATGATAATGATAATAATACCTCGGATGGATAAACACCTCAATCCTAAGGAGCTCAGAAGGCTCTGCTGATATTCATCTAATTAATCCTCACCACATGCTTGTAAATCGGCATGCAGCATTATCCCTGGTTTACAAATAAGGAAAAGAGGGTAAAAATGACTAGCCTGGCCTCACTAAGTGAACTACGTTAGAGAAAATAATATAGCTGGGACTTCTTATCACTCAATGCAATCCCGTGATTAAAACAGTGATTGTTAAAATTTTTAGATTTCTGGTAATAACTATATTTGTAACTGTGAAATATTACTACTCGGTAATTGCATGAGATTGCTCAGGGAGCATTAATCAGTTAGAATCAACTAATAGACAAGATAATGGGGAATGTGGATATATTATAGCCTCCGATGATCTATAAATCCCTCTTTATCCACATAGGTTGCCCATTGTTTCTCCATGAAATTCCAACTGAATTCAAAGGGGAAAAAAATGCAGCAATAAGCTAAGAAGGCTTTTGAGGATTATTCTAAAAGATTTGAGAGACAACAAATAAACCAATACAAGTAACCCCCGTGCTTTTCAAAAGTTCACATTATGCCCTTCACTTTTATGAAAGACCTAATATTAGTACATTTTCTCTGACTGAAAGATATCCAAAGAGGATTTTCACTTTTAGGAAAAAAGGTAGAAAGCAAGATAGCATTATTTGTTTTGGAGAAACCCTTTACAGAGGCAGTGCACACTCCCTGAGCTCCTTCCCTGGGAACTACACTCAGGATCTCAACATCCAGCTACCACTACTTTGAACTGTGTCTCTAAGCATCTGGTCTTTCTCTTGTTTTATTCCGTGCATCCACTAGCAAGATGTGTCGTAAAGTATCAGAAAAGCCTAAAAGAAGTTTTTATTTTGGGGAGAGGGGTCTGAGAAGGCTCAAAAGAATTGCCGTGTAAATTAATGTTAATTCTTTCCTCCCTTTATGTCACATTAACTTATAAAATTCTTCAAATAAATTCTATGTTCAGATAGCAGGGGAAACCTGTATATTCTATGATCTGTTTTATGTTTATTGCTTAAGCCTCAGAAATTTACCACTTTATGTAAAGTAAAATAATGATTTTGTCCTCATTACCAAAACATCATCATAAATAATCTGGCATGTGCTGAGTCTGAGATTTTTTCAAATCTCAACTTAAAGAAAAGTGACCATATAGACTGAGCTCTGAAAATCAGATACAAAGAGATTCAGATCCTCTCTTCTAGGAACCAACCTTTCCTCTTCTTTATAGGGTTAACCAGGATTCAGTAACAGCCCCCGGAGCTCATCATCTGGATGGTCAACATGATACTGACAGCCCATTAAACAACTGAAATTTGACCAACTGCAAACTATACGAAACCTATGCATAACTTTCTGAAGCTATTTTTCCTCTTTTTGTAGCAATGAGGAGATTTCAGTTTTTACCCTCTTGCAGCCAGCATCTCTGTCTAACAATACCATAAATAAGCAGAAAGAGCAGAATTGGGTTGAACTTCAGAAAGAGGATTTTCTTCACAGTGGTCTACAACCATATGGTCTACAACTTAACTTTATTGGAGGCCTCTGTTCCTGAAAGAGATAGTGAATAAAATACAGTATGAACAGAAAGTAGACATATTTTTGTAACGGAAGATGTCATGTCTACCAAAGTTCTAGTAGCTGTTAGAAGAGTATTTTTTAGTTTTGGTACTCAGAACTCTGGGAGTCCAAACTATCTGCTCCAGGTGTCTTTTAATAACAGAATAAGACTCTAAAAAATACAATTATTAGTTAAATGTTGGTCCTTTTTCAATTCTAATACTATGAAAATTT
This sequence comes from Mustela nivalis, assembly GCF_964662115.1. Taxonomy (NCBI): domain Eukaryota; kingdom Metazoa; phylum Chordata; class Mammalia; order Carnivora; family Mustelidae; genus Mustela; species Mustela nivalis. Next base: position 13,262,672 of record NC_139023.1, on the reverse strand, counting down.
GTATCACTTTTCATATGCAAGGCATTACATTAGGCACTTACACAATTATGCGATTGTCTCCCCAAACAGGCAACTCCTTTTTAAAAACTACCTTTACTTCAGGGAATCTGGGGATGCTACCTGAGTTTCATTCATGAGCCCTAATGACTATAAATGGGAGACAAGTGACATGCAATCTCATAAAGTCATAACTAAGTTCCAGAAAAGGGGTTCAAATAATAGCTTAATTCCTGTCTCCTTTATTCCTTTTAAAATAGAACTTTTGTTCAATAAGTCTGGGGTTAGCTTAACTATAGGGAACAAATTGAGGGTTGCCAGAGGGGAGGTGGGTGGGGGGGATGGGGTAAATGGGTGACGGGCATTAAGGAGGGCACTTGATGGAGTGAGCACAGGGTGTTATATGCAACTAATGAATCACTAAATTCTACCCCTGAGACTAATAATACACTATATGTTAACTAATTTGAATTTAAATAAAATCTAAAAAAATAAGTAAGTGTGGCATTAGGAGAACAAAGATAATGACATTTATCCCCAGATCCAGCTCCATGGCCATTAGAATACCACTGAAGCTCCTTGCTGCCTCCTGTCCCTAGTAAGTATCCAGAAAATGTAACTGCTTCCTACATAGGACCTCCAGGGGAGGCTGGCAAATTGGAAAACCAAAAAAAAAAAAAAAAAAGGTCACTACAATAAAAGAAAAGAGCTACAAATGAAGGAAGGAAAAAGAAGACCAGAGAAAGCAGTGAGCAATGTTGATGTTCTGCTTCATTTTAAACCACCATTAATGGACAACCCTTTCAGAAACTGTCTTTGAAAAACCCAAGGCAAAAATGTTTGAATGGCAGAAAATTGAAGTTCTATATTTAAATTCAACACACAATGTTCAAAGTTTTGTGTACATGCTTATATTATTAATACACAAGCAATACAAGCAAATTCAAATGTAAACTTTGAAACATTTTACATTCTACTAATGAAATACTTGAAAAACATATGGATCTCACAATCACATTGAACTTAAAAAGATAAACGTGGCATTTAATTAGAACTATGATGATCTGCTTTTATATAATTATGAAACTACTATATAGAACTACTATAAATATTGCCATTATAATTCACACAGAAATATTAACAACTGAACAAATTCTGCGTTTAAAATCAAATTTATGCTCTAAAATCATTTTATGTCTTGATCTATTTTGGGGAGATTCACAGCTGACATTATAGGATTTTATGTGGCATTTAAAATCTCTACAAACTAACTAATTGTGCAGCCCTAGAGCATAGTCAACCCTCCATAGCATGTCTAATGTAAAACCCTAAGGTAAAAAAGGCTTCAGTTTTAATAGATACCAAAGTGCTAATAATGGTCCCAACAGAAATATTAGAACTAATATAAGATTTTTTAATGTGACCTTGATAATAGATTATCAGTCTATGCATTTTTTAAACATCATCCAAACAATATGCCAACAAAATACCACAGACTACATAATTTAAACAACAGAAATTCATTTTCTCATAATTTGGAGGCGAGATACCCAATTAGAGTACAAACATGGTCATTTTCTGGTGAGAACCCTCTTCCTAACTTCTGGAAGTCCACCTTCTTACTGTGTCCTAATACAGTAAGGAGAGAGAGAGAGAGAAAGAGAGAGAGCAAGCTCTCTGGTATTTCTTCCTATAAGGGCACTAATCCTATCATATGGGTCTACCTTCATGACTTCGTCTAAACCTACTTACCTTCCAAAAGTCCCATCTCTATATACCACCACACTGAGGATTAGAGCTTTAACATCTGAATTTGAAGGGGACACAATTCAGTCCATAGTTGAGACTTAAATGATAGCAATGAGTGAAACTCAGGTGGAGCAAAAATATTGCAGGTAGAAGGTACAGTAAGTGCTTATGCTATAAAGCAAGAACCAACTTAGAGTGTTTGGGGAATGAGAAGGCCAGTATGGCCAAAACAGAAAGAAGCAGTGAGAGAGGGTAGAAATGAGATTGGAAAGACAGATAGGAGCCAGATCATATAAGACATTATTAGAGCAATAAGGAATTTAGAGAACATTCTGAATATAATGTTAAGACATAGAAGGGCTTTGAGAGACAATTACCTGATCTAATTTATGTTTAAAAGAAAAATCACTCTGTCTGCTCTGTGGAGACTGCACTGAAGGGACTAAAACAAAAACATCCTGGATTGGAGGCTCTTGGAGAAAGTCTAAATGGGAATTAATGGTTTTAGTGTAAAGAGTGGTGGAAATGTGAAAAGATGGCTGGCAGTCAGCATGAAGCCTGAAGGTAGAGCCAACAGGACTTGCTGACTACATATCTGAAGTAAAATGGAAAAAAAAAAAAGGCAGGGGGATGAAAGTCTTCTAAGTTTTGACTTCAGCAACAATGGGGACGGTGGTAACATTTACCAAGATTCAAGCAAACATTAGATATAGAGAAAGCCAAAGGAAAAGCTGAAGATGGACATGTACTTTGGAACTCTTGAGCAGAGACACAGTATTTAAAGCTACAGAACTGAATGAGATGACCTAGGAGAGAGTCTAGGAAAAGCCCTATATCTGAATTCTGGCACTGCACATTTAGGGACTGGTGACAGGGGGAGAAATCACCAAGGAAGCTGAGAAAAGACTGGCAGAACTGTAAAAAGAAAATATGGAGAGTGTGGTTCCATGCCTTCCATAGAAGAACTGTCTTTGACCGTGTCATATTATGCAGAAGGCTTAAGTAGTAGAGGACAGAGAATAGGTCACTGGACTTGACAAGATGGAGGTCAATAGTTATGTCTGGTTTTAGTGGACTTTTAGTGAAGACAAAAGACTAACTGGAAGGGGGTAGAGAGATGACTAGAAATTGGGAAGTGAAGGAAGCAAGTATAGACAATTCCATCAGGACTTTTGCTTGAAAAGAGATCAGAGACATGTAGCAGCCACTGAAGAACACTGGGTCAAGGAAGGATTTCCTTAATGGAGATAGCAGCCAGTGTATGTACTGATGAGAATTACTCAGGAAAGGAGACATTGATTAAGGCAGGAAAGGAAAAGGAAGAATAACTACCGAAGCAGAGGCCTTAATTAGACAAGGGTGATGAAATCCTGTAACTAAGAAGAGAGGTGGGCCCATCCAATAAGAAAGAGAATTCATTGACTTTGATATGAGGAAACTCAAGGTGTGGGTTCATAACCAGGTATATTTTGGAAATTTTTTGGAGAAAATATCGGGTAGTTCTGAGTAAAGAGAGAGGGGATTGGAGGTTTGAAGAGAGAACAAGTATGAGGTAATTATCACAGTGAATGAGAAAGTAAATTTTTATTTTATGATACAATAAAAGTGAGTTTCTCTTGGAACCAATTCTCATCTGCAACATTGTTTGCATGGATAATTATTTCAAATAATGTCATTTATAATAAAGCCTAAAATTTCCAGGAAATATAACCCTAGTATTACTCAAGTAAGTGGAGTATTCCCTTATCACAAAACTAATAATACTATGCTAATGAAACTTTGCTAACAAAGGCCAAGTTGCTCATTACATCCTATTAAGAAAGACATTTTTATATCTAATACTCTCTCTTTTTGTTGAGGAACTAAAACTAAAACCCTTTTAAGCCATGGTAACTTTTTATTTTGGATGATGATATTTCTGATTTTTCAAGCAAGAGGCAATTCCATAGAAAATAAGATTCGTAATGAAAGATCTCAAAAAGTTGAAAACAACTTTTCACTGTATCCTAATATGATCACATGAAAGATCTTGTATGGAAAGTGACAGATGCCACCTTTATCTGAGGACAAGCATTTTTTTTATTAATCTTTTATTTTTTATAAACATATATTTTTATCCCCAGGGGTACAGGTCTGTGAATCACCAGGTTTACACACTTCATAGCACTCACCAAAGCACATACCCTCCCCAATGTCCATAATCCCACCCCCTTCTCCCAAACCCCCTCCCCCCAGCAACCCTCAGTTTGTTTTGTGAGATTAAGAGTCACTTATGGTTTGTCTCCCTCCCAATCCCATCTTGTTTCATTGATTCTTCTCCTACCCACTTAAGCCTGCATGTTGCATCACCACTTCCTCATATCAGGGAGATCATATGATAGTTGTCTTTCTCTGCTTGACTTATTTCGCTAAGCATGATACGCTCTAGTTCCATCCATGTTGTCGCAAATGGCAAGATTTCATTTCTTTTGATGGCTGCATAGTATTCCATTGTGTATATATACCACATCTTCTTGATCCATTCATCTGTTGATGGACATCGAGGACAAGCATTTAAAGATCAGCACAGGGCATCAACTAAAAGTTTGAGGATGACCAGGCCACCACCTCTGCTGTACCCAGTAAGAATCACTAACCTGGTGCTTTTCCTTTCCCTACAAACAGAAAACACTGGGGATTATCAGAGTAGCACTCCTCTGAGTATCTAGAGAATGTGACTCTAATAGTACTAGTGATGGTAACAGTAGCAGTAACAGTAATTGTAGTAGCAGGTAGCAAAACCATTTACCAAATAATAAATACTTTCTATGTGCCAAACATTGTATTAGGGACCTTGTCTGGATTATAAAAATACAATCACTTCCAAGCGTCCCACTAATAAAGAGCAAGATCTAGATTTGGATACCCATCAACCTCCAAAATATTCTTTGGACTACGTAAATAATGGTCTAGAGAAAATGTTACAATTTCACATATTTAAGAAAGTCACAGAAATAATAGTAAGTGTGACAGACTGCACTTAATTTGTAATTTATGTATTATATGAGTAATGGAAGCTCTGATAAATCAAAGGGGGTGGTTATTACTCAATTCCGCTCAGTTATCATTTGAAGATGTGAACCCAATGTGGTCAAACATACCAATTTTTCAAGAAAAAAAAATTCATAGTATTATGGAATTTGTCTAATGTCTGTAGTGTTGGATTAATTTTTTAATGAATACATAATGCCTGTGAGTCAAACAAAACATGTCTGGAACAAGATTCTTCTGAATCAAAAGACTTTGTTCTTCTAACTGTGAGTCTATTCTTGATTAGCTTGATAGAATTATAAGCCTAAAGCAAGAACCTTGCAAATCTACTTGTATGCACACCAATGGAATAAAAGTAAGAGGGAGCGGGGACAGGCAGGAAGCATCTGTGTTAAACCTGAAGTAAAAGCAAAATCACCAATTAGACCTCAGCAGGTGGCCAACATTATAGTCAACCAGCATCAGCATCGACAAACTTAGCTGAAAAACAGACAGTATCAGTTCAGCCCTAATGCGACTGGGGCCTAGTGAACCCTGGAACAGTAATTTTGGGAGTTGGAAGACTTTTAATATCTATCATTAAAGGATATTGCTCATGAGAAGGGAAAAAGTTTCAAGAGTAGATCAGATCACATGAGGATTTGGCAACTTTGAATATGGCCCCAGAAATTAGTAGTAAGAACTGACAGCTGGGTTGTTGCCTTTTGAGTTAAAACAATCAGGCGAAGATCCTGGAGCAGCTGCCATTTGGAAACTTCATTAAGCGACCCTAACATAGGCAGAAAGCCTGGGCTTTGAAAATATCAGCTGATCAGAGCTAACTTAGAGGGTTAGGAACAAATGTGTGTAAAACTTCTTGAGCGGAGCTTGAACGGGTTAGCACTCGGCCAGAATTCAGTAAGTGGTGTAAGACGGGGCACACACAAAAAAGAAAGGAGACCACCCTGAGAAAGAAGAGAGATAAAATTATTTCTTCTGACTCACAGCTCAAGACCTGAAATGATAAAGTCCTAATTATAATCATTAAAAAAGTCTAAGCATTATTATAAGGGAAAGCAACAAATTAGCTGATTAAAATATTAACAGAAGTTAATACAAATTGCCTGTTAACTACCCTCAACTACAAAATGTTGGGCACTTCCAGAAAAAAAAAAAAAGAAGAAGAAGACAAGAGAGGAGATGCATTTTAAGTGGGCAAGATGGTCAAGAGGCAAGTTTTTCCCTCCAAGAGTAGAAGATCTTAACCATTCTAGTTACACTGTGACAACATTGGAATTTGGGCTCAGTAAAAGGATAGAGAGAGGTTGTAAAAATGAAAGAAAACTCATGGCCAATTTTTCATATGGATAATATTGTGCAAGGATAGTCCAACTAATGGCTTTCAATAGCCATAGTTGGTAGATCAAAGAGTATAGGAATTACCCAGAAATATTTCATTGTTTTTAAGACTCTACGTCTAACAGACATACTGACACAAAATGGAGATAGCCCTAGACTAAATATTAGGATACCTGGTTCTTGTCCTTAGTGACCACTCTCTGGTCATGTCCTCAGGCAACAGGCTTTTTTTTTTTTTTTTTTTTTTTTTCTTAAAAACGGAGTATTCTCAGTATTTTTTCTTAAAAACGGAGATAATTATACCTGCTAACCTTTCTCATTCAGTTATTAATGAGGATTTTGTTAAATAATCAATTCAATAATTCAGAAAACATAAAATCCTATACCACCAGTACAAATTCTGTTATATTCCTTTACAATCAATTTTCCTTGATACGATCACTCACACTTCATACATTCAAGGATTGCTCACAGTCTAGAGAAAAAGTATCTTGAACAGACCTATTCACATTTTCAGCTCCAACTATTCACTTCTGAATTCTTCCTGCCAGCAAATAAAGTGTTTTGACTAGTGCTTTTGCTTACCCCGACTTCAGAGAAAAAAAAACAAATCCTTTAAGAGTCAACTCAGGTTTGTCTGCCTTTTCAGATCAAGCCAGCCCATAATGATGTCCTTTCCTGTGAACTCCAACATCCTTTACTTTTTGATATCAACTTAGTCATTAATGGTATTCAGGCTTTTTACCATTGTTTTAATGCTGTTGCGCACTTTCATCTCATATGAAACTAAAATCTTGCCCTGCTTGTGTATGATCTCCCCAACTCTACCCATAAACGGAGGCTAGCAGGAACTATGGCTTTGGCATATTAGCATTTCCCTCATCACTGGGTGGTAAAAGACTCTGTTAAACAACTGAATCGATTTTCCGGCTGCTGCTGTGATCACTACACCGCGTAAATCTGCCCCGCACTGCAAGGCTCCCAGCTTTACAGTCACAACCCACAGCAGCTCAGCTTGGCCTTCTGAGTGCAAAAAAAAATCGGTCACAGTAATATTGTGGCTTACTCCAGGACTCACTTCACTCTTCATGGCCCTACCTGTGTTATGGCCACAGTTCATAAGGTAGGGTTATCTGTGATCACTGAGCTTGCTTGCACTACTAACGCCCCTAGTTCCACCCTCCAGGGAGGAGCTCTCAAGGCAGAAAGTCTGCCCTTAGCAACAAATACTGCCATGAAATTCAACTTTTCTTGCCATCTCTCCCAATATCTGGTTGACACAGATGGTTGTCAAGAAGGAATCATTTAGGGCTCCTGGGTGGCTCAGTTGTTGCGTGTCTGCCTTCTGCTTGGGTCATGACCCCAGAGTCCTGGGATCAAGCCCTGCATCGGGCTCCTTGCTCTGCGGGAGGCCTGCTTCTCCCTCTCCCACTCTCCCTGTTTGTGTTCCCTCTCTCATTGTGTGTGTCTCTGTCAAATAAATACATAAAATCTTTAAAAAAAAAAAAAAAAAGAAGAAGAAGAAGAAGGAATCACTTATTGTCTTCTCTTTTCTGCTCCATGAGTAGGAAAAGTAGAGCAGAGACAAGTGTGAAGCTAAGATATTTAATGAGATTAGGCAGGTAAAGGCTACTAAAGTCCACAGACTCTGGCCACTTACTTCCTAGCCCTGAGATTTCCAATACCATTACCCACCAGTCACATGGAGCTATTAAGCACTGGAAACTTTAGTGGCTAGTGCAACCAAAAACAACTTTCAATTTTAATTCACTTAAATGTATAAACTGAAGCAGAGTAAAACAGTTTTTCAGAAAGCATGACTTTATTATTTTGCCAGGACTGCTTTTCACTCTGTTGAAAATTTAGCATTCAGATTGAGATGTGCAACACATATGGGACCTTAAAGATGGTAATGGGGGGGCAAAACATAAGATAGCACTTTAATAAGTCCCTTATCAATTCCATGTTAACATCATATTTGGACATAGTGGAATACATAAAATATATAACTAAAATTAATTTCATCTTTTTCTTTTTCACTTTTTCAATGTGGTGACTGGAAAATTTAAAATGTGTGCCTTGCATTCCATTTCTATTGGACACAGCTGTTCTAGCCCGTCACCTAGTATTTTATAAACATTATTTCATTTCATGTTCACCACAGATTCTTGAGGTATCATCCCTATTTTATAGATGAGGAAACTGAGGTATAGCAAGAGTGAATGGCTTGTCCAATACCTAGTAAGTGATAGAGCTGAGATTCATACTCAGATCAGACTCCCACCACAGCCCACACTGAACTGATTGGGATACTTACCTTCCTTGAATTACAAAAATATTGATTAAATATGGTCATAAATTTATTTTTTGAATACAGTCTCAATCATCTAGCCAACTATAAGTATTGAAAAAACTCAGGGAGAAGAGAAGCAAAATCCAGTCTCATTTGTTTCCAAAACAGAATCCAAACTGGGCCAGCCACGTAATAAAAGAGCAAAATGGTGAGAAATGGCTGTTAGGGTCACAGAGGAACCAAAACTCAAATGAGGCTTAGGTTTAAATATTCCCGGGGTACCTGGGTGACTCAGTTGGTTAAAAATCTGCCTTTGGCTCAGGTCATGATCCCAGGGTCGTGGGATCGAGCCCTGTCAGGCTCCTTACTCCATGGGGAGCCCGCTTCTCCCTCTCCCTCTACCTGCGGCTCCCCCTGCTTGTGTACTCTCTCTCTCTCTCTCCCCCTCTCTGGCAAACCAACAAACAAATAAATAACTATTTCCCAAAGTACTATGTCATGAACAAGTACCAAAACAATGACTACAAATTACTCATTTCTCACAGTCTCTTCATTTCATTCCTGAAGGAATTCTTCCAAGTAATTCAAAGTCTTGGTCAATTGGCCTTCATCAAAATAACAGGCAGAATACAGGGATACTTTTTGAAGGTGAAGAATTGCTCCACAGGAGGCTAATTATTTGAAGCTTGAATTTACACTCGCTGCACATTAATTTCTGCACCTTATCAGACTCTCAAATTGCCTTTAGAAAATAATAGTGACAGTGACATCCAACCAGATTCCCTGATGCTGCTCTAGAGACCCGTTAACATCACGAAGGGGAATATGATTCTGTCACCCATTTTGTGAATCTAAATATTTTCTACAACTATTAAAAGGTAAGAGTAAGACTAACAGATGAGACTGGCTGTATAAGTCATCATGTTATTAGAGGTGCTGATTCTCTAGGTTTATTTCCTGAGTAAATAATATGCTTTATTAGTATAATAGTATCTGACACTCTATACCTGGGCTCTATGAATTATTGGTCAGACTAATAAACTCAAAGAAACCCCATCTGAACTTTTTTCCCCAACTACACACACACACACACACACACACACACACACACGTTCATTTTCTGTATATCTTTGCATATATGTGTGTGTTTGCTTGTATAGGTTGCACTTTGCGTTAGGACAAAAATACCTTTAGGGAATGAATGAGATGTACTGTTTGAAATCAGGTTAGATGTCACTTTAGAGAGTGACAGCAGGTGAGACCAGAACTTTCTTGTCTGTGCAAGCTCTATCCAGATTGTAAAACAGAAGAAGCTGCTCTCTTTCGAGTAGATAGAAATGAGCTCTCCTCTTGAAATCGGAAGTATACCTACCCAGATGCCTGGTCTGTGTCCCTTCACCAAACCGGCCCTGCAGCTGATGAGCCGTCAGTTAAAGTGTAAGTCAAACATATAGTAAAGGTGCATTCTCTCACAAGAGTTATTTGCATTTTTATAAGAAACCCTTCAAGTCTGAAAAGATTTATGCCACTCAGGAATAAATAGGTTACAGGGTAAGTTTCCCAGGCAGGTATTGCGGAGAAAATAAAAAGCAGTCCACGTCCTCCGATGTTGCCATTTTGCCCGCACTACACCAATCTCGGTCTTACAAGTACTTCTTTGCTGGAAATTCACATCTAAGTTCGACCCTTCAACCAGCTTTCCCTCCTGTTTTCCTTCTTTCGCTCCTTCAACAAATATTTATGGAGAATGCCAAATATTTAGTACCTACACCAGGCCCATGTAAATACGGATCTTTTAGATATGGGCTTAGATGGGGGATGTAAGCATAAGGAATAGTCAGTCGGCAAACGTGAAGCCCTTCAGAAATAATGGCAGAGACAGAAAACCGGATGCCCGCACAAGTCCTGTCGGAGAAGGGACGTAACAGTAGAATCTTTCAGCTCTCTTTGAAGCCGCTGCTGCTTGTTTTGCTCCTAGAGCTTTCTCCAGCTGCTGTCACATCTGTCTGAGCTCACAGCAAGCTTGGCTGGTATCTGCTATGTCAACTCCTGCTGGAACCTGGCACCTCTACTCTTCTATCAGCCCAGATCATCATCATGACCACCCAGGCTGACCTCGGTCCCAGCCAGCGGCTCTCATTGTAGACTCCCTGTGAGAGGCACACCTCGCGCGACAGACAGTCACAAACGACTCCCCGCGGCTCTGGGAAGAGCTGCTAAGCGCAGTCATATTTTATCAAAGCCTTTGATCTCGGGTTTGATCTTTGCCGAGATCTGTGACACAAACAGATCTCGACTCACATAGCAACTGGTGCTTACTAACTCAGTTCCCCCTTTTTATTTTGAGCACCCTACCGCCTATATATGAATGTTGTCTAACAGGATCCAGGGTTAAAGGAAGTAAGGTAAAAATAGGCGCTCTGTAATAAAGAACATTTTTTTCATTCACCGTATTGGCTCATTTCAGAGCCCCATGCTTGTGCAAGGCTTTTTATTTGTTCTTGCCTGGAGGGCATCAGAAGGTCATTTTCTGTCTGTTTCTTTTTTGGCTAGAAATAGGTGAGTTCTAGAAGAGCCATGAGGTTAAAATCTTTCTAACTGCTCTGCATATTAATTCTATTATGTAAATGCGTAACATGTTAAACATGGATCATGAGTAACTGAATTACACTTCAGCAAGAAATGGCAAAAAATAGTCCTGTTTTTCTTGTAATTTCAACAGCTCTTTTAAAAAAAAAAAAAAGTCATGATTTGGGGCTCAGTGGGTTAAAGCTTCTGCCTTGGGCTCAGGTCATGATCTCAGGGTCCTGGGATCAAGCCCCGCATTGGGCTCTCTGCTCAGCAGGGAGCCTGCTTCCTCCTCTCTCTCTGCCTGCCTCTCTGCCTCCTTGTGATCTCTCTCTGTCAAATAAATAAAATCTTTTAAAAAATAAATAAATGAGGCATGATTAAAGGAAAATTTGAACTAATTGTAGACAAAAGAATTCTGAAAACCCAGGAAAAGTGAAAGAAGTCAGGCATATTGAACGGGATGACAAAAAGGAAATCATTTAGAGCTTGAACACCTGACAGGGCAAGGACTGTGAACTGGATTCTTTAGGGAACAGGAAGCCCCTGTGGGATTTAAGAGTAAGAATGGAAATGCCAGACCCTCAGAAAGAATCATTGGAACAGTGGCAGCGGTCAGAAACAGTACAGATGCACTGCTTACAAGTGAAGCGGTTCTGGGAAGAAAGTCATTCAGGTAAAGGCTAGGGCAGCAGTGGAGGGAGAGAGAAAAAAGCTACAAATAAAAAGTGAAGCGGCGAGATTTGGCAATCGATGCAACAAGGAAAGGGCAAAGACGTATAAAGCTATCGCTGAGGTTGGGGGTTTGGATGTCAGAAAGACTAAAACTCGAAGCTGCTGCCGCCTGTGAAATACTATTAAGGAGATAATGACAGGGGGAAAGACAAGAACAAGGAAAAAAAAAAAAATAACATCTTATCCTCGCTCCTTCCCGACATCACCAGATTGACCATCCCCAGGACTTCAGAGGCACATCAAAAACAGACCAGAAAGCATTCTGAATTCAAGAAATGTAGTTTCAGATACATGAGAAAAATGCCACCCCACCATGATGAGAACAAAAACAAGCACATTGCCCAATGAGCCGGGGCAGGAGATCGTAAGTTAAAGATTTAGCCACCGATGGACTCAGCGTATCCGTTTTTTTATTTTGCAGTAAAATATGAGCCATAAAGAAGAATTAGGAAGAGGAGGAACATGGCGTTAAAGACAGCTCTGGTCTAAAAATTCGGTAACTTGGGATTTAATGTCCACCTGTGGATCCCCTTGACAATACCTCCCCTGGTTTTCTTCCTGCCTCTGTGTCTGTTCCTACTCAGTCTTTATTCCTGGCTGTTCTCTCTGCCCCAAATCCGAATTTTGGAGGGGCCCAGAACCTAGCTTGCAGTTCTCTTTTCTATCTGTTCTCCTTCCCTGAGAGACTCTACCTTGTTCCAGGGCTTCCAATACCCTCAGTACATAGACGATTCCCAAATTTCTCTCTATAGTCCTGACCTCCTCATTCAGCTCCAGACATATAAGCTAACAGCACGACAGCCCACTGAAAATCCCTATGGAGATATGCCACACGCATCGTTTCAATTTCTTTCCCAATCCATGTGTTCCTTCCCCAGTGTACCCATCTCAGCATACCAGCATCCCCAGCAGCCCAGACAACCAAGCAAAAAACTGAGCGACAACCTCATTCTTCTCTTTGCCTCACGTTGATATTCAAAATAAATCACAACCCTGCTCTTCTTTCAAACCCACATCTTCCACTCTTATCACCACCATTCACTTGACCATAGACTTGAGCAACACAGGGGCGAGAGGCACCAGCCCCCACCCCCACAGCTGGAAATTCACGTATAATTTTCAACTCCACCCCAAAATGTAACTCCTAATAGCCTACTACTGACTGGAAGCCTTACTGAGAACATAAACAGTTGACCGACACATATTTAGTTTGTCATTGTACTCTTACAGTAAACTAAGCTAGAGTAAAGAACATGTTAAGAAAATCATAAGAAAAAATACATTTGCAGTATTGTAGTGTATTTATTTTTTTTTAAATCTGTCCATCAGTAGACTCATGGGGTTCAAACCCATGTTGTTCAAAGGTCAATTGTGATAACCTACTAGGTGATCCTCCCTCTGCCGGGATGGTATTTCAGAAATATATGTCAGCTCTTACTCTCATGCCTTGTGTATGTGTACACAGACTTGCTCTGTGTAACAGGCAATAAATATAAGTATAAATATAAATATATTCCCACAGTGAAAAACAAACCAGTCATCAAAACCTGAAAAGCCTCAGTGATCTGGCCCTTGCCACCACTCCTACTTCACCTGGTTACTCACTACCCTCCAGAGACACAGGCTTTATCTCTGTTTCTCCTGCTTGGCCAACCTCAGTCTTTACACTGGCGGTTCCTCTGTTTAAACAGTGTTCTCCCTTACATATCTTGGTAAGCCTGGCTTCTCCTTTTCATTCAGATCTCAATTTGTCACCACCTCAAGTAGAATTCCTTGAACACCAACTCTCAAGGGGCCCACAGTCACTCTGTCAGATTCTACTGTTTCCTCATCTTTTTGGCTCTCACAACTCTGAAATCTTGCTCTTTTTTTTTCCTCTCTTAACTCTTAAACGTGCTCCCGTGAGAAGATGGTTCTTTTTGTGTTTCATGTGTTCACCAGTCCATCCCCAGCTCCTAAAAAAGTGCTGAGAACATAGTAGATACCCAATAAATATTTGTTACTTAATCAGTCTGGGCCTGTTTCTTCATTGGTAATATAAAAGGGCTTTATTGGATGACCTTCGAATTTCTTTCCAGCGCCATCATTTATTTTAAATTCAAAGGAGGATGTAATAGGAAAAGTTTAATAGATAGACTCTGAGATTAATACAATGTAGATATTTAATAGGTGTTTGCTAAACAAATAAAATTATTCCCAAGCTGTTCCTTTATATGTATGCAAAGATAAAATTGCCAGAGACTCTGACATACTGCTTCTCTGTGTGCAAAGGGACGGTTTGATTTGCTTCCCATTAATCTAATCTCTTCTAATTCTCCTGAGTAAATGCCACCATGGGCAAAACCTCACAAACACCAGACGATGGGCGCTGACCCCCAGCTGGTACGCAACAGCGTTGCTACGTTCCTGTTCTGATTGGTCCTTATCCATGCCATATGGCTATGGAATATATTGACTCTTCTCCAGTCCAAGGCTTTATGTAAGCATGTCAATGCCCAGCACTTTCAAACAAGGGTCTTGGTTAAGGACTCCCAGTTAATATTGTAGGCAACAATGAACTCTAAGCCAATTTGCTATTCTAAACCAAGGACCAGAAAGAGTGCACGCAGAATGTTGGTCATATTTGTTTACAGCATACTCAACAGTAGAATCAATAAAGAGCCTTCCCAAAAGTTTTTGTGTGATTCCTCATAGATTGTTTTGGAGTTTGTGTGCTTTGTTTTATTTTTTTGTTTTGTTTTGTTTTGCATTCTTCTGAATTGAATTTTGATGAGTCTTTTTTTTTTCTCCTAGAAATACTTTTCCCAGTTATTACACATTCAGTGTTGTAACGTGTATTTGTCAGAGCCGCAGTGGAGAAGCACTTGAGAAAGTGATTTAAAGATGTTATTGCTGCCATTTGTTTATGAGTTTCCTGAGGAAAGCCTGTGCGTCATATGGATTTCTGCCATATCAAGAATTACTTTGTCTTTAAAAAGTTCAAATGCTGTAGCTGCATCATGGACCACTTTTTGTGATCTGTTCTCAGTCTCCTTGAAAGATATTGGAAATAAATAAAATCTAATTAGAACAACAAAAAAAAAAAACAGAGCAATACTTAGGCTCAGCTTTTTCAGTACAGCAATGAATCAGCTTTATAATTATTTTAAAGTGTCAGAACAATTTGTCTTCATTTTATTACAATAACTTCACAATTAGTGCTCATTGGCCACTCTTCACCTCTTTAAAATTTCATCATAAGTAAAAACTCTGTTTCATAATGAAATTTCTACTTAAATATCTGGATTTATTAAAGTTAAATAGAAAATGGATATTTAAAATAATAGAAGCTGTTCAATTTTTTTTAAGGAAGCTTAACATTTTTAAGTTTTCAATATTCTCTTTCTTTTCAACCCTGAAAAATACTGAAAATATTTTCAAAATCACTTATAATTCATAAGGTTGGTTTTTTTTTTAATGTTATTTCCTGATGAACACAAATGACACAATAAAGACTAAACCATAATACAATAACAGGTTGTGAGTTTTTTGGAAAAAGAACTTGTGGTCTGTATTCCCCAGAGTACAGGGTAACTTACAAAGGATAGGCACTCAATTTAAATGAAAGTATGAAATTCACAATACTCTTTATTTTTGCGTGGGCAAGCAAAAATCAATGAGACTGTTTTGATTAGCTTTTTCCAGCCATGACCATTCAAGAGACATTGGCCAGACAAATCTACTTCCCTAATGGGTATTCATATTCAAGTCGCTAGAAATGTTTCTGTTTCTAGGCAGCAACAACTTCAGAAACATCAGAAACAAATCATGGTGAGACCAAAAACTCAGAGGCAGATGAGATTCATTGATTCACAGTTCGATCTTAAAAAAAAAAAAAAAAAAAACTTTCCTTAGTTTAGAAAAGTAACCTATCAGGGGCACCTGGGTAGCTCAGACAGTTAAGCAACCACCTTCGCACAAGTCATGATGTCCAGGTCCTGGGATCAAGCCCCGTATCCAGCTTCAGCAGGAAGTCTGCTTCTCTCTCTCTCTCTCTCTTTCTCTCTCTCTTTCTCTCAAATAAATAAAAACCTAAACAAAAATTAAAAAGTAACTTATCAGGAACCCCCTGAATTGGCCAGTTTCCCCAGGATCTTCTGTAGTTTAAGTTAGCATCAAACTAGACTTCTCAGACCTCTTCAGACAAATATTGACTCCCTGCCCAATAATGGCTCCTCTGTCATGAAACATCAGCAAAAGCTATACAAAGTTCTTGTTTTCTGCTTCAAATTAAAAAACAAAAAAACAAAAACAAAAACAAAAACAAAAAAACACATGTCTCTGATGATAATGAAGTGTTGTTTGTTTTGGTTTGGTTTTTTACTAGTTTTGCTATTGCTTCCTCATATAAAGTCTGTTTCGAGCAAATGAAAAAGTACTTTGTCACCCTTGAATCATTTTTATTAAGCTCACCAATCAAATAGGCATCTCTAAAGCACATAAAAAGAAATCTTTGGTCTCATGTTTTATTATTTTTTTGTCTCATATTTTAATGTTATTAAGGTGATAAAGATAGGAGATATTAATTGTTCCCAACAAGAACGTTCTGGAATACTCTTTGTTCAATTTCAAGCACCTCATTACTAGATATTTGCAGACTTCTATAAATAGAAGTCAGAAGGGCTGAAGGCTAACGTGATTTATGCACATGAAAAGGTCAAAAGAACATCAGGGAAGGCATACAATTAATCCTCATTAATCTGGCCACAGATTATTCAAAATCAGGGCTTTGTGGAAATCAGGTAAAACCTGGATTTTTACATAGTCTAGGCATGAATGATTATACATTAAATGATGATCAAGGGTTACTGAGTATGGTTAAGATGGATAATTTTTAAAAGGCGAGATAGTCTATTCTGGATAATTTGGGGACAGAATAATAAATTAGTTGTGTCTTGGAACATTTATTCCTCAATTTTGCACACACAAAAACAAAACAAACAAACAAACAAATAAACCCAAGAACCTATATTGTAATCACTTTACTCAGGGATGATCTGATGTCTGAAAAATTGATTAATGCTAAGCACATTCAAAATTGGCCAATGCAAAAAACATAACACTAAGGTTTACGCTTACAATTAAGAAGATTTTCAAAATAATTGAAATAGATCATACGCACACACATAATAACAGGTTAATATCCAAAATACATAAAGAATTCACACAACTCAATAGCAAAAAAAAAAAAAAAAAAAAAAAAAAAACTAACAAACCACAAATAATATAAAAAAAGGCAAAGGACCTGAATAGACATTTCTCCAAAGACATGCAAATAGTCAATAGGACTATGAAAAGGTGCTCAAAGTCACTAATCATCAGAGAAATGCAAATCAAAACCACAATGAAATATCATCTCACATCTGTTAAGAAAACTTTAAAAAACAAAGGTTAGCAAATGTTACAAGGATATGGAGAAAAGGAAACCTTTGTATACTATTGGTGGGAATGTAAATCAGTGGAGCTACTATAAAAAACGGTATGGAAGTTCCTTAAAAACTTAAAAATTGAATTACCAGTATATATCCTGAATTGAAATCAAAATCTCAAATAAATATATGCACTTCCATGTTCACTGAAGCATTATTCACAATAGTGAAAATGTAGAAACAACCTAAATGTCCGTGAACAGACACATGAAGAAAGAAAGTGCTATATACATAAAATGAAACACCATTCGGTCTCAAAAAAAGAAGGAAATCCTACCACTGGCAACAACAGGCATGGACATTGTGCAACAGTGAAGTAAGCCAGACACAGAAGACAAATACTGCATGAATTTACTTACATGTAGAATCTAAAATAGTCAAACACATAGAAGTAGAAAGTAGAACGTTGGCTGCCAGTGTCTGAGAGGAAGGGGAATTAGGGAGATGTTGATCCAAGTGTATAAATTTCCAGATATGCAAAATAAATAAGTTTTAAAGTTCTACTGGACAACATAGAGCATATTACTAATAATATTGTATTACAAAATTAAAAATTTGCTAAGAGGGTAGATAGATCTTATGTTCAGTCCTCTTACCACCAATGAAAACAAAAAAACCAAGGGGTATGAAAGGAAACACTGGACTTGACAGATAAGTTCATGACCTTGATAGTGATGAGAGTTTCATAGGTGTAGACTTATCTCCAAACATATCAAGTTGTGTACACTCAATATCTACAAACTTTTGTATGTCAATCCTATTTTAATAGAGTACTTAAAAATAAAATAAATAAAATAAGAAGAAGAAATTGGAGTCATAATCAGATGACTGCTTGGGGAAAATATGGTTAGAATAAAGGCAAGGCTGTGTTTCCTTTAAGTAGGATAATTTGACCCAAATTGTAGAGAAAGGTTACAATTAGTTCCATCTATTAGGCGTTGATTCTGGTTAACATTAGTAAGGGCATTTTCTTGCCTTGGCCCTAGATATTAAGATGCATAGTTTACTTACAGATCATATCATCACATATTCAAATCACACAACCAGCAATAGTATGTTTTTTTTTTGTTTTTTTTTTGTTTTCTTTGTGTGTTTTTTTTTGTTGTTGTTTTTTATTTATTTGACAGAGAGAAATCACAAGTAGATGGAGAGGCAGGCAGAGAGGGGGGGGAGCAGGCTCCCTGCCGAGCAGAGAGCCCGACGAGGGACTCGATCCCAGGACCCTGAGATCATGACCCGAGCCAAAGACAGCAGCTTAACCCACTGAGCCACCCAGGCGCCCCACCAGCAATGGTATGTTTTAAGCAATAAAGTTCTCCCTCTTTAAGCATGATCAATGATTTCAGTGGCATAATATATGGTTTCCTACCACACAGCTATAAATAGGTTTAAATAAGACTTTAAAGTAGTGATTACTTAAGTTTTAAGAAGGAAGAATAAAAATGGATATATTTTGGTTTTCATGATGCAATATCTTTGTACCCTGATACTGAGTAATTAAATAATTTACTCTTTCGATTCTACTACATGCTAAGTACTGTGCTAGGCACTGGGAATTTTATGGTAAACCTGCAGGGACTTTGCCTTCATAGAGCATTCTGCACTTCATAGTGGAATAACATAGACTGCATTTTTAAAAACAGTATCTCTTTGAGTTTCCTCCAATTAGTGAATTTCTCGGACTATCTGGTATAGCTCATGTGGTTAGTTACACATGCAAGTCTCATAAAGTCAGTGAGAACTCCCAAGGAAATGGAAATTGTATAATGTGATTCAGTATGTGGGTGCTTAAAGAACATGTAAATTAATTGTCTACTTGATTATTTTCCTGCTATATGGGAGAAAAATTGCCCACTGATTACATATTGCCAATAGCAGAAAGTTATTTGAAATGGACATTTGTTGTTTTTCACCATGCTTTTGAGCCCAAATACTGATGAGACTACTGCTATGAAATTATAATAAAAGTCAATAGGAAAATAAAAATTTATATTTAATTTCTACTTCACAAATCTCTCAAATATATACCTAATACAAAAACACATTGCAAAAGTAGTCTTAATGGTTAAAAAAAGAAAAAAGAAAGAAAGGGTAGCAAAAAACTAATTTAAAAAGGAAAAAACCAAAATAATGGAAGAATCAAGAAAAGGCAAACTCGGTTATAAGTCACTAGGACAAGAAGACCTGATCTCAATTCACTTTCACCAACATTTGCTGGGCTCCCCCAGGTGCACGGCAGTGTGCTAGTTTGGAAGAAAATACCAAGATAAGTAAGAAATAGCTGTGCTCCCCACAGTTGCACAATTTTGTGGGGATTTATTTTCTTCTCGTTCTAATTTCTCTAACTCAGGATGCATAAAGGGTATGATTCTAAATGAATATCCGGCCCTCCCCGTATATTACTGGATTGTCTGAGAGTTAATGAGAGGTTTAAGAGGAGAAATTAAAACACTCACAAGAGCCCTCCATTGGTCAGACCCCCTTGCACAGTGATTGAGCTTTTCTGTTGCATTTTCATGGCAATATCTCTCTGGGTTGTTTGTGAGTTTGTCTCATCAGTAAGAAGAATCTCATTGTGCCACCCACCAAGCACGCACTTGCTAATCACTGTTAATTGCCTACAATTGAGATCAGCAGACTGTTCACTGAGTACAGTGATGGGCACTTAACTTATCGGCACAGAGGTTTCCTGTGTGCCCATTTCCACTAATGGATCGTTTGTCCTCAGAATTGGAAGTCTCAGCATCAATCACATAAACCAGACTCAGTAGGCAGAAGTGCTCACCTTCCTCTTCACCTCCAGGAGGAGGGCAAGACAGAGAGGTGCTTACATCTGGCCAGAAGGTACACAGCTTTTGTGGAGAGCCAAATCCGTTTGCTCCACTGGTAGAGCTCAAAATAAGGAACTCCTAGAGAGGCAAAATATTCTGAAACAGAGATGATGATGATGATAAGAGGCAGAAAATTTCGCTGTCATCTCTGTTTTCAGACTCCCTGCCAACACGCCACAGCACTACACGAAAAGTTAAAGAATGCCTCCAGAGATTACCGAAGTGGCGATCTTCTTCCTAACTTCCTCAAAAGCTGCTTCCTTCTAAGGGGCTACCATCCACTGTCCATATGGAGACAAAGTCACAGTGATCGGAGACTAACCTCTGACAGCATATGAATCTGATGCACAAGGAATTAGGAAACAATGCTTTCCATCACCAATCATTGGGCCCATATGTCTTCCTCCACAGGTCAGAAGGGATACAATTAAACCTATGTTTGATGTGATTTACATTTCCTTCTAGTTGTAGCATATATGTCTCAATACTGAGGATTAATGCTCCTTAAAGAGGGGCATTTCCCTGGAGTTTGTTAGATCTCCAGCATACAGTAAGCAGGATAACCTTACCCCTTACATTCCCAAGCCATTCTTCCTTCACCTCCCAAGAGCACTATTTATCGTTAAAGCTTCTCGTTTTAGGTTATTAAGAAAAAATTGCTCTGACCCTTGTTAAAATGGAAAGGAAGATTTTATTCAACACTATTGTGATAGATCTCAAGATTCTTATAGTTGAGGAGAGACATCAGGCTTAATTCTGAATACACCAAAACAGCTGAAGATTTACGACCAATGGGGGTGTCAGTCGATAGAAAATGACTAAGGGGAGACATGGAGAGTAGGTAGACTCTTACTAAACTGACCTAATGGGATAATTGATGAAGGCAGGCCAGGATAACCAGGGATCAAGGGAGGGCAGGTTCTCACTAAACTGACTTAATAGGATTCATCCTAAAAGTGGATTCAGCAGAGCGAAGGGAGGGCCCAAGGATGAGGTCTAGTCTAAGGAAGGAAGGAAAGAAGGAATGCTCACAGGAACCTGCCAAATGTTTGGTCAAGGAGAAAACCTTCATCAAGTGGAGGCAGTGACCCTAATAATAGGCTACCCTCTGTTTAGAGGTTACAAGGGTTAAAAACAGATTTCTTAAAATAAGTATTTTATTGGAGCTTCCAAAATCAACCAGCCAGCTAGGAAAAAAAGAAGCCCCGCTCAAATCGACTTGAGTTTCGGTTTACAAAAGATAATTTAGATTTGTAGGTTATGTATTTTTAATAATGCTTCTCCCTTCCATCCCCAACTCAACCTGCTTTGACCTCCACAGGTATTTCCCTCGACTTTCAAGTCTTCCAACTATCCCCTGTGCCTCCTTGTCCCTTCCTTGATTTTCACCATCTTTGTTTCACCTCCTAAACTCTTCCATCTGCACCTACCTTACCTCAAGCATTTAGGTTTGATTTTATATCAGCTTATAGAAATTCCTGGATTCAGTCTAGTTATTATATTGTGGGTCTGATTATCATTGTCCCTTCCGAATTTTATCCCTTGTCCTTAGGTAAGCGAATAAGGAGATTTTCTAAACCTTCCATCTATTTTCATCGAGATCAAGTGCACCGATATCATCGTTAGGATGTGAGTCTTCCGTTTCCTTGATTGGAAACAGCTGTGAGCTTTGAAACCATGGGTACTCTCGCATGGTCATGGAGACTGTGGAAAAGAACAAGAAATCCTTTATAAAATGAGGGTGTAGGATCTAGGATCTACGAAATTCTTGTAGAGAGCAGGCCTTATGAGAGTTTTTGCATTGTTCTCTCTGGCCTCAGATTCATAAAATACCAATTTGTGTCAGGTAATTTTAATAATCAATTAATGCCTTTTTTAATGTCTTCATTGCTTTCATCTCCACAGCCACAATATCCCATCTGATTCTTTTCCACACTCTAAGCACCTGAACTTGAGTATGAAACGTACCAAAATGGTATTGTAGTATACATCTATTATAATATTAACCAGTGACATTCTCGTCCTGGAAATTATCCACTCAAACTCTTTGTGAACTTTTATCTTGTGTTGCCTGATACTTTCTTCTTGATTTGCAGGTTCTTTATACTTTAAGCTATTAATCCTTTTTCATTCACATACTTTAAAAATATATTCTTCAATTGTTTCTTAATGTTTATATTCAATACCTATTGTTAAACAGAAGAAATCTTTAATGTTACTGTAATCAAACCTATTACTCTTCCTCTATTTGTGATTAATCCATTTGTTTCTTATTTAAAAAAATAATCTCTCCCACCAAAAAATAAATAAAGAATAATAATTTAAAATTTAAAAATCTCTCCTAGACTCAAGGTCATAATGATATCCTGAATTTTGTTCTATTGGTTATATAACATTTCCTTTTACATATAGGTTTTTAGTCAACTTTGACATTAATGATGCAAGGATGCAAGGATGAAGTCTATTTCCCAATAGCATTTGTTAAATAATCATTTTTCTATTAGTTATGAATCCACCTCTACTGTATATGTAAATATATATATATATAAGTATTTGATATATACGTGTATACACATACACACACACACAAACACATACACGATCTATCTATCTGGTAAAATAATACCTTATTATTTGGTCAGGTAAGTCCTCTCTTTACTTTTGTGGGTATGAAGGGTATTGCCTATTGACTGATATTTAGCTCTCCATGAATTTTAGTATTACTTTGTTCAATTCTCAAAAATATCACATTGGAATTTCTAATAGAGTTTCAATATGCTTATAGATTAGGTAGGGAAGAATTAACATCTTTACAATGTTAAGCTTTCTCATTCACATTTCTCATTCTATTGTCTTCAAATAGCAGAAATAGGAGACAATACCCCATATGCACCCCCAAAAATCTTTAGATAATGACAAAATGATCTAGTTAGCTTTTATGTAAATGCTAGATACTTGAATAAAGACTTATTTGGAGGAAATTAGGATTTATTCCAATTAGTTTTTCATTTATAAGGCAAAAAGTAGTGAGTTGCTCAGGCCTAGTCAAAGTAGTTTGTCGTGACTTGTTTCCAATACACTGGGAGACAAGGAAGCTGCATCATAAAGTTCTTACTTCATCAATCAATATAACTATTGGAGATGATTTCTGGATTGCCTTTTAACTCTAAATGTGACAATTTTGTAGTCTGTAAAGTTTTCTAATTTTGTAAAATTTCTAAATGTCAGAAGTTTTGCTATAATTTACACAGTCTTCCTTATTGCATAAAAGTTACTTCTATTATTTTTTTTTCAAATTTCTTAAAAGTGCTTTGATTCTTTATGGGTTATTTTATTTTTTTTAAGATTTTATTTTATTTTATTTGACAGAGAGAGAGAGATCACAAGTCACTGTTCCTCTCTGCTTCTGGGCCAGCTCTATATTCACTCACATCACTCATCAAAGTGCTCAAGAGGAGCAAAACTCAGATGGAGCTCAGGGCACTGACCACACGGATTGTCCTCCAGACAGTGACATGGGTTAATTGGTTGAACAGCGCTGATTATTTCTTTTGAGTATATTTCTTCTAATAGCAGTTAATCTCTTGAGTTGTACAAGGTTCCAGTCCACATTTCTAAACTATTTCCAAATCAGCATAGTAAGAACTTTCCAAACATTCTCGGCCAAATATTCTAAACTTACCATATTATCCTGATAACTTTTTCCATGAAAAAAATAAATGAGGGCCTAACTTGGCCCCACTAATCTTTTGACGGTTTTTAGTAAATGCCATTTTCCACTCATAGTGCCCCAAATTATCCCTTTAATAATCTCTCTCAGAGTCTTACCCAAATTTAATGATAAAAACCTACCCCTGTCAACATCAGGCATGTATACATAGGCTCTCCCCCTGATTCTTAGTTTCTTCTCATCATATTTTATTGTAATTTTCCATGTATCTGTGACTGAAGGCAAGCGTTGTATCCAAGGGACAGTGCCTGACACACGAAGTACTTGTTGAATGAGAAAGTGAAAACAAAACAAAACAAAACAAAACCCCTCACTCATTTATAGCAATTAAAATTGAAGGCATTCACAAGATTTTAGATAACCAGTGTGGTGGAAAGACTAGTCTAACGTAGTACCCATGATTTCTACCTTCTGGTATTTATACCTTAAGGTAAGTGGAATCTGTGATTATGTCTAACCAAGTGAATACATCAAAGGCAATGGGGTATATTTGTTTACAAGCGTACAACTATATTACATAATATTGTAATGCCCATCTTGTGAGGAGACTCCCCCCTTCCTTAACAGTTCTAAGGAACTAAGAAATCATGCAGGGTAGACCTACATGCCAAGAAACTGAGGGTAGCTCCTTATCAACAGTCAACAAGAAACTGAGGCCCCCAAGCCAATAACCACTAAATATTGAACATTACCAATACCGTGTGAGCTTGGAAGCAAATCCTTCCCCAATCAAACCTCAAATGAAATCTCACCAGTTGACCCCTTGACTTAAGTTTTAGAAGGGACTCAGATAAGCTGTGTTTTGACTTTTAAGTCACAGAAACTATATATCCAAATCATCCAGGAAGCTTTGTAATTACATACATGTACCAACCTCAACCCTCAGAGTACTTTGAAAGAAGCCCCCAGGGGATTCTGATGTTTACCACTTGGGGAAAACTCCTGACCTAAACTAACAGCCAGTTTTATTATAAAAATTAAAAATGAAACTATGTACGAGTAGTACATTTCTCATTATCACAGTGCTAATGACTACCAGTCAGGACACTTTTCCCCTTTCACACTAATACCTTTATACATACCCTGTGTACTGACTACTCTGTTCACAAATACATGAAGGGTCTCACACCTTTCAATTTAAATAAATAAATAAATAAATAAAGTGGGGGAATACTTTGTTACACCTTCTCTGTATTTCTATTCTGCTCACTCTTTTCAAAGTTCTAGCCCTGTAACTGCCTTTTTACCACTCACTCCCATGTTCTATGACTTTTGATCTTAGTAAATCCATTCACTAAAATACCTATAACCTCTTAGGATCCACAAGATAGCATACTCACCTTGTTCTTTTTCTTCTATTATGGTGGCACAGCCCTAAGTGATAATAAAGGACGGATGCAAAGATAAAGAACAAAGATTACTGCCCTAATTGGGAGGGAGACAAACCATAAGTGACTCTTAATCTCACAAAACAAACTGAGGGTTGCTGAGGGGAGGAGGGTTGGGAGAGGGTGGTGGGGTTATGGACATTGGGGAGGGTATGTGCTATGGTGAGTGCTGCGAAGTGTATAAACCTGGCGATTCACAGACCTGTACCCCTGGGGATAAAAATATATGTTTATAAAAAATAAAAAATTAAAAAAATAAAAATAAAAATAAAAATAATAAAAAAATACATTATATGTTTATAAAAAAATTTTTACATCTAAAAAAAAAAAAGATTACTGCCTTAGACCTCCCTTGGTTTTGGATGGTTTATGCAACAGAATACCACTGAAGGGGGCAGGAACTACCATCAACCCCAGGGTCCCAACTTAATAGTTGACTTTACTACCCAGTCCCCTTTTCTCCTAGTAAATAGAGAAAACTCTGTTTTACATTCTCAGACTCACCGAAGAGGAAGTGGGCCAGAAGCTATTTCTTAAGAAACTATAAATACTATAGAAATAAAACTTTGGAAAGCTTGAGCTAAGGACAAGGATTTGGAAAGTCTCTTTCCCAACAAGCCAAGCTTCTTATTTTCCTATCTTGAAGCATCTTTGTGGTCTGAGGCCTGTAGCAAGGAGAGGGAAGAATAGTTCGGTCATACCTGGCAGCCTACAGAACCCACGTAAAGACAGTATTCCTGTTGATACAACATCTTCCTTTGGCTAAAAAGGTAGTCTCTTATTTAAGTGGTAAGAAGTTGTTGATTTTGGTTTGGTAATATTATATTAATTAGAAGGGAGGGAGTCAATCAATTAGAATTGATTCATTCTAATTAATTAATTAATTAGAAGGGAGGGAGTCAATCAAATCTAAGACGGTAACCAGACCCTCTTAGAGCCAGGCAGGAACCAAGAGCAAAAGCATCGCCTAATGAATAAGGTGATCTGAACGAATATAAAGGGCAGAAAAGATTCTCGTTCTAGTACTGTCAAAGCAGAGTATTCAAGGTATGCTTTATTCTTAACCAGCTGTGCATTCAGTCTTTGCTTTTCCCTGAAGACTGCAAGTGGTGTTGAAGTATGCCTATCAGTATTCCACTAACGGACACATGTCTCCATATTTTTGCTATTTTGTTCACATTTATCATAAGAATCTTGGTCTCCTAGCCCCATCTGCGACCTCTTGGTCTTGATTCCAGAACCACCGTTCTTATCAGAGATTATAGATTTTGAGTGCATCTAGGTCAGCCCTGCTTATCATATAATATCCTTGCCTCTGGCATGCACCTGCCTTTCTTGTAAAACAATCTTTTCTCTACCTTCCTTAGGTCCCTTTTACATGGCTCCATTTTTAAACAATTCATGCTTTGCATGTTAAATCCAACTTACCAATGCAACTCATACCCTTCAGTGAACACTCTGTAAAAAGCCTCTTTCTTATCCTGAAGCAAGAGGCTCAGAAGTTACACTGACAAAAGTTTCTGGTCCGTCGGTGTCTGTGGCTGCAGTGATGCATTCTTCACCGAACCTATCTGATATCTGTTCTTTCAGCTATTCTGAAAGAGAGAAGCTATTCTATCAACAAACAGGGCAGTCTGTGTCCTCCTGGCTATCCCCAGACTGAACTATATTTCCACTAATTAAATTGTGCTCCTTCATTTGCAGAACCAGAGCTTGAACTTGAGAGGGTTCCTTCTAAACTTATAATCACCCTTTCCCTATAAATCCACTCAAAGCTGACCTCAAAACTATAATTTCCCTCTTGGGTCTCTGAATTCTTTCTTCCCTGAATTCATTTTGGTTTCTCTCTTTGTCCCAAGGTTTATATGTACTGCAAAGTTTTGATGGGACCCAAGTTTGTCTCTAAAAGGATCCCTCCAGGAATGCCTGGGTGGCTTAGTGGGTTAAGCATCTGCCTATGGCTCAGGTCAGGATCCCAGGGTTCTGGGATCGAGTCCCACATAGGGGCTCCTTTCTTGGTTGGGAGCTTGCTTCTCTCTCTGTCTGCCACTCCCTCTGCTTGTACGTTCACACGTGCTCTCTCTCTCTCCCTCTCTCTCTCTGACAAATAAGTAAGATCTTAAAAATAAATTTAAAAATTTTTAAATTAAGTAAAAGGATCCCTCCAATATAACATCAACTTTCTCAAGATATTTCTGATTTTTCTTTCATATGATCGCTTGGAAAGATTTCCAACTCCCCTCTGTCTTTCCATTTTTGCTGGGAAAAGAGAACTGCTTTCTACCACTGGTAGCTTAAAAAATAATAATTTCTTTTTTAAACCGCCATGTATAACAATTTACAACATACTTTTAGAACAGCGTAACAGAGTAAATATATTTTCTTTCAGATTAAATAATTAAAATAATCTTCTTCCAATAAATGAAAAGTAAGTAATATACAATTTCCATTTCAAATTAGGTCATTTAACAAGTCAAAGCCTGCTGATCCAAGACCATGGGTACCGTAAAGAATAAACTACCTACTGATGAAGCCAGCACAATAGTGGTGAGCACTGCCCACTGACCCAGCATCTGCTGAAAAAAACACAGGAGAATGTGAGAGAACAGAAGAGTTTGCATCCCCTGATTCCCCTTCTCTGCCCTTCAGGGGATCCCAGGAGTCACATCATTGATAGCATTTCCATCAAGTTGAGATTCTCCTGTTCGTGAATGTGGCGTACAGGGGGAAAGTTAGAGAGCTGCACCTAATAGCAAAACAAATCCAATTACGTTCCAGTGATTTTAATGCCTTTCCAAGATTGAAGTGGCTCACTAAACCTCAGACTGTAAAGATCCAGGAAGCATGTTTATTTATTTATACCATGCCTCCCTCCAAATAGGATTTGAGGCAGCTCAGTGAGCATGTTAATAATGCTTATTCTCAAGGCCCCATTTACCGTGTTGTGCTGAAGTAGATACCATTACCTCTGTTTGCTCTTAGAAAATCTGACTTTTGGGAGGGGTTTTTTTGTAGAACTTTCTGAAATTCAGAAGAGACCTTGAGGACTGTTTCCTCTACTCTTGCCGGATTGTGAGCATGGGAATGAAAGCACCCAAACACTGGGGATAGCCCCTCAGGAGGCAGGGCAAAGATGAACATACGGGGTTTGAGGATCCCCAGCTAAGTACTGATACAAAGAGGTCTGTGCCCACAGGAGGCCCCCCCCTGAAAATGGAACGTTGAGAATTTCTGAATGTGTTCCTGACACCAGAGAATGATGCTTGTTATGGTTATTAAAAATATTCTTCTTGGGGCGCCTGGGTGGCTCAGTGGGTTAAAGCCTCTGCCTTCAGCTCAGGTCATGATCCCAGGGTCCTGGGATCGAGCCCCACGTTGGGCTCTCTGCTCCGCGGGGAGCCTCTTCCTTCCTTCTCTCTCTCTGCCTGCCTCTCTGCCTACTTGTGATCTCTCTCTCTCTCTGTCAAATAAATAAAATCTTTAAAAAAAAATTCTTCTTAATCCAGTGATGAGGACCCTATATGGTTTGGAAGGCTCTACTGTTTAGAAATGAATTATTGGATCAAGAAGATGTGGTATATATACACAATGGAATACTATGCAGCCATCAAAAGAAATGAAATCTTGCCATTTGCGACAACATGGATGGAACTAGAGCGTATCATGCTTAGCGAAATAAGTCAAGCAGAGAAAGACAACTATCATATGATCTCCCTGATATGAGGAAGTGGTGATGCAACATGGAGGCTTAAGTGGGTAGGAGAAGAATAAATGAAACAAGATGGGATTGGGAGGGAGACAAACCATAAGTGACTCTTAATCTCACAAAACAAACTGAGGGTTGCTGGGGGGAGGGGGTTTGGGAGAAGGGGGTGGGATTATGGACATTGGGGAGGGTATGTGCTTTGGTGAGTGCTGTGAAGTGTGTAAACCTGGTGATTCACAGACCTGTACCCCTGGGGATAAAAATATATGTTTATAAAAAATAAAAAGTTAAAAAAAAAAAAAAAACAAAGTATTTCCTACTATAAGATTGTTATAATATGCCTTCATTTTATCCTACTGGTGTATTTCTTTTATACTTTTGTAAAGATGTCATGCAAACTTTAAAAAAAAAAAAAAAAAAAAAGAAATGAATTATTTCTCATGTTCCTGGATAGGAAAACCAGTCAAGAGAGAAAAGGCATTGACTGAGAGCTCAGTGGGTATCTGGTACTGTGCTTGGCATCTTTCACATGAAGTTCCAATTGATCCCCATAAAATAATCTGCTGACTGGAGCCATTGCTACTCTTCTGTGGTGGAGTTGCAGAGAGGGGGAGCTACTTTGTCAGAGCGGCAGCCCATAAGTGATGATGCTAGACATCAGGCTTCCATCTATTTGCCACCTGTAGGTGTCTTACCTTTGTGTTAAACTGATCGATAGGCAATCCAGCGCTTAGCATGCAGTAGGCACAAGACTTACATTGGCTCGCAAGAATGACACAAAATGATCAAAACAACTCATTCCATCAATACTGACTGAGGGCCTACTACGTGCCAAGTACAATGAGTCAATGTAGAATAAATTCAACCCTGGAATTGCAATTGAAATGTAAATCAGCTTTAATCTATGAAAATGAAATTCGGCCAGCAAGGAGGCCATAAATGAGCCTATTATAATCCATCGCAGAAGAGGAAGAGCGGCCAGGAAAAAGAAGGTGAAGGCATGATGAGACAATGTAATTTTTAAATTGGCTTCTGTTCTCCTGAAATACTTTTAAGGTTTTGCTACAAAATTACACAGTCATCAGGAATATGCCATTTTTAAAAGACTTCCTCACTTGGGTCAGTGCATAAATAATAATACATGTTTAAAAATGCATGACTATTCATTAAACCATCGACCACTTCCAGCCTATTGAGTACATAAGTATTTTAAAAATTACTTTAATACATATTTACCCAATAGACCAGAAAAGTTCCTTTGGAACATCATGTGCATTTTAAAAGCTGCCTGCATAAGGAGTTATCAGATCTAAACCAGAGTCTGCTGCCAGCTACATAATATGCATTTTAAAGAACAACCTAATTATGTGCTTACCCAAGAGAACAAAGTTAATACTGAGGGTCAATAATTATTACCTTCCTTTACTACCTTTTATTCTTTTCTGTCAAATAAAATAGAGAAAAAGAAGTTTATATCTATCTCTTGTCCATTTAATCTTGACAACTGTCTCAATGTCTCTCTCACCTCCACCTTCAAAAAAAACAGAGAGAGAGAAGAGAACAGAAGGAAAGAAGGGAGAAGAAAAGGTTTTGTTTGGGGGTTTTTTTGGTTTTTTGTTGTTTTTTTGTTTTTTATATTTGTTTTTTGTTTTTTTTTAAGAAAACGATGTGTAATTAAAAGTAAGTGCCTGGTTGATAGCGAATACAGAAAATCAAAAATCCATCTTTTTTTTTTAAAGATTTTATTTATTTATTTGACAGAAGAGATCTCAAGTAGGCAGAGAGGCAGACAGAGAGAGAGGAGGAAGCAGGCTCCCCGCTGAGCAGAGAGCCCGATTCAGGGCTCGATCCCAGGACCCTGGGATCATGACCTGAGCCGAAGGCAGAGGCTTAACCCACTGAGCCACCCAGGTGCCCCAAAAATCCATCTTTTAATGTGTATTATTTTCTCCATTTCTGTAATAATAGGTTAAACTATTAACCAAAATTTTCTAAACTCCCCTGCTGTCTTTTACAGAAACACAATTGCTTTTCCTCTGCCTCTTTGGTAAGACACAGTGATATAGATTTCTCTCTCACCTTGCACAAAAAGATAAAGGTCTTCTGTTATTCAGTTATGGAATCTAAAATTTCTCAGTAGAAAATCTATTCCTGTTCACAAAAAATATAGAATTAAAAGGCATATTTTTGACAAATCTACTAATTCCCTAGTTTCTCTGCTCACTATTCCTTATTGTACTACACTGTTATTAGTGACATCACCCCACCAGTGAGAGGTGCTGATGGACAAGATAGCCACCTTCACACCCTCTTTCGAGAAATGACTTTCCCCCTGAATTTCTAGGAATGTATAATCGTCCACTTAGCTTTAAAGAACACACCCAGTAGGGAAACACTACTTAGTACTTAGGTATTGGATGTCAACTGATTGTAGAACAGTGGGTCATATGTCTGTAAGTACAGATGGTTTCTATATATTACTAGTCCTAAGAGTTATTCTCTACCACTCTGGTATTTTATTTTTAAAAATCTGTTTTGAACAGAGGCTTACTTCCCCTCTTTACTACTACTCCTTCATTGCTAAATCAATTACATTCTATCTACTAAAATTAATTTGTAGAAATTTTTCACAAATTCTCTTTGAGTCTTAAGAATTGTCTACCTTCTAGATGTACTTATTTCAATCTAGAGGGATGAAATCAGGTTTACTAAAGAAGGATAAAAAGACTAAAGTCAAAGTTATTTTTTAAAATTTGTCCCAATAATTCATTATTTATTTTTCCTTCTTTTCATTTTTTAATCATTAATTCATACCTGAAGAATACCTCAGAGATTTAAAAGCTGGTGAGAGTTACCTAAATATGCTTGGTAATTTTATAGAGGAGGGGAGAACTCTTAGAAGCAGCTAAATGGACTATAAACTGAAGTAAATATATTTGCTATTTAAAGAAACAATTCTAATACCAAAAATATATATCTAAACTCCCAGACAACTGTATTAATGAACTGAGTGATTCAACTTCATAGAACTATGTTTCTTACTCTTCCATTGACAAGAATAACAAATATAATTGGAAACATTTTGTAAATATAAAGTCCTTACTGAATTGTGGGTATGGATATAGACATATAGCAAAAAAACTAAATAAAATTCGGAATCATAAAGCTACACCGTCAATGTTCTGATATAACCACCTCTTGTTACTTAGATTGGTTTTTTTCAGACATATCACTCTCTATGAGCAGTAAACTCTACTCAAGGGTCAGGTACATTTTCTCATTTTATAACAGCTGTAAAATACAGACTGAAAATTAGAAAAAAATAGAAGGAGACTTTAAAGCCTCTAGGCTGTTTGATGTGTGTATTATTTGTATAAGCCTCTGAGAAATACATCAATACTTGTTTGTTTGAGAGCATGCTCTCCTTTTATTCTAATAATTTTTTAGGTAAATTTTGCGTTTTTACCAAATTAATTTTGGCCATAATTGGATTCACTTTGACAAAACAAAACAAACCTGAGTCCAATGGAGTGAATTTTCTCTGTCACCTTCTGGGTTGAATTGTGGTATTGGGGAAATCAGTTTTAATTCACTTTACACAATCTTTTTCCATGTTCTTTCTCCTGCAGTTTTCTTCCCAAAGTTGCACTTTCTGCAGCATTTTCTCCCTCAGGCAGGAGAGTTGAAGGAGATATGGTTTCTCTCTTTGCAGAGCTAGAAAAGCATGACTGAAAAAAGCAACTAGACTTATTTTAAAAGGTGAGGCTCCACCAAACTAGTGAGCTAGTGAGTGAGTAGAGAAGTGAGAAGGACAGGAAAGAGAAAGAACATGGATGCTCAAGAGAGTCTTTAAGAGTTTCCCTTTTTATTTCAACTTGGATTGCCAGATTTAGAAAATAAAAATATAAGACTACCAATTAAGTTTGAATCTCAGATAAATAATGGAGATTTTTGTGTATGTCCCATGCAGTATTCAGATATACTTTATACACACACACATGAAAATTGTTTTTTGTTTACCTAAAATTCAAATTTAAGTGGGTTATCTGTATTTTATCTGGCAATCCTATCTCCAAGGCTCTCCTAAGCATAATATTCAACTGATTTTCATTTTCATTTACAAAAATCTGTATTTCATTTAGATTTCATTTGCAAAAAGTGTATCTTGGGGGTGAGCTCAAGCTAAATACTCCCTTTAATTTGGCTCATATTTAGCAACTTTTTTTCCTTCAACTGGAAAAAAAATTTAAACAATAAATACAATCTAAAGATGCAAAATTAATATCAGATGCAGAAACATAATCACAATGAATGCCATCGGTGGGGGGGTAATATTCAAAACATCTTTTAGGTATCCAAGTTCTATCTCCTTTTCTAGTATATTGGCCCAAAAGAAAGGTCTTTGGGCCTTTCTTTTTCCTTCTTTTCTTGTGGGTGACTTTTACCTTTTCCAGAATCCTGTTCTGATTTACTTACAGTGTTTTTTAGTATATCCCTCTGTATAGATTTTTTAGTGGTTGCTCTGTGCATTTTATTATATAAGCATAACATCATTACTTACAGGGGCCAACATTTTACCAGTGCCAGCTTACCTCCCATTAAGCCCCTTTACTCTCCCCCATTTCCAATAAAATTGGCTTAAATAGTGCTTCTACATATTTGCAGAATCATATGAGATGCATGATTTTTGCTTCAATTGTCAAACAAAATTTAGAACACTCGAGAAAGAAAGCTGAGTACATTTACCCATATTTTTTCTCTTTTCATTATTCTTTCTTCCTTCCTAATGTTCCAAGATTCCATTTTCTTATAATTTCCTTTCCTTCCAACTTTCCTTAGCCATTCTTTCAGGGTAGGTAAGGGTAGAACAAAAGATTCTTTTTGTTTCCCTTTATCTGAGAATATTTTCATTCCCCTACATTCCTGAGGATCCTGTCAATGAACATAGAATCCTGGGTTAACAGTACTTGGCTTGCAGTACGTGTGTACTACTTCCTTCTGGCCTCCATGATTTCTTAAGAGAAATCTACTGTCATTCAGATTCTTTTTCCCTTATAGGTTTGATAACATCATTTCTCTCTCACCATCTTCAAGATATTTTCTATGTCTTTAGCTTTCAGGACTTTATGATGTATCTTACCTATATTTCTTTGGATTTATCCTGTCTGAGATTTGCTCACCTTCTTAAATCTGTAAGTTTATTGCCAAATATGAAAAATTTTTAGCCATTATTTCTTCAAATAACTTTTAAGCCCCATACTCATTATCTTCTCCCTTTAGGACTCCAAGGACACAAATGTTAAATCTTTAGAGTTATAGCTCTCCACATCCCTGAGGTTCTGTGCATTTTTTTTCTGAACTTTCTGATGCTCAGAATGGATCATTCTATTGTTCTGTCTTCAAATTTACTGATTCTCATTACCAGCTCACAGGAGTGAAAGACCCAGCCCCCTTCAGCCTCATCTAAGACAACTCTGGAGGAAACCAAGGGTACCCATTACAATCCAGCAAGAACAGAAGTCTAGGCTCTCTACTTGTCTTTTGCTCAGTAGCCAAGTGGGACCACAGATTTTTTAAGTGGTGTTTGCTAAAGTAGAGAAATTATTATCTAAAAGTCTTCTATCTTGCTAGGATGACTTATTTTGTACTTTGGCAAGAAATCACAGGCTTTGTGGGGAATTTTTTTGTCTGCTTTCATTGACATTTCTGGGTTGTGGGCTTCCCCAACTCCAAGTTTAGAGTCTATGAGGTGAAAAGAAAACCTAGAAGAGTCACCATTCTATTGTTCCTTAGATCATGAGATCCTAGCCAGTCAGCCCTCTCTACAGCATTCATAGTTTCCTTATTAGAGAGTGAGACAGAGAGAGACAATGAGAGAGAAATTATTATATCCAGGATTCTTAACTGCATTTAGTAGGAACAATAGAGAAAAGTGCACCCAGTTCCATCTAGTACCCAAACCAAGAGCTGGCAAAACATTATTAAAGGGTGTTTACTTCTTAGTTCTTCCCTTTCTGTAGTCTAGATGGCAGCTTTTCCAAACTTTAGCATTCTCATTAAGCCCTTAAGGATACCCAAGAGCTCATTATTTTCTCAGAGTAAATTTTGTCTATTTCAGTAAGAAAATTAAGAGAATGAGACATTAACCCATTCAGTTCCTCATCCTCCACCTACAAATTATCTATATTTACACCTATTCTTATGCACTTCTTTCAGTTTCAGAAGCATCTCTCTTTCTATGTGTCATTTGGGTCTTATCTTAACCCACCACTTTTGATGTTATATCAGATGTTCCTCCCTTCCTTCAAACTTTGACTTTCATCAACTTCTAGCCTCCTTCTACTCCTTCTCATCTCACATTCAGACCTGCATCTCCACTAACTGCATCTTCATTAATCACCATCTTTTCACAGCCAAGAGTAGGCAACAGTGTTGACTTCCTTTCTTCTTCTTATCACTCCTCATTAAGCACTGAACCAGGGAAATGGAAGAGAGCCTACACACCCTTCATATGCTGAAACAACACTCCTAAATTTCACCATGATGTTCCAACATAAGCACCAAATTACTATATTTTAATTTTCAGAAACAAGACAAAACTTCAAAAAGGCATGAAATTTACTATATGAAATTATGATATTTATGTATATTCTATATAACATTATATATCATGTATTCTATATAACACCTCTTCATCACCATCTAATGGAAAAATCTACAATTATTACATCCAACTTTTCTGAGCTTCATCTTACAAATTCCTTTTTCATACGTGTCTATCCTTCAACTCATTTCCACCTCACCACCCCATTGAAGATACTCTCAGTTAAGACCATCAATCTCTTCTTGTTCTTATATGAAAGGAAGCTTCCAGCCCTTATTTTATTGTCTCTGATATGATTGAACACTGTATTTCCCAATTCATGAAATCCCCTTCTCCAGTGTTATATTATAACGACACCTCTTCCTCTTCATCCTCCTATCTATTCAACACTTCTTTATAGTCCTGAATGCCCACTCCTTAAATATGTGTGCTCCTTCATACTCTATATATTTTCCTGGACAAGCCCTAAATACTGTGGTTTCAGTTACCACTTACATGCTGATGACTTCCAAATGTTTATCTCAAATCCAAAGCTCACTCTTAAGTTCCTTCTTGATATGTCCACCCAGGTATCTCCCAAAATCAAACAAATTCAAAAGTGAATTCATCCTCTTTAAACCTAAATCTACTTTTCCTCCTTTACTTAATCTTTCAGAAATGACATTTATTTAGTCACAAAACTCAGGAACACCTAACAGAGTGCCATAACAGATGAAGGACCTCTTGCTTGTAATGATGTTTGTGTTATTATGCTTTGTAGGCTAATTTTTATTCCTCATGTGATATAGTAAGTTTATCACTGATTTCCTAAAAATAGCATCCAATAAAGGTTTGGTTAATTAATCGTGAAAAATTTAATTTATCTAGAAAAACACTGATGACCAGATGTTATCAGTTGGGATTACATAGATCATGCCTCTGCAGGGATTTACATCTGTGTCCACTGGTACATCTCACCATTCAAAACTGCATTACACATAATAGGTGCTCAATAAATATTTGTTGAAGAACAAAAATGTGTTTTGATAGAGATTGTACTTTCCACATTTTTCATAAGTCTATGACTATAGGAATGTCCTAATCACCGTGTGCTTTAGTTATCTATTTCTAGATAATACATTAACCCAAAAATGTAGTGGCTCAAAACAACGTTTATTACCTCACAGATCCTATGATTCAAGAATCTGGGTGACAGCTGAGTTGTCTGGCTCTGAGTTTTTCCATGAGGCTGTAGCCATCTCAGGCTCAACTGAGAAGAGCCTTCCTCCTCACTCTCTCACATGGTTGTTAGCAAGATTTGTTTCTTTCATCTTCTTTGACTGAGACCTTTTTTTTTTTAAGACTTTATTTATTTGACAGAGAGAGAAGCAGCAAAGGAAGAGGGAGAAGCAGGCTCTTTACTGAGAGAGCAGGACCCTGGGATCATGACCCGAGCTGAAGGCAAACGCTTAACCAATTGAGCCACTCAGGTGTCCCAAGACCTAACTTTTAAGTGAGCTCCTGGCCAAAGACCTTCATCATTGTTATTTTGCCCATGGTCAACATGGCAATTTGCTTCATCGAACCAAGTGAGAGCACAAGAAAGTGCCAGCAGGATTAAAGTCACAACCTGTTGTAATCTAATCACATGTATGGCAGGCATCGCTTTTGCAACATTCTTTTCATTAGAAGCAAGTCATGAGGGACCAATCACATACTCAAAGGGAGGGGTTTCATAAAGGCATGACCCCTAGGGAGATAGAGTGGGAGAGTGTTCATTGAGAGCAATGTCACAAGCTGTCACAAGCGATGTCACCACATCATACAGAAATACTTTTCTAGGAAATAGGAAATCACTGTGAACAGAAACACCAGGGCTTATGGCCACAACTCGAACTACACTTATATAACTATCTCAGCCACATGAAGAAACAGACACCCCTTTCTACCATTAGTAAAAAAACATAATTTTTCCCTAGAGACAAAGAAGAAAACTTTCTACTCTCTTCTCAACACTTAAGAATGTCTTCAATAGTAAGATTAGTTTAAGTTACAAGTATATTTTTAAACCTTGCAGTCCACATCCACACTTTACCCTTCCTTCTCTGCGCAGATCAACCACCTATTCAAAATGGCAATGTGGGACGCCAGGGTGGCTCAATTGGTTAAGCAGCTGCCTTCGGCTCAGGTCATGAACCGGCGTCCTGGGATCGAGTCCCACATCGGGCTCCTTTCTCCGCAGGGAGCCTGCTTCTCCCTCTGACTCCGCCTTCCACTCTGTCTGCCTATGCTTGCTCTTGCTCGCTCGCTCTCTGGCAAATAAATAAATAAATAAATCTTTTTTAAAATAAATAAATAAATAATAAAAATGGCAATGAGATGCTAGACTCTCTTATCAACTTGGTCAATCTGACTTGAGCTGGAATCAAAGTTGAGGACCAAAGGAAGAAACAAAGCAGTATCTGTCTGGCAGATACTGACTAACTGATAGGTAAATTCCCATCAGTAGGTTCAAATTCCACATAATCTCAAATCTATTCATTTCTGTGTTGGTTCATATCCACAGTAGACGAAGAAGGATTTAGAAATGATTAGATGAACGGTGGTTCCTTGTAGGAGTCAGTTCTATTATTTGTCTGGTGGAAGTTGAACAACACATTAAGTTTCGAAGTTAACAGAATTATCTGTGGGAATTTAGAGTGTTTGGGGGAATTCTTTTGGACATGGGTGATTAAAACTGCCTGGTTAAAAATTTCATAGGCTTCCTTGAATAGCTTCTAAAGCAAAAGCAGTTTTTCTATATATTTAGATAGTAGCACCTACTGCTGTCTATTCATTTTCCATTCATACTCTAAAATCAAAACCTTGTGAGAAATTGAGAACAAAGATTTTGAGTTTTTATTGGAAGACAATGAATTTGAGATGACTGATGGTGAGTTCATTGCCTCTGAGCATTTCTGGAATTGCTGCTTGTGCATTTTCTTACTGCTGACAGGATCCTTAATACCGACAGTGGGAACTGATTCAAGGAAGATCAGGCAATTTAGTTTTGCATCCTTTGTTCTAGACCTGTATGTGTGGCAGTAATTGTCTTTTGCACAGTTGTTGGGGTAACATTTATATATTAATGGCCCTGGATTTGGGGACACACAGAGGTGGGAGGAATTCAGAACTAAAGAGCAGCTCACTGCTTTTTATGTCCACAACACCTTGAAGTAAATGAGGAAAGAGAAGTACATGGCTCAGACTCCAACAGAGGGAAGGAGGGTGAGCACATTAAGATTCAAAGGCTATAACTTGACAACAACCTAGTATGGCAGCCTTCTAATGTGAAGAACTCTGATGTGTGATTGTAATCCTACCTCTACCTCCATTCCTGCTGGGTGATCTTGGGGCTAGGCTTTGTAATCTACAAAATAAAAGTACTGAAGTGCTTGATCTGTAAGAACCATTCAAGCTGTAAATTTCTCTACTGTGACCTGATGGAGGAAACTCAATCAATTTCTGGCCTACAACCTCCCTATCAGTTTATATTTCTTTCCTCTTGGCACAGTTCCTCCAGCATTCTCTCCAGCCTCCAGATCTTACCCTGGGTGAATATTTTTACTCTTCAGCAGTCAAACTCTCTGGTAATTAATGCTGCATAGTTGACTAGTAATAAAGATGTTCGTTGATAATGGCTGAATGAATGACCCGCAAGTAATAGCATTTTAAACATAAATGGACTTTCAAAGACTAACACATCATGAACCAAAAGACTGAAATTATAATGATGAACTAAGAGGAGGTAGAGTTAATTTTTTGAGCTTAAGCAATCATCTACCTTGATTACTCATAAAGCCGTCCTGGCTGATTCATCTAGAGTGAGTAGTTCAAGGTAGAAGAGTTGAAAGAATACCATATCAGCACAGACTTTGAAAGCAAATAGACTTGGAGTTAAGTCCCTGCTCTATAATTTCTATTTTTTTTACTTTGAGCAATTTATTCATCTGTCTGATCTTAAGTTTTCTCCTGTAAAATAGTATTAAGAGTGTCCATGTCCCTGAATTATTTTAAAGAATAAAAATGATAATATATCTGGGACACAGTACCCATGTAACAACTCCTAACTATCATTATTACTACTGCTTCTCTGGGAACCTAATGATAACCCTTATTTTAAAAATCAAATGATGTTATTTTTACTCTCAAGTGGAGACTACAAAAAGCTTTCCTGTTTTATAAAATGAATATACAATATAATATCTCTGTCTATAAAACTATGACACTGGCTCAGCATAAGAAAGCAGTTTGATCATTTTATAGTCACTTGTAAATAATTAATTGAATACTGCTTTACCTCATGAAATCAAGCCTTTTTTTTTTCAATGAATAACCTGAAGTCCCTCATCAATGATGGATATTTTCCCAAACTTTTCAAAATCCTTTGTCGTGCTTAGATAATGTTTAAATGATGGAAATCAACCGAACTGAAATGGAAAAGGACTGACCCCATGCGACGGATCAAATAGGTACAAAGGAGAAACTAATCCAAAACAGAAGCTCCCTGGATCTGCATACTTCATTAGCCCTTGGGCTGACTACTCAGTAATAGTATCGTAGCATTACTTCACTGCTTAAATCCCTTTATGTTTCATTCAGGTCTAAAGCTTTTGCCTTTAAAACCAACTATTGAGGAATTACGGCACAAGAGGCTAAGAGACAGATTCCTCCACCAACAGGGCCTAAGAGGAAGACTCACACAGACAGGCCTGCGCGTTCAAAGGAAGATCATACTCTGGCCTACCCCAGCTTTTTACCTGAAGGGTCCAGAAGGATTCCCCCAAGTGCTAACAGGAAGCCTAACACCCTTGGTCCTTCACACCCTCACTGCCTAGCATCAGGTGAAAACACCGAACTTCACATCTACAGGTAAGACTGTCAGATTTTTGTCCTGCCTCAACACTGATGCTCCAATCTAGCCTTGGGTCCATTGGGATTAATTTCAAAATGCCTTTTTATTAATATTGATGTCTTCATCACAGGAAGCCAAGTTCTCTCTGCTCACTTGTTTTCCCTGTACTTTCTTCTTATTTTCCCTGAGGAAAAGGAAATAATCAGATGAGTTTCACTCAAGCTTTACTACTCTACCTACCTCTCTCTCTCTTCCTTGTCTCTCATCACTATGAGCTAACTGCCCATGTCCCTAGCTAAGCTTAATTCTTCTATTTTGCAAATAACATCATCAGATCTTGCCTGCTTGAGAATATTGGTCTGTCTGGTTTCTTCTCTCTCTTGCATTATGGAGGTTTCTGGTGTTTCTCTTCTATCACCACACGGGCATGGCATTATTTCTTCCATGAAAACAAAAACTGTCCCTAGATTTCACCTCCCCTGCCAACTACAGACCACGTTTTCTCCTTTCCATTACAGTAAACACAAATACAGAAGTCCCTGTGCCTACTTGTGTTCTGTCTCTCCCTATTTTTATTCTAATAAAGTTTTTGACTCCACAACTCCATGGAAATTCCTCTTACTCTTATTCATGTTGTCTGCATGATTTTATCATTACTAAATCCAAGAGTCAATTTTCAATCCTCATCATATTTGAGCAATCAGCAGCATTTAACATATTTGATCATTTGTCATGGCTTCCAAAACTCCACAGTTCCCTGACTTCCCCTCACTCACCAGGTACTTCTTTCAGTCTCTGTGCGAGTTTCTCCTCAGCTCACCAACTTCTTAATAATGGAGTAACCCAGCACTTGATCCTTGAACCTTGCCTATTTTTTTCTCTACACTCACTCCTTGGTAATTCCATCCAAGCTCTTGAATACTGCTTTGACGCTGATGGCTCCAAATTTAATCTCCGGCCAACAGCCCCTCACCTCTCCACTTCAAACGGCTACTCAGTGCTTCTGCATGCATGTCTAATAAGCATTTCCAGCATAAAGTACCACAACTGAATTCCCTAACTGGTCCATCTCCCCAGAACTCCTATGATAAGCTTTCTTTTTTTTTTTTAAGATTTTATTTATTTATTTGACAGAGGGAGATCACAAGTAGACAGACAGGCAGGCAGAGAGAGAGAAAGAGGGAAGCAGGCCCTCTGCCGAGCAGAGAGCCCGATGCAGGACTCGATCCCAGGACTCCGAGATCATGACCTGAGCCGAAGGCAGCGGCTTAACCCACTGAGCCACCCAGGCGCCCAATGACAAGCTTTCTTAATGAAAAGCAGTTCCTTTCTTCCAGTTGCTCAGGACAAAAACCTTGGAGTCACTCTTGACTCTTCTTTCTCATACACACACCACTTACATTTTATCTCATCCAACACCAAATCCTACCAACTCTGATTCAAAATATATCCAGAGTACTACCTCTTTTCACTACTTCTGCTGCTATTAATCTGGCCCAAACCACCATTCCATCTTGCCTACATTCCAGTAAGGGCATTCTAACCGGATTCCCTGCTTCTTTCTATAAATTCTCAAGACTGTGGCCACAGAGATTCCAGGAAAACGTGTATAAATTGAGCAGATAATTTCACTTTTCTGTTCAAAAGTCTCTGATATTGCACTCAAATTAAGAACCCATGTTTCTACAATGGTATCCATGGCCCTACTGGATCTTCTCCCTGCTCGTTCTCATCTCCTGCAGTCTCTCACTCCTGGGAACCTTGCTCTCCCTCCGATCAGCCCGTGTGCTTTCACACCAGACTGTTTGCACTTGCCAATGTCATATCCTGGAATGCTCTTCCCCCAGATGGCCATATGACTCCATCCCTCACCTCCTTACGTGTATTCTTTGTTCAGGTCTTCTCTTCTCAGAGAGATTTCCCCTGAGCACCATATTTAAAAATTTAAAAATTAAAAAAAAAAAAAAAAACTTCCCCTGTTTGGTTTTACTCTTTTGCACCTTCCGCATACAACAATACTACGATTTTACTTATATTCCTTATTAACTGTCCATCTCGATTAGGATGGAAGCTTCTTAAGAACAAGAATTTGTAGTTTCATTTTATTCTCTGTTATCTGAGGTGCAAAGCAATGGTTAAAAATGAAAACGTTTTACATGTTCAGGAAGTAGATAACACAGTCTACTATAGTGTTGTGTACAATGCTTGTTATGTCTCAAGCACTGTATTAAGGGCTTTATGTATGTCTGTCTATTCATATAACT
The DNA here is from genome assembly GCF_964662115.1 of Mustela nivalis. Lineage (NCBI taxonomy): Eukaryota > Metazoa > Chordata > Mammalia > Carnivora > Mustelidae > Mustela > Mustela nivalis. Next base: position 13,220,098 of record NC_139023.1, on the reverse strand, counting down.
AATTCATTTCATCTCTATAATGAATCTACAAGTAGATAATACTTTTTTCTATATTTTAGAGATGAAGAAATTATGGCCCAAAGAGGTTAAGAAACCCTCTCAAGTTTTTACCATAAGTTTGTGGGAAATCAGAATTTGAACCTGAAATTTATACTTAACTTCTCTAGGTTCTGTTTCCTTTATTAAAATCAGGAAAATAAAATCTTCCTTGTGAGAATTATAGATAATATATACAGAATATAAAGACAATAGCACAGTGTCTAACTCTGGCAAGTCAGTACATGGAAGCAATAATTATGCTGCCACTGTTCATACAGAGTAAATTTTAGTACAAGGAATCTGAAAATATCTTTCTAAATGAAAAAGTGCTATGTTATTCAATCTCCCAATTTGTGTTTTGATTGGCAGCACCATACTTAAGACAATCCTTCCAAATCACACAAATGAAAATTGGTCTTTTCTATCTATGGAAAAAATAAATTGGGGTTTCATTTTTGTTTTTGTTTTCTTAGCTTACCAGCTGTAATAGGTAAGCCTGTATCAATGTACACACAGTCTAACAATGCAAGCATATTTGTTTTTCAAGTCAAAGGGGGAAGACTTTATAAGCCACTCACTAGTCATTTTATTTGTCGAAGACTCTAATCTGCTCTTTATTTAAGCTTACAGAGCTCCAGTATGAAGAAATCTTTAAACCCCAGGCCAACTGATTAGCACAAGCTCTGTTCTAGTACCACAGAGGAGCCGCAAATAAGGCTTCATACAGGGGCTCTGAAAGGAAGTGGGTAGATTGATGTCCCCACTTGTGTTTCAGTGCCCCCAAAATACCTTCACAGAATGTGCAACAGTATGGGGGCTCTACTGAATTTGTATTCTGGAAAACAAACTAAAAGGTCAACATGAATGTATATTTATAATGGAATTGGTGTCCATTAATCAATGAGGGGAAACGTTTCTTCTTTTGTAGCAACTTCTCAAACTTTTTCTGGGGAAAGCCTGCAGTTAGCCTTAGAAAGCTCTTACAAATTACACGTCAATATTTTCTAAGATACTTGGGACAAAGGGTTGTTAAACTAATAGACTATTGACTTTAAAATTTCAATACCAAGACTAAGATGTAATATTAAAGCAGTATGTGTTTTATGTTCTTTAAAGGGAGAAAATATACTAAGGTAGAATTGGAGTAAAAAAAATTCAAAAAGCAGAATACTTATTTTGAAACTATAATATAGCATAAATTCCTTAGATTAGCAAATATTCTTTAGTTGGAAACTATGGGCAAAGTATGCCAATTTCACAGGCAACAATAACTGTCAACCATCCCTTATCAAGATAGAGATCATACCTTCATACAAATCTTGTGGTAAGAATGGGTAAAGCAGGGGTGCTTGGGTGGCTCAGTCAGTCACCTCCCTTTGGCTCAGGTCATGGTCCCAAGGTCCTAGGATGGAGCCCCACATTGGGCTCCCAGCTTAGCAGGGGGCCTTCTTCTCCCTCTCCCTTGGTCACTCCCCCCTGTACTCTCTTGCTCTCTCTGTCAAATCAAATAAAGACTTTAAAAAAAAATGGGTAAAGTGGTATTCTACTCCTAACTCCCAATTTTATAGACTTACATTGACTAGTCATTGTATCCCAGGTTAATTAGTTCTGAAAGCGTTTGTTTGCATGACTCAGAGAGATATCTAGAAAAAATAATTAATAATGAACGTATCACTTTGGTAATATAAAATGAGAGTTTCTCACTATACCTCCCTTTGGTTTATCAGATCAAGTTGTCTGATAAGACCATTTTTCCCAAATCCATATTCTTCATATCGGGTGACTCCTGTTGCAGAACATAGCACCAGCACCAGACAGCATGCTGGGAATGCCGGACCACCGGCTTTCCACCTCTGTTCCCTCTGTCAACGTTTGCTGCGATCATTACATCATCTCTGTTTTTCAGCCAATGCACTCTCACCATCCTTTACAATATCACCTTTGGACATTACCCTGCCTACTTGTAGTTTTAATTTTCTGAGTCTTATCAACATAGGAGAGAATCCCTTGTGATCATTAGTCACATAATCCAAGCCACACTCCCACTTCTAGAAACATCTGGTCACCTTCGTGATTTATGGCTTCTTGTAAAGCTTAATCAGGAAGTCAGCACTTCCTCACCGAACCTCAGCCCCCTGCTCAATTATTTATTCCTTCTCAGGCTGTTCTTAGCACCCACTACTTTACACATGATGCTCAATAAATATCAATCAGATTAAATTGAGATTTATCCTTTTCTTTATTATTGTTCCAGTAACTTTGTATTGTAAGAGAACTGAGTTGTAAAGGCGTTTAGTTTCAGACATGAGCAGCTTGGAAACTAGTTGACAGAGTAATGGAGCAGCAAATTTGGGTTAGTGGAGAAGAACTAGAGTAGGGGAATAGGAAGTAAGCATTAAAAGGTGATAGGAAAAATACCAGAGAAGACAAAGCTGATTCTGAGGTAAGTCTGAGAGAAGCTTTATGACTCATGCGAGTGTAATAATAATAAATTTTAAAATTTAGCTTGCAAATATTATGTGTAAATGTGAACTATGGTGATGAAGGTTGAGGAGCAGGGTGACATGATACTGTGAAGAGACTATGGGTAACAGAGAACTTGGAAAGGGGACTGTTATGAGGTTATAGTTGCAGTGAACATGTGTTATCCAGGCACAGTGATCTTCGGTTATGAGGGAGACATATGTTTAAAAGTTTCTTCCCAATAAGAGGTTTTTGTTTATTAATAAAGTATGATTGTTTTGTTATTCCAAATAAGGAGTTAACTTTCATAGCATGGAAGCTAATATAATTATTCGATAACATATCAATAGATGTTGACTGCCTTTACCCTATAACGTCTATCAACTTACTTTTGGGGGAAATGGAAGAACTAGTCTTCCCAGCTCTTAGATTGATAAATAATACCAAAAAAATGTGCAAACAAAATTTAAATGAAAGATAGTTGATTTGTTTAAATTATTATAATAATTTATTAGCTGCGTACTTTGGGGAGATTCAAGGCACCTCTCTGGGGCTCCAATTTTGTCATCTGTAAAATGAGGATAAATCCCTATGCCACAGGGTTCCTTTGGAAATTAAGTGGTTTGACTCATGTAAGGTAACAGCTACATAAGTTGAACTTTTTACGACAATAACAACGATGGTGACAATATCATATTTTGAGTATCAGAGGGGAGACATCAGCATCAAGGCAACAGGAATCATTCCTGTTTGAGGCACAACTTATCCAACATGTATAACTGAAAAAAGAAAAGTGCCTCTACCCAGCATACCAGGATACCGCCAAGATCCATTCAACTGTGTACCACGAGTGGACGGACTGGACTGCAGAGAAGGTGGTGCCAGAGGTGGCGATGGCAAAGGAGGCTGCAGCCCAGTAAGCATGTAAGTAAGCATGACCTTTCTGGCAAAGAAGGCAGTGAGTGGGGATCTGCTCTACAGCTGGAGAGACCAGTTGTTATCTCTAAGAAGATGCTAACGAGATGCGGGGAGGGGGGAAAAAGGAAAATAGGCAAAGAAAACTGAAAGGGAAAAAAAAGTCTCCCCCTTCTGGAGGCAAGGGCTGCCCCTAGATCTCTGGGACCTCCCCCACTTCAGGATGCCCATAGCAGACAATGAGCCGCCTAGACCGTAAATACTAAGTACATGGCTCCTTTCGCACCTTCCTTTCAACTGTGCCACCACCATTTGCCCCTTGGTGGTGTGTGTGTATGTGTGTGCACTCACGTGTGAGTGTGCTTGTGTGTGTGTTAATTGCTGCCTTCCAACCTTAGCCGGCACACCTGCAAAGAAACCAAAGACTTGTGCTATATCACCACCTTCTGGAGAACAAAAGTAAGGCTTTTAATTACCAACCCAGTAAACAGATTCTGAATCGAAGTAAAGAAAAATCTTGCCTAAATGATAAAGGTGTTTGTTACTTCAAATTCAGCGGCAGAGGCACTTTTCATCAACCTCATTCAAAATGACAGAATATGGTATCACAAAAACAAAATGATAATTTTCCCCTAACTGAATCCAAAGACGTGGAATACGACAATCTAACTGATAAAGAATTGAAAATAGCTGTTATGAAAAGATTTAGGGAGCACAGGGAAACTCAGAAAAGCAATACAATGCTCACAGGCATAAAATTAATTAACAGGAAGAGTATTTTACCAAACAGATTTAAATTCTGAAAAAGAACCAAACAAATATTGGAGTGGAAGAACTCACTAAATGAGATGAAGAATGCACTAGATGCATTGGAAATAGAGAAGATAACATGAAAGAGAGGATTAGTGAGCTTGAAGGTAGAAATACAGAAATAATCCAGGTGGGAGAGGAGAATCAAGATTTTTAGGAAGTGAAGAAATCCTACAAGATCTGACTTCATTTAGAAAGCCAACACAAGAATAATGGGTATTCCAGAAGAAGCAGCAAGGGAGAGGGAAGAGTTACTTTAAAAAGAATAGGTAAGAACTTTCCAAACCTGGGCAAGGAACTAGATTACAAGTCCATAAAACTAATAGAATATCTTATTACCCCAACACAAAAAGACCTTCTCTAAGACACGTTATATTAAAAGTGTCAGAAGTCAACAGTAAAGAAAAAAATTTAAAGACAGCCAAAAAAAAAAAAAAAAAAAAAGAAAAGAAAGTAACCTATAAAGGAACCACTATTAAACATCTTAATAGCAATTTCTCACTAGAAACTCGACAGGAGAGAGTAGAATGACATACTCAAAAGATTTAAAAATTAAAAACTGCCAGTCAAGAATACTTTTTTGAGGGGCACCTGGGTGGCTCAGTCTTTAAGCGTCTGCTTTCAGCTCAGGTCAGGATCCCAGGGTCCTGGGGTCAAGCCCTGTGTCTAGCTCCCTGCTCAGCAGGAAGCCTGCTTCTCCCCCTCCCACTCCCCTTGCTTGTGTTCCCTCTCTCACTGTCTCTCTCTCTGTGTCAAATAAATAAATAAAATCTTTTAAAAAGAGAACACTCTATTGAGCATAATTAATCTTCAGATATGAAGGGTGAATAAAGGCTTTCTCAGACAGAAGCCGAGGGAGTTCACCACCAACAGAACTGCCTTATAAGAAATGTTGAAAGGAGTTCTTCATGCTGAAAGAAATTTTTAAAAAAGTACACAAAATGCTGATTAATGTGATAAATAGTCAAAATTAGAATACTGTAAATGTTTTAGAATAGTATATTAAACTCGTACCTACAGCACAAAGTCTAAAGGAAAAGAGCATTAAAAATAACTATATCTACTACAATTCACTAACACAATCACAGCACAAAGAGAATTTGTAAAATCAAAAATATAAAAGTGGAATATATATATATATATATATATATATATATATGTATACACAAAAAGGTGGAAGTAAAAGTATGAAAACTTTATAGGCAAATGAAGACAACTTACTATCAGCAGAAAAATAACTGCTTTATCTATGAGATGTTTTATGTAAACCCCATGGTAACCACAAATCAAAAATCTAGAGCAGACACACGAAACATAAAAAGATAGGGGAGGCTGAACAAATCGCCACTGACAACCATCAACTTAAAAAGGTAGACAGAAACAGAAGAAAAAGGAAACAAGGGAGAGATGAAATAACCAGAAAGCAAAGATAAAATGGCCATAATAAAACATTACATATCTATACTGACCCTGAATGTAAATGGATTTTATTCACCAACCAAAAGGCAGAGTGGCTAGATGGATTAAAAAAACCAAAACCAAAACAAACAAACAAACAAACAAATTAAAAAATATCTAACTAGATGCTGCTGCCAAGAGGATGCTCATTTCAGCTCCAAAGACACACAAAGTTCAAGATGAAAGGATGGAAGCTGGTGTTCCCAGTATTCCAAGCAAACAAAAATGAAAAGTAGGTGGACTTAGCCATACTCATATCAGAGAAAACAGACTTCAAGGCAGAAAGGGTAATAAGACACAAAGAAGGGCATTATATAAGGATAAGGGGTCACTACATCAAGAAGATAACGGCAATCCTAAATATATGCACTCCCAACGCTCAAGCATCAAAATATATTAAGCAATTAATAAAAGATCTTGGCAGAGAAATAGACAATAATACAATAATCATAAGGAACTTCAATACCCCACTAACAGCAATGGATAGATTGTCCAGACAGAAAATCAAAAAGAAAACAATGGAACTGAACCACACTTTGGAACAAATGGACTTAATGGACATATGGAGGACATTCGATCAGCAGAATACATCAGTAGAATACATATTCTCCTCAATTGCACATGGAACATTCTCCAGAATATATCATATGATGGGGGGTGGGGGGGGGACTTAGCAAATTTAAGATTAAAATCATATCAACTATCTTCTCTGACCACAATGTCAGGAAACTAGAAATTAACAAGAGGAAAGTGAGACGATCTACAAAAACAAAAACTAAAACACCCTTCTAAGCAACTACTGGGTCAAAGGTAAATAGAAAGGAAAGTAGAAGATTTTCTCAAAACAAAAATGGAAACACAACATATCAGGTACTGTGGCATACAGCAAAAGCAATCCGTGGAGGAAAGTTTTTTCTTTTTTTTAATATAATTTTTTATTTTTTATAAACATATATTTTTAATGAAAGTTTTTAAAAATAAATGCATAGGGGTGCCTGGGAGGCTCAGTGGGTTAAAGCCTCTGCCTTCGGCTCAGGTCATGATCCCCGGGTCCTGAGATGGAGCACCGAATGGGGCTCCCTGCTCAGCAGGGAGCCTGCTTCCTTCTCTCTCTGCCTGCCTCTCTGCCTACTGTCAAAATAAATAAATAAATAAAATATTTTTAGATTTTTAAATAAATAAATAAATGCATAGATTAAGAAGTTAGAATTAAATTTAAAACCTAATTTTATACTTTAAGGAATAGAAAAGAGCAAACTAAGCCCATAGTTAGTAGAAGAAAGGAAATAATAAGAATCAGAGTGGAAATAAATGAAACAGAGACTAGATACTTTACAAAGGATTATCAAAACTAAGTTGTTCTTTGAAAAGATAAGCAAAATTGACAGACCTTTAGCTAGACTAAGAAAAAAAAGACAGAAAACTCCAATAAATACAATTAGAAAAAAAGGGGATATATTACAACTGATACTATAAGAAATAACATAATATCATGAGACTACTATAAATAATTATATGACAACAAATTACATTACCTCAAAGAAATGGATACATTTCTAGAAAAACACAAATTATCAAGACTGAATCAGGAAAAATGAAAATCTGAACAGACCAATAATTAGTAAAGAGACTGAATTAGTATTCAAAAATGTCCCAACACAGAAGTCTCCACGGCCATATGGCTTCTCTGGAGAATTCTGCCAAACAGTTAAAGAGGAATTAATACCAATCTTCCTCAGACTATTCCAAAATATTGAGAAGGTAACACTTTCAAACTCATTCTGTGAGGCCAAGCATTACTTTGATATGAAAACCAGATAAGGCTACTACAAGGGGAAAAAAAATACTATATACCAATATCCCTGATGACTATAGATGTAAAAAATCTCAACAAACCAACTCAAAAACATATTAAAAGAATTATACACCTTCACTTAGTGGGATTTATCCCTGGGATGCAAGTCTAATTCAACATATGCAAATCAATGTATATAATACACCACATCAATAAAATGAAAAATAGAAATCATACAATCGGGCACCTGGGTGGCTCAGTTGGTTAAGCAACTGCCTTCAGCTCAGGTCATGATCCCAGAGTCCTGGGATTGAGTCCCACATCAGGCTCCCTGCTCCATGGAGAGTCTGCTTCTCCCTATGTCCTTCTCCTCTCTCATGCTCTCTCTTGCTGTCTCTCTCTCAAATAAATAAATAAAATCTTTTTTAAAAAAATCATACAATCATCTGAATATATGCAGAAAAGCATTTGACAAAATAAAACAGTCTTTCATGATAAAAATCTTTAACGGATTGGGTATAGAAGAACATATCTCAACTTCATAAAGGCCATAGATGATAAACACACTGTTAACATTATACTCAAGGGAGAAAAATTTTAAAGGGTTTCCTCTAAGATTAGGAACAAGACAAGGATGTCCGTCCACCTTCGCTACTCCTGTTCAGTACAGTACTGGGAGTCCATGCTGGAAATTAGGCAAGATGAAGAAATGAGAGGCATCCTAAACAGAAAGGAAGAAGTAAAATTGTCGTCATTTGGTTATGATACAATCCTATATATTGTGGGAACTCACAGCGCCTGGACAGATAAAATCTGACTTGTACATGCCTCCCTGGATGAGACTAAGTGAAGAGCAAAGAAGGAGTGCCTGGAACGCTGGGCCTCCGTTGAAGTTTCTTGGCTGAAAGTGGCCAGATTCTTACTGAGGCTCAAGACTCTCATCTAAGGAGTAAATGCCTAAATTTGAAGAAAAACAGACATCTATAGTGGTCAGGTACTTCACAAACTCCTTGCCTCCTTGCCTTGCATACACATCTCAAGGACTACTTGCCCTTATCACAGACTACACCATATATTATTGTTCTGATCTTTAAGGTTGCATTTTCCTTCTTGTTCTGTGCTTGTGCTTGGTCTATTAATAAGACCCCAATAAAAGTGGAGACAAAGCTTGGCTTGAAGCCTTTCTCCATTGAAGCATCTGGTCCCCAGGCCTCTCCTTTCTCCTACTAAGGTGTTTGGACTAATCTTTCATTTGCCACATCAGGGTTTCCTGGCCAAACCTGACAATATATAGAAAATCCTGTGTATTTATAATTTACAAATAAAATATAAAGAAAGAATCACCAAAGAAACTGTTGACTCAATCAACGATTTCAGTAAAATGGCAGAATATAAAATCAACATATAGAAATGAATTGCATTCTTTTATGCTAATGATATAGGATCTGGGGGGGGGGGGGTTCCATTACAATAGTATCAAAAACAATAGAATATTTAGGAATAAATTTAACCAAGAAAATGAAAGATCTGTACAATGAAAACTACAAAACTTTGCAAAAAAAAAAAAATTGAAGAAGACACAAATGGAAAAACATCCTGTGCTCATGGGTCAGAAAAATAGATATTGTTAAAGTGTCCAGACTACCTAAAGCCACCCACGGCTTCAATGCAATCCCATCAAACAATACTACAAAGCCACAGTGATTAAAAAAAAAAAAAAAAAAACAAACAAAAAAAACAGTATGGTAGAAACACAAAAATAAACACATCACTCAATGAAACAAAATAGAGAGGCTAGAATTAAACCTCAGCTTAAATGGTCTGTTAATATTGGATACCCAATGGAGAAAATATAGTCTCTTCAACAAATGGTACTGGGAAAAGTGGAGAAACACACGCAGAAAATGATACTGGATCCCTATCTCATACCAATCACAAAAATTAATTCAAAATGGATCAAAGACTTAAACATAACCCCTAATACCAAAAAGCTCCTAAAAGAAAGCCCAGGGGGAAAGCTCTTCAATATTGGTCTTGTTAATAATTTTTTGGGCATGACACCAAACCATAAACCACAAAAGAAAAAATCAACAATTGTGACTACATCAAATTCAAAGCTTCTCCACAGCAAAAGAAAAAAGTAACTAAATGAAAAGAGAACTTAAAGAAAAGCAGAAAATTTTTGTAAACTATATATCAGATAAGGGATTAACATCCAAAATATATTGAGAACTCAGACAAATTAGTAACAAAAAAAGATCTAATTTTAAAACGGACAGAAGAACTAAATAAACGTTCTCCAAAGAGGAATCAAAATGGGCAACTGACACATGAAAAGATACTCAGCATCACTAGTCATCATGGAAACGCAAATTAAAACCACACCTATTAGAATAGCTATCATCAAGAGATAACAGGTGCTAGTGAGGCTACAGTGAAAAGGGACCCCTTGTACACTGTTGGTGAAAATGTAAATTTGTCCAACCATTACAGAAAACAATATAGAGAAAATTTTCTCAAAAAATGAAAAACAGATCTACCATACAATCCAACAATTCTACTTCTGAGATACTCAAAGAAAATGAAAACAAGAATTCAATGAGATCTATGCATTCCCATATCTATCTCATTACTATTTATAAAAATCAAGGTACATTGACTTTGTATCCTGCCATATTGCTGAATTGCTGTATGAGTTCTAGTAGTTTGGGGGTGGAGTCTTTTGGGTTTCCCATATAAAGAATCATGTCATCTGCGAAGAAGAGAGAGTTTGACTTCTTCATTGCCAATTTGGATACCTTTTTTTTCTCTTTGTTGTCTGATTGCTGTTGCCAGGACTTCTAATACTATGCTGAACAAGAGTGATGAAAATGGGCATCCTTGTCGTGTTCCTGATCTCAACGGGAAGGACATAAGCTTTTTCCCATTGAGGATGATATTTGCTGTGGGTCTTCCATAGATAGATTTTATGAAGTTCAGGAATGTTCCCTCTATCCCTATACTTTGAAGTGTTTTAATCAGGAACAAATGCTGGATTTTGTCAAATGCTTTTTCTGCATCAATTGAGAGGACCATGTGGTTCTTCTCTCTTCTCTTATTAATTTGTTCTATCATGATTGATTTGCAAATGTTGAACCATCCTTGTAGCCCAGGAATGAATCTCACTGGTCATGGAGGATAATCTTTTTGATGTGCTGTTGGATCCTGTTTGCTAGGATCTTGTTGAGAATCTTAGCATCCATATTCCTCAGTGATATTGGTCTGAAATTCTCCTTTCTGGTAGGGTCTTTGCCTGGTTTGGGGATCAGGGTAATGCTGGCTTCACAGAAAGAGTCTGGAGGTTTTCCTTCTGCTTCAATTTTTTGAAGCAGCTTCAGGAGAATAGGTGTTACTTCTTCTTTGAAAGTTTGGTAGATTTCCCCAGGGAATCCATCAGGTCCTGGCTCTTGTTTTTTGGGAAGTCAATGTACAGAAATCAGTGGCTTTCTTATACCCTAACAATGAAAATACAGAAAGGGAAATTAGAGAATCAATTCCATTTACTATAGCAGCAAGAACCATAGATACCTTGGAATAAACCTAACCAAAGAGGTAAAGGAACTGTACTCGAGGAACTATAGAACACTCATGAAAGAAATTGAAGAAGACTTAAAAAGATGGAAGACCATTCCATGCTCTTGGATTGGAAGAACAAACATTGTTAAAATGTCTATACTGCCTAGAGCGATCTATACTTTTAATGCCATTCCAATCAAAATTCTACCAGTACTTTTCAAAGAGCTAGAGCAAATAATCCTAAAATTTGTATGGAATCAGAAGAGACCCTGAATTGCTAAGGAAATGTTGAAAAACAAAAATAAAATTGGGGGCATCATGTTACCTGATTTCAAGCTTTACTACAAAGCTGTGATCACCAAGACAGCATGATACTGGCATAAAAACAGATACATAGACCAGTGGAACAGAGTAGAGAGCCCAGATATGGACTCTCAACTCTATAGGCAAATAATCTTCAACAAAACAGGAAAAAATATACAGTGGAAAAAAAAAACAGTCTCTTCAATAAATGGTGCTGGGAAAACTGGACAGCTATATGTAGAAGAATGAAACTCGACCATTCTCTTACACCGTACACAAAGATAAACTCAAAATGGATAAAAGACCTCAACATGAGACAGGAATCCATCAGAATCCTAGAGGAGAACATAGGCAGTAACCTCTTCGATATCATCCACAGCAACTTCTTTCAAGATATGTCTCCAAAGGCAAAGGAAACAAAAATGAAAATGAACTTTTGGGACTCATCAAGATCAAAAGCTTCTGCACAGCAAAGGAAAGAGTTAACAAAACAAAGAGGCAACCCACAGAATAGGAGAAGAAATTTGCAAATGACAGTAAAGACAAAAGGTTGATATCCAGGATCTATAAAGAACTCCTCAAACCCAACACACACAAAACAGACAATCATATAAAAAAAATGGGCAGAAGATATGAACAGACACTTCTCCACTGAAGACATACAAATGGCTATCAGACACATGAAAAAATGTTCATCATCACTAGCCATCAGGGAGATTCAAATTAAAACCACATTGAGATACCACCTTACACCAGTTAGAATGGCCAAAATTAGCAAAACGGGACACAACATGTGTTGGAGAGGATATGGAGAAAGGGGAACCCTCTTACACTGTTAGTGGGAATGCAAATTGGTGCAACTACTTTGGAAAACAATGTGGAGATTCCTCAAGAAATTAAAAGTAGAATTTCCCTATGACCCTGCAATTGCACTACTGGGTAAATACCCAGTAGTAAATACTCCCAAAATACAGATGTAGTGAAAAGAAGGGCCATCTGTACCCCAGTGTTTATAGCAGCAATAGCCACGGTCGCCAAACTGTGGAAAGAACCAAGATGTCCTTCAGCGGACGAATGGATAAGGAAGATGTGGTCTATATACACTATGGAGTATTATGCCTCCATCAGAAAGGATGAATACCCAACTTTTGTAGCAACATGGACAGGAATGGAAGAGATTATGCTGAGTGAAATAAGTCAAGCAGAGAGAGTCAATTATCATATGGTTTCACTTATTTGTGGAGCATAACAAATAGCATGGAGGAGAAGGGGAGATGGAGAGGAGAAGGGAGTTGAGGGAAATTTGAAGGGGAGGTGAACCATGAGAGACTATGGACTCTGAAAAACAATCTGAGGGGTTTGAAGGGGAGGTGGGTGGGAGGTTGGGGGAACCAGGTGGTGGGTATTAGAGAGGGCACAGATTGCATGGAGCACTGGGTGTGGTGCAAAAACAATGAATATTGTTACACTGAAAAGAAATAAAAAATTTAAAAAAAAAATCAAGATATGGAAACACCCCCAAAACCCCATAACAGATTTTTTTCCTAAGATTTTATTTATTTATTTGACAGAGAGAGACCAAGCAGGCAGAGAGGCAGGCAAAGAGAGAGAGAGAAGGAAGCAGGCTCCCTGCCAAGCAGAGAGCCCGATGTGGGACTCGATCCCAGGACCCTGAGATCATGACCTGAGCCGAAGGAAGAGGCTTAACCCACTGAGCCACCCAGGCACCACAACAGATTATTTTTTTAAAAGATGTGGTACATACACCCTATGAAATACTATTCAGCCATGAAAAAGGAGAATATCTCCCCATATGTGACCACATGGATGGTCCTTGAGCACATTTTGCTAAGTGATATAAGTCAAAGACAAGAACTGCATGACATCACTGTTTGGAATCTTCAAAAGCTAAGCCCTGTAAAAAAAACTAAGAGGAAAATGGTGGTTACCAGGGATTAAGGGGATGTGAGGGAGAATAAAATTGATGATGTTTAAGGTTGTAAATTCTAAGTGAGTAGTAAATAAAACATAGAGATCTAATGCATAATATTATGAATATAGACAATAACATTGGACTATAATTATGTAATGTGATAAATATTGCTACATCAGCAATCATATTTCAATGTATAAGTTTATCAAAGTAACACATTGTGCACCTTCATTGTTTTTTAAGATTTTATTTATTTATTTGACAGAGAGGTTGAGAGAGAGAATAAGCAAGGGGAGCTGCAGAGAGAGGGAGAAGCCAGGTCCTCACTGAGCAGGAAGACTGATGCAAGATTCAAACCCTGGGATCATGACCTGAGCCAACCAAAGGCAGATACTTAACCGACTGAGTCATCCAAGCACCCCTACGATGTACACCTTAAACTGACACAATATTACATGTCGAATTTACTCAGTAAATAAATTCAGATTATAATAATCAAATAAAAAAATTTTAAAGATTTAACACATATTTTAAGAATGAAAATATCTAAATACACAGACCCAAAAAAGAATGTTTATGTATTTATTTATAAATTATACACTTGTAATACGGATGTCATGAATATTATATAATGATATAAAAATAGAAAACTTTAAAGGATAAAATTAAAAAATAAGTTACAAAATAAAAGGAGTATCTGAAATTTAAGCATATTTAACCCCCAGCCCACAGACTTTGTCCTCTAGACTACACATAGGGAAAGTTCATAAGGGGATGCAGTGCAGGGCTTGGCATGTTGGCATTCAGGTAGTACACAAATCTACGGTATTGCTTCCCTACATTTTAGACTTTTGCTAACTTACATGAGTGTGGAAGAACAAGAATAGAGATCCTGAAGCTTCCAAATGAGACTTGGAAAGAGAAAAAGAAATCCTCCTACAGAAGCACTGGCCCTAAAGTTTGCAATACGATCTCACACACATGGTCAAACACACACACATGCACACGTGACATGGCTAAGCCCTGGCCAGTCCTCATGACCTCAGGTCTTAGAACCCAACTCTCGACCTCCAAAGGAGGCTGGAAAGTGGTTAGCAGAGCAGGTGTTAAGAATGGGCACAGCTTCTCTATATATAAAATAAATAAATCTTTTTTTACAAGAAAATGGGGGACGGGGGTGCACTAGGGTGGCTCAGTTGGTTGAGCAACAAACTCTTGGTTTTGACTCAAGTCATGATCTCAGGGTCAGAAGATCGAGCCCAGCATGGGGCTCTGCATTCAGTGGGAGTCTGCTTAAGATCTCTTGCTCTCACTCTCCTTCCGCCTCTCCCCACTCGTGTTTGCCCTCTCTCTAAGAAAAATCAATAAATCTTTAAAAAAAAGAATGTGTGCAATGCTAGTGGCATGTACACAAGGAAATTACAAAGATAGGAGTGGCCAAGAGAGTGAGTGTGTGTACACAGTCAGCACTACTGCCACATAGGGCTCTGCAGAGTCTATAATGACATAAACAAATTTGACTTAAAGAAAGGAATCTCTTTTCATTCAAACAAAGGTGTTAAATGAGTGAGTAGGGGTCCCAACCCTGAGGACAGACCCAGAAATGGAGCACAACACAAGAAGGAAGGAGCAGGAAACATGACAAAAGAGGCAGGCAAATCAGACACCAGCTCACAACAAACCAGCAGGACAATGGAAGGCAGGAGATAAAAAGTGGTATCAACATCAGGATCATGTTTATTATTTACAAAGGGTTTGTTGGCCAGTTCTCAAAGGTATCAATTGCCTTATACCCAATCCAGTCCTTCTGCCTGGCTCATGTCCATGCCATGAGAAATCAGTAAGCCTCAAAGGGTATATCATCCAAACTTGCATGTCCTAAGTAATCTTCAGGCAAGACCAGAGAACAATAGAGACAGACATGCCCTGACAAGACACTGGAGCCCAAAAGGAAGCTCTCTTCTGTTTTTCATCTCCATTTTCCAAGTCAGCAGGCAATGAACAATTTCCAAAACCATGAACCCACTCACCTAGGAGCTTGGCCAAGTACCCAAAAGTGAGCTCATGACATGCAATTAATCATGCACGGTTTTACAGAGTTGAATATGGTACTATGAACTGCCAATTAAGTATTTAATACCATAACATATTAAAGGAATGGTCCCAAAGACGCCAACATTTTTGTTAAGATACTGCAAAACATGGTCTCCAAATTCTGCTTCTGGAGCAAAACACTTTCCAGGGGTATCATGGTAAGAAAAACTTAAAAGCCTTTGTTACTGAGCAAATCGGGTAACATCAATACATCTCATGCCAAGTGAAAAATAATGTTTCCTGTTTAGGAGATCTGGATCAACCATAAATAACACAAGAAGCTTCTAGAACGCCTCCAAGTCATAATGAACCTAAAGGAGAAACACAAGATTATGAGTAATAAATAAGCTTACCAGGGCAGATGTGATACACATCAGAGCATCACCCCCCCCACACACACATCAAAATAATGATGAAGTACCACCTACATGGGCAGGGTACTTCAGCAGCTGTCAGAGCAGCATGGTGTATAGATATGAGGCCCGGAGTAATTGTGTTTCAGTCTAGTCACCGGGCACGCTATGCACCTAGGAATTGTGGCAGGCACCTCAGATCGCTTCTTTAATGACTATTCAAATGAAGACAAGATGATTAATGATGTACTTTCTTGGTTTTTTTCAGTACCAAATATGAAGCCAACCCAACATAAATTCCCCTACCTTGCAGACTGAGCAACAATCTCTCATCATAACACACTCCCATAAATCACACAGGATCGCATGGTAGGAAGAGCATAGCTCTGCCTTTAATTCTGTTTCTCGTGTGTTTGTGTGAGTGTGCACTCACACACGCCAACAGGGAAAAGAGAAAGAGAAATGAGGCCGCCATTTACCTTGCAAAGTCCCTTCAACTAAAAGTGACTAGTGTTCAGTGTTTGTGTTTTTCTTCAGAAATAAACACAGCATTTCTAGGCTGGCATGATGCCTACCACAGGTTATTCTTTCCACAAATATTTGCCTAAGAAAAAGACAGAGAATAAAAGGATAAGGAAGGGGGAAATGAGGAAGAAAGAAAGGGTGGAGAAAAGGAAGGAATTAATGACCAGAAAGGTTTTCCAATCATCCTGACCAGCAGAAAGACCAGCTCTGTGTGCATTTCACATGGATGGAGCTCAGAGTGTTGGTGAAAAAACTGTAGCTATTATCCCACAGTTCCCTCATGAATTACATGAACTATGTGAAGATCCAAAAGGTCGCCTAACTGGTCAGTTGCCGAGCTAGAACTAAATTCCAATATCCTAGCTCCTAAATGCTTTGAGAGACTTAGGGCACAGTTTATGTATTACACACTATATATCCCTTTCCAAGAGCCTCCCACCAATCCGATCTGTCATCAGAGGACAAGACATCAAACATCAGTTCTAATTGTTTCCATTAGGCAGTCACATTGAGGTGGTTTCAAAGGTTAAAAAAAAAAAACAAAAAACTGAACTATTTCTGTCTCCTCGATTGATTTCCACCATTTTTTCTGCTGTAATTTAGGAAACTTTCTGAACTCACAGACTTCAGTTCTCCTGGGTGGGAAACAGTTCTGTACCTCCGAGTTAGGTACTTCACGAGTCAGCCTTGCCACACACTTTCAGCTTCATTGTTTACGGCTAACCATAGTGTTCTCCCCCAGCAGCAAGTTTTTGTAATGTGTCAAACCATTAGGGTGACTGCTATGGGTTACAGAGTGGTGAACTAAAGTGGATATAGAAAAAAAATGAGTGTCACAAGTCATTTGCATCCATTATTTTAATGGATTTTAAAACAATGACATTATTTTTTACCAAAGCATACTGAACATGTGTACAGTTTAGAAGCCATTTGATTTTCACATACTCTATATTTTAACATTTAACAATGTGACAGTCTAAAAATGGCACATTGTCACAGTTGAAAATTACTACAGAAATCCTGAGGTACCGAATTAAGTATGGGGTAGGCCACATACAATTATCTTTGGAATTGTAGAGCATTGTTGGTTCTCAAGGACTTCGATGACAATATCATGAACATATGACCCAGCTAACTGTTCTTTTCTCATGTTACTTTCCTTCAAGTGTAAATTTCTCAATCCAAAAGCCTATAATTGAGGCCAGATTGATTAATGAGACTGAAATCCTAGATTCTAATTCTCTAGTGTTTAGCCAACCTACAGTTTTCAAGTTTTTTATTTCATATGTCTGTTTATCCCCTCAGAGTGAGACTTGCAAGAAATGCTACGCTCTATATGAATCAAGAAATTTCTCCAGGGTCACTGAGAAGGGGAGGAAATAAGTTCTTCTAGAAAGCAGAATCCAAATGATGAAAGGAAACTCAATAAAGAAAAGATTAAAACAGAGAATGATAGAAATTAAAGAAAAAAATGATGAAAGTGAAAGACTTAATTTGAAAATAGTAAATTAAAATAAGTAAACATTAGTGTGTTCTGTATAGATATAAAGAAATGAATTAGAAAATACAGAATAGAAAAAAAATCTGGAGGGGATCATGAGAACAAACCACTGCTGAGCTACCAGTTGTATCACTCCTGTGAATCACACTGAAAACTTCCCATCTCACCCCTATGCATTACATTTTTGATGGATCTGTCCATCCCTTGAAGCCCCTGATACCAGGCTCAGTGCACAAAGTTGAGGAACCAGAACATCTGCTCCTTGACAAACTAATGACCAGCTGATCCTTCCTTGCTTACAAATGACTGTATTTCTAAGACAAAACCCAAATATAAGCACCCCCCCCCCGGCATTTATATTTACCATACACTCATCCTAATTCTGAGAGGCACTTATCTTCTATAACAGCCTTTCACTACTTTTCTCCAATCCCATCTACTGTGCACACCAGAACTTGCATTCTGTGATTAACAAACTTTCCAAAATCTCTCACCTCTTTAATAAATTTTCCCTTTATTAGATGGTTGTAACTGAAATATCTGCCTACCATTTAAGGTAGACATTACTAACGTTCATCAACGTGTCTTATTTTCTTCTCGTCCCTGAAGGTATGTATGGGTATCTGGGTATCCCCTTGATACCATGTAACTTTCACGTCCCAACGAAATGTGAGAGGAAGGGACACTGTATTACTTTGGAGAATATAAAAGCCAGTACATAACTCTCTCTATTTTCTCCCTTTAGTGTGGGATTCGTGGAAGTTTATTTTGCTGTGCAGGTGATATAATATGAAAAAATGCAGGAATACTGAGCCACCCCATGGAAGACAGAGGTCCTAAAGAGTCACTCAACCTGATAGCAAATTTTCTGTGCTAAACTTCTATTATCTAAACCCTAAGACATAGATGCTGTGTGTTTCAGCAGGTTAACTTAGCTTATCCTAACTAATACACTTCTGAATAACAACATATCCTATTGAGCTCTCTCATGTGCAGTGTGTTCATTTATGCATTCATTTATACCTCAGAATCTTGATCCCAAATCTATCATCTCCTCTTTCCTCCTTATAGACCATTATTCATTTGAGAATCATGCCATTTGATGATACAACCCCTGGAAGTTCATGTCTTACATGGCCTGTATTCAACTGGATGCTTTCAGAGTTCATATGTCTCAGAAATTCACCAGCCTATCCAACTGGTTATTTCACAGTCCCACCTCAGTGATCTCAACACCATTTTGGCCCCACATTCTATAAGTGTACATGGATATTTTTAATACCTGGATAGTGTCTCCTCTAAAATAATGGATTCACTCATCTCACTTTCTAAACATATCCTCTTATCCTCCAAGTTCATTCATTTAAGCATTTCGTATATCAATTCTTCAACCTCATAAGGAGCCCTAGGATACTGACCCTTCTACTTTATCTCTTTTTATCATACTGACTATTGACCCTATGGAGTTTTTTTCTTAAGTAATTCTAATCTTTATGATTTTGCACATATTCTCAGAGTCCTTTCTTCATTTTCCTTTCTTTCTCAACACCCCCCCCCCAAATAAAACACCTTACTTTGAATTAACAAAAATGTCTGATTCTTCTGTACCTTCATCTTACAAAATATCTATAACTAGACAGACTGCTTCAACTATAAATTTGTGCTCATGAACATCAGATGGATTCTTCTATACTCCCTGGAAATACTATTAGTTCTTTTGAACTCACTCTCTCATTCTTCACAAGAGTTCACCATTCTCCTGAAATCTCAATTTGACTCATTCTTGCTTTTTATCACAGAAATGATAAGAAGGGAACCCCATTATATTCCCAACCAAAAGCCTACAAAGATATAGCATTAATAACCTGTCATCCTTTTCTTTGTCATTCACTCCATTGCTTTTCTCCACTCCTCTCTATATCTCCAAATTCTTCCTTTTCTAACTCCTCATTAGCATTTAACTATGATCACAATTTCTTTCTATTTTATAATTATCTAACCACTAAAATTATCTCTTATAATTCTACCTAAAATACTTTCATCCATGTCTTGAGTGCTGCTAAATGCAACAAACTTCATCATTTAACAGTACTTTTATACAGGTGGCTACTTTCCGTCTTGGCTTCAGTTACTCCAAACACTTTCTTGCTTTCCTCTTAGTATTTCTGCCTGTGTAATCTCAGGCCAATTCACAGAATCTTATTCTACTTCCAGTTCTTTAATTGTCAGTATACATTTACCTTTCATTCTAAATGCACAATCTCTTAATCTATACACTCTTTCTGGGTAATCATATTATGTAATCATAATCTCTACTATCTACATAAATTATATTAATGGTTAACAAGTACTTACCTAGAGAACAGACCTCACTTCTAAGGTCCCTCTAACTTCTTACTACACATCTCCATGTAGGTGTCTCATAGGAACGTCATATACAATCTAAATAGACTAAACTTTTACAAGAAACCAAAATGATCCAAGAAACAAGAAATAGAGCACATAAGGCACAAGGAATTTCCAGATTGATGGTTAAGAAAGTGCATAGGATGCATCTGTGTAAGAAGCATAGAAGTCAGTCTTTCCAACTAAAATGGGAAGACAGAAGCAGAAGGAGATACCTCCAAGATGAAAATGAAACTGGTAAAATATTAACTGAGTTTAAAGAACTTTAGAAGAGTTCTCTATAAATAAAGTGGAGATTAATTATCAAAGGATACATAGGAAATGCGACAAATTCCAACATTAGTCAGTCAATAACTCCAGGAAAAGCAAAAAATTAACAAGAAACATAACCATAGAACACTTTTTGAGTCATCTGTGAAAAACAGTTCTATTATAAAAATGTACATATTAACAAAGGCAGTCCTGAGAGGAAAATATATAGCGGTACAAGCCTTTCTCAAGAAACAAGAAAGGTCTCAGGTACACAACCTAACCCTACACCTAAAGGAGCTGGAGAAAGAACAAGAAAGAAACCCTAAGCCCAGCAGGAGAAGAGAAATCATAAAGATCAGAGCAGAAATCAATGAAATAGAAACCAAAAAAACAATAGAGCAAATCAACGAAAGTAGGAGCTGGTTCTTTGAAAGAATTAATAAAATTGATAAACCCCTGGCCCGACTTATCAAAAAGAAAAGAGAAAGGACCCAAATAAATAAAATCATGAATGAAAGAGGAGAGATCACAACTAACACCAAAGAAATACAAACTATTATAAGAACATACTATGAGCAACTCTACGGCAACAAATTTGACAATCTGGAAGAAATGGATGCATTCCTAGAAACATATAAACTACCACAACTGAACCAGGAAGAAATAGAAAGCCTGAACAGACCCATAACCAGTAAGGAGATTGAAACAGTCATTAAAAATCTCCAAACAAACAAAAGCCCAGGGCCAGACGGCTTCCCGGGGGAATTCTACCAAACATTTAAAGAAGAACTAATTCCTATTCTCCTGAAACTGTTCCAAAAAATAGAAATGGAAGGAAAACTTCCAAACTCATTTTATAAGGCCAGCATCACCTTGATCCCAAAACCAGACAAGGATCCCACCAAAAAAGAGAGCTATAGACCAATATCCTTGATGAACACAGATGCGAAAATACTCAACAAAATACTAGCCAATAGGATTCAACAGTACATTAAAAAGATTATTCACCACGACCAAGTGGGATTTATTCCAGGACTGCAAGGTTGGTTCAACATCCGCAAATCAGTCAATGTGATACAACACATCAATAAAAGAAAGAACAAGAACCATATGATACTCTCAATAGATGCTGAAAAAGCATTTGACAAAGTACAGCATCCCTTCCTGATCAAAACTCTTCAAAGTGTAGGGATAGAGGGCACATACCTCAATATCATCAAAGCCATCTATGAAAAACCCACCGCAAATATCATTCTCAATGGAGAAAAACTGAAAGCTTTTCCGCTAAGGTCAGGAACACGGCAGGGATGTCCATTATCACCACTGCTATTCAACATAGTACTAGAGGTCCTAGCCTCAGCAATCAGACAACAAAAGGCAATTAAAGGCATCCAAATTGGCAAAGAAGAAGTCAAATTATCACTCTTCGCAGATGATATGATACTATATGTGGAAAACCCAAAAGACTCCACTCCAAAACTGCTAGAACTTATACAGGAATTCAGTAAAGTGTCAGGATATAAAATCAATGCACAGAAATCAGTTGCATTTCTCTACACCAACAGCAAGACAGAAGAAACGAAAATTAAGGAGTCAATCCCATTTACAATTGCACCCAAAACCATAAGATACCTAGGAATAAACCTAACCAAAGAGACACAGTATCTATACTCAGAAAACTATAAAGTACTCATGAAAGAAATTGAGGAAGACACAAAGAAATGGAAAAATGTTCCATGCTCCTGGATTGGAAGAATAAATATTGTGAAAATGTCTATGCTACCTAAAGCAATCTACACATTTAATGCAATTCCTATCAAAGTACCATCCATCTTTTTCAAAGAAATGGAACAAATAATTCTAAAATTTATATGGAACCAGAAAAGACCTCAAATAGCCAAAGGGATATTGAAAAAGAAAGCCAACGTTGGTGGCATCACAATTCCGGACTTCAAACTCTATTACAAAGCTGTCATCATCAAGACAGCATGGTACTGGCACAAAAACAGACACATAGATCAATGGAACAGAATAGAGAGCCCAGAAATAGACCCTCAACTCTATGGTCAACTAATCTTCGACAAAGCAGGAAAGAATGTCCAATGGAAAAAAGACAGCCTCTTCAATAAATGGTGCTGGGAAAATTGGACAGACACATGCAGAAAAATGAAATTGGACCATTTCCTTACACCACACACAAAAATAGACTCAAAATGGATGAAGGACCTCAATGTGTGAAAGGAATCCATCAAAATCCTTGAGGAGACCACAGGCAGCAACCTCTTCGACCTCAGCCGCAGCAACATCTTCCTAGGAACAACGCCAAAGGCAAGGGAAGCAAGGGAAAAAATGAACTATTGGGATTTCATCAAGATCAAAAGCTTTTGCACAGCAAAGGAAACAGTTAACAAAATCAAAAGACAACTGACAGAATGGGAGAAGATATTTGCAAACGACATATCAGATAAAGGACTAGTGTCCAGAATCTATAAAGAACTTAGCAAACTCAACACCCAAAGAACAAATAATCCAATCAAGAAATGGGCAGAGGACATGAACAGACATTTCTGCAAAGACGACATCCAGATGGCCAACAGACACATGAAAAAGTGCTCCATATCACTCAGCATCAGGGAAATACAAATCAAAACCACAATGCGATATCACCTCACACCAGTCAGAATGGCTAAAATCAACAAGTCAGGAAATGACAGATGCTGGCGAGGATGCGGAGAAAGGGGAACCCTCCTACACTGTTGGTGGGAATGCAAGCTGGTGCAGCCACTCTGGAAAACAGCATGGAGGTTCCTCAAAATGTTGAAAATAGAACTGCCCTATGACCCAGCAATTGCACTATTGGGTATTTACCCTAAAGATACAAACGTAGTGATCCAAAGGGGCACGTGCACCCGAATGTTTATAGCAGCAATGTCCACAATAGCCAAACTATGGAAAGAACCTAGATGTCCATCAACAGATGAATGGATCAAGAAGATGTGGTATATATACACAATGGAATACTATGCAGCCATCAAAAGAAATGAAATCTTGCCATTTGCGACAACACGGATGGAACTAGAGCATATCATGCTTAGCGAAATAAGTCAAGCAGAGAAAGACAACTATCATATGATCTCCCTGATATGAGGAAGTGGTGATGCAACATGGGGGCTTAAGTGGGTACGAGAAGAATAAATGAAACAAGATGGGATTGGGAGGGAGACAAACCATAAGTGACTCTTAATCTCACAAAACAAACTGAGGGTTGCTGGGGGGAGGGGGTTTGGGAGAAGGGGGTGGGATTATAGACATTGGGGAGGGTATGTGCTTTGGTGAGTGTGTAAACCTGGTGAATCACAGACCTGTACCCCTGGGGATAAAAATATATGTTTATAAAAAATAAAAAGTTAAAAAAAAAAAAAGAAAAAAAAAATGAATGGATAAGGAAAATGTGGCATATATACACAAAGGAATATTATACAGTCATAAGAAAGGATGATATCTTGCCATTTCAGACAACATGAATTGGACCTAAAGGCTCTTATGCTAAGTACAATAAGTCAGACTGAGAGAGCCAAATACCACATGATTCTACTCATAAATGAAATCTAAAAAAAAAAAAATCTAAACATGGGGTACCTGGCTGGCTTTAATTGGTAGAGCACATGACTCTTGATCTCAGAGTTGTAAGTTCAAGCCCTACCTTGGATGTTGAGATTACTTAAAAAATTAAAATTAAAATTAAAATGTTTTAAAATGAATAAACAAATGAAAAGTAGAATGAAAGGTATAAATACATAGAATGGATGGTTGCCAGAGAGAAGAGCAGAGGGGGATGGGCAAAACAGGTGGAAAAGGGAGATACAGGCTTCTGGTTACGGAATAGATAAGTCATCGGAATAAAAAACACAGCGTAACGAATACAGTCAAAGATATTGTAATAATAATGTAATGGGACAGATGGCAGGATACTTGAGAACATAGCACAATATATAAACTTGTCAAATCATTAAGTGTCACATCGGATAGTAATGTAACCCTGTGCCTTAACTATACTCAAAAATGAATAATCTTAAAATGCTCCCCAAAAGTATTTTTTATCTAAAATTAAAATTTAACTGAGAATCCTATATTTTTATTTGCTAAATGTAGCAATCCAGGTATAAACCAATTGTTGAAGACCTGAAAAATAAATACAAATCAAATATCTGGTCAAAAGTAAGAAATTATAATGAAGTTTTTGAATTCATTTAAGAACCTAAAAATGAAGAGCAGGGAAACATTTTAAAGGAATATCCCTGACAGAAAAGTCCCCCTTACTCTTGGTGAACACCAAAAGAGTGTTTGTTTTTATACAGTGAAGTTAGTTTCCCAACAAACATCATCATGAGACCATGCTCCTGCCCCCTAGTCAAAGGAAACAACCCTCCCACTAATAAACACATCTGAGTTTCTAGCAAAGAGCATTTTAAAACAGGGAGTAATTCACGAATTCCAAGCAAATTAAAGTCTAAAGCAGGCTGGCAATCTATGGTCCACTGGCCTGTTTTTGTAAATATGCTTTAATTAGAACACAGCCATTGCCCCTTCATTATACACTACCTACGGCTGTTTCTACACTACAAGACTTGAGTAGTTGTCACAAAGCTAAAAAACTTTTCTACTTGATCCTTTATAATAAGATAAAAATTTTCCCAACTGTTACTCTAAAGGCTACCTTAACCAGCAGAACACAGCAGAACCAGGAAATAAGAAGCTCTGAACAAGCCTAAAACGAACGTCCTTTCAATATCCAAAATTTCGGTGTGAGTTCTCATCATATTAAGAAGACATCAGAGTCAGAATGAGTTAAGTGGTGGTTATTAAAAACAGTTGCAGACTGAAGACAGTTTATCTCTGGTCATCCTTCTTCAAGAGATATTTTCTCTTATTTTTAATATCTTCTAATGTAATTACTTGATTTTATTAAAATGTAATCCACTAGGTCATATACATTTTTTTTCAATTCTCCTCTTGGCAAAGAACCTGCTCTTCAGTTCATAGTCAAGACACTTTTACTTGGCAGCAAATGCTGACACAAAAATGTAGGTAGTTTGGTCTTGGAATGAAAATGACAGATAAGATTTACAGAAATTAACTTTATGTATAAAGTCAACATATTTCAATAATAGCAAGAGTTAGTCAGAATTATTTTATATTTTCATCTTTAACTGCTGTCAAATTGAGTTTTTATGAAAGCATAACCATGGTACTAAAAATTATAATGCTGTGGGGCATCTGGGTGGCTCAATCTTTAAGTGCCTACCTTCAGCTCAGGTCATGATCCCAGAGTCCTGGGATCCAGCCTCCTGTCTGGAGCTCTGCTCAGCAGAAGTCTGCTTCTCCCTCTCCTTCTGCCCCTCCCCCCAATCACGCTCACACTCTATCACTCTCAAATAAATAAAATCTTTAAAAAAATTATAAAGATGTTTATAGGATGAAATTTTCTCATTTGCTCAAAAAAAAAAAGTCTTTAAAAAGAATTTAAAGTAGTCTGTCCACTGAAATGTCACAGGGAAAAAATATGTTTTCTATTAAGTTGCACAGATGTAGACAGATGCATCTTTCAAAAATTCCTATACAATAAAAAATGGGTTTTGTTTCTTCTGCATATTTACTATGAACTTACTCCCTCATTAAAATATGAAATACAACAAAGGAGAGAGCCTGTAAGGTTTTAATGAACTTCTTTAAGTTAAATAGTGTAATCACTTAGAATAATTTTATGGAAGCAAAAGATTGTTTTTGAAAGAAAAATGGCTTTGCCTTTTCTCCTTATAAGATAAACATAATTATCAAAAAGTACATCAATATTAAAAGCTTAAGTGTTTTTACATAAGTGTTTTTTTAAATGCCACCCTTTTTACTTATTTGAAAAGCTTTCTTGAGATGTAATTAACAAACATATAATTTGTCCATTTAAAGTGTACAATTCAATTATTTTTTTTACCATAGTATTCACAGGGTTATGCAACCATCATCACAATCTAATTTTAGATCATTTTGTCTTCTCAAAAAAACAAAAAACAAAACAAACAAAAAAGCCCCACCTTGATTTGCCTCCGCCCTACTCCTCCCCCAGCCTTAGCAACCACTTACCTATTTCCAACCTGTACAGATTTGCCTATTGTGGACATTTTATATAAATAGGATCATATAACATGAGGTCTTTTGTGACTGACTTTTTTCACTTAGCATGTTTTCAAGTTTTGTTTATTTTGCAGCATGTATCAGTACCTCATTTCTTTTTATCACTGAATGATATTCCATTGGATGGTTATACACATTTCATTTCTCCATTCATCAGTGAACACACAGCTTATTTCTACTTTTTGGCTACTATGAGTAATTTTGTTCTGAACTTTTGTATGCAAGGTTTTTGTGTAGATACGTACTTTCGTTTATCTTTGGTAGATACTTAAAAGTAGATCTGCTGGGTCATATGGGAACTCTGTCCTTAATTTGAGAAAATGCCAAAATGTTCTCCAAAAAGTTATACCATTTTCACATTCCTACCAGCAACATAAAAGAGTTCTAGTTTCTCCACATTCTCATTAATATTTGCAACTGTTTGACTTTTTTTTATTATATCCATCTGTTGAACATGATGATGTATTATCTCACTGGAGTTTTGATTTGAAGTTCTCTAATGACTAATGCATCAAGCATCATTTCCACGAATCCTCTTTGAAGAAATGACTACTCAGATCCTTTATTCTTTTTCTAAATTTATTTATTAAGTATCTTATTATTGAATTATAATATAGATAGATAATACATTAAATACAAGTGCCTTATCAGATATATGACTTGCAAAAATCTCTCATTCTGTGGATTGTCTTTTCACTTTCTTGATGATATTGTTTTCAGCACAAAATTTTTAAATTTTAATAGAGCCAATTTATCTGTTTTTTTTCTTTTGGAGCTCACACTCTTGGTATTCTACTTAAGAAAACATTATCCAAATCAAGATCATGAAGAATTTTTCTTCTAAGAGGTTTATAGCTTTACTTCTTACATTTAGGTTTATAATCCATTTTGTGTTATTTTCGTATATAGGATGAGGTAGGGATCTAACTTTATTATTCTGCTTGTGAATATTCAGTTTCCCAGCACTACTCACTGAAATATTATTCTTTCCTTGACTGAGTTGTCTTTGTTGAAAATTGAGTGATTTTAAGTGTGAGTTTCTTCCTGGACTCTGAATTCTATCCCATTGATCTATATGTCTCTCCATCTACCAGGACCGCACTATCTTGATTACTATAGGTTTATGGTAAGTTTTGAAATCAACAACTGTGAATACTCCCATACTCCTTTTCAAAACTGTTTGACTGTTGAGCTTCTCGCACATTTTCATAAGGACATTAGGAGCAGGTGGAAGTAGAGCTCTTTCCCTCCGAGCAGTGGTAGAAGAGGAGAGATCCAGTTCTCTCCATACCCCAACACGGTGCTGTGAGGGATGAGAATTGGCAACCTGTGTCTCCAGAAATGAAACTTTAACCCTAGATCGGGAGCTGGAGGGAGAAGGAACCAGTCTTCTTGGGTATATATACCTGGAATACAGCTTCCCTAGCACAGAACAGGGATGCTGATAGGGGCAGTGTAAGGAAGCAAATCATGACTCTCATGTCACTACTCTTTCTGTTATTTAGTAGATTCTCCTGAATTCATTTTTTTCCATTCTCTGTATTCTTTAGAACAGTTTTAAAATCTTAATTTTTTTTTATCATTTTCATCAGTAAATTGTTTGTTAAGGAGAGAGTCTACCAAGCTCCAAACTCTGCTACTCTTTTTTTCGTGTTTTTTTTAAATTCAATTAGCCAACATCATTAGTTTTGATATAATGTGAAATGACTCATTAGTTGCATCTAACACCTAGTGCTCATCGCATCACATGCCCTGCTTAATGCCTATCACCCAGATACCTTTCCCCTACCCACCTCCTTTCCCGCAACCTGCTTGTTTCCAGAAGTCAAGAGTCTCTCGTGGTTTGTCTCCCTCTCTGATTTCTTCCCATTCAGTCTTCCATCCCTTCCTCTATGGTCCTCTGCACTATTACTTCTATTCCACGTACGAGTGAAACCATATGTTGGTGGGAATGCAAGCTGGTGCAGCCACTATGGAAAACAGTGTGGAGGTTCCTTAAGAACTTAAAAATAGAGCTATCCTACAACCCAGCAATACACTATTGAGTATTTACCCCAAAGATACAGAAGTAGTGAAAAGAAGGGACAGGTGTACCCCAATGTTCATACCAGCAATGCCTACAATGGACAAACTGTGGAAGGAGCCAAGATGTTCTTCGAGATGAATGAATTTTTTAAAAAATGTGTTTCATACATATAATGGAATATTTCTCAGCAATCAGAAGGAATGAATACCTACCATTGACATCGACATGAATAGAACTGGAGAGTTTCATGCTAAGTGAAATAAGCAATCAGACAAATTCTGCCATTCTAAAAGTCCCTGTCCCCTTTGCATAAACTTTTAAAAATCTACTTGATTATAGCACTGCTTTGAGCTGGGGAATAGCTGATATTATTTCCATTTTTCAAATAAGGTTAAGACAGGCTAAATGTAGGAATGGAAATTATACACCAAGAAATAGAACACATGTCTTACAACCTATTGGTCTCATCAGTTCAAGCTGCCTCTGTGGTAGAGAAAGTCTAGAGAAAAGCTCAATGAATTTAATTTACTTGGCAAAATACATGTGATTCTGTGATCCTGTGTTTTTATTTTGCCATGAAAATGTTGAAGAACTTTGTAAAGATAGCCAGAACTAGCCAGGTAGCAATTTTGTCAAATATTAACAAGGTGTAACACTTTACATGTTTAGAAAGACTCCTGCTTAATAGAAAACATGTCAGAAACAGATAAATCAGTGGTAATCAAATCAATTGAAAATGTAGGCAAGTTTTCTAATCTTTTTTTCTGTTGGTTACATGTTACACAAGAAAGCCATGACAGAAAATTACAGATGCATATAGACAGACAGCTAAACTTAAAGGGCATCCTACTACTTGGAGAAAAATTATGGGGTCAATCCAAGACAAAATTGTGATGTAGGCAACTTTTTCTTCCTTAGTGCCCTTTTTCCTCTGCTCTGATAACAATTCCATTTTCTCTAGCTGCAAGTATTTTATGAGTTTGTATTCTTCTCCAATTATCTCAAAACTTGCATCATGGTGATTTGATCTTAACATGTCACCCATTTAAGTCATCTGCATCCTTACTTAGGCTTGAATTAAAGATTATAGTTTCTTCTGGGTAATTCTGGACATCCTCAAGGGAGTGCGAGAGAGATTTTGAAAAGCACTAAAGCTGTCTTCCTTTACAGCTGAAACCACTCACATGTGGGTGGTTTCCACTCTACTTACGCATAAGGATTGCTCTACAAGAAAGACACCATTTCTGCTTGTATAAAAGAATCATTCCCCTGAATTTACAGCTTCAATCCCCCTATCAGTCATTGTGACAGCACTTCACAGCAATACAAGAAGAGAGATTGAAGAAAAAGACAACTGGTCTGCCTACCAGTCAGATGTGATTACAGCTCTGTACATCAATGTTTAGAGTACAAGACAGTGTGTATCATCTTTATCACAATGTAAGATCAGATAAACTATTTGCTGTTCTTCATTATCTGGGGAAAGCCAGGAAGAGAACACAGAGTGCCAGTCGTATGATGTGTCACCTTTCTTCCACTGAAAAGTAAAATTGGAAGACAGAAATAAAAATGGACCAATTCAGGATGGAACTAGAGCGTATCATGCTTAGCGAAATAAGTCAAGCAGAGAAAGACAACTATCATATGATCTCCCTGATATGAGGAAGTGGTGATGCAACATGGAGGCTTAAGTGGGTAGGAGAAGAATCAATGAAACAAGATGGGATGGGAGGGAGACAAACCATAAGTGACTCTTAATCTCACAAAACAAACTGAGGGTTGCTGGGGGGAGGGGGGTTGGGAGAAGGGGGTGGGATTATGGACATTGGGGAGGGTATGTGCTTTGGTGAGTGCTGTAAAGTGTGTAAACCTGGTGATTCACAGACCTGTACCCCTGGGGATAAAAATATATGTTTATAAAAAATAAAAAGTTAGAAAAAAAAAAATGGACCAATTCAGTACTGGTATTTTGCACTTCATTCTGCAATTAAACATCAGAGGCCTACGAGGTTCTATTTTAGTTCTTTGGATACAAAACTATCTAAGAATATGGGGGAAAGGATACTTACGTTGCCTCTAAATTTGTTTCCATCGCTGGTCAAGTTCAGTATCAGATAGGAAATATCGAAATGCATTAGGAAGTTGTTTTCACTTAGCATTTTATTGTTCTTTCTGAAAGATTCAACCCAAACAGGATCCTGTTTAAAACCTACCTGGCCTAATTATGTAAGAATCCCACAAAGAAGAATATAAAACTAATGGAGGATAGAAATGGAGTCCATAATGTCCTTTGAGTGGATCCTATTACCCATCTACCCAGGAGTCTACCATAACCAGGTTACAAACAGAAGTGTTATAAGAAAGCCTGGAGGTGTTTTACCATTTAATCATTTTATCTTCAAATTCAAAGTCTATGCAGGATAATTAGTTGACCATACATTACACACCTCTCTGGCTTTTAAAAGTAATAATATTGAATGAAGAATGTGATTTTTAAATGTTTTAAGAATTTTAAATGAATTAAATTTTTAGTCTAGATTTATAACTGATAATTAATATCACATTCCATGTATTTGCTCAAGCTCAAAACCTAGGAGTCATCTTGTTTGTCCTCATACCTATGCACCCTACCTCTAATCCATCAGTAAGTCCTGACAGTTCCACCTTTAAAGATATCCTCAATCCAGCACGTCTCCCCACACGGCCACCTGCACAACCAGGCTATTCCAGGAGCCTCCTATTGCTTCTCCTTCCTTCTGCTTTTGTTCTACTTTAGGCAATTTTCTACACAGTAGCCAAAGTAAACATTTTAAAATAAAAATCAGATAATTTGGTGCCTGGGTGGCTCAGTGGGTTAAGCCTCTGCCTTCAGCTCAGGTCATGATCCCAGGGTCTTGGGATGGAGCCCCACATCAGGCTGTCTGCTCAGCAGGGAGCCTGCTTCCCCCTCCCCCACAACCTCCCCCTCCCTGGCCTGCCTCTCTGCCTACTTGCGATCTCTCTCTGTGTCAAATAAGTAAATAAAAATAAGTAAATAAAATACACTAGAATATTATTCAGCCACAGAAAAGAATGGAATCTTGCCATTTGTGACAACACGGATACACGATGAAGGCATTATGGGACATTATGCTAAGTGAAATAAGTCAGAGAAAGCACATACCCTATGATCTTACTTATATGTGGAATCTAAAACAAAAACAAAAACAAACAAGTGGGGGGGGGGGGGGGACACCAAGCTGATAGATTCAGAGAATTTGGAAGTTGCTAAGAGAATAGATCTTAAAAGTTCTCATCACAAGAAAAAAATTCTGTAACCATATATGGTGATAAATATTAACTAGACTTATTTGTGGTAATCATTTTGCATTATATACAAATATTGAATCATTATGGCTTTTGATTGTTTGTTTTTAGATTTTTATTTATTTGACAGACAGAGATCACAAGTAGGCAGAGAGGCAGGCAGAGAGAGAGGAGGAAGCAGGCTCCCCATTGAGCAGAGAGCCCGATGCGGGGCTCGATCCCAGGACCCTGACATCATGACCTGAGCTGAAGGCAGAGGCTTAACCCACTGAACCACCCAGGTGCCCCATGTTTGTTTATTTTTGAAGTAGAGAAATTTTTATTATCATAAGGGACACCTCATGAGAATTATCAGAAGGAAGTCTAATCAGAGGAGAGCATTCCCAAATCTGCCTCCCTGAAGGTGGAAAGAACAAGTTTTTATACTCAGAGAGCTTGAGATTGCACACAAATTGGTGGAAAGGGCAGGGTACTAGGACTATTCATGAGTTCACAAGGGAAGATGGAGAATGCACATTGAGCAAAGATATATATGGGGCGCCTGGGTGGCTCAGTGGGTTAAGCCACTGCCTTTGGCTCAGGTCATGATCACAGGGTCCTGGGATCGAGTCCCACATCAGGCTCCCTGCTCCACGGGGAGCCTGCTTCTCTCTCCTCTCTCTGTCTGCCTCTCTGCCTACTTGTGTGTGCTCTCTCGCTCTCTGACAAATAAATAAATAAAATCTTTTTTAAAAAAAAGATATATGTAACATACACCCCATGTTCACTTTGGGTTGGAGACTTAACATCAAAACAAAGCAAAATTCAGGTTATCTTGTGACAAGGAGAAGGGGCTATGGGCATAAACTAAATGGGGTTTCGGGCTCCTATCTTGGGTTAGCAGAATGCAGGGCCTTGCTTGTTTATATGCTGGAACATGTCAGTTGACCTTGGGTACAGGCTTTTGCAGAGACAGCTAGTGTGTTTGTTAGCAGTGTCAAGGAGGTGACTGTGGCCTTGCTTGGAAAACCAGTGGCACACTCCCTATAAATGGTGTGAGCGAGTGCTGGAGGGGTTGCCATCTTCCGTCTGAGGGAAGTGCCACAAAAAATTTCTCCAGGATCCCCACCTGAATCTCATACTGAAAACGGGAAAATGCACTTCACTTCCAGCGGTGGAAGGGACAAGTAACTAATTTGGAAATAGACCCAAGGCAATCTGTTCTTCTTAATGAGGCCTGCCCACAAGAGAAACTATTTTTACCAAACTCACAAATGATCATGTTGCATACCTGAAACTAACGTAATGTTGTATATCAATTATACCTCAATTTTAAAAATGTTTTCTTTTAAATTTTTTTAAAATTTTTATTTAAAATTTTTTCTCTTTTTAAAAGAAAGAAACTAATACTAGTATTAAAATCCCTTAAAAAAGAAAATGTAAACATTCACCTTACTCTTATGTCAGAGAAAGAAATTAGGCCTTATAAATATACTTTTATCACACATCATCAACTGGGGTAAATACAACAGGATTTCCATATATAGGGAAAAGATTTCCGTACAAGTATTAAATAGAAGTCGCTTAAAGTCTACTTCATATTACTTCAGATACAACGTTTAGCACATAGTCTACTCCTTACGCATGCGCAGTTTTTAATCTGTGGACTTTACTACCATCACAGTATACCCACTCTGTGCATATTTGTAAAATGTTACCTAATTATTATAGCTCTATCCCCCACTCTAATTTTTTTTTTAATTTATTTGACAGAGAGAGATCACAAGTAGGCAGAGAGGCAGGCAGAGAGAGAAGGAAGCAGGCTCCCCGCCGAGCAGAGAGCCCGATGTGGGACTCGATCCCAGAACCCTGAGATCACGACCCCAGCCGAAGGCAGAGGCTTAACCCACTGAGCCACCCAGGCGTCCCCTGACTAATGTTTTAAGAGTAAAATGGTTACAACTCAAAAGTTAAACTTAAAAAGAAAACCTAAATACATAATATTTCTTAGAAGAACAATAATCCTCGAGCTGATAGGAATTGGGGAGATTTAGTGATACTCAGTCCAGCTTAAAATAAAGTTGCTGTCCTGTCCTTTCCTACGGCTTATGTCTCTGACAGCAAACATAATTAAAGCTATAGAGAGAGAAATCACCAGTTGTTCTGAATCAGTGAAATGTGACAACCAAGAAAATAATGCTGGAGCTGTTTTTTTTTAAATCCCAAGTACTGATTCCACCCACAGTCCCCTCTTCCTCTGTGTCATTCTTAACAGCAGATATAAATACAGAACAAACATGAATCAATAGAAAAGACTGGCGAGAGAGAGAACAATTTAGGGAATTTTTTGATGTATTATGGCTCACACACATGCAATCATCCAGCAAACGTGGATTTCTTCTCAGCTCTGATCTGCTGGCACCTGCTCCCTCTTTTAGCCGGCCCCACGATTTCTCTATCTCACTTGCCTCCCATAAACCGAATGTCAGCGCAGGTGCCAGAAAAAGTAGGGTTAATACTTCAACATCAGTTTCCTACTAAAGTCACAGAAGTCTTTTGTCCGTTGCTGACTCCTTGGCCTTGCTAGTAAAAAGCAGACACAAGGAGGAAGACCGGCACAATGAAAAGAGGCTATTTTAAATTTCTGTCATCATGATTAAATATGATTTTCTCCAAAATGCCCTACAGGCTCATTTTGAACGAAATCTACTCCCGTGAGCGTGTTTCTGATTGACTGGCATGACCCTCCTGTGCGCCAGGGATATGCCATCTTTAAAGGAATTAAAGAGAGTTATCACCATGAATTCAGACCGTGCTCTATTCAACTTATATATAAATGTATATTTGAAACCACTATGAAGAGTGTGGTTTTCCTGAAACTGGTTTTAGCAATGCATGGCGTTTGGGCGGAGTCTTAGAAGCTACAAGGAAGCCATCAGCACGATTCCACCACTGGCTCTTAAACTCAGAAGTGGGCAGTTGGACAGCACTTATTTTGGAAATCCTGGCAGGTGCACTGAGTTCTCTTGCAACTGTACACCTCTTACAAGTTTCACGCCAGTGAGTTCAACTATTATTAAAAGCCCTAAATATAGTTAATCCACAACATCATGCCACCTCATCACCTTTTGCACTAATCATTCCTCCCAGACTACAGAAAGCCTAAATACTCCACGATATTGCTATTACACTTAAGAACTGAAATTATGTCAATTATTTTTATGTTCATATCTTAATAATACGCAAGGTTACAGACATTTTTCCCTATTAGCAGATGATATAAATCCAAAATTCCAAGAATGATTTATTTCATTCCCTTTGATTTGTTTTGTTATATGTGTGTCTGTGGTGAATAAAAGTGAAGATTAGATTTCTGGACTCGGGTCTCTCACTTCCTTACCGTGTAACCCCAAATAAGTCACCTTAGTGTCATTTCTTCTTCTGTAAGATGGAAATAACCAAACATATCCTGCCTATCACACAGCATATAAAATCATGCTAGATAAATGTAAGGGTTTTGCACTGCATTAGAATGTGAATAAACTTATGTTTATAAAATATCCATTTTTACTGAAAACATATATATTAGTAAAAGGAGTGTTTAGTCAAGAAAGCTGGCTGGCAACCAACGACTCGGGCTGCAAATTGCCAATTCCAAGTGGTTTGGCAGAGAATCCAGACAGAAATCACATACCTCCCTATGATGATTAATTTTATGTGTCAGTCTGTCTGGGCCCTGGTGCCTAGATACTTGGTCAAACATTTTTTCTGGATGTTTCTGGGGAGGTGTTTTTTGGATGAGGTTAATATCTGTGTCAGTGGACTTGGAGTAAATCAGATTGCCCTGCACAGTGTGGGTGGGCCTCATCCAAACAAATGAAGTACCGAATAGAACAAAGACTGATCTCAGAACTCGAAGGAATGCTGCCCGCAGAGGTCCTGCAGACTTCAACTTCGATGTCCTCCCTGGGCGACCTGCCTGTTAGACCCGATCCTGCAGATTTTGGACCTGCCAGCCTCTATTATCATGTGAGCCAATTCCTTAAAATAAAGTCCTCCCTCTCTCTCTCAATCTCTCTCTACACACAGACACCCTCAGTTCTGTTTTGCTTCTCTAGAGAATCCTGACTAGCAGACCCTCTAAAATCTATGTGGAATGATTGGCTACTCTTGGACAAAGGAACATAAGAAAAGTGAAGTGTGTCACTTCTACAGTGAGGTATTTAATGACCTGGTGTGCTTTCTCCACTTTCTTCTCCCCTCCTGCGGCATCGTTGGCAGCCACACGTGGGGATGGCTACATGTGGTACACGAGATGGGTGAGGCCTGAAGACTGGCCCAGGAAGGGAGGTCTGTAGAGGATTTTGTGTGCATGAGAAAAGCATTGTGTTAGGCAACTGAGATTTAGGCATTATCTGCTACAGCAGCTGGAATTAGTTAGCCTGACTGATTCAGGTATATTTTATTGTGTATAAACCTAACAAAAAAGAAAAAAAAATCTGCTTTTTTCTTTTCTTTTCTTTTCTTTTGTTTTGGTTTGGTTTGGTTTTTTGTTTTTTGTTTTTTTGTTGTTGTTGTTGTTGTTGTTGTTTTTAGTGCAAAAGGGAAAAGCAGCTCCTGACACCTGGAAACTACCCTGAACACTTTCTCACAGAACACCAACATCAGAGAAAGCACCGACTATGTTATCAAGACAGAAACAAAACTGGAGCGAATACGTCACAGGAATCAAAGGCACAGCATAGAGAACATAGTTAATGGTACTAGAACAGTGCTGTTCAGTGACAGATGGTGGCTACACTTGCAGTGAGCAGAGCATAACCTGCAGAGACGCTGAATCACTATGTTGTAGACCTGAAACTAAAGTAACATTGTGTCAGCTACACTCAAATGAAAAAAAGAAAAAAAGACGAAAACAAGACCACTCTAGAGTAAGACCACTTGAGTAATATGAATGAATGCTACCTCGTTTTGCTTCCTCTAGTCTCCCCTCCCTCTAAGTAAGATACACTAAATACCCAATTAGAATCAGCCTGCTTCCTGACAGCATCCAATCCAGAACAAGGCCTCAGAACAAAAATTTAAGATTCCTAATATTTCCCCCCCAAATCACCTAAGCATCATTGAAATCCTATTTAAAAACTCCTGTCCACCACTCCTACTGAGATGCCCTGCGATTTCCCATGACCGGTTGCGTGGTCTCCCTCAATGGTTCATTACAGTAAGTCTGAATCCAAATTGTCTAACCACAGGTGTGTTCTTCATGGTCTTTAGCTGGAGAGCACCGATGTGGGCAATAATTGTACCCTCAAGAAATACAGAAATTGAACAAAATTATTTCTAAGACTATTTATTTGATTCTAACTGCCTGTGCTCATGCTGATTTTCAGAGTGGGTAGATGAAAACAACTTGAGACTATAATCAGCAACAATGTTACATTTGGGTTAAATTGTTTTTTGGGGTTTTTTTTAAACTTGTCTTTTTCTGAATTTTTAGCTTGGATCATGTCCAGATACTTATTAAATGCTTGTTACTTTATATTTGATCTTCATTTATTGAAAAGTCTTCAATGGAAGACTTAATATTAGAGAATTAATATTTATATTTTGACAAACCAATTTTTAACTTTATTTTTCTTTAATAAGACTTAGAGAATATTACTCTCCAAAAACTCTAAATTGTCAAACTTGGAATTAAAACTATGGGATGAAGTTAAAAAGACAAACCAATTTTTAACTTTATTTTTCTTTAATAAGACTTAGAGAATATTACTCTCCAAAAACTCTAAATTGTCAAACTTGGAATTAAAACTATGGGATGAAGTTAAAAAGACTTGAAAGATAATTAATTTGAGATCCAGCTTAAGTATGTGTTAACATTTATTTCAAAACCATCATTCCTGAGTTTTTTTTTTAATTTTTGTAGGCAAATTTATTTTCCACATCAGGAAACTTTATGTGTGTGTGTGTGTGTGTGTGTGTGTGTGTGTGTGTGTGTGTAAAACAAAGTGTTTTACTTCTCTTCTAAAAAAACTGAAACTTAAAATCTATATTCTCAAATTCTGCTGTGAATGGAAACTACCAGACAAACGTTTTAATAACTGGCTTCAGAACAACTGGAAAGCCTTTTGGTAAAGGCAAAATTAGATCTGTATCTCACACCATGCACTAAGATGAACTCCAAAAAGATCATATATTTAAAGTAAAATAATAATAATAATAATTAAAATTTTATGGGGCACCTGGTTGGCTCAGTTGGTAGAGTATGCAACTCTTGATCTCGGGATCATGAGTTTGAGCCTCAAGTTGGGTTTACAAATTACTGAAAAATAATAATTAAAATTTTGTATGAATTAGAAGAAGATATAAATGAATACCTTTTCAACCTGAGATCAGGGAAATCTTCCTAACTATCTCAATACCCAATAACAATTCAAGAAAGAAGAATGAATAATTAACTAATAATTTAAAAGTATCCTGCAGGGATGGCTCAGTCGGTTAAGTGTCTGACTTTGGATCAGATCATATTCCCAGGGTCCTGGGATCAAGCTCCACATTAGGCTCCCTGCTCAGCGGGGAGTCTGCTTCTCCCTCTGCCTTTTATCCCAGTAACGCGCGCTCTCTCGCGCTCTCTCCCCCCTCTTAAATAAATAAATAAATCTTTAAAAAAATAAAAGTAAGGGGCACTTGGGTGGTTCAGTCATTACGCCTCTGCCATCAGCTTGGGTCATGATTCTTGGGTCTTGGGATCGAGCCCTGCATTGGGCTCCCTGCTCAGCAGGAAGCCTGCTTCTCCCTCTCCCACTCCCCTTGCTTGTATTCCCTCTCTCGCTGTTTCTCTCTCTCTGTCAAGTAAACAAACAAAATCTTTTAAATAAATTGATAAGTAATTAAATGAATAAAAATAAAAAATAAAAGTGTCTGTAGATCAGAGTACAGTGTTTCTTAAAATGTACATAAAAACTTGGAGAAATTGTCTGTAACTGATGAGGGGGTGGGACGAGAATCCAGCATAAATGATGTAACAAGAGCTCCCCAACTCCTCAGATAAAAAGAGCAACAATCCAGTGGAAGAATGATGAAAGGGTTGGATGGGTAGTTCACAGAACAAGAACACAGAAACGACCCTTAAAGAAAAAAAATGGCCAACCTCACTTAATACGAGAAATTCTAAATACCTCTATAGTGAGGAAACATTGCTCACCTATCAGACTGGCAAAATCTAAAAGTTTGACAATAAATCTGTTAGGGAAAATGTTAGGAATAGGAATGTTTATCAATTTCAAATGGAAATGCAAACTGCGACAGCCACTAAGATAACAGCTCGGCGATAATATAGAAAAAATATAAAATTAATAAGTGATTATAGCAAGGTTTCAGGATAGAAAGTTAAAAAGTCAATCAATCAACTATGAACAAGTTGAATTTGATATTACAAACACATTACCATTTACATTACATTAGCACCTCCCAAAACCAAAATACTTGGGTATAAATCTAACAAAATACATGCAAGATCTATATTAGAAAAACTGCAAAGCTCTGATGAGGGAAATCAAAGAAAAACTAAATAAATGGAAACTATATTCCATGTTCATGAATAGAAAGACTCAAATATTGTCAAAATGTCAGTTCTTCCCAACTTGATCTACACATTTAGTACAATCCTAATCAATATCCCAGTTATTTTGTGGATATCAACAAACTGATTCTAAAGTTTAAGTGCAGAGGCAAAAGATTCAAAACAGCCAACACAATATTTAAGGCAAAGAACAAGGTCTAAGGATTGACACTATGCGACTTCATGATACTATAAAACTATGTGGTATTAGTGAATGTGTGAGCTAGTGAAGATCAATGGAACAGAATAGAGAGCTGAGAAACAGACCCACATAAATATAGTCAACTGATCTTTGACAAAAGAGCAAAGGCAATACAATGAAGAAAAGAATGCCTTTTAAATAAACGGTACTGAAATAAATGAACATTCGAACCAAAAAAAATTAAATTAAAAAAAAACAAATAGGGTGGGGTTGTGGACATTGGGGAGGGTGTGTGCTTTGGTGAGTGCCATGAAGTGTGTAAACCTGGCGATTCACAGACCTGTACCCCTGGGGATAAAAATATATGTTTATAAAAAATTAAAAATTAAAAAAATATATATTATATGTTTATAAAAAATAAAAAATTTAAAAAAAATAAATGAAGCTACATGCAGACTTTGCACCCTTACAGTAAGAAATTAACTCAAAAAGGATGACGGAGGTAAATGAAAACTGCAAACCTATAAAATTCCTAAAAGACCACATAGGAGAAAGTCTAGATGAACTTGGGTTTGGAAATCACTTTTTTTTTTTTAAAGATTTTATTTATTTATTTGACAGAGAGAAAGAGAGAACACAAGTAGGCAAGAGGCAGGCAGAGAGAGAGGGGGAAACAGGCTCCCTGCTGAGCAGAGAGCCCGATGTAGGGCTCAATGTGGGGCTTCATCCCAGGACTCCAGGATCATGACCTGAGCCAAAGGCAGAGGCTGAACCCACTGAGCCACTCAGGCGCCCCTCTCTTTTTATTTTTATTTGCATTTATTCTACGCAGAATATACACCTGAGCCGTAAGTTTTTGTTTCTTCAATTTCTTCTTTGATGTCTTTTCCTTCTGGGCAAACTCCTCTTCTCGTTTAGGAACAATCTGCTCTTTTTCAGG
Source organism: Mustela nivalis (assembly GCF_964662115.1). NCBI lineage: Eukaryota > Metazoa > Chordata > Mammalia > Carnivora > Mustelidae > Mustela > Mustela nivalis. The sequence goes on along the minus strand of NC_139023.1, from coordinate 13,179,493 downwards.
AAGGATCATCTCAGTGTGGCAGGGAGAACTCATGTATGGGTTAATCCAACCATAAGCCCTAAATTCTATTCCACATCCGGGGAGTTTTGTTCCCCTGGATGTACTCAATGACTAGAAAATCAACATCCAAACCCTCACGTTCAGCATTACTCTCTGCATTTTTTTTCTCTCTCTGCATTTTTAAGCATGTGCAGTAAAAATTCTGCACTCTTCTTGGGCCACTGACCCCATGTCCAGCCCACTGTTTGGCTGGGCACACCTACCAACTCCACCATTATAGTGACAGAAGGGCACATACTGCTCTTGCAAAGTGACATCTTTCAGATACTGGGTGGCTTTTCAGATATACATACCCTTGATGGCCTGGGCAGTTTCAAGTGTTTTCTTAAAGTAAACACATACATTTGAACCTCTTGAGTTGCATGATTTTGTAGAGTTTTCTGGGTCAAGCAAATGGTGAACCATTTTCAATGGTGACCTCAGGCCACTGAGGGGTGGAAATTACTTTTTAAATACAACAGCAAAGGCATGATCCATGAAAAAAATAAATGATAAGCAGGACTTCACTAAAATTAAAGCTTTCTGCCTGCAAAATATACTATCAAGAGAATGAAAAGACAAGATACAGATGGAGAAAAATATTTGCAAAAAGTACATAATAAAGACTGTTACCCAAAATATACAAAGAACATTTAAAACTCAATATGAAACAAACAACCCAATTAAAGAGTGGGCCAAAACTTTAACTGGCGCCTCACCAAGTAAGATACACAGATGGCAAATGAGCACATGAAAACCAGCTTCATATCATGTATCATCAGGGAAATGCAAACCAAAACAATTAGAAACCACTATATACTCATTAGAAGGATCGGAATCCAAAACTGACAACAGCAAATGTTGACAAGGATGAGGAGCAACAGAAACTCTCATTCTTTGCTGGTGGGAATGCAACGTGGTACTACCACTTTGGAAGACACTTGGGCAATTTCTTACAAAAGTTAATACTCTTACCATACTATTCAGCAATCTCACTCTTTAGTATTTACTCAAAGAAGTTGAAAAAAAAGTATGTTTACACAAAAAATCCACATTAAAAAAAGTTTGTAAAAGCTTTATTAATAATTGCCAAAACTCTGAAGCAATCAAGACATTCTTCAGTAGATAAATAGATAAACTGAGATACATCCAGACAGTGAATTACTGTTCAGCACTTAAAAAAAAAAAAAAAAAAAAAAAAAAAAAAAGATCTGTTTAAGCCAGGGAAAAAAATGAAAGAAATTTAAATGTATATTACTGGGTAAAAGAAGCCAATCTAAAAAGGTTACATACTATATGATTCCAATCATATACGACATATCACCTGTAACATTCTGGGAAAAGGCAAAACCATGGAGACAATGAAAAGACCAGTGCTTGCCAAGGATTTGGGGGGCATGGGATGAACAGACAGAGCACAGAAGATTATTAGGGCAGGGAAAACGTTCTGTATACTATAATGATGGATACAGGTCATTATACATTTGGCCAAACGCACAGAATGCACAATGCCATTTAAACTGTACCCTAATATAAACTAGGGACTTTGCATCACACAATGATGTGTCAATGTAGGTTCATCACTGGCAACAAATGTACCACTCTGGTGGGGGATTCTGATAATAGGGGAGGTTGTAGATGTGTGGGGCAGGGAGTATATGGGAAATCTCTGTACCTTCTCTTTTCTTTGCAAGATATTTAGCTAGTTAGTTAATTAGCTATTTTAGAGAAAAAGGGTGTGTGAGAGTCGGGGGTAAGGGCAGAGGGAGAGAGATTCTCAATCTCAAGCAGATTCCCTACACAGGACTCAATCTCACGACCCTCAGTCTCAAAACCCTGAGATCATGACCTGAGCTGAAATCAAGAATGCTACACTTACCCAACTGAGCCACGCATGTGCCCTCGGACCTTCTGCTCAATACTGTTGTGAACATAAAACTACTCTAAATATTAAAGTCTGTTAAAATAGTTACCAAAAAACGTGATTTTGCCCTTTGGTGTCCACCTCTAAGAATTTATCCCAAATATACACTGGAAAAGTATGAAATTGCTTATAAACATTATTTATTGTGAACTTATTTGTAAAATCAATTACTAGAAACAACCAAAATATCATCAACAATTTTGCTAAAGTAGCGGGATACAAAATCAACATACAGAAATCAATTATTCTTTTACACTAATGATAAAGAATTTGAAAATAAATAAAACCATCCCATTCACAATAATATCAAAAAATAAATTAACTTCTTAGGAATAAACTGAACACAAGGAAGTAAAGATCTCTACAATAAAAACTATAGAATTTAGCCAGAACGATGGAAAGATACCCTGCGTGCTTGGATCAGAATAATATATTGTTAAAATGGCCATACTGCCCAAAGCCTTCTACACATTCAACACAATCCCAATTCAAAATACCAATAACATTCTTCATAGAATTAGAAGAAAGAACACCAAAATTCGTGTGGAACCACAAAGGGCCCAGAAGAGGCAAAATAATCTTGAAAAAAAAAAAAAAAAAAAAAAAAAAAAAAAAAAAAACAAGAAGAAGAAGAACAAAGCCAGAGGTACCATGCTTCTGAATTTCAAACTATACTACAAAGCCATGCTAATAAAAATAGCACTGGCCCAAAAACAGACATGCCGACCAGTGGAAAAGAGTAGAAAGCCCTGAGTCAAATTCCAGTATATACAATCCACTAATACTTGCCGAGGAAGCCAAAACGGCCAATAAGGAAAAGACTGGCTGTCCAATAATTAGTGCTGGGCGAACTAGAGAAACACGCACAGACCCAAGAAATTGGATCCCTATCTCGCATCACTCACAAACATTAACTGAAAATGGAGTTCCAGCGGTAGCAGAGAGCGGCCCCCAAACAGCCTGGGCAGCCCCGCCGCCCGCACACGTTGGGTTACCAGCAACCCCCACCCACCGGAGGAGCCCAGCCTCCGCAGGCACCAGGCACCAGGCACCATCGCCGCGGCCCTAAGCACAAAGGCTGAGACCCAGCAGCCACCCACCACCTGCCCTCAGTGCGGCCTCCGCCAGGCCCCACACCACGGGCAGCAGCCCTGCAGCCTCGCATGGGGGACACCTGCCAGCAGGGACAGAAAGATCATCACAAGGGAAGGCTTTGGGAGCAGTGACCGGTTCACTCTAAGAAGCGTAAATGGTTTCATCGACAGGAACCGCAGGGAAGGAGAGGGATTTGTACCCCAGACTGCCGTAAAGACCCACCCCAGGAAGTACCTTCCCAGTACAGGAGATGGAGAGACTGAAGTTGGCTCTTGTTGAAGGAGAAAAGGGTGCAGAGGCAGCACATGGGACAAGCCCCGTGGAGTTCCAGGGCAAGGCCGTAAGCAGGCAGCGGACTCTAACCATTACAGGCACTGTGCACGCGCCAGGGGTCCTCCGCGGAATTACCCAGAGAATGACCAGAATACTGAGAATGGGAAAAGCAGAAGGGATTGGAGAGTGCCCCTCTACCCCCAAGGCCCGGCCCAACAGCGCAGGCCTTACTTACAGGCGGGGGCTCAAACCTTAGGACTTGCAGAGACCCTGTGGGCGTGGACCAGTCTTCCAACCCTCCCGTGCAGGGAGAAGGGATGGAAGCTGCTGGTGACCAGCGTGCAGGAGAACCAGGCAGACCAGTGAGACACAGTGTGTTCGGGCGTTACAGGCCGTGATTGCGCAGCGTGCCTCCTCGCCAAGAACAGCCTGGAGAGATGCACTGAAGATAAGGAAAATTCAGGAGATGAGACCCAAAGTCAATACCCACGTCACCGTAGTTACCGCCGCAACTTCAGTTACTGAAGCAGATACCCAGAAAAGCCTCAACCAAAAGATGGCAAAGAGAAGCCGTGCATCCACCCGCTGAGAATTCCTCGGCTCCCAAGGCAGAGCAGCGCGGGGCGGAGTAGTGCCGGCTTACATCTCTCCCACCTGCCTGGTTTAGTCACCCAACAAGAAGCAAATACAAAATTCCAGCAATAAGAAATGAACAAAAGATTGGAGCTGAAGACCTTAAGTGCTTGCTTTTTTTTCCATTGAGCAGAGGTTTGAACTATCTGCATTATCTATGCAGCATGGAGTTTTTATTATTTTTACCTAAAGACGTCTCTCTCTGGTAATGACAAACGTGTTTTTTAAAAATCCTCATTTTTCTCAATACATTTGTAAAGATTTTTAAATTGTTTTATATCTGGTCAAGTTGAGATTTTTGAGAACCTCATTTTTAATTTGTATAACAGAACACAGCTTGATATTAAAAAAAAAAAAAGTCAATGAATGGCAAGCACCTGTTAGTAAAGGTCTTAAATAATTGTCAAAAAAGGTAACTCAAAATAGATGAAAATAGATCAAAGACTTAAACATGGACCTGATACCGTAAAACTTGAAGGAGAAAATGTAGGGAAAAAGCTCTTTGATACTGGTCTTGACAGTGATTTTTTAGACATGAAACTAGAAGGACAGACAACAGAAGCAAACAAATGGGACTAAATGAAACTCAAAAACTTTTGTACAATTAACAATTAACAAAATTAAAAGAGAACCTATAGAATGGGAGTAAGTTTTTGCAAACCATATATTGGATAAAGGGTTAATATCCAAAATATATAAAGAATAGATAAAGACTATATAAAATCCAAAATATATAAAGATCTTAATAACAAAAAATATTCTGATTAAAAAATGGGCAGAATAACTAAATAGAGATTTTTCCAAAGAGGACATCCAAATGGCCAGACACACAAAAAGAGCTCCCAACTAATCACCAGGGAAATACAAATCAGAACCATAAAGAGATGTGGTTAGAATGTTAGCCTCACACCTGTTCGGATGACTACCATCAAGAAGATATAACAGGTGCTGGTGAGGATGTAGTGAAAAGGGACCCCTAATACACAGTTGGTGGGAATGTAAATTGGTCTATAACTATGGGAAACAATATAGAGACCCCTCAAAAAATTTAAAATAGATCTCTCATACAGTTGAGCAGTTTCACTCGTGTGTGTGTGTGTGTGTGTGTGTGTGTGTGTGTGTATTTCACCTCTGGGTATATATATACACGTTTCATATACATATATATTTGTATTTGCATAAACTCAAAACTGATCTTTAGTGTTTGGAGTGAGGGTTGATAGGAGAACTGAAGACACATAAGAAATAAATGCAATGTTTGGTCTCTGGATCTTAATTTTACCAAACCAGCAAAAAAGACATTTTTTAGACAAAGAAAAACTTATATATGAGCTATTAAATGAATTATTAGTTTTGTGAGACGTAATGTCATGGGTGATGTAAGAAGTTGACCTTTTTTAGGAATTCATATTGTTGCACGTTATGATAAAGTAATGTAACACTGAGCATTTATTTTAAAATGCTTTTGCTTTTGAAAACATGTTTGAAATTTTTTCAGCAAAATAAAAGGAGATATAGATAAAGCTGGGTTGACAAAATATTGGTCATTCTAACTCTTAATGGCATATATGAAAGTTTATTATAATATTCTACTTTAGTGTATGTTTGAAATGTTTCCTAATTTAAAAAATTCTAAAAAAATTAATTGAACATAATATGGGATACTCACAAATAAACCTAATCGAAAGAACAAGAGAAAAGGGGGAAGAGGAAGAGACGGAGGGAGAGGAAAGAAATCTCCTACGGGGAGTTTGAGGTTCCGGTGCAACAGGTCAGAAGTCAGGCAGAGGTGTTTGCATTTTTAGTGAACATGTACAGGTGCTTCTGATGCAGGAGGTCCCTGGACCTCATATTTTTGAGAAACACTAGCCAAGGCTTAAGTATAGTGTGGATTGACTGAATTATCCATGGCATGATGGAAAGAGAGCAGGCTATCTATAGAAATAAGAGGCTTCAGTTCAAATCTATGCTCAGTCACTTACTGGCTTTAAACATTGGTCAAGGTGCTTCATCTTTACCCCTAAAATAGAGAGAACAATATATATGCCAGATTACTATGAGGTTTATATGAGATAGATATACAGAGCTTCTAGAACCTAATAGTTATCCAAAAATGAGAGTAGAAGCACACACTAATACATTCCCCAGGACCCAGGTGCAAAATTAAATCAGTTTGCAAACTGAAGGATAGCAGTTGCCCATAACAGGGAAATTCTTTATTCAGAGAGATACAGAAACAAAATAAATTAGGGAAACAAAATACTTCTCTATTATCAACAAATTCCAAAGTAAAACTTTTGATACTGCTGATGTTTTATTTTGGTTACATTCTTTTAAGCTTAGAATTCCATATGACCAAATAAATTACAACTCAAGACACTTTCCTTTGTAAACCTAGTATGTATAATACAGCTAATGTTCAGTAGGTTTGCATAAAACTAAGTCATGCCTGATAATATGAGGGGTGTGTGTGTGTGTATCATCTACTCAGCATAGTTGAAGTGGCCACCAGTTTAATTCACCAGTTCAAATACTGGTCTGATCTCCCTTCCCAGACAAACACTGTACTCACAGTGGAATCTTGAGAGACATAGTAAGGCCAGAATGGTCTCAGTTCTGCAGAGTATGGAGACAAAGATGATCCAAAGACAATGGCCAGGGGATAAAGCAAAGCCAATGTAGTCCATGAAACTGGGTCATCCATCTCTAGAAGTTGGGCAAAGTAGAATTCTTGTACAAGGCCAGGAACATAAAACAGAACAAATGGCTTAAACTGAAAGAGTCCCAGAGTCTGGAGTTGAACATGTGCATAAAACCTGTGATTCTGGTTATGATTAGGGAAGAATCCTTCAAAGGTGTGCCCAAACTGGCTCAAAAAGACCAAGAAACAGAAAAATGCATTTTTAGTTCAACAGAATATTCAGTATTCAAATTAACTAGTTCTTTATCCAAGATCAGAATTAAGTCTGTATCTGAATATTCAGTTTGTTGTTGTTATTGTTGTTGTTTAATGAATTCCTGCTACTTCCATTGTACAGTTTTAGTGACTGAGGCTACCCAAACGAGTTCCAAGGATAACCTCCACTTGAGAGAAACGGCAATTTCATCCAGGAGATGACCAATGAATAAAATCAATATGAGGCAAGTATGAGATTATCACTCCACAAAAGTCAGATGTAAGGAACATCATAGTTCTTCACTTTTTCTAAATCACATAAATCTATTCTAAGTCCACATCTGCCTATATGACAAGAAATGATAATATTAATCATGTAAGAAGAAACCACCCCTTCAGATAGTCACAAAAAATTGAGAGCCTTGTGCAAGCAGAAATATTCAAGAGAGGGTACTCAGGTCTTCAGGTTATGCTGGTCACCGTTGGTAGGTATACTGAACAGTCCTGAAGAGGCCTTAACGCATGTGGCTCCACTGGTTCTGGGCAAAATGTGGCCAAGGAGACTATCCCTAGGTGTGCAACATTAACATTCTCTCCCGAGGTCCAGCCTGTGTCCCAGGGAGCCCCAGAGGAGGAAAACACTGTCCTCACTATTAATGGAGCATGGAAGATTCCTTGTACTAGCTAACTTTACCCATCTCTGTCTCTGGTATTTGGACGTGGTTTCCTCTGACACAGTCCTGCTGCAGAGCTTCTGTGCCTTCTGAAAACTTACATGAAGGGGTGCCTGGGTGGCTTAGTCATCAGGCATCTGCCTTCAGCTCAGGTCATGATCCCAGGGTCCTGGGATCAGGCTCCCCGCTCAGTAGGAGGAGGCCTGCTTCTCCCTCTCCCACTCCCCCTGCTTATGTTCCCTCTCTTGCTGTGTCTCTCTCTGTCAAATAAATAAATAAAATCTTTAAAAAAAGAAAAAAAAGTTCTATCTTCTGGGGACCTGACACACTTTCCTTCCAAAGCTGAAACACCGTTACTATTAAAATTTTTTCTTCCAAACCTAAAATACCAATGCTAGTAGGAGAACCCTAAGAAAAAAAGAACTTAAAAGACTACATCCTTGGGATAGAAAAGGGAAAATATCTACAGCAACAAGCAAGAAGCCCAAATCAATACTCTGATAGACTTCATTTATCTAAGTGACGTAGCACTAAGTGCTTTGGAGAAAGCAGCACTGTGTTAGTGGCAAGAACACTCAGTATGGAATCATCATCTACATATTTGAACCCCAGCTCTAGTACATGCCAATTTTGCGACCTGAAGCAAGTCACTCATTCTGTCCTGCCCTCGGGCTTCTCTACTGTAAAGCAGGAATGATGACGTTTATTTTCACCAAATTATGGAGCGGTTTTGAGGATCTGCTCAGAGAAGATATGTGAAGACAGTTTGTTCATTGGAAAGCAACTAAACAAAGGTAGGTGTTTGGATACTATAGAAATACAATGAGGTAAGAAATCAGTGTGTGCTAGACCTGCCACCGAAAACTTCACGGTGGAAACAGAGCTAGTTCAATGTTTTTGGAGAGGTGGAATTTAGACAGAAAGAAAAGAGAGTATTTGGGGAAGAGACGGGCGAGAGTAAAGGGCAGGCCAGCTGCCAACCTATTAAGGGCTTTTGTACTTACCACCACTAACTGGCCAGAGGACAAGGGCTTCGTATAGGGACAGGCCAAGAATTAGGCGAGAAAGGATTCTTTTCTTAGGCAGGAAAATCTCTGCAGTTGTGAGTCATGAGCCTCCAGGAACTAGGGGATCTCAGCAGCCCAGTGTTGCACCAACTCAGGCTTATTTTTCTAGCGAGAGGCATCATTGGCCTTAGAACTCTGGTACCCGGAATGCTAGAAGATGTTCTGTTTTCAGTTCTGTGTGAGCGTGTGCGTGTTCACATGCACGTGTTTTAAGGCACTGACTCAATATCAACAATCAGTAACAATAAATACTTTTTTCTCCATTAAAAAAAGAAAAAGATTAAAAAAAGAAATTCTGTATTATCAAGAAACAAAATAAGCACTCCTTTAAATTTTGTTACTGACGTATACTTAAGCCATATTAAAAAGTAATAGAAGTGGGGGCACCTGGGTGGCTCAGTGGGTTAAGCCTCTGCCTTCAGCTCAGGTCATGATCTCAAGGTCCTGGGATTGAGCCCCATGTCAGGCTCTCTGCTTGGCAGGGAGCCTGCTTCTCTCTCTCTCTCTCTCTCTCTCTCTCTCTCTCTGCCTACTTGTGACCTGTCTGTCAAATAAATAAATAAAATCTTTTTTTAAAAAGTAATAGGAATGATATCGATAATATAAAAACAGAAGAAAGCATTTTGAAGGGTACAGTTCAAGATAAAAAAAGCATAGGGGAATCCTGAACCTCTTTCCATGGAAGCAACAAATCTACAACTACATATGCAACAATTCCATCTGAAAAAAAAACTTTTTTAACTAGCTGAACATGTCTTCACAACAAAAAATTAAAGGGCCATATCCAGACAGGTGGAAGACACAGAGACTTTCTCACCAAAAACCTGACCCCCAGCACAGCAACTTAGAATTTGAAGAAATCAGGAAGAATCTGACAAATGTGGAGCTTCTCCCTGGGGTGAAGGGGGTTTGTGCCCCACTTAAGGCACCTCAACCCTGCACCAAAGAAATAAGCCACCACAACATCTGGTTTTGACAACCAATGGAGCTTATTTCCAGAAAAAACATAGGGCTATAGGAAATAGAGATTTTGCTAGTAGAGGGCTCAAGCACAGACTCATTCACTCAAGGACAGGCCACCAAAGCAACATACTGAAAAATGCCTAGACCATATGTAAAGGTCCCACTAAAATTTCAGAGAAGAAACTATTGTCAAAGTCACCGTTTCGACGTTTGCGAAGATATCCATAGTCGATAGAATTTGAACAACAGATTTGTTCCAAGCCATATCTGTATTATTCTCTGTAAGGTTGCCTTATCTGAGATGGTTTAATAAGTGAGAAAGTAAGCCAACAGTCTAAGTTAAGGAGAAAGCTCTGATTTGTAGGCTTAGAACATTGGAACATCATCAGGGATTAGCTAAAATATCCCACAGACATTTACCTACCATTGTATTTCACTATATAAAGTACTTAAGGTCTTATTTTAGTCTCTGACATACATCAAAATTACTACACATTAAACGTTACACTACTGTATTGTATGAGCTTCGATGTATGTATGTTACCACAGGCATTATCTATTAGTCCCTTCTAAAAATGATCCTTCCTGAATCTGGGGAGAAAAAAAAAATGAGTTTAATAAGCAAAGGGAGAAAACCATGTTGACATTTTTAAGACATTTTTCATTTCCTTCTGAAGATTATTTTTTGAACTTAGCAATTTGACAGCCTGCCCCTATGCACATATACATGTGAAGAACATACTTAGATGTACACGCATCTTGAATCTGCTCCCTTTGGATTAACAGCTAAGCAAACTTGCTCCACGGGGTAAGCAAATCAGCAAATGACTTAAGGTCTATTGAGATTCTTAACAGGAAAGCCAAAAAAAGCAGGCATTAATAAATGATTTAGGGGGCGCCTGGGTGACTCAGTTGGTTAAGTGTCCAACTCTTGATCTCAGCTCAGGTCTTGATCTCGGGGTCATGAATTCAAGGGAGCCCATGCTGGATGTGAAGCAGGCAGGAAGAAAGAAAAAGGAAAAAAAGAAAGACAGACAGACAGACGGCGGGGGGGTGGCGAAGGGATGGAGAAAGGAAGGAAAGTTGGAAGGAAGGAAGGAAGAAGGAAAGAGAAAAGAGAGAGAAAAAGAGAGAAAGAAAAGAAATGAGGAACATTAGACTTAAGATACAGAAACTGCACTGGCAAGTTTATCACAGATTATCTCTTAGAGGTAATCATTATGCAGGTAAGGAAATGAGACCAAATGAAATTAAGTTATTTGTTTTGGGCCATTTGCCTATGTAATTGCTACATCAGCACAAGAACACAGCTCTTCTGAATCCCTATCACACTAAAACCATCTACCTATGAATCAGGCAAGCCGTGGTCATAAGGCTGTGGCTTTACTCCAGGATAGAAACAGTTCATCCTCCCCCATGCCCCACCCAATGGGAAAGACCTAACTGAGTCCCTAAAGTTAAACAGGTAAAATATTTTAGATGGTTGGTTATACAGCACCAGTTCTAGAAAATGATATATTGGGACGCCTGAGTGGCTCAGTCGGTTAAGTGGCTGCCTTTGGCTCGGGTCGTGATCCCAGGGTCCTGGGATCGAGTCCCGCATCGGGGTCCTGGCTCGGCTGGGAGCCTGCTTCTCCCTCTCCCTCTGCCTGCCTCTCTCCCTGCTTCTGCTCTCTCTCAGTCAAGTAAATAAATAAAATCTTTTTTAAAAAATGATATATTTTACCAGGGTACAGAAAACAACAATTATAAATAAGATGCTTCCTCCTGCCAATAACAATAATGCTGCCACAATATATATCAAAATATATTAATATTTTTAAGGTCCCTGATTTTTTTTATATTTTTTAAATACTTTATTTATTGACAGAGGGAGATCACAAGTAGGCAGAGAGGCAGGCAGAGAGAGAGAAGAGGGGAAAGCAGGCTCCCTGGGGCTTGATCCCAGGACCCTGAGATCATGAGCTGGACTGAAGGCAGAGACTTAACCCACTGAGCCACCCAGGTGCCCCAGGTCCCTGACGTTTTAAAAATTATCTGATTACAAGACAAGTAATAAAGCATAATCTCTACACAGTGCTTCACAATTTGTAAGTTATTTCATATACATTGTCTTATGAAGCCATCCAATGCGGGATTTAATTCCTACTCATCCTTCAGTTATTAGTTGAGAAACTGCTTCAACTGGGAAGCTGTCCCCAACCTCTACAGACCGAATCAGTAGGCCTGCCATGTGCTTCTCTAGCAATCCACTTCCTGGTCTCCTATGTCATCTCTCCATTCGAGTTCTCTGGACACGGAAACTGTTTCTGTCTCATTCACCACTGTTCACTGAACACCTAGCAGCATCCCTGGCACACACTAAATATTAAATGACTGTTTGCTGATAAAGAAATAAATGAGCAAAACAAATATCTAACAACTTGGGAGTAAAGAGAAAAAAAGAAGTTCAAAATGTCAAGAGTTCACTATAGAAGACAGCTGTGGACGCTGAGAGTCAGGTCCTTTAAGTAGGTATCTCCCCCATCCCTGACATTATCTAAAACCTCCAGACATTATCATAATGGCTTCAGCAGCTGCAGCTCGAATAGAGCAATGAGGATGAAGCAGGAATACTGATGTCTTTAGTGCATGTGTGTGTGTGTGTGTGTGTGTGTATTTTTTTTCCCATCTTCAAAATGTTTTTAAGTCACAAACTGCCTGAAAGCTTCCTTTCTAGCAAATCGTACTACTGCTATTCAGTAGAAACAATTTGCTTTGGGTACATTTTGTACCATAGTTGTATACATTAGCTCCCTTTTATCAAACATACAGAACACACTAGAAGAAAGATGGTAGGGATTATCTCCTCCCTATGACTTTGTAAACCTCACAGAAGGGCTCGCAGGTCTGGGAAGTGACAGATAGGGGATTTTATCTTCAACAAAATAATCACAAATGTAGTTAAACCAACTACACGCTAGGGGCCCATACTGATTTGTAATGGGAAGTAAAAGTCACACGGCCCCGGTCAGAATGTGGCTTTTTCAATCCCAGGATAGCTGATCAATAAAATAATTTTGGCACCACTTAGGCTAGAATAAAATGGCTAAGAGAAATGTAGACTATAACTAACAACCAAATTTCTGCATCAAATAAATGATACTCTTTTCCTCGCTTTCTCCCCTCCTCTACTCCGTCCCTCTCCCTTTTAAGCCCTCCCAGGAATCATCTGTCACCCCTGCAAACCCAAATGGCTGACTTTAAAAATACATGTTTATAAAATACTCATACTACGTTCTGCCTCTTAGACTCCCTTGAAATAAAGCAGCCGTAATCTCTGTGACAGTTGCCACCATTAATGCCGATCATAAAAGCTGGTAAAGAGGCAGAAATGCTGATTTACCATTCATCGCTATGCTCATATATCCTCTTTCTAATAAAAATCAGTGAAATTATTACTTTCTGAGAGCTTAGCGCTGCAGCATTTGTATTTCGAACCTCCTCTACTGTAAGATTTCCACGTTCCCCGTGCTATTTTTTTCTTCCCGAGGAGCTGCCAGTGTAAATGTGCCACACTTGGGCTCTACAGCATACTGAGCTGAAAGAGCATATGTCCCACATCCACAGTGGAAAATTTGGTGTTTAGGGAGCAATGAAGACAGCTAGAACTCAGACTTAAAGATAAATGCTGTTTGAGACTCCAATTCTGTTTATAGATATAATTTGAAAAGCTTAGATATCTTTCTTTTAAAAAAAAAAAAAAGATTTTATGTATTTATTTGACACAGAGAGATCACAAGTAGGCAGAGAGGCAGGCAGAGAGAGAAGAAGGGAAGCAGGCTCCCTGCCAAGCAGAGAGCCCGATGCGGGACTCGATCCCAGGACCCTGAGATCATGACCTGAGCCGAAGGCAGCAGCGTAACCCACTGAGCCACCCAGGCACCCTTAGATATCTTTCTTGTAAGAATTTTTACTCCCAAGATTTGGGTAAAAAGAGTGGTGCTACAATGTTTGATAGGAATAATAACTTATTCTTAATTTCTCCTTTATTTAAGTTTTATCTAACACATTAAAGTAAATGAAGTCAAACAGCACTAAAAGCAGATAGCAATAAGGTGTACCAAAAGCTGAAATCAGTGACGTAAGTATCTGGCTAAGATGTAGGACTCCAAAAACACATGATATAAATTTGATTTAGCTTAATGCTTTATGTAGTACTTTAATTTAACTCAGAATTACATTGTAGAGACACTGAGAGTTTTTAAATGAGCTTTGACCTAACCATATTAGCAATTGTAAAACTGTATCCCCTCCAGAAAATCAGAATCATTCAATGGGAAAGGAACATTTCCACCCCACCCTACCACACCACCCCGACACATGCCTTGAATCCTTGAATCGTGCCTACACACTCCTGCCTTAAAGAAACCCAAAAGACAAAAGTCCAAAATAGAACATTGTTTCATGTTACTTCAATACAATCATATCCCCCATCCAAAATACAAAGTCATAATGTCAATTTCGCAACTTATTTACTTCGTTTATTCTGTCCTTTAGCAAATGTATATTGAGTACTTACTAGGCAGAAGTCAATCTGCTTGATGTTAGAGATATAATGAAGAACAAAACAGATACAATGTATTTTATCTTTTTTTAAAATTTATTTATTTATTTATTTGACAGACAGAGATCACAAGTAGGCAGAGAGGCAGGCAGAGAGAGAGAGGAGGAAGCAGGCTCCCCGCTGAGCAAAGAGCCCAATGCCGGGGTTTGATCCCAGGACCCTGGGATCATGACCTGAGCTGAAGGCAGAGGTTTAACCCACTGAGCCACCCAGGCACCCCAGTGTATTTTATCTTTTAAGAGTAGAAATTTAGGGAAGATATAACTAAAAAGCAAAGTTACTTGAGATGGTCTTCAGGGTCATGAAAGCACATCGTAATATTCAGAGGTACCTCATCTCACATTATATTAATATCGTGTGTGCCATATGTCTCCCCAGTAAATTTAACGTCACTGCCCCTTCCTAGTGATTGAAATGTGATGAAGCTATTCTACTAAAGTTTTTACTCAATTCTGTCTGAAATACTCTGGGAGGGAGTTACAAAATTTAAACAGTTATTAAAATAGACTCGGAAGACAAGATGGTGAGCTTTTTGGAGGGAATGGGATTGAGGGACAGGCACATAGCCGATAATCTGAATGCATGGATGGATGCATGCATGGATGGATGCATGGATGGATGCATGGATGCATGGAGAAGACACTCATAAAAGGAAGTGTCCTTAATTTCAATACAAACAACAAATAATAACTAAGTGTCCACTGGGATACAGACATAGATTGAGAGCTCAAAACATATAATAATAATTAACTTTACTGAGTATTTACTAAAAGTGCCAAGCGCTGTACTAATAATTGTTATATGCATTTCCTGGACTGATATTCACAACAACCTCCTGTAGCACTTATTGTTATTCTCATGTTGCAGATGAAAAGCTATAAAGATTATTTTTTAATTTCCTTGTCTGAGGTCACAGAGTTGACAAGGGATTAATGTCGACACATTCACTCTATTCTTCTACATCTTATTTTGATAGATGTGCTATGTATATAGATCAGCTTCCAATCTATTGAGGGGGAAGGTTCCAGATAAATATGCTAATAAAATGTAAGCTAAATGCCATGAAACACTATAAATGAAGTAATTTTATATTGTCTCAAAGAAGTAAATATCACACCTAGCTGATCCTATAAAAATCGGTGGTCCAAGGACTCAGTGACCACATTCAGCAACACTATTCCAGGTCCTACCGAAGCATCTTCTGTGAAACAACTTACTCTACTATTTCAACTGAAATACACTATTTCTCTTTCTTCATTTCAAATTTAGCTGATCTTCCCTTTATCTGTTTATGGAATGTTTTGTACATACCTTCTATTATTATCATTTGTTTACAGATCTACTTTCCCCAATAGATAGTGTCCTGCAAGTAAAGACGCACTGCAGACTTTCTCCCTCGGTAACAGTCTGCAGCAAATAGCCAATACATGTACATTCAGTAAACAGTAAGGTGTCTTAGGAGCCAGACAGATGTAACACAATAGCACGGCCTCAATTTAAATGCCATAATTGTAACTCAACTCGACATTGAAAGACTTCTTAAGGCACAAAGACTTTTGAGATGACAGGCATTCAGGCATTATTGTACTACAGTTTCAAAGAGCCCACTACTGTACTATAATGAATGGGAGGCTAGAACACTTAAAACTAATATTTTCTCAAACATGATGCATATATCTACAAGGAGGCAGATTAAAAATGGCAAATACGTGCTACATGTGCTATGATATTCCTCTTCTACCCAAGACGAGACACTGCTCATCAATCATGACATTCATTTCTTCTGAGCTCCGGCTGATCCTTGGCAGCCTTTTCAGTGTGACATTCGAGCATTTCACGCCGATCGAGGGGCACTTCATTATCACTTAACACTCACTTGTCACGCTTGACCCGGATCAAGTCACATAACTTTCCTATCTGTAACATTTTAGCATTTAGGACTTCTCCTTCCAATGAGGAAAGAAAGCACTTGGGTATCTCAGGGAAATCTTAGATAACCAGGGCTCCAGATTTTATTTGAGCCAGCTGGGTCCCAAGGGCCAGTCTATAGACATTGCTGATCTGCAATTGATTTTTCACCACTTCACGGGGAAAAGAGTAGAAGAGAAAAACAGTGTACATACTAATCTGGCTGGCTGCATTAGAATCACCTGGGGAGCTTTTTAAATATATAGATCACAGTCTCGAGTCAACATCTCTAGGGATCACGTCCAGAAACTATATATGTATATTATGAAGTACAGTCAGAGTTAAGTACTGCTGAATATTTGTGTCTGTAGGCCTATTTTCAATTGCGTATTTTTGAAAACAAAAGACAGTTTTCTAATATGTCATTTTTATCATTATTAAATTTTATCTTCTATTTGTGAAATAATAGATAGTGAGGGTACTTTGGATTACTTTTTTAATGCCATCCTAAGCAAAACAGAGTTGGAACTGCTATACAAGTTCCTTTTTTCTAAAAATGTTGCTGATCTTTTAAACCCAACGCTCTGAAAAACCAAGATTCTAGCCATATCCACTTCTCAAATTAGATAAGTTTTCACCTTCAGAGTAAAACAGTAGATGGAATAAGCTTGCCAGAAATCTATTTTCATTCAAAACTGAAGAACTTCCTGGGAGATAACAGCACAATGGAAAAAAAAAGTGTCAAGAGGATAAGCCGAGCTCAACAGCAGATGCTTCTTCCAGGAAATGGGAGCGGGAGGGTTCTGGTGTGTGTCCCATGTCTGGCCCAGCCCGGCTTCAGGCGTGGCCTTTAAGTCTAGGTGTTGCGCAATACAGGTACGAAGTAAAGGGCAGGTCATATCTGAAAAAATAAGAAGAGCCAGCTTCTTATTAAACCTCTGTAAGAGGGGTGCCTGGATGGCTCTACGGGGAGGGCAGGAGACTCTTAATTGCAGCTTGGCTCACCATCTTGGGTGGTGAGATCCAGCGGCACATTGGGCTCCACATGCGGTGAGGGGTCTCCTCAGGATTCGTTCCCCACCCCTGCTCCCCACTCACACTCCCTTTCTCTCAAATAAATAGAGCTTTAAAACTTAAAAAAAAAAGAAAGAAAGAAAAGACAAGACAAGACAAGACAAGACTGGACTTACTTAAAAACAAAACAAAAAAACCTCTATAAGATACAGACATTTGGAAACGCAGAGGCATTCCACCCAGCTTCCACATTCCCCTGGTAAACTTCCTTATACCTGTGGCAGTGGCAGCTTGTCGAGAGACAAAAAAGGGGCTGCCTTGAGCAGGGAGAAACTACAGTGCTTCCCCAAGTAGGGCAGCAGAGCCCAGATCAGGGACCAGCAGTGTCTGAGCAACAGCAGTTTGGAGGGGAGACAGCAGTGACCAGCAGCAACGGTGATGCCCAGCGGATACTGTGAAGCCCAGCAGCTGTGTCCCCTGTGGGGCAGCACTCAGGGAATAACACATGGTTTTCTGTGAGCATTTATGAGAGAGCTCCTAAAAATACTTGGATAAGAGGGAGAGGTCCTTGGAGGGGGCTCAAGACTGACATTAGTCGTCTATGGCAAGGGCCCAAGAAATCTTGGTACATAATCTGCTACCCCATTCCAAATCCCAGTGTCATGCAGCCCACAGAGCAATAGCCTCCGGGAAAAGAGAATGTGAGACACCTTAGCAGATTCCACAGGAACATTCCCTCACAGTCCGCCGGGTTCTGAGTTTCCCTGTTGGTCACATACACACAGGGTCTAATGAGTCCAGGGAAATTAAAAATGACCCTAGTAAAGAGAACATCAAAACTAATTCAAACCATGACCCAAATGACCCCAGGGAAAGTATTTTTCACAACTACTAAATTTTTATACCAGAAATAAATAATGGTGACTGCCTTTCCCACAGTAATTCTCTGTCCACATACGTGTGTAATCCCAATTAGTCTAGCAGAAACAAGAGCTCACAACGTAATCAAAGCCATGGGCTGATAACACCTCCTTCCCTGGCTGTAGCAAGTGGTTTAAGAACCAAATTAGCATTCTTTCCTAGCTTTTTTTCAAACAGGAGCTAAGAAAGAGGACTCTGTTTTTATTGTTTTGTTTTTTCTAATGGAGCTCATATGCCACCAGAAAAAAAAAATATATATATATCATCTTCAGTGGGAACAAATGAGATTGATACAGGAAGAAGCAAAGAGGGGAAAAGAGAGAGGAAGTGTACAAGGGTGTGCAAGACCCTAGTTTCCATCTCTGAGGTCCTTAGAACTACCATGATTCTGATGGCAATCAATTTGGCTAAAGATTCCCCGAGTACGTTCCCTAGTTTAAGTTGAGTTTCTGTCACTTGCACCAAAAAAAAAAAAAAAAAAAAAAAAATATGGCTGAAGTACTAGTTAAGATGTTTTCATCTGCAAGTAAAGAAAATTTACTAATAGTATCTTAAACTTTGAGAATATTTGTTGGAGTTACCTGGGTGGCTCAGTCAGTTAAGCATCCCAACTCTTTTTTATTTAGTTATTTGACAGACAGAGATCACAAGTGGGCAGAGAGGCAGTCAGGGGATGGTAAGGGGAAGCAGGCTCCCCACTGAGCAGAGAGCCTGATGCAGGGCTCATTCCCAGGACCCTGGGATCATGACCTGAGCTGAAGGCAGAGGCTTAAACCACTGAGCCACCCAGGCGCCCCTCAAGCATCCCAACACTTGATTTCAGCTCAGGTCATGATCTCAGGGTCAAAGGATCCAGCTCCATGTCAGGCTTTGTACTGAGCATGGAGCCTACTTAAGATTCTCTCTCCCTCTCCCTCTGCCCCTTCTTGGAGAAGAGGAAGAAGAAGGAGGAGGAGAAGGAGAAGGAAGATGAGAAGATTTGTTGTTAACAGAGGCACCTTAGCTGGCTTAGTTGGTGGAGCATGCAATGCTTGATCTCGGGATTGTGAGTTTAAGCCCCATACCAGGTCTAGAGATTACTTAAAAATAAAATCTTAAAAAAAAAAAAAGAATATATATTGTTAACAAGTCTAAAGGTGATTCCATTTTCAAAAATGCCATCTTCTCCTACTCTTTTCTCTTTCCTACTCAGAGTCCAGGATTTTTGCCTCAAGTTTGTATCCTCATGGTTACAAGATGGCTGCCAAACCACCAGGCATCATGTTATCACAGCACCCAAAGCAGGAAAAAAGAGAAGTATACAAATAAGAAATTTTACTTAAAAAGGGAAAAATATTTTCCAGAAAATCCCCAGCAAATTTCTTCTTACCTTCATTGGCTGGAGTGCAAGAGCCATAAGTGGCTTAAGCCTCCAGATTTATACCAATGACTGGGTACTCTGTTAGCAGCATTCTGCTGGCAAGAAAGAAAGGGAAATTGATGTTGGAGGAATCACCCAACAGTACATATCTCAAATATATGGAAATTTGAGATTCAGGAGTATAATTATGGTCATATTTAAATCTAGATTCTTAAATGATGGTGGTGGTGATGATAATGATGGTGGTGATGATAATATTCCTAACTCTGGACCAGGACTTATTCTAATAAATTTACTTAATTACTAAAACAACTCACTGTAACCTTATAACATCCAATGAGATAGATGTTATTACTATTACCATCATGTAAGCTATAAGGAAAGAAATATCTTGAAACTAAGTGATTCATGCAAACTCACTTGACTATATGGTATGGTGTTGAGATTTGAACTCAGGAAGTCAAGTCCTGGAAATGAAGTTCTGTTACAGTATATTATACCAATCTCCGAAATTAAGTGTAATAACAATGAAGAGAAAAATATGAAATTTTGTGCACAGGAAAAGTACTAATGTTAAAGTATGATTTCTCCCTAGGCTGACCTTGAAATTATAGATACTGTATTTCCAAAAAGAATATATTAATTCAAAATGTAGATCATTTTCACTAACCTCCTTTTTCGTCCTTTCTATGCATACAAATAACAGGGTATAGGATCAGAAAATCCTTTGTACGGGGAAATACAGAACAATTCAATTAATAATTTCAATTTCTTTTGGCATTAAAGGTGTTTTAAAAATAGATATCTTTATCTCAATGAAAGCAAGACCATTAAATGAAAAGAAGTCCCTCTGAAGATTGAAAACTCAATGACACTAAATTAGTCAATGGATTTAAAATTACAAAGACTTAAAACTTAGAGAAGATTTTATTGGGTCTTTTATCCAATGACTTTGTTTAGTGGGCCTTGAGCAAAGACAAAATTCATTCTAAAGAGGCATGAGAAGCTAAAACTAAAAAAATAATAATAATAATAATAAAGAAGAAGAAGAAGAAGAAAAGAAAGAAAGAAAAAGTGCTCCTAACAACTGTAAAAAGACAGATGACATTGAACAGTGTAACATCATTTTCCAAGCAGAGTGCATTAAAAACAGAGGGGAACAAAATAAATTTAGATTAAGCCAATCTAAAAGTTAGGTAAACAGGATTTATTATAATTTAGAATCTTACTTTCTGTTCTTATTCTTAATGATTTCAACTGTTAGTCATACAGGCAAACTTTTTAAAAACGAGCATAATTCTTGTCTCAACAGTTTCCCTTTAATTAACTCTCTGGTATAATGTCAGCCAATTGTTTTCAAAGGGTGATTAACTTCTGCTCCACTGTGTGAACAGTGACCAAGCTGTGTCTCTACAGCAGCTGCCATTTCATACCTGAAGAGGCAAAGGAGGGGACTGCCTACTGGATTGGTATAATAACCAGGGAACATAAAAATGAAAATGACCTTGAAATCTTCAGTAGACAATACCTTAATAACTTCTACTTAGCCACATAGATTACTTTTTTCCCTTCCATCTGAAAGAAAATTATAAGAGAACAAGGCTATCAATATAATCCAACACATTAAATAAAATAAATCGGAAACCTAATGTTCAACCACCAAGGTTGCTCAAGCCACTGTTTCTACATACAACAAATAATTCAGTTTGGTTCCATTATTAGAGACTTAGGTGGAGAAAAGAAGTTTGCTTTAAGTATTCATTCATTCATTCATTCATATTAAGCACCCTCCTTTGTCTAAGCACTGAATGAGAACCGAGAACTGGGGGTAGAAGGAAGACAGACCCTGACCTTGACATCAAGTTAGTAGCCCTACAATCCAGAAACCAAGAAACCAGAAAGCCACCCGTCCCTTAAAACAGATACAAAATTTTACCCTAAATTCAAGAATCTGTGCATCCTATTGACCATGCACGATTTTTTCTTAACTTAACTTGGATATAAATAAAAGACATTTTCATACTCCCATGAAAGTTCAAAAAAAATTAATCACTGCAATCATCTCATAACATTCTCAACAAAAACCCCCAAAAAAGATCCCTTTACTGATTTTTCTGTTACCTGATTCTATTCAACACCAAGAGAAATGCAAATGTTTAATCTACCAACCCATCACCTGGATGTCAGTGTAACAGTCCACCTATTATCTAGTATTTTCTAAGTATCTAGAGATACCCAGATACTTGGCATCAGTTCACTGAAGTATTTGAACAACTCACCGATTCTTAATTGTCATTGCAAAATTTCAATTTAAAGTAGGAACTAAATATCAAGAAAATTTTTTGACTCAAATTCCTCATGTTTTAACTTGATCGCCTTCTTTTTGTTGTGATGCAAAGAGAATATGCTTATAATTTTCTATATCCTGGTCGTGAGAAAAGACAGTGGTTCTACTGATTGCCATTTACAATGTTTTTGAAATTCATGACAGATGGTAAATCTACCACATTATTGAGGTTAACATACATATTTATCCAACAACTTTTCAGAACCTCTATGGACTATGATACTATGTTTCATACTTGGGATGCAGTGGTGAAGCAGTCTTATTCTCTTGAAGCTTCTAGTCTCGTGGGAGAGAAAGAAACACAATCGCATAGACCCATGTAGAACTGTGACAAAGGATTTTAAACAGGAAGTCCCCAGCATTACAAAAGCCTAAAGTAACAGAATATGACCTTTTGGAGGAAATGAGAGAAAGCAAATAATCTTCAAGGTAAGAAATGAAGAAGAATTGATAGAGGAGAAAATCAGTATCCCACTCAGAGTTAATATATGCAAAGGCACTGTGTAAGAGAATGCATGCCGTAAGGTAGCAGTTCTCACAGTGTGGTATGGAACCCCTATGAAACTAGAAGTATTTTCAAAATAATATGTTATTTGCATGTTTCACTACAATTCTCTCACGGGTGTGCTATGAAACTTTTCAGCAGCAATGTGACATGTGATATGTGATATTGTGACAGATTAAATATAGGAACAGATAAGCAATTCCAGCTGTCTTTTATGAAGCCAGATTTATTAAAGAAGTTTACAGAAATGTAAAGCAAAGCTACTCTTCTTACCTGTTTTTTACTTGGAAAATTATAGTTAATTCTTATTTTAAAAGAGATGTGGACTAGCCAATTAACATTTGTAATGGATTAATAAACACTTTGTAGTTTTTTTGTTTTCATTTCAAATTATGATAAATATCAATAAATATAAGATACAAAGAAAAGCACACTGCCATCCTCAATGCAGTTTAAGATAGTATAGGAAAGGGTTCCAGAAATTTTAAAAAAAATTGAAATCTCCTGAGATGAAGAAATTAAGAAAAAAAAGACTTTCTTGGTGAACAGAGCGAGAAGGTCCCTCAACAAAGGGACCTACTCCTCTTGTCCTGCCTCCTCCAGCCAGTATCCCATCTACTTCCTTTCAATTTAGTGAAAAAAAACTCACCACAGGGGCGCCTGGGTGGCTCAGTGGGTTAAGCCACTGCCTTCGGCTCAGGTCGTGATCTCAGGGTCCTGGGATCGAGTCCCGCATCGGGCTCTCTGCTCAGCAGGGAGCCTGCTTCCTCCTCTCTCTCTCTCTCTCTCTGCCTGTCTCTCTGCCTACTTGTGATCTCTCTCTGTCAAATAAATAAATAAAATCTTTAAAAAAAAAAACAACTCATCACAAATACATAGATACGCATAAACACTTACATGCACGTATGTGTGGATGGCTATGGGCATGCTTATATGAAATACGGAAGATGAACAGTAGTTCTTTTGTTTCTGGAATCAGGGCTGGCCACATCCTTCACAGGGCCCCATGTGAAGTGAACATGTGGAGCCCCCATTCAGAAAGCAAGAAAGTGCTGCTGTAAAGGTATGAAAATACAATGTTTTTTCATTCTTCAGTGATCTCTCTCTCTCTCTCCTCTGGTATTTATTATTTGCTATTTAATGCCATTCTAAGAAAATTAAAATTATAACTATTAACATGACTTCTGCTGTACATTTTTCTATGGCACAGTGCCAGTTTTAAATGTGAACACAAGGGGCGTCTGGGTGGCTCAGTGGGTTAAAGCCTCTGCCTTCGACTCAGGTCATGATCCCAGGATCCTGGGATCAAGCCCCACATCAGGCTCTCTGCTCAGCAGGGAGCCTGCTTCCCCTTTCTCTCTGTCTGCCTCTCTGCCTACTTGTGATCTCTCTCTCTCTCTGTCAAATAAATAAATCTTTTAAAATAATAATAATAATAAATAAATAAATGTGAACACAAGAGCATTCACCTCATATGCAAAGCTGCCAAATTACACAATGTATTTCATAGCTCATACAGGCATAAGCCATTCCACCGGAACAGTGGAAATACTGCCACTATTTTTATTTCAATTCTTGATACACACTCTACCAACATGCCTACTCTTCATTTATTGATGAATAAGGAAGGATTGAAAATAAAAGAAACTGTGGGTACCCTCTTGCTTTTTCTTCTGCGGCATCATTTTGAGTGCAGTAGTTGGCTCATATAGGGAAGCGCCATGAACAAGAAATGACAGGGTTGCTTGGTCATCTGTGTTTCTAGAACCTCCATTGGCTTTTTTCTGCATTTGAAGTAAGTACTGGTTCAGACAGAAAGTGTGGTGCCCTCACTCACTGTGGTAGTTAAATAATTACCCCCAAAGATATTCATCTCCTAATTCCCAAA
The DNA here is from genome assembly GCF_964662115.1 of Mustela nivalis. Lineage (NCBI taxonomy): Eukaryota > Metazoa > Chordata > Mammalia > Carnivora > Mustelidae > Mustela > Mustela nivalis. The sequence goes on along the minus strand of NC_139023.1, from coordinate 13,155,380 downwards.
ACCTGAGAGTATGTTACCTTCCATGACAGGAAGGACTTTGAAGATGGGATTCAGTTAAGCATGTTGGGACCAGGGATTGTTCTGGATTACCCAGGAGGGTCCACCATAATGCTTCAATTGGAAGGCCGGAGGACGGCCGAGTCAGAGGAGGCAACGTAACAAAAGAGGCAAAGAAAGAAATTGGAAAATGCTCTATTGCTGGTTTGAAAGTCGACAGAGGATGCAGCCATGAGGCAAAGAATGCAGGCAGTCTCTAGAAGCTAGAGAAGGCGAGAGAAGAGATTCTCCCCTACAGCTTCCAGAAAGAAGGCAGTCTTTGCTTTCAGCCACCTAACACACATTTCAGGCTTCTAACCTCACATTTAAGAAAATAAATTCGCCTGGCTTGAGCCACCAAGTTCATGGTAGTCTGTTAGAGCAGCAAAAGGAAATTAATAGCCTAATTCACAGAGGTGCTTGCTTTGAGTCTTTTTCAGAATCCCACCCAGGATTCTATGCTCGCGGAGCACCACAAAGGCCACACGCAAAAGGGGCTGCGAGGGACCGCAAGCACGCACACCCTCCGTGCTCCGTGGCCCCACCGGACTTCACGTACACAACACGAGTCCAAAGATAAAGTTAGGAGTTTCAGAGACAACAGAAAATTAAACCAAGCATGGGCCCTCCAAGTACAGGCTTCTGTGCCAATGCACGGGTTGCTCGCCTGTGAAGCTGGTGTTGCCAGAGGGCACGGTCTCCAGAAGTAAAGCAAATGGGTGGGAACTGAGAAGAATCTAGTACCAACTGCGGTATTTGCCAGTACACAAATCTGTTGTGGTTTTTTTTTTTTATTTGAATTTTAGATTCTTTTTAGAATAAAACAGGTTCTTCACTGTTTACAAGGTTATTTCTGAGTTGTAAAAATTCTCTCTCCATGTTTCTGTCTTTTTACCATGTTTTTCCCCTGCACCCCCTTCCCCATTCAGTCTTGGCTGCCGCAATCAGACAGACACGAAGCATGAGGACTCGGTTCCTAAATCTGTAGTGGAAAACTTTAGCCACAGACAGTGACTGATCAGGACTGTCAAATCCAATCTGGTTTTTGCAACACAGGTTCCCAAACCCTGTCCCATTATTCTTCTAAACACACACCTACATGCACGGAATGTCCAGGTATGAAGTCCAGAAATAGGTGCTTTTTAAAGCCCTAAGACGATCACTGCTGTTCAGAACCACTGAGAAACGCCATTCACTTAATGTTTCAGGGAACAAAGAATGAGAAGTAGAAAAGAGAGCAAGATCAGTGTCTTTAGAAGCATTTTCAACAGCCACCCCAATAGGTAGTGAAGCCAACAGAAGCCACGTACAAGTTGGCATGCTGAGGTCTTGATACTCCTTTCCTCAAAAGAATGGGAATGTTCATGGGGGAGTAAGTGAAGGTGGTTTTTAAAAAATTAACTAAATCTGGGGGAAAGGGAAAATTATCTTTGATGACTCAGAGAGTGAGCAAAGGCCTGAATCTGATTTAGTTGAAGCACCAAAAGAAAAGTTTCAGAAAACTTTAAGGAGCCTTCAAAAGAATGCAATAAAAGGTAGCTGGCGAGGCTGTCTCGGGAAGATAAACCAATGAAATGTGAGGAGAGGTAAATGAAGAAACACAAAGACAACGAAGTAAAATTTAAAGGAACATAAATAAAACCAAAGGATATTTCAAGAAAACCAAAATTATAGTTGCCAAACCAAAAAATCTGAATGATACTTTTTAAAGAGCATAACTGAGCATGAAGAAACAAAATGAAAATTATGTGAGAAAACATTACAGGTGGAGACAGAGAATTATAATCAACCTGACAATTACGGGTCTTATCGAGAGGCAGGATTAATCATAATCAAAATAACAACCAAGACAGTGAAAAAATAAAGTAAAACAAGAAAAATTATAAAAAGAGATGATTTTTTTAAGTGATTCTGGCAAACTTTTTAAAAGGAATACAATCAAGGAAAACTCTCTTATGTCATGTCAGAGAAAATTAAACAGATTAACCAATAAGGAATAAAAACCAGGTGGACTCTGACATCTCTTAAATTATATAACTGAAAAATAATAAAGCAATATACCTAAGATCTTCAGAGAAAAAAAATCTATGACCTAATAATTAGGCCCAACCAAACGTGATTCATTCATGAAAAAAACAGAAAGATTCCGAGAGGTGCAGGAGCTCAAAAATATAAACTCTCTGTGCCCTTCTCGAAAATTTCCTGAAGACACTGAAATTAAGAGTTCAAGAATAGGAAAGTTAGGATATAAAGACAAAGAGTGCACTTAAAAATAGTTTAATAAAGTTAAATTTAAATAACTGTTAAGTTGCAGTAAAAGGTTGAAGACCAATGTCAAAGTAATCATTGAATGGAGACATAAAAGGCAGCCTGTATTCAGGTAACGGCCAAGATTCAGATCATATCAACATAAATGAGGACTGGAGCTTTGTTACTACACAAGATAAAACTCGGGGAAACAGGCACAACTTGAAAGACTAACAAGAAAAAATGATGACTTACAAGAGGACTTAAGATAAAATATTTGAGTGTAGTACAAAAAGCATGTATTTCTCTACTACTATACAAAGATTCTCAAATTGAGTTGAGACATAATCCAAATATAAGTTGCTTCCAAGAGACACACCTAAAATAAAATGGCACATTTATTTTTAAAAGATGGGCAAAGATTTATCAAATGAAGAAGAATCTGCTATAACCACAAATTTAATAGGATCAAGAATTGACTTACCTGTATTAACATGACTTTACTATTCTGGTAAAGTCTTGTCAAGGAAAACCTAGTTTCAAATAACATTACTGTTTGCCTCCTGAACTCCTCAAAATCCAAACAGTAGACTGATCTACTCCTCCTCCTTGGGCATTAGGGTAATCATCTCCCTTTCCAGAAAGAGATTTCTTAGATAAGAATACTTTGTTATGAAACACCTGTTCACTCCTCAAGACTTCCTTCAAAACTTTCATCATGTTGTGTCCACCAATCCTAAGTTATCTCAAACACTGCACAATTCCATTAGGATCCCTCCTTGAAGACCTACCTTAAACCAAACCACAAAATTCCTTAAATATCTAGCCATCGGTGGTTTCCCTTCTTACTACAATGATAAGAAACTCATCTTCACTTGAACGATGTGTCATTCAAATGTTTTTTTTCTCCCCCGAGTTGGGGGTCAAGAAAGTGACTTCAAAAAAGTTAGCACCAGTTATCAGATGAACTCATTGAAATTGGATGGGACACCTACGTGGCTCAGTTGGTTAAGTGTCTGCCTCTGATCTCAAGGTCCTAGGACTGGGCCCTGTGCCCCTGCGGCCCCCTGCTCAGCAGGACGTCTGCTTGTCGTCTTGCACTGGCCCTCCCCACCCCTGCTCACGCTCTTTCTTCCTCGCTCTCAAATAAAATCTTTTTTTAAAAAAATGAAGCTGGATGTTATTTTGTGTTGATGAAAAGATACAGTCCACACCAAAGATTTTTTACATCCTAAACCTTTAAGGGCTAAATATCATACTGTCAAATAGAAATAAACTGCAAACTGTTAAAAGAAACTGACAGAAACAAAACTGTAGAACTTAACTTTTGACAGATCAAGTAATCAAAAAAGAAAAAAATGACAGAAAATGCAAAAAGGAAAGTCAAAATGGTAATAATTTCAGACAAAAATCTATTTTTAGGCAAAACCTAGTAAACTCTCAAGTACCATTTCTTACTGAGCATTAGAATAATTCAACTAATAATTTTAATTATGATTTAATCTTTAGCTATAATTTTTTATTTAATTTAATCTGTAACTATAAAGGAAACTGTCGCCTACAAAAGAAACTATCCTTCCAAATGTATCTGGAGCAAAGACTTTTTTTTTTAATGATATTATATCCCTCCATAATAGAGAAATCTCAAATTCCTAAAGCAAATACATTCAAACCATAGTCTGGCCAAAGTGCCACAGAGCAAGAAACTAATAATTTATTTTAACTAATCTAAATGAAAATGTGAAATATTACCTACATAGCTATACTCACTCACTTGACCACAAAACACTTGTCACAAATATCAGTCATTAGTATTCTACTGAGCACTTTGGGAAAGGCATACCATCAAACGAGGAAGCCAAACAAGGATGCCTATAATCATCACATTTAACAATATTCTAGATCTGTGGCTCATAAAATGAAAAAAAAAAAAAAAGGAAAGAAACACATCAGGTCACACACTAGAATATTCTTGTTAAACATGCATATAAAAATGACTGGGAAAAAATACACCAAAATGATAATAATAGTTATCTCTGTGTGATCGAATGACAGCTGGTCTGATTTTCTCCTTTGCATTTTCTCCAATATTCTGTACATTAAGCATGGATTATTTTATAATAAAAAGTATGACTTTACTAAAACAGCATATGGAGACTTTATTCGAATATAGACAGGAAGGTTCTCCAAACAAATCATGAAAACTAAAAATAGATTTTAGCCTATGAAATACTGACAAAACCAATGTTAATGAAGCTTTCACCTGAAACCAATTCAACTGGCCTCTTATTCCAAGTTCATTTTGTGTGTAAAAGTGAGGACAATAAACTATAAGAAACAAAAGTTAATTACAAGTAGAGAAAAACAGTCTGATGCAAATAATCAAGAAGCAACCCCAGTAGAAAAACAAAACAAGGGGTGCCTGGGTGGCTCAGTCGTTAAGCATCTGCCCTCAGCTCAGGTCATGATCCCAGGGTCCTGGGATGGAGCCCCACAAAGCCTCCCTGCTCAGTGGGAGGCCTGCTTCTCCCTCTCCCTCTCAGACTCTCCCTCGCTCCCTGTCTCTCCTTCTCTGTCAAATAAATGAATAATATCTTTAAAATATCTTAAAGAAAGAAAGAAAAAAGAAAAGAAAAAGCAAAGTCCACTTAAAGGGGCTGTATTTTCTCAAAGAACAAACCTACATTAGTCAAATGATGTGCAATTTCTCCAAAAAAGGAAAAAACAAAGATATAATAACCGAAAATACAAAACCAAAACATACCCCAAACTGTGTTTCTGTGCGGTATGTTTCTATCCTCATCCTCGCCTCTTCGTCTTTGCACTTTTATTTCCGTTGCCAAGTGGATCTTTGCTGGCACTGCAACTGTAGAAACACACACTGACCCCTTTGCCATCGGTCTCAAGGTAGATTCCGGCAGACAATCCCCTTTCCAGGTGTGGCCGGACTTCTTGTTCTCAGCAGCGCATCTCACCATCGACTCATGGTGAGAGTCAGGGCAGTGGCTCTCCCCTGACTCGTGTACTTCCCTGGCGTTGGGGGCCCTCCCCGGGCGCCCCCAGTCTTGCATATGGGGCAATGGGCCCTGCTGGTTGAACACTTCCATGTGTTAAAGTCCAGGACAATACTGTAGTCTACCCAGCCAAGGTGGTTTTACCTGGTCACAGTGAAATTTGCTGCTTTAAAAGTTCGTTTTCCTTTCTACCAGCCTTGCCACGTGTGGGCTACAGGGGAGATAGGAGTTCCATTTCATGTCACATTTTCTTGCCCAGTCTTGTATATCATGACCTTTGTTTGAAATGAGACCCCTCGTCACTTTACTGTACAAGGGTAACCACACCGGTACTCAGTTTTTCTAATACCCTAATGGTGGCAACCTGGTTTGCCCAAAGCCAAGGGAAAGCCGGGGTGAGGCCAGATGCGATATTGATACACACCAAGTGGGAGGCGGCTGATACAAAGTTTGCCAACCCCTCACCAGTTAGGAACTCTGATGGGTGGCCACGGACTCTTGGCGGTCACCTTGGGTGTGTTTTAGGGTTCACAAGACACATCGTTGCTTTATTAGCCAAGTCGCCATACTTCCAGAGCAATTCAGCATTCATGGCGATGCCGTTCTCCTTGGGCACTGCAGTGGCCACTCTTTCTACGCACTCAATCTGCTGTATCTACTGAAGGGTCGGTAGATGGGGCTCGTATCTGGGCTAGGGCACCAGCTTCCCGCTGGACAGAGGCCTGGCAGTTCCTTATGAGCCAGAACATGAAAAACAATGAGGCACCTCGGGCTCTTGGGAATGAACCCAAATGTCTTTCCATATACATTTAGACCCCACAAGGGCTTGTTTATAATCATCTACCCCTCATCTTCCCATTGTCTGAGCCACAGGATTAATCCCTTTAGAACAGCCTGACTGGCAGCTGGCAGGGTTAACAGCCAGGGCTCATGAGCAACCACTCACCAGACCACTCTGAGCTCAGCCCTCTAGCTGCTGTGTGAGAAGCTCTGCGGGGAGGAGCACTGTGTTCCCTGCTAGGAGCTTTGCTTTACAGGGCTTTCTTCCACCTTCCAGACCCGGGACCAACACCCCAGGGATATTGTCTCTGTCGCAGCGGCTGATGCATACTTTCCAGAGTCCCAGTCACATCTCACTCAAACGGGAGCCCTGCTTGGGAGATGCCCAGAACTTTCCTGCCTCGCCCGTGGTTTGCTTTCTCAAAGACGGCTTGCGGCTCTGATCCCCAGCACCACGTGTGCTTTCTTTACCAGCTGGTGATAAATGACAGGGGCACTGTGCCAGGTGGGGAATAACAGTCTTTCCAAACCCCCACATTTCTACAAAAACTGGTACCCCTTTCACATACCTAGGGACTGGAGAAGTTTGAACCTTATCAATAACAGATTTTGGAACATCAGTCTCACTAGACCAGACAACACCCAAACCTTCCTGTGGTGCCTGGGCCTTCGATTTTCTGTGAGTTCCTTGCTCTTCCTTTCCCTCACGGATGTTCAGCAAAGACTGCATCAGAGGCAAATCCTTGTGTGTTCATGTTACATCATCAACGTAGGGGGCCCGTTTTACTGCTGTGGGAGGGAAAGCAGAGACAGGTCCCCAGCTATCACCCCAGACATGGTGGGGCTGTGCAAATAGCCTTGGGGAAGCCCTTGAAACGTTTATTATTGTCCCTCCCCCATGAAGACAGATGCATCTCAGGCATCAGAAATCTGTCCCTCTTTTCCAGGAATTCTTAAAGATAACGCACTTTTGCAGGAACACCTTTTCATCAAATCATCAGAGTAAAACAATAACTGTCTGCAAATGACAATGCACTTAAAAATGGCCCCGGTTAAAGATCTGAAGAGGCTCATTATAATGCAACAGATAAGGGAACTTCTACAGCAGTCTGTATTTTAAAAAGCCTTTTCCCTTTATTTTTTTTCCCTTCAGTCTCTGTGGGCAATGTTTTGGTTATCTCCTGGGATGTTTACATTTCAAAGACCTAACATTTTCAACTTCAAGGGACAGAGAATGAAAGTTTTCTCTTTGGAGTTTTGGCCTAATCACTATTTAAAACTTTCCTTTGTACTAGAGGTCGGAAGGCATTGGGTATTTTGTCTATTTCCTTCATTAATTACCACATCTTCCTCTTCGTTTTCACCAGTTTCTCAAAGACTCCCTCTAAAGGGTCCTAATCAGGCTTTGTTGCAAGTGCCCGGATCTTAATCTGGGGCACCATATGCCATCCTAAACTTTGCAAAATAGCATGGTAAGGCCTCTAACGTTATCCTGTTAGCCCACCTTGTCCACCAGCCCCAAAGCCAGCTGAGTAATGGACACACACACATCCCTCTTTTTTGTTGTTGTTGTTTTTAAAGATTTTATGTATTTATTTGACAGGCAGAGATCACAAGTAGGCCGAGAGGCAGGCAGAGAGAGAGAGAGGAAAGCAGGTTCCCTGCTGAGCAGAGAGCCCGGTATGGGCTCAATCCCAGCATCCTGGGATCATGACCTGAGCCGAAGGCAGAGGCTTGACCAACTGAGCCACCCAGGCGCCCCCCCACATCCCTCTTTGACTTCAGCTCTCCTGACTTTCTGACCCAAGCTTCCCCCCTAGCAGGGCACTGGTGGCCAGCAGAACCGCCCATCGTAGAGGCCAGCCCTCCGCAGCACACATCTGTTTCCTTTCTGTGCCCCACTGTGTTCTGTGCATTTCCTCCAGTAAGCACATTCAGACTGGCTGGCGTTTTCAGGGCGTTGCCAAACTCACCAGGTGATCACGAGCATCTAACACCATGGCCCTCCCCTCCCCACACAGGTTGTTGGCCAGGTTGCTGGCCATCTTGAAATTTCCCTTTTGGATGCCTCAACCCCATGGCCCATTTCTAGGTTTCCTGGCTGGCTGGCCATTGGTTGGTTTGTAACCTGCTCAGGAGCTTTCTGGGTGTAATGTGAAATTGGCCTCTGTATTTGGAGGGCACGAGGAGAAGACAGAGGTCAGGCCATTCCAGGTTGGTAGGTGGCTGTTTTAACAACCCAATGGAACTTATATTTGAGACTCGTCTTGTGTGGCAGCAAGATGAATGGAGCCCTCCCTCCTGTCAAACTGTAAAAGTTCTTAAAGAGGCCTCACTTAACAGGATTCACCACAGGTACCGCGCAGGGGTTCTCAATACAACATCACTACCTCAAGCAGATGTCCTTGGAGCAGCTTCTGGCCGTGGGAAAAGCATGCAGAACCAACATTCCAAGAACAAAGGAGAGAGAGAGACTTAGAGGCCCCAGGTCCAGCTCGCAGGTCAACCAGTGCTTATGGCTCTACAACAATCTCCCCCAACATACTCCCATATTCTAAGTTAGGTACTCGATCAACTACACGAAAATTACAAGAAATCGCTGAAAAACAATTTTTCAAACCTTAGCACTGAGCTCCCTAAAATGTATAAAAAGTATGCAAGTTAAAGGAGGAAGAAATTCCATCGTTGTCCGTCCATTAGCCCTAGTCCCATGCAGAAATGGAGGCAAGTATTTGGATAACTTAGAGAACTTGATACATATCCTCTGAATTTCAAGAAGATACATACAATGGTTTAACATTAGACACAACTCTGAGAAATGTTAGGGCAAAAACCACTGTAATAACCCAGGTAGGAGATGCCCCGGGAATTAGATCCTCTTATTTTACACAGCGAAATTTTATTTTAATAATTTCATTCAACTGCTCTACCTCCATATTTTATTCATCACTTGGTCTTGACCTGTCCTGTCCTCCTGTTTACCTACTCCAGATCATCCAAATCTAATTCAGTGCTCTGCCTCTTCTCCATCCAAGTTTTTGCCCCAAGCTATTTCATTTGAACAATAAATTTCTTTTGTCCTTTATGGCGATCTCTGGCTGCCATTTTGCCTGTCCAACCAATAAAGCTTGAACGTGTTTCTTACCACCGCAAAGCTAAGGGATATCACTAACATTCATGAAGTTGTTCTCCCTAGGCTTCTAGCTCATACAAACAGCTTTCTGTCGAAGAATATAAATGTTTTCTGCACACACAAGATATGAAAATGGTTCTGGATCCGTGCTGACATCAACATCTACCTCACCATTGGATTATAGTTCGAGTAAGAGCAGACCCCATGTTAAAGAGAAAAACTTAAAGGGTTTTTTTTAGAGTCTTTTAAAGAAAAAAACTCTTTAAGTTTTTTTCTTATTGTATTCTCTTTTCCACACTTCAGTTTCTCAAATAACCTTGTCCATAAGTTTGAAGGGTAACACTCAGAAGAGTGATAATAAGTGCCCCCAATTTCAAAGATAAGGAACCAGGCTATGTAAAATAGACCCTTTTATCCTTGTGGTTTTATTTTGTCCGGTATCATGTCAAGAGAGAATCAGAAAGGAATTCAATCTGACAAAATTTTACTTTAACGGGTTTGCATTGAGGAAGCATATTAAAGAATCAGTGAGAGCTACAGCTCCATTAAAACCATAAATATAAATTAGGGATATATGTACCCAAAACAGATTGAGAACTCAGGCACACAGTTTGCTTATGGAATTTTGGTGAGATTTTTTTTGTTGGGATGAGGGTGTTGTTGGGGGGGTTTTTGTTGTTGTTTTTAGCCATGAAGATCTTGTAATCTGGATTTCAGTTGCCAGACCAGCGGTATGACTCCACAACAGACCTGCCAGAAACCCTTCGTAACTGAATCCTGGCATCACACGACTGTCAAATAGACAATTGCAGCTTCAGAAACTTCTGTTTTTCCACAAACCTATGAACTGTGCCATTTTCCAGTATAAGCTCAAAAGCCATGAATTTGATCCATTAGCCATTCCAGAAACACAAACACCACACTTCACAGAAAAGGAGCATATGCCAGCACAGGTAAACATTTAACACTGTAACAGAACAGCCCAACATACTCCCTTTTGTCAAAGGTTCAAAACAATTTAGAGCCATTCCACATGCAGGAAATCAAAAAGATTTTTAAAAATCACTTTAACCACATTTGCATTTACAGTGGGAGGTATAGGGATACGTTTATTGAAAAGCAAAAATATTTCAAATATTAAAATTTAAAACAAAGAAGATTTTAAAATACTTTAATCTCTAAGCAAACCATAAAATAAAATGTGAGAACAAAGGAGCGCCAGAAGCCACATGAATTGGCAGAATAATGAGGTGTGGGCAGAATGGAGTAAAATGCCACAGGGGCACAGGTTTCTCTTAGGAAAGGCTATAAACAGCTCTCCACCAAAAACCTGGCTTGAGTTAATGCTAATTCTGAGTTAGCTGGAGAACTAACAGTTGAATCCCTACCCAGAGAAAACAGGAGGACGACAGGAAAGGAAAGACGTGGTGTGTGTCTCAGGGCCGCAGTTTTAGCTTCCGGCTGGGAGTCGGAGGCTGCCGGGCTGCTTTATACCAGACTTGTCCTCCTCAGTAATCACTTAAGACAATCTACCTATACACCTACCTGCCCCTCCTACTGTTCATTTCTCTTGAGAACCCCGACTGAGACAGAGGGCATGATTTTCTTCAAAATCCTACGGGACTGCAATACAGTCTCCACACAGCATCTCCTTCTGCCTTCCAGAATCCTCAGACTGGCAAGGTACAAGGTCAAGGAAAAGACATTCTGGGAGAACTGATTACATTCTAGTCGAGAGTTGCTGAAGACCTGTTTCTCTCTTTGGACCGCACTCGAAACTGGCAACCTAATGAGATTATTGGATCATAGCAGAGGAGCAAATATGTATGTGTTGCCTCTAAAAATCTATAAAGCCTTTCAAGATTTGTGGTTGTAGGTGCGTGCATGTGCGTATGTATGTGTAGGTTAGAATTTATAAAGGTATATGGACTTCTTTTTTTTTTCTTTGAATGGAGATATTTTGACATCCTCCATACCACTGGGTACTCAAAAAACTTCAGCAAAGTGGCAGACCCCTAAACTTACATGGAGTTGACATTCCATCCTGTGGTACACATAAGTCTTAGAAAGGCAAGGCATGTAGGTCAATACTAATCAAAGTGTGGTCTGGATTGTAAAATGTTACTGATCCTCAATGAGTATAGAAATTGAAAGGTTCATAGTAAATTGCCAGAATCTGTTTTTTAAAATGCGATTTTTATAGTCCTGCCTTTTTATTTTTTTCAGTAGTAATTCATTTAGTGGTAATTTATTTTTATTATATTTTACTAAAGTATTGGTCTGAGTAGATTAGAAATTTTTTTAAATGGTTCACCATCCAAAAACAACAACAACAACAACAACCCACAAAAACAAAAAATGGTCCATCATCTTTGATTGTTTAAGAAACACTGAATACCTGTTATCTTCTGCTCATCAGATTCTATCAGCTTGATGTCGTCCATGTGGCGGACCTGTAGGATAGCCTATGGGGTGACACAATCACCCCATGTCTTGCGGAGCAGATTGTGAAAGGGAGGCAGAGAGAGGACCCAGCCTCAAAGTAAGAGGTGTACTCCTGTTCTTGTCAGGTTAAGAGCAAACTGCTTCCGGTGCTGCCTGTTTTGGGATAAAAAGAAAAAGAATTCACCAGAATTATAGCTGCCTATCAGGGACTATGTTGATTCTAGCAAAGAAACTAACTGGAATTGCTACTTGATGAAAATAACCCGCTTTCCTTCTCGGAGGCCACCACCCCATATCCACTCCACCTTTGGTGGGAGCACGAATGTCTGTGATTCTTTCCCCCAGAGACACCGCACTGATTTTTGATTTACCACTTTGAAAAGGAGGAGCAGTTTGAATAGTTTTCACTTGGCTCCAACACCAAAACAGCCCTTAATCCATTCATCACCTGATCCTCAATAAGACCCACTCTGATCTGAGGCCCACAGTGTTTTCTAGATCTCCAGGGATTATCCTTGTTTGAAAGTCACTGATCAATAATCCTTAAAAGAACGAGTTTTTTTTTTTTCCCTTTTCCCCCGTGTTCAAGTGTCAAATGGCAAATCATTTGGGGAAGAGTAGGAAAAAGAGCTAGTGGACACACTTACAAAAGTGTTGCCGGTATTTTAACCACATGTCGAACCGCTGTGGGCGTGAGAATGCTTTCTGACCGAGATTCGGATAAAGGGCCTCGATGCCTCAACTCAAGTCAGTTTCCATTCACCAGATCATAAGGGTTTGTTTTATTTCTTTAGTTATAAAGGTAAAAAGAAAGAAAGAAAGAAAGAAAGAAAGAAAGAAAGAAAGAAAGAAAGAAAGAAAGAAAGAAAGAAGCCTGCTTGACCATTTGATTCAATGTAGGAACAATCATCAGTTTTTCCCCCACAAAAGTCCCAGCAGTCAAATTATTCTAATAATTATCCTTACTTTATTCCCTATTGAACTGCCTGAATTGTGTCCCCGCCAATCCAAATTCCAGTGTTAAAGCCCTAGCCCCCAGAACTTCAGCATGTGACTATATTTGGAGATAGGGCCTGTAAGAAGTCATTTGGTCAAAATGTGGCCATTCAGGTGGGCCCTGATCAAACCTGATCGGTGTCCTTATAAGAAGAGGAAATTTGGATACACAGAGAGATACTAGGGATGCACATTAACAACTTGGCACCGATCCAATGTGTGGGCTTTCCTCCCCACCCTGCTACTGAGCAATTCTCCAACATAGCTCGGTGTCCCACAATTCAACTCAGTTCTGACACTATATACCCACATCAGATTCCACAGGGTCACAGCTCAGTCCTACAAGACTGCACCCCACCACCCGCACACTTAAATATCAATTGCAAGTACAGGCTGTCACCTGTGCTTCTGAGTGACCTGCTATAAATCAGAGGTCCCAGGACCGCCTGCTTGGGTTTGATTCATTGGCTACCGCTGCTCACAGAACTCAGAGAAACTTTACTTACCGGATTACCAGTTTACTATAAACAGATATAATTCAGGAACAACCAGATGGAAGAGAGGCATAGCGCAAGGTATGTGGGAAGGAACACACAGCCTCCATGCTCTCTGAGCATCCCAGCTCCCAAGCTTCCACACGTACCGCAACCTGGAAGTTCTCCCAGCCCCATCCTTCTGGGTTCTTATGGAGACATCATAACATAGACGTAATTGATAACTCTGGCCATTGGCAGTTGATGCAAGCTCCAACTCCTCCCCCGACAGGTCTGAGAGGTGGGAATGAAAGTCCCAACCTTCCAATCACATGGCAACAAGCACCCCCTCCGTCACACCTCCCCACCCACCCCATCCCAGCCTTTAAGTCACCTCATTAACAGAAACTCAGGTGTGGTTGAAAGAGGCTTGTTATGATTCAGATACTTTCATCACTATTACTTAGAAAATTCCAAGGGTTTTAGAAGCTTTAGGCCAGAAACAGAAATGAAGACTAAACATGTATTTCTTAGACATCAACAGTGTCACACACATGCACAAAGAAAAGGCCGTGTGAAGACACAGCAAGGAGGCATTCACCTGCAAGCCAAGGAAAGAGGCTTCAGGAGAAACTAAACTAGCCGACATCTTGATCTTAGACTTCAAATCTCCAGAGCTGTGAGAAAAAAAAAAAAATGTGTTGTATAATCCACCTAGTTTGAGGTATTTTGTTATGACGCTAGGAGACTAGCATATCCACTAATGCACCTTTTAAGAATGCTCTATCTCAGGGTGCCTGGGTGGCTCAGTGGGTTAAAGCCTCTGCCTTTGGCTTAGGTCATGATCTCAGGGTCCTGGGATCAAGTCCCACATCGGGCACTCTGCTCAGCAGGGAGCCTGCTTCCTCCTCTCTCTCTCTCTGCCTACCTCTCTGCCTACTTGTGATCTCTCTCTCTGTCAAATAAATAAATTAAATCTTAAAAAAAAAATGCTATATCTCCCTTTACCAATGTATTTCTTAGTGGCTTTATGAAGGCAACTTCCTCTGAGTCCTTTCAGAAGACCCAGGAGGAAGATGTGAGTAACATATGATAAAATATATTTTGATATTCTCATCACCCTAAATCTTTGTATTCTTTCTTCCACACAACATTTGCCAAGTCAACTTTATTTGGTGTTAACTGAGTTCAGAGTTTGGTCAATCTAACAAGTAAAAGATAAGGGTTAGCTTGTCCAAGACTAATTTTCTGCAACCGGCTGGCCTCCTATAAATTTCCATAGGACTTGTCTGTGGTGGAGTATGGAAATCCGGCACTTCAGGTAAAGGTCTAAGTTGCCACTTAAGACCTCTGACCCACCCCATCAGAGTACTGCCATTCTGAGGCTTAGATTCCAGCCCCGGGATCACACCAAGGGAGGAGCTAGTAACCCTCTACACCTGCGTGCTGAGGTCGTAGATGAGGGCCTTTCCAACTTGTTAGAACAATTCCCATCCCTGAGCAGGCACCCTAAACTCAGAATCTTTTCTAAGTCTACCCATATCCTTACATGTAGCCCAACATAAAGATATATCCCCGCCCCCTCCAGTCTAGAATACTTAGAACCCATTCTTTCCCATGTTTTCCAGAGGTCTGCTGATATTTAACAAGTCTTTTTATATTAAGCTTTTTCTACTGGATCAGACTTTGTACATGCTCCTGGGATATGCTAAGATTGAGTTACATCAAAGATTAAAGAATGGCAGGGAAGCAGCATGAGAAAAGCGGACATGTCCTTTCAAAGGAAAGGCCTCCAGAGAGGTCATGCCAAGTTGTCCAACGGACACAGGACTGACCACATAGGAAGGAGGGAGGGGCTGCCCCTGATGGTAAGGGAGGTCCAGAGGAGTTTGGCTGCTCACGCTATCCAGATTCATTTTAGTCCACTCAGATGTTCCCATTTCAATTCTTAGTGTCTCAGTCTTTTCCCAATCAGTGTCCAAACATTGACACTCCTCCTTCTCCTCAAATAAATAAATAAATAAATAAATAAATAAATAAATAAAAACCTGGTAAAGCTGTGAATTCAACTTATGTTATAATTTAGCAACTCATCTGATCAGATCACAGCTCTATCAGCTGTAACTTTAAGAGAGGAAAGAACTTTTTCGAAGGTTCCTCATCACAGCCATACCACTCCATAGTCTTTGCCGTCTCCGTTTCTACCAGAGGAGTCTCTCAGAAAAGTCCCTCAGTCTTCGAAAGCCTGCATCCCATAGACTTTTTATCCCTGGGAGCTCGTGTGGTCATTTAAAGACCTCTTGCACAGTATGCCGCTGACTACAAGGATCCAGTGTTCTGGTAGTAGCAGAAACATAACTGCCTTCAAATCCAACCAAGTCATATAACCAATCCAAATTCCCATCAGTCAGAATTTAGTCCAAGAAACAGACTTCGTATTTTTAACAGCCTGGAATTTAATAGAGGGAATCACGTGTTTACAAAGCTCTAAGAAAAGCTGGTGTATCAGAAGTCAGGGTGATACCACCAGGGGTTTTGAAGACAGGAACACAGTGCATAAGTTCCACCCAGGAATCAAGAAATCGCCACCACCAGCTCCACAAATCTCCCTTGACACCCACAGAGCTACTGAGCACACAGACTGAAGCGCTCAGCCAGGTCCTCTAGCTACCCTCTGAGCCATCTCCAAGACCTTGCTTGCCGGCTGAAGCAGCAGCAGGATTATGACCTCTGCCTGGCTTCCATCTTCCAAATCTCTCTTAAAGACATGCTACCGCCAGAACATAATTTCCTTCTAGAATTCCTGCTGCAATGGATTCCTGGAAATATATTTTTAATTTTCCAGCCAGTGGAGCACAGGAGGACACGTCAAAGAGTGAGCAGGTAAGACGTGAGTGTCAGTTAACTAAATCCAACAAAAATTTGGCCACTTAGTTCCCCTGGTCATCGAGATGCTCTCTTCAATCCAGAAGGATTCCAGCCTTCTTCCCAGCCTCGGCTTATCTGGAGCTATCCTCACAAGAACGGTTCTCTCAGATCAGAGTTAAGGGGTCACTGGTTTTCTTATTGTTTCTCCTGTTTTCAAACATCTCTTTCCTAGTCGATTTACAATAGTCTCCTTTGAAAGAGACAACTATCATCAACCCTTCAGTGGCTCAAAAAGTTGCTTTGTTTTTACAAGCTAGCTTGCAAGCCTGAACTTGAAAACTAGTGCGCATTCTGTGTATTACATGAAGAACCTTAGGAAGAGGCTGTGTGAGTTTCTTAAGTCTTCCACAACAAAGTATAGCAAAATGGATATGTTAAAACAAGAGATTTATTCCCGCACAGCTCTGAAAGCTACAAGTCCAAAATCTAAGTGTCATGCTAACCCCTTAGACACTGGGTAGAATCATTCTTCTGCTAGTTTCTGGTGGTGGCTATCAATCTTTGGCATTCCTGGGCTCACAGAGTCATCACTCCATTTTTTTTTTAACATTTTATTTATTTATTTGACAGACAGAGATCACAAGTAGGCAGAGAGGCAGGCAGAGAGAGAGGAGGAAGCAGGCTCCCCGCTGAGCAGAGAGCCCAGGACCCCGAGATCATGACCCGAGCTGAAGGCAGAGGCTCTAACCCAAGGAGCCACCCAGGTGCCCCTCATTACTCCATTCTTTACCTCTGTCATCGCACAGAATTCTTCGCCTCTTCTTCTAAGGGCTCACCCTAACTCAGCATGAGCTCCTCTTAAATTGATTACTTCTGCAAAGACCCTATTTTCAAAACAGGTCACAGTCACAGGTGCCGGGAGTTAGTATATAAACACCATTTAGACAGGCACAGTTCAACCCGTAACAGAGGCAAAATGTTTTAAGTCTCACACAAAGGGTCAGTATAATCAGCAGCATGAACTTTCCCCTAGAATTGCAAGGAAAATGGCAGCTGAAGGTACGTCATGGCCCTCAGTGTGGTCATGGGCTTGGGCGACTTGCATTCCTATAGGCAATTTTACAAATAGAAAACACAGGTGTAAAAGGTCACAAATTTATAAAGTTATTTAAAGAGAGATTATTTTTGAGGAAAAAAGAAATCCCTCATCTAGATGATATAACACTTTAATCCCAGATTATAATTTTTAATCCCAGATAAATATAAAATTATTCTTAAAAAGAGACTGATGAATTATGTGAATGTGGACATCCCAAAACATCAGATATCAATTATTATGTATTTCAGATAGACCTTTTTTAAATTTCCTAGCTTCCAAATCCAATCTCCATTTTGACATACTAACAAAGGTGAATGTTTGGGGTGCCTGGGTGGCTCAGTGGGTTGAAGCCTCTGCCCTCGGCTCAGGTCATGGTCTCAGGGTCTTGGGATCAAGCCTTGCATCGGGCTCTCTGCGCAGCGGGGAGCCTGCTTCCTCCTCTCTCTCTGCCTGCCTCTCTGCATACTTGTGATCTCTGTCTGTCAAATAAATAAATAAAATCTTTAAAAAAAAAAAGGTGAAAGTTTGTGATTAATATAATCACTTAATAAGTATTTACTGAACATCTACTATTGGCCAGGTGTTTGATGCTGGGGTTTCAAGGCTAAATAAAGCACGGTCTCTGCTCCCAAGATACCTCGTGGCAGTCTAGTAGGAAGAATATATGTATCAACACACAATTCGTGTTCCATCTTATAAGTGCTACAGAGATCTTAAGTACTGGGTATTACGGGACCAAGATAACAGCTAAATAACCCATCCTGGGGGTGGGGTTTTCAAGAACATCTTCATACCCAGAGAAAGCAGTATTAGAACTGCAGTATAAAAAGTGCCAAAGAGTGGGCAGAGGCGGTTTAGGCAAAGGAAACAGTATATGTGCATACGAAAGTGTGAGAGACAGCAGAGCACAATCTGGGAACTGTAAGAAGCTCCGAATGACTGCGTCCAAATGAGAAGTGGGGATGACAGGGGGAGGGGGGCAGGCAGGAGGTAGTTATGGATGGTAGAGACTCCACCCGCCTGGATCCCTGAGCCACTGCGTGAGGCAGAGCATTGCCCCCCATACTCCTGCAGCATAGGGACCCAGAGAATGAACAAGACTTAAAACATCTGCTTTGCAGGGTGGCTCAGTCCGTGAAGCAGCAGCCTTCCGCTTGGGTGTGATCCCAAGGTCCCGGGATAGAGTCCTGCATCGGGCTCCTTGCTCAGTGGGGGGCCTGCTTCTCTCTGCCTCTGCCTACTTGTGCTCTGTCTCTCTGTCAAATAAGTAAATAAAATCTTAAAATTAAAAAAAAAAGCCACTGACATTTTCAGTTTATTTGCTGCCACAGCATAACCTAGCTTTAACCTTACAAACACAGGCTGCAACGGCAGAGCATTTAATTAGGACAAACTGTTGAACAAGACCTGTATTTTAGAGGCGCCTGGGTGGCTCAGTCAGTTAAGAATCTGACTCTTGGCTTCAGTTCAGGTCATGATCTCAGGATTGTAGGATCAATCCACCCCCCCCCAACACACACACACTCTCTCGCTCTCACTCACTAACTATAATTAATTAATTAATTAATAGTATGTAAATAAATAGACAAAATGAATATATCTTTAAAAAAGAAAAACAAGACTTGTATTTTCGAAAGCTCACATTGGCTATGAGGCTGAATATAGACTAATAGTGCCAAGAATGGATACAGGGAAACAAATGAAAGGCTATACTAATAATTCAGAGCTAATTGGTGTTGTCTCCCTTGTTAACCAAACTTACCTCCTTCCAACTAAACTTTACAATACCAAGCACCGGGTCATCTTGGGCCACACCGTGGCACGTGAGGCTTCTTAGGCCCAGCCCTGTTCCAGAATCACGACACGTAGAAATTTCCTGCCAAAGTCCTGTACTCACGCAAAAAGCCTACAACCAGCAAAAGAACTTGGATCTCTAGTCAAGATAAGAAATTCTGGGAGAGAAAGTACATAGAACGACTTGTCCTAAATTACCCTGAAAACTTATTTTGTGCAGCACTTCCTCCTAACATGTAGCTTTCTGAAATTCAGAAACAGAAGAATCAGAGGGCAGAAAACCCTCAGGTCCCATTCACTGTCTGCCTAGCCATAAATTGTTCAAAAATCTGGCCAAGATTTCCCTGAGCATCACATAGAACATAAAGAAGTTACTGAGATTAAGGTACTTTAGAAGCCGATATAAAACGATCAATATGTTTGGATGTTCGGTGCTAACAAAGTGCACCACAGTGAGGCCTCGCATAGTTACTAAACCAGTTGGAAATCAAATGTACTTGGCGATATCTAGTCTGGGATTTCAATCCCTGGGCTACTCAGCTAGTGCAATGGTAAGTCTCTTAGTGACCTTGGACAAGCCACCCACCTTCAATGTCTCCATTTCCTTCACTAGCTTAACAATGAGATTCCTTTCCCCCTCAGAGAGATGATGTAAAAAGTTGTAACAGAAGCGTTTATTAAGCATTTTGGATGTCTTTCATACACGGAGTCTGAAGTTCAAAGCAGTTCCCTCTATGCCTAGACAGGGACCCATAAACGCATTTGGTCTACACCAAGGAATGACTCTGCCATGTGTTACTGTTGAGAAATAAAGGACTTGTATTAAAAATGCATAATTTAATCAAGAGAAAACCACTAATCAGTAAGAAATATGCAACCTTGATGTTATGGGATTTTTTTTTTAATGTTCATGTTATTAGAACTGCCACAATTTCTCACGGATCTATTGAAATGAAAATTAATGTGAAGGAGAAGTTTGGAAAGATAAAATGAGATCAAACCATAAGGTCCTCGGGAGAGCCTAGCACTCCTCTGGAGCAAATACAGAGAAGCAAAAGCAGCATGATGACATTGGTTCTTCCTCCAGTCCAAAGTCACAAATCTGCAAGATTAGTTTCTCAATCCCTCAGAGGTCAGCCAACCAGGCGGTCATTCTATGAGGGCCCAAACCGCACAGAATATACGGGCCATCTGTAACGCAGCACTGATTTGTCGCGGACTCTCAGACTCATGTGTAGAGCTGGCAAAATCTCTGAAAATTCTAAGCGATCCTATCAAGGCTTCCTATGGGTTAATAATTAGATACAATCTTCCAAACAAGACTTTATGAGATGCAGCCTGGAGTCCTGTTTGAATCCCGTTCAGTCACAAACGAGCACATTGGACAATTTCATTAGAACTTAACTGTTATGAGAGTTGATTAGAAGTTTAGGGCTGAGCCAAGGAGTGTGTGTGTGTGTGCGTGTGTGTGTGTGTAGCTCTTTCTCTTTTGTGCCATGTACACTGACAGAAAATTCAGATCCGTGGAAAACAGTAAAACCAAAATGGCGCCCAGCTGGTTCTAGTACACCCTCCGCTGGAACCATCCCAGCAACCACTGCAGATTTTGAGCCCAGGGAATCAGGGCTGGAGGAATATCACACTGGCAGCTGTTGGGCAGGATTGATTCGGGGGTGGGTGACACTGTTTTGTCCATAGCAGTTCTCACATATTGGAAGAACATAACTTTAGAGCTGAACATTTGAGAAGCATCCTTGTCATGACAGCTCTGCTGTAAGTGGGCAGCATGGATGAAAACAGTCACATGAACTTTCCTTAGCTGCACTTATTAAGCACCTGCAGTGTGCAAGTTCCAGGCCCTAAGAAAATAGCTAAAAATGAGCTGAAAGCAACCTTTCAAACTGAGAAACTATTCTTCATCACGAAGATGATGTTTTTTAATAAGCCGATCTATGAGAATGAAAAGAGTGAAGGCAGAAGATGTGTGTTTGCCACACCAGGAGGAATGATAACAGGAAGATGACAAGGAGGTACTACTTGATAGGAAAGTGGGGGTCTTGAGTGCAAAAGGATCCATTTTCGCAGCTTGCTAACTGGTGATCCCAAGACTAACAATTCATCTAAAATATTGCTACCCACCCTGGCTTTGTAAGGTGATGAAAATCATATAAAGGAATAGCTTGCTTTCTTAAAAATCTCAGAGCTCCCAGTGCTGACGTAGAGCTTGGCATTCTCAGGTGTCAAGTAGGTCTTGTGTGCGTTGGTTCATAGGCCATACTCTTCCTACAGCCATAGTTGAGCTATCTGAGGCTGAGGTGCTCTGTCCCATGCCTTCCTATTATGGACACTTTATGAGTGAGGTTTCACGTAACTGTGTTGGTTTCTTGGCAGAAGCAGAAATTATTCCAGGAATCATGATTCTATTGTCACTTGATAATCTTTCTATTTCCAGGACACAAGTTCTTAGAATTGTAATGCCTATGCGGTCCCGACTCATCCCAAATCTTCTGACGGAGGCAGGACTGTATATCACAGGCCCGAATTCCAGAATCGGGGTAACAATTGACTTTCTCCACCTAAGCGCATGGTAAATGAGACAATGCTAATGACTATTTAATGATTTTTTTTAATGGATTACACTAGCGATATATAACTCTGAAAGAAATTGGTATAACATTTTTGCCTATATTATATTTTGTAAACTGGTAATAGAAAAATATTTATCTTGCTGTATCCTACCTAACAAATTTTTATATTCCCTTTCCATTTGAAACTGATGTGTATTTTTTTTTTGTTTTCCCAATATATTAAGGTCCTAGAGCATAGAAATAAAGACTCGTAGCATAGAATTACACACATACTAGCAGCATAAAAACAGTATTTACTCTTTCCTGATCAAAGAAAATACAACCCATATTGGTTAAGTCTAAAATAGAACTGGTAATCTTTTTTTTTTTTTCAAGTTTGAAAAAAGTCAATATCTACTGCAACTTGCTCTGCACTTTCTAAATATTTTTCCGTTCCCACTAAGGTTACTTTACCATTTCTCATGGCATTTTATGCCTTGTGCAGAATTCTGCCACCGTAATCTTAAGGGGGAGAAATTCTTCCCATTCCATACGTGAGGTTCCCAGGAGATGGAGATGCGAAATAACATGGCCAAGGCTAGAGGGCAGTGGAGTAGTAGAGCCGGAACAGAACTCACTGTGACTCAGTCCCGCCGTGTTGTCCTAGACTCCTCTCCTCTCTTCCCCCCACCATTCCCTCTTCCTTCTTTCTTCCTTCCTATTGTCTTAAAGCCTTCTTTCTTTTACCATTTAGAAGCTGTAAGGATTCTAGAGGACTTGAACTTATTTTTCCATTAATATCTTATCAGAAAATTAGAAGGAAAGAAAATAAAGAAAAGAGGGAACGGGGGGAAGGGGTGAGGAAGGGAGGGAGGAGGTTCTCTTCCTTATGATACAACTCTTCGGATGTGCTCTCTATACTCAGTATTTTTTATCTTTTCCTTCTCTCCTCTCTGCTTCTCGCTAACCAAGTGTGCCTTCCTTCCCACCACCAGTACCAAAGCCACTATCCAGGTCCATGCTGTCAGTTCAGAATATTAGAGGTCCTGGCATCCCTAGGCACAAACAGACCAACGAAGAAAACCATGGACCTAGGCTCGAGGGTTGAGAATGCCTGCTTATCATTCAGAGACACCTGTAGGATAGATAGTTCATCAGCACTACCCCAGAGATACAATCGCCGAATGTACCAAATGAAATCTTCAACATAAAGAATAAAGATATTCCTAGATTTCAAGACTCTTGAGATGGAGAAGACCTCTGGGGACCAGACGAAGTGGCACCAGGGCACCTGCTAGCATGACCACCTGAGCCTTCAATCAACAGCGTCCACCTTCTCGGGTGACCTCTGCCCCTGTTAGCTACGATGCAATGGGCAGTTACTTAGATCAGAGGGCAGAAAGCTAGCAGTAGAGGAAAGGAAGAGGAGGGAATAAAAGCAGGGAAAGAATGCGTTTTTGTTTTGCAGAACCAGCAATTCCTGCCAAGGAGACCCCCCAGCTAGGTCAATCAGGGAATCACCTGATTCCCTACTATGTGAGCCATTTTAAGCTTGTGTGGAGCTGAGAACCTGTGCAGGAGCCCTCCCGAGTGGTCCTGAAGTTTCCTGTAGCTTATGATAATACCGAGAACTTCCATTGGGGTAGGGGGTTCAGCATTTTTTGAACATTCAAGGTATGCACTAGCCGTGGACATGCTAGGAATGTGCAATTGAACCACAGTGCCTAAGTAACAGAGTCAGTTTAAGCTTCTTAATGTATATGCAAGCTCCCTGCCCCCAGGCCCTGATACGGTGAGTAAAAGCTTCCTGCACTAGCCCCACAGGGAGACAGCACTTTGAGAGCTACCTCCCTGCCTCCTTACGCGTGTAACAAGAAATAAAAAGTTCTTTGCTTTCAGCACTCCCCTGGGTTGTGTTCAATTTAATGCACCTCAAGTGGCAAGTTCAGTTATAAGACTGATCCGCCCAGGCCCTCCCCACGAACAGCTCTCAGACCTGTTGGCAGCATTGAGCAGACCCTTAAGCAGCATTTGATACTATTGGTCACTCTCTCTGCTTTGAAACATTTTTTTCACGCAAAGCCTCTTCCTGTCAAACCCCTCTGGTTTCCTTCTTCCCTCCCAGGATGCTCTTCCGCCATTTTCCTTCCTACTTTCTCATCATTTCCCCAACTTCCAAATACGAAGTTTCCAGAAGCTTAGTTTGGGGACATGTGTGCTTTCCTATCTTGTAATTCCATCCAACCTCATGACTATAAATGCCACCCACATGTCGATATCTACCAAATTCCTATCTCCATCCAAGACGCTTCCTTGAACGCCAGTCCAGTAGATCCGGCTGCCTGCTGACGTCTTCACTGGGAAGTCTAACAGACATCTCAAGGGTAACATGCCCAAAACTGAACTTCTGCCATTTCTTTTTTTTTTTTTTTAAGATTTTATTTATTTATTTGACACAGAGAGAGAGAGAGAGAACACAAGCAGGCAGAGGCAGGCAGAGAGAGAGGGGTGAAGTAGGCTCCCCGCTGAGCAGAGAGCCCAATGTGGGATTCGATCCCAGGACCCAGGGATCATGACCTGAGCTGAAGGCAGCGGCTTAACCCACTGAGCCACCCAGGTGCCTGAACTTCTGCCATTTCTAACCGAAATCTGCTTGCCCCCAAATCCTTTCCATCTCTGTATGAAGCCAAACCCTTGGCATGCTCCTTGATTTCTTTATTCCTCTTGCACTACACACAATCCACTAGTGAATCTTTTCAGCTCTACTATCAAAACGCAAGCAGAATTACAACTAGTTCTTAAAATTCCCTCTGGCGTCGTTCCACACTGACCTCACATCTTGCTGAGGCTGTGGTCATAGCCTCCTGATGGGAATTCCTGCTTTCACTCTTGCCCATTTTTAGGTTTTGGTCGAAATAGCAGCCAAAAGGATCCCTTTAAAACATAAGTCAGTCTGGGGCCTGGGTGATTCAGTAGGTTAAGTGTCTGCCTTTGGGTCAGGTCCTGATCCCAGGGGTCTGGGACTGAGTCCTGCACTGGGCTCCTTCCTCATCAGGAAGTCTGCTTCTCCCTCTTTCCCCACCCCACCTCCCCCATTATGGGTACACATCCCCTCTCTCTCTGTCTCACAAAAATAAGTCAATAGGGGCACCTGAGTGGCTCAGTCAGTTGTGTCTGCCGTCAGCTCAGCTCATGATCCCAGGGGCCTGGGATGGAGCCCCGCATCAGACTTCTCCCTCTGCCTGACACTTCCCCTCTTCCCCTGTCTCTCTCTCTGAGACAAATAAATAAATAAACTCTTCAAAATAAATGAATAAATAATCTTAAATGTATGTATGTGTGTGTGTGTGTGTGTGTGTGTGTGTGTGTGTGAATACCCCCACCTATATGTCAATTCATGTCTCTGCTCTGCCCCAAACTCCCAAACATCTTCCCATCTTGCTCAGAGTAAAGCGCAGAGTTCTTACAGAGACCTCAAGGCCCGACACAGTCCAGTCCCCCATCCCTTCTCTGGCCATGTCTCACTAAACTTGTCCTCTCACTGGTCTGCCTGCTACTCCTCTTCAAAGACAGGCACAATCCTACCTCAGGGCCTTTGCTCTTCCTGGTCACTCTTCCTAAAATGCTCTTCCCACAAAAATCCATACGATTTGCTTCCTTACTTCTTCAGATCTGTCCTGAAATCTTCTGAGTAAGCACTTCCTGACCACTCTGTGTGAAATTTACAGCCATGCCCTTCGTCGTCTTCCTCCTGTTTAGTTTCCTCCTTCATGCACGTCACTATCTACCATATTATATGTTTTCAAGTTTGTCTTGTTTAAGATCTGTCTCCCCAAGTAGACTATACTGAGCGCAAGGATTTGGGGTCTATTTTGCTTACTACTCTATCTCTTACACCAAGAATGCAAGCAGATATTCAGTAAATAGCGTAGAAGGAGGTAGAAGAGAGGAAGAAGGAAGCAGAAGGCAAGGAGGGGAGGAAGGAACCAACAAAGGAAGGATTGCGAGGATCATTAAAACTCTAGCTCCTCTCAGTGCGAAAACAGCCTCTACCTTGTTTACGACATTTAAGTCACGGGTGGCATACGTCTACTCCATTGCTTCCTGAGTAGATCTAGATAAATAGAAACCATCAGCCTCTGAAGAGCAAGTGGCATCCTCTTAACTAAATGCACTTTTTAAATGCCCATGTGAACCAATTAAAATAGGAAGTGGCTCCAACTTCCAAAAGCTTTTTTCTTAGACAAGAAACTAGGAACGGAGGCCAAAGCCCAAGCTGCTCCTCTACCTCACGCCATGTTCAGTGTGATGTTGGCTCTCGATAAATGTTAAATTGCTGCCGTACCCCCTTTTATTTCCCAAAACTAGGTTTTGATTTATCTTACTGCACATCTTGAGCGTCTGGAATTTTCCCAAATGAACTAAAATTCCTCCATCAGTAAAACTACTGCTCATTACCTGGGTTAATTTCATCTCTTTCTCTGCATTCGATCACCCCATCTGTTGCAATTCCAGCTGTGAGAAGGGAGAATAGCGAGAGACTGAGCAGACCCTAATGCAGAGACACTGTGGGTTAGCAATAGCTCTTCCATGGAGGAAAAGGAAATTTGTAAGTAGCAGTGGACACAGCTAAAATAACCTGGCCAAATGTAACTGTAGTGTTAATCGCACAGATTTTACAAGCTCATAGCTTAGTATTTTAAAAGTTCATCTTTATACTTCAAAATGTCCAGTATAAATTTATTTTTATAGATATATTTCTTCTATAATGCCCTGTATGATAAAAGCAGACTTCCTTCAAAGTGCATATGACCTAATTCTCAACAGAAAGCTGACAGACCCTCATGGGACACCAAAGTTCTGAATACGGGTCTGCAGAACTTTAAGGAAATGCTAGGCATACTTGTTCTGTAGTTGCCCAAGAAATGTGAGTTCCCTCTCTGTCCCTTCAAAGGAACAGCCAAATTCGGCTGAGCTCATCTGTACTCTTGACAGTTTGTCAGCAATTCCATTCTCTGAAGCCGCACCACTGGGTCTACTTTCCTGCCCCCTGCGGTCTTCTGAGAGTCTTCCTGAGGCTCTGGGGAGCTGGAAAACATTTTTCTTCCTCTTTAGAGTAGAATGATAAACCAGGTTGTAGTGATTCAGAATGACACTTCAACAAGCTCAATTAATATCCAGTAGGCAAGGTTATGATTTGTTTCAAATTTGCCCCTATCCTTTCTTTTTTAAGATTTTATTTATTTATTTGACAAACAGAGATCACAAGTAGGCAGAGAGGCAGGCAGAGAGAGAGGGGGAAGCAGGCTCCCTGCCGAGCAGAGAGCCCAATGTGGGGCTCAATCCCAGGACCCTGAGATCATGACCTGAGCCGAAGGCAGCGGCTTCAACCCACTGAGCCACCCAGGCGCCCTCCAATTTGCCCCTATTCTAAAGTGGAGGGAAGTGCGCGCGGAAGTGAGGCCTCCTGCAAGCTTGGCTCGCTCTCTGCTCTCACGCTGTCCCTCTCTCCCTCCTTCAAGGAGTGCCTCTGCGGGCAGGGATCAGACAGTGACATTGAAAATGGATCCATTCTTTACTCTCAATATTTTCATAAGCGAGGCCAGAAAGAGAACAAAGCAAAAACAAGAAGTATGTTCATTTGTCTTCAATATAAGGTTGCCAGATAAACTATGGGATGCCCAGATAAGTCTAAATTTTAAACCAACAACTTATCTTTTTAGTATAGATGTGTTCCCAAATATCGCATGGCATGTATTTATACTTAAAAACTACGCATTTTTTTTTTAATCTGAACTTCAAATTTAAGCGGGCATCCTGGACTTGTACGTGCTAACTCCGGCCGTCTTGCTGGAGAACCCCTTCTTTCTCTTCCCTCACTCCCCGCCCCCAGATTCTCAGCACTGAAAACTGGTCTGGGGTGGGGGGTGGGGAGGAGGGGTGGCACCCAATCCAGCCAGGTGGGAACGGCGGCCCAGGAAATCTTCACAGAGAAGATGGGACCGAATTCATTCCAGAAGACATACATTATACAAAAGAAAGATTAAGGGGGAAGAGAGAACAGTTCCAGGTAACGGGAACGGTATGAGCAACAGCACAGGAGCTCGGAAATCCACGCGTGTTGTAAAAATGACAAATTGCAGTATTACTGGAGTATGAAATACAAGACAGAGAGGAGCAGTGATGAAAATTATGAAATAAGTAGGAGCCGATCACGGCCCTGTGTTCCAAGATCAAGGGGCCGCCGCTGCAGAGCTCTTGAAATGTTTTAAGCAGGAGATGATGTGATCCAATTTGCTTTTTAAATAAATCTTTTGTGACATGTGCAAAAACTAGTTGTGCCGAAGATAGGATTAAAGGCACAATCACCTTTCAAGTACCCAGGGCAGGCTGGAGATGATGAGAAGCTGAATTGGGGCCGTGTGAGAGGGATGGAGACAGAGGAGACACACTTAGTAAATATTTATGAGGAGAAAAGCACTAGAAAGGTCTGATGACTGATTGGAATGATGGGAAAGGAAGCAGAGAGATCCAGAACTGCCCCGTGGGCTCTCCTTGGATCTGCAACTGTGCTAAATTCCAAAAACCGTGGGGGCAGGTTAAGGGGGAGGACTGGAGGGACATTAGGAGCTCAGGCTGGAGAAGATGATGTTATAATACTTACAGAATATCAATAAGGAAATGTTCTGTAATTATTTCAACACACGAATCTAAGACTCAGAGGGATGAGGTCAGAGATAAAGATGTAGTATAGGAATCCACATAAAAATTTACGTTTACCAATGAAGATTGTGTTGCCTGGCTATAATGTGGTTTTAACAGAATTAAAAGCCATTTCTCTGGATCCAGAGACGCAGCGTCCAAGCCGATACAGTGACTACAACCTATCATCACGGAGCAAGGTTTCCAGCTTTCTGCATCACTGTCCTCGGTACGTGGTTTCCATCCTTAAGGTCACCTCCTGGTCTCGTGCGCCTCTCCAAGCTCTGCCCGTCGCGGCTGCTTTACGGGCAGCTGAAAGAAGGCAAGGAGAGCAGGAGAGGACATCTCCAGGCCCTTTTAGGAACCTCCCCTGAAGTCGTGCACACCACTTCTATTACAACTCCTTGGCCTAATCTTTGCCATGCCGCCCCACATAGGTATAACAGAAGTCAGGGAGCAGAAGGTTTTAGCTGACCCCGTTAACTCCCTGCATGAAATCGGGGTTCTGCTAACTAAGGAAGAGGCATAAGCAGATACTGATTCAACAAGCAGTAATCTTTGTCATATGATGGAAATGGATACAATTAAGGAAAAGTTGGAGGAATAAAAATATCATAGGTCAAGGCGGCCCCAAAGATTTAAGGATTTAAGGGAATGGTTTAAGGGACAAGCAAAGAAAAGACTCAGAAGGGAAAATAGTAAGGGGAGGGGAAGAACCCAGGAAGGAAGTACCTTTTTATAGTTTTCCAAATAGTGATTCATTAAGCCTTCTACAGTAGAATCCATATTCCATCCTTAAGATTTACTCTGACGCTTCTGGGTTTTTTAATTGATTATTCACATTCCAGGCTAGAGTTCCGTATTGCACACTTACTTATGCTTGATGTCTGTGGTCATTTAGCTTCTTCCAAACAGGCACCTTTGGAAGCCTCATTAGCTCCTTAAAACCATCAGAATATGCTGGAGCAGCAACTTACTAGATAATATCTTCACTTTCAGATACTGAAATAATTTAACTCTATGGCTCATTCAAAAGCGTTGGGTTAATGAGAACATTAAAAGTAACAAACAATAGATGTCACATTGGAATGCTTAGCACAGAGCAGAAACAAAGTTATACTGATATCTCTCAATAAAATAAACAGAGTTCATTATTAAAAGTTGTCTTTAAAGCAAAATTCTGATATTGAAACCATATTTTTCTCATTCACTTGTGCTTTCTATGGAAAAAATCAGCCCCAAGACATATGAAACAGAACGGTACTCCAGAGCCAAGTAACCCCTCCACTGACAGGAACGAGGAAATGAAACAGGAAAGAGGAAAAGATGTCATTAGCCATGGCATATAGGCTTATACTCTCTAGATAGAAAAAAGAAATTAGCGAGCTTGTCAATGAAAGGCAAAGCAGGGCTAAATGTAGGCCAAACAGGAGAAAAGTGACTCACTATCATTTGTTGCCTCCCCAAAACCAACATGAGTGAATTTTCAAAACATGGTAATGTCATGACCATTTCTTTATGACCATTTCTCTATGATCCCCCACAGTCAAGAATAGTGTCTTCCAGCAAATTAAGTATCCCCGGTGTTAAGGAGACCTTACACATCTGTAGTAGACTAAGGTGACAAAGTATTCTAAGTGCAATATGTAATTTTAAGTCCCTAAAGGGTCTTTAAGCTCCTGAAATGTTGTGAAAGATGATGGTATATAATCCCATTTTACAGATGGGAAAGCACAGGCAAAGGGGCTATCCCCATCCTAAGATGAAAGAGGTGTAACTGAATTTCTCACTCCCAAAGTGCTATAAGCCTACGAGAATTACACAGGCATTGAGAATCAACACTAGAACTCAGACTTTATGCCTCCAAGTTCTCTGTTCTCTCAGAGTATCACGACACTTGACATACATGGCTCTTGTGGATTGTCGGTATTTAACACGGTCAGTAAAATGCCTAAGCAATAATTTTACCTCATATTGATGATAACAAAGCATGTTGTCATATCACAGTTCTTAAGAAACATCCTTCTAAGGATCAGCGCAGGTTAGGTGTGTACAGGGAAAACCGTCTTCCTCCCAGGTGCTTCCTCTACGTTCCCACAACTACCATACTCACAACTTCCGACACCATACTCATACTCATACTCATACTTCTGACACCATACTCATACTCATACTCATACTTCTGACACCAGTTGTGGGAGGCATTGTTGCCACAACCAGCAATTCTCTGTGACACCAGCGGGGGGTCCTACAATTCAAGTCAGTCCTGACACTATATCCCTGGAGATATCAGATCTCACAGGTCAGGGGTTCCCACAAGGTGCCTGTCACAACTTCAGAGCCAGTCACAAGTCCAGGATATCACCTATGCTTCTGACCATCTGGCTACACTTGGGAGGTTTCCACGACTCCCTCCTTGGGTTTGACTAATTTCCTGGAGCGGTTCACAGAACTCAGGAAAACAGTTCACTTACCAGTTTATTAAGAAAGGGTCTAAAAAAGGAGACAAAGGGCCATCCGGATGCTAGGGATGTGTGAGGCCAGGTACGTCCGAAGGAGAACTGCATTTCCTACCCTCTCTAGGACTACCTGTCTCTTAGCACCTCCACAGGTTCATTAACTCAGAAGCTCTCCAAGACCCATACTTTCGGGGTTATTTATGGAGGCTTTATCACATAGGCATGCTCAGTTATTACATCCATTTCCAGCTCCTCTCCCTTCCCTGGGGAATATGGCATGGGGGCTGACGATTCCAAGTTTCTAGTCATGGCTTAATCTTTCTTTCTGGTGACCAGGCCCCATTCCTAAGCATCCCGAGAGACACCTCATTAGAACAAAGACACTGTTATCACCCAGCAAATTCCAAAGGATTTAAGAACTACAGTCAAAGACCAAATACTTAAAAAAAAGATATCCTAGAGCTCTTATAACTTAGAAAACCACAAGATTTTTTAAAAGTTTGGGGCACTTGGATGGCTCAGTGGGTTAAGCCTCTGCCTTCGGCTCAGGTCATGATTCCAGGGTCCTGGAATCGAGCCCCGCATCGGGCTCTCTGCTCAGCGGGGAGGCTGCTTCCTCCTCTCTCTCTCTCTGCCTGTCTCTCTGCCTACTTGTGATATCTGTCTGTCAAATAAATAAATTAAATCTTTGAAAATTAAAAAAAAAGATTTTTTAGAAGTTCTATGTCAGGAACTGGGATAGAGACATTTATATTATATTATATTATATTATATTATATTATATTATATATCTCACGAGGGATATGCAGAAACACAAAAAAAGCTCTCATTAAAACTATCTTGGGTAAAAAGAACTCATTGTTTTTAAATTTTCATATTTAGGTATTGTTATCTAATTAAGGGTCTCAGGAAACTAATTTTTAGAAACTTCGATCTTGCACATGTCTGATTTTAATTTTTATCCTCCTAGTTAAAGACTTAAAACATGGTTTCTTCCCTCTCCCATCCACTCCCCACCTGAAGGTCTTTCAGTATTTGATTATGACACATTTACACAAACCACCCCTCCAGGTGGTTTACCAACCCCAGACTTTTTAATGCAGAGGTAGATACAGAAACACAAGCATAACAAGTGCAGTATTCTCCAAATCGACTCTATCTCTAATTTCAGCACCAAAAAGATCATTCACACACATCAGATTACTTCCCGGCACCTTCCTCCCATGCTGATTCCAGTTATAGGCTTAATGCCTGTTCCAAAACAATTGTTACAATCCATGGCAGTACTAATTTCTTATTGCTTTTATAACAAATTGCCACAAATTCAATAGTTTGAAACAACTGTTATCTTCTATTCTAAGGTCAGAAGTCTAAAATGGGTCTTAATGGATTTCTTAGTCCATTTGGGCAGCTATAACAAAATACCGAACTAACTAGTTTAGAAGCAACAGAAAGTTATTTCTCACATTCTGGAGGCCGGACATCGAAGATCCGTAACCCAGTATGGTTGAGCAAGGCTCTCTTCCAGGTGGCAGATTTCTCACTGTATCTTCACGTGGCAAAGGGGCTAGGGAGCTTTGTGGGGTCTCTTTTATAGGAGCACTATTCCTACTCAGGAGGGCTTCACTCTCAACACCTAATGAACTCCCCAAGTCCCCACCTTCTAGTACCATTACAATGGGTATGAGGATTTTCATATATGAATTTGGGGAGCCACAAACATTCAGACCGTAGCAGTGGACTCAAATCAAGATATCAACAGGACAACCTCCTTTTTGAAGGCTCTGGGGGAAACTCCATTTCCTTGCCTTTCCTGCTACCAGAGGCTGCCTCCGTTCCCTAGTTCATGGATCTTAACTCTATCTTGAAACGCAGTGACGGAGAATCTTCCAGTGCCCAACTCTAACCCCTGCTCTCTCCTGCCTCCCTCTCTCGTGTACAAGGACCATATGGGCCCACTTAGATAATCCAAGATAGCCACCCTATCCCAGGATCCTTAACTGAATCACATCAAGCAAAATCCCTCTCCCCACATAGCTAACACAATCACAGTTCTTGGGATGGAGACATGAACTTCTCTGAGGGACCATTTTTCTACCTATCACAATAGCAAAGAAAAACTTGTGAGCAAAACTTACTGGATCATCTACACTATTTAAAAAAGGAATCAGACCCTTTGCATCATTGTCTTTAGTAAGGACACTTCCTATTTTCCCAGTCACTTCAAATAGTTTGCCATTCTCTGCAAAGTCTTAGCCTATTCCCAAAGAAATAATATGAACCATAAAGGGAACACGGTTGTGTATGGTTCTTAAAATGTGCAGCCTTAACCCAGTAAACCTTAACTTGCTTTTCAAAAGTGAAAGGCATGACTAAGATCATTGCTCTGCCACATTATCAAAGGTCTTAGGACAGAAACTAAAGCTTTTTATTGTGATTCTGTGTCTCATCTACAGAACTGGACAGTAACCTCTACAGAGGAAAAATATCAGAGTTATAAAAGAACAAAGATTATATCTTTACTTTCTACATTTAGGCAGGTGAGAGAATCCATTCCGGTCTTAAACTTCTCCAGAGGGCTCTAATTTTTCCTGAATGAACATGTGTGTGTGTGTGTGTGTGTGTGTGTGTGTGTGTGTGTGTGTGTACGTGCACGCGTGCATGTGTAGTTTGTTTAAAAGATCTCCAGAAGAGAAAAAATAATTTACCTCAGTAACCTTTTCAAATAGAAAATAGCTTTGATTTCTCTTACACTGACTAATCTCTATCTGACTGTCAGAGGATACTATTTAAGTCGAAAGCAAGAAAAAGAGGTCAGAAACCCATCTCACTCTTGCTCAGAATAGCAATAGAAAAAGAGGAGAAAATACCAGGATGGTTGTTACTACTCTTCTTCCTGATGCAGCAGAAAACCTCAGTTTAATGCAGAATGGACTTTAGTCTTTTACTAATTTTATTCATGTTCCCAAAAAATGAACAAAATCTTGAAAAATGTACACATGTTATAGTCAATGAGATATAAACAGACAGAGATATTTCTCTTATTCTAAATGTTTTATGCCCAATGGTCTATATTCTTAGAATCACAGAAATGATGTAGTGCATGCCAGAGGGTAGGACTCTGGGCTTCTAACACAGGTTCCATTACTCACTACCTGTATGAGCACGGACAAACAACTTGACCAGTCTCAGCTTTGTTTTCACATCCATGAAGTGTTGGTATTAACAGTACCTACTTCAGTTCCCTTCAGGGCTGTTGAGAAGTAGTCTGTGCAATGCCCGATACCTACTAAGAGCTCAGTTAACATTGGTCATTGTTATCATCTAAAAGGTACTCCAGAATCAGAAAGAAATAACTCAAAAACAAACAAACATCCATCTAAGACCCAAACTCAATCTTAGAATATGGAAGAAAATTAAAGAAATGCATATGAATTAGTGAATAATTAGTTAAATTTTT
Source organism: Mustela nivalis (assembly GCF_964662115.1). Lineage (NCBI taxonomy): Eukaryota > Metazoa > Chordata > Mammalia > Carnivora > Mustelidae > Mustela > Mustela nivalis. The sequence continues at coordinate 13,121,307 of NC_139023.1, read as the reverse complement.
GTTCAAGTCCTATTTTGGCACTGCAGAGCGACCTTCTCTCAATTCGCTCTTCTCATTCTCTACTGAGAAGAATTTTCACCAAAGAGTTCATTGTTTTGATGCCCTGAGTAGGACTTGATAAAGCGTAAAAGAACGGAGACTGCCGGCTTCATGATTATTAAGGAATTCACCCTTAAACATCTACGATTACAAAAATAACCACCAACCACTGGGGATTGATTAATTAGAGAAACTCGAGCAAAATTGAGGTCTTAGTGACTTAAAATCTGGTATGGTCTCAGAACATTATTAATACCCAAATGCAACGAAACTGTAGGAAAGAGCTCAAGCATACAGAACGTGATCCGTAAATATTGTCACATGAAGGGTCAGAAAGACGGAGGCAGAGACGGAGCGGGGTGAGCAAACGGAGGGGAGCGGGGAGAAGGGAGGAAAGCAGAGGTGACTCTTGCTCCAGAGAAAGAGGATAATGCATGGCCAGTCTTGTTTGTTGCTTCTTGCTCTCTCCAAACCTGACCTTTACACGCACACTCACACATACACACGCACTCCGACCCAAAGTCCAGTCTGAAATTCCTGGGGGTCATCCAGAAGTTGGTCTTAGATGTGTGAAGCATCCCTACACAAGACATTCAAGCTTCTACATCTGAACTTGAACTGCTCTGCCAAAACGAACACCCTCCGCAGCAAAGACCTCCATCTATCTCTCGGGCAAGCAGTCCCTGACTCAGCAACGGCCCATTTATATAAATGACTGTCATTACTCTAGTCCTATGCTCTATTTTACTGGAACATAAAAGTAGTCCAGAAAACATTTATGAGCTCATAGAAAACCTACTGGTTTGGAAGAGAAGGTAAAAAGAAGTTATAAAAAGGTAGAGGCAGCTTTAGTGACTCTCACCCTGGGAACAAACAGTTAATCTGCCCTAATCAGTTCTCTTCTGCCTGATATTATTACTAAGCCTGCCTGTTCGTAGGTAGTCCCACCTTGCTCCTTTGCCTAAAATTCTGTGAATTAGGTCTTCATTTGGATTATCAAGCACTCTCTCTAACAATGCAAATGATTCACCAAAGAAGAATGGGCTTTCCATCATGACCATGTTCACACTGCATTAATTCAACCAGATTGCCTTCCACCTAACTCCCAGAAAGCGTTTGAATTAAAGAGTCTTAATTCTGGAGAAAATATGAAAACAATCAGAGGCACTGAAAACTTTTTTTTTTCATTTATTCACCTATTCTTTCATTCATTCCTTTAGACCTATTGAAGGCTTCTAGGTGCCAGGCTGCATCTAATCACTAGAACACTTAGAGACCAAGTGGACAAGGACAAGACCAAGTCCTCAAGTCCAAGGGGAGGCAGGGAGTGGTGGATAGGAGAGGTAATGGTGTGCCACCTTGAGGGCTTAGTGCAGAATGAGGGCACACTGTGTCTGTAATAAGAATTCCTTCAAGGTTAAAAATACTAAAATGAGGAAGGGTGCCCGGGTGGCTCATTCGGTGAAGCGTCCTACTCTTGATTCTGGCCCAGGTCCTGATTTCAGGTGTGTGAGGCTGAGCCCTGCATCTGGCTAAGCGCTAGTGTGGAGCCTGCTTGAGGTTCCCTCTCTCCCTTTCCCTCTGCCCCTCCCCCTCCCCACTCACTGGGGCTCTCTTTTTCTCTCTTTCTCTCTCTCCCCCCCAAAATAAAAATAAAAATATTAAATTGAGGCAAGGAAAGGAAACAGAAGTGTGATGGACAATTTTTATCTACTTAAGAAATTTGTCTCATCCAGGAAGGAAGGAGAAAAAATATTTTTTTTCTTCCTTTACTGTTTGCAGAACACAAAGTATAACAGAAATAATATAATTTACTGATCTTCTGAGTCTTTTGATAAAAATTCATTCTGAGTGGGACAGTGACTTGCTATTGATTTGATACCCTTTTAGAGTGCTTTAAAACTTTACTTGCTTCCATTTTAAACAACCCTATAGTTACACTACTCCAGAATCATTATGATCACGAATTCCTACTCTGATACTTGTATTGGGGATGACCTCAAAAATTATTAAAGGATATGGAGCTGAATCTCCAACACGAAACACTCGAGAATCTCATTCGTTTGCATTACGTTTATTTTTACATTGCTTTTCCTCACTGAATTACTCTCATCCATCGCTTGTATTCTCAATACGCCTGCCTCTCGCGCGCTTCCTATCTCATTTCCGGCCCGACTCCAGACACTCCAGCCTGTGCAAGCCATGTGTGAAACTGGAGTGAATGGGATGTCTGAGAAATTCTCCTGCAAGAAAAGCCACAAGTTTGAATGCATGAATTTTGTCACCTTGATATTAATGGCTGGATATTTTTCTACAGAATTTCTCTGCTCTGCTTTAGGTAAATGATGATGTCGGATAACTCATTTGTACAGTGACCAAGATATATTTTGTGTTTTTAAGAAAAGTAATCCTTACCTTCATCGGCCTCTGCTGTATTCCCATTGTCACATTCAAGACGGACAACCGACCTAAAGGAACAGTCAACCTCAGTAGGTCTAAGGGCAGAAGCCAATTTTCAATTCAGAGGTGGTAACACCAACAGCTATCTGCCCTTGAATATGAGGAAAATTCAAGATTATGTCCTAGGCCCTCACCTTTCTCCATTCTTCAATTCACACTAGCCCTGCTGAATTTTTCCCACTCTGGTAGTTCTCAGATGGGGACCTACAACCCAGATCTCTCTTCTGAATTTCTGTCCCTTTATGCAATTATCAACTGTCTTTGAATGACCCAAAGGCCCTTCAATTTCAATATATTTAAACCCAAAGTCCTTGTCTCCACTGCCCGCAGTGAGTCACCAAGCGCTGGATCTCCTCATTATTTGTTTTTTACTCTGTTTACTTCTTCTCCCCTCAAATCAGACTGTCTTAGTCAAAAAGTGTATTATTAGTGATTGAAAATATTGGCTGAGTTCAAATCTCAGTGATGCCACTAACTATGTGACAATGCGATATTTCTTAACCTCTCTATTCCTCAGTTTCATCATCTGTAATACATGGGAATAAAAATAGCATCTACCATATCATTACAGCATTAAATGACTTATCATAGATAAATATACACATTATATAAAAAGTAGTTAGAAAAATAAATAAGTAGTTAAAAGAGTTACTATCACATTTTAAGTGCTAGTTAAGTGTTAGTCATCTTTTTTTTTAAGATTTTATTTATTTATTTGACAGACAGAGATCACAAGGAGGCAGAGAGGCAGGCAGAGAGAGGAGGGGAAGCAGGCTCCCTGCGGAGCAGAGAGCCCGATGCGGGACTCGATCCCAGGACCCTGAGATCATGACCTGAGCCGAAGGCAGAGGCTTACCTACTGAGCCACCCAGGCGCCCTAGTCATCTTTTTTTAAAAACAGATTTTATTTTTAAGTAAACTGTGCTCCCAGTGTGAGGCTTGAGTTTACAACCCTAAGATCGAGAATCACACGCTGTACTGACTAAGCCAGCTAGGCACCCCAAGTGTTAGCTGTCATTGTTCCCTGCAGAGACTATTAGAATAACCTCTATTTTACCATCCTCAACAATTCTTTCTCCCTCACCAACACTAAACTGAAAATGCAATTTCTTCTTCCTCTTCAGATGGCTTCCTTCTATTGCCTGAAGAATAAGATCCTAATTCCTTACCATGGCTTAAAACGCTTTTCATGATCTGACCCTACTCACCTCTCTAACTGTCCCCGCTCTGTCTTACTTCCATGCTTTGTGTTCTGACCAGTTTGGCCCCATTCAAGCTCCTCTAACACCCTGCACTTCCCAAGGCATGACATTTAACAATCCGTGCTGTCCACTTGCCTTCTCTCTGCCCCACACTGAACAGGAATTAAATGCATATTTGAATTGTTTAATTAAGAATGCCTCTGAAACAATGTCGCGCTTGCTCCCTATTGTGTTTGCATTTAAGAGAATTGATTCCCAACTGCTCTCTACCGGTTCTTTTGTGCATGTGGGCCATACAGAATCCTTGCCCTCTGCATTTAGGAATTCTATTTATGCTGTGATAGTCTCTGAGGATAACACTTGCATTTTGAATGACGAATCTTGGGATTCTTGGTTCCTATATTCTGTGGCTCAAACAAAAGATCACTCTCTACTTTACACTTAGAAACAATTCCAAGGAATAGAGTGGCCTTGCTTTAGTAGGCTCTGGGATACCATTATCCTAACTGATTAGCCCGAAGATATTGTGTGTATATGTGGCAGGTGGAAGAATTATATTAGCTACAGACCCCACGTTATTGTCCCCCTCTCTCAGATCCAGAGTGTTTAGAAAACTCTGGGATCAAATTTCTAAGAGTAAATGCTTTCCCAGGTTTCCATTTTCACTGAGCTGACTGGAGAAAAGGTTTGGTTATGTTGTTTGACACCCACATACATCTTTCTTCCCTCTCTCACACATTAGGTTACTCATTGTGCCTTTGTGGAATCACCTGTCCTATGCTATCTCTCTAGTTTTCCCTCGGACCCCTCTTCATCTGCCACTGACTGCTCCTAATGCTTTGAGTTTGTTCCAGTGATACAAACTACCCATCGTGTTCATTTGAAGTAATATTTGAATGCAGCTTTTGAATTTGCAAGTTTCATATGCCTTATCTCATTTAATGTAAGAAGCTACGCAGCCCAGTGGCCAGAAAGCGTGCCCTGGAGCCACACTCCCTGAGTTCATAATCCCTGCCGACCATTTCCTAGCTGTGTAACCTCAGCTGAATGGTAAACCCATTCCAGATTGAAAAGCAATACTTAGACTCTCTCTATCAGCTCATATTCCATGAGTAAAACAGCACTGGCTGTGCAACATAGCTTGTGGAAGAGATTAGGTCCAACGATCCTAACACTTTAAAGGCTCAGAATCTGAAGTTAGCTATGACTCTTCCTTCTCCCCATCTCCCATCCCAATTACAAAGTCAGAGAGATTCTATTATTATGCTGCTTTTATCTCCCCTTCTCTTTCATTCCTACGGTCACGGCATTAGTTGAGACCATTATCAATTCACACCACCGGGTCTCCCTGTCTCTCCCATGCCCTCTTCCCAGTTCAAGTTTTCATTACCAAGAAAGTGGGTGGTATGAAAAAGCAAAAAACACACTGTAATCTCGTAATTCATTGAAGAAAATGGCCTTGTGCATTTATGAAAAAACGAATTGCATGAGGTAATAAATACAAACAAGAGGGCAATGGAAAATCAGAGGAGGGAGAAATCACATCCAACTTAGGCAGTCAGGAATACTTTATGGAAGACATGATCTATCTGAGCCCTGCTTGCTTGCTTTCATAAATTTCCATTCAACAGCTATTAATTGAGCATCTGCTTTGATACTGGAAAGACATCTTAATTTTTCAGTGCGAATTAAATATAACACTACATGAATGCAGTAAGTTTTTAAAGATCCTTGAGATCGAAGATTCTATTACAAATAAGAGTCCCTATCTATGGTAAGCACATTAGCAGAAATATTGTTGAAAAAGAACTATGTTATTTTATTTACAAAACAGTCACAAGTCTAAAAGTAGTCAGCATGATGTAAGAAAAAGACAACAGCCACAAAAGCACAAAGGTGGCCAGCACAGCTTACCTCAGGACTCAGACCCCATTGTTTAGGTCACATATGCTTCAGGTTTTTTTGTTTATGAATGAATCACTCCTTGTCCTCTCAACTTATTTTATAACCAAGAAATCCCCTCCGGTTCGATATTCGTGGGTGTTCATGGTGTCTGTCCTGATTGGTTGGTTTCAGCGCCATATCAGTTCTCGAATATTTTGAAGATCATACTTGTACGGAGGCATGAGTTAAAGTACTAAGACAGGGACTATCAGAAGAACAGAATCAAAAGCACATGGTGGCCTTCACCAAAATTGGGAAATTGTCTCGTGTTCTCCATTCCCAGTGGGCGTCACTGTCCTTTCTCTTGCTCTGTGCTTTGTCTTGTTCTGCAAAATCAAGTTCTCTTCACCTCTCCATCCCCCCCTCCACCAAACATTGTCACAGACAAAAATCTGAAACTTAACCAGAATAAGGTATAAACAACTGGTAATCATCAATGTTTTACACCTTCCAGGGTGTCCTACTTTTTGACAAGGGACAAAGCCCTCCCCAAACAAAAGCTATGGTAAGCTTTGTGTGGTCTAAAGGCTTCTGGAATGAGAAAGAGGTCTACTAAATGAAGAATAACTCAATTTCCTTTAGGAGAGTCTTTGGGAGAAGTAACAGGTCTTCGGAGAATCTGTAAGAGCTGCCTGCTTGATCTACATCAAAATCCAATTTCAACCAAAATCTCTTTTCATAAACCCTGAGAAGATGTGCCAAAATGAAAAAAAAAAAAAAAAAGTATGCCTAACTTTTCTCACAAATTCTCTAGCTCAGAGACTGTTATGTTAGAAAACATAAACACAAAAGGAAGCCTTCACCTCTCTGGCTCCCCATCTCAAGAATACCTCTGCAGTAATATGACCAGAATAGCCATGGATTTAGTTCTACAGTCTTTATGGTTCCAGGTTCTCAGCCCAATTCAAATACCTTCTGAGCCTCATTAGCTAGAAATAGGTTTCTATCAGTTAGATTCAGTTTAGCTCACAAACAAAGAGCAAAATTAAGCCAAGGCCACTAATGTCACTGCGGAGACTTGGGCAGTAACAGACACCACACAAGTTCAATTCAGGGTGCGGCGGGAGGGGGGCGCTGCTCCTGGAGACTAAGGGATGGGCTCTTGTCCGGTACCAGCTGATCATATGGGCCATACACATGACAGAGAATCCAAATCCTATCTGCCAGTATAGACGGTTCTCCAGAGGAAAGCCTAAGCAATGCTGCAGCTCCTTGGGCACCTTTTGAAGTCCCCAACATAATACCCAAGAACAACCATCCATTATAAAATGTCACCCCACCCCCACCATCACTCTTCATCACCCTTGTCCTGCTTGAAATCTCTTGGTTAGCTTTCTCGTCCCTTATTTGTTCAATGTCTGTCTCCTCCCATAAGAACATAAATTCCATGAGAACAGAGCTCTGTTTTGTTCTCTGGTGTATATCCAATGGCTGCCCAAACATATAATAAGTATTTTTTGAGTTGAAATGAGCAGAATGTGCATTACCTATGGCACTGAGACAGTGCCTTGGATTCTTGGGTTAGATCTCTCCACCAAAATAACCTCTTTTCCACTATCACCAAGGAACTTCTGCTCTGCTTAGCCAGCCCACTAGTACTTTTGTCTATACTTCTTAGGAAAAGCTTTGAAGAAGGAGACAATGTCTAGGAGCCCACCCGTACTCCTTCTGCCACTACTCCCTACTTACTCGTGCCCTAGAGTCAGACGCTTTCTTTCATATATATGACATTTCTTTTCCCACATTCACCTCCTTTCCAGACTAGAAAGGAAAAGACGAGGTAGAGAAAGGAAAATGGTTTAATCAGAAATGATGCTGTCTGACTCTATCCATCATGCCTGCTTTGTTACCCTCTGTGGAACTGAGATGGTGTAATTTTGAGATAGAATCAGACAGTATCTATACCATTCTCAATTATCATACATAGACTGAGTTAATTAAACTGTTGATGGAAAAGTGGCCCCAAAAAAGTTTGAATGTCCTGTCTCTGGAGTCATTTCAGATATCTTCCAAGAGCCTTGATTTCTTTACCTCTAAAATGGAGATATTGTTTCAGTAGAAAGTCTCTGAGGGGTCAACTAGCTTCAGTGAATTAGAACTATGTATCTGGAAATAACACCAGAAAATTTAAAAACACTCCCAAGTGAATAATGGGAGGCTTCACAATATGTTCTGGATGTCATAATGGGATTCGTTTGAATATAATCTATCAGATAATTCATCTTAAAACTCATACTCTCTCCCTAAGTCAAATGTCATCCTAGAGCTAATTTGAGAAACTTGATAAAGTTTGGGCAGTAAGATCTTCAAAACTATTATTTCAGTGGAATCATTTTATATGTTAACTTTGAAAATGTCAACAGCAGGGGCCACGCAGAGGCGCTCAGGAGGTCTGCGCTTTCGCCATTTCAAAGGCTTAGTTGTCAGTGTAGGAGTAGAGGGGAAGCCTGCTGTGCTCCATGTTCTGAATAAACATTTCCAGAAATATTTAGCAGATAATAGGGCTCCCACTGGGGCCGTGTGTTCAAAGGCACCACATTGAGCCACCTACCATGAAAGATGTGGATGCCAAAGCTGAGAGAGCTCTGGATTTCAGAGTGGGTACCTGCTTCCTCTGTAGGACCTCTCAACACGCAAAGCCAGGGGGAAACAGAAGCCCATCTTAAAGGGAAAGTGCTTAATGCTTGGCAGAAGAAAATAACACAATGGTCAATGTCTGAGTAATATTCAATAGCCTTCCATCATGCAGCAGGTCTGTGAAATCGTCTGACAACTCGAGAATTGAGGGCCAGAATTCACTGCTTGCCAGACTAACACCCATCAATTTGAAAAGCTCTGAAATCCATCTTGACTTTATGCAAGAAAACTGGCTGTGGTTAAAGTGACAGTGATCTTTTTTCCTCCTGCATTTTACATCTGAAGACATTAGTTTTTAGTTCTGAATTTGATCAGAAATGTAAAAGCAAGCAGATAAAATTGAGACATCATTTTGGTTAGCTTTATGAAAAGAAAGATAGTATATGGAAGTTTATCCACTTTAAATCTTCCATAGAATGAAAAAGACCCGCACATGCACACACACACATACACAAACACTACTGTACTTGGTAAATAATAATAATGAAAACATAATGCATTTTTCATATATAGTTCCACTTTTTTGATGATGTGCAATGTTCTAATCAAGCAATGTCCAAGCTCTGGGATTTTTTTTTTTCAAGTCTTGAGGATTTTTAAATGCCTGAGATCAGATTCCTGTCATCAAGAAGCTTGCAAACCAGTACAAGAGAAAGGCATGTACTAGAAAAAATAGTAAACAATGCAACAAATGCTATCCAGGTTCAGAAAATGTGCTGTCGGAAGCACAGCAGAGAGCTGCCTTCCAACACTGTAGGAAGACAGCAAAGGTGTGCAATATGTTAAAACCCGTATCCAAAAGATCAGTGAGGGTAGGTATCTCTGTTCACCCTTAGGTAACAGTGGCGAAAGAAAGGTTTTCTGCTATGTAACTTCTTCAGACCTTTTATTTCAGTTTCACTTCTTTTGGAGATGGGAGTTCTTTATTTTGCTCTTCTCTCCCAGGAAACCTTGAATACGACATTTTAGTCATCTTTAAAAGAAAGCCTTTCAAAATGTGAGTGTTAAAACGGAGAAACCCACCTGGGTATGGGGGAAGTGCCCTGATGGAAAAGTTTCTCATCCACTTGCCTTTTACTGACCTCTAGTGGACACATGTTGCTATGTCATGCAAAACCCGCAAAAATACACAGAACTGTAATGTTCTGAGTGATATTCAATGATCTCAGTCGCCTTCTTCTGCCTAGATACTTAAAACTTTTCCCACTCCCTCTTTAGGTCAATTTCAACACAACCTTGGACCCAATACAAGCTCATCATGTACAAAATATCCTTCCACACGTGGAAGTGCAAATAAGAAACCTTTTTCCCATAGTGCTGATTGCAGAATTATCTTAGACGAGACAGTGGGCCTTAATAGCAATTATTAGAGCAGGGAGTCCCATGAGATTCTAGCCAGAAATTGTAAGAAATCCTTTCTTTTTATATGTCTTTCTTCCCAAACAACTAATTTCCCTACCCGTCCTTATCTTACCCAAAAGAAAATTACATTCAGCCTAAGTTTCAGTTCAAGAGTTTATTGCTAAACAAAACAAAACCAAAAAAAAAAAAAAAAAGAAAGAAAGAAAAAAAGAAAGAGCTCCCTGTGATTTGTGTGGCAATTGGAAGGGGAAACTCCCTCATCTATACCCGCTAGACGCCAGCCCCTTTGTTCCTCCAGACCATTTCTCCTCAACTACTTTCCATAAAGAAGAAATAAACTTGATCTATAAAGGCGTTAATAGATTTGATTACAGCTGTATGGGAAGCGGCTGGGTCATCGTGTCGGCGAGGGTATTCTAAATGGTAATGCAAGAGCTAGCTGCTCGCTACTCCATGGGTTGGAAGCTGAAACGGGACGATGATAAGGACCTCAGTGTCGTGAATTGGTACACTGTTTGGAATCTGAAAATTGATAGGACCCTTGACATAGTGGTAATTAAATAGAATAACTTAATTCGACACCGGAGGAAAGAAAAAACGAACATATGTAGGAATCACGGGGCTCAGGTTAACCAAAAGGTAGGAAAATCCATCTACAGTGGTAAGACCAAAACCATTTCTTAGAGGACCACTGGGTTCCAGGTAACACCAAGCCCCTAGAACACGTATACCCTGCGAAAGAAGGCTCTTATTTTGCAATAGTGCGTATCAAACTCGATCAATCCCTCCTCCTCACCTCTCTCTCTCCTTCTCCCTCTCCGTCTCTCTCTGTCTCCATCTCCTCCCATGCCCCATCTGACCGGTGCTTGAAGCATAGCTTAGTCTGGCTCTCGGATAACACACACGTTGGTCCCAGTTTACAACGCGGTTTCCCCTCCGACAGTCTAATTACAACTCAATAAATTCTTGACACAGCAAAGAAGGGCCGTGCTGTAGGTACAACACAAATTAAATAAAAACTTAGGAGACTTTTGCCTCGGGGATTTTGTCATTCGACAAGAAGCTGACAGCAAATTTTTCTTCGTCTGCCTGAGGTCGGGCCAGCTCTGTTTCTACCTTCATGGATAGAACAATAGATTGTGCAGATAGAAAGTGTAGAGGAACGCTCCCAAATAGATTTCAGATAACCTTTATAAGTGTAACATTTTTAGCTCATTATTTAAAAACCTACTGTAGTTGCAACGGTTTTGAACTCCAAAAGAAATAACTGCATTTTAACTAAGGGGATTAGCAAATCAAACCTGAGGAAGCCTTTGTAAAGGAGATTGTGGGTCCCGGAGATACGTGCCCTCTGAAAGATCATTGAGTAATTATGGCTCATTATGTTGAAAGGAAAAGCAGCTTGGTGAATGGCTTAGAAGGTAAGAGACCTCTCAGGCTGGTGTGTGTGTGTGTCTGTGTGTGTGTGTGTCTGTGTGTGTGTGTGTGTGTCTGTGTGTGTGTGTGTGTGTGTGTGTGTGTTTAATCACGTGAATTCAAAGCCCTACAAATGAAGTCAAGAGATTTACAAGTCACCTGCTCCTCTTTTGGCTTTGGAGGGAAACAATGTAGTGTATTTTCTTCTACCCAATAGACCCTTCTATTACATTTTGTTATATTTATGCCCAGTGCAAATAATGCAAGTCCTCACTCAGGACCACTGTTGGATTACCCAATAGCTAAGCTAAGAATATGCTTAAAGTCCAAGCATGAAACAAGGGCACCAAAGCTAGGGGTGGGGGGTGGGGGGGAAAGGTTGGGGGGGTGGCCTTTTAAGAATTCAATACATGAACTATACATTTCAAAATAAAGACCAATAGATTTACTATGGAGAAAAAAACGGGACTTTGTTGAATGCCCTTACTACTATTATTATTAGTGTTAGCACTAGTACTGGTACTAGTACTAGTACTATTAGCAGCAGCAGCAGTATAGCATGATAAAGAGCATGGACTCTGGAGTCAGTGCACCTAGGACTGCATCCCAGGTCTACCATGAACTATAAAATAGATATGAGAATACTATGTCATAGGTTTGCTCTAAGAAGTGAATAAATTAATTTTTGATGATGAATATTTGATATGCAATAAATGCTGTGCACGTTTGCTATTGCTATTCCTATCACTCTGTAGTTCAAATACTGGTTTTGGGGTTTTGGTTTTTTTTTTAATTATTAGCATATGGAGGAAGGGAGGGGCAGAGAGAGTCTTGCATTGCTCCGCACTTCTAAAGTCATAGTCTTACCTTGCTGAGGATAATGACAAACTGCTGACTCTACACATAATGAACATCTTCTTGAGCTCCATTCAAATTAAAGGAGAAATTCTTAAAATCACATATTTTCAGATCTAATGTCCCCTTTGACCCAAAGGAGCAGTCATACACTTCTACAGGATAATAGTTGATATTTATGGTACAATAACAGAACAGCTTTACATGGGACCTTATTTCTGGGCACATACTAGAATCTTTGAGGGATCTCCAAAGTCAGAATGTCTCTTCCCTGCCCAAGTTTCTCAAATTGAATAATTTGGGAAGCAAAACAAAGAAATGGCAGAAGAAGAATCAAAATATCACCTTTAATACCAAACGAAGGCAACTTGGAAGATGTGACTTGAACCAAAAATAAAGATTTACCAACCTGGTCACTGGCAGAATTGGACCTGGAATGCCTCCCCAGGTGCACTCGTGGGGACCTGGGGATGTCTGTCTGTCCATCAAGGAGTACAGAGGGCCCCCCTGATCTCCTGGCTTCTTCTCAGTGGAAGAGGATGACAGCAAGGGCTTCATGTGGCGTTCTGCAGTGACCGTTTCTGAGGGCCTACCCACCTGCGCGCAAGCTTTCCATTTCCATTTTCCTCCGAGGCCTGTGTGTCCGGCGCTTGGATACTAAACAAGATACACACTCTACCTAATGACAGAGCATCCATACTCTTTCATGAACAGACTTTTTCCATTTTGTGACAGAGAAGCTATCAAGTTATTTAGGAGAAAGAAACCTGGCCCCCTGGGGAACACTTGTTCTCTTATTTAACCACCAGAGAGCCACCTGGAGACCCCTAGGTGCGGAGTGATTCTGGGCCTGTGGCCCAAACAGGTGAAATTCAAAGTGAACCCTTCACTCTTGCCTTGTTGGTGCTGAACCCAAATGGAATTTGGGGTAGCAAATCCAGAACTGCCTTCCAATACCTGGCATCAGTAAATTAAGGCTAGAAATCCACTCGTGTTTATGATAAAGGTGACCGAAGCAAATGCAGTTCTACCCCAAAAAGTCTAACTTAGAGCCTTTTTTTTTTTTTTTTCCTGTGTCTCAGCTGCACATATTTGAAACTAAATCTGCCCTTCTAAGAGCCTGGTCCTGTTTCTTCCCTGTAGACTCATTCAAACCCGTCTATTCCCCCCCCCCCACCCCGTGCTCTTCAAATGAAGATGGCTATCTTTAGAAAGACACCTGTAGCCCTTTAGGCCATTTTTTTAAAGATTTTATTTATTTATTTGTCAGAGAGAGAGAGAGAGCACAAGCAAGCAAAGCGGCAGGCAGAGGCAGAGAGAGAAGCAGGAGACCATGACCTGAGCCAAAGGCAGTGGCTACCCCAACTGAGCCACCCAGGCGCCCCATTTTTGATGTGGCATGTTGCTAAGTCCTTCAGCCCTCCCTGAATGCTTCTTTGGAATAAGTTCTTATGTGTTTATGTTTTTCTAAAAGTATGAGCCTGGGATCTGAATGTGATACTGTAGGTTAGAAACTTATTTTTTCACAGTTCTGGAGGCTAGAAAAGATCAGGGTATAAACACAGTTTCTTCTGAGGCCTCTCTCCTTGGCTCGGAACAGTCACCTTTTCCCTGTGTCTTTACATGGTCTCCCTCTGTGTGTCCACATCCGAATCTCGTCTTCACATAAGGGCACCAGTCATAATGGAATAGCGCCCACCCTAACAACCTCATTTAACCTTAATTACTTCTTTAAAGACTCAATCTCCAAACACAGTCAAATTTTGAAACACTAGGCAGTTAGAAGATCAACCCAAATTTGGGGGAGACACAATTCAGTCCATAATAAAGGTAATTGTGTAATGAAAGGAACTATGTTGGAGTCACATGATGATTCCTCAATAAATGCTTGTCCAATGCCCAGATCAGATGGTGGGTCTCTGGCCCCAACCCGCCATCAACTCTTATCTGTTTTTATTGTTGTTGCTGTTATTTGAGGGCAGGGATTAAACCCTATTCTTACAGCCCCGAAGAACTTCTCCAGAATCATAAAAATAGCTGATCAAGAAGTTCCTCTTGAATGAATTGAAATAAATTTGATTGAATCTACCTAATGCTCTCCTTGCCAAAGGAGCCCAAGAACCGTGGTAAAGACCCCCCAGCCGGATCCATTTTCCAACTCTTGTTTTGCTTTCATTATTTTCCATTCTTTCCTCTTCCACGGTCCCTGTTGCTCTTCCTCCTTGTCATGTCCTCTAACAGAGCCAACTTGTCCAGCATCGACCTGTCTTCTAACCTCCGTGCGGCCCTTGCTTTTTCCTTCCCGCGCGCACTTGCCAAGATGTTGAGTTGCTCTGTGTTGCCGATCAGTGACTAATTTCCTTTTTATCGGGAATAAAGAAACCCTTAATCGCCTCCTGCAATACCGCTGGCATCCTCCTGACACTAACGCATCACCATGAACAGGAGGCCCATTAATAAACATGCAGTGCTGTGAAGAATTCCACTGATCCTTCTCCAGGTCATTAAATCTATACATGTTTGATGGGCAATAAAGGAGAACTGTGGGATGGCAGCTGTAGGAAGCTGCTGCCCACCTGGTCTGCCTCAACCACGAGGTAAGTCAGGAAACCCGCGCACTGTCCTGACTACGTATGTATCAACTCATTATTATTAATTTCAAATGCTTACGCATATTTCACAGGCAACTGGTTTATAAATAAAACCCAGGCTGAAATTTCAGCATTAAATTCTTTCAGCTTCAAGTAGGGATACGGTATCCAGTTTGATTAAACGAGGAGGAGGGGTGTGCTCTCCCGAGAAATGTTTCTGTGTGGGGGTGACTTGGAGGGCAGCTGCTGATCAAAACACATTTCTGTTTGTCACCTTTTATGATATAAATAAAGGATGTTGCCCTATGTTAGGAAGATATTAAGCAAAGTCAGGTTCTCATTCCAGAAACAAATCGTCAAGCCAATAAAGATAAAACGGACTCACAAGTTTATCCTTTCAAGCTAAAATCAAAGGAATAATTCATATTGTATAAGACAGGTCAAAATTACTGTAGACATTTTACTTCTATTTTTTACCTCACAGATAAAGTCAAACACAGAACTATACATCATAAAGTGGAATGGCTAAAATATCTAATGTCAAAAATCAGCAAATTCTACCATCATCCCCCACTCGCGGCTAGCACTGAACTAACACAGAAACACTGTAGTAAGCCTTTGGCAATGGGACGTTCAAAGGTTGAGATTTCATATACTCTTCAGGGATCCTAAAACTCCGTGATTTACAGTACTTTTTAACTTTGCTGAGAGTGAAATCATATCCCTTGGCCAACCCCCGGCCCCTCCCCTCATCCCCACTTCCCCCACCCCTGCCGTGAGTTTGACAAGATGAAGTAAATCACAGAACTAGTGAATTTAGCTGGCCGTTCGGCATCTGTTCATTTGTTCAACCCCGGCGCTCCTGTCCTTTTCTCTAATCTATAATAACGCTCACAGAACAATTCTTTAAAGATTTTACTTGTGTATTTATTTACTGAGAGAGAATCTTACTTAAGGGGAGGGGCAGAGGGAGAGAGAGCATCTTCAAGCAGACTCCCCCCTGCGGGCAGCTCCGCAGGGGGCTCATCTCCCCAGGCCAACAGCATGACCCGGGCCCAAATGACGAGTGGGGCGCTCAGCCAACCGAGCCACCCAGCTAGCCTATCCCACGACAGAATTGTGTAAAAGAACAAGACAAGGACCTCTTGCTGGGAGCTAGGAAAGGGGAGTGTGGCCTATGTAAAATCTGACCCAGAGAAGAAAACCAGACGGTCAAGGTAAGAACGGAGCGCCGGGAGAGAGGTAACCTTTGCCATCAAACCGCAATTGTGATGGATTCGGCTGCGTCTGAGTAAAATCTGACATGCGGTTGAAGACGATGAAACCACGGCACCCGCCCTCGCCTTCATTCCAAATTTAAAAAGATGAAGCCTGAAGCTATTTCGGTGAAAGCCAGAGCCAGAACAAGGGTGGATCTGCGTGAGAATGCCGTGCTCAGGTCATGGTCTCAGGGTCCTGGGATCGAGTCCCGCATCGGGCTCTCTGCTCAGCTGGGAGCCTGTTTCTCTCTCTCTCTGCCTGCCTCTCTGTCTACTTGGGGTCTCTCTGTGTCAAATAAATAAAATATTTTTTTTAAAAAAAGTCCCATCTTAAAAAAAGAAGTCCCATCTTTTTTGCTTGCTGTAGCTTAGCAGTAGGACAATGATGGATGTGAATTGGGGTGACGTATGGGAAATGGGCATTTGGCCGTTATGTACGTATTTTAAAGGTGAACACGGGTCCCAGTGCTCATCTCTAAACCTGAAAGCAGTGTCTGTGTCTTTAAAACAGGGGTAATAATTGCCCCCACCTGAAAGAATTAATAAGGATTAAATATGATCAACCATGATCAGTGTTGACAATGTCTAGCAAACAGAAAGCTTTCAACTGACACTACCTATATCAAAATGGAGAAATGGGGTTTGAGGGGATTGTTTAACTATCTCAGCTATTCTTCTTCTTATATTTTTCTAGGAAGAATTGCCACAGTGGGGCGCCTGTGTGACTGAGTGGGTTAAGCCTCTGCCTTCCATCGGCTCAGGTCATGATCCCAGGGTCCTGCTCAGCAGGGATCCTGCTCCCCCCCCTCTCTCTCTGTCAAATAAATAAATAAAATCTTTTTTAAAAAAACTTAAAAACCCTGTTTGTGAAAAAATGCTTATTTGGCACACAAGGAGCTCATATATAAATGAAATCTAATATCCATAATCTCTTAAGTCAATAGCAAGTAATAAGGTCGGACCCTTTTCTCTTCAGCATATTTTGAATATTTTTAGAAGCTATCACTGTTTTATATCTTTTATATCATTATTGGATAACTAGTAAGGAACCTTGGTAAATTATTTACTTACAAAACAAAGCACATGGCTAGTCATCTAGAATTTGACAAAATTCAAGGATCTATGCTTACTTTGGAAAACCTTAAATAAGGTATTTTCAGAAATAACAACTTCCGGGGCACCTGGCGGGCTTAGTTGGTAGAGCATGCAACTCTGGATCTCGGGATCAGGAATTCAAGCCCTACGTTAGGCATGGAGCCTACTTAAAAACAAACAACAACAAAAAACAACTTCCAAACAGTTGTTCCTTTCCAAATATGCTTACAGCTAACAAACCTCTTATTGTTTATTAAAAATAGTTTCTATTTATGATACATGTTTAAACCATGTTTAAAAGTTTGGAAGGATTATCTCTAAACACACACACACACACACACACACACACACACAGAGTGAACAAGAACAACGAAGCCTTTGCAGCTCTCAGCTTCCTTGACTTTGAATATAGAGGTCTTAAACAACTGCAAGTCTTATGAACAAGTGATAAGGAAAAGTGGGTAAGTGTCCCAGAGAAGGGAAAGCAATTGGTAATGGAAATTTCTAAAAATACAATGACCCTAGTCTAACTGAACAAACTCCAGCCATAGGAAAAACAAAGGAAGTTATCGCTGCCTTAGTACAAGGATAGTTTCTAAGAAAACTCAAAGGGACTACTAAGGAAATTGACTGGACTCTGCTTCTGCAGATGTAGCTAAACGCTGATCTCTAAAGATGAACAGTTAAACGTCTGGCCGTTCTCTATCTGAATACATATTAATAGCTTTTAACACCAAAGCAAGCATGCAACCAAACTGCCTAAGCTTGAATCCTGGCTATGCCCCGTTCTAGCTATGTGACCTTGGGAAAATTACTCAGCTTCTCTGTGCCTCGGTTTCTTCATCTGTAAAATTGATACTAATATATTACCTATCTCATAGGGTTGAAATAATTGAATAAGTCAATGTATATTAGTGCTTACATTAGTGCCTGACTCCTTCAAAGCACTCGGTGTTTTGTTAAGTATATAGATGTTTTGTTCCTTCACATTTTGCTTCAGTTGGTATCTTGTTTCATAGTTTATCAACATTTGTAAATCGGGAAATATTAATTCATATTTATTCTGTAAAAGAATGAATAAGTAATCCTTTGGAAACATAATACATGTAGCATGGCCATATCTCAAAGTATTCATCTAGCTGTGTTCTAGGTAGTTCCCTCCCCTTCCTCTGACTGGTAGCCAAGAGCTACTTTTTCTCATCAAACACATTAGAGCAGAAAAAGAGATTCAAATAAGCATTTAGAACAAGTGCCAGAGAAAGATTCTGGATCTCGCCCAGAGTGGCCTCCAAAAGACTAGCTAATTCTGGGCAGGAAGGAAAGGGAGAAAGAAGGATGGTCTTTCAAACGGGAAACAAAGAACAGAGCAGAGGGATGAGAAGTGCAAAGGAGGAAGTAGATCGAGAACCTTTGTCCCAGGTGAGACAAAAGCGAAGAAGGAGGCCTTCTGAGGACGCGCTGCCCTCCGGCAAGGACCAGCCCCCCATAGTCCCGCGAGGCTCCTCTCCTGGATCCTGCATTTAAGAGGACCCCTCCCTGGCCGCCCTTCAGCTGTGCTCCCCCAGTAGGATATGCACACAGGGCCCGAACCCCTTCCCTTTTCTAGACCGTCATCCAAGGACCCCACTGTCCCCAAACTGCTTCCGGGATGCATAGCCAGCCTCTTACCCAGGCAGACCCGAGGGGGAGCCACTACGAAGATGCTTGCGGGGATCCGGTCAGAGCTTGGACTCAGCGGCTGAGACGTCAATAAGAATGTGAATGAAGCCCTCACATGAAAAGGCGGGGCCAGACACAGGCCACACGTCGAGCTGTATCTTCCCAGGCTGCAGGATTCTGGTGTCGAACTCCAAAGAGTATGAGAATTCTAAGTTAGAATCTGCTCTTCTAGTTTGCCATGAGTTGGAGAGTGAGGGAAAGGAGATGTCGGTCAAAGTGTACAAACTTTCGGTTTCAAGAAGAATAAGTTCTGGGGATATAATATACAGTGTGGTACACTTGTATACTGGAAAGTTGCGAAGAGATTAGATCTTAAATATTCTCCCCATGACAACAACAACCAAACGGTAATTAGGTGAGACAAAAGCTCTGTTGACAAACCTTAGTACGGTAAACATTTTGAAATAGACAGATGCATCAAATTATCACCTTATATACCTTAAATTTACACAGTGTTAAATATCAATAAAGCTTAAAGAAGATAATGTGATAGATTGTGTTTTCTTTGCCACTTTGCCAACTTGATTTATAATTTTCAAATATTTAAACTTATGGTTTATGCACCTTCCTGGGTCCCACAAATGTTAAGGCCATGCCCTGTGAGTAGAGAGTAGAAAGGCCTTGCCACTGTCACAGTCGTATTGTAAGTTTCTGCATACTGATCAAAAGCAATGTATCACCAGAATATAAGCCTCCGAACGCAAGGATCGTATCTGTTCTATCCACTGCTATATACCACAGGCAAAATAAAGCTCACGGGCCAAATCTGGCCTGTTCTCTGTTTCGGTCTGGCCTATCAGCTGAAAAGGTTTTTACATTTTAAATGCTCAAATGAAATCAAAAGACTAACATTTCATAGCAAGCGAAAGTTATATGAAATTCACATTTCAACATTCATAGATAAAATGTGTAAACTACACACATTTGTTTAGATACTATCCACGGTGGCTCTCACGCTGCTATGGCAGAGTTGAATAGTGACAGCAACCTTACAGCCCCTGGCCCTCCACGGAAAAATTTGCAGACTCCTGCTATATACTCAGTGCCTCTTAGAAAATCTGGTGTATAACTGGTTTTCAATAAATGTTTGTTAAATAAATGGGGGTGCCTGGGTGGCTCAGTGGGTTAAGTCTCTGCCTTCAGCTCAGGTCATGATCTCAGGGTCCTGGGATCAAGCCCCGCATTGGGCTCTCTGCTCAGCAGGGAGTCTGCTTCCTCCTCTCTCTGCCCGCCTCTCTGCCTACTTGTGATCTCTCTCTGTCAAATAAATAAAAAAAATATTTTTAAAAAAGTTTGTTAAATAAATGAATGCCACCTACTAACAAATCCTCTGAATCACTGTCAGATGTCAGAACTTTCTCAGAGAACTAGATTATACTATGACATAGAGTAAAATTAAACGTCATAAGCACATGTTAAAAGTGATAGACATACTGAAATGGAAACCTAATTTTAAAAATTGCTTGAGGGTTGCCTGGATGGCTCAGTTAGTTAAGTGTCCCGCCCGGCACTTGGTTTTGGCTCAGGTCATGGGATTGAGGCCCGGCACTGGGCTCTGCGCTCGGGAGGGAGTCTGCTTGAGATTCTCTGTCCCTCGCCCTTCCCCTGCTCACACGTTCTCTTTCTCTCTCTCAAATAAATAAATAAATCTTTAAAACATAATAATAAAGTAAAATTTTAAAAAATGAAAAAATTTTGATATACTTGGAAATACAGGCAGTTTCTCCAAGATGCTTTACAGTGTAGCAAAACTTGGTAAATTTGCCAAGGTCCTGGGCTCAGTGACATTATGAAGATGGCAGGTTCAAACTCGGTTAGTCCCAAAAGGAGAGAGAGAGAGAACCACCTCTCAGCAGTGAGATCCAGAAAGTCAGAATGCCCGTTCACTAATTGACATCATAAAATGCAACTGCTATTCCCACCCAAAGACCACTATCCTCTCCCTCTACTGGAAAACCAACCTGGAGGAACAAATTATGAATACGATATCCGCTGGTTCAGTGGATTAGTGACATCACATTGGGTTGCCTATTGCATCTGTTTCCACAGGAGTTAGAGGTCATTCTGTGTGATCTGAGCCTCCTTTTCTCCCGGCCAGTGCTTTGATGAGAATTACCAGCCCTTGCTGATGGATCTGTCCCTTGTCTCTGCTTCCATGGCCGACCTACTTCCCCTCATTAATTACACGCGCTCATTCCATCACCCTCCAGTCAATTCTAGGAGGCCTGGGAGTCATTTTGACTTAAGTTGACTTTGCCCATCTCTGCTATAATTTATCATATATGTGTCAATTTTATAGACGAACGTGAAATAGGGAAGATTGTTTTCCAAGTTCCGGCAGAAGAATGAGAGAGATAAATAACTCACCATCCTGCCCCGAACTGTCAAATACTAATGTAGCACACACACATATTGTGTGTGTATCGACACACGACACTTATGCCACATGTATATACCTAGGACAAGAGCTTGCAGGTTTTTAATCATTCTGGATATACCCATAGAAGACTATTTCCTTGCACGTGGCATCAAAGCTCTCAAATGATTAATACTGGGTTTATATAAAGCTACAACAACTAACTTCCAAAAGGAAAAAAACATTATAGCTACTATAAATGGTGTGTTAATAATTATAAAAAAGCCATACATGTTTTTATAAGTAGCGAATTGCGCTTAGGACACTGAATGATGATAAAATCACTATAGGACAAATCAAGGCATTTAAGCAATTATTTAGCTGCAGCGATGTGCTAAGTGTAGGTCCATATTTAAAAGCAGCCAACATGAAAAATGATTTTAAATAGCTTTAGCTAAAATTTCCCAGTGCTTTCCATGTGCCAGACATTTTAGGGGCATTGTCTTTCATTTAATTCTCACAGGTTTATGATATAAACACCAGTATCTTCTTTACTTTTCCTCATAAGAAAACTGAGGCTGGTATTATGGAATGATTATGTTTCTAGTGCTTGATTCAGACTGTCTCCGTTTAAATAATTAAATTTACTTTTAAATTATTAAATTTACCACCACTTACTAACTGTATCATCCTAAGCAAGTTATCTATCCTCTCTGGCCTCCAAGTGTCTCACCGGTGAAATGAGATATTTGTAACTGCCTCTTAGCATTGTCATTAAAGACAAAATTAGATAAAGAGATAAAATGGTGAAATAATTAGTCGAACATCTGGCACATCATACACACTCAGAAGATTTTGGTGTTACTATTAGAAAAGTTAGGTAACATTCATGAAGTCACAAAATCTGCAAAGTTACAGGAGCAAGACTCGGACAGGGGCTCATGTCATTCAAACTCCAGCATCCTTAATGCCTGCATTCCAAGGTGTTCATTTACTGAACACGGATGAGATTACATTGAATGATTTCTGAGACCCGAGAAAGTCTATTCTTCTTCTTCGAAGAACTCAAGGAGTTTTTTGGTTTTCTTCCTCCCACCCAAAACCAATGTACAAGAGGAGAGAAAGGAAAGTGACAATGACATGCATGTGTTCCTCGGATAGACTCTACAAAAGAGCACTCTTCCCCGGGTAGCCAGAAGGAGGCGCCAGCAGCCTTACAGGTGAGGGGCCCTAGCATCAGGCAAAGATCAGGTGCACCACTGGAGGTGAGGACGGGAGCCCAAGGGGAACTGCCCTACTGACAATCAGAAGGAAGTCAGGACAGGACCACATGTAGCACTAGCCTATTAAAAAAAAAACTCTTTTGCCCCTTTAATGTAATTCTTTTCAACCTTCGCACTCTCCCAACCCGACACACCCCTGATGGGGCCCAAACTGACAGACCAAGTCAGGAAAAAGAAATGGAAAGTAGACCATGCCCCTCTCCCCAGGACATGTCCCCCCAAAGGTCGGGCCAGGGCTGGGAGAAGCAAACAAAAGTGAGTTGGACAAAGGAGCAGACTTTCAGGATGAGCTTGGGTTGAGTATTTTACACCCTGAAGTAGCTAGAAGATTATGAATTCTCTCCCGAAACGTCATTAGCAAGCATGAAAAGGAGCCTCGTCAAATACAACCGAAGAGAAAAACCAAAGAGTTTCATGCTTGCATCCCACCAAATTCAGGTAATTTAATGAACTGATGAGATAATATAGTTTATTATACACATTATATATGGTTTATGGTTTTATAGTTTTATAAAATTATCAGTGTGTTTCTTTGTTTAAATGATCTTGTTACCCACTAGACCGCATGTTCCACAGGGGCAGAGATCAGTTTCCCAGGAGCAGCTCAGCTCTGACGCACAGTGGCCCCCTCATCGGTATTTATTAAATGAATATGAATGTGTATGCAGAAGTTAACTCTTCTGAATTTTCATTGAAAATTTTTCAGTAGGTCCGATTAACAATCGAAAGTATGCTTGTTGCAACCACATATGAAAGATATCTTAATTATCAGATTAATCAATTAAAAATTGGACTTCGTGGCATGAAAAGTAACTTGGAAAAAAAAAAGAGAGAGAGAGAGAAAGCAAGAATCTTCAGCCTAAGGATTCATTTCCTCTGGAAATCCTGTTTTAAGTAAAAGTTTTATACTCCTTGGAAGGAGAGAACTGTGCAGAAACAGTATAGGGTTAATCTGATGGAAAGAACGCCTCCAGAAAGTGGCTGATGTTTGTTCCAGAGAAAAGGCAGATGGGGCGGGGGGGGGGGAGTCACTTTTTCCTGTACTTCTCTCTCCTCCTTATATCCCTCAAGGTGATATTTCATCCCAGAGTGATCGAAGTCCCTGAAATCTCAAGAACAGGCAGGCCTTCTTTTACAAGCAACAGTAAAAAATTTTGAGCAGCTAAGCATGTTACTAGGGAATTAATAATAAATCTGTACAGATTGATATTCCCCTGAGATAAAAGGAAAGAGAAAATATTAAAAAACCGATGCTTCTGGCAAATGAAAAACTAATGGAGTGTATCTCCCTGGGGAGGGAAAGCCTGTGCGCTTGCTGTCATTCCAAGACTGAAGCCTGCCACGTGGGCTAATGGGCAGGGTGCAGGCCTCATCCCTGATGCTGTGACAGCAATAACTTCAACCCAAGCAAAGAGCAGAGCCCAGTAAGAGCCCGGTAGGCTTACATTAGAACACCAGTTCTACCATTTCTTAGCTAGGGTGACTTCACTTAAGTAACTTACTGTCCTTGAGCCTCAGTCTATAACAAAAAGTAGGGATAATGTCTACTTTATAATGTAAGGAGCATTAAACAGGAGCACAGACATGTTGGCGAGGATCTAGTAAGGATCAGCAAGATTTTGATTCTTTTCCTGTGAAAAGATGTGCTCATCAGGACGAGCTAACGGCTCCATCAGAAAACCTCAGGAGCCCGGTGTCTTAGGGCATAGCGAGTCAGCATGGGGCTGTACTCTGCACAGTCGTTCAGGTGCCAGGATCTGTTCATCTTGTGTTTCCACTCCCGCCAGAGCCTCTGAAGCTTCCCTTGAAAGAAAGAACTGGTAACGAGGATTTCCAGGGAGATTTGGGGGGCCAGGTCCAGAAGTACTGTCCATCACTTCCCCTCACATTCCATCAGCCAGAACTCAGGCATATGGGCCCACGTACCCAGACAGGAAGCAGGATGATGTCATACAACTACGTCTCCGGAAGGAAGAGGGGGACTCTAGCCAGACTCTCTCACCTAATGGGTCAGTCCATATGCTCTGAGGGACTAAAAGACCAGCACTAGGAATTAGACAGACAGTGGTCATTAGCAGGAACAGCTAAGCTTTTGGAACAAGATTCTAGGGGCCAGGCAGGCTTGGAAGGAAAGAGAATAAACAGAGTAGAAGAAACCAAAATCCAAAATAAGAGGCCAGGACTGAAAATCAAGATAAAGGTTCTACAACTCCAAAGACAGTGGCCAATATCATAGCTCAATGTCATCAACTATCAATACCAAACCAATGGCAGCAAAGGTAACTATGTTATACCTGCTTCAAGTCCCTCATATTCTGGAAACTGAAGCAGGTTGGGTTTCATCAGAGACCAATGTGCCTCAGTATGCAGAACTAGGAATTCAGAGGCAGGGGACTGTCCGTAATGCAAACAACCAATGAAAGAGGTTTCTATAAGCCCTATCCACTAGATAGGATTAGGAATGATATGTTCTACAGAACCTTAAGCCTCTGCATTGCTTACTCCCTGTTATACATGTAGACCAAGAGGTAGATTCTAAAAAAAGGTCATACATTTCTGGAAGGAACAGGTGTTATCTTAGTTCAGACTGCTACGTCGGCCTGGGTTCCTGAGACTCCCCAACCAAGACTGCGCAACTTAAACAACAGGCATGGTTCTGGAGGCTGGAAGTCTGAGATCCAAGTATGAGCACGGTTGGGTTCTGCTGAGAATCCTCTTCCTGACTACAGACGGCTCTCTTCTTGCGGTGTCCTCACATGGTGGAGTAGAGAGAAGCAAACTCTCTCCTTTCTCTTCTTAAAACGACATTGATCCTATTGTGGGACTCCACTCTTCTGACTTGTTATCTCCCAAAGGCCCCATCTCCAAATACCATCATGCTGGGGATTAGGCTTCCATAAAATGAATGAGGGTGGGTGCGGGGACCCTGCAGTGGATCGCAGGCCTCACCTGTTCACTTGATCGCAGGCCTTAACCTGGAGGACACGTACAAGGTCCCCTGCATTTACCCAAGAGGCCGGGCCCTGTGTCTCCGGCCCTCACACTGATGAGACATCCTTGTCTGTACAAGAAGGTCCAGTGTCCCTACGCAGCTGCCCGGAAGCAATGCCCTTGACAGGACAATGACAAGACCACTCTTCCATTCTCACTTTCGGGTTTCCCTTTTCAGCACATTTTCCCCCTGCCAAGCATAGCAATTAGTGCTTCTTTGTGGGCTTAATTGTAAATTTGTTTTGATTAATTAGCCTCAGAGCTGACTTGGCAGTTATCGAGACATTGGAGAGAGTTTTGGATTTATTTTGTGTTCAGACCCCTGTACTCTCTGGAATTCCTCTCTCTGTCAGCAGCAAAACTCAAGTTCAAAACTGTCTATGTTAGAGAATGTTTTATGTGTCTAATTAACTATTTGTCACTTTGAGGTAAGTACAAAGATAAAGTCTCACCATCCTATGTAAGGTGATGGATGTGTAACTTTTTCTAGAGCCACGGACCAAGAAACTCAAGAATCAATTTCTAGACTTGGGAACAATGACAAAATTGTCTAATATATTAATTTGTGCTGTGACACATTACTCACGATGCACCCTTCCAAATGGTTCCTCAAAATCTTAAAGTCTCCTCTTGCACCAAAATTGTCTTAGGTCTCTACCTCCAGAAATCAATGTGAAAACTGAAGCTGGTAATATTTAGCCCAGCAAAGCAGAGCCAAGAGTCACAGTAAGATTTGTGGGAAGACAGTCCAACCAAGAGACTGAAGACCTAGACTCTGATCTTATCACTGGCACTAACTAGGTGATTAGGACCCCCAGACATCCATCTGAAATGAACTTAAGTAAAATAGGGAATGTTTTTAACTCCTGCAACTGAAAAGTTCAGGGCTTGGTCTTCAGACACAGCTAAATCAAGATCGAATTATGTTATTAAGGTTCTGTGTCTCTCTCTGTCTCCTTAACTTGGCCTCTCTTTACTGTCTGTTTTGGCCTTATTCTGCAGATAGTGTGTTCAAGGTGGTTGCGGCTGACGGCCAAGGGCAGTTCCAGGTATGCACGGGCCTTACAACTCTCAGTCTCACTAAAGAGAATGTCTCTCTCTGATCATCCATGAGCAAAATTTGACGTTAGTCTCTGATTATCTCATTTGGGTCACAGGCCCACCCCTCGACCAATCCCTGTAGCAAAGGGCTCAAACAGTCTGAACTAGGCAGGTTCTGTTTTATACCCTTTCCTACGGTAAGAAAGAGAAAGGGGAAGAGATCAAAACACGGTGATAGAATCATAACCCCATGCAAGGGGGAAACACGGACCTAGAAATGAAAGATCAGCTGCTATTACCAGAAACAAAGGAAGGATAGAATAGACAAAGAAAAACAACAGAAATTTGCTACATGGCTTGTTTAATCCATTACTTATTCTGTCTGGAAAATAGCCATAAGAATATCTCTACGGAGGGAACCTGGGTGGCTCAGTCCTTAATCGTCTGCCTTCAGCTCAGGTCATGGTCCCAGGGTCCTGGGATGGGGCCCCGTGTCCGGCTCCCTGCTCAGCAGGAAGCCTGCTTCTCTCTCTTCCACTCCCCCTGCTTATATTCTCTCTCTCACCGTGTCTCTGTCAAAAAAAAATTTTTTTTAATCTTTAAAAAAAAAGAATATTTCTATTCACTTTACTTAGAAGTACAAAGATAAGGCACAAAAAAATGCCTCAAGGAAAGGACTTAGGGGAGAAAATATTTGTTAGATGTTTTTAAAAGAATAAATTACATCTCTTCTACACTGCTATTGAAAGTATAAATTTTCATCAACACTCTGGGAAACAATTTGGCCTTGTCTTGAAAAACTGAATATTCATAAGGCCTACAACCCAGGAACTTCACTCCTAAGTGGCAGAGACCGCACATTCCATCTGCTCCCCTGCAGTCCTCACCCTCCCTCTCTGGCAGTAGGTCGGCCATATGGCTCCTTTAGGTAAAGGAAGTGTGGCTAGAAGTCGTCTGCCCTTTGTGAGGTAAGGCACGGAAAGGCCCGGTGGCGTTCTGCCTTGTCCCTCTTTTCCAAATATGCCAAGGAGGTCTCATATTCTTGAAGGTGCATCTAAGGACGCATATTAATGTAGCCTCCGTCGGCCTGGCTTCCTGAGACTCCCCGATCAAGAAATCAACCTTCGTTGCGTTAACCCATAGGGGTTCATTTGTTATTACAGCGTAATCTGCTTATCCTGACTCCCCTCAAGAGATACTTTTGCACATGCCCAAGATGATCATAGCATCAACAGTTCCTAATAGTAAAAATGTCTGTGCAGCCCAAATCCCCAATGACAAATACGATAGATAAAAAAAATCATGGGATACTTGCACAGGGATAAAATATATTGCTACAGGCAACAAGATACATGAATTTTAACGATATAATGGACAGTGAAAAAAGAAAGTTGGGGGAGACACCATATAGTTTGATGCATGCCCTTTTGTAAAGTTCAAAAATAGGCAAGGGAAAAGATATCATTTAGGTCTATAGATATACATGAGGCTTTGTTAAGCAAGAAAAAGATCATCACAAAAATTAATATGTTGGTTACTCCAAGAGGTGACACAGGAGACGGAAGAGGAAGGAACACGTAGGTAAATACAGTTTTTGTAGTTGCAATGGACTGAATGTTATTATTCCCACACATACCTACACAAAAATCATATTGGTTTGGTTTGGCTTGGCTTCGTTTCAGGAGGACAAAGCAATCTGGAGCGCGACACTGGAAGCCACAGAATCTTTGCAAGGGAACTAGTTGCTCTAGCTTTCCGTTTTCAAACTTTCCTCCTCTGTATGGAAGGGGCAGTCACTGGCAAAGCCATTAGAGTCTGCCTTTGGCTAACCAGTCTCCTAAATGTGTGTCCTTTCCCTCTAGATTCCTCCCCTCAACCCCTTACTTTAAGATACCTTCTCTCTCCACCTTTATTCCAGTCTGTCACCTACCAAACATGGTTTCACCAGCAAGCCGGAGCTGTTTCTCTGTGATATACATCCCTTCTCTCCACTCTCTAAACGCTTTCCCAGGGCGGTCTCAACAAATATGCCATCAACACCCCCTATATGCTGACAAGTCCCAAACTGCCTCAATTTTCTCCTGAGTTACAGAATGGGAATTCTGTTCATTTGTCATCTCCACCGGGTGTCTGAGAGACATCTTTAATTCAGAACAGACAATATGTACTCTTCAACTTTCCCCAAAACTCTGTTCTTTCTCCTACTTCCCCCTTTCTGATTAGTGCTACCACCAGTCACCTAGTTTCTAGAACCAAGGTTCTGGAGTTAATCCCACACGATTTCCTATCGGTGGATACCCAAAACAATGTGGTTATCTTTCCCCTGGGAAACCAGCAGCAGTAGCCAGGGAAAAAATTATTGACTCGAGAAGATACAAGAACCATTCTTGAAGAGATGTGAATCACTTCAAAGAACCCCCCATAAATAGTGGAAGGGGTGTGGGTATCCAAAAGACTAGGTTCTGTGTTATCCGCTAGAGCTATCAACAAGAGGAATTTGAGCTCATCACATTTGACCAATAGATTGGTTAAGACCTAGAAATCAAATTTCATCGCCCGGGTGTTTGTTTCCTCTGCTA
This sequence comes from Mustela nivalis, assembly GCF_964662115.1. Taxonomy (NCBI): domain Eukaryota; kingdom Metazoa; phylum Chordata; class Mammalia; order Carnivora; family Mustelidae; genus Mustela; species Mustela nivalis. The sequence goes on along the minus strand of NC_139023.1, from coordinate 13,092,478 downwards.
TATTTACAGACTCTGGAAATTACGAGCTGAGTTTTTATCCGTCTTCATTTCTCGGTGCCTATGGTGTATCCCAACATAATTGGGTCCTTGACGGTGTTTACTATTTAAATGAATAAATCAACATAAAATGTAACTTTGCCAGGGCTGCTTACATTTGTGTGATTGAGGAAATCTGGTGGTATCTGAGTCCTTGATCGTGGAAGGATGAGCCGGTACATCCGCGCATTCCCCGTGAGAGAAGCGGTTCCGAGCAGGGCTTCTGACGGCTTGTCAGCAAGTCATCTTGCCTGGCACTTAACATATTTTGAGCTCCGTGCACAAAAGCCAACAGCATGAGAAGGAAAAGGAGAGGCAAGAGTTCAGAAGCAAGTAACTTGCTATGTTTTGGAAACATTTGCCTCAAAGGATTTGGTAGCATAATTTGTAATAATTTTATCTTTGTTTTGTGTTTTTAAAACATCAACAAATAAGATCATGGGAAAAAAAAAAAGCATCACACTTTCACAGAATGTAAATGAGATGGGAAAAAGAGACTGTTGTTCCTACTAGCATAAATATTTACCAGTCTGGTTAAATGTTACAGAAATCATGATACACGGGTGCCGGCTCTGTTCAGGGGAGCACCATGTATCTGCTGGGAGCTATCCGCGGGAGACTGATTATTTTCTCTCTTCTGAATTTTAGCGTTGTTTTTTAGAGCATGTTCATAATTTATCTTGTGGGATTCCCATTTTGGTCAGGCCGTTTCCTTTGTGTAACAAGAACCAATGTCAGATGTTCATTGTGGTGGCACTTGTAAAGCCACCCAGTGGAGTCTAATGAGGCCTGCAGTCAATAAATAAATAATGTTGACCTGAAAAGAACAGAGAAAGCATAACTTCTACCCACTAGTCACTACGGACTGTTAACTGCTCTACAATGCCAGGGAAAGAGCGCTGTGCCCGTGGTAACACAGCAGTTGACTCCGATGGTGAGGGTTTTGTGGTTGTTGTTGTTGTTGTTGTTTTTAAAATCTTGGAAGGGAGGCAGATGAGTGTTCACACGCCTACCGCAGTTAATAACAGCTTCTAAATCTGGCATTTCCTGATAATACACCAAGCTTATAAAACAGCTTTCATCCAAGACCTTAAAAGACCTAAAAATCAAGCAAGTATTATAAGCATTTGAAAGATAAGAAAACCCCCAAAAGATGATGCAATTTGCCCAAGGTCAGACAGAAAAACTTACTAAAGCAAAAATACAGCTCAAGGCCACCAACTCCCAGGCTGTTGTTCTAATTAGGCAGTCGTCTCCTGTGCGGGGCTTGAAGCTGGGCCCTAAGTTCTCAGAAACCTTGGACGGATCGCAGAAGTCCAGGGAACGTTCCCGGGGTGGGGGGGGGCAGCTGCGGCTCATTGAACACCTTGCAACTTGCACGGTTCTGTTATTAGCCTCATTAATGAGTTTAAAGCATTTCTCGCAAAACAAATTCTCAAAACACATGAAAACTAAGGATTTCCCTCTTGCTTTATAATCTCATAAATTAAGACATTAGAAACAAATTATAATTGAAATGAATGTATCACATTTTCCCTTACAACTCCATAGAAAATAGAGCTACTGATTGTATCAACCGGATCTGGTGAGGGTAGCTTGAAAGAGAGCCCACGAACTCTCCCTTCACGGGGCAGAGGGCTCTGGGTTTAGGAGCACAAAAACAATAGGAGCAAATTGCCTGAGACTGGCAAAGTACTCACAAATACTAAGCAGTAATGTTGCAGACATTTTCCCTTTCATCTTTATCCCCACCCCCACCCCCCCGGCCCACCCCCCCCACCCCCCACCCCCCCCACCCCCCCCCCACCCCCCCGCCCCGCAGCCGACCAGAGCCCTGCTCTGTGCTCCAGGACCCCTTAGGCCTCTCTCTAGCAACTGTCTCTCTTCCACTGCTTTCACGGTCTCTGGGAAAGCAGGAGAAGTGTTTCCATTTTGTAAAGGTGGGAGAGGAGCCAGAAATTATTTCTCATCTCCTGTGATCCAGCTTGATACGTAGAAAAGTTTAAGAAAATTGTCCAACACTGGAAAAGGGGCATTTTCCTATTTCAGTGCCAACACGTGAAGAGCTTAGAACTTGTCACTCTAATCCTCAGAACAAGGAGAAATTTAAATGTGCTAAAACTCAATGACTTTTCTTGGACCCATCAGAGAACTGAGATTGCAGGAAAACTGCTCTGCTAAAATCCGGAGACACAACTGAAATCTGGAAGGTCATAGCTAACTTGGCAAAAACTCACAAAAATCAGGCCCTCTTGTTTTCTCGGTCAAGGGCTTCGGGGGAAGTGTCCTCCCTGTCCTCCAACCTCAATCTCTCTCTCTCTCTCTCTCTCTCTCTCAATCTCTCCCCTTTCTCTGCCTCACAGGCTCCCTCCCCTCTGCAACCCCCTCAGTACTTTTCTCCCCCAAACCCGGTCTCTGCACTTCCTCTTTGTGACGTCTCCTCTCCCTCTAGCTCCATCAGTCTTCGAGTCAGTTTCTTGGTATTCAGAATGATTCGATAGCTGGCTAGCTGTGTTCATGGGACGAGGCAAGCCTAGGGCCCTCCTACTACGCTGGCCATCTTAGCTCTCCCCAAAAATGTCATCTTAAAATAGAGTTTTACTTCTTGGCCATTTGGGATGTTTTCTCCTTGGTTTTTTTTTTTTTTTTTTTTTTGCACTGGCTCAAACCTCTGCTATAAGGTTGAATAGAAAGGATGACAGCATAAATCCTTGTCTTATTTCTAATCTTAGGGAAAAGCATTCACCGTTACGTTCGATGTTAGGTGTAGGGTTTTTGTAGATGCCCTTTACCAGGTTAAGGAATTACCATTTATTCCTGTTTTGCTGTGTATTTTTATTAGCAGTAAATATTACATTTTATCAAATAGTTTTCTTGCATCTACTGAGATGATCATATTGATTTTCTTTTCGACTTTGTAAATATGGTAATTTAATTGATTGATTTAGAATGTTAAATCAACCTTGCTTTCCTGGGATAAACACACTTGATCATAATGTATACGCTTACATTATATTTTTGGACTTAATCTGCTTTTCTTTAGAGTTTTGCTATCTATGTTAATGAAAGATATTAGTCTATAGTTTTCTTGTAACGTCCTTGTCTTGTGGTATCTAGTTAGGACAACTTTACAGAATGAATTGGAAAATACTATCTCTTTTTCAATTGTCTGCATGAGTTTGTGTAGAATTATTATTTCTTCCTTAGATGTTTTATAGAATTCACTCATAAAACAAAACAAATAAAAATAAAAACCACCCAAACCTGCCATGCAGATAATCACTGTGTTTGCCTGTGTAATATTTTGAGATTACATACTATATACTGTGTTAAAATAAAGGAGAATTCAAGTAATCTAAATGTATAATAGATAAATGGTTTGATAAATGTGGGTCATCTATACAACACAATATTATACAATCACTAAAAATGTTAAAAGTACTTTTAATTATATCTAAGTGTACTTGTGAATGGGACGGTCTGCTATTTTATTGTTCTTTGGGGGGATTTGTTTTTGTTTTGCTCTTGTTGGCTTTTTTTTTTTTAAATACCTTGATAATATAACCTAGGAATGTGAACTTTTTAAAAGAGTTTATTTATTTACTTGAGAGAGAGAGAGCATGAGCAGGAGGAGAGGCAGAGGAAGAGAGAGAATCCCAAGCAGACTCCGCACTGAGTGGAGAGCCAGATGTGGCGCTGGAGCCCAGTGCGAGTCTCAGTACCAGGAAGGACCCTGAGATCATGACTTGACCCAAAACCAAGAGTCAGACACTCCACCAACTGAGCCACCCAAATGTTCATGGGAAAATGAACTTTTCAAAATACAACAATGTTTTATCTACCTAGGATTAAGAATTCCTTTTAGCTTTGGGATAGATTTCTTTTTAAGAAATGTTGAATATGAGCTTTAGTTACACAAATTTAAGGAAAGGATCCACTGAATAGCATTGGAGAAAGCTGTGACCCTATAACGTCACCTAAATTCAGATTTTTTTTTTTTTACTTCAAAGTAAATTTTGTTGTTGTTATTGTTAATGGTCAAACCGCAGCTGTTTCTATCTCTTGACTGTGTTTACAAAAGGAGGAAAGAAAATGAAGGAAAATTTGCCTATGAATAGCTTATGTCTTATCTCTGTATGTATAACTCATATGCTGCAAATTGCTACCGGATCTTGAAAGGATGTGTGTTGAACAGTCACTTCTAAGTGATATGGGGTGAGCACCACAGGATTGCGCAAAGCACATGTAGAAATAAGCTTTAATGCAAGAAAAAAAAACAGAAAATAAAACTAAGCTGGACTTTTGATGTCCTCTATGCAGTGTTAATTGGGATTAAATGACCCCAGATTTGCTGATGTTTGATAATATGTTCTAATATAATTTTCCTACTGTAATTTTCACACCCCTGTGTGTGGGAAGAGTCTTCTTAAATGAAGTAGATATTTCCTCTCCAGTCATGCTGGAGAAAGGCCACTTAGGACAGAAAATGAGAATTAGTAACTTAGCTTAGACTGAGACAAGTATCTGAACTCAAAGACATGGAAATTCTTGAAGCTGATGCCTGTCCCTGGAGACCCCCATTAGAGGAGCTGAAGGGTGCAGACAGAAAAATCTTCCCTCCCTCCCTTCTTGGTTCTTTGTCAGCTACATTGACACAGGAGAGATTCACAGGAGAAAAACAAATTTAATCTTGTATGTACAGGACGCCATAAAACCATGCGACCCAAATCCAGTGGAGCGACTGAGGCTTGTGTGCTATCCCGAGCTCCGGAAGGGGGACAGGGGCCTGACCTTCCCAGGGAAGGGCCGTTCACGGCAAGATAAGGAGAGCAACTATTTGGTGATCTGGTGATCGCCCTACCATCCTGATAAAACTTTCTTCAGATGAAAAGTTATTTCTGATAATAGCTGTCTGTCTGGGCTCGGCCATGCCATATCTAAAGTCTTTGAGTCAGTTAAGAAAGAGGTAAAACCTTTTCCCGAGTCTACTTGGCCTTGATTGCCTAACGGCATAATCCACATGCCAGTGCGGCCCCTGTCGGGTGGCACAGTCTCCTCCCCTTGAAGGGAAACATGGGTAAGCGCTCACCAAACCTGTGCAAAAGCACTGAAGAATCCTTTGAAGGGAAGGAATAAAGTTGAGATCGTCTTGAAGGATTAGAGAGAAGAGAATTTAGGAAGGCAACAGTTGTGTTCAAATCCTGGCCCTGCCAATTACTAGCTAAACGACCTACAGGGGATGGGTTAGTCTCTCATCCCTTAGTTTCTTCATCCGTCAAAATAGTAACACTCTTATAAATAGGTTGTCCTGAGGACTACACTGAAGCTTATGGAATAGTGTTGAACCATTCAAAGATCATTGTGGACCTAGATCGGTGACAGCTCATGGTAGCATTTATCAATGGAAATATAGTCATTATGTTGTTGATGAAAAATGTCATGAGAGAATAGATGTATTTTAATGATATTTTGTCAATGTATTTAGAGATAAAAAGAGAAATCATGGAAAAAACATAGTCCAGTATCTCTAGACTGGGACATTACATTTTAATTTTTTCCTATTCACGTCTCTATTTCTAGAATTAGCTATAGTAACTTTCTTTAATAAAAAAAAAAAGAAAATACATTTTAATACACAATGAAAGAGCAGCCTAAGAATTCTGGAAAGTTGATTGATAAAAATCAGGTTCTTCAATATGCCCCAAGAAATTAATTTTAATTTCAAAATGCCCTAAGAATTTAGAGGACAAGTCCTGATTTGACTCTTTACCAGTGTGATGTTTAAAACTTATAGTGCCTGCTATTATCCCGCTATCCTTCTAAAAACAATTCCATCCTTGTCAGCAAAGGACACTATGCTAGAATCACTCTCAATGAATAGGCAGGGAATGGACAGTCCTTTAAAAATAGTGACTTGTTGGCACAAAAGCAGCTATACATTAACTTCGCCTTGAAACACTGGATAAGACTGACCAGTTGGTATTAAACAGAAAACAGAGCTGCTCTATAAACATTACGTGTCTACATTTTCACAACAACCTCATAAGAAAGGTGCTAACTATTAGCAAATTTTTCAGTGGACCTAGAGAGCTCACATAACTTGCCCCAAATTACACAGCCAAGATCAAACCAGGAGCCAAATGCAAGCCTGGCATATAGCAGGGCAGCACACTGCCCTGAGCTTCCCCCACAGGAGCTCGGGTCATGTGTGTGCACCCTCACTCTACACGGACACGAAGAGAATCCTTGACACACGTTATAACGAGTTGTTCCCAAGGCTTCCCAGCACTGAGCCCTTGGACTTTAGGATTCTACATTAGCTTATAATTCGAGATTCGAGGCTAAATGGAAAAGGAGGAAGTGATGTCACTAAAAACACTGAAACCAAAGAACAGCCATTGCCTCCGCAGGCCAAACATCTGAAAGAGAACATTGCAAGTTTGGGAGCTGTGTATTACCACAAACCTTTTTTACTTGTCATTATAGAATACAGATGCCGTTCATCTTCTCCACGAACAATTCCAGGGTGTCTGTTACACTCCAGGCACGGTATGCTAGACATTTACGTTGGTCTCAAAAGCCCTCTTACAAGGGCTTCATTTTTTATTTCAAACTTCTCCGACGGTCAGTCCCCAAGGTTCAGCACTAACAGAGGGACGTACCTGCATCCGAGTTCACACACACTCCTGTGCACATGCTGACATAGGCCATGAGCTTCTCTTAAGTTGTCTAAACAAGGAACAGACTTTGCATTCTCCCCGACTAACCTTCAGTTAAGGATTTCTACCTATCTCTAGGAATTATGATGAAAGCAAGTAAGTGTATATTGATGAGATTCAGGACACACTAGTCCAAAATACAGCACCTTGGCACATTGAATATTTTACACCAAAGGAGTGTGAGAAAACAGCAGGAGGAAGGAGGTCACTTCGACTCCGCCACCACCACCTTCTCCTCTCACACATGTCATAAAATCCTCATGGGGGACGTGTTCAGCCCCTGACTCGGAAAGAAAGAAACATGCTTATCTCCAAAGGCTAAGAAGGAAAGTCCACCACTTTTCTTCCACCAAGAAAAGTCCAAGCAAAGGGACTTGCTCAGTTCCCGCCACTTACTTCCTGACCCCTTACTCTGACCTCTTGTATTCCTACACGACTGCCCACTCGCCATCAAACCTAGCATAAAACATTCACGTGTGTGTCTTCCAGGCTCCGTTTCCTTCGTGAAGGCTCCCACATCACATAGAACTTCTATACATGTGTAGGTTTTTCTCTCGGTCAGTTCCATTTTCAGACCCAGCCAAATACTCCAAGAGGATCAAGGAAAACTTTTCTTCCTTCTCAATATACAAATAAAGGTTAATGCAGTTGGAAGGTATTGATACCCAGCAGATATCTATAATTGAGGACCCACTTAACCCCAGTGATCTAAAAAAAAAAAAAAAGTCTGTAACAATGACCATCTTCTTGGAACGGGGACAGAATCGAAGTCTGATTTGACGCATGTAAGGCACTTTGTGTTGATAGTGATGTGTCTTCCTCCTTCAAAGGCAGGGAGACTCTGCGGGAGCACTAGCCCATCCTTCATCACGGAAGGCCTGCTTTGTAATGGAGTCATTATCTTTCTGAGGACTAAGTAAGAGAAAATGTTCCTTCTTTTCTGTATTGAAGTGCCTGCTCCTTGACTCAGTTATTAAAATGAGGGAGCAAATAGCTCCTTGTTCTAATTTTCCTTATCAGCCTCCACAGGGCCCATTTCAGGCTGTCTGTGAAGTATTAGAATGCAATCGTGTGCTTGAATAAAAAGGAGAAACTGAATTAGAGCCTCTTAAGACTATTATATTGTCTTATTTAGTGACACTGTTTGCCTCACCATTACTAAGCAATGAGCTAAGTGTTCTTCCTGAGTAATAATAATAATATCCACATTTAAAGCACTTTTGCATGCTTTATCCCTTTTCATCCATGCAACGAGCCCATCAGGAAGATGGTTTGATCATCGGTGTATAAAGGAGGGGACTGAATTGTGGTTAAGTTACAGTTTAAAACTTGAAAGCCAACCTTTGAAAGCAGATGAGCCTGGTAATGGAGCCTAGTTTGTCCCACTTTTTTTTTTTTTTTTAAAGATTTTTATTTATTTATTTTTTTGACAGAGGGAGATCACAAGGAGGCAGAGAGGCAGGCAGAGAGAGAGAGGAGGAAGCAGGCTCCCTGCTGAGCAGAGAGCCCGATGCGGGATTCGATCCCAGCACCCTGGGACCATGACCCAAGCCGAAGGCAGAGGCCTAGCCCACTGAGCCACCCAGGCGCCCCTTGTCCCACTTTTGAGACAGACAATCCTCCACCTCATAGGAACTCAACGCTCAGCCTCCCTCCGCCTCTGGGTAGAATCCTCTGGATCCTAACTTAAATGGTGACTCGTTGAAAGGACAGAAATGAGGTAAACCGGAAGCACTTCATATTAGAGGACAGAAACATGAATATTTGTTATTAAGCCATGTGTTAGGGAGGGCAGGTCATTTTTTAAAGTGCATATTTATGTGAATATTTTCATAATCTAGTTAGATATTCTGTCATATGTCAAAAAGAGTCCACGTTTCATAGAACATTTCAATACCATCACAAACAGTCTTTTATTATAAATGACACTAGCTGGTATACCTGCTGGTTTGCTTCTTTTAGACACAAACACAATCCTAGATATGTTCGTATAAACCAATTTTCTGACAAACGGAATTTTAGGAGAGGTTTTCCTGATTTTATAGAATTCCCTGAAGATGCTGTTTTATGATGCAAGTAATCTCTCTTTGACTAACTTTACTGATCAATTTGCAGTTTAAGTATAAATTGTTCTTCAAGCAGAATGTGCATAAATGACTCTTAGATCGGTCCTTCGTTTAAATCGGCTGTAGCATTTGCTGAGTGCGAGAACTCTACCAGAGACGGAGGATTCAAAGACGAAAACACTAATGCTTGTCCTCAGGTGCTCACAACGCTGGCTGGAAAGGAAACTAGCGAGGAAAAGGCTGACGTCTCCCTTTGGCCGTCTGCAAATCCCCAGAGATCTCTAAAGCCATTCACGTCATTACCATCAGTAGCGCCCGATCCTGGTCTGGGACCTCTAGAAGGTCGAGCCTTGGTGACAATCAAGATGGTAATGCTTTGGTTAGAGGCTGGAAGGCCAGGGCAGGGGTACGGAGGAAAGGAAAGGAAGCAAGGAGGGACGTGACGCGGTACTCAGGGTCCCCGCTCTGTGACCTTCGCTCTGTAGTCAGCCAGCAAGTTGTTGCGCTCGTGTTAAATAATAAAGAGAAGCATGTTAAAATTTTTTGAGAGTCCATCTGAGCAAAAATTGGGTTGAGTCAGGCAGCACCAAACTGGCAGTGGTTAGGAGGGCTCCACTGACAGAAGAAGGGGAAAGACTTTTTTTTTTTTTTAAGATTTTATTTATTTATTTGACAGACAGAGATCACAAGTAGGCAGAGAGAGAGGAGGAAGCAGGCCCGATGCGGGGCTTGATTCCAGGACCCGGGGATCATGACCTGAGCCGAAGGCAGAGGCTTTAACCTACTGAGCCACCCAGGCGACCCAGGGAAAGATTTTTCAGGAGAGGCAGGAGCAAAGCAAGGAAATTATCTGATTGGCTGTAGCTTAAGCAGCTGCACCGTTTGGGAAAGCCTCGTTGACTGTTGGTGATTGGTGGTCAATTTCTTGACCTGGGGGCATTCCACGCTTAGGTTTTGGTTTCTTCGGTAGGTTTCTAAGGTATTAGAACCAGCTCAGTCTAATGGCCTCCTTGCTTAATTAATTAGACACCGGGGTCTTGATTCTCTGTGGAAACTTCTCTGGAAAGACTGTGAGAATGAACGGTCAGAGTCACCTGTGGGAGAGAGCAAGCAGGGGAAGTTTCTGTGCCAGGCTCCCAGTTTTGTTTGTTTATCGATGAAGGTTAAGCCACAGGGAACACTGATTGCAAATCAGCCCCTCTGTTCACTTGGGAGCCAGTTACCACGCCCAGGGGATGTTTTGTTCAAGGCCAGGTGTGGGGAGACCACTTGGTGGGGGTAACGCACCAGCTGGAAGGGACCGAGCGAGGGAGGGACTCGGAGAGCGGATTTACCTTGACCTCAAGACCACATCCCTTCTCATTTCCATATTTTAGACTCAACACATAAAATAATTGCATGGCTTTCTCCCCAGAATATACTCAGTGAAGACGGTAGGTGAAGTGACTTTTTTACCTCATGTTGAAGAACCATGTGTCTCCCCTCAAAACACTTTCCAGTACACGGTCATTGTTTTTGGATTACTATTTGTCGCTTCTGCTAAATAGTAAGTTTTTGATAACAAGGATCACATCTGGTTTTTATTTCTATCATGTCTCCAGTAGCTGGCATGCGCTAGGAGCTCAGCAGACATCTGTTGAGTGAATAAAGGAATGGATGAGGTGATTGGATTCCACAGTCAGTCACGGAGTTGCTGGCATTCAGCGGCCGCTCGGCTAGCCTCTCTGGTGGCCCTGTTACATACATTTAAAATGTTTTTATTCTTTGTCCTATTTTTTTCATATGCTCTCAACGGCACATAAACATTAAATGGTCATACTTTTCTCTCTGATCTGTCCTTTTAAGTCCTCTACTCTTCCTCTTCCGTCTTTACTCCTTGGGTTTTTCGAACAAGGGAAAGGAATGAGACAGACGTGGTGCCTTTTTACGTACAGGTGCTGCTGTGTCTAAGACACGCATGGCCCCTGGGTGGCCAGGGTCCAAATGCTCTCTCGTGGAGTGCAGGTACTTTTTAGAGCGCTGGGTGGAGAGAGTTTCTGCCAAGGCCTCTATTCTGTGGAGTTCCTTGATGTGGGATGCCTGCTCCAGCTCAACTTCCCCTAATACCCCCTTAGCTCCCACCTCGGGTGGCCTGTGGGCTCTTGCTCCTGGAGTCCCCTCACCAGCAACCAGCCCTCTCAGGCAGGTAAAAGGAAAGTATTAGCAAGTGTGAAGGGGGAAGGGAGGGGAGAGAAGAGAGAAAGAAAAGAAAGAGACAAAAGAAAATGTATATTACTGAACACAATTACCAAAAGCAGTGATTTCAGGGCACTAAACATCCGGGCTGCTGGCTATCTGTCTTCCCTAATCATCTCCTCCATCTGATTTTCTGGCCTTTGTCCTTTGTACTCAAATCACTACCAGGTAATTAAATGACTAAAGTTAATCTAATTCCTGTTGTGGTGGTATTGACAAGTATGAATGATGTAATGGTCTAGCCTATCCAGATAACACATTTGCAGTTGACTGGGTCCTTCAAAGCCTTACCTGTAAGGAAGGGAGGGGGAATGTTAATTTAGAGCTCTACTACAAATCACTACGGGAGATATTTTAGATAGGCAAGAGCATTCTTCCAGTTCTTCTTAAAACTATCATTTATCTTAAGTTGCTGCTTCCTCTCCTTCCTAAAAGCATTGAAATCTATATTTTTACTTAAGATAAAGAGAATTATAATAATCTTATAAGATTTTTGTGGCACATTTTGAGATCATTGGAGACCTCCTGATGTGCCATTACACCAAGGATTGAAATTCCCTCTACAAAACGGTTCGGTAGTTTGTGAAAATCTTATGTATTAAGGTACTTCCAAAAGGAGACCAAACACCCAAATTTTCCCTCTGGAGCCTTGGTTCTAATCCTTAAATTATTCTGATCCGCTCTCACAGGTGCTACATGTGACAACTGAGCTATAATTGCTAGAGGCACTATAAATTAGATGGTGTGTTGTCTTTTTCTTTGATAAAGTTAAACTCTTACCGTTAATCAGAAATGAATTCTGAGTTGTTTAAATAGAGTCCAGGGTCAGAGCGCCACCTGCTGGTTTAATATGTACACTCACGCAACTTTCCTTGATCATAGCTAATAAATACTCTGGTCATTTCTCTATTACCAAAAATCGCCATAATAAAATTTAATTTCAGGAAAAAGTTATTAACATATGTAAAATGTGTATATTATTTTTCTGAGATTACTTTAAAACTTCTAAGGAAAAAAAGTCACTGAACTCTGAAAACCTGACTTGGTTCTACCAACATCAACCAGGGAACAGTGAACAAGTTTTTAATGTCACTGAGCCTCGGGCTTCTAATCTGAAACATTTGGGTCCAAAAAAAAAAAAAAAAATCTGTTCTGGATGAAATACAATACCTTCTTTGAGGAAGGATGAAACAGTGCTGAGAGTGGAAGAATGAATGCAGAATGAAGAATTTACTTACATTGATCCCAAGTCCTGAAAAATGAGATTTGCAGTTTGGTGGGAAACTAAGAGAAGGACGTCTTAGGACAAAATTAAAAGACATTGTACAAGGAACATATACGTCCCTTAGGAATTTATGTAAATGATTCTGGTATGCCTAATCCCTACATTAAAAATATATAGCTGCTTCTTTTAAAAAAAAAAAAAAGGATTTTTAACATGAAAAAAGAACCTAAAATCCAGACTTAGGAAAACATGAAAGGCAAGAGACTAGAGATCACAATGAGACGAGATGAGAGAGAAGGAAACTTCAAATAAGGAAGTGAGTGGTCCAGAGGATAGGACAGAGATTCATCCCAGAGCATGCCAGATGGTGGTGATGTCACAAGTGTGGGGAAAGGGGTGTGTGTCTCGGGGGTAGAGGTACCACACTAGTCTAGGTGTGGGCTGAGTTGCCCAGTGGGCGTTGAATGGTCAATGGCAGCAAAGAGAAAAGACTATCAGCAGGTGTCCAAGTCCCTGCGAACTATGGGGGAGAGACTACCACAACAAGAAGGAAAAGAGGATGATAGAGGCTGAGAGTATCAGTGCCAAAGCAGCTATAATTTCTGCTTGAGGATGGCAGTTTCCTCATCAGTCTCTTGCTCCATCTCTATCTCTCTCTTTATCTCTGTCTTTGTCTATAGTGTCCCAAAAGACTTAAGCTACTTTTAAACTTTAATAACTCCAAAATTACCAAAAAAAAAAAAAAAATCAGTTGAGAGTTTTGCATTTTATTCACTTTTATTTAGTTTTACAGCTTTTTAAATATAAATTTCTAATTTTAATTTGTATTTCAGTCAAAGTTTGCCATCTTCAATCAGAGGAACTGAATGTATTTATTCAGCCAAGATTGATTAAAACCTTCCAACCTACTAAGATTCACAAGCACCTCCTAGCAACAGTGGTAGGGGTGAGGGTGTGGTTCCTATAGCATAGAAATAATTCTTTGATAAAGGAAGGTTGAGTCTCCTTTCCTTCTCAGTATGACCAACTTCATTCAGACACACATATTCACACATATATGCAGAGGCCAGTTTGAAAGCCTGAAACTCGGGAAACCTTCCCAGTTTGTTCCTGGAGGTGCACAGCTGGTCAACTATTAAGATGTAGCACTGTTTCAATTTAAAAAAATAAGGACATACTCCTGGGAAATTTTTGCTAAATGGGCCAGGAATAACTCAGATTCCGTAGCTTTTAATTTGTTTTCTCTCCCTTGCATTTCAGCTCTGTCTCTATTCCCTTGTAAAAAGACGTCAACTACATTAAAAACATATCTTAATAAAACTGAAGTCAAGTTTACCATATATACGGTATGTGTTATTTATTAGATTGTGTCAGTATATTGTTTGTTATATATCACGCTATGTATGAAACCCATTTTCTTATAAAAGTACAAAGCCTGAGGCCATGCTGCTCATTTTAGCATGTGTTCGGGGTTGGTAGAGTAGAATAACTAAAAGCAGACTAACCTGGGTTCTACCTACTAGCTAGGTAATCTTTGGTTAGTTAACCATTCTGAGACTCGATTTCTTCTACTATAAAATGGGGATAGTAATACTGCTCCTTATCCCATAGGTTCTTAAAGAGGATTTAAAGAGATAACATAGGGAAAAGCTATAGCAATGCAGCAGAAAGGTTGTCACTTGGGAGGGAGTCCAATTAGCTCAACCTGTGTTCCATATCCCTTTCCTGCTCCTCCCTGTCCACATGTTAACCTGACCTGCTTCAGCAATCATTTGAAGTGGGAAGTTAAACCTAACTTGCAAGTCTTCCTCTTCCAAATTCCTTCTAGAAAAGAATGCTCCCTTTTCTTTGATCTTCTCTCCCTCCATAAGAATTTGGGGCTGAAATGTAAGACATTTAAATTCACTTTAATCTCAGGGGATCTTAGCATATTGGAGCTCTGTGTCTACTCACTGTCATTGACTTTAAATGTTAGATTCTAGTTCTTAAACCAAAAAGCAATGTGGATTTATTCTTGCCAAGCCAAATTCTCATTCCTTGGTGTTCCCTAGATGCAAACGAAATGGAGATTATAAAAAGGTTAAAGTATTTTTGGAAATTGTAACTATTATGCCAAGCTTTAACTAATTAACCCTTCCATTGAATTAATGACAGGGTTAATTAGCTCATACGGGATACATCATGTAGTTTAGAGGGGAAAAAAAGCCTTGGAGATCAGAGTCATTCTTTTGCCACCTTGTGGTTTCATTCGCACACTGCATTGTGTTATAGAGATTTTTACAAAAGCTGGATAGATACATTGGTCATCTATGTAATGTTAGTATATCTCAGCATGGTATTTAAAGCTGCTGATTAAAACTACCAGATGATTGCATTTGGTCTTTTTTTTTTTTTTTTTTCAAAATGCCAGATACTCAAAAGCTCAGTCTTGATGTCCTTTTAAAGGGGAAAACATTTCATAGACAGTGGCAATAAATGGCACAAGATATAAGGAACAGCTGAGTTGACAAGGGAAGACTGGAATTTGCACAGTTCTGTGGGTTTCTTACTTAGAAGCTACAGCTTCTGCAAGTGTATCATTCCTACTTTTTATCAGCCCAGCTACTGATATCTTGGAAAGATGTAATCAACACAACTTAGACTTCTTACCTTAAAGACAAGTGTTGTCCTGCGATGCTGCTGTCCTTTGTGAACCTCCCTTCTCCCATGCAGGTGGCCACTTCCTTCACCTCCTTCCCTTCATTCTAATGCTGACCAGGAGAGAGCCCTAACCTCACCCTCTTCTTCAGTCACCAGCATTAGCAGTGACTGAATCAGTGCCAAGGTCAAGAAAATCTTTAGGTTCTATAATTTCTGGTCCACTTTTATTTCCACCACACGCTTGAAACATACTCTTATGAACACAGCACACATAAAATAAAAATTCTCCTATTTCCACGTCTCCAAAAGAGGACTACCAGAGATGACCTTTGAAGCTAAAATAGAACTTGCAACTTAAATAAGCAAATCTATAATTTTCCAACTGAAGTGCTAACTGAGCATTAGAACACAGACACATCCATCCTGAAATAACATCCTGTTTTGTCTCAGAGATAACATTATAAATGAATTCACTAGAAAGGACTTCCTAAGCTGGATCAGTTAAGCTATTACAACATGTGGTTAGCTGAGTAATCTGTATTACTTAGCTATATAACCAACCATGTAAAGCATACTGACTTAAAACAATAATTCTGCCATCCAGCCATTAGGACTGGGTTCAGTCGGTGGCTCTCCTGGTCTTCACTGGGCTCTCACATGCATCTGTGGCCATTTGTTGGGTTGGCCAAAAGGTAGTTGGTCTAAGACGGTCTCAGCTGAGACTACATGTCTCTGCTGTCCACAGTGTCTCACCCCTCAGCAGGCTCATTCTGGTTTATTCTCGTGGTATCAGAGCAGGTTTTCAAGGCCTGTTAACGCCAAAACCTGAAACTTGCCTGGGAAGTATTCAAAGACTCTTAAGGCCTAGGCTCATATTTGATACGCTGTCACACCCGCTGCATTCTATTAACCAAAGTGAGTCACAAGGCCATTACAGTCACATAGTAAAGGACATAAATCCAGGGAAGAGTGAAGGATGATTGTGACCTCCTTTTTTTCTCCTTTTTTGCAATCTGTCATTTTTATACCCAGCATATGTAGTTGTAGTTGAATACTTTCAAACAACTATTAACAGACACAGAGGAAGAAACTAACAATAATACAATAATAGTAGGGGAATTTAATACCCTATTTACATCAATGAATAGCTAATACAGATTTAAAAAATCAATAAGGAAATAGTGGCTTTGAATGACATACTGGACTAGATGAACCTAACATATATATTTAGAACATTCTATCCAAAAACAGTGTAATATACATTCTTTTCAAGTTCATATGGAACTTTCTCCAGAATATGTCACAAGTTAGGACACAAAATAAGTCTCAACAAATTCAGAAAGATTAAATCATAATATGCATATTTTCTGATCACAACAGTATGAGACTAGAAATTTTAAAATAAATAAATAAATAACGTGGAAGGAGCACAAATACATGGAAGATAAATAAAATAATAAAAAGCAATCAATGGGTCAGCGAGGAAATTAAAAATACATGAAGACAAATGAAAATGAAAATAAAACAATCCAAAATCTTCAGGATGCAGCAAAAGCTGTTCTAAGAGAGAAAATTATAGCAACACAGACCTACCTCAAAAAATGAGAAAAACTCAAATAAACAACCCAACCTTATACCAAAAGGGGCTGAAAAAGAACAAGGCCCAAAGTCAGTAGGAGAAAGGAAATGATAAAGATTAGAACAGAAATAAATGAAACAGAAACTAAACAAAATAATAGAACTGATCAATGAAACCAGGAGTTCATTCTTTGAAAAATTGATAAAACTTAACCATACTCATAAACAAAAAAACAGAGAGGATCCAAATAAATAAAATCAGAAAGGAAGGATGAGAAATTACAGCCAAAACCACAGAAATATGGGGATTATAAGAAAATACTATGAAAAATTATATTCCAACAGACTGGACAACCTAGTAGAAGTGGATGAATTCCTAGAAACATGCAACCTCCCAAACAGAATCAGAAAGAAATGGAAAATTTGAACAGATGACTACCAGCAATGAAATTGAATCAGTAATCAAAAAATCCCCAAAAAGCAAATGTCCAGAACCAGATGGTTTCACTGAATTCTACCACACATATAAAGAAGAGTTAATCAATACCTATTCTCCTCAAACTTTTTCAAAAAATGGAAAAGGAAGGAAAGCTTCCAAATTTATTCTGAGGCCAACATTACCCTGACACTAAAACCAGATAAATATACTATAAAAGAGAGAAAGAGAGAGAACTACAGGCCAATGTTTCTGATGAGCACACATGCAAAAACCCTCAATAAAATATTAGCAAAGCAAATTCAACAATACATTTTTTTTTAAATGACCATGACAAAGTGGGTATTATTCCTGGGATGCAAAGATGGGGTTCAAATTCACAAATCAAATAACATGGTATATCACATTAAAAAAGAGAAAGGATAAAATCCATATGATCACCTCAATAAATGCAGAAAACACACTTGACAAAATACAACATCCATTCATAATAAAAAACCCTCCACAAAGATACTAGGGAGAGGAAGCAAGATGGTGGAGGAGTAGCAGACTGAAATATCATTAGGTCCCAGGAGTTCAGCTAGATAGTTACCAAACCATTCCAAACACCTACAAACTTAACAGGAGATAGAAGAAGAGCAGCAATCTGGGAACAGAAAATCAACCGTTTTCTGGAGGACGTGGGGTGTCTGAATTTAGCAGAGCTCATAAGTATCAGAGCAGGGAAGCCGGCGACAGAGCCAGAGCTGAGGACTGAGCTCTCAGCTCGGAGTTACCTTAAACCAAGATCCAAGACACAGTCAGGCTGCTGCTCTCTGAGCAGGGACCCCACAAGTGGCAGATCCAGAGAGACCCACCCCTTCCTCCTCCAGAAGGAGTGGCATGGGAGCATGCTGCAGGAATCTGCTGTGTTTGGATACTCCAAATGAGGCTGTGCACCAGAGACAGAAATGCTCAGTTAGAGGCCAGCTGAGCACAGAGTGTGGCCAGAGACCAGGGAGCTGAGAGGGATTGACTGCTATTCTTTTTTGAGGTTCACTGAGGAGGGGGGTCCCGAGCTCTCAGCTCCTTCAGGCCACAGACTGGGAGCCTACCAATTTCACTCCCATCTTCCAGAGCTCTACAGAAAGAGTTCAGGGAACAAAAGCTACTGAGGGAGAACCCAAGCAGATTACTTAGCCTGGCCCCTGGCAAGGGCAGTACAATTCCACCTGGGGAAAAGACATTTGAAAATCACTACAATGGCCTCTCCCCCAGAATATCAGCAAGAAATTCCAGCCAAGACCAAGACCACCAATCAACAAGAACTGTGGAACTCCAGAGCTGGGGAAAGCAACACAGAATTCATGGCTTTTTTCCCATGATCCTTAAGTCTCGCAAAGTTAAATTTCCTTTAATTTTATTTTTTTATGATTCTATTTTTTAACTTTTCCTCTTCCCTCTTTTAATGTTTTTTGACTGCTTTATCAATACATTTTTAAAAAATCTTTTAAAATTTTCATTAGCATAGTCATAGTTTATCCCTTCATTGTATTTAACCTTATTTTTTGTATGCATACATTTTTTTCCCCTTAAAATTTTGGGTTGAAATTTTTAAAAGCTGTTAATGAGGTTCAATAAAAAACGGAGACTCTTGGGGCACCTGGTGGCTCAGTGGGTTAAGCTTCTACCTTCTGCTCAGGTCATGATCTTAGGGTCCTGGGATCAAGACCTGCATCAGACTCCCTGCTCAGCTGGGGGCCTGCTTCTTGCTCCCCCTCTGCCTGCCTCTCTGCCTACTTGTGATCTCTCTCTCTGTCAAATAAATAAATAAAATCTTTTTTTTAATGTAATATTTTTTTAAAATGGAGGTTCTTAAATAACCCAATCAGGAAATGGGCAGAGGACATGAACAGACATTTCTACAAAGAATACATTCAGATGGCCAACAGACACATGAAAAACTGCTCCACATCACTCGGCATCAGGGAAATACAAATCAAAACCAGAATGAGATACCACCTCACACCAGTCAGAATGGCTAAATTAACAAGTCAGGAAATGACAGATGCTGGCGAGGATGCAGAGAAAGGGGAATGTTCCTACACTGTTGGTGGGAATGCAAACTGATGCAACCATCCAGGAAAACAGCATGGAGGTTCCTCAAAGAGTTGAAAATAGAGCTATCCTACGACCCAGAAATCGCACTACTGAGTATTTAACCTAAAGATACAAATGTAGTGATCTGAAGGGGCATGTGCACCCAAATGTTTATAGCAGCAATGTCCACAATAGCCAAACTGTGGAAAGAAAGAACCTAGATGTCCATCAACAGATGAATGGATAAAGAAGAAGTGGTATATATATATACAATGGAATACAATGCAGCCATCAAAGGAAATGAAATCTTGCCATTTGCGATGATGTGGATGGAACTAGAGGGTATTATGCTGAGCGAAATAAGTCAATCAGAGAAAGACAATTGTCATATGATATCCCTGATATGAGGAAGTGGAGATGCAACATGGGGGATGTTGGGGGGTACGAAAAGAATAAATGAAACAAGATGAGATCAGGAGGGAGTCAAACCATAAGACACTCTTAATCTCACAAACAAACTGAGGGTTGCTGGGGGGAAGAGGTAGGGAGAGGGAGTTAAGGCATGGACATTGGGGAGGGCATGTGCTATGGTGAGTGCTGTGAAGTGTGTAAACCTGGCAATTCAGACCTGTACCCCTGGGGCTAATAATACATTATATGTTTATAAATTTTTTTAAAATGGAGGTTCTTACTGCTAGAATAAATGAGGCAGAAGAGAGAACTAGTGATAAAGAAGACCTAATGATGGAGAATAAAGAAGCTGAGCAAAAGAGAGACAAACAACTACTGGAACATGAGGGGAGAATTCAAGAGATAAGTGATACCATAAGATGAAACAATATTAGAATAATTGGAATTCCAGAAGAAGAAGAGAGAGAGGGGGGCAGAAGGGATATTGGAGCAAATTATAATAGAGACTTTACCTAATATGGCAAAGGGAACAAGCATCAAAATCCAGAAGGCACAGAGAACCCCCCTCAAAATCAATTAAAACAGGTCTACACCCTGTCATCTACAGTAAAACATACAAGTCTTAGTGACAAAGAGAAAATCCTGAAGGCAGCTCGGAACAAAAGGTCGGTAACATACAATGATAGAAATATTAGATTGACAGCACACGCTTATCCACAGAGACCTAGCAGGCGAGAAAGGACTGTCAAGATATATTCAGAGCACTAACGAGAAAAATATGCAGCCAAGAGTACTATACCCAGCTAGGCTGTCATTGAAAATAGAAGGCGAGATAAAAAGCTTTCAGGACAAAAAAAAAAAAAAAATTTTTTTTTAAGAATTTACAAACACCAAACCAGCCCTACAAAAAATATTGAAAGGGGTCCTCTAAGCAAAGAGGGAACCTAAAAGTAATAGATCAGAAAGGAACAAAGACAATATACAGTAACAGTCACCTTACAGGCAATATAATGACAGTAAATTCATATCTTAACCTGAATGTAAATAGGCTAAATGCCTCAATCAAAAGACACAGGGTATCAGAATGGATTTAAAAAAAAAAAAAAAGACTCATTGATATGCTGTCTACAAGAAACTCATGATCCAAAGACACCTCCAGATTTAAAGTGAGGGGTGGAAAACAATTTACCATGCTAATGGACATCAACAGAAAGTTGGGGTGGCAAACCTTATATCAGAGAAATTAGATTTTAAGCCAAAGACTATAATATGAGATGAAGAAGGACACTATATCATACTTAAATAGTCTGTCCAACAAGAAGATCTAACAACTTTAAATGTCTATGCCTCTAAAATGGGAGTAGCCAATTACATAAACCAGAATCAAAGAAACACATTGACAATAACAGAATAATAGTAGGGGATTTTAACATCCCCCCCCCTCACTGAAATGGAAAGATCATCTAAGCAAAAGATCAACAAGGAAATAAAGCCCTTAAATGACACACTGGACCGGATGGACATCACAGATATAATAAGAACATTCCATCCCAAAGCAACAGAATACACATTCTCTGTAGTGCACATGGAACATTCCCCAGAATAGATCACATCCTGAGTCACAAATCAGGTCTCAAACAGTACCAAAATATTG
The DNA here is from genome assembly GCF_964662115.1 of Mustela nivalis. Classification (NCBI taxonomy): domain Eukaryota; kingdom Metazoa; phylum Chordata; class Mammalia; order Carnivora; family Mustelidae; genus Mustela; species Mustela nivalis. The sequence continues at coordinate 13,071,399 of NC_139023.1, read as the reverse complement.
GGATCATTCTCTGCATATTTTCAGACCAAAATGCTCTGAAGCTAGAACTCAATCACAAGAGGAAAGCTGGAAAGAACTCAACTACATGGAGGCTAAAGAGCACCTACTAAAGAATGAATGGGTCAACCAGAAAATTAAAGAAGAATTGAAAAAAATTCATGGAAACAAATGAAGGTGAAAACACAACTGTTCAAAATCTTTGGGACACAGAAAGGTGGTCCCGAGAGAAAGTGTATAGCGATACAAGCCTTTCTCAAGAAACAAGAAAGTTCTCAAGTACACAACCTAACCATACACCGAAAGGAGCTAGAGAAAAACAGCAAAGAAAGTCTAAATCCAAAAGAAGAAGAGAAATCATAAAGATCAGAGCAGAAATCAATGAAATAGAAACCAAAGGAACAGTAGAACAAATCAAAAAAATCAGGATCTGGTTCTTCGAAAGAATTAATAAGATTGATAAACCCCTGGCCAGACTTATCATAAAGAAAAGAGAAAGGACCCAAATTAATAAAATCATGAATGAAAGAGGAGATATCACAACCAACACCAAAGAAATACAAATAATTATAAGAACATATTATGAGCAACTATACGCCACCAAATTTGACAGTCTGGAAAAAATGGATGCATCCTTAGAGACATATAAACTACCAAACCTGAACCAGGAAGAAATAGAAAGCCTGAACAGATCCATAACCAGTAAGGATATTGAAGCAGACATCAAAAATCTTCCAAAAAAACAAGAGCGCAGGCCCAGATGGCTTCCCAGGGCAATTCCACCAAACATTTAAAGAAGAATTAATACCTATTCTCCTGCAGCTGTTCCAAAAAACAGAAATGAAAGGAAAACTCAAAATCATTTTATGAAGCCAGCATTACCCTGATCCCAAAATCAGACAAAGACCCCATTAAAAAGGAGAAATACAGACCAATATACTTGATGAATACAGATGCAAAAATTCTCATCAAAATACAAGCCAATAGGATCCAACAACAGTACATTAAAAGGATTTTCCCCAGGACCAAGTGGGATTTATTCCTGGGCTGCAAGGATGGTTCAACATCTGCAAATCAATCAATGTGATACAATACATTAATAAAAGAAAGAACAAGAACCATATGATACTCTCAATAGATGCTGAAAAAGCATTTGACAAAGTACAGCATACTTTCGTGATCAAAGTCTTCAAAGTGTAGGGATACAGGGGACATATCTTAATACCATCAAAGTCATCTATGAAAAACCCACATCGAATATTATTCTCAATGGGGGAAAACTGAGAGCTTTTCCCCTAAGGTCAGGAAAACAGCAGGGATGTCCACTATCACCACTGCCATTCAACATACTGCTAGAAGTCCTAGCCTCAGCAATCAGACAACAAAAAGAAATAAAAGACATCTGAATCAACAAAGAAGTCAAACTCTCACTCTTTGCAGATGATATAATACTTTATTTGGACAACCCAAAAGACGCCACTCTAAAAAGCTAGTGCTCATGCAGGAATTTAGTAAAGTGTCAGGATATAAAATTAGTGCACAGAAATCAGTTGCATTTCTATACACCAACAGCAAAACAGAAGAAAGAGAAATAAAGGAGTCGACCCCATTTACAATTGCACCCAAAACCATAAGATATCTAGGAATAAACCTAATCAAAGAGGCATTGAATCTGTACTCAGCAAAGTATAAAGTCATGAAAGAAATTGAGGAAGACACAAAGAAATGAAAAAACATTCCATGCTCATGGACTGGAAGAACAAATATTGTGAAAATGTCTATACTACCTAAGGCAATCTACACATTTAATGCAATCCCTATCAAAATATCATCAATTTTTTTCAATAAACTGGAACAAATAATCCTAAAATTTATATGGAACCAGAAAAGACCCCAAATAGGCAGAGGAATGTTGAAAAAGAAAGCTGAAGTTGGTGGCATCACAATTCCAGACTTCAAGCTCTATTACAAAGCTGTCATCATCAAGACAGTATGGTACTTGCACAAAAACAGACACATAGGTCAATAGAACAGAATAGAGAGCCCAGAAATAGACCCTCAACTCTATGGTCAACTAATCTTTGACAAAGTAGGAAAGAATGTCCAATGGAAAAAAGACAGTCTTTTCAACAAATGGTGTTGGGAAAATTGGACAGGCGCATGCAGAGAAATGAAACTAGACCATTTCCTTACACCACACACATAAATAGACTCAAAATGGATGAAAGACCTCAATGTGAGAAAGAAATCCATCAAAATCCTTGAGGAGAACACAGGCAGCAACTTCTTCCTAGAAACGTCACCAAAGGCAAGGGAAGCAAGGGCAAAAATGAACTACTGGGACTTCATCAAAATCAAAAGCTTTTGTGCAGCAAAGGAGATAGTCAATAAAACCAGAAGACAACTGACAGAATGGGAGAAGATTTTCGCAAATGACATATAAGATAAAGGGCTAATATCCAAAATCTATAAAGAACTTCTCAAATTCAATACCCAAAGAGCAAATAACACAATCAAGAAATGGGCAGAGGACATGAACAGACATTTCTGCAAAGAAGACATCCAGATGGCCAACAGACACATGAAAAAGTGCTCCACATCACTTGGCATCAGGAAAATATAAATCAAAACCACAATGAGTTACCACCTCACACCAAGTCAGAATGGCTAAAATTAACAAGTCAGGAAACAATAGATGCTGGCAAGGATGTGGAGAAAGGGGAACCCTCCTACACTGCTGGTGGGAATGCAAGCTTGTGCAGCCACTCTGGAAAACAGCATGGAAGTTCATCAAAAAATTTAAAAATAGAGCTACCCTACAACCCAGCAATCGCACTACTGGGTATTTACCCTAAAGATATAAATGTAGTGATCTGAAGGGGCACATGCACCCAATATTTATAGCAGCAATGTCCACAATAGCCAGACTGTGGAAAGAACCTAGATGTCCATCAACAGATGAATGGATAAAGAAGAAGTGGTATATATACAATGGAATACAATGCAGCCATCAAAAGAAATGAAATCTTGCCATTTGTGATGATGTGGATGGAACTAGAGGGTATTATTCTGAGTGAAATAAATCAATCAGAGAAAGACAATTGTCATATGAGTTCTCTGATATGAGGAAGTTGAGAGGTGTGGCAGGGGTTATGAGGGGTAGGGAAGGAAAAAGTGAAGCAAGGGTGCATCGGGTAGGAGACAAACCATAAGAGACCCTTAATCTCAGGAAAAAGAGGGTTCCTGAGGGGTGGGGGTGTATAGAGAGGGTGGTTCGGTTATGGACATTGGGGAGGGTATGTGCTATGGTGAGTGCTGTGAAATGTCTAAGCATGATGATTCATAGACCTGTACTCTTGGGGCAAATAGCATATTATATCGTAATAAAAATAATTTTTAAAAAAACCTCAACAAAGTAGGTTTTAGAGGGAATGTACCTCAACACAATAAAGTCTGTATATGGAAAACCCATAGCAAAATCATATTTAATGGTGAAAAACTGCAAGCTTTTCCCCCAAGATTAGGAACAAGACACGGATGGCCACTCTTACCAATTTTATTCCACACAGTACTGGAATTCCTACCCACAACAATCAAGTAAGAAATTTTAAAAATGCATTCAAATTGGTAAGGAAGAGGTAAAACTTTCACTATTTGCAGATGATAGAACCCTAAAGACTCCACCAAAAAACTAGACTTGATTAATGAATTTAGTAAAGCCACAGGTTACAAAATTAATATACAGAAATCTGTTGTATTTCTATACACTAATAATGAATTAGCAAAAAGAGAAATTAAGCAAACAATCCCATTTACAACTGGACCAAAAATAATAAAATATCTAAGAGTAAACTTAGCCAATGAAGTTAAAGATTGGTACTTCAAAACTATAAAACATTAATGACAGAAATTGAAGATGACACAAATGGAAAGATAGCCCATGCTTATGGAAGAAACAATATTGTTAAAATGTCCATATTATCCAAAGCAATTTATAGATTTGATGCAATCCCAGCAAAATACCACCACTGTTTTTCACAAAACTGAAACAAATAATTCTAAAATCTATATGGAACTATAAAAGAGCCCAAATAGCCAAAAAATCTTGAGAAGAATAAAGCTGGTAATATCACAATGCCAGATTTCAAGATATACTACAAATCTGTAGTACTCAAACAGTATGATACTGGCACAAAGATAGACACATAGATCAATAGAACAGAGAGCTCAGACATAAACCCACCCTTACATGGTCAATTAACCTATGACAAAGGAGGCAAAAATATACAATGGGGAAAGACAGTCTCTTCAACAAATGGTGCTGGGAAAACTGGATAGCAACATGCAAAAGAGTGAAAGGACCATTTTCTTATGCCATACTCATAAAATAAACTCAAAATGGATCAAAGACCTAAATGTGAAATCTGAAACCAAAACCCCTAGAAGAAAACATAGACAGTAATTTCTTTGACATCAGTCATAGCAACATTTTCTAGATATGTCTCCTCAGTCAAGGTGGGGAAAGTAAAATTAAACTATTAGGACTATACCAAATAAAATCTTTTTGCAGTGAAGGAAACCATCAACAAAACAAAAAGGCAACCTATTAAATGGGAAAAGATATTTACAAATTATATATCCAATAAGGGGCTAATATCCAAAAAATATGAAGAACTTACACAACTCAACACACACAAAAAAATCCAATTCAAATGAGCAGGGGTCTGAATAGACATTTTTCCAAAGAAGACATCCAGATGGCTAACAGACACATGCAAAGATGCTCAACATCGTTCATCATCAGGGAAATGCAAATCAAAACCACAGTGAGATACCACCTTACACCTGTCAGAATGGCTAAATTCAAAAAGACAAGAACACGTGTTGGCGAGGATATGGAGAAAAAGGAACCCTCTCGCACTGTTGGTGGGAATGCAAATTGGTAGAGTTGCTGTGGAAAAAGGAGGTTCCTCAAAAAATTAAAAATAGAATTACCATATGATCCAGTAATTCCACTACTGGGTATTTACACGAAGAAAATGGAAAGACAATTTGAAAAGCTACAGGCACCCCTAAGTTTACTGCGGCATTATTTACAACAGCCAAGTTATGAAAGCAACCCCAAGGCCCATTCATAGATGAATGGATAAAGAAGACAAGATGTGTGCGTGCGCGCGCGCACACACACACACACACACACGCAGTGGAATATACTTAGCCATAAAAAAAAGAATGAAATCCTGCCATTTGCAAGGATGTGGATAGAACTAGAGAGTATTATGCTAAGTGAAATAAGTCAGTCAGAGAAAGACAAATACTATATGATTTCACTCATATGTGGAATTGAAAAACAAAACAAATGAACAAATAAAGATGAAAAAGACAAACAAAAAACCAGATTTTAAATAGGACAAACTGGTGTTTCCAAGAGGGGAAGTGGGGGGGATGTGTGGAACAGATAAAGGGGATCAAGAATACACTTATTTCAATGAATAGTAGAGACTTGTGGAATCATATGTACACTTGAAACTAGGAAAACAAAAATAAAATAATTTTTTAAAGAGAAAAATATGAATAACTTCAAGTTCACTCCCATTTAGTTTAGGACAGTGATGTAACACAACAGACTCCCAGTGTTACCAAGAATCTAATAATATTTACATGGAAACGTATTCAAATCATTTTTACAAACTTTATACAAAGTACCAACCCTATTTTAACCTGACATTTACTCCACAGGTTGTAACTAACTAGGAATTGCTAATTAACTTCAATGCCACACAGAAAAATAATGCATTCCAGTGGGGAAAGTAGTGAACTAGAAAACAGATAAAACATAGGCATTTTGGTTCCACCTATGACTCCCTACAATGGTGTCTTCAGGTTAAACCCAAAGACCAGGGAGTTATCCAGATTCACAAACCCCACTCAGTCAAAATAGGAGAAATGAATGAAGAGAGGAGAAGACGAAATGGTGATGTCGAAGAAGGCAAAGGATCCTCTGAAATCTTCGTTTTTGGGGGGAAGTAGCCTGACAGAATAGAAAGAGTACTAGTTGGAGAAATAGAAAGACTGGGGTTCCATTCTCAGCTCTACCACTTACTTATTAGTGGCCTTGGAAAGAACTTGATAGCTATGAAGTTGTGTTCCATCATTTCCATAAGTTAAAGCAGTGGAGTTCAAAAATCCCTGTGAGTGCTTTAAAAACAAAAAAAAAGGTGTGCTGTCTTTGGAAGATCCTGAATTTACCATATAATTACTATGACTAATTCCCATCTTTCTTCATCACCCTCCCACTCCCTATACTTCCCACCCATCATGGAAGAAAAAAAAATTCCAAAAATATGTGTGTAGAAAGGCCTCAATCCGGGGGGACTAAGCGTACTTGCAATGTAAATGGAAGAATTCAACGTGCTCACATTGGTAGTGAGTGCAACTTGTTTGACAGCCAGATTATACGACAGACAAGGCAAGACAAGGCTGCCAACAAGGTCCTGGATGTGTGACTGAGGTGTGGGCGGTGAGGAATGACAGGGACATGAGGAAATAAACACTTTTCTCAAAAAACAGATGATCCCACAGAGAATAAAAATGAAGCTGCTTTGAAGAAAGTAGATAAGACTTCTAGATAAACTCCTTAAAGAGCTACAGGGATGGGTGATTAGAAAAGATGTGAAAGCCAAATGTCAAAATAGGAGAACAGAGTACAAAGCTCAGGGGCGCTAAATGGGGCTGTGTTTCAGAAGAAAGGAGATTCACAGAGACTTCTAGGAATGGAATTCCAAACAATGAGTACTCCGTTCAACTCAGTAAATTCAACAAATGTGTATTGAGAGCCTATTTTGTGCCAAACAACATTCTTCCCGTAAAATAAACCTTTGAAATGCATATTCTTGTCTTCATTGAGCATTTATTAAGGAATGGCAGGCCATAAGCAATACAAATAAATATTATGAATTAGAAAGTATGAGGTGTTATGGGAATAAATAAAGATGGAAAGGGGTCCCCGGTCGGGGTCAGGTAGGTTGCAATTTTAAACAGGAAGATTTCAAGGAGCAGGTGGCATTTAAACACAGACTAGAAAGGTGTGAGGGGATTAGCTTCATGAGCATCTAGGGAAAGATGGTCAAAGGAGAGCATGCCTTATAGATTCTAGGTGCTGAGAAGCCAGTGTAGCTGGAATGGAGTGAGTGGAGGGGAAGGTATAGGAGATCAAGAGAAGAGCCGGTGTGGGCAATGTTCGATGGCCACTCTAAGGATGTGGACTTTGACCCAGAGCATCCTAGGAAGCCAGGGTGTGGCTTGAGCACGAATTTGGCTTGAATGCCATGGGGCTTTGGGCTCAGTCTGACCTGGTTGGTTCATAAACATTTGTACATAAGGAGGACAAATATAAAACAGAACCAAGATCTCCAAATCAGTTTATTCTTCATTCAATGAACAATTATTTACTGAGTGACCAAACATAAGCTTAAATTCTAGGGATACAACATTGAGGATACGCAGACCTACCATAGGAATAAAGATTTAGTGGAGAAATGAGTCACACCTCTGATGTAACTTTCTTTATTCTTTTATAAATAAACCTGATTTGCTCAAAGGCCTTCATTTCCACTCAATAATAGGAAAAAAAAAATGTTACCCATTCACAGTAACCTCCATATTAAAAACAAAAACCAAAACCTAATTCCAATTTAGCTCAGTCTCTTTGGTTCTCCCAGGTTTGGGGTTTCCCCCCTCTCAGAGTGTGGGATAAGTTTATAAAACAAGGGAGAGGCATCTCTTCCCATGTCGATCTCTGAGGCATCCCAGCCCCTCACCTCGGTCTCATTTGTGAGCATCCGACTTTCAGCCGAAGCGTCTGAGGGTTGACTATTCTCTCAGCGTTGCCAACATCACCACTGGTGACCTGCTTTTGCCCGAATCCTCACTGATGACGCTGGTTCTCTGTGATTTTCCCACGACCCCCACTGGCCCTTACCTTTGGACGATTTACCTGCAAGCAAGTTGGTTCCCACACTTCTGGACGCATTCCACATACTCCAGAAGGACATATGAACCATTGTCATCTTCTTCATTCCACTCACAGGCTCCTGGGTATCAAGGAGAGGAAACCCTCACAACCACTTCACATCGGAGGGAAGCACGGTAAGACGTCTGGCTCAGTTTCTCTGATAGAAAACCAGGTACAAAAGCACTCTGTTCTGCAATTCCGCAAACCTTTCTGACTTGTCTTTCTTCCCTCAAACCAAAGTGCACACCCTGAGTTAGGCGCAGGGAATAAGTCCTACACCTATCTCCATTCTACACCTATCTCCATTCTACACCTATCTCCATGCAGGCGCCTGCCTGAACTGAAAAAGGGGCTCTTCTCTCCTTCTGTGGAGTGAAGGCCTGATACAACCTGCATTCTCTCTACTCAATACCTTGGTCTCAAGTTCCCTTTACACTCTTTATTTTTTTTTTAAGATTTTTATTTATTTATTTGACAGACACAGATCACAAGTAGGCAGAGAGGCAGGCAGAGAGAGGAGGAAGTGGGCTCCAAGCTGAGCAGAGAGCCCGATGCAGGGCTCGATCCCAGGACCCTAGGATGATGACCTGAGCCAAAGGCAGAAGCTTTAACCCACTGAACCACCCAGGCGCCCCTCTCTTTACACTCTTGAAAAATTTAATGACCCCAAGGAGTTTTTGCATGGGTTGTATCGATTAATATTTAATGTATTAGAAATTAAAAGACAATTATAAATGCCTATTTCCAAATTAATTATATTATTTTTAAAATAACAATAAACTCATTATATGTTAACATAATATAATATTTCAGAGGGAAAAATACTAAATTTTCAGAAAGGGTTCATGTTTTTGCAAATCTCTTTAATACCTGCTCAATAGATGTCTTAGTTCTGACTGCTATAGCAAAAATACCATAGACTGGTGACTTAAAGAATAGAAATTTATTCTTCACAGTTCTGGAGGCTGAGGAGGCCAAGATTAAGGCATCAACAGCAAGCAGCTTCAGTGTTTTGTGACCTAGTCCTGATTTGCAGACAATTGATTACCTGCTTACTATGTCTCACTTGGCAAGAAAGGAAAGAGGAAGTAGGGGGAGGGAGAGAGAACTCTGTCCTGTTTTTAAAAGGTCACTAATTTCATCATGAGAGCTCCATCTTCATAACCTAATTAACCTTCTACAGACTCCATATACCGTCACATTGGGGTTTAGGGTTTCAACATAGGAATTTGGGGGCAGACACAAATATGCATCCATAACAACAGAAGACAGCTGGATTTTCATCTCTGTTTCTGCATTTAATGTGTTACAATGTGTTGTAAAGAAAATCTGATCACACAGCTATGTAGTTGAAAGGGGAGAAGTATTTTCATAGCCTTTTCGAATTATACTGTATATTCTTCTTTGATTGTATGCCAAAATTTGGTAAGTGGTAGTATCTTAAATGTTAGTTGCAATGTTACATCTGAAATGCAATATTATTGAACATTTTTTTAAAGATTATTTATTTATTTATTTATTTATTTGACAGAGAGAGAGAGGGAGAGAGAGAATCAGGCTCCCCGCGGAGCAAGGAGCCTGATGCTGGCTTTATTCCAGGACCCTGGGATCATGACCTGGGCCAAAGGCAGACGCTTAACCGACTGAGACACTCCAGGTCCCCAAATTAGTGAGCTTTTTGAACTACATTATGTAAAAATCCATTGGTCTCTCTTACACTTTGAATGGATCTTTTTTTTTTTTTCAAGATTTTATTTATTTATTTGACAGAGAGAGATCACAAGTAGGCAGAGAGGCAGGCAGAGAGAGAGGAGGAAGCAGGCTCCCCGCTGAGCAGAGAGCCTGATTCGGGACTCGATCCCAGGACCCTGAGATCATGACCCGAGCTGAAGGCAGCGGCTCAACCCACCGAGCCACCCAGGCGCCCCTTGAATGGATCTTTAACCCATGTGATTTTTCATCACACATGGCTCATTTAAAAATATTGGTTCACTGCGGTGCCTGGGTGACTCAGCTGGTTAAGGGTCAGACTCTTGATTTTGGCTTAAGTCATGATCTCATGGTCATGGAATTGAGCCCTACATTGGGCTCTGTACTCAGCGCAGTCTTCTTGTCCCTCTCCCTTGCTCCGATCCCCACTTGTGCTGTCTCTCCCTATCTCTTAAAATAAGACAATAAATAAAATCTTTAAAAATATACATATATTGGGTCATGAAGTTATGCAAATCTTCCAGTGTTGACACATTTCACTATACCATATCCAAAACACACATTTATTTAGGAAGCAGTGAAATTTAAGATGGCAGATTCAAGTCTAATTTTCACTTGAAAGCAAAATTTATCACCAGAAACAATTACTGTTAGTTGTTTTTCTTGATGTTATAGGCTCATTTAATTGATTTTTTTTTTAATTTCTGCCAAATACCCAACTCTGAATAACAATACCTTGTCTGTCAGTCACTCAGGTAAGAATGATGTTCCATGAAAAAAGTGCCTGGTTCAGCTCTCTACTCTAACATAAATGTTTTTCCACCAGATAGCCATCGTATGCTTTAAAAAATAGTTTTTGTTTGTTTGTTTTTAAAGATTTTATTTATTTGTTTGACAGAGATCATAAGTAGGCAGAGAGGCAGGCAGAGAAGGAGGACGAAGCAGGCTCCCCGCCAAGCAGAGAGCCCGATGCAGGGCTAGATCCCAGGACCCTGGGATCATGCCCTGAGCTGAAGGCAGAGGCTTAACCCACTGAGCCACCCAGGCGCCCCTTTAAAAAATAGTTTTATTGAGATATTATTCACATACATACTGTTCATTTAAGGTGCAAAGTTCAGTAAATCTTAGTATATTCACAGAGTTGTGCATCAGGCATCATCACTACCATAAGTTTTAGAACATTTTCAATCACTGCCTAAAGAAAATCCATACTCTCCAATTCCTATTCCCCTGCTCCACCCCTAAGCAACCTCTAACCTACTTTCTGTCTACAGATTTGCCTTTTCTAGACATTTTAATATAAACAAAATCATGTGGTCTTTTGTGAAAGGTTTCTTTCACTTGGCATATTTTCAAGGTTTATCCCAATTGTAGCATGAATCCGTACTTCATTCATTTTTTATGGCCAAGTAATATACCATTGTCTGGATATCACAGATTTCCACATATCCACTCATCAATTGATACAATTAGGGTTGTTTCCACTTTGGGGTTATTATGAATATGCTGCTATGAACCTCTACATTTAAGTTTTTACATGAATATATATTTTAATTTTTCTTGAGTATATAACTAGAAGTAGCATTGCTGGATCATAAGGTAACATAGATTCAACTATTTGAAGACCTATCAGACTGTGCTCCAAGCACCTACATTATTTTTCATTTTCACCAGTAGTGCATGAGAGGTCCAATTTCTCCACATCCTTTCTAACACATATCTTTATCTGTCTTTTTTATATTAGCTATTTTAATGGGTGTGAAGTATATTTGTTTCAATTCAAATTTCTTTAATAGTTAATATTGTTGGGCATCTTTTCATGTGATTAATAGGCCATTTGTAGAACATCTTTGGGGAAATACCTCTTCAAATTATTTGCCCATTTTTAAGTTGGATTATGTCTCTTTATTATTCAATTGCAGAAGTACTTTATATATCAAAGATATAAGTCTTTTTCTTTTTCTTTTTTTTTTTTTAGATTTTTATTTACTTGAGAGAGCATGAGCAGGGGGAGAGACAGAGAGAGAGAGAGAAGTGGACTCCCTGCTGAGCAAGAAGCCTGATATGGGGCTCAATCCCAGGACTCCGGGATCATGACCTGAGCCAAAGGCAGAAGCTTAGCCAACTGAGCCACCCAGGTGTCCCCTCAAAGATACAAGTCTTATCAGACTTGCAGTTTACAAATATTTTCTCCCATTCAATGAGTCTTTTCTTTTTATTATGTTCATTGAAGCACAAAAGTTTTAAATTTTCATGATGTCCACTTTTGTTGTAAAATGAATATTTGTATCCCTCCAAAATTTATATGTTGAACTCTTAATTCTCAATGTGTTGCTATTTGGAGGTGAGGCCTTTGGGAAGTAATTAAGTCATGAGTGGAGCCCTCATGACAGAATTAGTGCTCTTATATATAGAGAGAGTAGGGAGCTTGCTTCCCCTCCTCCATTCCCTTTCCATGTGAGGACACAGGAAGCAGAACTCTATTGCAAACCAAGAAGTGGGAACCTCACCAGATATTGAAACTGGTGGTGCATTAATCTTGAACTTTCTTGCCCCCAGAACCGTGAGGAATAAATTTCAAACAGTCACCCAGTCTCTGGTATTTTTGTTACAGTAGCCTAAACAGAATAAGACAACTTTAACTAAAGAATTATTTTCTCCCTGTGTACATTTTTGCATGCTATTTGTGTTAATCAGGGTTCTCCAGAGAACTATACCCAATAGGATATATGTAGATACAGAGATTTATTACAGAAATTGGCTCTTGCAATTATGGAGGCTGAGAAGTCCCACAATCAGCCATCTGCAAGCTGGGGAACCAGAAAAGCCAGTGGTGTGTCATCCCAAGTCTCACGTTTTGAGAATCAGGGAGTTGATAGTGTAAGTTACAATCTGAGTCCAAAATCATAACAATCAGGAACACCAACGTCCAAAAGTGGGAGAAGATGGATGTCTCAGCCCAAGCAGAGAACTTTCCCTTCCTTAGCCTTTTTGTTCTATGTGGACCCTCAAAGATGCCCACACTCACATTGGAGAGAGGACCATCTCTTTACTCATTTCACCAAATGCTAATCGCTTCCAGAAACACCTTCACAGACACACTAGAAATATTATACTACCTTATCTAAGTATTACTTAACTTAGTCAAGTTAACACATAAAACTGACCATCCCATGATTCCTCAAAGCCATCCTCCACCACAGCAATGAGGGTGGGTCACAGGGAGTGGGCAAATCAGAATAATCTCCAAGACTTTTCTGATAGAGATACTGAGAAAAATAGTCTTTTGCTTCACAGCATGTGAAATAATGTAAAACTAAAACTGGCCATCTACCTATTTTGCAGTAAGAGAGAATGAAAGACAACCACGCAGACAGAGCAAAGAAAGATCTAGTGCTCTCTTGCCAGTGCCAAATCTTAATCTCTAGTCCTGAGTCTCTACCTCCTGTAGCTTTTCCTTCTAGTGAACTGCTGCAATACCCCTCTCAATAATGTACATCGGTATTTTTTTTTTATTACTCTAGTAGAATTAGGTTGGGGTCACCTAGAAGTAAAAGTGATTGGACATGTTGGTGCTTTCTTGTTATTGGAGCACCCTATGGATTAGAGGTGTAGTAGCATCAGTGTGGTTAGAGTGACTGCCATTGCGAGAACACATTTCTAACATGGTGGGGAGTCTGGATGTGTTTTCTCGTGAATCAGTGGAGATACAGAAGCTAGTATTTTGATAAACAAAGTTATCTTAAAAACCACTTTTTTAAATAAAGATTTTATTTATTCATTTGTCAGAGAGAGAGCCAGCGAGAGAGGGAACACAAACAGGAGGTGTGGGAGAGGGAGGAGCAGGCTTCCCGCTGAGCAGGGAGCCTAATGTGGGCCTCCATCTCAGGACCCTGGGATCATGACCTGAGCCAAAGGCAGACGTTTAACAACTGAGCCACCCAGGCGCCCCATCTTAAAAACCACCTTAACTTTGATCCACTGGTTATCAAAAGGTTACTTTAACTTTGTTGCCTAAATGAAGTTAATTGTTTTGACACAAAAACAGCTAAGAAAACAACGGTATCACTTCACATCTACTTGGATGGCTGTAATTTTTTAAAATACACAAAATAAAAAGTGTTGGCAAGGATATAGACAAACTGAAACCCTAGTGCTTTGATGGTAGGAATGTGAAAATAAATAGTGGCGTGTCTGCTGTGGAAAACAGTTTGGTGGTTCCTCAACAAGTTAAACATAAAATTTCCAATAACCCAGCAATTCCACTCTTATATATATACCCAAAAGAATTGAAAGCAGTGGAAGTAACTGCCCATAAGGCTACTGCAATAAATCACTACAAACTTGGTGACCTAAAACAATAGAAATTGTTTCTCACTGTTCTAACGGCCAGAAGTCTGAAGAAATCAAGGTGTCAGCAGGGCCACATTGCCACTGAAAGCTCTAGGGAAGGATCTTGCTTTACCTCTCCTAGTTTGTGATGGCTGTTGACATCCTTTCTTTAGCTTAACTAGAATAACTCAAGTCTATGCCTCCATGGCCTTCTCTGCGTGTCCCTGGGTGTAATTTTCCATCTCTTAGAAGGACCCTGGCATTGGATTTAGTGCCTACCCTAATCCAGTATGCTCTCATCTCATCCTTGCCTTAAGTACATCTCTAAAGATCTTATTTCCAAATAAGATCAATTCTGAGGTTCTAAGTGGGCATGAATTTAGGGGACACTAACGCAACCTTGTACACTAATGAAGAAATGGGCTGTGGCCTCAGACAGATTTGGATATAAAGTCCCAAATCTGCTTCTTTCTAACTCCGTGATCTTAGCAAGTCATGCCTCTCTGGTTCTTAACACTGGAAATGTTAATTATATTCGGTCATAATATTTGGATTTTTTAAAGATTTTATTTATTTGACAGAGATCACAAGTAGGCAGAGAGGCAGGCAGAGAGAGCGGGGGTAGGGGAGAGCAGGATCCCTGCTGAGAGCCCAATGCAGGGTTCAATCCCAGGACCCCAGGATCATGACCTGAGCTGAAGGCAGAGGCTTTAACCCACTGAGCCACCCAGGTGCCCCTGGATATGGTTTTAAACTTGTCTGATAATATATGTAAAAAAGTAAGGAAAATCAAGCAGTGGAAAAGAGATGACTCTTCATGGTTTGTTTGAAGACATTCTGAACAGTTGAATATTTAAAGTTGTAATATTTTGGTTTTTAGGTAATACAGACTAATAACGATAATGAATATATTGCTGAAATACATACCTGAGTTATTTTAAAATAATAAAAATTTAAAATAATTAATGGCATTATCAACGTCATCAAAACTCTTCACTAATCTCTCATTTCAAATTGTGAATATATTTCCTCTAAATAAATAGTAAGTTTGAAATGGTAGTGTCTTCTAATCACTTATGTGAGCTGAACTGCGTCCCTGAAAAATTCATATGTTGAAGCCCTAACACCCAGTACCTCAGAACATGACTGCACTTGAAGACAAACCTTCCTAGAGGTAATTAAATTAAATGAGGTCATTAGAGGGGTGCCTCGGTGGCTCAGTGGGTTAAGCCTCTACCTTCAGCTCAGGTCATGATCTCAGGGTCCTGGGATTGAGCTCCACAACGGGCTCTCTGCTCAGCAGGGAGCCTGCTACCCCCCCGCCCCACCACAGCCTGCATGTGATCTCTCTGTCAAATAAATAAAATCTTAAAAAAAAAAAAAAAAGATTTAAATGAGGTCATTAGAGAGGGCTCTAACCCAATATAACTGGTATCCTTAAAAGAGGAAGAATTTGAACACAGACACACACAGAGGAAAGACAATGGGAAGACACAGGGAGAAGACAGCCATCTGTAAGCCGAGTCCCCATAAAAAATCAACACTGCTGACACACTGACCTTGTACTTCTTGCCTCTAGAATAGTGAGCAAATGAATTTCTCTTCTTTAGGCGACCCACTCTGTGGTACTTTGTTATGGCAGTCCCATTTGCCATTCATTTATATATCGCACTAAAATCTGAGCATACTCAGAGTGTTCTCTTTCCTTAAGATGAACTATTCTCTGAAAATCGCTATGTGGATTGTAATGTAATTTTAATGAATATTACAATTTTCAGGGTAGGATCTAGTTAGAACAACAGCCTGAGAAATGGTGTCTCTTGGGACCTACAAATTATTACTATTTCTGGTATCTTCTCATTCATCTTTGTAAAAAACAATTTTTTTTTTTCCTGGAGTACAATCTCAATTTTCTTCATATGATGTTCATTGGTCACAAACTTCTTAATATTTTCATTTTGGCAATCTATCTTACCTTCACTTGACTAGGTGGCTGGGAATAGATTCTAAGTTCAAAGTCACTTCATCTTATACTTGGACTTTTCCTTTGTTTCATATAGCCCACTATTGTGGATAAGATGTCTGAGCTGATCCTTGTTCCTTTGTAAAGATCTTCTTCTGCTTCTATCTGAAAGCTTTTAGGATTTCCTTTTTATACTTAAGAGTTTTAAAACGTATTATCGACATGTTTCCAGGTGTATCTTTTAAAATATTTTTCTTCTTGGTTCTTCAGGGATTCTTTCAGTCTGAAGACTCTTTTCTTTAGCTCAAGAAAATTGTCTTCCATTATTTTTTTTTCTGCTTTCCAGATTCTGCTCCTTTATAGAATTTCTCCTAATGCTATACCTGCTAAATATACCACATTCTTTAAATTTTCTATCATATTTTCTTTAGTTCACTTATTTGTCTTTCACATTGCCAGTTGGTTTTTCAACCATGTCCTTTCTAGTTATTTATCATACCTACTGAATACCTAAATTTCTAACCACTCTTATTGCCTAACAGCTTTTTTTTTTTTTTTTTAACAGCAATGCTTGTTTTATGGGTCTAATTTCTTCTTCAATACTTATAAAGACACTAACTAGAATTTTTTATATTTTTATTTTTTTACATTTGCTTCCCACATGAATTGTTTCTGTCTCTTGTTGGTTGTTGCGTCAGTTAATCCTGATCTTTTTAATACTTTTTCCTCTTCCTGTGTGGGTTTTCTCTTCAGTTTGGTTGTCCTGTTTCCCTAGTAATCCTTTCATCTGAAGGGGAGGGTAGGTTTCACGTAGGGAGGTGACACCTGCCCATAGGCAGGATTCCTTGCAGGGTGGGTGGCCTGGGAACTAGTCAACAGGCAGACAGGGCTGTGTTTGAAAAAATAAGGACACAATGTATTCTGCTTAAACCATGAGTTCGGCTGCCTATTCTTTTCATTTCCTCTGTGTCTATTTTTGAGGACACAAACTGTTCCACCTCTCAGGATCAAACACCCCAACTAGAAACTGCTCAACAATCTGTTCCATTCTGGGGAGAAATATGGTGCTTAGCTTATTATCTTGAACCAGAAATTCTAAGTTAGTTTCTTTAACCTTATCAATTCTTTTTTTTTTTAAGATTTTATTTATTTATTTGACGGACAGAGATCACAAGTAGGTAGAGAGGCAGCCAGAGAGAGAGAGAGAGGAGGAAGCAGGCTTTCTGCAGAGCAGACAGCCCAACGTGGGGCTCGATCCCAGGACACTGGGATTCTGACCTGAGCCGAAGGCAGAGGCTTTAACCCACTGAGCCACCCAGGCGCCCCAACCTTATCAATTCTTTTTTAGGCATGGTTAAAGTGAGATAATACTCAGAGACTTTGCTTTGTATTCAATAGCAACAACAAAATTATCTTGCTGCTGCTGCTGCGGCTTCTTCTTTTCTTACTATTATCACCATCATCATCACGAAGGACTTTATTTTTTAGTTTTAGGTATATAGAAAAATTAAGTGTAAAGTAGAAAAAATTCCCATATGTCCCCTCTCCTGACAGAACATTTTCCTCTGTTACTTATGTTTTACATTAGTGTTAAATTTGTTACAGTTGATGAACCATTACCATGCATTTTTTAAAGTGAGGTATAATTGACATGTAAGTTTCATATGTAGCACACAGTGTTTAAATACATGTATATAGTGCAGAATGATCACAATTAGTCTAGTTAACATCTGTCAACATGTAATTTTTTTTTCTCGTGATGAGAAGTTTTAAGATCTACTCTTAGCAACTTTCTCAACTATGCAATACAGTATTATTACCTATAGTCACCATGCTGTAGAATACATCCTTCATGACTTATTTTATAACTAGAAATTTTTACCTTTGACCCCTTTCACTTACTTCACCTACCTCCCATTCACCACCTCTGGCAATCGCCAATCTGTTCTCTACATCTATGAGCTTGGTTTTGGTTATTTTTGTTTTTTTAGATTCCACTTCTAAGTGAGGCCATATGGTATTTCTTTTAAGGTCCATCCATGTTGTCTGTTACAAATGGCAAGATTTCCTTCTATTTTTTGGCTGAAATACTTTCCACTGTGTGTGTGTGTCTGTGTGTGTGTGTGTCTGTGTGTATACACATTTTCTCTATCCATTCACCTATCAATGGACATTTAGTTCGTTCCCCATATCTTAGCTACTGTAAATATTGTTGCAATGAATATGAAGGTGCCTATCTTTTTGAGTTAGTGTTTTTGTGTCGTTCAGATAAATACCAGAAGTGGAATTCCTGAGTCATATGGTAGTTCGATTTTTAAATTTTTTGAAGGAAAATCCAGTTTTTCATAGTGACTAAACTAATATACATTCCCATCAACAGTATACAGTATTCAACAGTATACAAGAATTCCTTTTTCTCCACATCCTTGCAAACATGTATTTCTTGTTTTTTTGACAACAGCTAACCTATGAAGTGACATCTCACTGTACTTTTGATTTGCATTTCCCTGATGGTTAATGATGTAAACACCTATTCAATATACCTGTTGACCATCCGTATGTCTTCTTTGGAAAAATGTCTATTTAGATCCTCTGCCCATTTTAATTGGATTATTTGGCTTTTGCTATTGAGTTGTATACCATTACCTTGCATTTTTATAGCACTTTATTGTTTACAAAATCCTTTAGTTATGTCTTTTAATCATCAGATAGCAGGTGTCCAGTAAATACTTTTGGATCATTGAATGAATTAAGCAGCTGTGTATGAGCTACAACTGGGTTGTAATTAAATGCAGATGGCAGGACAAAAATATTAAAATAACTATTCTTTTTAAACTTAGCATCTATCATTTGCTAAATTACATCTTCCAGACTACTAGTAATTCCTTGGTATCTTATACGGTTGATTTGCCTCAGTGGAGGGAGAACTTGGTACCTAGAATATTCCCTCCCTCTGGCTCACGAGGCAATATGACTAAGCATATAATCATAATAAAAAAAAGTTTTAAATGCCTAAAATTATACTTTACTGAAATATTGTTTTCACAACTCCACTAATTATAGTGACCTTCTGACATAAGTTATTAAAATGGTTTTATTAAAAATATGTTCTTTGTATTACCCACACCTGAATCATGTGAAACATTGCTTTTAAAGATCTTCTCTGTGCTAAGAAAGTATATTCTAATTAGCCAATATTTTTGCTAAGATTTTAGGGAGCAACCAGAGGAAGAAAATGCTCAGATATTAAAAGACTAATAAGATATCTTATACTACATAAATCCTCCACATAAATAGCATCAGTGGTTTGTAGCTAGCATTTTCTACTTCCATATGCAGGATTCTCTGAGGGAAAACAAAAAGTATTCACTCCATAGAGACTGATCTAAAAGCTGATCTTTCATTGGGTTGAAATCCAACTGCAATGGCATCTCAGAGATTCAGAGTCTAACCCTGTTGTTACTACTACTTATCTAAAGCCCTTAACTCTTACAAAATTTATCCAGCAAGTGGGAAGAGGGTCCCTATCTTGATTCCTGAGGAAAAGACTTTTGCTATGTTGTGGCCCATACTCAAGAGACCACTAGAGAAAAATATATAGCAATAGTAAAATAAGGAAACTATCATTCTTTTCTTTTCATGTATGTTCTGTATGTCATGGGCTGATTACAAAGTAATCAGGATGTCCAAAAAAGAACTACCTATGAGTTCCAGAAGAGCAAGGAATATCAGAATAATATGAAGCCTGGGAAGACTGAAGTATAAAAGTGGGCATAAAGAAGCCCACTCCAGCAGACCTAGAGATTATTCTCATCTTCATCCGTCATAACCTTGGCAAAGGAACCCAGAAAGATTTGGTAGGAAGGAAATGAGTTTGTCAACTTCATACGCTGACTACTAATCTAATGTTGTTAGGCAGTAAGTTTTTACCCATTAACTTCTTAATATAAGCTAAAAACCTTGACATGATATAAGGTTTAGCCCCAGTTCCCTCATAAATCTTTAAAAAGCGTAACAGAAGAATATTCCTTAGCACTGCAAAGAATATTAAGAATAACTATCTTAAACTAGTATACATTACTTTTATAATCAAGGATAAACTAGATACATTACTTTTATAATCAATGATAAAACTTTGTTCTGATAATTCTGGCCAAAGCATTTAATAAAAAACCTAAACAAAAGTATAAAAGAGAAAAAAAAGACACAGACACATGCATACACTTCCAAATTCAGTCCACTTGCAGATCCAAAGAGTGCTGTAACCTAGCTACAGCCTCTCTTAAGCACGGGATGAAAGTAATTGAGGAAGACTCAAGGAAATGGAAAGATATTCTCTATTCATGGATTGGAATTAACATTGTTGAAATGACCATACTACCCAAAACCATCTTTAGATTCAATGCAATCCCTATCAAAATTCCAGTGGCAACCTTCACAGAAATAGGAACAATAACCCTAAAAGTCCTATGGAACTACAAAAGACCTCAGATAGCCAAAACAATCCTGAGAAAGAACAAAATTGGAGGCCTCAAACTGATTTCAAGTTGTCTTAAAAAGATATAGTATCAAAACGGTATGGTGTTGGCATAAAAATACTCATAATCCAATGCAACAGAATGGAGAGCCAAGAAATAAACCCATGCATATGAACTCAACTAATCTTTAACAAGGGTACCAAGAATACAGAATGGGGAAACACTGACCTTGTCAATAAATGGTGCTGGGACAACTGGATAGCCACATGCAAAATAATGAAGTTAAAACCATGTTTTACACTATATACAAAAACTAACTCAAAATAAAGTCTAAAACATAAGACTTGGAACTCTGTAACTTCTAGAAAAAAACAGGGAAAACCTTGACATTACATTAGTCTCAGCAATTTATTTATTTATTTATTTTTGGGGGGGGGGGGATTTGACACCAAATAAACAAATAGGGCTACATCAGCCTACAAGGCTTCTGGGGGCACCTGGGTCAGTGGGTTAAAGCCTCTGCCTTCAGCCCAGGGTCCTGGGATCGAGCCCTGCATCAGGCTCTCTGCTCAGCAGGGAGCCTGCTTCCCTTCCTCTCTCTCTGCCTGCCTCTCTGCCTACTTGGTACCTAGAATATCAAATAAATAAATAAATAAATATCTTTAAATATCAATAAATATCAATAAATATCAAATATCAAATAAATAAATAAATATCTGTCAAATAAATAAATAAATATCTTTAAAAATAAAATAAAAATTAAAAAACTTCTGCACAGAGAGGAAAAAATCAACAAAATTAAAAGCAACTTACAGGAAAAGTATTCAAAAAGACCTCATATAACTCAATAGCAAAACTGAAAAAAAATACAATTTCAAAATGGGCTAAAACCTAAAAAGACATTTTCTAAAAGGACTACAAATGGTAAACAGGTATATGAAAAAGCTCTCAATATCACGCATCATCAGAGAAATGCAAATCAAAACCAGTTATCACTTCACATCTGTTAGGACTACTGGTACTAAAAGACAAGAAATTGCCAAGTGTTGACAAGGATGTGAAGGAAAGGAAATCCTTTTATACTGTTGGTAAGAATATAAAACTGTACAGCTTTTATGGAAAACAGCATGGGGATTCCCAAAGAAATAAAAATAAAACTACCATAAAATTCAATAATCCCTCTTCTGGGTAAATAGCCGAAGGAAATAAAATCAGGATTTTATTTTATTTTTTTTTAAGATTTTATTTATTTACTTGAGAGAGAGACAGTGAGAGAGAGCATAAACGAGGAGAAGGTCAGAGAGAGAAGCAGACTCCCCATGGAGCTGGGAGTCCGATGCGGGACTTGATCCCGGTACTCCAGGATCATGACCTGAACTGAAGGCAGTCGTCCAACCAACTGAGCCACCCAGGCGTCCCTAAAATCAGGATTTTAAAGCAGTATCTGCACTCCCATGTTCACTGCAGCTTAATTCACAGTAGCTAAAATACTTAATCTAAATATCTACTGATGGACAAAAAAATTATGGTATATATACACCTACAAACATCCACACTAATGGAGTATCTAAAAAAAGGAGATCCTGGCACATCTGCAGCAACATGAACTTGGAGAAAATTGTGCAAAGTGAAATAAATCAGACACAGGGGGGAAAAAATACTGTATGATTCATTTATATGTAGAATCTAAAAAAGACAAACTCTAAGAGTAGAATGGTTGTAGTCGGGTTGGGGGGGCAGGGAATGAGGAGCTGTTGGTCAAATGATACAAAAAGTCAGTTATAAGATTAATAAGATCTAAAGATCTAACATACAACATGATTAGAGTTAGTAATATTGCATAGTGCACTTGATATTTACTAAGAGAGTAAATCTTAAGTGTTCTTACCATACATCCAAAAAAAAAAAAAAATTGGTAACTATGTGAGGAAATGAATGTGCTAACTTGTGTGGTAATTGCTTCCCAATGTATACATGTTAAATTATCAAGTTGTAAACCTTAATAATAAAATGATGTACTTCATACTAAAAGCATGATTTATGAAAGAAAAAAATCATAAATTAGACTTCATCAAAATTTAAAACTTCACTCTTAAAAAGACCCCATTAAGATGATGAAAAGGATACCAAAGACTAGGAAAAAATATTCCAAACCACATACCCAAAATATGACTCCTATCTAAAATAAATTTTTCCAGAGTGCCTGGGTGGCTCAATGGGTTAAGCCGCTGCCCTCGGCTCAGGTCATGATCTCAGGGTCCTGGGATCGAGTCCCGCATCGGGCTCTCTGCTCAGCAGGGAGCCTGCTGCCTCCTCTCTCTCTCTCTGCCTGCCTCTCTACCTACTTGTAATCTCTCTCTGTCAAATAAATAAATAAAATCTTTAAAAAAATAAAATAAAATAAATTTTTCCAGGGGTGCCTGCCTGGTCCAGTCAGACTCTTGACCTTGGGGTTTTAAGTCTGAGCTCCACGTTAGGTGTAGAGATTACTTAAAAAAGCAAAATCTTTAAAAAAACATTTTTAGAAATAATAAAATACATTTTTTATTTCTAGCTTTACTGAGATATAATTGACATGTATTTTAATAGTTCTAGATTATATATTTTATATATATTTATATATTTTAAGATTGTATATATTATGTATAATATATATATATATAATAATGATTTTATTTATTTAGGGGAGAGAGGGACAGAGAGAGAGAGCACAAGCGTGGGGGGGGGGCAGAGGGAGAAGCAGACTCCCCGCTGAGCAGGGAGCTGTGCAGGGCTCGATCCCAGGACCCTGAGATCATGACCTGAGCTAAGGCAGAAGCTTAAGTGACTGAGCCACCCAGGCATCCCTAGCCGTATGTAATTTTTTAAATGATAAAAAATCAACATTTAAAAAAAAATCCAAATAGAAAATGGTCAAAAAACATGAAGAGATACTGCACTGACAAAGATCTATGGATGACAAATAAACATATGAAAAGATATTCAACATCATTAGAAAATACAAATAAAATTATGAGATAACACTATCTATTCAAACAGATTTTAAAAAGGTGAAAATAGCAAATGCTGCTGCTGATGTGACAAAACTGGTTATCTCATACTGATAGTGGTAATGTGAAACAGTACAGCCACTCGAAAATAAGTTTAGCAATTTCTTTAAAAAAAAGTTACCATATGTATTTCTGCACATTTATTCCAGTGAAATAAAAACTTAAATTTACATAAAAACAGGTACACAATACTATACTTTTAGCACAGTGATACCAAAGAACACTACTCATGACAGAAATAAATGAACTATTGGTCTATCTAACAACTTCGGTGGTTCCCAAGGACATTATGCTGAGTGAGAAAAGCCAAAGGTCATATATTCGATAAGATTCCATTGATATAACAATCTGTAGGTGACAATATTATAGTGATGAAAATAAGTGAGTAGTTGCCAGAACTTAAGACTAGAAGGCTGGGGAAAAAAAAAAAAAAAAGACTAGAAGGCCAGGTGATGGAAAGCGGTGAGCTGATAGGAGTATTAAGAGGGAGCATAAAGAAGAGCTTTGTGGCCATCTTGGTTGCAGTGGTGGTTACATGTAATAAAGTAACATGGAATCATACACATTATTCTCATCCAAATTATGTTTTGGACATTGTACTATAGTATATAATATGTAACGATTAGGGACAACTGAATGAATGGTACATCCATTCATCAAGTGAATGGATAAAAAAACTGGAATACTATTAAACAATAAAAATAATTACAAGCCTCACAGGTTTTTGTGGGAGATGTCCATGATGGATTAATGGATATTGAATTTATTCTCTCTGCACTATGTACTAGCAAAATATTAAACATAATTATGTGGAGGCATTGGACAACAGTGCAGGGCTCCAATTCTTGAAAGGCATAAGGTTAGCTCCACATGCTTTAGGGCACTTTGCAAAACTGAGCACAGGGAGTGGAATTCAAACAGAGCAGCAGTCTCATGGGGCAGTGAAAACAGACTGTAATATGGGCTACTGTTGAGAGAGCTGGAATTGCAGAGATACCAAATACGGAGCTGCATTGAAAACAGAGCTCCAGAAGCCTGCATGGTGCCCAAGAACAGTGTTGTGTAATAGAACTTTCTGTAATGATGGAAATATGTATTTTTTGCAAAGATGGAAATATTTAATGTGCTGTCCAGTATGACAGCACCACTATTATATGGCTACTGAGCACTTGAACTGTGGCATGTACAAGTAAGGAACTAACATTTTGTTTAAATTTAAATAGCTACAACATGCGGTTTGCCCTAGAGTTTGACTGAATAAATTGCAAATATGCAGGGCAAAATTCAATGAGGTCTTTCTGTATCTGGCTTATTTCCCTTAGCATAATACAGTCCAGATTGATCCATGTTGTTGTGAATGGCATGACCTCCTTTTTAAAAACTATATTGTGCAGATATATGCCACAATTTATCCATTCATCTGTTGGCAGTTTGTTTCTCTATCTGGACTGTTGTGAATTATGCTGAAATGAATACGGGAGTATTCAAATAGCTCTGATTTCTTCTCCTCTGGATATATACCCAGAAGAGTGATTACCCAATTGCATGGTAGTTCTATTTTTAAAATTTTTTTTTTTTTAAGATTTTATTTATTTGGGCGTCTGGGTAGCTCAGTGGGTTGAGCCATTGCCTTCAGCTCAGGTCATGATCTCAGGGTCCTGGGATCGAGTCCCGCTTCGGGCTCTCTGCTCAGCAGGGAGTTTGCTTCCTCCTCTCTCTCTCTCTGCCTGTCTCTCTGCCTACTTGTGATCTCTCTCTGTCAAATAAATAAATAAAATCTTCTTTTACTTTTTTTTAAAGATTTTATTTATTTATTTGACAGAGAGAGATCACAAGTAGGCAGAGAGACAGGCAGAGAAGCAGGCTCCCTGCTGAGCAGAGAGCCCGATGCGGGACTCGATCCCAGGACCCTGAGATCATGACCTGAGCCAAAGGCAGCAGCTTAACCCACTGAGCCACCCAGGCGCCCAGATAAAATCTTTAAAAAAAAATTTTATTTATTTATTTGACAGAGAGATCACAAGTAGGCAGAGAGGCAGGCAGAGAGAGAGAAGGAAGTGGGCTCCTAATGCGGGGCTCCATCCAAGGACCCTGAGATCATGACCTGAGCCAAAAGCAGAGGCTTAACTCAGCCATCCAGGTGCCCCTATTTTTAATTTTTTGAGGAACCTCTATACTGTTTTCCATAAAGGCTGTACGACTCTACATTCCTACTAACAGGGTTCTCTCTTCTCCAATCACATCTACACTTATCTTTTATCCTTTTGATAACAGCCATCCTAACATGTGATAACTCTGTGATTTTGATCTGCATTTCCCTGATTAGTGATGTTGAACATCTTTTCATGCATCTGGTTGGTCATTTTTGTTTTCTCTGGAAAATTATCTCACTTACAGGTTGAATCTAGAAAAGTTGAACTCATAAAAGCAGAGTAGAACGGTAGTTCCTGGGGGCAGGGAAGTGGAGGAAATCAGGAGATGGCTGTTGAAAGGGTACAAAGTTGTAGCTATGTAGGATGAGTAAGTTTTGGAGATCTAATGTGCAGTATGATGACTACAGTTAATACAGTATTATATACTGGAAATTTGCTGACAGCAGATTCTAGGTGCTCTTGTCACACATGAGAACATACATGAAATGGAAATTAAGGAGACACATGTGCTAACTAGTTTGACTGCAGTAATGGTTTTACTATGTATATCAAAACACCATGTTACACACTTTAAAGATACACAATTTTTATTAAAAGCAAACAAAAAGGGCACCTGGGTGGCTCAGCAGGTTAAGTCTCTTCCTTCAGCTCAGGTCATGATCTCAGGATCCTGGGATGGAGCCCTACATTGGGTTCTCTGCTCAGCGGGGAGCCTGCTCTCCCCCCCCCTCACCTGCCTCTCTGCCTACTTGTGATCTGTCAAATAAATAAATTAAATCAAAAAAAAAAAAAAAAAAAAAAAGCAAACAAAAAAAACTTTGTGAGGCCTGAAAGAATTACCAGGAGCTGTGAGCTGAAAGAATGGCAAAATGTAGATACATTTCTCACAAACTCGAGAGCCCTTGTTGAACCACCCAGGCTTTTACTTTAGACACAGAAAGTCCACACTTCAGGAAAAGCTACTCTACATTTAGAAATGGTTTGTCAACCTCGGCATTACTGACACATTTTAATGGGGATTAATTATCTGGCATGCAATGTTGGAAGTGGGAGTGTCTGTTCACTGTGCAAGGTTTACCAGCCTTCCTGGACTCTACAGTAGTGCCAGTAGCACCCACACAAATTCTCACTATAACGATCAAAATTGTTTCCAGGGGCATCTGGGTGGCTAGCCAGTTAAGCATCTGATTCTTGGTTTCAGCTCACGTCATGATCTCAGGGTCCTGGGATTAAGCCCTGCATCAGGCTCTGCACTCAGTATGGAATCTGTTTAAGATTCTTTTCTCCCTCTGTCCCTACCCCCCCCCCCAATTCATTCTGTCTCTCTCTCTCAAACAAATAAATAAGATCTTAAAAAGAGGGACACTTGGGTGGCTCAGTGGACTAAAGCCTCTGCCTTCGGCTCAAGTCATGATCCCAAAGTTCTGGGATCGAGCCCCACATTGGGCTCTCTGCCCAGCAGGGAGCCTGCTTCCTTTCTTCTCTCTCTGCCTGCCTCTCGGCCTACTTGTGATCTCTGTCTGCCAAAAAATAAACTGAATATTAAAAAAAAAAAAGAAAGAAAGAAAAACCAGAACCATTTCTAGACATTGCCAGATGTTTACTGAATCATAAAATCACCCTAGGTGAGAATCACTCTCTAGAGTAACAGCCAATCTGAAACTATCCTACAGACCAAAACAAATTCTCAACAGGATCACGCTGATCAATAATAAAGTAACCCCTTAAATAAAATTCTTTAGAGGGGAAAAAAAACCTCAGTAATAAAGTTTATTTCCAGTAATACATGTATTAAGAGGTCAACAATTTCCCTACTTTAAAAAAAGTATAAAGCTAGACAAAATGGTCAAAAGCTATCATTTCAAGGCACCAGAAACCAACCTGGGGTAAATACTAGGTTAAGAACATTTATTCCTGAAAAAACAGCTAAAGCTCTGGGGGAAAGTAAAAAAAAAAAAAGCTGGAGCCTATGGGATTCTTTTTTTTTTTAAGATTTTTATTTATTTATTTGTCAGAGAGAGCGAGCGAGCGAGCGAAAGCACAAGCGCACAAGCGGCCAGAGGTAGAGAGAGAAGCAGGCTCCCTGCCAAGCAAGGAGCCCGATGCAGGACTCGATCCCAGAACCCTGGGATCATGACCTGAGCCAAAGGCAGTGGCTTAACCGACTGAGCCACC
Organism: Mustela nivalis; assembly: GCF_964662115.1. Lineage (NCBI taxonomy): Eukaryota > Metazoa > Chordata > Mammalia > Carnivora > Mustelidae > Mustela > Mustela nivalis. Next base: position 13,043,527 of record NC_139023.1, on the reverse strand, counting down.
CAGGAATCCCATGCCTATGGGATTCTTGAGTGAGGTTTTCATTCTACCCAAGTTGGTCAGTAAGGATTATATCTTTAACAGGCTATGGCTGACTACAAAAACCAACAACTCTGCCCTAAAAGGGAATGGACTTGATTCAGTGCTGTGGTGTAAATCTATAGCTTTGTCAGTTAATGTGCAGGAAATCAGTCAGGAATGGCCATGGAACCTGTAGTTACTAGCTAAAAGTTACAGTCCCAGTTCTTAGAAAGTTAACAGAGCTGCCAGAAATTTACTTAGATGATCCTGGAAACAAGACAGACACATAAGAGCTAAGATAGATCTGTACACATACTATCTAACTCAGAAATGAAGCAAACACAGGAGAGATGCGAAAGAGGATGGCAAAAAGTAAAAGCCAAGGAAGATTTAAGAACAATACTGAATGTATCTCCCCTCCCCCTCATCCCACACAGGGAGCAATTAGCAGAAGGTAGAAAGTCTACAGACTCAAAGTGTCAATATGTCAACCTCTGTTTAATCATCAGCCAACTACTAAACTATATAAAAATAGAGGCTATCCCTACAGAGCCAGGATTAAACACTTAAATAAAGAATTTTAAAAACTGAGCAGAAATACCACAGGGGCAACAGAGTCCATAGTTTGAGTCCAGGAGAGATCATAAATTAAGAAAAAAAAGAAACCCCAGACATAAAACATAACCAAGAATTGCTACAATACCTAAAAGGTCTAATTTTCAACCAAAAATTATTAGACATGCAAAAAACAGACAAATATGAAAAATACTAAAGGGAAAAAGGCAGTCACTAATGATAACTGAGTCTGTATGAACCTAGGTGTTAGATTAACAAAGACTACAATAGGGTATTAAACACATTTATATAATTAAAGGGAAGTATGTTAAAAATGAATCAACAAAATTGGAAATCTACATAAACTATAAAAAGAACCAAATTTAAATTCTAGAGTTAAAAAAGCACAATTACTGACATTAAAAATAAAAATCATTTACATGAGCTCAAACAGCAAATATGCGATAGCAGAGAATCACTGATTTCGAGACGTTATCAATAGAAAGTATCCAAAGAATTAAAAGAAAAAAGATTTTAAAAAGGAATAGAACATCAGAAATCAACATATGTGTAGTGAGTCAGAGGAGGAAAGAAAAAGGAGAAAAAAACTTCTGAGTAATAGCCCAAAAGTTCCCAAATTTGATCAAAAACATTAACATTCAGATGCAAACAGCTCACCAAATTCCTAGGAGAATAAATACAAAAAGAATCTAGAATCTATACCAGAGTCAAAATGATAAAAGGCAAAAAAATCTTCAAAGGAGCCAGAAAAACAGGACTCATCACACAGAACAATGTAATTAAGAATGGACTTACTAGAAATGAAGGAGGACATAGGTAATGGAAAAACAAAGTCAATATGCTCAAACAACAACAAAAACCATAAACCCAAAATGATCTATCAAGTAGAACTATCATTCAGAAATGAAGTCAAAATAAAAGCATTCCCAGATACACAAAAATTAAGAGAATATGTTGCTAATAGATTTACCCTATAAAAGGTACTAACGTTCGTCAGGCTGGAAGGAATAATGCCAGGCAAGTTAGATGTACAGGAAGGAATGAAGAATACCAAAGACAATCAATATAAAAGACTGTTTATGTTTTTTCTCTTTTCTTAATTAAAAAAAAATAATTCAAAATAAAAATTATGACACAAAATTGTTGAACTATATAAATACACATAGTCAGATATATGCATATTAAACAATGAAATAGTATAAATTAAAAGAAAAAAGAAATGAAGCTAAGAAAATGCAAAATTGCTAAGTTTTACTGAAATGAAGTCAGTAGTAACCTGACTTAAGATAAACTTAATCTGACCAAGATAAACTTAAAGATATAGACATCTCTATAGCAACCGATAAAATAATACCTCAACGTATATATTCAGTGGATTTAAAATGGTACACTATAAAGACTGCTAACCCCAATAAAGCAAGAAGAAACAGTTATAATAAAAACAAAAAACTCCTCCCCAATGTCCATAACCCCACCCCCCTTCTCCCAACCCCCCTCCCCCAAGCAAAACTCCTTAAGACATATAGAAAACAAAAGAGCACATATAAATTCAATCTTACCAATATTTACATTAAATAAGTAGATTACATATTCCAATCAAAAGGCAGAGCCTATTACATTGGATTTTTTTTTAAGATTTTATTTATTTATTTGCCAGAGAGAGAGAGCGAGCGAGCGAGCACAGGCAGGCAGAGTGGCAGCAGAGGCAGAGGGAGAAGCAGGCTCCCTGCTGAGCAAGGAGCCCGATGTGGGACTCGATCCCAGGACTCTAGGATCATGACCTGAGCTGAAGGCAGCCACTTAACTAACTGAGCCACCCAGGCATCCCTTACACTAGATTTTAAAAACTCAAGATCCAACTATGTGCTTTCCATAAGAGACACATCTTAAATTAAGACATAATAAATTAATGTTAAAAGGACAGAAAAAGATACATCAGATGAATGGTATACATAAGACAGTTGAAGTAGCTATATTAACATCAAACAAAATAAACTTTAAGATTAAAAAAATTACTAAAAGATACTTCATAATGATAAACAGTTCAATACAGCAGTAAAACAATGATAAATTTTGAATATGAACCTAACAAAAGGATCAAAATAGATGAAGGAAAAATTGACAGATATAAAAGAAACATATTTAATAGGCAGAATCAGAGGTATCAATACTCCTTTATCAGTAATAGAAAGAAAAACTACACAAAAATCAGGAAATATATGGAAGACTTACACAACACTATCAACCAAAAGACAGAGAATACCCCACCCAACAGCAACAGAACACACATTAGCTTCTAACACAAGGAAAATTCTCAAAGACAGACCATATTGTTGACCATAAAATATCATCAATAAATGTTAAAGGACTGAAAGTGTACAAATGATGTTTTCCGCATACATCAGAGGCCAACAAATCCCACTTACAGGCTAAAAACAGATCACTGACTGCATTTTGTATATGAAGTTTTATTGCAACATAACCATACCTATTCATTTATTTATTGTCTATGATGCTTTCATGTTTCAGGGGCAGAACTGAGTTGTTGCAGTATCAACCATACAGCTGCAAAAGTTAAAACTTGAGTTGGTTTAGAAAAATCAAATCTGGAGAACTTCCAAATATTCAATTTACAAGAAACACTTCCAAATAACTCACTGGTAAATGAGGGCCTCACAAGAAAAAATTTTAAAGTACCTTGAATTAAATGACATATCAAATGAAGCTTTCAATGGTTGAAACAGGAAGGAAGAAAATTCTAAATTAAAGAATCTAAACATTCACCTTAAGCAGCTAGGGAAAAAAAGGGCAAATTAAACCCAAAGCAGAATACAGTAAATCATAAAGATTCCTTATTTATTTATTTATTTATTTGTAAGAGAGAGAAAGGAAGATGGACAGGGAGAAGGAGAGAAGCAGATGTCTCGCTGAGCACGGAGCACACCTCAATGAGGCGCTCAATCTACAACTCCCAAGATCATGAGCTGAAACCAAGACTCCCAACACTACACTTATTAAGTCACCCAAGTGCCCCAGAATGCACTAAATTATAAAGAGCAGATCAAAAATGAATGGAATAGAAATACAAAGAGAGAAAAATCAATTAAACGAAGTTAATTTTTTTTAAATTTTATTTATTTATTTAACAGAGAAAGAGAGATCACAAGTAGGCAGAGAGGCAGGCAGAGGGGGAAGTGGAAGCAGGCTCCCCCTGAGTAGAGAGTCTGACCCGGGGCTCGACCCCAGGACCCTGAGATCATGACCTAGGCCAAAAGCAGAGGCTTTAACCCACTGAGCCACCCAGGCACCCCAAAAGTTAATTATTTTAAAAGAACCATTGATAAAAGCTTAGCAAAAAATGACCAAAAAAAGAAAAAGGGAAAAAAAGTAATTATACAGCAAAATTTGTGCTTCAGATACTGTACTATTTTTATATTAATTTGGGTATTTTAAGATTATTTTGTCAAATCTCAAAAAAGCTTGAGAGAAAATATAAAATTTCACACAAATCAAGGTAAAACTTTAGAGATATGCAAATTCTTTAAAAAATAAACCTACCAAAACTAAAGAGATAAGAAATCTGGATATTCTGGTACTTATTAAAGAAGTTAAAGCCATAATTAAAAATTTCCCCACAAAGAAAACCCCAGACCTGGACGGTTTTACTGTTAATTCTTTGTAACACTTAAGAAGGAAATGTTACCAATCTATTACAAACCCTTCCAAGGATTACAAAAAGAAGAAACAGGAATGCCTGGGTAGCTCAATTGGTTAAGCCGCTGCCTTTGGCTCAGGTCCTGATCCTGGTATCCCAGCACAGAGTCCCACATCAGACTCCCTGCTTAGCTTCTCCCTCTAACCCTACCCCCTCATGCTCTCTCTCATTCTCTCTCTCTCAAATAAATAAATACAATCTTTAAAAAAATTTTAAAAAAAGGAACAGTGTTCACAGAGACTACTACTCAGAAATAAAACATGAATGTACTGATATACATACTATGGTGGAAGAAACTTAGACACTGTGTTGAATGAAAGTATATTTTATGAGTCATTTATATCAAGTTCTAGAATAAGCAAAACCTCTCCACCATGATAAAGAAGAACAGTGGCCCAGGGTCCAAGTCAGGTTAGCAGGAATTGAATTGGACAGAACAGGAACTTCCTGAAGTGGCAGAAGTTTTGTGGGTTACTTAGTTTAAGATGTACTTGCCAAGAACCCACTGAACTGTCAGATCTATGCATCTGACCATTTGTAAGTTACATCTATAAAATAAATGCTTCACTTAAAAAAATAATCAAGCCATTGCAGATAACTGACCAAAAATCTGGCCAGTCCAGGTAAAGATGGAGACACATCTAGTCCTATAACTCTTGACTTAGGAAAGCAAATATAACCAGTTTCTCTAGTGATAAAAGTTTATTCATATACTAAATTCTGCAACTTCTTACAGAAACACTGAGAAGTTAATAGACAATGTCTTAGCAAGCCTCAAAAAAAAATGAATGTGCACGATTTTTTTAATAAAAGCAACAGTGAACACATACTGTTAAATTACATGACAAATGAAACTAAGATTTTCAAGTTAATATGAAAATACCTATTAAAATGACTTCAAAAATAGCTGCTAGCAATTTGTGACATTTAGCCATTTTTCTCCCCTAAATCTACATATTTTCAGTGCATCTGGTCATATTAAGAAGAAAGCCTGAGTTATTTTTAAATGATCTTTCACACTGACTTTCCCTCTAATAGAAAGATGAGTGCTAAGCAGAAGCATCATTGTGAAACCTGAAGGTTTCAGAGAGAACTTGATCCTGCCGACATTTTGATTTCAGGACAGTGAGACAATAAATTTTTATTTTTAAGCCACCAGTTTGTACTATTTTGTTACGAAGCCCTAAGAAAGTAATACAAATGTACTATTTATATATATCACAATTCTCATTATTGGATTATTTCATTAGTGACTTAAAAACATTTAGAAAAGATTAAATGAATGAACATATTAATCAAATCTCTCCTAAAAAAGAAATGTCCTATATTTCATTCACTGTGACAGCTGATTCTTTTCCTGTTATTAAAATACTATGAATATGGGCATCACTACAGACTATGTGTACATTTGTAGAAAAATCAGAAGACACATGGGAGTTTGAAATGTTTATCAAAGAACACACAAAACTGAATAAAATTTTTATTTTAAAATATATCACAAATAATTATAAAGATAAATGTCTCAACTGCACAAACTTTTATATATTTACGTGTATGTGTATATATATGTGTCCACATATATACACACACAATATATATACATACACAAGTATTTAAACTTTGCTTCATCTTTCATCTTTTTATCTGAGTAAAAAGAAGCACACTTTCCTCATTCAGGAGATTTTTGATGTTGTAATAATTACCTAGAAGGAAAGTGGTAAGAAAAAAAAATTATTTCCATAGACATCATTTCCTTTTGACTAAATATTTAGCTATCACTAAGGCAGTTACAGTATATAGTACCAAATTTTTTCTTAAATCAGTTCATCTAACCTAAAGTAAGTTTTATTCAACTCCATGAACTAAAAAATCCAAGAGTTAACCATCACCTGTGATCCAGACAAGGTTTGAAAGAAATGAAAATCTCACATCATTCTGATAATGAATGCAAAGGTGAATTAGACGAGGGTGAAGAAGAGAAAATTTCTGTATATTCAAACTAATACATGCTAAGATTAACTGAGTTACAATAAATGAAATGTGTTCACAACAGTTCTGGTACATGCTAAGGACTATATAAACATTGCTATTATTATTATTATTATCTTCTTTCATTGGAATGTAAGCTCTGTAAGGACAGGGAGTTTTCCTCTATTTTGCTCACTTATGTATCCTATACTCTGAGAGCAGTGCTTAACAGATTCTCTGTCGAATGATGAATAAATAAATGAACAAATTAAAAGTTCTCTTTCCAGAGGCTTGTGCTCTTTAATAGCTGATGAAAAACACTATTCTGTATGTTTAAAATAATCTACTAAAAATTGCTTGACTACATAATGTCTTATAGATAATATAGCAGAAATAATTTTCCTCCTACCCTAGACACAACTAAATCTTTATACACTTTGCAATAAGCAATTCTTATCCAATTTTCACATACCCATATACTAACATACTTACCTAAAGACAAAATCAAAATATGCATTGTCATGAGTCACATGACATTTTATTTTGACCCGTGTGGCTTCCATTTGCATGGTACTCATGCGCAACTATATAAATATTTTAACTATATGAAAGAAGATTGTCTTTATTTTCCTTACCTGAAGGAACATAGAACGAATCCCCAGTTGTTATTATATAAGGTGTTTCATGTAAGGTACATAAAAGGTCACCAAAGTTAACATAAAAAACCTGTAAAATTAAAAATTAAAATCTCATTTCAAATCGAACCACCACCACAACACGGTACAAAAAAACTTAAAGGAATGCAGTACGCAGAATCATAACCCTCCAAAGATGTCCACACTCTAATCTCCAGAATTTATTTTGTTACATGACAAAAGGGACCTAGAGACTGGGAGATAGGTTAAGTCTGGATTATATAGTTGGGCCTCTTCTAATCACGCAAACCGTTAAAAGTGGAGAGTTTCTCCTGGAAGCAGAAGAGAGATGAAGCAGAGGGAAACCAGAGAAATTCAAAACATGAAAAGGACAGACTGTTGCTAGCACTGAAGATAATAGGACCATGGGTCAAGAAATACAGGCTATTTCTAGAAGCTGAGAATGAACTCTGGCCAACAGCCAGCAAGGAAATGGGAGCCTCAGCCCTACAATATGGAACTGAATTCTGCCAACAACCTGAATAAACCTGAAAGCAGATTCATCCTAAGAGTCTCCAGAGAGGGATACAGAGCTCCCAACATCTTGATTCCAGCCCTTTGGTACTCTCAACAGAAGACTCGGCCAAGCTTACCAGGGTTCTAATCAATATAACTGTAAGATAATAAATAGATCTTGTTTTAAGTCAATGAATTTATAGTAATTTGTTAAAACAGCAATAGAAAACAAACACTGGAAAAAATTTCTTTTGTTCTTATTATTTAACAGCTTATGAAAATTCAGAACCACTGTAAATAATATCACTTAGCTATACTACAAAATAGCTTGGTCTTATATACACCTCTTCAAAGGTTACATGGTTGGGACAAGTAATTCAATCACCCCACCAAAGAGAGGACAAAAAGTAAAACAAATAAATGGTACATTTAAGCAAATATCAACAAGAAAGTAAAAGAGAATAAATCTAATTCTCAATCATAAAGACTTCCATATTCATAGTCACGGCAAATTTTACATTTTATACATAGGTAGCACCCAAGTGATGATTTGGTTTTGGGACAACTAGAAAAACCGAAAGCCTTCCAACATTCAGATTCAAATTTTGAGATTCAGCCATCAAAAATATTTTGCCTCAGAGAATTACTCCTCCTCTTCCACCCCCTTCTCTTATTTTTTTTTTAACACTTTGTAAAATGAGCCTTAAATACCAGAAAAACGATAGCAGCTAGCACTTATATAGCACTTACTCCTTGCCAGTCACTATTCTGAGCACCTAATTTACATTCATTTTATGTATGTAAGTAGCAGTGAGACAGGTACTATTTTAATAGTTTTATACAAATGAAGAAAATAAGGCAACAGACTGGGGTAATTTTCCAAGTTCACAATGTAAAAGGCAGAAACGAGATTTGAACTCAGGCACTTTGATTCCAGAATTCATGCTCTTAACCACTATGAAATGCTGCCTCCCTAAATAGGGAAAAAACTCTTCAAATGGTTCCAAAGTACGGTACCTTATAATTTACTTTTAAAAAATTTTATTATATCTTAAAATAATTTTGCATTAATTGAAAAGACAAAAAGGTAACAAACATACTACCCAGAAGGTCAAGCATATATTTCTAGGTGTTTTTTTTTTTCCTTTATCTATTCAGCTTACACCTCTTTCCACTTCTGCAAACATCTTGGTAGGAAGGTTTTTGAAAGTGCTTGCTTTGGCAGCACATACTAAAACTGGAAGGCTTCTGAAGTACACAGATACAGAAGGACGAACTCCCATGAATACCCAACACCAACAGCTTTCCCCCGTTCCATCTCGTTACTTCCCCCATTCCATGTTATCTTGCAATAAATACCCCAGCATCATAAATCATCTGCAAATATTTCAGTGTGTACTAAAAAAGTCAAGGTGTTTTTAATTTTTTATTTTTTAAAGTTTGGTTTATTATTATTATTATTATTAGTTATCTCCATACTCAGCATGTGGCTTGAACTCAGGATCCCAAAATAAAGAGTCACATGTTCTACCAATAGAACCAGCCAGGCACACCTCAAGGTGCTTTATAAAAACACAACTATAACAGTTTTATCACAACTAAACATAAATGAATATTTAATATCAAATACCCAGTCAGTATTAAATTTCCAATTTTTTCTTAAATGTATTTTTTTTTTAAGATTTTATTTATTTGACAGAGAGAGATCACAAGTAGGCAGAGGCAGGCAGAGAGAGAGGAAGGGAAGCAGGCTCCCCACTGAGAAGAGAGCCCAATGCGGGGCTCGATCCTAGGACTCTGGGATCATGACCTGAGCTGAAAGTAGAGGCTTTAACCCACTGAGCCACTCAGGCGCCCCTCTTAAATGTATTAAGAAGTTGTTCATCCTCTTAAATTGCTCAATCTATAGTGGTTCTCAATTTGGGGGTGCTTTCTCAATTTCCGGAGACAACAGGCAATGTCTGGGGACATTTCTGATTCTTACAACTAGAGGAGTACAGCTAGAATCTACTTGGCAGAGGCCAGGGATGCTACCAAACATCCCACAATGCATAGGAAGCCCCTCTACAACAAAGCATTATCTGAACTAAAATGTCAATAGTGCCATGGTTGAGAAACAGTGATCTATAGGTTCTACTTGGTTTTTATTCCTTGCAACTTATTTATTAAAGAAATCAAGCAGCAAAGTTTGCTGTAAAAATCTTTGCATAGCTGAATTTTGCTGATTACCAACACCTGAGTATCATATGAAAGGTCATCTATTCTTTATTTCCTATAAATTGGTGGTTAGATATTAGAGTTTGATCAAATTTGGGTATTTTTGTTGTTTGCTTTATAGGTTTTTTCTGTTTGCTTGTTTTTAAAGGAGATGGAAGAGGCAAGACTATTTCATACAATGTTGTACTCTTCCATCAGGAGGCACATAATGTCTGGTTATCTTCTTTTTATTTTTTTTCTCCTATTTTTTAAATTTACTTTTTTTTTTTTTTTTAAGATTTTATTTCTTTATCCGGGATCACGAGTAGGCAGAAAGGCAGGCAGAGAGAGGAGGAAGCAGGCTCCCCACTGAGCAGAGAACCCGAAGTGGGGCTCAATCCCAGGACCCTGGGATCACGACCTGAGCTGAAGGCAGAGGCTTTAACCCACTGAGCCACCCAGGCGCCCCTAATTTACTTTTATAATTAATTATTTTTACCCCTCCTCCCACTCTCCTTCCTTCCACCAACCCTCAGTTTGTTTCCTATAATTAAGAGTCTCTATGGTTTGTCTCCCTGATTTTGTTTTGTCTTATTTTTTCCTCTCTTCCCCTGTGATCCTGTTCTTTTTTTTTCCAGTTTTGTTTCTTAAATTCCACATGAGTGAGCTCATTTGGTAATTCTTTCTCTGACTGACTGACTTCATTTAGTATAATACCCTCTAGTTCCATCCACATCATTGCAAAAGACAAGATTCCATTTTTTGATGGCTGAGTAATATTCTATTACGTGTATATGGAATATTGTGTATGTACACACACACACACACACACACACACACACACATCTTCTTTATCCATTCATCTGTCAGTGTACATCTGGGCTCTTTCCATAGTTTGGCTATTGTGGACATTGCTGCTATCAACACTGGGGTGCAAGTGTCCCTTCAGATCACTACATTTGTATCTTTGGGGTAAATCCCTAGTAGTGCAATCACTAGGTCATACGGTAGCTCTATTTTCAACTTTCAGGGTTGTCTTCTTTTTTAGATATTAGCAGACATTGATACTCAATGCCTAGACAGATCCAACAGTTTATCAAGGATTACAAAATGACAATATTTTACTCTACTATTTCTTTTTCATTTATTAATTGGAATTTCTTTTTAAAGATTTTATTTATTTATTTGAGAGAGTGAGAGTACAAGCAGGGGGTACATCAGAGGGAGAGGGAAAAGCAGGCTCCCCACTGAGCAGGGAGTCTGATGAGGGGCTCGATCCCAGGAACATGGGATCATGACCTGAATCAAAGACAGATGCTTAACCAATTGAGCCACCCAGGCACCCCTAAATGAAATATTTCTAACAAAAACAAACTTCACCTCATTTTTATTTGGTTACGTAATAGTACACTTTATAAGAAAAGGGCAGAAAAAATATTCGATTATTTCCCTTTATTTATCCTTTGTTGTCAATATAAGTTAGCCTCCTAGTATTCTCCAAGAGTGGTGAATTAGGTTTTCTTTTAGTATCAGTCTTTCAAATTCATGAATTTATATATAGTAGATATGTATCAATCCACTTAAGTTATTCTTATTTACTCAAAACACTTCAAGATCAGGGGTACCTGGGTGATACAGTCCACTAGGCCTCCAACTCTTGGTTTCAGCTCAGGTCATGGTCTCAGGATTGTGGGATTGAGCCCTGTGTCACACTCCACGCTCAGCGCAGAGTCTGCTTGAGATCCTCTCACTTAACCTCTCCCAATCCTCCCCACATTCTCTTTCTAAAATAAATAAATAAATAAATCTTTAAAAATACATATTTCAAGCTCAGCTCCAGGCCTCCATTCAGACAATTCTCTAAGGAGCTCTGGTTCTTTAAAGTATGTTGCTCTAACTTTTTGTTTTTTAGTTCTGGAACATTTATTGTCTAATTTTTCAAATATTTCCATCCCTTCACTCATTTGGTTTTATTTCCTCTCTTCTGTTTTCTTTTCCTGTTTTCCACATCACTTCACTTTTTTATTTTATATTACATAATTTTTTATATTTATATTATATATTTTATATTTATATAATATAATAAAATATATATTTTATATTACCATTTCTAAATCTCATCTTTTGGGAGAGCTCCACAACCAAATCCCATAGTAATCTGTTAATTCTTTTGTGGTTTGATTTTAACAAATCTACTACTGCTACTATCTCCCTCTCATACAGACTTTTTAACATTGAGTTTGAAGGAAAGAGTTAACAGTCTATGCTAGTTCTCTCTCTGGTCCCTTTTGTTTTTCAAAAGCATATATTTAAAAGTGTCCTTCATGTTTTAAAAAATTTAAAAATACTCTCATATTAAAAAAAAGAATAACTCTGATTTTCATTCTAAAAAGTTAAAGGCAATATTTAGAAGAAATAAAAATAAACTATGATCACCTGATAACGTTATTTTTCTATAGTTCCTTCAATTTTCATTTTTAAATTTTGGTCAGAATAAAACAGTTTTCTATTTTCCATACGTTTGCTTAAATATTTATCCTAAAGTTCTTCTTATATGGCTATTCTTCAAAACTATATGCTTAAACTGATATAAAAATACTTATTACAGTATCTGGAACATCTAAGTCCTATATAACTGCTTATTATCATATAATGACATCTTATTATAAAGTCAAAATATAAAATATAACCATTTCTTTCTGCAACTTTTCAATAGTTTCTAATTTTTGCAATTACTATCAATGTTACAAAAAAATACCTATATATGTTCAGTTTCCCTACCCTTTAAATTATTTTCTGAGGAAAATATACTGAAATAAGAGTCATAAATCAAAGGGTACAGATATTTTTCCAATAATTTCTACTAGCTCAGTAAATATAAAATATTCTTGTTTTTAATGTTTTTTAATGTACATTCCTTAGAATAGTAGCCAGATTAAATACTTTCAAACATCTTCTATTTACATTTACTATTTAAATTTTCTTTTGTCTAATAAAGGCATCACAGTTTAATGGGTAACTGGTATTATTTCAATCATGATATTTCATAATGCTTGTCTTATTAACTGTTCCTTAATTATTATGCAGAAATCATCATTACTTTAGTTAGTTAAATGTGTTTTTTACTCTTTTAATAGCACCTGGAGATCTTTATCATTTTAAGATTGGATTAAAGTATTTTCTAATTCTAGTTATACTAAGGTATTAATGAGTTACTTTTTCATGTGTGCCTTTTTTTCTTGCCTCAATTTGCCCTTCTTTGATAATATAAACCCAAGGGTCCTCGTGTTCCTTCTCTTTTTCTTTCTTGAGTAAAATTAATTGTTTTGAATGCAATACTCCAGTAACCCATGATACCACAGGTTCTTGAAATGTTACATACTGAAAAATGTGCCTTAGACTAAGTATTTTTAAATGGCAGTAAAACAGTAAATATATATTTTTTTAAAGATTTGATTGATTTATTTGTCAGAAAGAGAGAGCAAAAGCAGAGGAACAGCAGGCAGAGGGAGAAGCAGGCTCCCTGCCCAGTAAGGAGCCGGATGTGGGACTTTAATCCCAGGACCCTAGGATCATGACCTGAACCAAAGACATGCTCAACCAACTGAGCCACCCAGGCATCCCTAAAACAGTAAATATTATTAAAATTTGGTGATATTCAAATTCTGCAATTTTCAAATTCAAAATGTACAAATATAACATATATATACTTCACATTAATGGTGCAAAGGTGTGTGTCTCCAATGAGAGAACAAAGATGGACTCACCTTGAAACTCATTATAATTTCAGCCAGTAATGCTGCCACATACAGTAATACATTATTTAATATTTATTGAAGTAACTAGCTCCTACTCCTTAGTCTACTGCTAATTACATGATTCTGAGAAAAACTTTTAAAACCTCATTATTCTTAAACTACATGATCAGTGAAATGAAATTTAGACTTAATTTTCACCAGCTCTAATGATTTGTTTGCAAATCTATATTCTACCATTCCTCAAAGTAAAGAACATTCCTTAAACTTTTAAATTTCAAGGTTACATGGCTATGCAGAGAACAGGTACTTATTAAAGAACCATTGCCTGATTGACTCTAAACAGATTTAACAGAAAAATTCTCTATGCACCACAATAATATCATTTCTGAGAAAACAGCATTTTTAATGCCTCATCAAGTCCAATAAATCAGAGTTATGCCAATAGAGAAACATAAAGATATGGAGAAATACACTCACCAATATATCTGAGCCAACATGCTGCTTTCCCTTTTCTTGATGTGGTCCCAATATCAATTTTCCAGTAGAAAAAATAGGTGTATCCAGTGTTTTATACACTTTCAACTCATGATGCTCAACACAAAATTGATATGTATCTCGTGGCCTTAAAAGATCTAAGGGAAAAACACTAATATAAATATAGAGCAATAGCAATAATAATGCTCAATGATATAACATATATACACACATATATAATAGCATTATTCCTAGATATAAACCTGGCTTACAATGACAGAAGTGATTAAGGTCATTTACTTGAGCTAGAATGGTAGAGGTCAAATTTTGTCTATCTCACAAGTTGTGTGACCAGGCAAGTTACTTCTCTATGCCTCTGTTTTCTTTTCTCTAAAATGGGACAATAATAGTTCATCTATGTTAGAATTGTGAATATCAAATGAATAAATGGGGGCGCCTGGGTGGCTCAGTGGGTTAAGCCGCTGCCTTCGGCTCAGGTCATGATCCCAGGGTCCTGGGATCCAGCCCCGCATCAGGCTCTCTGCTCAGCAGGGAGCCTGCTTTCTCCTCTCTCTCTGCCTGCCTCTCTGCCTGTTTGTGATCTCTCTCTGTCAAATAAATAAATAAAATCTTAAAAAAAAAAAATGAATGTGTATAAAGTATTTAAAATACTGTCTGGCACAATTAATAAGCATTAGGTAAGTCTTAGCTATTAATAAAAAATGGTAAAATTATTATTATTTCTATTATAGCTCAGAGAACATAATTAGCTAAGGAACAAGATTTCCACATCTTTATAAAGTTTAACATGGCCCACAATTAACAAATGTATCATTGTAATAGATTATTTTGTGCTTGCTTGACGGATTATTAAACAGCAAGATTTTTATCAAGTAAAGCCAGAGTACTTACTATTGCTCACAAATCACTATCTTAATTCTGAAGTCCCCTTTTACTTATAAGCCTTTCCAAATATATAGTTAATATATTCTTCTGCAATCAACTTCTGTTTCCTTGGGTATTTAGGAATGTTAGTAATCTCACAGATTGTAGATAGAAAATATACAGACTCAACAAACAGACAAAAAGTTATGAACTCCTGACAACTCTCTAACCTGATACAATATAGCAATGTTTTTGGTTAAGAACGTTACACTAAACAAAATTTTCTGTACTTCTACCTCTGTTGCTAAATAAATAATCCGATTATAAAAATACTTAATACTACTTAAGATGTCAAATGGAACCTATTTCACAGCCAAAATTTTAATTGGGAATGCGATTACTGCCTCTCTGGTTGCACCTATTTGTCCTCTGATTAGGAGAAATTAGTCCTGAGTACTCACTGGTATAGTCAAAACAGCTAAAACATTTAACTATTTCCTATATGTAAATTCCGCCTGTTGGTAGATAGCTAAGTGTTCCCTCTTTGCCCTCACCACACTATAGTTCATCTTTTGGAACCAGTCATGGTCTCACAGACAAGGTACTTTTAAGGCCTATTAGACACGACGGTAGGCCTCTAGAACCCCTCTGCTGGCCTTAGGTTAACCATGGCATTTATGGTATGCCGATCAATGTCCCTGCTCGTCATCACTCTAAAGGTCTGATCTCCCAGGTACTATTACTGGCATCCCATGGTGCAGAAAGCTGTCCAAATCCTGTCCACAATCCCTGTCTGGACTCACAGTAAGGGTTTATTCTAGGATCTACCAGCTAAATTGCAACAACTACCCATAAAAAACCCCTGTTCCCATGTGTCATCTTGGTTGCCTCCCCCTGGGCCCTACTGCAGGAGGCAACACTCCTGATGATAGCACCTGAACCCTAGAGGATAAATGCCTTGTGCTATGTGTCCCTAGACATTGTTTGCTATCAGAGCTCCTCCAGAGTAATCCTCAAAGGCTGCTTACTGGAATTAGATACTCTATGGATCTGGGCTCTAAAAGAGCTAGGAAGTAAAAGAGAAAGTAGATAGGTAGTCACCTATAGATAGATAGTCACCAAGCCAGCAATCTGTCCTTACTAATTATTAAATTAAGCATTTTCATTATCCCTAATCTTACCCATGGGAATAATCTCTCTTGTTTCTGGGTCCTTTACCCTTGTTGGCTTCAATGGATCTCCCAGAGGTATATTCAGATTTATCATGAATTTATTCTCTGCAAAAGAAATACCACTGTAATAAAGCTACTTAAAATTCTTCCCAATTAAAAAGAAGTCTGATATTAAATACAGCTATGAATAAGTTGGAAAAAAAAAAAAAAGACTGCCACAGGCATAACAATCTCTTCCTATTTTCCTATTTATAAATGACCACTCTGACAAACAAAAATTCAAAAACCCCAATGATTTAATACAGAAACAAACATACTAAACTATTTTCTGCAAACCTGTTATGGATACTCTTGCATCATCAAGAAAATTTAGAATATTCTCTCAGAGAGCAAGAAGTATAAAAGAAGTATACATTTCAGAAAAAAATTCATTAAAAATGTCAACTTTAATTATAATTTGACATGGGAAAAGTTAGCTTCAATGACAGGGTAATTTACTCACGAGGAAGTGTTTTTTTATATTATGCTATTAATGATTTTTTTTTTAAGTAAAAATCTGTTTATTTTCAGAATTTGGGGGAAAAGTGGATATTAAAAAGTGAATTCAAGGGGGGCACCTAGGTGGCTCAGTGGGTTAAAGCCTCTGCATTCGGCTCAGGTCATGATCCCAAAGTCCTGGGATCGAGCCCTGAGTTGGGCTCTCTGCTCAGCAGGGAGCTGGCTTCCACCTCTCTCTTTGCCTGCCTCTCTGCCTGCTTGTGATCTCTGACTGTCAAATAAATAAATAAAATCTTTTTAAAAATTTAAAAAATTAAAAAATAAATAAATTTTTTTAAAAAGTGAATTCAAAACAATAATAAAGAAAACACGATACTCCAAAACCAATAGGATGCAGCAAAAGCAGGTGTTAAGAATGAAATTTGTTATAAACGTTTGTATTAAGAAATAAAGTTCAAAGAAACAACATTACACAAGAACTAGAAAAAGACTTAGCTGAAATTTAGTAGAGGAAGGAAGTAACAAAGAAAAATCAGAAATAAATAAAATAGAGACCAGAAGAAACACTAACATAACATTGAAAGTAATGAGCAGTTTTACCATTTGATTTCTTATTTGGCCCAATGCTTGTCTGTGCAGTAGTGTATTGTTTAATATTTACATACTAAATATTTAATAGTTTACACTATAGATTTTCCAGCTTTGTTTTATTGTTGATCTTTAGTTTTGTACCACTGTGGTTAGAAAATGTTTTGGTATGATTTCAGTCTTCTTAAATTTACATTATTTGTTATGTCTCTTTTTATGTGGTTTAACCAGGTGATTGATTCTTCGGTGTGTATTTGAAGAAATGTGTATTCTACTTTTCTTGGGTGGAATGTTTTATATGTATTTTTGGAACCATGTATTCTGAAGTATGTTTTGAGTTAAAAATGTTCTTGTTGAAAAAAAAGTAACTCTCACTGAGGGTACTTATTTAAAATAAAGCATATCAGAAGGGAGGTGTGTGGAATGGTGAAGTAGGTGAAGGGGATAAAGAGTATACTTATCATGATGAGTACTGAGTAATGATGTTCAGAATTGTTAAATTACTATACTGTACACCTGAAACTAATAGAACACTATACATTAACTACACTGGAATTAAAATTTAAAAACTTAATAAGAAAATAAAGAAAAAAAGGTGAATTCACCCTAAACTATCACGTCTAACATTTTTACAAATAAATTACAGAATTTGTAAAGAGCTACTTCTCAGAGCACTATTATTTAAAATAAAATCTAAAGGTTACTTTCAGGAATAAGCTCATACTTCTTTCCTCATTATCAAGACAGATCCTTTTCCTAGCAACCATTTTATTGACTTTTCCACTCTTTCCTTTTGACTTCCTTTTAGATGATACTGTGTCTGGGGACAGTATTCCACCAATCACAAATCCTCCTGAAAGTTAATGACAAAAAAACGTAAATATCATACAAGAGAAAGTAAAAATATTGAACCAAAATTTAAATTACTATAGCATATTTTCTTTCAGACTATCAAAGAATGTATTACTATTATACTTTACAGTTAGTAACTCAAACAACACAAATACCAATTTCACTTATGTTTCTACCATCCTAAATCCAGATGCACTGATGAAACATGATAGAATGATCTCTGTTGCTTGAAATCAAGTCAGTTTGAAAAACAACACAAAAGCCAGCAATGAAATATTTATAATAATGCACATGTGAGTTTAGTTCTTTGACTTAGATATATCCATCACAGAAAGGAAATAATTTTCTGGCCCACTATCTATATTTCTATAGAGAAATATGACGAGCAAATGGGATGAGAATAGTAAAAGGGAATACTAATCTTTGCCACTTACTATTTTCTCATGTTCTGATCTAATGACTTATTTCTTGCAATTAAAAACCTTGTGCAATACTATGGAATAAAAATACTCTCAAGCCACAAACTCACCTCAAATTGCTACCAAAGAGAGAAAAAGATAAGCATTTCCATAGTAATCTGATAGATCTGTACTTGAATCTATTCTGACCTCATTTTTGAAGGATAATGATAAAATGAGGTAATTCATGTACATATGTAAAATAGTGCTTTGCACATAATAAACTGTTATATCCTAATTATTATTTGCCAGATATTAAAATGTAAACTGGAATTTACCTGATGGCCTTCCATGATAATCTATTCGCTCTCCCCGCCAATACTCCAAAGGTTTCAACCGTGTTCTCTTGGTCCTGCGAACATTTGGTGTGTTGGAAGGCAATACTGTAAAAAGATATCACACAAAAAAGGTATGAACATAAATGTTTAATTGGATGGTCTTTGTAGCAGAAAGATTGATATTACCCTGTAGAACACTCATGTTTCTAGACAAAACAGAAAAAAAATTTCACAATATATTTGTGTTAATAGTTAAAGAAATATCAATGAAAAAATAAGTTGCTAGATTGTCAAAGATTAAAAAACTTGATGACACCCAGGGTGAATGATGTTAAAGAAACTCAAACATACTGTAAGTAGAAATGTAAACTGAATTGAAAGCAACTTAGCCATAACTTGATTTAGAATTTAACTTACATAAAATTAATCTGCAAAAATACTCACAAAAAGAGGGATCGCTAGAGGTGGTCTAAGACAGTAACATAGGGAAGACCGTGGGCTCACAACTTCCATGGACATACTGAACCTCACCTAAATATAGACCAATTTCTTCTGAAGAACTGAAAACTGACAAGAACTTCTGCTCAACAAAGGACAGAGGGACCACGGAGAGAAAGGGAGGAGAGGAAAAGACAAAGTAGTATCTGAAACTCTACTCCCTCTGATGACCTGCAGAAGGATGTCACTGAGAGGTACACAGACTCACCTGCCCTGAGGCACAAAATAAACAAACAAACAAAATACCAGTGGTTTAAAAGGTAACTAGACAGTAAGTGAAGAAAAGCCATTTTCTAACCTTAGAGCATCTGTCAAAAAGAGGCACAGCTACTGGAACTCTCTCCAGGTCAACAGGTGCTGGCAAGCACCACTGTTTACATTCCTTAACCGTGATAATACAGATGGAATTAAAATTCAGGTGCTCCAGCTGGCCTGCTAGGGCTACCATAGCCAGACCCAGGACCCAAGCTCCAACTACCCCCGTAGGGTAGCACCCCATCTGCCTTGTCTCATCACACCAGGGTGACAACAGCCCAAGCACACTCCAGGTCTAGCCGGCCACCCAAAACCACCAAAACACAGAGTCTACATAGGGGATATTCTTACACAAGTCCATTTCTTCAAGACCAAGAACGGTAACTGTCCAATTTATTCTTAGATACAAATAGAACATTACACAAAATAAGGAGACATATTCATGCTCATGTTCCAAATGAAAGAGTAAGATAAAACTCAACAACAACAACAAAAAACCCTAAACAAAACACAAGTAAACAATCCACCTTGGAGTTCAAAGTAATGATCATAAAAATGCTCACCAAACTTGAGAGAAGAATGGATGAACTCAGTGAGAACTTCAATAAAGAGATAAAAAAATATAAAAAAGAACCAGAGCTAAACAATACAAAAGTGAAAGGAAAAACAGACTATAGGAACTGACAGCAAAGTAGAGGATATAGAAGAATGGATCAGTGAGATGGGTAGTAAAAAAGCACCTATGTTGAAAAGCAAAAAGAAAAAAAAAAAAAACATTTTTAATGAGGATAGGTCAAGGGAACCCTGGGACAACATCAAGTGTAATAACAGTAGTACCAACAGGGGTTGAAGAAGAAGAAGAAGAAGAAGAAGAAGAAGAAGAAGAAGAAGAAGAAGAAGAAAGAAGAAGAAAACAGAGACAGAAGGGCAGAAAAATTAACTGAAGAAGTAATAACTGAAAACTTCCCTAATTTGGGAAAGGAAAGAGACATCCAAGTTCAGGAAGAACAGAGAGCAAGGAGGTCCCAATGAGGTCCA
This sequence comes from Mustela nivalis, assembly GCF_964662115.1. Taxonomy (NCBI): domain Eukaryota; kingdom Metazoa; phylum Chordata; class Mammalia; order Carnivora; family Mustelidae; genus Mustela; species Mustela nivalis. The sequence goes on along the minus strand of NC_139023.1, from coordinate 13,023,149 downwards.
CACCAACACACATGATAATTAAAATATCAAAAGTTAAGATAAAGCAGAAATCTTTTTAAAAAGCAGCAAGAGAAAAGTAGACAGTTATGTACAAGGGAAAACCCATAAAGATATCAACTGATTTGGGGCTCCTGGGTGGCTCAGTGGGTTAAGCCTCTGCCTGCTGCTCAGGTCATAATCTCAGGATTCTGGGATCGAGCCCCGCATGGGGCTCTCTGCTCAGAAGGGAGCCTGCTTCCCCCCACCCCCTCTGCCTGCTTCTCTGTCTACTTATGATCTGTCAAATAAATAAATAAAATCTTAAAAATAAATAAAGACTACAAGAGACAAAGAAGGGAATTACATAATTATGCAGGATCAATCCAACAAGAGGATTTAACAGTTGTAAGTATATATGAACACAGGAACACTTAAATATATAAAGTAAATACTAACAGACACAAAGGGATAAACTGACAGTAGTACAACAGCAGTAGACTTCAGGGGTGCCTGGCTGGCTCACTGAGTTAAGCATCTGTCTTTGGCTTAGATCATGATCACAGAGTCCTTGGATCAAACCCCATGTCAGGCTCCCTACTCAGTGGGGAGTCTGCTTCTCCCTTTCCCTCTGCCCCGCCCCTTCCCCTACCTGTGTGTGTGCTCTCTAATATAAAGAAATCTTAAAAAAAAAAAAAAAAAAAAAAGAATTGTCTTCACAGATGACATGATACTCTATGTGGAAAATGTAAAAGATTCCACCACAAAATTGCCAGAATTCATATAGGAATTCAGGAAAGTGGTATGATATAAAATCAATGCACAGAAATCAGTTGCATTTCTATACACTAACAATGAGATGGAAAAAGGAGAAATTAAAGAGTTGATCCTATTTACAATTGCACCAAAAACCATTAGACACCTAGGAATAAATCTAACCAAAGCAGCAAAGGATCTGTACTCCGAAAACCATAGAACACTCATGAAACAAATTGAGGAAGACATAAAGTAATGGAAAAACATTCCATACTCATGGATCGAAACAACAAATATTGTGAAAATGTCTATGCTATCTAGAGCAATGAACAACAAATATTGTGAAAATGTCTATGCTACCTAGAGCAATCTACACATTCAATGCAATCCCTATTAATATACCATCAACTTTTATCACAGAACTGGAACAAATAATTCTCAAATTTGTATGGAACTACAAAAGACCCCAAACAGCCAATGGAATCTTGAAAAAGAAAACCAAAGCTAGCAGCAACACAATTTCAGACTTCAAGCTCTATTACAAACTTCGAATCATCAAGACAGCATGGTACGGGCACAAAAAAGACATAGATCAATAGAAAAGAAGAAAGAACTTGGAAATGAACCCTCAACTCAACAATCAACTAATCTTCGACAAAGCAGTAAAGAATATCTGATGGAAAAAAAGACAGTCTCTTCAACAAATGGTGTTGAGAAAATTGGACAGCCACAGGCAGAAGTCTAAAAGTGGACTATTCTCTTATACCATACACAAAAACAAGCTTTTCAAAATGGATGAAAGACCAACATGTGAGATAGGAATCCAATAAAATCCTAGAGGAGAACATAGGCAACAGCAACCTCTTTGACCTCAGCTACATCAAGCAGGCAGAGGGGGTGGGGGGAAGCAGGCTCCCTTCTGAGCAGAGAGCCCCATGCGGGGCTCGATCCCAGAACCCTTGAAGGCAAGGGAACCAAAGGTAAAAACATACTGGGCCTTCATCAAGATAAAAAGCTTTTGCACAGCAAAGGAACAGTTAACAAAACCAAAAGACAACCAACAGATTGGGAGAAGATATTTGCAAATGACATATCAGATAAAGGGCTAATATCTAAAATCTATAAAGAACTTACCAAACTCAATACCTAAAGAACAAATAATCCAGTCAAGAAATGGGCAGAAGACATGAACAGACACTTCTCCAAAGAAGGCATCCATACAGCCAACAGACACATGAAAAAATGCTCAACATCACTCAGTATCAGGGAAATACAAATCAAAACTACAATGAAATACCACCTCACACCAGTCAGAATGGCTAAAATTAGTAAGTCAGGAAATGACATGTTGGCAAGGATGTGGGGAAAAGGGAACTCTCTTACACTGCTGGGAATGCAAGATGCTGCAGCCACTCTGGAAAACAGGATAGAGGCTCCTCAAAAAGTTAAAACTAAGAGCTACTTTACAACCCAGCAATTATACTATTAGGTATTTACCCAAAGGACACAAACATAGTGATCTGAAGGGCACAGGCACACCAATGTTTATAGAAGCAATGTCCATAATAGCCAAACTATGGAAAAAGCCTAAATGTCCATGAACAGAGGAATGGATAAAGAAAATGTGGTAGGTATATACAATGGAATATTACTCAGCCAGCAAAAAAAACGAAATCTTGGCTCTTGCAACAATGTAGATGGAATTAAAGGACATTACACTAAGCAAAATAAGTTAATCAGAAAAAGACAACTATATGATTTTACTCATGTGTGGAATTTAAGAAACAAAACAGGATTCATAGGAGAAAGGAGGGGAAAATAAAACAAGACAAAATCAAAGAGACAGATAAACCAGAGGAGACTCTTAATCATAGGAAACAAACGAGGGTTGCTGGGGTAGTGGGAGATAGGGAAACGGGTGATGGGCATTAAGGACGGTGATGGAATAAACACTGGGTATTATACAAAACTGAGGAATCACTGACCTCTACCTTTGAAACCAATAATACATTATATGTTAAGTGAATTTAAATAAAAAAATTTTTTTAAAAGACTAATGAATCACTGAACTCTACCTCTGAAACTAATAAAACACTATATATTGATACAATTAAATTTTAAAAATAAAGAAAAACAAACATTTTTTTAAAAAGCAGCAGCAGGGAAAAAAAAAGGCAGTATTAATAAACTGAAATTCTCATAATCATTACAACTTTGGCTGTTAAAATTTACCTTAACCATCTAGCCAATTTTCTGTTGGAAGTATTTTGGAGTCAAACTTACATACTAACTTTATTATGAACTAATTTTGAAACATCCCAGATGTTACAGCCACTCAACCTCTCTTATGTAAACTGTAGCTTCCTCCATCTGCCTAATAAAATAAATAACAGATAAATAACAGAACCTACCTTATGGAGTTTTGTGAGATGGAGTTTTATACCATTTGTTTAATGGTAGAAAATGCCTGACATATAGCAATTCATTGAACATTAGCTATTACTGTTTTTTTTTACTTTATTTACTTACTTACTTATTTAAGTAGTCTCTACACCCAACATGGGGCTCAAACTCATGACCCCAAGAGCAAGAGTCACATGTTCTTCTGACTGAACTAGCCAGGCATTCTGCTATTACCGTTTTTTAAAAAAATGGGTAAAGCTGTATTTGTAAGAACATTCATGGTAGTACTATTTATATTTAGAAAACAAAAACCAAACTGAACACCATCTAAATGCTCCACAACAGAAAACTTATAAATCAGGAGAGTTATGTATGCATGTTTGTGTGTATACACATAAATCCACTAATTTTATCTGAACAATGCAAAGTTCTATACACTAAGCTGACTTTGTTGGGTATATAATCAAATTCCTATGCTTTTACCTACTTTGCTTGCTAGAAGTTTCCAATGAATTGAAAGAAGTTTATTAGAATCTCCCAGTCTAACTATAATGTTTAAGTAAAAATTGGAGTTTCTTAAAAACTTTTTTCTTTATATATTTTATTTGATAAGTTGTTTGGTGCGTAAGCATTTGATTTTTCTACCTTCTTCATTAATTTTTTATCATTATCTGTCCTTCTTTATTCTGTTTTTCAAATCTGAGAGTCCCTACCTTTTTAGAAGAATTCAATCCATTATTTAGTGTTAACAAGTACCATGTTTCTTTTTATTCCTTCCATCTTACTATTTATATTTAACTAGTTATTTTGCATTGATGCTTCTTTCTCATTTTTACTGATTTGAGCAAATGACCATATCTTTTTACTCCCCTCCCTTAGTCATTTTAAAGTTTTACTGTGCTTTTTTCCCTCTAATATTGATCACCTTCCCATTCTTGGCACTCAAAAATCAAATTCTCATTTCTCCATGATTTTATTAAAAACTATAACCCTTATCAACATACACTATCTTCTCTTTTTCTCATTCAGTAAAATAAAACATTTTGACTACTTTTACTACTGCTGTTCTGCTCCTATTCTCTTCCTTACCACATTAAGTTTTTTTTTTTTTTTAAGATTTTATTTATTTATTTGACAGAGAGAGGTCACAAGTAGGCTGAGAGGCAGGCAGAGAGAGAGGGGGAAGCAGGCACCCCACTCAGCAGAGAGCCCGATGTGGGGCTCGATCCCAGGACCCCGGGACCATGACTTGAGCCGAAAGCAGAGGCTTCAACCACCGAGCCACCCAGGTGCCCCCCCACATTAAGTTTTAATTAAAGATAGTATGGATTTCAAAGTATTATTATAAATGTCATTATTTAACACTAATAAATCCCCATTCACAATAACATTAGGTAGTAGTCACACCCTAAGGTACCAGCAATGAATGATTCAACATCCTTGTGTAATAATCCCCTCCCCTAAGATGTATGTGGGAACTGTGACTTTCTTCCCATCTGCAGAATATGGCAATAGTGACAGGGAATCACTCTGATTATGTTATGATTATATATGTGACAATATATGATATCATACATATAAGACACCATTGAGCAGAAGCAAAAATTCTGCCTTGCTGACTCTGAAGGGGCCTATGGAAAAGGTCAAGTGGCAAGAACTGCAGGCAGCCTTTAGAAGTTGAAAGTAATGGCCCATGGCTGACAGCCTGTAAAAAAAAAAAAAAAACAGGTACATGGGGCGCCTGGGTGGCTCAGTGGGTTAAGCCGCTGCCTTCGGCTCAGGTCATGATCTCAGGGTCCTGGGATCGAGTCCCGCATCGGGCTCTCTGCTCAGCAGGGAGCCTGCTTCCCTCTCTCTCTCTCTGCCTGCTTCTCCATCTACTTGTGATTTCTCTCTGTCAAATAAATAAATAAAATCTTAAAAAAAAAAAAAAAAAACAGGTACCTCAGCCCCAGTTTCAAGGAACTGAAATCTAAAAGCCACATGAGCTTGAACAGGACCTCAAACCTCAGATGAACTGAAATCTAACAGCCACATGAGCTTGGAACAGGATCTCAAACCTCAGATGAGACCACAACCCAGGCTGACACTTTTGACTGCAACCTGAATCCTAAACAGAGGACCCAGCTAATATGCATCTGGGCTTCTGTCCAAAAGAAAATACAGATAATAAATAAATGTGTGTTGTCTAAGCCACTATATTGTGGTAATTTAGTACATAGCAACAGAAAACAAATACACATTACTTAAATTTAAGCACATATATTACAAGAATTATTCCTCACCACTATTTCCTTTCTTTGGAGTCAGTTTTGATTTATATACTTAGTTAAAATACACGAGTATTTTATCAGAGGATTTAGAGTCAACTCAATCTTTGTATTATCTGCAAAGTAAATTCACTTATCAGAAAGGAAAATATCTTGGCTAGGTGTAAGATTACTAGATTGTAATATATTTCTTAAAATGGGCTACAGATGTTATTTTATTCTTGTAATATATTTCTTAAAATAGGCTATAGATGGTATTTTATTCTTCCAATGTTATACAGATCAACAGTACTCATCATTTTTTCTCCCATATATATTTCTGTCTAGAAGCTTCCTATAGTCTTGAAATTTAGAAATTTTATTCATTGATGTCTAGAAGTGTATCTATTTCAATAATTTTGACTGGCATTTGGCAAACTCATTCAAATTGCAGATTTAAGCCATCTTTAATTTAGGTAAGTTTTCTTTAACATACTTCTTTTAACTTTTTTCCTTCCTCCACCTGTTTCTCTTTTCTGGAAATCCTATTGTTTGCAAGTTTTCTCAACTATCTCCATATTATTTCCACCTTTTTCCCTCATGTTTTCCATCTTTTCGTATTTTGTCTCTGATAAATTTCTTCCATGTCAACACCAGTTACTAATTCAGTTCTCAGCAACAGTGACTACCCTTTAGTTTCACTTCATCTACTGACTTTTTTTTTTTAAGATTTTATTTATTTAACAGACAGAGATCACAAGTAGGCAGAGAGGCAGGCAGAGAGAGAGGGAAGCAGGATCCCCGCTGAGCAGAGAGCCTGATGCAAGGCTCGATCCCAGGACCCCGGGACCATGACGTGAGCCAAAAGCAGAGGCTTTAACCCACTGAGCCACCCAGGCGCCCCCATCTAATGACTTTTTAAATTTAAAAAAATTGAGTTTTTCTGTCCCAGAAAGTTTTCTATGCTATAATGGAATCTCTGAAAATCCTCATTATTTCTTTTATTGTTGAAACTGTTATGCATCTACTAACAAAAATTCTAGCTCACCAGCAGTTGTCTACTTTCTTATGCATGATACTAGATTTTCCTCTCTCTAGTTGCTAAAGCCCTTGCTCAGAAACATTTTTATCTCTGTTTACCTACTCCTGACTAGTTATCATTCCAATTTTCAAGAAAGTATTAAACACTAAGAGGTAAAACAGTCTTCACATTGGGCCCACAAAATATTGACAAAATGTGAGTTTTTGGTTGAAGCAATTTGAAGAAGTTTCAGTTCTAGTGGTTTCCTTAGATACAAGTGCAAGAGGTCTCATGAGTCCTCACTGGCAAATACACTATTGGGAACTGAAGAATTTTAATCCTCCATGGCCTCTCCATGAGTTCCCCATCTCCCACCTTTGCCTACCTATGCCAGCTACTGCTTTGTTTGCAAATGAGGTGGATAAAAATGGGAGTTGTCAAGTGTCATCTACCTAGCAGTTATTATTTACAGAATTCTCCACCCTAACTTCTTAGCCTGGGCAAAATCATGTTCCTTAATATGGGGCAAAGAGTGAGAGAGACACAAGATTTAATAAAGATCATCATTGGCCTATGATGACTTATTGTGAAATTCATAAAAACTAAACAAATACTTTCAATTTATCTGCCAGTTAATCCAAATACTTCCTTTCTCTGTGTGAGAAGAATTAAGACCCATTTAGTAACAGAGGTTTTATAATATGAAGATATTAAAAGACAGAAATAATCTTACCTAACTTGTGATGTATTTTATCCTGTGGTATCACTGTAGATATTTTTACTCTTGAGTCACCTGCAAAATGCAAATGATAATCTCGTGAGCAAAGGCTGCTAATTCCATGTTGAATTCAACTGTGTTAGTTGTAAATTTCAATATAAGTATTTTCATTAAATTTAACTTGACAATCATGGTATTACTTCTTTTACTTTTTACTGCTGAGAAATAAAGACTAATGAAAAACAGTGTGACATTTCTTTAGATTTTGCTATAATGTATATCTAAAGAGCCTAATAATTAAACATAACAAAAAATAAGTTTTCTAGACTTGAGGTAAAATAAGCAACTTAGTACATTAAAATGTAGGGTGTAATAAAGAACGATCAAATGCTAATAATGTAATATATGATCTTTTAAGCTCTAAAATAGTACAAGTATACTAAATTTAGCAGTGTGCCAATTAGGCCAGAATTTTCAACTTTAGTATTGAAATAGCATCTAAACATAGCTGCCATTAATTCTTTCTCTTCCTATGCACAAATGTCATTCCTTATCAAGAAGCAGAGTCTAATTCCCTTTTCTCTGAATTCCCTAATTCCCTGAATCTCTGCTGATCTTAACGACCTGCTTGACCAACAGAACACAGCAGAAATGATATTCTGGGACCTCAAAGGTAAGTCCTAAGAAGATATTCAAGTTCCACCTGGGTCTCTTAGAACTTCACTTTGGAGAAAGACACCTTATGTGAAGTCTGACCCCCCCAACACTGCCAAGCTGTGAGGAAACCCAAGCTAAGCACATGGAAAGAACATGCGGAGAAAAAAGATACATGTGGCCAGCCCTCAACGGTTCCAGCCACACCAGTCAAGTGCTAAGTATTTTTCTTGTTGTTGTTGTTGTTAAAGACTTTTTTTTTGAAGATTTTATTTATTTATTTGACAGATGGAGATCACAAGCAGGCAGAGAAGCAGGCAGAGAGAGAGGAGGAAGCAGGCTCCCCACAGAGCAGAGAGCCCAATGCAAGGCATGATCCCAGGAGCCTGGGATCATGACCCGAGCCGAAGGCAGAGGCCTCAACCCACTGAGCCACCCAGGCGTCCCTAAGTGCTAAATATCTAAGTGAAAAAAGTCACCCTGGACTTCCAACCCAGTTGAGCTTTCAAAGGACTCCAGGCCCAGCAGCTTGCATTTTAAGTATGAATTCATGAGAAAGCCCAAGTTCAAGAACTGCCCAACTAAGCCAAGTCAACCCAAGAACACTGAGAGATAAAAATCAATTGTTGTACTAAGCTACTAAGTTGTGTGTGTTTGTTATGGAGCAACATGTAACTAGGACACTTAATGTCTATGAATGACCTAAAACTTTTGATACAATTTTATATGTAATATGCATTTCCTGAAAAATAAGTCTAAGCTTTCATTATATTCTCAAATGAGTCCACGATACAAAAAGACTGTTTAAAATGACTGAACTGGGGCACCTGGGTGGCGGCAATCATTTAAGCATCTGACTCTTGATTTTAGCTCAGATCATGATCTCTGGGTTATGAAATCGAACGCCAAGTTGGGTACCATGCTGAGCATGGAACCAGCTTTAGATTTTCTCTCTCCCTCTCCCTTTGCCCTTCCCCATCCCACTCACACATGCATGTACACTCACTCTAAAAAAAAAAAAAGTTAAAATTAAATGACTGAATTAGTTACCTTATAAACTTGCGGGCTAAAATCATAAAAATCTAATGTTCTAGTGATCATAAAATCTAATTTCCCTGTCCAGCACTGGCAAATCTATAGAGATCTATAGAAAATAAAAGTAGATTAGTGGGTGCCACAGGCTTAAAAGGTAGGGAGAGGTGAGGGAATGAAAGGTGCCTGCTAGAGATAGAGAATACAGGGTTTCTTCTGGGGATGATAAAATGTTCTAAAATTTACTGTGGTGATGGTTACATTCCATAGAATTATATCCCATAAATGGGTAAATTTTATGGTATGTTGACTATCTCAATATACATCTTAATAAAGCTGTTACCAAAAAAAAAAAAAAAAAAAAAAAATCTAATTTTCAGGTGCCCCTCATGTACTGTTTCTAAACCACTTTGTTTTAGGTCTGTAAGAAAGGTTAAGTAAAAAGATAAATAAAAATATAAAAAAGAGCAATGAGCCAAAAGAAACTAGGGTCATAATATTAATATTAGACAAAACAGACTACAAGGTAAAAGCACTGTAACAAGATCAAGAAGATAAATTTGGGGGCACCTGGGTGGCTCAGCGGGTTAAGCCTCTGCCTTCAGCTCGGGTTATGATCCTGGGGTCCTGGGATGAAGCCCCAAATCCAGCTCTCTGCTCAAGCAGGGAGCTTGCTTCCCTCTCTCTCTACCTGCCTCCTTCCTACTTGTGATCCCTCTCTTTCTCTGTGAAATAAATAAAATCTTTAAAAAAAAAAAAAAAAAAAGATGAATTTGACCAAAGCAGGTACATTCCATATAAAGGTTTACATGCTTACTAACAGCACTGAAATGTACAGAGCAAACACTGCAGAAAATATAAGGAGAAAATAGCAGACTATTGTAGTGGAAACACTTTACTTCAACTCTGGCAGTCTTCAGCAGGTTTCACAAATCACAAGCAAGGATATAAAGGATCAAATTAATATCTAATGTAATATGTTCAATTCTAATATCCTCTTCTTTTCCCCCAAATCTGCTCCTTCCCTAACAGTTTTCAAATCAAGTAATGACAACATAATTCTTTTAGGTGCTCAAGCCTACAGCCTTCAAGTTATCCCTGATATCTCTTTCTTACATCCCACATCCCATCCATCAGGAAATGCTATTGATTTTATCTTCAAATCTATTCAAAATCCTACTACTGTTGTCCACCTTCCACTGCTACCACCCTAGTCTAAGCAAACTCTCAGGGGGATTACTAATGTCTCACCAACCAGTCTCCCTGCCTCCAACTTTAATGCCAGCCCCCTCAAACTCACCAGCCTTCCCTAACACAGCAGCCAATCATTCTGTTTATAGGTCCATCATGTCTCTCCTCTGTTCAAAACCCTCCAATGTCTTATCAACTCTCTTAGGAAAAACTTTTGCAAAAAATCCTTAAAATAGCCTTTAACATCCTTTGTGATCTTTCATTCTCGTTATCTCTGTGACATCATCTCCTAATACCTCTCTCTTTGCTCCGCCCAGTCTCCTGAGTGTTTCCTGCCATCAGACTCATTATCATATCAAAACTGGCCTTGTTCTTCCCTGACTTGAGGTATTTCCTGATACAGCTACAAGATTTGCTTCCTCATCTTTTCCTCAGATGATCACGTCCTCAGTAATGCCTTTTCTGCCCATCTACCTAAGCATGTAACCACCATTTCCCACCACAAAATCCCTGCTTTATTACTCTACTCTCAATCCAGCAAATCCTAAATTTTGCTCTCATTTTTTATTGTCTTCTATGCTGGTTCCCCCAGAAAGTAGGCTCCAGGGGGACAGAAGTTTTTGTCACTTTTGTTCACTACCACATCTGCAGCCTCTAGAAGGATACATAGTAAATATTCCATAATATTCTATAAATATTAAAGAGTTCGGGGGCACCTGGGTGTAAACATTTGCCTTCAGCTCAGGTCATGATGTCAGAGTTCTGGGATCAAGTCCTGTGTCGGGCTCCCTGCTCAACAGGGAATCTGTTTATCCCTCTTCCTCTCAAATGCCCACTCACCTTCTCTCAAGTAAATAAAAATCTTTAAAAATTAAAAATATTTGAGTTCCATAAATATTCAAAATATTCAAAAATATATATACACTTATATCAATAAAATAAGTGGATATATATTTCTATATCCATACATGTACACAAAAGAATAGTGTTCTTTTAAAGCACCCATAGGAGAACCCATGAATTTTTTATGTTCTAAGCATACTACAGATCATAAAGAAAACCTTAATAAATTCAAAAAATAAATAATACAAGCCAAAATTCCCTAGAACAATGAAATGAAATTAGAAATTGTTAACAAAGAACAAAACACTTCAGAATAACAGTCAACATAATAATGTTTTAATATAAACCAGATATTAAACTAAATAAGAAAGCTAAGGGATTAGAAGTGATATTCCAATTTTATAGATAAGTATGCTGAAGGTAAGAGCAATGAAATTTTTTACTCAAAATAACATAGTAGGGCGCCTGGGGGGCTCAGTGGGTTAAGCCGCTGCCTTCAGCTCAGGTCATGATCTCAGGGTCCTGGGATCGAGTCCCAAATCGGGCTCTCTGCTCAGCAGGGGGCCTGCTTCCCTTCCTCTCTCTCTGTGATCTCTTCCCTTCCTCTCTCCTACTATGATCTCTCTCTGTCAAATAAATAAATAAAATCTTAAAAAAAATAATAATAACATAGTAAATAAGTGGTAGAGTTCGACTCTACCAAGAGACTCTGGGGGCCAAGCTGTTGGACTAATATATCCTTAAAAGACTCTTGGGTCAAAGAAAAATCACTGTAATTTAGGGTATACTACAGTAAGAATACAACATTTGGAGTGATCTGGGTGGCTCAGTTGGTCTAGTATCTAACTCTTGATTTCAGCTTAGGCCATGAACTCAGGGTTGTGGGACCGAGTCCTATGTCAGGCTCTGCACTCACAGGGAGTGCTGGAGATTCTCTCTCCCTATGCCCCTCCTCCTAACCTTCCCCGGCTTGTGCTCTTCTTTCTCTTTCTAAAATAAAAGAATAAATCTTTAAAAAGGAAAAAAGAACACAATATTTAAAAAGCTGTAAAACTGGGGCACATGGGTAGTTCAGTCGGTTGAGAGTCTTGATTTTGGCTCAGGTCCTGATCTCAGGGTCATGAGATCAAGCCCCAGGTGGGGCTCCACACTCAGCACAGAATCTGGTTCAGATTCTCTCTCTCCCTCTTGCTCTGCCCCAACCCTGCTCACACTACAAATAAATAAACAAATAAATAAAATCTTTTTAAAGATTTTAAAAATAAATAAATAAAAAGCTGTAAAATTAAGCTAAAGCTGTAGTCGGGAAAATTTGTTTTTTCAAATAAAAAAATTTTTATTATAGAAAAATAATAAGAAAGCATTCAACTTAGAGGAGAAAAATAATAAAATAATTCTCAACACAGAGAGAAAAAAAACAATTTAAAAGGGGGCACATGGCTGGCTTGGTTGATAGAGCCTGCAACTCTTGTTATCAGCATTGCAGTTTCAAGCCCCAAGAGATGGGGATGCTTATCTCTAAGCATAGAGATCCCTTAAAACCAGAATCTTTAAAAAAACAAATTCCACATTCCTAGTATTTCAAGAGATGCAAATCAAAAGGAAAAAGAGGGGTGCTGGACGGCTCAGTTAGCTGAGTGTCCAACTCTTGATTTTGGCTCAGATCATGATCTCAGGGTTGTGAGATGAGCTCTGAGCTCAGCAAGGAGTCTGCTTAAGATTCCCTCCCTTTCCCTCTGGCCACCCCACCCCACCATGGCCAGGCCTGCTCATGGGCGCACCTGTGTGTGCTTTCTCTCAAAAAAAAAAAAAAAGAGAGAGAGAGAGAAAGATTCCAATTTTAAAAAATAAAAAAGGAAAAGGAAAATGAATTAGTGACTTAGGAAACAAAAAACAGTATAACTGATTAAATTCCAAGCACATTCTTTAGCAGCATAAAAATTACAAAATTATTAAGAGGCATTTTAAAAACTGTACTATGTGAAGTTTCAAATATATTTAAAATAGAAAAAACAATATAATGAAACTGATATACCCATCATACAGCTACAGTATACATGGCTAATCTTTCTTCATTTATACCCTTAACAGCTTAACATACTTATTTTTAAAAAAAGATTTATTTATTTCAGAGAGAGAGAAAGAGAGAGAGAAACTGCAAGGTGGGCAAAAAGAGAGGGAGAGAAAGTCACAAGTAGACTCTACATGAGCATGAGCCCAACACTGGGCCCTATCTTACAACACTAAGATCATGACCTGAGCTGAAATCAAGAACCGGGCACCCAACCAACAGTGCCACCCAGACACCTCTTAACATTTTTCAATACTCAAGTAGATATTTTAAGTGTTAATTACTTCTTTATGTTCTACCTCAAAGAAAGGACTGTCACTCTGTCATTCTCTCTCTCTTCCTGCCTCTATCACACAGGTATAAGATCTTACAAATCTTACAAATTTGTAAGTATCTTAAAAATACTAAGGCTCTTAAGAGTAAGTACTCAATACACACTTGCCACTGGCAACAATTTATATAAAACATAGCACACCCTACTCTGCATGCATAATGCCATAAATATCAAGACAACAAACAATAAGTAATAACCTACTTGAAGTTTCCTGAACTTCCTTGTCATCCACATCAGAATTATTCTTTCCAGGTGTTAAATAATTCTTGAGCCTGAAAGGTCCACTTTAAGATAAAAAAGTAAATCATCAAATTTGTGCTTTTATAATACATATATCTAATTTTCTACCCTAATGGTCATTTTTCTCCCCAAAAAGGTTTCCTTCTTATAAAACTAAGAGTGATGCTATAGATCACCAAAAGTATATTTACATGCCAAATAAAACAAAGAATCTAAAATTTAATCCTATAACTGTCAAACAGGACAAATACTGAATTTTATATAACCTTTTAAACTCCATGAATTAATTCTAAATTTTAATTTCAACTCAAGTAACATCCCTTGATAAATCAAATTATAAAAAATTTTAGAAATAAATCAGCTTTTCTTAATTAAAAAATATAGTCAGAAACAAGTGGAATTTAAAATATAGTCCAGAAATTGCTCAGAGATAATTCAGCTTATCCCAGTTCTAGATCCCTTTCCTTCCATTATGAACCCAGGATAGGCCTAGTAGTCATAACCTACCAAATAGTAAAGAAATCTTAGCCATCACTTAAAAGTCCTGATAATCTGTTATAATTTACCATTCCTTCATTTTAAAAAGGGGTATATGATTTCAGATATTGTAAGAGTAGGTTAACTTGGTTTGTTCACTGAGTGTACCTGTTTTAAACACATACCCACAAATTTTTAAATACTCCTCTTTTCGAGAGAGAGAGCCTAATCCCCCATTCCTTAAATGTGGTCTGGACTTAATGACTTGTTTCCAACAAACAGAATGGAGTAGAAGTGATAGTGCACAACTTCAGAGAGACAATTTTAACCTCCATCATAGTCACACTTTCTCTTGGATTACTTGTTTTGTAAAAAGCCAGCTGTCATGTTGAATACCCTTATGGAGAGGGCCACATAACAAAGACACATAAAGCTAACAGCCATGGAAGCAAACTACCTTATAAGTAGATCCTCCAGTCACAGTCAAGCCATCAAAGGACTACAGACCAGGTAGGTATCTTGAATGCTACACCTCATTAGAACCACTGAGTAAGAACTAGCAAGCTAACCCAGACTTCTTGGCCACAGAAACTATGAAACCACAGATGTTTCCAAGTCACTGTTAAAGTTTGGGGTAATTTGTTACACAGCAATGAGTGACTAGTATAAGGTAAACCCAATTATCCTTAGAACACATACATACCTTCCTTCCAAAACTGAAATCTTCTGCTCTCTAGAATCGAAGTTAGATTCTGCTGGTGTATTGTGTGTAAATCCCTTGATCTGAGACTCCTGATGAACATTCCGTTCACTCATATTATCTTGATCCTTTGTACTTCTTGTACCTCTGTGAAAATGTAAAGTGTAAAGTTGTTTTCATTTCTCCATAAAATATTTCTTTCAGGGATAATACACAATGAGTAAACAATATCATACTGGCTGTAACAAATATTAGATAACCCTGTTTATAGGTCCTAGGACATACAACTAACCTAGGAAAAAAATTTGATTCTAGGACTACTAAGAAAAATTTTGAGGGGCACCTGGGTGGCCCACTGGGTTAAAGCCTCTGCCTTCAGCTCAGGTCATGATCCCGGGGTCCTGGGATTGAGCCCCGCATCAGGCTCTCTGCTCCGCAGGGGGCCTGTTTCCGCCCTTCTCTCTCTCTGGTTGCCTCTACTTGTGATCTCTGCCTTTCAAATAAATAAATAAATAAATCTTAAAGAAAAAAAAAGAAAAGAAAAATTCTGAAATGGTACAGACCTGGCCTAAGATAGAGGTGATGACAAGGGGACACAAGGAGACATCACCTACAGGCAGCATATGATGTATATTACACATTTAATCATTTTTTTTTTTGAAAATCCACAAGAAACTGAAATTGCTTTCTTTGACACCCCTAGTCAGCCTACTGAGGTACAGTAAGGTGCTCAGAGGGAATCAGGCTCATCTCTTTAACAGCTAATCAGTTTATCTCCAATACATGCAAATAGGATATACTATTCCCAGACTGTATGATTTTTTTCTTCTCTCACATTCCTCTTCTAAGTCCTATATTTTAATTTGTTTCTTGACTCAGTCTATCAACCTACTCTTATCATATGTGAGAAAATAATTTGCATACAACGTTACTAAAAAACATGCAGATTTCGGTGCTATAATCATAATCTGAAGAAATAAAAGGGATTATAAGAGATTACTATGAACAATTATGTCAACAAATTAGATAACCTAGATGAAATGGATAAATTCCTAAAGACACACAAATTACCAAAACTGATTCAAGAAGGAATAATCTCAAAGACCTGTAACAAGAGAATAAATCAGTAATCAAAAAACTACCCAGAAAGAAAAGCCCAGGCCCAAATGGTTTCCCTGCTAAATTCTACCTAGCATTCAAAGAATACAAATTCTTCACAGACTCTTTCAAAAAACAGGAGAACTTCTCAACTTACTTTATAAAGCCAGGAATCTCCTGATACCAAAACTGGACAAAGACATCACAAGAAAACTACACACCAAAAAACTCAACAACATATTAGCAAAAGAAATCTAACAATGTATAAATAGAATCATACATACATCATGACCAAATGGGATTTATACCAGAGATGCAGTTTGGTCTACAACCCAAAAACCAATTAAATAATACATCAGATCAATAACAAACAAAAGAGCATTTAACAAAATCCAACACCTTTTTATGATAAAAATGCTCAACAAAGTAGGATTAGAAGGGAACTGCCTCAGCCTGATAAGGGTATATATGAAAAACCTACACCTAGCAATATGCTAAATGGTGAAAGACTAGATGTTTTCATCCTAAAATTTAGGAACCAGACAAGAAGTCTGCTGTTGCCACTTCTATTGAACACTGTACTAAAGATTTTAGCAAGGGCAATTAGGCAACAGAAGACAAAAAATAGAATGGAAAGGAAGGGTAGAACTATTTCTATTCACAAATGACATGACTTTTATACTCAGAAAATCCTATGAAATATGCTAAAAAGCTATCAAAACTAATAAATGATTATACTGATGGTTTGCACATATCTGTGAATATACTATAAAACCACTGAATTGTACACCTTTCATTAGTAAATTGTATGGTATGTGAAGTACCCTTCATAAACCTGTTTAAAAAGAAATCTACTGTAATTAGCTTCTGTTCTATTAGGCTTACAGAAATAATATAGAAATTAAGTGATTACATAAATTTGAATGAAAGAACCTCAGTGGAAATTGCTTACACTGTAAGTGCTCTAGCTCTTAAAGTTTGGTTTATTTTGTTCCCAAAGGTTTTAACAGGGAAAAAGGAAGTTAGCTTGTAGTTTAATTAATGCTCATGGTCATAAAAAAGCAAAAAATATCACTTTTAAACTAGTTAAAAGTTTCATTATCTGTTAAATACATGCAGAGAGGAGAAGTAACTCAAGTAACATTTCTAATCAGGAAGACACCTTAAAAATAAAAAATTTTAAAAAAGGAAGACTCCTTAGACCAATTAATTCGGTTTTGGCTTAAATACTATAATCCATCTCATCCCTGATTTCAATGTGTGCATGTGTTTGTGTGTTTGTACATGTGTACGTGCATGTGTGTCACAGAATATTCTAGAATTGAAAGGTTTAAATTTATTTTCTCAAAAAAAAGTATAGTTTTAATTCCTCAAAGTCCTCTATTCTACTGGTTTTAATATGGTGACAATAATACCTTTGAACACTATAAAATATAAAATTATGTGCCCAACTAATTTAAAAAATAATAATGGTAATAGGGTCTTTTTTCAGGATTTATTTACTTGTTTTAGAGAGAGAGCGCAAACAGAGGGAGGGGAAGAGGGAGAGAATCCAGAGCAGACTCCCCCCTAAGGGGGAGCTCATCATATGGGGCTCAATTTCACATTCCATGAGATCATGACCCGAGCTGAAGTCACTAGCAGGATATTCAACCAACTGAGCCACACAGGCTCCCCAGTAATAATCTTTTTTTAAAAAGTAATTCTTTTTTTTTTTTTTTTAAGATTTTGTTTATTGAGAGAGAGAGAATGCCCATGAGTAGGGAGAGGGGCAGAGGGAGAGAGAGAATCTCAACCAGACTCCCCAGTGAGCACAGAGCCCAATGCAGAGTTGGACCCCACAACCCCTAGATCATGACGTAAGTCCCAATCACAAGTCAGAGGGTCAACCAACTGAGCCACCCAGGCGCCCTAGAATTAATTCTTACAGAGCCATAAATTATAAGAATTCAATGTATCAGCTTAAATTGTGTTTTCAAAACCTTTACTTAACTTTAAGACTTTAGACTAGTATTAAATTATGTTAATAATTAATCTTTGGCTATATGGACAATGCCTAAGATAAAAAATAAGAAATTGATTTCTAAATGTAGTTTTAATTTACCCGTCTCACACATTTTAATACCATCAGTTAAATAGACTAAAAATAAGCCAATACCTTCAGATGCTAATATATAACGCATGTTAGCCACTATGAAAACAATGTTAAAAGGTTTATGTAATATGTACTTGGGACACAGCAATAGCTATATAGTTCTTGATTACCCACTTTCATATCCCCAATGTCCAAAGGAAACAAAAGCTGAGTGCTTAAAGGCTGAAAATACTTGAGACTACACTAAATAAAACAATTACAGAAAAACACAAATACATATACAAAGTAATGAGTATGTTTTTTATACCAAATCAATTCTTACAATTTATAAAGAAGGTAAAATCAATACAAATTATATACTATTTGCAGAGCCTGGGTGCTCAATCAGTTAAGCATCAGCTCAGGTCTTCTCAGGGATCCTGAGGATCCCATCTCAGGGATCCATCTCAGGGTCCTGGGATCAAGTCTTGCATTGGACTCCCTGCTCAGTGCAGAGTCTGCTTCTCCCTCTCCCTCTGAACCCTCCCCCTTGCTCATGCTCTCACTCACTGGCTCTCTCTCTCTCTCTCAAATGAATTAAAAAAAATAAAAAAGAACTCTCACACCTTGTTATAAATCAGCCCAACCAATTTGGAGAGTGATGCAGCAATATTTAGGCAAGTAAACCCTAAAGTTCAGCAATTCTACTTCTTATATATATACTACAAGAAATCTCTTTCTTGCACAAGGAAACATCTAAAATGCCCATTCAAAAATCGTTTTTCAACATGCCTGCATGGTTCAGTAGTTTAAGTATCTGCCTTTGGCTTGGGTTGTAACCAGGGCCCTGGAATCAAGTCCTGCACTGGGGGGTCCCTGCTCAGTGGGGAGTCAGTCTACTTCTCCCTCTACCCCTCCCCTGTGCTCATGCTTGCTCTCTTGCTCCCTCTCTCAAATAAAATCCTTTAAAAAAAAATTGTTTTTCACAGTGAAAAATTATCAAGAGACTAAAAACACTGTACAATTGAAAATATAACACTATGTTAATTATATTAGAAGGGAAGAGAAGCATCTGGAAATAAATAAAAGTTATTATCATTTAAAAAAATAACAGCAACACTGGAAACCACCCAAATACTCACCATTTAATGAATGGATTAAAAAGTGGTGTATTATTTGCAATAAAAAGGAATGAAGTACTAAAAAAGAGAGAGAAACTGAGTATTTTCATATAACCACATAAGATGTTAACTATAAATTCAACCAGCCACTTGTTTTTTATATATATACTGAGAGCTAAGAATGGTTTGTATATTTTTCAAAGGTTACATCTTACAGGATTATTTAACTATAGACATATCTGTTTCTATTTTGCCTTTTAGCCAGCAAAGCCTAAAATATTTACTATCTGACCCTTTAAGAAAAATTTACCAACCTCCACTCTTTATAAAGGAATAAAAATAAATCACTTATCAACCAGAATAATCTCAAAAATGAACTGTGGGGGGAAAAGCAAGTCACAGAAGGATGTGTATACCAATAAAAACCATTTTTATAAACTTTTAAAACCATACCACATGCTGTTCATATATACATGCACACACAGGAAAAGTATAAAAATATCCACGAGAATGGTGACTACCAAATTCAGTATATAGGCTACCGCTAACAAGGGCTCAGCAAACATACAAATGGGATTTTAATACAAATGGGATTTTAATAGTCACTATAATATTTTATTTCTTAAGTGAGATCATGGGGGGAATCAGGTGTTCCTTTTTTTTTTTTTTGTAAACCTGAAATATTTTATAAACCTGGAAAGTAGCATGGAAATGCTGTGAAAGAGTTAAAGAGAATGTGTATGGGATTTTTTTTTCTGTACTACAATGACATACACTACTACATTTTAGGGCACTATAATTTATTTCCATACATCCCTAACTCCTTGCAGTTTCTCACATACATGTATTATTTGTTGAGTAAATGAAAGAATAAATACTACATCAGTAAGCAAAAATATGCAAGAACAACATTTAACTCACTAGGTTGTTAGGATTGATGAAAATTCATTGAAAGCTCCCAGTAATACTGGAGCATACTTGGCACATAATAAGCACTCAAAGTATGTTAACTATTACCACCTTAGGGATAAGAGAAGTTTTTTGTTTTTTTTTTTAAGATTTTATTTATTTATTTGACAGACAGAGGTGACAAATAGGCAGAGAGGCAGGCAGAGAAAGGAGGAAGCAGACTCCCCGCCGAGCAGAGAGCCTGACATGGGGCTTGATCCCAGGACCCTGGGATCATGACCTCAGCCAAAGGCAGAGGTTTTAACCCACTGAGCCACCCAGGCGCACCAGGATAAGAGAAGTATTAGATGTATTCCTAATTATTGAAATCACATTAACCTCACTTAAAAGGAAGCTAATCAAACTATACATTAAAAATGACTAAGAGGTGCCTGACAAGCTCAGTTGGTTAAGCTTCTGCTTTTGGCTCAGGTCATGATCCCAGGGTCCAGCGACTGAGGTCTGCCTTGGGCTTCCCGATCAACAGGGAGCCTGCTCCTACTTCTCTCTCTCCCTCTGCTCCTCTCCCCTGTTCATGCGCTGTCTCTTCTCTCTCAAATAAATAAATACAGTCTTTTTTTCTAAAAAATGACTAAGATGGCTAATTATACTGAAATTAAAACATAGGGCGCCTGGGTGGCTCAGTGGGTTAAGCCGCTGCCTTCCGCTCAGGTCATGATCTCAGGGTCCTGGGATTGAGTCCCACATCGAGCTCTCTGCTCAGCAGGGAGCCTGCTTCCTCCTCTCTCTCTGCCTGCCTCTCTGCCTACTTGTGATCTCTGTCAAATAAATAAATAAAATCTTTAAAAAAAAATAAATAAAATGACTAAAATGGTAAATTTTATGTTTTTACCACTTTTTTTAAAAAAACAACTCTTAAGTGATGATAATAATACTTATTAAATACATCACTCACTGCTGTGAAATGCGTAAGCCTGATGATTCAGAGACCTGTACCCCTCGGGCAAATAATATGTTAATAAAATACATATATATATATCACTCACACCCACATTCCTTATATTATTCCCATTTTAATATGAGGAGACAAATTCAGATTACTACCTTGCCCTGGGGCATCCTCCAACTAACAGTTGCGTCTGGATTTACAACCACCTTTGCAGACTGCAGAGCCCTTTATGCTAATACTGTTTCCGCATAAATGATTAATTGACAGTGACCAACTATTAAATGCTGAACACCAAAAATAACTATGTTGTATACCTAACTATATTGTATACCTAAGAAGATTTTTCTTCTTAGCCAGGTCTTCCTTATCATTTTCCAATGACTCATTCTGGGAACAACTGGAAATTTCATCATGGTCAATAATTCTTCCAGAATCTTTAGCATTTAAAAACTCCTGTGCTCTTGAGCTGCCCGAAGTAGTACTCTTCTGCCCTTTAAATGGAATAGTTTTTTCCTCAATGTTTTTAGTTGATTGATTTGACTTTTCAGTAGGTTTTCGTCTACTGTTGTGACACACTGACAATTCATTTCTTCTTGGAGAATTGCTATAAAGAAGACCTGAAGGATTCAATGATAACCTAAAGTTAGCATAATGTTTACCCAGATTATCCGGCTCACTGACAACATTATTTATTTACACATAAACACACACACCAGTTTCAAAGACTATGTTTATTTTCAAATTAAATTCATAAACTGCAGCTTTTCAACCCCTTTAAATTTATCACAAGCTTCCAAAACCACCCTTTGTGTCTCTCCCCACTACTCCTTTGGCCATCCTTAAGATCCTATTATTTCCCAAGCTTCCAGCTCCAGCTTCTCACTCTGGATCCCTACTTTGAGGGATGTAGATCATAATATTCACCTACCACTCTTCCGCAAACCTGACCTTTTGTTTTTAGTTCCTATCTTAATGAAAAGTTTAACAATTTACCCAAATACCTACATCAGAAATCTGAGTCATCCAAGACTCCTGTCCCTATCCACAACCAAATCCCCTAATCCTGTAATTTCTACATTCTTAATACCTCTCAAATCCACTTCTTTCAAGTTCTCCGGCCTATCACTGACCTTCAGCATTTAACTGGGTTATTAAAGCTCCTCTTAGTCTCCCTTTCTCTAGCTTTGCTGTTCTTCAATCCATTCTTCACACTGCTTCAAGAATCATCTTAGGAAAACACAAGTTGAATAATGACAACCTTGCTAAAATCTTTTAGTGATTATAACTATTTTCAATAATTTACTTCTACACTTCATTAATTCAAATTTTCAACATTCTTCTCCAAATAAACCAAAACCCAGCAATACTGAACTACCTGCTTGTCTCTAAAGAACTGGTTCTTAAAAAATTGGTCCTTAGACCAGCATCACTTGAGAATTTGTTTCAAATGCAAATTCTCTGGCTTTGCTTTAGGCAGACTAAATCAGAAGGTCTGAGAAGAGCCCAGTAATCTGTGTTTTAACAAGCCCTCCAAATAACTCTGACAAAACTTTTTTTTTAAAGAGTTTATTTATTTATTTGACAGACAAAGATCACAAGCAAGCAGAGAGGCAGGCAGTGGGGGGTCGGGGGGGAGGTAATGAAGCGGGCTCCCCGCTGAGCAGAGAGTACTATTTGTGTCTTGATCCCAGGACCCTGCCTTGATCCCAGGACCCTGGGATCATGACCTGAGCGGAAGGCAGGCTTTATAACCCACTGAGCCACCCAGGAGCCCCTGACAAAACAATTTTTAAAAGGTTAAACTCTCAGCTCCAGATCTCTGTACATGCTACTCTACTAGAAACATTCCATCCTTCCTCCTCACCCCACCCAGTCACTCAGTTGATTCCTAACTCATCCTTCAGGAATCTTTCCCTATTTCCCATACCTAAATTAAGTAGCTCTCTCTCAACCCTTTAAAAATATTTATCACCCATCTAACTGTTTACTTATCTTTCTCTTCCAGCAGACTGACAATTCCTTGAGACCAATATTGCTTTTACCTATCTTCATATTCTCAATAGCTAACACCAGGGCCAGGACCATGGTGAAGCAATTTTTTCCAGTCCACTGAGATATAATTGAAATATAACACTGTGTAAGTTGAGGGTACAAAATGTAATAATTTTATATATGCAGATATTACAAAATGAATACCAAAGACTATACCTTAAAAGTTTTCACCATTAAAAACAAAACAAAACATGAGGTGCCTGGGTGGCTCAGTGGGTTAAAGCCTCTGCCTTCAGCTCAGGTCATGATCCCAGAGTTCTGGGATCAAGCCCCACATCAGGCTCTCTGCTCAGCAGGGAGCCTGCCCCCCCCTCTCTATGCCTGCCTCTCTGCCTACTTGTGATCTCTGTCTGTCAAATGAATAAAATCTTTAAAAAAAAAAAAAACAAAAAACAAATGGGGGCACCTGGGTGGCTCAGTCATTAAGCATCTACCTTTGGCTCAGGTCCCAATCCCAGGGACCTGGGATCGAGCCCCACATCGAGCTCCCTGCTTTCCCTCTCCTAGTCCCCTTGTTTGTGTTCCCTCTCTCGCTGTGTCTCTCTGTGTTAAATTAATTAATTAATTAATTAAATCTTTAAAAAAAATTTAACTAGGGTAGGTAATTTGAAAAGGTGATCACTTTCAGAGAGTCATACAGGGACTGAACCTGGACTCACACAACCCTGATACTAAATGCCTCCTCAAATTTCTCATTCTATATTACTCACTTGCCTCACTCTAGTACTGGCCCTAACACCATTCCTGCCTCACAGTGGGCACTCCATAAATGTTTCTCAATATACATGAAAAAGCAGTTTAGGCTAAACATCTACTTTAGGCAGCATGGTTGCTTATTAGGAAAATTAAAAATGCATCAACAGTCAGGAAACCTGGGTTCTACTGTTTTCCAGCTCTAGCACAAAAGTCTATCACCTTAGGTTGCAAGTGATGCTGCTTTTTTGAGCCTCAGACTTTCTTTTTCTAGCAGATGAAGGATTGTTTTAACTTTGAGATCTATAGCATTCTTCCATTTTTGTGACTCCCTACTTGATTAGAAACTCAACATCGGTTTTAAAACTGCTACAGAAGTTTTTTGGTAAGTCTCAGAGTTCTAGAAAAATTATCCAGGCTTTTTAACATTTTTATTTACCTGTATATTTACACACTCATCTGCTATAGTACAGTTTCAGGCACCTGGAGCAAAAAGGTGAGTTCCTCAGAGCAGTAACAGTAGTAGATAATATTTTATATAGTAACTACATGCCTAAGTCCTTATAATGAAGTAGAAGGATTTGTAATCACGTTACAGAATAAGAAACTGAACAAAATATCTTGCCCAAAGTTGAGAAATCATAATATAAACTCAGATCTAAGTCCCAAATTCAAGGAAGGCTGCAACATAATATTTCTTTCTACTATCAATCAAGGATCCCAATGATTCAAAAATTCACAAGGCCTCATATGTAGTGCCATATTTGTTCTACTCTCACTTGTTGACCTAAATACCTCAAAGTCAATAGTATCTGTATATGTAAATGTTATCTTATCATCTAGCATCTTTTCACGATTAACCACCTTTAAAAGATCAAAAATGTTCCAAAACAATGAATGTTTCATACTGTACAGAAAAAAGTTGGCAGAGCAGACCTAAGAATGTTATCCTTAGAAAGACCTGCTTGCAAAGTTAGTTCTTGGCTAGCATTTGGGAACTTTAATTTCGGAGGGTTCCCATCATTTCCTAACTGATAAATGTGGGTTAGTGTAAAAATCTTGGGTACTAAGTCTCTAATGAGCTTCCCTAATAGATAACAAACATTTCATACATCTATCCTAAATATTTGTTGCCAAAAGAACTAAGTGCCTCTGGTATGAATCCTTTGAGAGAGGACTCCTTCAGACTTTGCCCATGTACTTTTTCTCTGATTTTGCTTTGTATCTATCCTCTTGCTGTAAAGAAACTTCAGACTTCTATTATCACTGATCTCACATCGCTTTCACTTGATGGTCCTGCTTACTACTTCACTGAGAAAACAAAAAACTCAGAGTACATATTCATCTTCTCACCATCAATTCAACCAACCTACTTCCATCTGTGTACTGCAAAACAGCCCCCTCCTGACCCCCTTCAAGGGTAAGGAGTCCTCCTTCAAGGACTGCCATCCTATATTTATGCTCTAACTTTCTAGGAGGTTAGGGTTTTTGTTTTTTTCACTCGAGAGTCTTTTTTAAGTTTTTATTTAGTAGGGGGCACCTGGGTGGCTCAGTCAGTTAAGCATCTGCCTTCATCGCAGGTCATGATCCCAGAGTCCTGGGACAGAGCCCCAGATGGGGCTTCCTGCCCAGCAGGGAGCCTGCTTCTCCCTCTTCCCCTACCCCCTGCTTGTGCTCTCTCTCACTCTCAAATAAATAAATGGAATCTTTAAAAAAATTAAAAATTTAAAAAAATCCAGCTAGTTAATATACAATATATTAGTTCAAGTGTACAATATAGTGATTCAACACTTCCATACATCACCCAGTGCTCATCACGACAGGCGCACTCCTTAATCCCCATCACATATTTAACCTGTCTCTCTACCAACCTTCCTTCTTGTAAGTTTGTTCTCTATAATTAAGAGTCTGTTTCTTGGTTTGCCTATCTCTGTTTTTCCCCTTTGCTCATTTGTTTTGTTTAAATTCCGTGTATGAGTGAAATCATATGGCATTTGTCTTTCCGACTGACATATTTCACCTAACATAATGCACTCTAGATCCATCCATGTCATTGCAGATGACAAGATTTCACTTTTTATTATGGCTGAGTAATAGTCTGTTGTGTATACATATACCACATATTCTTTATCCATTCATCCACTGATGGAGACTTGGGCTGTTGCCATAACTTGGCTACTGTAGATAATGCTGCTATAAACATCAGGGTGCATGTATCCCTCTGAATTAGTATTTCTATACTGGGTAAATACCTAGTAGTAGAATTGCTGGATCACAGTATTTTTAACTTTTTGAGGAACATCCATACTGTTTTCCATACTGGCTGCACCAGTTTGCATTCCCACAATAGTACAAGAGGGTTCTCCTTTCTCCACGTTCTATGAAGCTATTTTAAATGAGCAGATAAACCAATATAACATCTTGTAGATCACACACACACACACACACACACACACACACACACACATCCCCCTACCCTCGACCCATCTTTAACCTCCCTTATCTTACTATCTTTCCTTCCTCACCTCCTACTCTTGAAACCACTTGAATCAGGCTTTTGATCTGATCATTCCACAGAAACCATTTCTATCAAAGTGACCTACAACCTCCATGTAGCCAAAATTATATTATCAGTCCTTAACTCTCATCTACCTCAAGCCATCAGCAGTATTTTAAATGAGCTCATCACTCAATCCTTAAAATGTTTTCATTACTTTGCTTTCCTAACCCTAAGTTCACTTCATTTTCTTTAACCTTACTAAATGTTCCTGTTTAGTTTCTTTTGGTGGATCTTCCTTCCCATCTTGACTCCTAGAACTGGAGTCTCCCCGTTCTCAGACCTGAGCTTTCTTTCTTCTCTAGGTTTAGTCTATCACTAGGTGATTTTAGGTAGTCCTGATTTCAGGTAGTCCTTAAATATCATCCATATACTGGTAAGTCCCTATTTATATGTCCTCCCAAATCTTTCCCCCTAACTTTAAGCTCATTTACCAGGCTACTTTCTCAATGTACCTACTTTGATATCTAATTAATTTCTTACAACCTGAAATCTTGACATCCTTACCAAATCTGCTTCTTTCATACTTTTCCCTCATCTCAGTAAATAGTAGAGCTCCCTTATTCTATTTGTTCAGGAAAAAAAAAAAATCTGAGTCATCCTAGACTCCTGGTTCTCTAACTCCAATCTGTTAATACCAAATCCAACCACTTTTCTTCTCTTCCCTCCAACAATCTCTTAACTAGTGTCCATGCCCTAGTTTCCTCTCTATCTAGCAGTAAAAATAATTATTTTAGTGTGCCTGGGTGGATCAATTGGTTGAGCATCTGCCTTTGGCTCAGGTTATGATCCCGGAGCCTCAGGATCTAGCCCCTGTGTCAAGCTCCCTGCTCAATGGGGAGTCTGCTTCTCCCTCTGACCCCCACCCCACTAGCAGTCTCTCTCACTCTCTCTCAATGAATAAACAAAATCTTTTTTAAAAATGTCTTAATATTAAAATAAAAAAAAGAATAATTCTTTTAAAAGAGGACTCAATCAAGTCACTTTGACTTGATTAAAATCTTACTTAAAATATTTCAGTAGTCTTCCAATACACTGCATCTAAACTGTCTATCACAGCCTCCCTCTCTGACTTGATCTCTCCTGGCTTACTCATCTTTAGCCAGACTGGCCTTCCTGAATTCCTCAAACAGCCAAGTATGCTCCATTAGCATCTTTACAAATATATTCAAATAACATTCTCTTGGTCTGAAATGTTACACACCATGTTATCTGTACGGTTCCCCTCTTCATTTTTCTGAGATATATGCTATGAAAAATCAAAATGGACTCTTATCACTACCTTTTATAAAAACACTGTTCTATCTTCTTATCCATGCCTACTTCTGCCGTCTACTTCTCATCTCTATCTTTTATCTGCTTTATTTTTCCTTAATGCCTATCACTGCATGACTTATGCACTTATATTGCTCGTCTTCCTCCACTCAAATGTAAGTCCCATGAGAGCAGGGGGTTTGTTTTCCCAGTTATATGCCCTATATCTAGACTATAGTGTAGAGTAGAGCTAATATCTTGACACTTAACTGATGTGATATTTCTATTAACAACCCAATTTAACTTCATCCTCATTAAATTTTCTGTGGAAAATGGGAGCATAAATCAAACATAAAGCCTCTTACAGAATGACTTTTTAGAGCTCTCAATGAACATCATTTAAATAAAATACTTACTCTGATCAGACTTTACCACCCACCAATTAGATGGACGCCTAGAAATTCTTCGACTTCTTGTAATAGTTGAAGTCACTTCGTCAGGTACAAGTTTATTCTTTTTGGACCCACTGGGAAAAAGTTTCTTTTTATATTCCTTATCTTTTTTCTGATTCTCTGTATAAGGAACATTGGTGCTGTTTTTCTTGCTTCCTAATTTAAAAAAAAACATAAAAAAAATTTACAATCTATGAAACCAAAGAGTTTTCAGAAAATCACAATACGTTAAAAAAAACTATCAATTATGTCTTAAATTTATTCTGTGGGCTTCTTTCATCCTTTTTTTCTTTTAAAGCCAAATCTTCTCAATAAGATCTGTTTCTGTCAGTTAAATACAAACTTTTCACATTGCTTGATACCATACACTTCTGAGCCAAAAAAATGGTACACTCTGAAAAGGAAAAATATATGGCTTCTTCAAACTACTTACCAATGTCCCAAGTTAAAAAGAAAAGTAACTACTTCTTTTCTGTTTTGAATTAAGTCATTATTTTGTCAATCTAATTTTTGAAGGAGGAGATTTTAAAGTGAGGTTTCAATAAAGAGATATTCTTATATGTAGGAAAAACATTATTTTTGTAAACAGAATTTAAAAAGAGAAAAGAGAATGAAAATAAACAATAAATATGGCAAGTAATACATAGCTGATGAAAATGTTTGGTGTCAGTAGTAACCACATTTCACTACCAGGACAAATAGGTAAGAAAAGAATCTAACAGAAGGGTGAAATCAATTGTAGTTTTGTTTTTTGTGGCTGACAACCAGAAAAATCAGAGAAATACACAATATTTCAATAAAATATTACAGTTAAGAAGGGCACAATCACCAAAATGGAAAATTTCTTTTTCTCAGAAATAGGTTTAGGGATGCCTGGGTGGCATAGTTGGTTGGGCGGCTGCCTTCGGCTCAGGTCATGATCCCAGTGTCCTGGGATCAAGTCCCACATCGGGCTCCTTGCTCAGCAGGAAGTCTGCTTCTCCCTCTGCCTCTGCCTGCCACTCTGTCTGCCTGTGTTCACTCTCTCTGACAAATACATAAATAAAATCTTTTTAAAAAAAGAAACAAGTTTAAAATATTAGGTGTGAGTAGACAGAATGGAAAATTTTCTTGATCATCAAATAAATCAAGAAACCATTTTATTAAGTAACCGAGACAAAGATTGCTAGTCCAAAGAAGGAATTACACTCATATCAAATAGGAAATACTCATGGACTAAATAAACTACATAACAGTATGTAAGACTGAGCAGGTATTATATATAATCACATAATTATGAAACTATATAGAACTTTTTTAAAAGATGAAAGGAGAACATAATACAGGTTGAAATCTGAAAACACAGGAAATACAAGCCCAGTCTTTCACTAAGAAGGTAAATTTGGGGAAATAATTCAGATGGAGATGATATCTAAAGCAAAAGAATAATTTTATTAAGGTATGACTATAAAGGAAGAGCAAAGAGTACACTATTAAACTTGGGGAATATGGAAAGAATCACCAAAATTTATAGATTAAATGAGGAAAAGTAATTAGTAAAGACACAGAAGGAAATCAAACAAAAAAAAATAGGGAGAATCAGAATAGTACAGCCTCAGAAATTAGACAGTGTTTAATTGGGCTATAATGAAAACTACATCTTGTCATCTTTACTATATGTAGTATATAACATTGTGTTTGGCACATATGCTTGAAATAAGAATTCAGGGTGAAGCCAATGTTACAGCAGGCACTGGAATTGGCAGAAGTACTTCCAGCATGAGCTATTTTAGACAGGATCCAAGTTTTGATACGCCAACTACACTTCACAGATCTCATCTATTATCAGCATCACCTAGGAGAGACTATTTAGAAATATAGAATCTTGAGGTGCCTAGGTGGTTCAGTTGGTTAAACATCCCAACTCTCAATTTCAGCTTAGGTCATGATCTCAGGATCATGAGCTCAAACCCAGCATCAGGCCCATGCTCAGCGGGGAGTCTGCTTGTCCCTCCCCCTCTCTCTGCTTCCTCTATTTCTCTCTTTCAAATAATCTTAAAAAAAAAAAAAAAAAAAAAAAGAATGCAAGAAAGACAGAATCTTGGGTCCCATCTGAGATCTACTAACCCAGTTTATGAATCAAAATGTTAAGAAAATCATCAGGGAATTCAAATGCATATATTCAAGTTTGAAAAGCACTGTTCTGCTATTTTAGCCATTCTCCCAATCAAATGTGATTGAGAAGTAGAGAGATAGAAAATGAGCCAAATTATGTCAAGATCCCTTACAGCAGTATAACTCTCTGAGTTCAGTTTGACAATAAGCTACAGGATTTGGCAACTCTGAATTTGAGACAAAGAGAATGATATATGCTTATAATAAAAGGAGTAAAAGAAAAATATTAGCCTTAATGATCTGAATCAGGCACAAAAAAAGTTGATGAAAAAGGAAAGAATATACTTTACCAATACTGTGCTTAATACAAGAATCAACCAATATGCTAGAAGGGATAAGAATGGGAGTTTTAGAAGAGACACAACAGATAGCAAAATCTTTACAGTGAAGAACATATCTGAGGGAATAGATATAGGAGATAATAAAGGGTCAGTTTACAAAACACTAAAGCAAAGACAGAGAACTTTCAACATGGTTGCTACTGATGAGTGGGTTTAAGGAATCACCAGTGATTCCTGCAAGAATCCTCACCAGTGCGCAGCATCTTCAGGCCTCCTATATGTCCACCCTGTGTCTCTTCTCCAACTCCTTTTCCTCTATTTCCCCCTTTTTCTTTCCTCTGATCAAAAGTATCCTTAGGAACTATTTTTTTTTAATAAAGATTTTATTTATTTGTTTGTTTGTTTGTTTGAGAGAGAGAACACGGGGATCAGCAGAGAGAGGGGGAAAAGCAGGTTCCCCACTGGGCAAGGAGCTCCATGTGGCACTTAATCCCAGGACCCCAGGTCCATGACTTGAGCCGAAGGCAGGAGCTTAACTGACTGAGCCACCCAGGTGCCCCCTCAGAAACTGTTCTAACAAATCAGAGGTGCTCATGATGACATAAATTGCCCATGTTCATGAATAAACTTAAAAAAAAAAAATCAGTGTGAACAATGATTTAGGGAAAAAGAATCTGATGAAGAGGGCGCCTGAGTGGCTCAGATGGTTGAGCAACTGCCTTCGGCTCAGGTCATGATCCCAGACTTCCAGGATCGAGTCCCGCATCCGGCTCCCAGCTCCTTGGGGAGTCTGCTTCTCCCTCTGACCTTCTCCTCTCTCATGCTCTCTCTCACTTATTCTCCCTCAAATAAATAAATAAAATCTTTAAAAAAAAAAAAAAAAAAGAATCTGAGGAAGAAAACACTATCATGAAAGACTTATTCAGACAGCGACATAGAAATCATACAAATTCAAAAACAAACCAATTAATTATTCTAGAAACTAATTCCAGATCAGGGAAGATCAAAAACTGAATGACAACTTACAAAACTAATAAACAAGAACATATGCAGAAGGTATGAACAGATGGTAATGTGAAGAGAGCGGACTCAGAACTGAGCAGACATATTGTCCTAAGTAGAGCAATGGCCAGAAAAAGAGGTGACTTAGAAGTGATACTTTTCTAGGGCGCCTGGGTGGCTCAGTGGGTTAAAGCCTCTGCCTTCAGCTCAGGTCATGATCCCACGGTCCTGGGATCAAGCCCTGCATCGGGCTCTCTCCTCAGCAGGGAGCCTGCTTCCCTTCTCTCTCTGCTAGCCTCTCTGCCAAATAAATAAATAAAATCTTTATTTAAAAAAAAAAAACAATACATTTCTAATACTGTGGGAAATTTGCATATTTACATGTAAAGGAGTATCATTTTGAAGGTGGGACATCTTTTAAAAAACTGCAAAATTATTCACCCAAAACAAAGTAATACTTCTGTATTCCAAGGACCCATAGAGATAACTGCTAAGGCTAAGATCTAAGGGATACTTTAGGAATAGAACAGATATAGTTCCTATTCTCATGAAACTTTCAGTCTAACTGCCAGAAGGAGAGATGGAAATTTAGCAAGTAATTATATGTTTGATAAAACGAAAAGGATGCTATTGGAGCATATATAGGAACATACTGGGATAGGGAGTAATAATCAAGTAAAATGATATTTAAACTGAGTACAAAGTTTGGTAGGGGACAGAGTACATTTAGGAAAAATTTTCTAGGCAAAAGTCACAGCACTTTAAAAGGCCCACAGTTGAGACAGTATGTTCATGAACTGGAAGAAATTCATTATAAAGTAACCCAGGAGATGAACCTGGAGAGCGGAGAGAAGACAGAGGGCATGTACATAAACTGCTAAAATAATCTAAGAAACAAATGACTCTAAGTAAGAATAGCAAGAGGAAAGGAGAGAAGTAAAAGAATGGAAGTCAAACTTTATACAGGTTGCTGAAGGAAAGAGGAGTCAAAGATGATCCAGGTTTCTTTCCTGAGCTACTAAATTCATTATGGCCCCATTTATAAAGATAGGAAAACTAAAGAAGGAGCAAGTTTGGAAGAATTTATTAGTTTCGTAAATCATCTAGTATGAGAAGCCTAAGAGATAGGAGAAGTGGAAAAGTCTACTGCTTCAACACCAATCATTAGCTTAGGCATTACAAATTTGTCAAGTGCCTTTTAAAAAAGAAAAAATATCTTCAAAGACTATCCTTGGAATTAAGTTATTTTCCTATTATTAGTCTTTGAACTGAGATGGTTAGTAGAATAATATCCTTCCAAAAATGTACTCACCCTAATCCACAAAATCTGTGAAAATGTTATCTTATATGGCAAGAGACTTTGCATATGTGACTAAATAAACCTCAAAATTGGGAGATTACCCTGGGTTATTTAGGCTGGTCCAATCTAATTATATGGGTTCTTAAAAGTGGTGGTCAGGGGGCGCCTGGGTGGCTCAGTGGGTTAAAGCCTCTGCCTTCAGCTCGGGTCATGATCTCGGGGTCCTGGGATCGAGCCCCGCATCGGGCTCTCTGCTCGGCGGGGAGTCTGCTTCCTCCTCTCTCTGCCTGCTTCTCTGCCTACTTGTGATCTCTGTCTGTCAAATAGATTAAAAAAAAAAAAGTTTAAAAAAAAAAGTGGTGGTCAGAATGATAGAACAAAGGAAGAAGAGGCAAAAGAATTTGGAAATCTAAGAAACCTGGTATTGCTGGCTTTGAAGATGAAAGAAGGAAACCATGATTCAAGGATATAAACAACTTCAAGAGGCTGGAAAAGATAAGGAAACATATTCTCTCCTAGAATCACCAGAAAGAAAAGCAACCTTGTCAATATATTGATTTTAGCTCAACAAGATCTATTTCAGACTTGTGACCCACAGAACTGTAAGATAATAAATGTATGTTGTTTTAAGTCACTAAGTATGTGGTAATCTGTTATGACAGTGATGGAAAAATTAATAAAATTGGTAATTAATCAGACATTACATTCACTAACCAATCTAGATAAAGAATTTATCTGAGTATCAATGTGAAGAATCTGACAGGTACTTAATAAATGTTTAACATTTATAATTAAACAGTATCCTTCAAGAATACTTTTTTTTTTTAAGATTTTATTTATTATTTGACAGAGATAACAGTTAGGCAGAGAAGCAGGCAGAGAGAGAGAAGGAAGCAGGCTTCCCGCTCAGCAGAGAGCCCAATGCTCGATCCCAGGACCCTGGGATCATGACCTGAGCCAAAGGCAGAGGCTTTTATCCACTTACCCACCCAGGCGCCCCTATAATTTCTTGATATAATGTTTTTTCCTAAGAAGACAAATCAAAATTTTGTACCTTCAAATTTTGTGAATTAATATTCTACATAAAGGACTAATAAAAAAAAACTTCCCTATAACTTCAGTTTAGTCAGATTCTTTATATTTCTTAAAATAGCCAGCCACTAATGAGAAAGTGAAGAAAGTTGAGAGAAAGAGAGAGAGAAAAAAAGAAGAAAGAGAGAGAGAAAGAAATTCAATAAAAATAATATGGGGGGGGCACCTGGGTGGCTTAGTTGTTTAAGTATCTGCTTTCTGCTCAGGTCATGATCCCAGAGTCCTGGGATCAAGTTCAGCCCTGCCAGGCTCCCTGCTCAGTGAGGAATCTGCGTATCTCTTTCCCTCTGTCCCCCACCCTACTTGTACTCTCTCTCTTTCAAATACATAAAAATCTTTAAAAAAAAAAATAATATGGGATATGTCAGACATTTACAAGAGAGGTCTGCAAAACAGAAAAGGTGGATACACAAAGGTACAGACAAAACTGAAGTCTGACAACTATTATTTAAGGTGATATAAAGTCTATGTTTAGATTATAAAAAAAGAAAGCTAAAATAATTGAACAATACTTAAAGTAGAATTTCCTTTCATAAAAACTAGCTTAAATACTGTGCTTTAATATATACTCTTTCTCCCTTCTGTATCAGCAATATTATAGTATAGTATAGTCATCTAGGACCTCCAGGTATAAATACAATTCTGGTGAAGAGAGTTTTCTGGTTTGCTAATAGCTTTTTCAAATCAGCATCGAAAACATTTTCACTTATTTCAAAACTTCTTGACAGTGCTGAAGAAATATAGGCTCTAATGAGGGGACAGATCCTGAGCCAATATTTTCTAACCTTGAGTATTATCGCCTAACTTATAGGGCTGTCAAGAAGGATTAAATTGTATTTCGTACACATAAAGTGTCTAATACATTTGTTTAGTGTTTTCTACTCCATTAACTATTCTAAAGAAATTCTGTAAGAGTAACTACTTCTTCTATTACTTCAAAAAAAGTGGTACAAAAAACATAAATGAATCTTTTCTTCATGACATTGTCATCATTACAAACCTCAATCACTACAAAATGATTACATAAAGAGGGCAGCCACACTCCAAGTTTGTCTGAGACAATCCCAATTTATGCTTCCTATACTGACACCCCCTCTCATTCTCAAGTGTCCCAGTTTGGATGATAAATACTATAGTGGTCCAAGATAAAAAGATCTATTGAGATACTACTTGGATAACTGTTCTCTGTAATTCTATTATCATCCTGTGAATATATGTGTATATCTCCTAGTCTACAGACACTACTACATTGATTTTTTTTTTTTTAAGATTTTATCTATTTATTTGACAGGCAGAGATCACAAGTAGACAGAGAGGCAGG
The DNA here is from genome assembly GCF_964662115.1 of Mustela nivalis. Lineage (NCBI taxonomy): Eukaryota > Metazoa > Chordata > Mammalia > Carnivora > Mustelidae > Mustela > Mustela nivalis. Next base: position 12,988,175 of record NC_139023.1, on the reverse strand, counting down.
CAGAGAGAGAGAGAGAGAAGCAGGCTTCCTGCTGAGCAGAGAGCCCGATGCGGGACTCGATCCCAGGACCCTGAGATCATAACCAAGCTGAAGGCAGCAGCTTAACCCACTGAGCCACCCAGACGCCCCTACATTGATTTTTTTTTTAATGGTGATAACTGTTTTAGTTCTCTTTGTAATTTCAGTGCCCAATACAGTGTATGGCAATTTACTGAATGTTAGATAAATAAGTAAATGATAGAAAAGAAGAATATGAAGTTTTATTCTAGAAGAAATAGCTCCATACTATCTTAGGGTTTTCTTCCCCCTGTTTATATTTTAATAAAACTCAAAGAATATATGATGTTGTCTTATTCATATTCTGGTAACCATCTGCTTTATAAGCCTTTTCCCTTCACTTTTTCCTTTATATATGCTGCCATCTTAGAAGCTACACAAAAGTCAAGTGACTCAGAATTAAATTACATGTAAAACAGAGATACTAGAAAAGAGCTTATAGATATAGGTTTACTTTGCCTACTTCCCAAAGCTAAATAGAAATATTAAAAGAACATGAAGTGGTAGGATAATGTTCACAGATATACTTAATGTAAAAAACTTACCCACAGGCAGCATCTGTTTTTTGGGAAATATCAGTATTTATCATCTCTTCACACTCTTCCATATTTCGGTCTGAATATCTCTGTCACTTACCTTGGGTGATATGTGACATATTTGTATTTTTTTCTTTAGACTGAGCCACATCAACCTGTTCTTCAAGTACATTGCCCTTATATTTTCTTCTCTGTTTTTGTTTTATAGTCTTTTTTTTTCCAGATGATTTTTCTGCATTCTCATTATACATTTCATATTTTGTAGATCCACAGTGATTTTCCAGTTCATTTGCCAAAGCACACCCCTTACCCAGTCGTTTTTGTTTAGAAGGCTGAGATTTCTCTACTGGGTAAGCTGTGTCACAATGTCTGTCACTTGTCATATTTGCAGGTGGTACACGGTGATGTTTTTCTCTTGACTTCTTACTTTGAAGGGGTGCAGAGTTCTCTGCAGGGTTTACTGTGCATTGTTTCAGAGGCCCAGCTTTTCTCGGTATAGTAATCCAAGATTGACTGGCAAAACTTCTTTCGGATTCCTCGATTATAAATTCATCCTCTAACAAATTCACGTCATTTGAAGGAGATGAGTGAAGGGGAGCAGTTGCTATATGCCTAACAACAGGACTAAAACAGGATGTTAAAATAAACAATAGCTCAAAAATTAAGTTTTTACCTTTGCTTTGTGAAGACCATAATCTATACAGGAAATAAAATCTATGTATCTTTTTTTTTTTTTTTAAGATTTTATTTATTCAACAGAGAGAGATAGCGAGAGAGGGAACACAAACATGAGGAAGCTGGAGAGGGAGAAGCAGGCTTCCTGCCAAACAGGGAGCCCGATGCAGGGCTTGATCCCAGGATGCTAGGATCACGACTTGAGCTGAAAGCAGTCACTTATGATTGAGCCACCTGGGTGCCCCTCTGTGTATATATATATTTATTTTTAAATTTCTTTTCAGCATAACAGAATTCATTGTTTATGGACCACACCCAGTGCTCCATGCAATATGTGCCCTCCATAATACCCACCACCTGACTCCCCCAACCCTCCCCACCCCTTCAAAACCCTCAGATTGTTTTTCAGAGTCCATAGTCTCTCATGGTTCATCTCCCCTTCCAATTTCCCTCAGCTCCCTCTCTCCCCCATGTATATTTTAAAGAACGAAGCACACCTCAATTTTCCCTTACCCTTGAAAATCCTCCTCTTCTTTTACACTTCTGTAATACCTGATTACACTTATTTATAACACTAATGAAATCTGAATTGAATCTCAATTTAAATTTAGAGTTGGAAGCCTAGACATCAACTAATTTAATGCTCTCCCCAACCCATTTTATATACTGAACAGTTAAAACTCAGAAATGTGTGGGGCGCCTGGAGGCTCAGTGGGTTAAGCCTCTGCCTTTGGCTCAGGTCATGACCCCAGGGTCCTGGGATCGCGCCCCACATTGGGCTCTCTGCTCGGTAGGGAGCCTACTTCCCCCCATCTCTGCCTACTTGTGATCTTTGTCTGTCAAATAAATAAATAAATAATCTACAAAAAAAAAAAAAACCTCAGAAATGTGTTAAAGCCCAGACACATTGACAGTCCAAAAATGCATGCCGTTATTACATAGAATGTTACCCTAATTTTATGTATGAATGGATGTATAGCTGTCTCTTGGGGGCCAGATGTCTTCACATTCAAGACAAGATTATTTCCAAGACATCTTCAAGTCTAATATTCTAAGAAAACACTACTAAATTATGCACTAAATTATATTATGTAAAAATTATTCCAAGTTTGAATAATTCACATACTTTTCAAATAAGTTTTAATACTGTAATCATGGTATAGAAATAAATGGAAAGTATCTAGAAAAACAGGCAAATTGGGATTAAACAGCATCTCTTCCAATTAGTTGGGAAAGCTTTCTAGAGAAGGAAGAATTATTTAAAGGATAGTAATCTGATGGACTCTTTTCTATTTCCTTCCTTTTTATAACAGCCTCAGGCAAACCACATATTGAAGTGATATATGCATAAATAAAACCTTAGGGTAAACAACCAAACTCTGAAGCTAGCATATGTACTCCTGTTTCTACCTTTCCCACCTGAGTATGCAAGCTTAACCATCATTGTGTCTGCTTTTTCTATGTTTTCACTAATAAAATATACCCCAAAAATTACAAATTGAAAACACCTTCCCTATTTACCTAATCTCAAGCCCCTCATGATTCTTATAATGTAGAACAGTATACATACATACACATACAAACGTGTTGTGTTGCTGGTAAGAAACTATACTCTCCTTACAGTTACGCATAATTTCAATTAAAATTTGCATCAATTAAGATTAACTTTTAGTTAAATTATATGTATGTGTGGGGGCACCTGGGTGGCTCAGTGGGTTAAAGCCTCTGTTGGCTCAGGTCATGATCCCAGGGTCCTGGGATCGAGCCCCACATCAGGCTCTCTGCTCAGCAAGGCGCCTGCTTCCTCCTCTCTCTCTCTGCCTGCCTCTCTGCCTACTTGTGATCTGTCAAATAAATAAATAAAATCTTAAAAAAAAAATGTATGTATGTGTGTATATATGCTAAGAAATATACTTTCTTCTAATAGGTAGAGTTTTGCAAGTTTATGTAATTAGAAAACTAGAAAGTCTAATGAAAAACAAAGTCAATACAAACAGAAAACCATAATGAATGAATGTTTAAACAGAAATGTTACTTTTCAACATTTAAAGAAATAGCCAATCTGTTAAAAATAGATTTAATTTGCTTTACTGTATATAACTCACAGTTATCTGTTTACTTTTATACATAAGAAAGTAATGCTAAGAATTTAAAAATTAAGCCTTCCTAAACCAGCCAATAAGAATTCTCTAAGGGTGCCCAGGTGGTTGAGTCAGTTAGGCATCTGCCTTCCGCTCAGGTCAGGCATGATCCCAGGGTCCTGGGAGCCCCACATCGGAAAGCCCCTTACTCCCTTTCCCTGCCACTCCCCGTTTGTGCTTCCATGAGCATGCGCTCGCTCTCTCTCTCTCTCTCTCTCTCTGTGTCAAATAAATAATAAATAAATAAATAAATAAATAAAAGAATTCTCTAACTCTGCTCCTCTATTTTACTTCAAGGGACTTCCATAACATCAAGATTATTCTAACTGATGATAATATCCTTAGGAAACAATGTTGACACCTGCTTCAGACTAAATATCTGTATACTTCCAAAATTCATAAGCTGAAACCGAATCCCCAATGGGGTAGTATTTGGGGGTGGGGCCTTTACGAGGTGATTAATTCTGTTCCACACTCATGAACAGAATTAATACCCTCATCAAAGAAGCCGCAGAAAACCCCCTTACCACCTCTGCCATGTGAGGTTATGGCAAGAAAATAGCCATCCACGAACCAAGAAGCCGATGTCACCAGAAAGGAAAAAGGAGATTGGCATATGACAAGGGAAAATGGTATGCCAAAACGGGGACAAATGGAAATGTGTACGAGCAAGTTGGCAGAAAGAGTTAACTAGGGAGAATGAAGGCCATAAATACCAGCCAAAAAAATCTGAAGTTTCTCTAGGTCAGGGGTTCCCATCTCTAACTGCCATTAATTCTAGTTAACTGCAATGTGCAGCCATAGTTAAGAATCACAGTGTGGACACTAAAGAACCTCTGAAGGTTTTTTAGTAGGCAAGAACAGATTAAAATTTCTTCTAGGATCACACTTTTATTAACTCAAGAAGAAGAAAAGGAAAGAAGATTAAAGCTCTTAACAGTGAAATACACCACAACGTAATTCTGTCTCTAAATACTGCCTTCATTCTTTGATAGCATACAGACTAGAAAGTGCTAAGGAGCAAAAGCACTGAATCAGCAATGAAAGCAATGAATTATGAATAAACTGTCTTTCACATTTAATTTACTAAGTACCTAATGATGGCTTTGGGGGTGATTTGCTGGTAAGAAACTACACTCTCCTTAGGGTTAGGCATAATTTCAGTTAAAACTTGCACCAATTAAGATTAACTTTTAGTTAAACAGCATTAAGAATCCTTGATATTGTTTACAGAATATAAAGAAAAAAATGACTCAAAGGATAGTTTCTTAATAACTTACCTGGATTCACTTTTTCTTTTTACAGTTTCTAAAAACAATGTTGAAAAACTCTTTTTAGTTTGTGGATGAATTTCATCTTCTAAATCTGGTACTCTTTTCTGAGATGCCCTTGACAATTTCCTCTCTTGTGGTTCTTCTGATCCTTTATCCTCTATTTCTGGTATTTTATTTGCTATTTCTACTTCCTTCAAAGCATTTTTATCTTCAAAGTTTAACCTAAAAAGTTGAAAGGAAGGCAAGTTGAATAAATACTCTCACAGTTTGCTGAGTTTGGAGTTCTCCTGAACTCCCCTCAGTAACAAAACAGACCAAATACAAAATTTTTCACAAGCCCTTTATTTAATGTCTAAAAATTCTGATTTGTAATCTTTTAAAATACACAAGGCAATTGCTCAGGAAAATTAAATTTCTTATTTGTCAGTGAGAAAAAAAGAGAAAAGACCAAGAAACTCTGTAGCTTAAAGGACTCGTTCTCAAACATTTAGTAAGATTTTCAATCATCTGAATAATCTTATTAAAATGTAGATTCTGAGTTAGGAGGTCTAGAATAGGGTTTGAGATTCTATATTTCTAACAAGCTGCCAGATAATGCATTGCTCTTGATCCTGAACTGCATACCACATTTTGAATAGCAAAATCTTAGAATGTATTTAACTCCTTGGCTCCAAGAATTACACAAGACACTAGACAGACATTAATTACACTCACCGCAGAAGTCCCCAGTAGCAAAGGACTTTGAATGATCTACTTTGCTTCTTAAAGGCCAAAATGAGCCCCAAGAAATAGACAATAATTCACCACAACTTATCTTCAAAATACTTATCCTTTGCTACCCTAGAAATGAGCCAATATATACCTACCACTGTAATTACAAATGACATAGAGAAAACACTCTTAGGAAGACACAGAAAACATATTATCAGAAGAAAACACTTTTTTCCATAAACTACAGAAATGTTTACCCACAAACTTCTCTGAAGTATACTTTAAGCCTTCCTTATTATATAAACTGAACCATGTTATGCTCTTCTCATGTTAATATTCCTCAATACTTACTATAAAATACATTAAAAATAAATTTAAAAATTAATTAATAAATAACTTTAAAATTTTTAAGCAGATTGATATTATTTCAGTAAATAAAAATTCACCTTTTCCTGGTTTTAAGAGAAATCTCCATACTTGAAGACAATGTATTTACTGAATTTTTTTTTTTGGCAATGGATGAAATCACATTTTGTGATACAGAAGCTTTTGCATCCGAAAGAACAAAAGGTGAACCAACTGGTAAGTGTAATTCCTTATCAGCCTCACTGTGACAATCTTTTAATTTTTTACTCGACATTTTTCTCGAGTCAGGTGTACTTTTAGAACCAATACCAGCTGTCAAAATTTGCTGATGAACTTCATGGTCCTGACCTGGAAGAAAATTATATGAAGACATTAGAAACTTTTAAAATAATACTATTAGAATCAAATGTGCTTTTTAAAATTCAGCAGCAATAACTAGAAATAGTTTTCAGAAGACTCACAGTTCATTTAGTTTATAATCAAAGATCTATGACTAAAATACATAAAGGCAGGGCGCCTGGGTGGCTCAGTTGTTGAGCAGCTGCCTTCAGCTCAGGCGGTGACTCCAGGGTCCTGTGATCGGGCCCCACCACTGGGCTCCCTGCTCAGCGGGAGGCCTGCTTCTCCCTCTCCCACTCCCCCTGCTTGTGTTCCCTCTCTCACTGTATCTCTCTCTGTCAAATAAATAAAATATTTTTAAAAAAATAAATAAAGGGCGACTGGGTGGTTCAGCTGGTTAAGCAGCTGCCTTAGGCTCAGGTCATGTTTCCAGGATCCTGGGATTAAGCCCCAAATCGGGCACCCTGCTTAGCAGAGAGCCTGCTTTTCTCTTTCCCTTTGTCTGCTGCTCTGCTTAATTGTGCTATCTCTCTGTCAAATAAATAAATAAAAATCTTAAAAATAAATAAATAAATTATATAAGGCCTTTAAAAGTTCTGATTCATGAAATAATCAGAGATTATTCAGAGACATAACAGATATGTATAGAGATATATAAAAGATTTGTATATGTGTATATATGTAAAGATATACATATAAAAATATTCTTTATACATAAAAGTTTATATACATACACATATACACATGTACATATATATATATATACACATATATATAAATAAAGAAAGAAAATACATATTCTCTTAGGCTTATACCCTCAAATATCAAAGAAAAAGTAGAACTGTTGGGGATTATTTATATTGATTCATACTCTGAAAAAGCAAAGATTAGGAGCACCTGAGTGGCTCAGTATCAGTTAAGCATCCAACTCTTGATTGCAGCTCAGGTCCTGATTTCAGGGTGGTGAGATTGAGCCCCACGTTGGACTCCACACACAGCACAGAGTCAGCATGGGTTTCTTTCTCCCTCTGTCCCTTTCCCCGAACTCCCATGCACTCAACCTCTCTCAAATAATAAAGAATTTTTTTAAAAAGCAAAGATTAGGGGCGCCTGGGTGGCTCAGTGGGTTAAGCCACTGCCTTTGGCTCGGGTCATGATCTCAGGGTCCTGGGATCGAGTCCCACATCGGGCTCTCTGCTCAGCAGGGAGTCTGCTTCCTCCTCTCTCTCTCTGCCTGCTTCTCTGCCTACTTGTGATTTCTCTCTGTCAAATAAATAAATAAAATCTTTAAAAAAAATAAAAATTTAAAAAAAAAAATGCTCCTCCACCATGGGAAGGATATTCCCAAATGTTTAAAAAAAAAAAAAAAAGCAAAGATTAAAAATTTTAAATATAATCAAAAAGGAGCTTGTGAAGGTTATAGAACAAGAGAGTATACTCAGTTTTCTCTGTTTTTCCCACCAAATACAAGTAAGCTAATAGTACATATCCATCAAAACAATAAGAGAACTCTAAGAGCTAGAAGGAAAGAGGCATATTTGCTAGGAACCTCAAGTCTTGAGCAACAAAAGACAGTACCTTCCCTTTATCTCCCACGAATCCCTAGACTGGGTTCTAGAGAGGTGTGCAACCCTGAACCACAAACAAGGGGATAAAAAACCCTGCATTTTCCATCCAAAAGACCTGGAGAAGGGAAACACAACATAGACATAATGGGGAACCCCAACTCCCATTCCACAAGCTGAGCCACTAAATACTCCATTCTGCAGTGGCGCTATAAGAGGAGCAAAGCCTTCGACCATGCCAGGACCCACTCCATAAGTTCTAAGTTATAGTAGTAGCAGAGGAGCAAAGTCCTAGAGTAACCTTGTCCCTCAACCAACACTGTCCCCACTTCAACAATCAAGGACAGCAGACCATATGATCCACAAACAGCTGCAAAGTAGTGAAGCCTCTGAGGTCCCCAGCCACTGCCTCACAGGCGACACTGTGAAACACGGTTAGTACTGACAACAATGAGGGTACCAGTGAGCAGTCTAATCTAAAGCAGGAAGAACATAAAAGAACACTACACCCCCATCCCCCTGTCCTCTACCCAGTGATTTAAGAAGATCCAATCCCAACAGCTTCTGACCCCAACCCTCATTTGAATGAATGAGGACATGGGGTACTCAGGAAGCACCTTCCATTCACCTGACACAGCACCAGCAAGAAGAACTAAGGAGGAATCTCAGCAGCATTAGGAAACAAAACAGAACAAAATACCACTGCTAGGACTCTAACACTTAACTGTCACTGGAAATAAAATCCACAAAAGTGAGCAAGAACCTACACATTAAACCAAGATGAGGAAACTATATGTTATAATAAACAATTTAAATACAAATACAATTAAATACAATCAAGAGTTTCCAAAAATAATTACCAAAATGTCAAGAATACAATAAAAATGACTGCTTATACCAAAAACCAGAAATATACAACCTGAATAAGAACAATATGATCAATGGACACAAATAGACAAGATGAATCAAATGTTGAAATTATTTAATAAGAATTTTAAAGTATACATCATAAAAAATATTTTAACAATTATGAACTGACTTTCATTTGTTTCTCCTGAAACAAATGAAAAGACAAACTCTCAAAGAAACGAGTTACAAAGGAAAATCAGTTTTTTGGATTTTAGCCCATTCTTTTCAGTGTGCAGTGGATCTAATTATTATTTTAATTTAAAATTTCCTAATGACAATGATGAACAATCAAGCCACAATGAGATTACTACTTCACACCCATTAGGATGACTATTATCACAAAACACACACATGCACCGAAAGTAACAAGTATTGGTGAAGATGAGGAGCAACTGGAACCCTTATGCAATGTTGGTAGGAATGTAAAATTACACAGCCACTACAAGGAACAGCCTAGTGGTGCCTCAAAAAATTAAATATACAATTGCCATGCAATCCAATAATTTCTTTTTGGGGTATGTATCCAAAAGAATTGAAAGCAGAGACCGCAAGAGTTATCTGTACACTCCCATTCACAGCAGCATTATTCATAATAGACTAAAAGTGGAAACACAAGAGCAAACACAAGCAGGGGGAGTGAAAGGCAGGGGAGAAGCAGGCTCCCTACTGAGCAGAGAGCCCAATATGGGGCTCAATCCCAGGACCCTGAGATCATGACCTGAGCCGAAGGCAGTCACTTAACCAACTGAGCCACCCAGGCGCCCCAAAAACAGACTCTTAACTACAGTGAACAAACTGATGGTGACCAGAGTGGAAGTGGGTGGGAGGATGGGGGAAACAGGTGATGGGGACTAAGAGGGCACCTGTGAGGAGCACCACGTGTTCTATGGAAGTGCTGAGTCACTACATTCTACACCTGAAACTAGTATTAGATGGTATGTTAACAAACCGGAAGTTAAATAAAAACTTCTTTAAAAAAGATGAAAAGCTAAGATTCTACATTTACCATTAGGATAAGACGGACTTTTTAACCAAAACAAGGTCAAAAAATATAAAAGTCACACATCTGACAATTAAAATAAAAAATCTTACTCATCATATGGTTAAAGATACCATAAACAAAATCTGTAGAAGACAAGGGATCGTTTGAACACCCACGAAATCAGCCCAAAAATGTAAGAAGATATATCCAGATCTCTACAGAGTATCTCCAGCGGTTGGTTTTGAGGTGTGAAGCAGGGAGCCGTGATTCTGTGGGCAGATATCGGAAGATAAACAGAAGGTGGAGGGAGACTCTGGGATCTTGAGCTGCTGAGCACAAAAGCCTCCTGCATGGGGGACCAGGCAGAGACTCACAGACTGGTAGCAAACTGCAGGGAGAGGGTTTGGGGGCAGCCCCCAGACTGAAACCTGGAGCTGCAGGGGGGCAAGTGCAAACTGCGGGCAGCTGGCAGTTTCAGAAGTACAAAGGGCAGAGACATGCCTGAACCTGGAAGTAAAGACTGGTAATACTGCTGTGGGGCATACAACCCAGAACGCTCTGGTTTTTAGCGGCACAGACAAAAACAGAGTCAGTGTGACCTGGAGGGCTCTCTAGAGAAGAGACTGCGATCTCTCTGGTCTGAGTCAAAAGACTGGATAAAGTCACTTCTGCTCTGATTCTTGGAAGAGACACAGAAAGCCGCTAGTGAAAGCGCCCAGCAAACAAAAGCCCCAAAAACCTAGTCTTCACTGAGCATCCCCCCCTGCCCACTGGAGGCAGGGCAACTCTGCCCAAACACGGTTGCCTGAGTAACAGTGTGGCAGGCCCCTCCCTCAGGAGACAGGCTAGAAGAACAAGAGGCTAACAACCCTAAGGTCCCTATAAAACAGGTGCATCTTGCTTTGGTTGTGGTCAATAGTCTGGACTCTGTACATTCCCTCAACCACGCCTCAAAGGAATGACTAAGAGAAGAAACCCCCAACACAGGAAAAATTCAGGGACTGTGACCTCTGCCACAGAACTAACTGATATGGATATGAGCAAGATGTCGGAAATAGACTTCAGGGTAACAGTTATGCAACAGTAACTACAATGGAGAAAACGACTAATTCTCTAAGGGCAGAAATGAGAGCTGATTTGGCAGAACTTAAAAATGCTATCAATGAGATCCAATCTAATCTAGATACTCTAACAGTCAGGGTAAACCAGGCAGAAAAACAAATTAATAATCTAGAAGACTAACTGATAGAAAAGAAGGAACAGGGGACGCCTGGGTGGCTCAGTTGGTTGAGCAGCTGCCTTCGGCTCAGGTCATGATCCCAGCCTCCTGGGATCGAGTCCCACATCGGGCTCCTTGCTCCGCAGGGAGCCTGCTTCTCCCTCTGACTCTGCCTTCCACTCTGTCTGCCTGTGCTCGCTCTCGCTCGCTCTCTCTGACAAATAAATAAAATCTTTAAAAAAAAAAAAAAGAAAAAGAAAAGAAGGAACAGGAGGAGGCCTGGAACAAACAGCTTAAAATCCATGAAAACACTGAAAACAGAATTAGACAAATAAATAAAGCCATGAAACATTCCAGTGTCAAGGAATCTCAAGGCCATCTTAAGGGGAGTTAGGGGAGAGATTCCTTACGTACAGAGGGAGGAACATCAGAATAACGTCAGACCTGTCCATGGAGACCTGGCAACCCAGAAAGGGCTGGCAAGACATACTCAGGGTACTAAATGAGAAGAACATGCAGCCAAGAATACTTGATCCAGCAAGGCTGTCATTTAGAATGGATGGAGAGATAAGAGCTTCCAAGATTGGCAGAAACTGAAAGAATATGTAACCACTAAGCTAGAGCTGTAAGAAATATTAAGAGATTTTCGAGGACTATTAAGTTAAGGGGGGGTTCATATGAAAGGAGTAAGACCCCAAGAATGATACAGAAATTTACAGAGACAAGCTATAGAAACAAGGACTTCACCAGCTTAACAATAACAATAAAATCGTATCTTTCAATAATCACTCTCAACGTGAATGACGTAAATACTCCCATAAAATGGTACAGGGTCGCACACTGGATAAAAAGACAGGACCCATCCATATGCTGTCTAAAGAAGACTCATTTTGAACTTAAAGATACATCCAGACTGAAAGTGAAGGGATACAGAAGCATCTTTCATGCCAGCAGGCTTCAAAATAAAGCTGGGGTGGCAACTCTCATATCAGACAAATTAGATTTTAAGCTAAAGACCGTGGTTAGAGATACAGAAAGACACTATGTCAGTCTTAAATGGTATATCCAGGAAAAAGATCTAACAATTGTAAATATCTATGCCCCCAACATGGGAGTAGCCAACTGTTAACCAAAATAGAGACATATTGATAATAATACATTAATTATAGGAGCACTCAACAGTCCATTTCTCAGCAATAGACAGATCATCTAAGCAGAAAATCAACAAAGAAGTGCTTTAAATGACACACCGGGCCAAATGGCCCTCACAGACATATACAGAACCTTCCACCCTAAAACAACAGAATACTCACTCTTCTTGAGCACACAGGCAACTTTCTCCAGAAGAGACCACATTCTGAGTCACAAATCAGGTATCGACCCATACCAAAAGACTGAGAGACTGAAATTATTCCTTGCATATTCTCAGACCACAATGCTCTGAGACTGGAACTCAATCACAAGAAAAAGTTTGGAAAAAATTCAAACACTTGGAAGCTAAAGACCATCCTGCTTGAAATGTTTGCGTCAATCAGGAAATCAAAGAAGAACTTAAACAATTCCATGGAAACCATGGAAAACACATTGGTCCAAAACCTATGGAATATGGCAGAGGCATTCCAAAGGGGGAAATATATAGCCATCCAAGACTCACTCAAAAAAAAAAAAAAAAAAAAAACCAAGAAAATCCTAAATACATGAACTCTCTTTACACCTTAAAGAGCAGGAGAATCAACAACAAATTAAGCCTACCTACACACAAGAAGGGAAATAATTAAGATTAGAGCAGAGACCAATGAATTAGAAGCCAGAAATACAGTAAAACACAGAAACTAGAAGCTGGTTCTTTGAAAGAATTAATGAGATCAATAAAACCACTGGCCACACTTAATCTAAAAGAAAAGAGAAAAGGAGTCAAATTAATAAAATTATGAATGAAAGGGGAGAGATCACAACTAATACGAAGGAAACAGAAACAATTATCAGAAATTATTATCAACAGCTATATGCCAATAAATTAAGCAACCTGAAATGGATGCATTCCTAGAAACCTATAAACTACCAAGACTGAAACAGAAACTGACAACCTGAATAGACCAATAACCAGTAACGAGATTAAAACAGTGATCAAAACCCTCCCAAAGAACAAGAGTCCATGACCTCACGGATTCCCTGAGAAATTCTACCAAACATTCAAAGAAGAAATAATACCTGTTCTCCTGAAGCTGTTTCAAAAAAAAACAGAAATAGAAGGAAAGCTTCCAGACTCTGTCTATGAGGCCAGCATTACCTTGATCCCAAAACCAGGCAAAGACCCCATCAAAATAGAGAATTTCAGACCAATATCCGTCATGAATATGGATGCCAAAATAATCAGCAAGATCCTAACTAATAGGATCCAACTGTACATTAAAATGATTATGCACCACACAATCAGGAAGGATTTACCCCTGGGATGCAAGGGTGTCTGAACATTGTGAATCAATCAATGTGAGAGAATACATAAATAAGAGAAAAGAACCACATGGTCCTCTCAACTTATGCAGAAAAAGCATTTGCAAAATACAGCATCCTTTCGTGATTAAAACTCTTCACAGTATAGGGAAAAAGGGAACATTCCTCAGTTTTATAAAATACATCTATGAAAAACCCACAGCGAATATCATTCTCAATAGGGAAATGTTGAGAGCCTTTCCCTTAAGATCAGGAACATGACAAGAATTCCCATTCTCGTCACTACTGTTCAACATAGCACTAGAAGTCCTAACAACTAGTCAGACAACAAAAATAAATAAAAGGTATTCAAATGCAAAGAAGAAGTAAAACTCTCTCCACAGATGACATACTTTATGTGGAAAACCTGAAAGACTCCACTCCCAAATTACTAGAACAAAGCAATTCTGTAATGTGGCAGCATAAAAAACCAATGCTCAGAAATCATCAGTTACTTTCTTATACACTAACAATGTAACTGTAAAAAGAGAAATTAGAGAATTGATCCTATTTATTATAGCACGAAAAACCATAAGATACCTTGGAATAAACCTAACCAAAGAAGTAAAGGATCTAGGGGTTCCTGGGTGGCTCAGTGGGTTAAGCCGCTGCCTTCGGCTCAGGTCATGATCTCGGGGTCCTGGAATCGAGTCCCGTATCGGGCTCTCTGCTCAGCAGGGAGCCTGCTTCCCTCTCTCTCTCTACTGGAGATCTCTCTCTGTCAAATAAATAAATAAAATATTTTTTTTTTTTTTTTTAAAGATTTTATTTATTTATTTGACAGAGAGAAATCACAAGTAGATGGAGAGGCAGGCAGAGAGAGAGAGAGAGGGAAGCAGGCTCTCTGCTGAGCAGAGAGCCCGATGCGGGACTCGATCCCAGGACTCTGAGATCATGACCTGAGCCGAAGGCAGCGGCTTAACCCACTGAGCCACCCAGGCGCCCCTAAATAAATAAAATCTTAAAAAAAAAAAAGAAGTAAAGGATCTATACTTTAGGAACTACAGAACATTCATGAAAGAAATCGAAGAAGGCATAAAAACAAAAAACAGAGAAACATTCCATGCTCATGGATTGGAAGAATGAACATTGTTAAAATGTCTATGCTGCCCAGAGCAATCTATACTTTCAACCCCATCCTGATCAAAATACCAATGGCATTTTTCAAAGTGCTGGAACCAAAATCCTAAAATTTGTATGGAACCAGAAAAGACTCCAAATAGCCAAGGAAATGTTGAAAAGAAAAACAAAGCTGGAGGAATCATGTTGCCTGACTTCAAGCTGTATTACAAAGCTGTAATCATCAAGACAGTCTACTGACACAAAAACAGACACACAGACCAATGGAACAAAATACACACTACACACATGAACCCTCAACTCTATGGTCAACTACTCTTTGAAAAGGCAGGAAAAAATATCCAAGGCAAAAAAGTCTCTTAAATAAATGGTGATGGGAAAATGGGATAGCGATATACGAAGAATGAAACTCGACATTTTCCTATACCATACACAAAGATAAACTCTAAATGGATCAAAGACCTCAAGATGAGACACGAATCCATCAAATCCTAGAGAAGAACACAGGCAGTAACCTCTTCAACATTGGCCATAGCAACTTCTGTTAAGACACATCTCCAAAGGCAAGGGAAACAAAAGCGAAAATGAACTTTTGGGACTTCATCAAGATAAAAAGTTTCTGCACAGCAAAGGAAACTGTCAACAAAACTAAGAGGAAACCCACGGAACGGGAGAAGATATTTGCAAATGACACTAGAGACAAAGGGCTGATATCAAAGATCTATAAAGAACTTCTCAAACTCAACACCTAAAATACAAATAATCAAGTCAAAAAATGGGCAGAAGACATGAACAGTAAGTTCTCCAGAGAAGACATACAAATGGCTAACAGACACATGAAAAAACATTCATCATCATTAGCCATCAGGGAAATTCAAATCAAAACCACACTGAGACTTTTGGGTTTTCCACATATAGTATCATATCATCTGCGAAGGGCACTCCAAAACTGCTAGAACTTGTACAGGAATTCAGTAAAGTGTCAGGATATAAAATCAATGCACAGAAATCAGTTGCATTTCTCTACACCAACAACAAGACAGAAGAAAGAGAAATTAAGGAGTCAACCCCATTTACAATTGCACCCAAAACCATTAGATACCTAGGAATAAACCTAACCAAGAGACACAAAATCTATACTCAGAAAACTATATAAAGTACTCATGAAAGAAATTGAGCAAGACACAAAGAAATGGAAAAATGTTCCATGCTCATGGATTGGAAGAATAAATATTGTGAAAATGTCTATGCTACCTAAAGCAATCTACACATTTAATGCAATTCCTATCAAAGTACCATCCATCTTTTTCAAAGAAATGGAACAAATAATTCTAAAATTTATATGGAACCAGAAAAGACCTCAAAATAGCCAAAGGGATATTGAAAAAGAAAGCCAACGTTGGTGGCATCACAATTCCGGACTTCAAGCTCTATTACGAAGCTGTCATCATCAAGACAGCATGGTACTGGCACAAAAACAGACACACAGATCAATGGAACAGAATAGAAAGCCCAGAAATAGACCCTCAACTCTATGGTCAACTAATCTTCGACAAAGCAGGAAAGAATGTCCAATGGAAAAAAGACAGCCTCTTCAATAAATGGTGTTGGGAAAATTGGACAGCCACAGGCAGAAAAATGAAACTGGACCATTTCTTTACACCACACATGAAAATAGACTCAAAATGGATGAAGGACCTTAATGTGCGAAAGGAATCCATCAAAATCCTTGAGGAGAGCACAGGCAGCAACCTCTTCGACCTCAGCCGCAGCAACATCTTCCTAGGAACAATGCCAAAGGCAAGGGAAGCAAGGGCAAAAATGAACTAATGGGATTTCATCAAGATCAAAAGCTTTTGCACAGCAAAGGAAACAGTTAACAAAATCAAAAGACAACTGACAGAATGGGAGAAGATATTTGCAAACGACATATCAGATAAAGGACTAGTGTCCAAAATCTATAAAGAACTTAGCAAACTCAACACCCAAAGAACAAATAATCCAACCAAGAAATGGGCAGAGGACATGAACAGACATTTCTGCAAAGAAGACATCCAGATGGCCAACAGACACATGAAAAAGTGCTCCATATCACTTGGCATCAGGGAAATACAAATCAAAACCACAATGAGGTATCACCTCACACCAGTCAGAATGGCTAAAATCAACAAGTCAAGAAATGACAGATGCTGGCGAGGATGTGGAGAAAGGGGAACCCTCCTACACTGTTGGTGGGAATGCAAGCTGGTGCAACCACTCTGGAAAACAGCATGGAGGTTCCTCAAAATGTTGAAAATAGAACTGCCCTATGACCCAGCAATTGCACTACTGGGCATTTACCCTAAAGATACAAACGTGGTGATCCAAAGGGGCACGTGCACCTGAATGTTTATAGCAGCAATGTCCACAATAGCCAAACTATGGAAAGAACCTAGATGTCCATCAACAGATGAATGGATCAAGAAGATGTGGTATATATACACAATGGAATACTATGCAGCCATCAAAAGAAATGAAATCTTGCCATTTGCGACAACGTGGATGGAACTAGAGCGTATCATGCTTAGCGAAATAAGTCAAGCAGAGAAAGAAAACTATCAAATGATCTCCCTGATATGAGAAGTGGGGATGCAACATGGGGGCTTAAGTGGGTAGGAGAAGAATCAATGAAACAAGATGGGATTGGGAGGGAGACAAACCATAAGTGACTCTTAATCTCACAAAACAAACTGAGGTTGCTGGAGGGAGGGGGTTTGGGAGAAGGGGGGTGGGGTTATGGACATTGGGGATGGTATGTGCTTTGGTGAGTGCTGTGAAGTGTGTAAACTTGGCGATTCACAGACCTGTACCCCTGGAGATAAAAATGTATGTTTATAAAAAATAAAAATTTTAAATAAATAAATAAGATTCAAAAAAAAAAAAAAAACCACACAGAGATACTACCTTACACCAGTCAGAATAGCAAAAATTGACACGACAAGAAACGAGAGGCTGTGAAGAAAGGGGACCCCTCCTACACTGTTGAAAAAAATGCAAGTTGGTAGAGCCCCTTTGGAAAATGTGTGGAGATGCCTCAAAAAGTTAAAAATAGAGCTACCCTATGACCCAGCAATTGCACTACTGGGAATTTACCCCAAGATACAGATGTAGGGAAAAGAAGGGTCATATGCACCCCAATGTTCATAGGGGCAATGTCCCCAGTAGCTAAACTACAGAAAGAGCTGAGATGCCCTTCAACAAATAAATGGATAAAGATGTGGTCCATATATACAATGGAATATTACTCAGCCATCAGAAAGGACAAATAGCAACTTTTGCATCAACATGGATGGGACTAGAGGAGATTATGTTGAGTGAAATAAGTCAAGCAGAGAAAGTCAATTATCATATGGTTTCACTTATCTGTGGAACATAAGGAGTACCACAGAAGACATTAGGAGAAGGAAGGGAAAAATGAAAGGAAGGAAATCAAAGGGGGAGACAAAACATGAGAGATGGGACTCTGGGAAACAAACTGAAAGTTTTAGAGGGAAGAGGGAAGGGGGATGGGTTAGCCCAGTGATGGGTATTATTAAGGAGGGCACATATTTCATGGAGCACTGGGTATTTTACAAGAACAATGAATAATGGAACACAACATCAAAAGCTAATGATGTACTGTATAGTGACTAACATAACAAAATAAAAATTAAATTTTAAAATGTAAATAAACTTTTCAAAGTAGCAGCACATATGACTAATTAAAGGAAATGAACAAAAAAAGAGAGGAAAAGAACACTACCTATGTGTATACAAACACTGAAATCATGTTGTATACTTGAAGCTAACATAATGTTACAAGTCATTTATACCTCAGTTTAAAAAAAATGCTCACAAAGCCCATGGAGAGGGGTGCCTGGGTGGTTCAGTGGGTTAAGCCTCTGCCTTTGGCTCAGGTCATTATCTCAGGGTCCTGGGATCGAGCCCCCTCATCAGGCTCTTCGCTCAGTGGGGAGCCTGCTTCCCTCTCTCTCTGCCTACCTCTCTGCCTACTTGTGATCTCTCTTTGTCAAATAAATAAAATCTTGGCGTGGGGGGAAGAAGCCAATGGAGGGCCATGTGAAAAGCAATTAAGGCTTCCTGCTCACATCCAGACCCATGTGAGTCATCTTGGAACTATATCCTTAACCCCTCAAGCCCTCAGATGACTGCAACACTGGCCAACATCTTGACCACCACCTCATGAAAGACTGCAAACAAAAACCATCCAATTACTAAGCTGCTTCTCAATTCCTGATACACAGAAATTATGTGAGATAATATTTATTATTTGTTAAAAAAAAAAAGCCAAATCTATTTGAAAATTCTTAAAACTATAGCCCTATAATAATTCTTAATGTCTCTTACTGTATCCTAATAATCAATGTTCTTACCACTAAAACAAAGAAATATTCAAATAAAGTTTATTATTCATGTGAAAAAAAAAAAACAAACACTACCTACTTTGCCTAGGCTAACCCATGAATTTGTCACCCAAGCCAACACATGCAACACTTTCAGCACCTCCTTTTAAATATGTCTAAGTAAATAATATCCATGGGGATGCCACCAACCTGATCTGCTGTCAACTTCACTTGGAACAGAGGCTTCTTTCTTCCTTAAAGAAACTGGAACTGAATTCAGATGAGATTTCTGGCATTCAGCCTAAAAGATATATAACATTAGAGCAATTAAAAATTAGTAATTCTGATTAAATACAATTGTTTTTAAATTGGAAAAAAAAAGTATTTAAAAACAATAAACCAGGGCGCCTGGGTGGCCCAGTGGGTTAAGCCGCTGCCTTCAGCTCAGGTCATGATCTCGGGGTCCTGGGATCGAGTCCCGCATCAGGCTCTCTGCTCAGCAGGGAGCCTGCTTCCCTCTCTCTCTCTGCCTGCCTCTCCATCTACTTGTGATTTCTCTCTGTCAAATAAATAAATAAAATCTTTAAAAAAAAAAAAAAAAAACAATAAACCACACGGCGGGATACACTGATGCTGCAGAAGAATGGATATTTCTTACACTGAGGGATGGGTACATAAGTGCTCATTTATATTATTTTTAATAACCTTACATAATATCTTTTCTTCTGTAAATTTGAAATATACCAAGTCATAAATTTTAAAAATCTAGAAAAGGGAAATCTCATTCATACATTACAAGTGGCAAAGAAAACTGGTAAAATCATCTTGCAGAAAAAATTGACAATATTTAACAATTTCATTTGAAATGTGCATATCCTACAGAAATACAGTTTACAACAGGTGCGCAAAGAGGCATGAACAAAGGTGCACATCAGTGTACATGACTGTAATAATGAATAGATGGAAACAAATCTACCAGTTGGGGAATATATAAATAAGGAAGCCACTGCACTGTTGTTCAGTGAATACACTATGAAATTCAATTATATAAAGAAACAAAAGCAAGTTTTCACTATATTCTGTTCCTCTTAAAACCTCATTAGGATTTTTTAAAATGTATAAACCCAGAAGTATGAGGAGAAAGACAAGGGAACAGATGGCAGATGTCAACAAACTTTTCTTAAATTGGAAAGCAGATCAGCAGCAACTAATCAGTCCAGAGAGAGGAGAAACATGCTGAGAAAACACAGAAGGAGACAGATTAATACTTATGGAGAAACCAGTAAGATCAGTAATTAGATGTGCAAGGCACCTCTAAAAGACGGGTTCCAAGTGAGGTCGAGGAATAGAAGAGTTGCTAAAAGTAGGTACAAGAAGCAGTCAGAGTCACGGAGCCTCTCCTCTTCCAACCCTGTCATATTAGATGTTTACTCTCCTGAGTTCCAGAATCAGAGAAACTATAGACTCAGACATAGCCGAAAGTAAAAGTAATACAGTAGAAACAGAGATATTAAGTGGAAGCATCCAATTGTACCTTCCCTCTGCCCCACGTGGCTGAGAACATTTGTAGTTAGAATCAGACTCCCAAGCAGGACACATGTGTCAGAAAAACGTACCAAGCCAAGTTTTAAAAAAAACCTGTAGATAGTAACACCTGGACATCCACAGTGACATGGCCCAGACAGATCATAGCACAGTAAAATCTACCAAGGCACAAATTTTACTGCATAAATAGAACTTTCAATCACCATTTTAATTTTCCATTCAAATATGAAGAGACCACTAAGATTCACTGGACATACGACAAAAGGCTCTAGTACAAAAAGGCAAGGAATTTGCAAGAAACAGAAACTGTAAAAAGAAATCTTAATGAGAGGAGTTAGAGGAGGGGCGCCTGGGTGGCTAAGTGTGTTAAGCCTCTGCCTTCGGCTCAGGTCATGATCTCATGGTCCTGGGATGGAGCCCCATATCAGGCTCTCCACTAAGCAGGAGCCTGCTTCCTCCTCTCTCTGCCTGCCTCTCTGCCTACTTATGATCTGTCAAATAAATAAATAAAAATTTTTTTATTTAAAAAAAAAAAAGAAGAGTTAGAGGAATCTAACATCAAGGAATATCATGAAATTTCTAATCACTAAAAGCAGGGACACCTGGGTGGTTAAGTCGGTTGAGAGTCTGACTCTTGATTTCAGCTCAGGTCACAATATCAGAATTGTGAAATTGAACCTCAAGCCTGTATTAATGTCAATATCCTGGTTGTAATTCTGCAAGTACAGTTTTACAAGATGTTACCCATAGAGGAAACCAGGTAAAGGCTTGCACTCAATTCCTTATAGCTGCTTCTTAATTTATAATTATCTCAATACAAAAAGCTTAATTAGCAAAATAAGTTAGTAGAGTTCCCAAAATCTTTCTATAGAGTAGAAAGAAATCTTATCTCTTTTTAGGCAGATTGGACTGAAATGAACAGATCCTCACTCTCTCATGGAATAAGATGGGTCAGTCTAAGATGAAATTTTAATGAGACCAATCCATTCCTAGACTACCCTGTTCTTCAGAATGAGGTCTCCTGGGAAACTGAGAGCCAGGTAAGTCACCTTAGCCCTTAAATATTGGGAGACATCAGTTCTGTCCTGTGAAGGTTTCTGTTCAACTTTTTAGCCTCTTGCCTCAGACTGCTTCAATATCTGGCAATTGCCTTCCTGGCATAGCAAGACTATATATGTCACTCCACCTAACTGGCTCAGGATTCTGTGCCAGGCCCAGAACTTACAAATGTTCTTTAAGGAAAAGTGCCTACCCATTTGGAACATCCCTGGAATCCAGTCTGTCATGCCATCTCAACACAGCTGACAAAAAATATGCTTTCCCACATAGACTCTCTCTGTGTGGGAAGGCCTAAAGCCCTCAGCTTTTGCACCAAATAAGCTAACACCCTTCTAAGGAAAGAAAAAGATTAATAATCATCAACTCATCTCAAGATTCTTCTCTCTTTGGAATTTTATCCAGCCTGTGTTCTTTCCACAGCTCCCCATGTCTCTAAAATTAGAATTTGTTCGCATTTCATTCTTTTTAGCTTTAACAGCAGAAATGTTGGCCTACTGCAGTCTGTCCCTTCCTACTGAGGAGTGAAAGCCCTAGCATAACTTTGATACCAAAGCCCTATAAAAACATTTTGCAAAAAAGAAAGAAAAGACAATACTGTTCATGAACATAGATGCAAATGCTTCATATACTAGCAAACTAATTTAAAAAGGTTAATACTTTATGACCAAGTCAAATTTATCTCAGAAAACTTAAGGTTGATTTAACTTTCAAACACCAGTACTATATAATTTACCACATTAAAGAGAAGCTCTCTAATTCTGGATCTGTTTTCAGTCTTTGGAACCAAAAAGCTATATATACCTGATTCCTGAACAAGGGTTTGAACTGTGAGGGTCCACTTATTCACAATTTTTTGCAATAAATACAGTACCATAAGTGTATCTTCTCTTCCTTATAACTTTCTTAACACTCTCTTTTCTCTAGCTTTTTAAATTTTTTTGAGAGAGGAACAGTCTCAAGCAGACTCCGTGCTGAGTTCAGAGCCTGACATGGGGCTTAATCTCACAACCCTGAGATCACAAACTGAGCCAAAACCATGAGCCAGATGATTAACTAACTGCACCATCAAGGCGACCCTCTAACTTACTTAATTATAAGAATATAGTATATAATACATATACAAAATTATGTGTTAATCAGCTATTTAATACATATACAAAATATGTGTTAATCAACTGTTCATGTTATCAGTAAGGCTTCTAGTCAACAGTAGGCTATTAGTAAAGTGTTTGGGAAGCCAAAATTGTAAGTGGATTTTCAGCTGCAAGGGTGGGTCCACAACCCTAACCTCTTCATTGTTCATAAATACCTATATAATTAGGTATTTATACAAATTTCTAATCAATGTTATTTCTAAATTTCTAATCAATGTTATTTCTAGTACTACGTAATTTTTCTCTCCAATTTGTATTGTACTTTTGAATAACTTGTCTTTATTCATTAGCTTCACAAATTCTATTTGAAAGTTTGCTATTTTGTAGTTAGGTCAACCTAGCAAAATAAGTCAAGCAGAGAAAGACAACTATCATATGATCTCCCTGATATGAGGAAGTGGTGATGCAACATGGGGGCTTAAGTGGGTAGGAGAAGAATCAATGAAACAAGATGGGATTGGGAGGGAGACAAACCATAAGTGACTCTTAATCTCACAAAACAAACTGAGGGTTGCTGGGGGGAGGGGGTTTGGGAGAAGGGGGTGGGATTATGGACATTGGGGAGGGTATGTGCTTTGGTGAGTGCTGTGAAGTGTGTAAACCTGGTGATTCACAGACCTGTACACCTGGGGATAAAAATATATGTTTATAAGAAATAAAACATTAAATTTAAAAAAAAAAAGATATAATCTTTAAAAGACTGATTCTCCTTATAGTAATAGATTAACTTTGGTTTTCAGAATATAACCAAATTTGCCAACCTGGATTAGGAACTTCAGCAGCCGCCCACTTTCCTAAAAACCTAATTCAATTATTATTTTAGGAGAGGTGAAAAATGATTGTGCAGCAATATAATAATTCTACACCCAGACCTCCAATTTCAAACACTTGAAACATCAAGTCAAAATTGTCACAAAACACCTCTAAATGATAAAAAGAATGGGAATATAGGATTCCCTTTTAAGAATAAGACGTAAAAAAAACTAGAATAAATAGAAGTATATTTTGTAATGTTTCATCATTAAACTGTTAAAGCTATACCAGCTCTTCTTTTTGACCTACCTCTTTGCTTGGTGACTGAATACAAATGTCTCCTGTTTTAGGTGTTGAATAAAGCAATGATTTTGTAGAATTTGTGCTAAAATCATTGGCCAAACCTTAAAAAAAGCAGTAAATAAATAAATAAACACGGTATAAAATCTTTTGGTTACAATTAAAAGAAGCCCTACATGAAATGTGAAGAAGTTTGACAACTCTTTAAAAACAATTAGTTTAAAATTAAGTACAAACATCACTTCAACATTCAAATGTTCCTAGTCGGCATCAGGAACTGAAAAAGGCAAACAAGATTCCTGAAGAAATAATATAACAGCTCTTCTTTCAGTGCTTATACAGAAGAAATATTTTTCCATTGTTTCTTTGGTTGGCCTATTCTCTTATTTCAATGCCTTCTAATGCTGACAAGCACTTAGAGAAGTTTTTGCCCTAACTCACCATTTCTATAGAAAGAACTGCATATCACCAAACATTACCTCTTAGAGATCCTAAGTATTCCGCACATTTACTCCCACTATATGAAATACCTTCTCCTGTGTATGATAATTATTTATGGACTCCCAGAGTATAAGAATCTAGTATGAACTAAAGGAAATGATAAATTATTCTCTTTTTTGCTACTATCATCCTCAGTGTGTCAGGAAATACATAAAGGATTACACGTGTACTCAACATTCTGGGAAGATATTTTATATATATTTAAATGTCAGAATGTATTTACTGAATTTAATATTAATAATTTAATAATATGACAAATTTACATTTTCATCCAACCCAACCATCAAAGTCCACCTTTAAGATGTCTTACTATTTTCTTCAAAACAGTCTTGCAAGATTTCCAGTATGTTCTGGCCTTGCTTCGTCTTAATGTCAGGTGCTCTAATAAGAAGGAAGGGAAAATGTCACATATCATTTCCAGAAGATATTTGCTATTTTAAGTTACCATCTACTTTGAAAATTTAATATCTCATTATAAAATGCTATTTTACTTAATGGGGAAAATATCACTTTTACTATCTCAGGACAAAACAAGTACTTGAGAGTCCAAGAGTTTCCAGAAAAGTATCCAAAGCAGTATACTGTTATCTACATTAACAATTACATTCCTTGATTGAAGAGCCACATCTAAAGCCATTTTAGACTACTGGTATATCTAAACAACAATATAAATGGTTTTGAACAAATCCAATCCATACTAAAACACTAATAAAAACTCATGGTCACAGTACTAATAGCTCCAAGTAACAGTCTTCCCTTCAAGTTCTCCAATGCATTTTTATTTAATATTATTAACCTTAATAGCAGCTTATGAATCAGTATAAAATTTTCATTGTAGTTTCACATGCAGTTGTAAGAAATAAAAGAGAGAAAATCCCTTGTTCACTTTTATCTAGTTTCCCCCAATGGTAACATTTTGTAAAACTATACTATACTACCACAACCAGGATACTGATATCAACACAATCCACTAATCTTTTCTGATTTCTCCATTTCTACACATACAGTTGACCCCTGAACAATATGGGTTTGAACTCATACACAGATTTTTTTTTTCATCCACTCATACAGATTTTTTTTTCAGTAAACATACTGGAAAATTTTTTGGAGATCTGCAAAAATTTGAAAAAACTTAAGACAAACCACATAGCCCAGAAATATAAAAAGAAATTAACAAAAAGTTAAGTATGTCATGAATGCATAAAATACATGTAGATACTAGTCTATTTTACCATTTACTACCATAAAATACAGACAAATCTATTTTTAGAAGTTAAAATTTATCAAAACTTATACATGCAATACATGGTGCTATTTGTAGTCAAGAGATGTGAAGAAATGTAAAGATGCAGTTAAATCATAATGGCATAAAACTGTAGTGCATGCTGTACAACTGTAATAATTTTACAGTCACTCTGCTGCTGTTGTGCTGAGCTCAAGTATTAGTGAGTATCCCCTTAAAATGCCATCTAACACTAAGCATCTCTGAGTGAGCAGTTCATCTTCTCCAGTAAACTGCGAATTGGCAGTAAAAAGTGATATCTCACAGTTCTCCCATTTTTCATTATGTTTAGTGCAATACTGTAAACCCCGAATAACACCAGGGGACCCAACAAGGTACCACTAGTGATGCTGGAAATGCCACCAAGAAACAGAGAGATCGTCATGACATTACAAGAAAAAGTTGAATTACTTTATATATATACCATAGACTGAAGTCTGCCTCTGTGGTTGCCTGCTATTTTAAGATAAATAAATGCAGCATAAGGACTATTGTGAAAAAAGAAATTAGTGAAGCTGTCTTTGCTGCTGTGCCAGCAGATACAAAACCTTGCATTTTGCTAAATAGCTTTTTATCTTGTACTGAAAATGCAGCTTTTATGTGGCTTGCAGGACCTCTTACGAGAAAGGCATAAATACAGATACTAATATGGCTTGAAAAAAAGCAAGGTTACTATAAGACATCTTAAAGCAAAGGAAGTGAAGGATCTAAAGCTAGAGAATTTCATACCAGGAAAGGATGGTCTGACAATTTAGAAAGAGACTTGGCTTTTTAAAAAAGTCAAGATTAGGAGCAAGAGGCAGAGCACTAGGAAACCTAAATTCCTTCTAGTCCCAGGAATTCCGCTAGATAGCTAACAAACAATTCTGAACACCTACAGACTCAAAAGATCAAAGAAAATAATAGCAATTCTATGAACAGAAAAATGACCACTTTCTGAAAGGTAAGGCTTTCGGGAAAGTAAACACAAGGCGATATACAGAAATACAGACCGCGGTGGGTTGGTGGGGGAGGAGAGAAGGCCTCCATCAGCCAGCTCCTGGCAAGTGACAGAGCAGCAGAGCACAAAATCAGAACTTGGAGAAGTCTGCTCCACTGAGGGATGTAGCTCCAGTGGCTAAGGACAGGCCAGGGGAGGGGGTGGAGCTCCCACTGAGACAGTGTGGTCTCAGGAGCCTCAGGGTCACAGAAAGACTGAGGTTGCCTGAGTGCGGCACAACTCCCAGGTATCAGAGCAGGGAAGCCAGCTGCAAAGATGGAGCTAAGGAGTGCGTTCTCGGCTCAGGGTTGCCATAAACCATGATCCCTGGCACAGCCAGGCTACTGTTTTTCGGGCAAGGACCCTACAAGTGGCAAATCGGGGAGACCCCCCCCTTCCTCCACCAGGAGGGGCAGCACGGGAGCGCACTGCAAGAATCTGCTGGGTTTGGAGACCCCAAACAGGCACAGGCCAGGTGAGCACAGAGTGCAGCTGGAGACCAGGGAGACAGGCGTGTTTGACAGCTTTTCTCTGAAGGCTCACTGGGGAGTGGGCCTCCAAGCTCTTGTCTCCTCCAGCCTGGAGATTGAGAGGCTGCCATTTTCACTCTCATCCACCAAAGCTGTGCAGAAAGTTGTCAGGGAACAAAAGCACCAAGAGCAAACCCGAACAGAGTACTCAGCCTGGCCCCTGGTAAGGGCGCTGTCAATTCCGCCTAGGGCAAAGACACTTGAGAATCACTGCAACAGGCTCCTCCCCCAGAACATCAGCAAGAACATCCAGCCAGGACCAATTTTACCAATCAATGAGAACAGCAAAACTCCAGCACCAGGGGAATACAGCAAATGGAATTCATGGCTTTTTTCCCATGATTCTTTAGTCTTTCAAACAAATTTTTTTTAATTTTATTTTTTTTTTAATTTTTCCTCTTATTTTAATCATCTTATTTTATCAATACCTTTTTTAAACTCTTTTTTAATTTTAATTTTACATTCATTTTTTTGTTACTTCATTGTATTTAACTTTATTTTTTGTATATATATGTGTGTTGGGGTGGGTGTGTGTGTGTGTGTGTGTGTGTGTGTGTGTGTATGTTATTCTTTCTTTAAAATTTTGGGATATACTTTCTTCTAACAGACTTATACCCTAAATCTAGTGTATGGCTTTCTTCTAGTCTCCAGCCTGAGGATGTTTCTCTTCCTTTTTTTTTTTTAATTTTTTTTCTTTCTTTTTTCAATCAACTTTTCTCTTATCAATTACTTTTTAGAAATCTTTTTTAATTTCCATCTTTACAGTCATATTCCATCTCTTCATCACATTTACCATTATTTGTATGTGGGGAGGGTGTATATACATATACATGATTTTCTTTCTTTAAAATTTTGGGAGGCAGTTTCTTCTTCTTTTTTTTTTTTTTTTTTTTTTTTTCCAAAAGATTTTATTTATTTATTTGGAAGACAGATATCATAAGCAGGCAGAGGCAGGCAGAGATAGAAAGGGAAGCAGGCTCCCTGTTGAGCACAGCACCTGATGCAGGACTCAATCCCAGGGCCCTGGGATCATGACCTGAGCCAAAGGCAGAGGCTTTAACCCACTGAGCCACCCAGGTGTCCTGGGAGGCAGTTTTTTCTAACAGACCAAAATACACCCAAAATCTAAAGTGCGGCTCTGTTCTATTCACCAGCCTGATGATATTCTTTCTTTTTTCTCCCCCCTTTTTTTTGCCCTCAATTACAGGTCTTTTCTGATTCATTTAGTGTATATTTTTCTGAGATCATGGTTACCCTATTGGCATTTTGTTCTCTCATTCATCTATTCTTCTCTGGACAAAATGACAAAAATGGAAAAACTCATCTCAAAAAAAAGAACAAGAGGCAGTACCAACCACAAGGGACCTAATCAATACGGACATTAGTAAGATTAGAAACATAACAGCTGAGCTTGAAAAAAGCTTAGAAGATACTAGAGAGAGGGCGCCTGGGTGGCTCAGTGGGTTATGCCGCTGCCTGCGGCTCAGGTCATGATCTCAGGGTCCTGGAATCGAGTCCCGCATCGGGCTCTCTGCTCAGCAGGGAGCCTGCTTCTCTCTCTCTCTCTCTCTCTGTCTGCCTCACTGTATACTTGTAATCTCTGTCAAATAAATAAATAAAATCTAAAAAAAAAAAAAAAGAAGATACTAGAGAATCGTTTTCCAGAGAAGTAAAAGAACTAAAATCTAACCAAAATGAAATAAAAAAGGCTATTAATGATATAGAATCAAAAATGGAGGTTCTTAATTCTAAGACAAATGAGGTGGAAGAGAGAATTAGTGATATAGAAGACCAAATGATAGAGAATAAAGAAGCTGAGAAAAAGAGATAAACAGCTAATGGATCATGAGGGGAGAATTCAGGAGATAAGTGATACTGTCAGATGAAACAATATTAGAATAATTTAGATCCCAGAAGAAGGAGAGGGGGAAGAAGGTATACTGGTGCAAATTATAGCACAGAGCTTCCCTAATTTGGGGAAGAACACAGGAACCAGAATTCAGGAGGCATAGACAACCACCCTCAAAATCAATAAAAATAGGTCAACAACCCATCATCTAATAGTAAAACTTAGAAGTCCCTAAGACAAAGAGAAAATCCTAAAGGCAGCTCAGGACAAAAGGTCTATACAATGGTAGAAATATTAGATTGGCAGGAAATCTATCCACAGAGATCTGCCAGGCTGGAAAGGACTGGCATGATATATTCAGAGCACTAAAGGAGAAAAACATGCAGTCAAGAATAGTATATCCGGGACACCTGGGTGGCTCAGTTGGTTAAGCAGCTGCCTTCAGCTCGGGTCATGGATCGAGTCCCACATCAGGCTCCTTGCTCGGCGGAAAGCCTGCTTCTCCCTCTGCCTCTGTCTGCCACTCTGTCTGCCTGTGCTCGCTCACTCTCTCTCTGACAAATAAATAAATAAAATATTTAAAAAAAAAAAAAAAAAAAGAATAGTATATCTAACTACACTGTCCCTGGAAAAAGAAGGAAAGATAAAAAGCTTCCAGGACAAAAACAGCACGGAGGTTCCTCAAAAAGTTGAAAATAGAGCTACCCTACAACCCAGCAATGGCACTACTGGGTATTTACCCTAAAGATACAAATGTAGTGATCTGAAGGGACAGATGCACCTGAATGTTTATAGAAGCAATGTCCACAAGAGCCAAACTATGGAAAGAACCTAGATGTCCATCAACAGATGAATGGATAAAGAAGATGTGGTGTATACATATACAATGGAATACTATGCAGCCATCAAAAGAAATGAAATCTTGCCATTTGCAATGACATGGATGGAACTAGAGGGTATTATGCTGAGCGAAATAAATCAGAGAAAGACAATTATCATATTATCTCCCTGATATGAGGAATTTGAGAGGCAGAGTGGGGGGCTTGGGAGGTAGGGAACAAAAAAATGAAGCAAGATGGGATCAAGAGGGAGACACCATAAGAGACTCTTAATCTCACAAAACAAACTGAGGGTTGCTGGCGGGAGGGGGTATGGAGGGGGTGGTTGGGTTATGGATATTAGGGAGCGTATGTGATATGGGGAGTGCTGAGACCTGTGTAAGCCTGACAATTCACACACCTGTACCCCTGGGGCAAATAATACATTATATCTTAATTAAAATAATTAATTAAAAATAAAAAAATAAAAGCTTCCAGGACAGACAAAAACTAAAAGAATTTGCAAACACCAAACCAGCTCTATAGGAAATACTAAAAGGGGTCCTCTAAGCAAAGAGAGAGCCTAAAAGTAACATAGATGAGAAAGGAACAGAGACAATACACAGTAACAGTCACCTTACAGGCAATATAATGGCACTAAATTCGTATCTTTCAATACTTACCGTGAAACTAAATATGCTAAATACCCCAATCAAAAGACAAAGGGTAACAGAATGGATTAACACAAGCCCTATAATGGGTTAAGGCCTCTGCCTTCGGATCAGGTCATGATCTCAGGGGCCTGGAATCAAGCCCCACATCTGGCTCTCTGCTCAGCAGGGAGCCTGCTTCCTCCTCTCTCTGCCTGCCTCCCTGCCTACTTGTGATCTCTGTCAAATAAATAAAATCTTAAAAAAAAAAAACAAGCCCAATCGATATGCTGTCTGCAGGAGACTCATTTTAGACCCAAAGACACCTCCAGATTTAAAGTGAGGGGGTAGAAAAAAATTTACCATGCTAATGGACATCAAAAGAAAGCTGGGGTGGCAATCCTTAGATCAGGCAAATTAGATTTTAAACCAAAGACTATATAATAAGAGATGAGGACACTATGTCATACTTAAAGGGTCTATCCAACAAGAAGACCTAACAATTTTAAATATCTATGCCCCTAACATGGGAGAAGCCAATTATATAAACCAATTAGTAAAAAAACCAAAGAAACACATCAACAATAATAAATAGTAGAGGACTTTAACATCCCCCCTCATTGAAATGGACAGATCATCCAAGCAAAGGAAATAAAGGCCTTAAATGGCACACTGGACCAGATGACATCACAGATATATTCACAACATTCTATCCCAAAACAAACGAATACACATTCTTCTCTAGTGCACATGGAACATTCTCCAGAATAGATCACATTCTCGGTCACAAATCAGTCTCAACCAGTACCAAAAGACTGGGATCATTCCCTGTATATTTTCAGAAGTTAGAACTCAATCACAAGAGGAAAGGTGAAAAGTACTCAAATACATGGAGGCTAAAGAGCATCCTACTAAAGAATGAATGGGTCAATCAGGAAATTAAAAATTTTTTAAATTCATGGAAACAAATGATAATGAAAACACAACTGTTCAAAATCAATGGGATGCATCAGAGGCAGTCCTAATAGGAAAGTATATCGCAGTACGAGACTTTCTCAACAAATGACTCCAATACACAACCTAACCCTACACCTAAAGGAGCTGGAGAAAGAATAGCAAAGAAAGCCTAAACCCAACAGGAGAAGAGAAATCATAAAGATCAGAGCAGAGGGGCACCTGGGTGGCTCAGCGGGTTAAAGCCTCTGCCTTCGGCTCAGGTCATGATCCCAGGGTCCTGGGATTGAGCCCCACATCGGGATCTCTGCTCAGCAGGGAGCCTGCTTCCTCCTCTCTCTGTCTCTGCCTGCCTCTCTGCCTACTTGTCTGTCAAATAAATAAATAAAATTAAAAAAAAATCAGAGCAAAAATCAATGAAATAGAAAACAAAAGAACAATTGAACAAATCAACAAAACTAGGAGCTGGTTTTTTGAAAGAATTAATAGACTGATAAACCCCTGGCCAGACTTATTAAAAAGAAAAGAGAAAAGGACCCAAATTAATAAAATCATGAATGAAAGAGGAAAAATCACAACCAACACGAAAGAAATACAAACAAGTATAAGAACATATTATGAGCAATAATATGTCAGCAAATTAGACAATCTGGAAGAAATGGAGGCATTCCTAGAGATGTATAAACTACCAAAACGGAACCAGGAACAAACAGAAAACCTGAACAGACCCATAACCAGTTAGGAAATTAAAGCAGTCATCAAAAATCTCCCAACAAGAGCCCAGGGCCAGATGGCTTCCCAGGGGAATTGTACTAAACATTTAAAGAAGAATTAATACCTATTCTCCTCCAACTCTTCTAAAAAATAGAAATGGAAAGAAAACTTCCAAACTCATTTTGTGAGGGCTGCACTACCTTGATTCAAATACCAAAGATCCCATCAAAAAAGAGAATTACAGACCAATATCCCTGATGAACATGGACGCAAAAATTCTTGCCAAAATACTAGCCAATAGGATCCAACAGTCCATTAAAAGGATTATTCACCACAAACAAGTGGGATTTATTCCTGGGCTGCATGGATGGTTCAACATCTGCAAATCAATCAATGTGATATAATACATTAATAAAAGAAAGAACAAGAACCATATGATACTCTCAATAGATGCTGAAAAAGCATTTGACAAAGTATAGCATCCTTTCTTGATCAAAGCCTTCAAAGTGTAGGGATAGAGGGCATATACCTCAATACCATCAAAGCCATCTATGAAAAACCTACGGCAAATATCAGTCTCAATGGGGAAAAACTGACAGCTTTTCCCCTAAGATCAGGAACACAGCAGGGATGTCCACTATCACCACTGCTATTCAACATACTACTAGAAGTCCTAGCCTCAGCAAGCAGACAACAAAAAGAAATACATCCAAATCATCAAAGAAGAAGTCAAACTCTCACTTTTTGCAGATGATATGACACTTTACGTGGAAACCCAGAAGACTCCACCCCAAAACTGCTAGAACTCATACAGGAATTCAGTAAAGTGTCAGGATGTAAAATCAATGCACAGAAATCAGTTGCATTTCTATACACCAACAACACAGAAGAAAGAGAAATTAAGGAGTCAATCCCATTCAAAGTAGCACGAAAAACCATAAGATACCTAGCAATAAAGCTAACCAAAGAAGCAAAGAATCTATACTCAGAAAACTATAGAATACTCATTAAAGAAATTGAGGAACACAAAGAAATGGAAAAACATTCCATGCTCATGAATTGGAAGAACGAAAATTGTGAAAACATCTACGCTACCTAAAGCAATCCACACATTTAATGCAATCTCTATCAACAAACTGGAAAAAATAATCCTAAAATTTATATGGAACCAGAAAAGACCCCAAATAGCCCGAAGAATGTTGAAAAAGAAAACCAAAGTTGGTGGCATCACATTTCCAGACTTCATTCAAGCTCTATTACAAAGCTGTAATCAGTGACAGTATGGTAACTGGCACAAAAACAGACACACAGATCAACGGAACAGACTAGAGTGCCCAGAAATGGACCCCTCAACTCTATGGTCAACTAATCTTCAATAAAGCAGGAAAAAAAGGTCCAATGGGAAAAAAGTCTCTTCAACAAACAGAGTTGGGAAAACAGCCACATGCAGAAAAATGAAACTGGACTACTTTCTTTCACCATGCACAAAAAATAGACTCAAAATGAATGAAAGACCTCAATGTGAAATAGGAATCCATCAAAATCCTTGCAGAGAATACAGCCACAGCAACTTCTTCCTAGATACATCACCAAAGGCAAGGGAAGCAAGGGCAAAAGTGAACTATTGGGCCTTCATCAAAGTATCAAGATCAAAAGCTTTGCACAACAATGGAAACAGTCAAAAAAACCAAAAGACAACTGACAGAATGGGAGAAGATATTTGAAAATGACATATCAGATAAAGGGCTAGTATCTAAAATCTATAAAGACCTTATCAAACTCAACACCCAAAGAAAAAATAATCCAATCAAGAAATGGGCGGAAGACTAGAACAGACATTTTTGCAAAGAAGACATCCAAATGGCCAACAGACACATGAAAAAGTGCTCCACATCATTCGGAATCAGGGAAATACAAATCAAAACCACAGTGAGATACCACCTCACACCAGTCAGAATGGTTTAAAATTTAAGGTCAGGGAACAACAGGTGTTGGTGAGGATGTGGAGAAAGGGGAACCCTCCTACACTGCTGGTGAGAATGCAAGCTGGTGTAGTCACTATGGAAAATAGTATAGAGGTTCCTCAAACAGTTGAAAATAGAGCTATCCTACAACCTAACAACTGCACTACTGGGTATTTAACCCAAAGATAAAAGTGTAGTGATCTGAAGAGTCACATATACCCCAATGTTTATAAAAGCAATGTCCACAATAGCCAAACTATGGAAAGAGCCTATATGTCCATCAACAGAGAAGGGATAAAGAAGATGTGGTATAGGGGCACCTGGGTGGCTCAGAGTATTGGGCCTCTGCCTTCAGCTCAGGTCATGATCTCAGGGTCCTGGGATTGAGCCCCGCATCAGGCTCTCTGCTCAGCGGGGAGCCTGCTTCCCTCCGCCTCTCTCTCTCTGTCTGCCTCTCTGCCTACTTGTCATCTCTGTCTGTCAAATAAATAAAGAAAATATTTAAAAAAAAAGATGTGGTATATATACACAGTGGAATAATTCTGCAGCCATCAAAAAGGAGAAACCGAAATCTTACCATCTGCCACATGGGCAGAACTAGAGGGTATTATGCTAAGCAAAATAAGTCAATCAGAAAGGGACAATTATCATACGATCTCACAGATTTGAGGAATTTGAGAAACAAGACAGAGGATCATAGGGGAAGGAAGGGAAAAATGAAACAAGACGAAACCAGAGAGGGAGGCAAACCTTAAGAAATTCTTGGTCTCAGAAAACAAAGGGTTGGGCGCCTGGGTGGCTCAGTGGGTTAAGCCGCTGCCTTCGGCTCGGGTCATGATCTCAGGGTCCTGGGATCGAGTCCCGCATCGGGCTCTCTGCTCAGCGGGGAGTCTGCTTCCTCCTCTCTCTCTCTCTGCCTGCCTCTCTGCCTACTTGTGATCTCTGTCAAATAAATAAATGAAAATTTAAATAAATAAATAAAGAAAGAAAGAAAGAAAAGAAAAGAAAACAGAGGGTTGCTGGAGTGCAAGGGGGTGGAAAGGATGGAGTGGCGGGATGATGGACACTGGGGAGGGTGTGTCCTATGGTAAGTGCTGTGAAGTGTGTAAGATTGATGAATCACAGACCTGAACCCCTGAAACAAATAACACATTATATGTTAATTTTTAAAAAGTCAAGATAACATAAGACTCTTCTGTTAAACAAAAGGCAGTATACAGGGACACCTGGGTGGCTCAGTTGGTTGAGGCACCGCCTTCAGCTCAGGTCCGGATCCCAGAGTCCCAGGACGGAATCCCACATCAGATTCCCAGCTCTGCAGGGAGTCTGCTTTTCCCTCTGATCTTCTCTCCTATCATGCTCTCTCTCACTCAAATAAATAATATCTTAAAAAAAAAAAAGGCAGCATACAAGTTCCCAGATGCTGCAGCTCAAGTCATGATCTCAGGATCAGGAGACGGAGCTCCCCACTCGGTGCAGAGTCTGCTTAAAGTGTTCTCCCTTCTCTCTCTGCCCATCCACTGTCCCCACTGCTTGTGCACACCCTCTCAAAATAATAATAATAATAATAATAATAATAATAATAATAAAAAATAAAACCGGCTCAGTCAGTTGGGCATCCGACTTTTGATTTCAGCTCAGATCATGATCTCAGGGCCATGAGAATATGCCCTACATCGGGTTCCATGCCCTCCATCAAGCATGGAGCCTGCTTAAGATTATCTCTCTCCCTGTCCCTCTGCCCCTCCCTCCTGCTTGCATGCCTGCTCCCACACTCCTCTCTCTCAAAAAAAAAAAAGGGGGCTCAGTCAGTTAATTATCCAACTCTTGGTTTTGGCTCAGGATCCTGGGATCAAGCCCCTCACCGAGCTCCCCTCACAAAAAGGAGTCTGCTTGTCTCCCACTCTCTCTGCCCCTCCCCCTGCTTATACACATGCTCTCTCTCTCTCTCTCAAATAAATAAAGCTACTTTTCCCAAAAAAGAAAAAAAAAAAAGGCAGAAAAAGTTAATCACTGAGTAAAAAGGATCTCTGTATAAACATATTTTAAAGCAGACAAAATTGTCCTATTCTAGAAAAAACATGCCATAGAGGACATTTATTATTAAGGAAGAGAAGCAAGCAAAGGATAGGCTAACTCTACTGTTTTGTGCAAATAATAATAATCAGGACCGACTTATCTACAAAACTGCTAAACCCCAGCTTTGAAGGAAAAAGATAAAACACCAGCTGCCAGATTTGGGGCTGTATGATACCAAGAAAGCTGGGCAATGAGAATCCTTCTTCTGAACTGGTTCTACCAGTGCTTTGTCCCTGAATTCAAGAGGTATCCTACCAGTAAGGATCTATCTGTCTTTTAAAGTTCTTCTGATATTAAAAATGCCACTGGCCACCCAAAACCCCAAGAGTTCAACACTGAAGGAGTCAAAACGGTATACCTGCCCCCAACACAACTTCTCAAATTCAGCCTCCAGAATAGAGAATCATAAGGACTGTAAAGACTCATTACACCTGGTTCTCTATGCTAAGGAATATGTAACAGAGAAAACAACATGAAAGTCTGGAAGGATTACAGCATTGAAGATACCATTATTGTTAGGAGAAAAAGCTATGAAAACCATTAAGCCCAAAGCAATAAAATCCTGCTGGAGCAAACTATGTGCATATGTAATACATGACTTCACAGGATTTACAATGGAGCCAAACAAGAAAAGTCAAAAAAAAAGCTTGTGGATATGGCAAAAAAGGTTGGGGTACAGGGTTTTAAAATAAGGATCTTGGAGAAATTAAAGAGCTAATAGACATCAATACCGGAGGAATTAACAGAAGATGACTATCTGGAGATGAGCACTTCTAAATCAGTACCAGACAAGGTAGGAGATACAGAAGCACTATCAGAAAACAAATTGACGGGCGCCTGCGTGGCTCAGTGGGTTAAGCCGCTGCCTTCGGCTCAGGTCATAATCTCAGGGTCCTGGGATCAAGTCCCACATCGGGCTCTCTGCTCAGCAGGGAGCCTGCTTCCTTCTCTCTCTCTCTCTGCCTGCCTCTCTGCCTACTTGTGATCTTTCTCTGTCAAATAAATAAATAAAATCTTAAAAAAAAAAAAAAAGAAAGAAAACAAATTGACATTAGATAATCTGATAGAGGCTTCCAATTACTCCAGACTGTTTTTGGCCTCTTTTATGACATGGACCTTCTAACTGTCATAAC
This sequence comes from Mustela nivalis, assembly GCF_964662115.1. Taxonomy (NCBI): domain Eukaryota; kingdom Metazoa; phylum Chordata; class Mammalia; order Carnivora; family Mustelidae; genus Mustela; species Mustela nivalis. Next base: position 12,951,182 of record NC_139023.1, on the reverse strand, counting down.
AGACAGTGAAAATAAGGTAAACAGCAGAAGGATTGGTACCACTGGTACCATATAAAATCAATTTTAGAGAAATGAAAAAGCAAACATCAGACAAAAATTATGGTCTAATTGTATAAAGTTGTACCAAGCATGCCTGCCTCTCCTGCCTCCCCTTTTACCTCCCCACCTCTTCTGCCTCCATCACACCTGAAATCAATCACCTCAGCTCTTTCTCCTCTTCTTCAGCCTGTTCAATGTGAAGATGATGAGGATGGAGATCTTTGTGATGACCCACTTCCACTTAATGAACAGTAATCAGCACGCCATATCATTAATGAACTATGTGCAAATGTGAAAATCTATTAACTGTATAGCAAAAAACGTATGAAACATTTGTGTGTCATTGTCATCATCACCTAATGATTCATTGTGAGAACATCTTGTGCAAAACCTGACGGAAGTAGATAGCCTATCTTTACATGGGCATAAGGTGAGTGATATTTAATATAAAAATTAATAATGTGTTATCTCGCTGTCTTTAACTTTCCTTTCAAAGAATTATACTACCATATAATTTGTCTTTCCTCACAGGTAAGTGGTTTAATAAAAGAGTAACAATGTTTCCAAACTATATTATGAATATAACTATTATACCATATGCTGTATGCTATAAAAATTTTACAATTCATTCAGTAGTGTATAGACTAGGCTACCATAAAACAATCATATTGATCACTCCAGGCTACCATAAAGCAATCATATTACTGCTTCTTTATCAATACCTGTTATATTTGTAAATAAATATGAATTTCTTTCCCACATATTTTCATGTCTGATGTCTAGTGCTAGTAATATATACAACATCTACAGTGTTTTTATAAGACTATATTAATATAGGTAATAACAGACAATTCTTGTAAACAGGCAACAAAAACTTACTGTTATCAATACAGTACAGTACTGTAATTGTGTTTCCTTATGATTTTTTTAATAACATTTTCTATTCTTTAGATTATTTTATTATAGAATACAGTATATAATATAGAGTATACAAAGTATGTGTTGATTATTTATGTTATTGGTAAGGCTTCCAGGCAGTAGTAGGCTGTTAGTAGAAGTTTTGGGGGAGTTAAAAATTATGTAAGGATTTTCAACTTTTCCAACTTTAGTGGTCAGCAACCCTAACCCCCAAGATGTTCAAGGGTGAACTGTACTCATTTGCAAGTTTACGTCAATACCTAGTTCTGTGCAATTTATGACATCTGTAGGTTCAGATATCACCACCACAGTCAAGATACTGAACAGTTCCATACTACAAAGATCCTATATTGCCTCTTTGTAACCTACACCTATGTTTTCTTTTAGCCCCAACAAATATGCTGCATCTTTGTAATATTACCATTCAATCCACTCTATAGAGTGCTTTCCCCATGGCTGTCAGTCAGAACTAAGACTGATTCTTCCTGAACCATAATTTATTAGCTAAATTTCTTTTCTCACTACTGCTAAGTCACTACAGTGATTGCATTAATATTTCCGTTAATATAAAATCACTAAGTAGACTATACTTAATCAGTGGGCACAGAAATCATTGTTAGAAGTAATTTTCCCTTCTTCATTTAAAAATCACTTTCTGAAGATAGAAATAAAAATGACTTAAAAAGCTTAAATAAATAACTCACCTGCAAGGTCGGCAAAATCTTCTTCTATAGTCATTTTTGAGATGATCCTAAAAGAAAAATAAATCATCGAACTGATGAACAATTTAAGTTCCTCATTTATTCATTCAGCAAGTTTTGATAATTGGCCATTATAATATTATAAAGAGGAATTCATCTGGATCAAGGAATTCATCTGCCTCATATCTACTGTTTCAAAATCTTTGCTTATACTATTTGCTCACCCTGGGATTTATTCCATCTTTCTCCTTTTCCTCTACCCTGCCTCCATACCTTTTCCATCAAAATTCCAACTATCTGTGCTTCTAATAATTCAAATTGGTTGACTCACAATATCTACTTATCTCCTTTACTTGCAGGCAGATCCCTGTAGAATAATAGTTAAGCACTAAAATGACATAAAACAACAATGAAAAAGAGGGTGGAAGAGAGGACCACCTATTAACAAAAAAATTTAACAAATTTCTAGAAGATTGAAAAAAATGGATTATGTTAATTGATGAAGCAGAATAAAAGCGGTAGCAGCCAAAAATAAGCTCGGAGGATCCAGTTTTTGATGGGTCGTAAAGCTAATCTGCCCAGGAAAAAGCCGTAACAATACAGAACTAGGAAAACTAGAAATATGAAGGAGGAAAGAGTGAGAAAGGGAATGAACAGGATAAAAGACTCCCACATCCCCACCCCATCAACACAGAGCTAACTGACTAACTGAATTTAAAGAATACAGAGCTAAAAAACTGTATTCTATTGTTTCAGTCTTAAATACCACCAGCATCTATAGATCACCAGACATTTAAAAGTCTCTCAACAAAACAGGAAAATCAAGACGAATTTTAAAAATGGAAAAGAAAAAGGCCCAAGAGAAAAATGAATTCAAGAATGAGAAAGAAGAGCATAACCCAACATATAAACACATCAAATTTTTATGTTGTACATTTGAAAGTAATGTAACATTGAGTGTCAAGAAACCCTGCGGAGGGTCAAACAAAGCCCCTGCAGAGCAAGGAGCACAACGAGGGACTCCATCCCAGAACCTTGGGATCCTGACCGGAGCAGGAGGCAGATACTTAACTAACTGAGCCACCCAGGCTAGGCTTCTATGAAAGAGAAAAAGAGAGAGAGAGAGAGAGAGAGAGAGAGAATGTAAAAACAAAAAACAAAACTCTAATTAGTACATGGAAAAGAGATTTGAAATACTGGACTCATAAAACAAAAGTGGTATACTACGCTGAGCCCAAGAAAAATTCTTAATAATTTAAAACATTTTTGCCTAAAATTTAAAAAGCAGTAATTATGAAAAAGCTAAGATACATCTGAGAGGGGGAAAAAAAAGACCAAAAAATGAAGAGGAAGTAGAAAATGGGAGAAACAAAGAAGTTCCAAAACTCAGGGGGTCCAACTTCTGACCAATTGTTATTCCACAAAGAACAAAGAAAAAGAAGAGATCTACTCTGAGAAAATACACAATCAAATTCCCTAAATCTGTAGAGCATATAGCCAGCATGATGAATTTAAGAGAATCCATACCTAGGTGAGACTAAGAAATGCTAGGATGCTTCCACAAAGAAAAAAGTCATTAACTCCAACTAGGAAACAGCCTCATCACTGGGAACAACAGGAAAAATAAAACACAGAGACATGCTGATTTTGGAAACCAAGAGGATATTTGAGATACTTAGGGTTCTATCTTTAATCGTTAAATCAATCCTAGTTGAAAACTGGGTAGTAACAGGATGAACAGCATGCTTTAAAAAATACTATGAATACCAAATATTTATTGATCCTCATTTTCACTTGGCCCAATGGGCTATAAATGACCCCACCACATATAAACACTCTCTTTACCCCACTCATGCTCTGACATCCTGAACTGAACCACCCTCCTGACTGTACTCAGGCTCCAACACAGGTCTCTGGGCCATTGTAGTTTCCCACCCATAAGGATCTCCTACCTTGCCTGACCCCACCTAAAGGATTTTCGACTCAATTATTCAACAAGATGAAGATCTCTTATTTGATTTTTTAAAACTTGAAGACCTCTATTTGATTTTTAAAAACTTGAGAGCAGAGACTTCATGATAAGTTATCTATATTCTTCCCAGAGCCTTGTCTAGTGTATTATACACCACACAAACACCATTTTCTTATGTTTTTCATATACTAAGTGAGACCACAAACTCAGATTAAAAATGTTTGTCTTTAAAGAAGGTGAAATATACAAGGGTAATGATTATTGAAGACTGACTGCAGTCATGAAAAACAAGAAATTCAGTCAGTATGAGAACTGAGACTAATTTCAACCAGTCTAAGCTTCCCAAATTCTGAACAGCAACATTCTCAAGAAAGAAGAAATTCATAAAAGAAAGGCAGAGATCACGATGAGAAAAGAGTTTATTAACATGATTGATAATATTATTAATTGCAGATTTTAAATCCATGCCAACATTTATCCAAATAAAACCCTGATCATGGTTTAAAAAAAAATTTAAAAGGAGAATGAGAGGACAAGAAACAGGCTGGAAGAAAATATTTGCAGAAGACATATCTGGTAAGGACTATTATCCAAAATATAGAAACAATGCTTAAAAGTCAACAGTAAGAAAACAAACGAACAACCCAATTAAAAAATAAATGGACTTGGGGCACCTGGGTGGCTCAGTGGGTTAAGCGGCTGCCTTCCGCTCCGGTCGTGATCTCAGGGTCCTGGAATGGAGCCCTGCATCACGCTCTCTGCTCAGCAGGGAACCTGCTTCCTCCTCTCTCTCTCTCAATCTCTGCCTGCCTCTCTGCCTAGCTGTGACGTCTCTCTGTCAAATAAATAAATAAAATCTTTTTAAAAGATAAATAAATAAATGGACCTTACACTTCATGGAACAAGATGTACAGATGGGAAATAAGCATATGAAAAGCTGTTTCACATCATATTTCATCAAAAGCAAATTAAAACAATGAGGTATCACTCTACCTATTAGAATGACCAAAATCTAGAACACCCAACAACTTCAAATGCGCAACAGAAACTCTCATTTATTTTTGAATGTAAAAATTCCAAACGTACAGCCACTTTGGAAGAGTTTGGTGGTTTTCACAAAACTAAAGAGACTCTTACCATGACTTAGCTATCATACTGCTTGGTATTTACCCAAGGGAGTTGTCCACACAGCTGTCCACACAACAATCTGCACGCAGATGTTTAGAGCAACTTTACTTCTAACTGCCAAACTTGAAAGCAACCAGATGTCAGGTGAACGGGTAAACTGTGGTATATCCAGACCACGGACTATCATTCAGCACTAAAAGGAAAGAACTATCAAGCCATGAAAAGATACGAAGGATAAATGTGTAATGTCAAATGAAAGTCAATCTGAAAAGGCCATGTATGTGTGATTCCAACTCGATGACATTCTAGAAAAAGCAAAAACTATGAAGATGGTAAAAAGATGAATGGTTCCAAGAGCTGCGTGGGGAGGAAGGGGTAAATGGACAGAACACAAAGGATATCGGGGCTGTGAAAATCCAGTCTATAGGACACCACAATGATGTAATGACGCCTGTCATTACATTTTTGTCCAAACGGACAGAATAGACACCACCAGGAGTGAACCCCATGGTACATTATGGACTTTGAGCAATAACGATGTGTCAGTATAGGTTCATCCCGTGTAACAGATGCACCACGCTGGTGGGGGATACTGACAACAGGGGTGGCTATGCATGTGCGGGAGTAAGGGGGTAAGGGAAATCTCTGTAACTTCCTGCTTAATCTTGAGAAGAACCTAAGACTTAAAAAAAAAAAAAAAAAAAAAACAAGAAGAAGAAGAAGTCTTTTTTTTAAAGGAACTGTGGACATTTGGTAAATTTTATTCCCCTCCTCTCCCTCCAATGAAAATGGCCTTATTCTCTCTCTCTTTTTTTTTTTTTTAAATTCTACACAATGGAAACAGTGGGCGTGCTCACCTAAAAAGTCCGCTCTCCAGCATCCTTTCACACATCGCCAGGCGTACAAGCCCACATTTATAACTTTACATAAAGGGCAGATCCCTGAGCAAGATTTTCTTAAAGGGGGAGAGAGAAAGTAGGAAATACACTAGGACAGGGACTGATGCGGCTTGTAAACGACACAGGAACCCTAAGCGAAGTGTGAAATACCGAATCGTGACCATCAAGGGAGCCCAGAGACGGAAACAAAAAAACACGTGCCCGCCCCCCTTGAGTCCTTCCCACCTTAAGCGCCTTTTACTTAACAGCCGCCCTCTGGGAAACTTTACCAACAGCAGATACGTCAGTACAAATAATCTGCTTCTCCAGACCGTCACGTCCAGACTTTGAAGGCGTCCCAACACTTCTACAGACAGAAAATGATTTGAAGGACTAAGACGTAAAGTTAGGCCAAAAAAAAAAAAAAAAAAAAAGTTTAAATCACAAGATTCTCTGAAGAGAAAGATGCCATCGCAACCAAAATTGAAGGAACCCTTGAGGAAACAACACGAAAATGAACTCTGGCTATCGGCATTCGATCAGTGTTCGTCTCAAAGAATTCGCGGGCTTTCCCGCTGAACTCTCCACGAAGCCACAGCACAGGCTAAATAAACATTTCATTCTCCTCCGCCCCGAGCGCCGGGGCACGGGGAGGCCGAGCTCCCGCTCACCAGAACGGCCGGAGCCTGCACTTACCAGACCCGACGCAGCCATGTTCCCACCCGGCCCCGGGCGTCTGGCACGGAAGTCCTCGCGGGCCGTGGCTCCGAAGAAGCCAGGCACTGCCCAGAGTCGCGGGAGGAGCGGTTAGACTGCGCCTCAGGAGCCTGAGGTGGGAGAGCGGCAAAATCGAGGGACCTGCGAGCCGGAAAGCGAGCTACCACCGCTCCTCAGCCATTGGCTCGGCCCCACAGGCACCGCGCCCAGCAAACTCCGCGGTTTGAAACGGTCTGCACATGCGCAAAACGAGACGAGCGACCCAATAGAGAGCCGTTTCGGGCTCTCTCCTTCCCGGGACGCTCCGGCAGTCCCGCCCTTCGCAGCGCCCACCGTAGCCCCGCCCCGTCTTTCCCGTAGCCCCGCCCACCATTTCTCCTAACGCTTGATCCTCCTTTGCTCCCCAGCCATGCGGAGACTGAGCTTCAGACGAGTTTTACTTAGCTAGACACCGTCTGGAGAGCGGCCTTTGCCCTTGAACCCAGTGTAAGACGTGTCGACGGTTCTATTATAGAGTAAAAAAATAATACTCGAGTGGATAAGAGGTTGAAATTGCAGAAGTTGTTTGAAGAGGAATATTTTACTGTGCAGACTTGTCAGCCACCTGTAGCCCATCTATGCATCAACTCTGAAAGTAAAAATAATAATATGATGATGATGTATTCTTTTTTCACATATGTGGGTAATATTTTCATGAAGCATTGCCAACAAAATGACCAAGGTGAATATATGTCATTTAAGTATGATGTCCTGAAAGGAGTCCTAATCAGGTGTCTTGAAATCTACTCAGCCATTAGCAATGTCATCTAGGAAAAATTGTGGCACCATTCTGGGTGTTTCCTTAACATAGTTATAGAATGGGAGAGCTAAATTAGATGCTCTGAAAACTTGTCCATTTTATGATTCGATGAAACCGTTCTATTTTTTGTGACTTAATAAAAATTTGTGTGAGAAGTTTAAACAAAATACTGAATCAATCCATTAATCAAGAGTTGAGCTAATAAACTTTTAAAACTTGTCATGATTTAGCAAATTTTATCTCCTGCTAAGAGTTTTTTAATTTATTTTTGGTAGGGAAAAGAGGCTATATATTAACTCTGCAATCAGTCTGAATTCCATTCTGCTCCACAAATTCTATCATAGTGGGCAAGTTAATTAAACTATTTCTTTCTCAAGTCCCTTGTCTGTAAAATGTCTGTAAAACTGCTGAGCTATTGGGTTAATTCCTTTTAATATCTAGGTGAAATGCCTGGAACATACTAAGAATTCAATAAGTAATGCTTGGTATTATTATGGAGTTTTCTACTTGATCTAGCAGAAGTTTTGCCAATCAGACTACATAATATAATTTGATACTGTCACATTTGGAATAGATTATAATAACTATCATTTATTTAGTTCATACTGCATGCCAAGTGTTTTTTTTTTTCTTAATTCTCTCCCTGCAGTAACTTATTTAATTCTTAGAACATTCCTGTTAAGAAAAGATGACTAATATCCCCATTTTACTGACAACAGAACTGGGACAGTGTTTAAGGAAACTGCCCCAAATCACACTGCAATTAAAGAACAGAACTGGGGATGAACCCTGGTTTTCTGACTCTAGAACTGAGCACATAATCACTATACACTTTCTACCTCTCAGTGGATATTTTAGCAAGCACGATCACATGTGTAAAATTTCCACATGTAAAATGATTCCACTGGAGACAGTGACTCTCAGAGGTATTTTGAGAAACTTGACATGGTGTAAAATGCTGTTGGTGATGAACTGGTCTGTTCTACAGAGAAAAGGGAGCAGCACCTTTATGAAAACCAAAGTTATGGAGACTCCACCATTCCCAAACAAAATTTTTTAGTTCCCTAGGCATCTGTCCTACTATTTAATAGCTCCACCACTATTTAGTAGTTTTTACCATCTAAAATTAGGGTTGCTCATTAATTAACTAATGTTTATAAAACTCGGATTTGTCATTATGGGCCCTCTGCCCCCCAGAATACATCCAGATGGCTCCTTATGAACTTCTATGGCAACTGACTAAATCTTGAAGTTTTCTATCACAACTACTTAAACTAGATAAGGAGTGTTGTATACGTGTGTGTGTGTGTGTGTGTGTGTGTGTGTATCAGTCCATGGAAGTATGTATATCAGATGGGTATATGGGAAATAAAGTATTCAGAAATTTAACTTGAAAGGGTAGTAGTCACATTTAGTTACTTAGGATTTTATGTAGATAATTTTAAATTGGCAATTGTTAAAATGATTTTAAAGCATATCTTTATTAAAAATGGCACTCTAAAAATGAATTTGTTTTAGAGATTATAACACAATTGATATTAAAATCAAAAATTTTCTTTATTCATAATAAACCCAGGCCGGTTATATGCCATCAACTAGTAAACAAACAAATTGTAGTACATCCATACAGCAGAATATTCCTCAGCTATAAAAACAAACTACTGATACATGCAACAACTCAGATGAATCTCAAAAGCCTTATACTAAGTAAAAGAGGCCAGACATCGAAGACAACCTCCTGTATGATTCCATATATGTGACTACATAAAACTGTACAAATAGAAATTAGACCAGTAGTTGCCCAGAGATGAAGTTGGGGATTAAAGATGCTGACAACAAAGGCCATGAGGGAACTTTTAAGATGGTAAAAATAGTCTATATCTCAATTATAATGGTGGTTGTAATACTCTGGTATTTTTGTCAGAACTCTCAGAACTGTATCAAAACTCTCAGAAAGGACGATTTTTGCTGTAAATCATACCTCAACAAACTTTACTTAAAAAAATTAAGGGCATGGGGCGCCTGGGTGGCTCAGTGAGTTAAAGCCTCTGCCTTCAGCTCAGGTCATGGTCTCAGGATCCTGGGATGGAGCCCCACATCGGGCTCTCTGCTCAGCAGGGAGACTGCTTCCTCCTCTCTCTCTGCCTGCTTCTCTGCCTACTTGTGATCTCTTGTCTGTAAAATGAATAAATAAAATCTTTAAATATATATATTTAAAAAGTAGATAGAGGGGCACCTGGGTGGCTCAGTGGGTTAAGGCCTCTGCCTTCAGGTCCGGTCATGATCCCAGAGTCCTGGGATCAAGCCCCACATTGGGCTCCTTGGAACCAAAGGCCTGCTGCTCCCTCTCTCTGCCTGCCTCTCTGCCTACTTGTGATCTATGTCTGTCAAATGAATAAACAAAATCTTTTCTTAAAATAAAAAATAAATAAAATAGAGATATAGTTAAAGCAAACATGGCAAAACATTAACAATTACTGAAACTCCATGGTACGTGTAGGTGTTTATTAATACTGCTCTTTTAGCTTCCGTGTATGTTTGAAACTTTTCATAGTAAAATGATAGGGCAAAATGCCATTAATAAAATTGCAGGTGTTTTCAGAATTTTTGCAAAAAAAAAAAATTCTGCAAAAGTCAAAAATGAAAATGTTACCAAATTACTGTAAGAGAATTCTGCAAGAAAAAAAATTACACTCCAAAAATCAAATTTGTAAAAATTAAAGATGTTGCAATTATAACTTAAAATTTACTATAGTGAAATAAACTTATTTGAATAATTTTGGAGTTTACTTTTTGGAATGTATTTTTTAATATAACATTTCAATTTTTAAAATTCCTAACTGAGAAACATTATTCCTTGTGTTAAGTACATTCTCTTTAAGTATCTTTTTCTGACAAAATCATCCTCAGATAGAAAGGCTCTACTAAGACTCTAATTGCCACATTAATAAAGTATGTTTGCAATATGCATGTAGGTGGCAGCAACGTTCACAAAACAAAACAAAACCCCACACAATTTTACTCTGGGTTGGTTTAAAGGTCCCCACAAAGACTGCTGTTTAAAAAGCACAGTTATCTCGTGCCAAGTGTTTGACTATTACTTGCAATTGAATTCTATTATGTATACATTGTTGCTCTTAACAGAAAAAAACAGGAGTGGTTGGTTGGGTTAAGTAGAGCGGGTAACCCTGGATCTCAGAGTTGAGAGTTAGAGCCCCACCTTGGGGATAGAATTTACTTACAAAATTTTTTTTAAATCAATAAATAACTAGAGGAACAAAACAAATGCACTATTCTCTGGATCTCTGTTTTGCAACCTATTTTTACTTCTGATCAGCATAATTCTTAAAAAGGAGCTTTTGTCCCTTAAAACACATTTAATTTAGATACACTATCTTGTACACCTGAAACTAATATAACATGTGTCAATCATATATCAATTAAAAAAAGAAACTAAAAAAAGCACAATTACATTTTCAAAAGCTTAATGATATACTTTCTGCATTAGAATTTTAACCTTGCAAAGACTTCAATTACTCTGGTGGTACTAGGCAAAACTTTAAATAATGAATGTTAATATTTATTGACATGAAAATGTGCTATATACATTATATGAAAAATGCAGTTTATCAAACAGCATGTACTAATCTGATCATATAAATACACACAACTAGAGAAAAAGTGTCCAAAAAGTTGTGGTACCCATCCAAACAATGATCTCCGTGGCTGGTGGAATAGCATGTGATTTTCATTTTCTTCTTTTGCCCAAAGACTTGTTTTTGCTTTTGTTTTTCTAAAGCTTATATGAGTTTTCCATTTATGAGGGAAAAAATAAGATATTATTTTAAGTATTTATAGAGCATGATAGATGTTTGTCAATTCAAGTGCCTGTAGAGTTTCATAAACAATAAAGTGCCCACACTGTAGCTTCCAGGCATTACCTAGTCATAAGAGATGTAAGGGGTGAAAGAAGTAGGAAAATAAACTGCTAGCAAAAGCACGAATCAGAAATGACGCGCTGCTGACACAGAGAAAAACTGTCAGATACTGTAGAGGGCTCATGTTTGCAAAATGGAACTAGATTACGGAGCACCTTCAATGTTAACATAATTTTTCACTTCTTCCCATAGACAGTGCAGAACTGTATAGATAGGGGTCAATTCTGTAGAATAGAATTCATAATAGCTAACTTGGGCCAAAAGGGGGCTCTATTAATAATTTATCTGTTTACAAGAATTGTTGGGAGGGATGGAGAAATAATGTACTGGGGGCTTTCAGAAATCATTCCCAAAGACACACTATGGAACTGAACCACCAAAAGCCTGCTGCTGCTACAAACTGAAAACTTGGGAAGCTGATGCTGATGCCACAGCCTTCAGAGCCGTACTGCCACTGTGTCATCAGGAAGTCACTGCAGTTACAAAACACCATGTCTAGGAAGACACAACAAATAAGAAGTCTCCATGAGCAGGAAGCCTCGTTATAGCTTCTGGCTCCAGGAACACACCATCCCTGTGATGACAGGTATCAGAAAACTGATATTCACGCTTTGACTATCACCATTATGAAACCAGTGATCAGATGTGGGGGCTTCTAATAGTGTTGCCACAGAAAAACCAGATGTCCACTGACCATGCTTCCCTCTAGAAAAAAAAAAAAAAAGCCAAACTTAGAATAAATTCTGATTTCATTCTTCCTTGCTAATATGGAATGCATCCCAGCGCTAGCTGCAGAAAATTCTGGATAGGTAGTTTTCAACTTTCAGCCTCTGTAGTAAAGAATGGCACACTGGAAGAGGCTGGAAACGGATATTGAGCACCAATCTACCTTATCCCATAAAACAGCAGTAGTGGATTTTAAATGAAGCCAAAAGGAAAAAAAAAATGTAGAACTAACCTTTCTGTATATTGAGCTTGGCGTGGTTAAAACCGAATTCATTATTGTTCTTAACCGCCCCCCCCCCAGACCATCATCATATCTGGAGATTTGAATTGTTGTTGTTTTTTTTAAAGATTTTTTATTTATTTATTTGACAGGCAGAGATCACAAGTAGGCAGAGAGGCAGACAGGGAGAGGAAACAGGCTCTCCACCCAGCAAAGTGTCCAATGTGGGACTCAATTCCAGGACCCTGGGCTCATGACCTGAGCCGAAGGCAGCGGCTTTAACCCACTGAGCCACCCAGGCACCCTGAGATTTGAGTTTTTTTAAAGCTACCATTGTGTTATTACTCAAGTCATTTAGAAACCAGTGTGTTTCCTAGATCTATGTGACATCTAAGAAATGTTTCCCAGTAATATGAGTTACACCCTACACTACAAAAATAGTGAGAACATATAACTAGAAAAACTCTTATATCTTAGATATAAGATATACATCTTAGATGCAACACTTTGTGCTAAAAATTGTGTTAGCAAATCAAACCACTCTGACAGAGCTACTAATATCACTTCTTCAACAGTGATTCCTACCCCCCCCTTTTTCCTGGTTCCAAAAGACCTAGTAAAAATATTTTCTTGAATAATAATGACTCACCATGGCACAAAGTATTCCACATAGTTGTTAAAATTAAGGCTGTATTCTTCAGTTATTGATTGTAAACACAAATGTATTCAGTTCAAACATCTCCAAAATTTACTGCAATGAATTGTGATGAAAATGGCAAAAGGCAGCAATAAACATTAAGTAAAACAAATCAGAAATCTAGAGGTACAGAGGACGTTTTGGGGGCTCCTATAAAGACTTACTGATTGAATCATTTCTAATAAGTGGATGATAAAGTACTTTAGAGAACCTTAACTGTTGTAAAAATGTGCATTCATTTGAATTGCATTATAACATAAATGTCTCCAAAGAGCACAGAGATTTTGGTGTTATATGAGTTAATCTTATACTCCAATCAAACTTGCTACATTGTATTAGCCACCTATGTGACGTATAACAAACTCTTGTGGCACAGTTACTGATGATGGCTATAATAATTGCACTTAGTGAGGGTGTAGTATTTTGATGGTACCATGATCTACATGGCAACAAAAGAATCCTATGTCAACCAGTGTTTACACATATCAGAAAAAAAGAAGCTTCTGCACAGCAGAGGCTAAAAACTCCCAAATTAGAATTAGATTTTCTAGCTAGAAGTTACTCATTTAACAAATGGTTACTGCAACCTATTTCTTATCAACTTCAATTTCAACACAATCCCTATATTTGAAAAACTCAGTTTCCTGTTGATACAGAATATATACCAATCACTAAAATACAACAGAACAAATATTGTAATAAAAAATCTGTAAGGTGCTATGGAATGCAGGAGGAGAGCAATAAACTTTCTCCCTGGAGATGAAGAAGGCTTCAGGAAATTAGGGAATCTTAGCAGACAAGGATATATTCAATGGAAGCCTTGAAGGATGGGTAGGAAGTGTCATTTTTAACAAGAAGAAGAGCATGCAAACAAGATATATAGTGATTGGAAAGTTATGGTGAGATGGGAGATACCATGAAATATTGAGAGAATTGGGAGTAACTGAAGTTCCTAGAGCACATTGTTTGGTGTTCAATATATAGTGTTGAACGACAAAATGAATGAATGACTCTCAAAAGCACATTCATCGAAGTGTTTTAAGCAGGGGAGTGACTTGATTAGACTGCATTTTAAATGAATCAGAGAAGAAAAGTGTGAAAAGTAGACAACTGAGAAACCTACTGCAGCTCTGTAGACAAGAAGAAAAAGAAGCTGTGAGCCCAGGTAAGTTACATGGTTTGGTCAAGGGCTCAGAGATGGTTAATAGCAAAATTGGCTTTTCTCTCTCTTTTCTTTTTTCTACTTTTTCTACTATGATACTTTTTTTTTTTACTTTTTCTACTATGACTACTACTTTTTCTGCTATGATTCTTTACGTACAAATCCATTATTCACCACCTAGAATCTGAGGTCTCTCTAAGAGCATTTCCATTGTAACGATGCAGTTGTACTATGATGTTGGAAACTACAGACAGGTCTAACTGGCTAATCATGTTTCAGCAGGAGTTTTGCCAGCTTGGAGTTGTTTTTTTCAGGAGACACAATTTGAACATTGGTATATCAATAATTACTGTAACTTGCAAATCACAAACCAAAGTAACTTAAGTGGATAAGCTCATTTTTTTTTAATTTTGTTAATTTCTAAAGGTAAGAGAGACATAATTAATTAGATGATTATTTCTCAGAAATATTGCTATGTTTGCATTTCTCAGAGGCATTCTTTTCTCCCATGAAACACTCTGGCCTTAACACCAGTGACTGCTTTTCTCCTATTCCAGCTACTGCTAGCTCGCAGCATCCTGCCTCCCTCCCCTTTCTCAGTTCTCAGCCCTCCTCTCCTTTCCTCCCTGTTACTCCAGCTCCCAGCTCCCAAAAGGTGGATTAGGTCATTTATCAAAATCAAGAGGTTTTTCCTTTGTCAATCAATTCATTTTCCTATTACATTGAAACTAAAAAATAGCATGGCTTTGTCTCAAAAAAAATAAGCTGGACTTATATTTTATCGTTAGAAGGTTTGAGTAATAATAATAGGAAGCAGGTCTTGACTTAATATAAAAGCAAAGGAGTAATTTTAAATCTTCAACTCCGAATTTCTGTTTCAATCTATTTTCATTTTGATGATGCATTTAACACTCTCCTCTAGTTTACAAATAATTGGTCTGTACTGTGATACCGCACTTTGTAGACAATTTGGCTGCACATATCTATAGATGCCTACCCAATGGATACCCGTACTGGTGGGGGGAAACCATGTGATGTTTCCACTAGGAAAGGAAGAAGAGACTGGAGATTCCTGCCTTATTTTGAGTTCTAGAAATCAGCTGGTCTACCTGGAGGGAATGCTCAGGCCTGATCTATACTAAATCTAGAGTAGATCTGAAATGCAGAAGGTGAAATAAGAAATGGTGGAACTTCTCAGGATCCTTGCAAAACATACCAGTCAGTGTTCCACCCACTGGTCCCTTCTCCCATCATTTCTTGCACAGTGCTGAGCCAAATCCGGTCTCTCGCAGACCCTTTTTCACATGCAATGACTGAATGAATTTTGGACCCAGGGTGGCTCTCTAAATCACATGAGATAATTGTACAGACCCCATCTGTGCATCATAGCATCAGTGACCCACAACTCAGAAAGCATAAAAGAAGAAAATTAAAGTGTGAAATATTACAGTTTTCTCTGCCAAACACATTTTGCCCCACAAACTCAAAATCTTAACTGACAAAATATAAAAAATCCCATGTTCCCATGCCTGTCGTTTGTATTTAGAGGACCATGAAAATGGGCATAGGATAAGGAACTACATTTAAAAAAAAAAAAATGTAAACAAGCTCAGTCCTAAAAGATTAACAACACAAAAAGTAGTAATAAAATTATCCTGTTAAGTGATTTTTAATCAAGTGGAGTTAACTCAATTCTGTCTTCTGGGGATGAAAATGGAAAGCAATAAACAAAAAAGGTGGAAGAAAACAGTGTGACCTTGATGACTCCTCCAAAGTCCATAATGACCGCATTGGTTCTTTTCATCCCCTGGTGACATTAATCTTCTGTTTATTTTGCTACTGTAATCCTATTCTAAGTTTACCAGAAGTTGCCCTTTCAAAGTTGGTCTATGCCTGTTCTTTCTCACCTTATGAAAAGTAAAGGAAAAAAAAAAGTGTTTGTGTGCGTGTGTGTGTGTGTGTGTGTGTGTGTACTGTTGGTGGTTAAATATCGAGTTGGGACTTCCTCTTTGAACAGTTGCTTTTTCCTCTCACACAGGAGATCTCATTTTGAGACTGGATAGAGCTGAAATCAAACGACATACTGAGAGGGTATGATGGCTAAGAACCCCCCGAAACCAGCGCCTCGCAGGATCTTCCAAGAAAGGTTAAAGATTACTGCTCTACCTTTGTATTTTGAAGGGTTTTTGTTAGTCAAGAGGTCAGAATACCAGGTAAGTCCATAGATGATAACGTTAAACTAGCGGTTTCTGTCTTAATATAAAAGTTATTTCATGGGGCGCCTGGGTGGCTCAGTGGGTTAAGCCGCTGCCTTCGGCTCAGGTCATGATCTCAGGGTCCTGGGATCGAGTCCCGCCTCGGGCTCTCTGCTCAGCGGGGGGCCTGCTTCCCTTCCTCTCTCTCTGTGATCTCTTCCCTTCCTCTCTCCTACTGTGATCTCTCTCTGTCAAATAAATAAATAAAATCTTTAAAAAAAAAGTTATTTCATGGTGATTTGATATGATGTGACAAGGTCCTCCTTGTTTCTGTTGCGATTAAACCTTCTTCCTTGAGCTAAGAAATATGATGTCAATTTTGCATAATTTAAAGACAATGTATGGCTTGAACACATACATGCATATATATTTGTGTTATATGTAATATAACGTTCTAGTGTTGTTACTAATGTAAAAAAAATTCAATAAAAGCCACATTTCCAAAGAATTTATTTAAATATTACAGATTTCAACTTAGAAGTTAAAATGTTTCCTGTATTGTTTTTTAATATTTTATTTATTTATTTGACAGACAGAGACACAAGTAGGCAGAGAGGCAGGCAAAAAGAGAAAGGGAAGCAGGCTCCCCGCTTCGCAGAGAGCCCCATGCGGGGCTCGATCCCAAGACCCCGGGATCATGACCCGAGCCGAAGGCAGAGGCCCCAACCCAGTGAGCCACCCAGGCACCCCTGTTTCCTGTATTTTTTCTGCAACTTTCTAGTATGCTTCCACAATGATGTGTACCATTAAGATAACATATTATGTCTGAAGCTAAGCTGTGTGCTTCTACTCTCAGTTATTTGAAGTTTACAAATAATGATAACATTATTTTTAATAGTTAACTTTTGTAAAAAAATTATGAAAATGATTAGCCCATACTATTAGCATTTTGCATAGTTCTATATTCTAAAAACATTAACATAGTGACTTGAAAAGCTAATATGTAGGTACAGTATGGGTAACATGTAAACTAAGCAACATAAATACATTTACTCTAAGAAAATGCAGAAAGCATTTCATATTTTTAAAATGTAAAAATAAAAACTTATAGTTAGTTAAAATTAGTTTTTATAATACTAATTATGGAGATTTGAAATTAAAGAAATAAACATGAAAGTCCTTGTTACTAACAAAAAGCAAAATAATTAAGTTAGGTCAAATTTTATGAAATTTTAATAGCAACAAAGTAGAAAAAATTAAGTGTTTCAAGGAATGTCATAAGAAATATAATGGTAATACGATATATTTTCTGAAGAGTTATTAATAGAAAAATTGTGTGTGTGAAAATATCTATAATAGCACATTCGGGGTTTTTTGCAAAGACATGGTAGTTTACATTCTGTTATGGGTGTTAAACATGTATTAGTAAATTTGGCAGCTACGTTAGAATATTTTTCCCTTCTTTATGCTTTCAAAGTGAATTCTATCTTGTTACAACAGGTTAGCCACATTGTTACACTTTGCCAGGAAACTGGAATTGGGAAAGCAAAACTTCTAATTTGTAATTTAAATTTGGTTATTCATTAAATATCTATCAAAGTATTTATAATAACTGTTCTAAAGGGTTTTTAAAAATATTTAAAGAAGGCATTCCACTGGTATGGTTAATAGAAAAAGGATTTTAGAGTCAGTAAAATATGTCTTTACCTAATGGTTTTGCCACTTAAACAGCTTGTGATCTTGTACAAGTTATTCTATCTCCTTGAAATTCAATTTTCTCAAACTATAAAATGGGAAAAATACAACTTGCCACACAAGGTAATATGTTTGGGGCACAACAGGTGCTCAATTAATTTATTCATTCAGGCAGCGTTTATTGTATGTCTCCTATGCACCAAGCATCATACTGATTTCTACAGAACATAAACAACATAAAGACCTTACTTTCCAGAGGCTTAGTTCATGGTTAGGAGGGATGACTCCATGACCTCATTGCTACTCTGCCTGTTCTTAGTATGCTTTGAAATGGAAAGACTAAAGTATAGGTATAAATATTTCTGATGAAATTGGGTTGTGTTTCCACTTGAATTCATAGCAACGTATCTTTTACTTGTGTGTCAAGGAGAAGAGACCAAGAGGACAACAATAATTTCGACTTACAGGGTGGTTTCAAGGATTAAAGAGATGTATAAAATACCTGGTTTACACTAAAGATTAGATTCATTCTCCTTCTATTTCATCGTCAAATTTTTCTTAACATAACATACTAATATCAGTTTTAAGTCTGTAAGTACAGTTGACCCTTAAACAGCATGGGTTTGAACTGCACAGGTCCAATCCACTTACACTTAGATTTTTTTAAAAAGATTTTATTTATTTATTTGACAGAAATCACAAGTAGGCAGAAAGAGGGAGAAGCAGGCTCCCTGCTGAGAAGAGAGCCCCATGTAGGACTCGATCCCAGGACCCTGAGATCATGACCTGAGTCAAAGGCAGAGGTTTAACCCACTGAGCCACCCTGGCGCCCAACATTTTCTTTTCTCTAGCTTATTTTATTATAAGGACAAAGTATATAATACATATAACATAGAAAGTATGTGTTAAATGACTATTTATGTTACTGGCAAGGTCTCTGGCCAACAGTGGGCATTTGAAGTTAAATTTTTATGGAGTCAACTGTGCAGGAGGGTCAGCATCCCTGATCTTCCCTGCGTTGTTCAAGGGTCAACTGTTAATATGGCTCAAAGGAGAGCCACAGGACTAGAGTACTAGAAAACAAAAGCTGAGAGAAAAAGCTAAGGAAAACAGTGGGCAAGCAGAAGTAAAGTGCCAGGGAAGCTTTGAAAGTGAGGGTGAGTCAGGGGTAATAAAAGGTTATCTTCAAAGAAAATGGGTTCGAAGAAGTTGGGGAGCTCTGCAGAGCATTCAGCTGGGGTCTTTGCTGAAGGAATTCAAAACATTTAACTAGAGAAAATATAACCGAGGAGTAACCTAGTCTTTAAGGAGATCACACATTTAGAGGTGTTTCTTAGCTGTTTGGTGACAGGGGCACTTTTAAGAATTTTAAGGAGTGGGGCTCCTGGATGGCTCATGGGTTAAGCCGCTGCCTTCTGCTCAGGTCATGATCTCAGGGTCCTGGGATCGAGTCCCATATCAAGCTCTCTGCTCAGTGGGGAGCCTGCTTCCCTCTCTCTCTGCCTGCCTCTCTGCCTACTTGTGATTTCTGTCTGTCAAATAAATAAATAAATCTTAAAAAAAAAATTTTAAGGAACTTTGCCCCTAGGAAAAGGTGCCAACAAATACCATTTTAAATGCAATTTCAGGAAGTCCTTGGATTCCAGGTCAAGAACCCATTAAAAATAGATAATTTCATGGAAAAGAGAATGTGGGAAGACTTACTTAAGCCACCTAGAATTTTGGATTGATCAGGAAGATTTATTTGATAATAAGAGGTATTAAGTGCCATGGCAGGACTCCAACGTAAACACAGTTCTTGCAAATGGGGAAAGTTCTCATTTTTCTGGAACTGCTTGAAAATAAGAGAAAGCTTGGGCAATAGCTCATCGTTTAATCAGTCTGTGATATGCTTAAATTAAAAACAGTGTGGGGGCGCCTGGGTGGCTCAGTGGGTTAAAGCCTCTGCTTTCTGGTCAGGTCATGATCTCTTGGTCCTGGGATCGAGTCCCGCATTGGGTTCTCTGCTCAGCAGGGAGCCTGCTTCCTCCTCTCTCTCTCTGGCTGCCTCTCTGCCTACCTGTGATCTCTGTCTGTCAAATAAATAAATAAAATCTTTAGAAAAAAAAACAGTGCGTATACTATATCTTATCAGCCTGAATATAAGAATGTGTTCAATGTATTTCATTCAAAATTGTGTTATTCAAAATTAATTTTTAAAATACTTACATATCTATGATATGTATAGATACATACCGAAGATATTGATTATGGAGATTGATATTTATAGATGACTCAGATTATACTGATAAGAGCTTATCAGAAACTAAATCAGGACTATGATCTCAGCATTCTGAATACAAGTTTGATCTGTTTGTAGCTGTGGTTGGAGTCCACAGGACCTACAGCTGTTTGTAATCTTTCTTTTCCTCCAGGCTGCCTTGACTATCAACTCAGTGCCTTTGTTCTTGCTTCTTCCTGTACTTAATAAACCCTCTTTAATCCTTTCCATGAATCTGTGTGTTTGTTTGCCAGTAAAACTCTTTTTTTTTTTTTAAGATTTTATTTAGAGCTGGGGAATGAGCAGAGGAGGCGAGAGAGGGACAAGGAGACTCTGTGCTAAGCACGGAGTCCTACACAGGGCTCCATCCCAAGACGCTGAGGTCACGATCTGAGCCGAAACCAAGAGTCAGACACTTAACCGACTGAGCCAGCCAGGCGCCTCAATCAGTAAAACTCTTATTTTTCCCCGATTATTTCTACTCAGTTCATATCATTCTCTCATGACTGAACACCTCTGTAATTTTTCTTAGAAGCACAGATGGATGTCTGTCTGTACATACAGAAAAAACTCAATAAACTTTGGCTGTGAGTGATTTTAGTTTTTCTATCTATAGTAGGTTAATACTCATGAGGCTAATTAAGAAGATGAACAGAGGGGTTTCAATTGCTTTTCTTTTCCTCCAAGAATCATAGAATCTCCAGTTTAGATCTGATCTTAGATGTCATACTCCAGTAAAACGATACAACCTGTTGTTAAGTTCTCCAGCTACAATGCCTGCATTCTGATACCTTCCCAGTCTCCATCACCCACATCCCAGTCCCAAAATACAGTGTAGCTTTGGCCGGCTGCTCATGTTGCAGAGGCTTACCACTAGAGCAGAATGTGAATGCCTTGAGAGAAGATACAATTTAAAAAAAGAAGCTCCTGTCCTCAAATTAGAATTGTTTTCCTACTCATCAAAAGTCAAACCTGAGGAAATTCAAGTATTTTTCAACACAGTGACTAGATGCTCTCATGGTTTTTACAGAACATCTGCCTGATCGTAGAGATACTAGCATATTAGATACTAGCATAGAGATATTAGCAACTTCTCAAGCCAAACATCTTTTTTTTTTTTTTTAAGATTTTTATTTATTTATTTGACAGAGAGAGATCACAAGTAGGCAGAGACTCAGGCAGAGAGATGGAAGGGGTAGCAGGCTCCCTGCTGAGCAGAGAACCCGATGCAGGGCTTGATCCCAGGACCCTGGAGTCATGACCTGAGCTGAAGGCAGAGGCCTCAACCCATTGAGCCACCCAGGCGCCTCTCCTATGCCCCTTTGAATGAGTCTTTGTTAATTTGTTCTTGGCGCAGGAGGCATTACATTATAGCCAGCTGTCAATTAGGAAGTAGGAGGGAGTGGAAAGACCACAGGTCCTGAACAAAGAAACTTGTGCCATGTTCCAGCTCTGCCCCCGGGGTAGATTGCTACAGTAATACGACCAATTTTTTCAAGCCTCTCTGTATGCCTTCCCATTTGAAATGGGACTTTTCTGCTCTTCCATAAAGAGATTGCATTTATTTTTCTACCTACCCCTTGAAATCTGGGCTGGGTCGCACTTGGGTAAACGTGACAGAAACAGATTACAAAGTACTCACCCACTGGGGCTTGCCCTCTCTTGTTCCTGGGAATCCTCCTGCCGGTATGTGAACAAGCCTAGGTTCCCTGACTGGAGCCAGGACCCTATGGAGTGAGACTCCAGTTTTCCAACACCAACAACCACTTCTCTGTTTCTCTGGACACCAAATGGGTGTTCAACAATTCAGCTTAATTCTGACACTACCCATCCAGACTTAGTGCAGACCCCATAGCTTATTTAAGGGCTCAGTCCTACAAGGCTGCCCTCCACTTCCATCACCAATTTTAAGTTCCAGGCCTCCCATAATCCTCACCAACTCACTGTAAATCAAGAGTGCTTGGGCGCCTGGGTGACTCGGTCGGTTAAATGTCTGACTCTTGATTTTGGCTCAGGCCATCATATCAGGGTTGTGAGATCAACCCCTGCATCAGGCTCCATTGTCAGTAGGAAGTCTGTCTGGGATTCTGTCTCTTCCTCTCCCTTAGCCTCTCCCCATGCTGGCATGCTCTCTCTCGCTCTCTAAAATAAATAAATATATATTTTTAAAGATTTAATTTATTTATTTGACAGAGAGAGAGAGAGAGAGAGAGATCACAAGTACACAGAGAGGCAGGCAGAGAGAGAGGAGGAAGCAGGCTCCCCGCTGAGCAGAGAACCCGACCTGGGGCTCGATCCCAGGACCCTGAGACCATTGACCCGAGCCAAAGGCAGAGGCATACCCCAGTGAGCCACCCAGGCGCCCCTAAATAAATAAATCTTGAGGAAAAAAAAGTTCCCATGACTCCCTCCTAAGATCTGATAATTTACTAGAATGGCCCATAGCTCTCAGGAAGACACTTTACTTTAATATTAAGTAAAGGATACAAAAGAACAGGCAGTTGACGAGTCCTGAGAGCAAGGTTGGGAAGCCCACCTGTTCCTATGGGTATTAAATTGGGCCGCACTACCCTCTTACCCTGTGAACGCTTTCACTAATTAGGAATCTCATCAAATCACAGCGTTCAAGAGTTTTTACGAAACTGAAATCTCCCAGCCCCCCCCATCCCCCCCCCCCCCCCCCCCCCCCCCGCCGAGGCTGGGGTGGGGCCGAAAGTTCCAATCCATTAATCAGTTGGTCTGGGGCCTGACCTACCCTGAAGCTCTCCAGGCATCCCAACCGATGTTATCTCATTTGTATAAATTCAGGTATTCTGTAAAGGGACTTATTATGAATAATAAAAGCACTCCTATCACTCAGGAAGTTCTGAGTTTTAGGATCTCTATGCCGGGAACTGGGGACAAAGACCAAATATATTGCTTCTTGTATCACTCTCAGCTCTGCATTCCCAGCTAAGACCCCAGGCAAGTGAGTGAGGCCACCCTAGAGCAGCCACAGGGAGGTATACCCAAAGAATCATCACCAGACACCGGATGAGGAGAAATAGAAAACGTTTGCTATTTTAATACGCTCAATTTTAGGGTGGGGTTTCACACAGTAAAGGATAACTAAAATAGCACTTTATCAGGAACGAAGAAGAAGGGGGGCAAAGTTCTACTAAGAAATTGAGAAAGATGGTCCTTGTAATTCGAAAACGAATTTAATTTTGAGCTTCCAAGGAGCCAAGGTAAATAAAAACAAGGTGGGTTATAGAGTTCCCATTATTTGAGAAAAGACATAAATAAATTCCGAAGAGGTGACAAACATTTTGCTGGTCAAAAAAAAGGATAAACAATATTTCAGTATTAAAGAGACACAAAATACCATTATATATACAAGTATCTTTACATTTTATAAGCACAAGAAAAAAATTTCATGTAATCCCCTACATTAACTCTCAATATGAGTTGAGATAATCCACATGTTATAAAAATTGAGCTTATTAAACCCTAAAGGAAGGAATGGTCATCCTGTTTATGAATTTGGAATTTTTAAAAACATACTTTTCGAAAGAGCTGGGTATGAAGGTTAGTCTTTAGATGCGGAAGGATTTTATTCTCAAGCACCCCCTTGTCATTCTTTTGTAATACAGCCAGTCTTCATATAAAATGTAAATTCCCCTTATATAAATGAAGTTTCACTTGAGTGAAATGAGACTAGGTCATCTAAATTTTTTTAAACTTAAAAAGTTGTATTTTTTTAAAATTTGTATTTCTATAGAACCCATAATAATGTGCATGTAGAAATAAGGAAATGTTCACCACGTGAATGAAATTCGGACTTCAAAATTTGGATTTGATGATGTTATATTATTTTTATGATTATGAACTGTTCACAGTGCCTTTATTTATATAAACATATACTATTTATTGAACCCAAACGGTGAGCCATGTACTCTAAGTGCTTTAGATTTATCAACCCATTCAATCCTTTCAGCTGCCCTGGAATGTAGATATTTAATGCTTGTCCTATCCTGGTCCCTTAAATGACCCCTCTTAGAGAGACAAACCTCCACTGAAACCTACATAAAATGTCAAGTGTCTTAAATCAATGGGGAACATTTTGAAAAATGATCTATTTAAACACACATCAAATTACATCCTTACCTCACATCTTATGCTAAAATAAATTTGTGAAGGATTTAATCAAGAGCTAAATGTAATATTAAGCCATAAAATTAGGTGATTTATCTCAAGATAAAGAAGAACCTTATATCAAACAGCAAAGAAGAAAGTTACAAAGAAAATTATTAAAAAGGAGTTGAATATACCAATGAAATAATGCTTATAATTTATTTCCCACAGGAATATAAACATTACTGGACAGAGCTGAGAGGAACTACACTTTTCTTTTATTCTGACAAAAAAAGTCCAACAGTGAGTAGTAAAACATATTCAGCTGATTCGATTTTTCCTAATATGGACTTGGCGTATAGTTCTATTTATTTGGGGTTTTCCATCTTCCGAAAGTAAAGATATTCTAGTAAAAGCAATTCAAATAAGAGCTTTTCTTATGTCTGTGGGGGCTATCAGGTATAAGACCTATGGTGAAATTTCCAGGGAACCTGGGAAAAAGGTATAAACTCATGTCTTTAACTTTGCATTTTTTTCTTTTTGATCCCAATAATAGAAACTTGGTTGAAACGTGAAATTTTTATTTTATTTTTTAAAAGATTTTATTTATTTACTTGAGAGAGCGAGAGAGAGAGAGAGTGAGCACAAGCAGGGAGAGGGGCAGAGAGAGGGAGAAGCAGATTCGGCATGGCTGTAATCCCTAGACCCTGAGATCATGACCTGAGCTGAAGGCAGGTATTTAACGGACTGAGCCACTGGGGTGCCTTGAAACATGAATATTTTAACCAAATATCTGATTACAACTTGTTTATGCCAAGGGATAGCCTTAATTTTCCCAGCTTTTTATCTTGCTGTAGCACACAGTTACCATATGAAAGGAACTAGATAATCCCCAAAGCCTTATAACATAAAAAAATATGTCACAATTTAATTGTCCTAGGGAGACAAAAACATAACCCACTGAAGAGGACTTCTAAGAGCTTAAGCATGAGAATAACAATAGATTCCAGGATTAATTTATGAGTAGTAATTTTAAATAATTGATTTATATTTCAACTTTCCCACAAAAATCGAAAACAGTGTATTTCATTTTTCCACAGATAAAATGTAGTATTTTCATGCCAAACTCTTGCCTACCTTGGAATGTTATGCCCCATAGAAGATTTTATGATCGGGGCGCCTGGGTGGCTCAGTGGTTTGGGCTGCTGCCTTCGGCTCGGGTCAAGATCTCAGGGTCTTGGGATTGAGCCCCGCATCGGGTTCTCTGCTCCGCAGGAAGCTTGCTTCCCTCTCTCTCTCTCTCTCTCTCTGCCTGCCTCTCTGCGTACTTGTGATCTCTGTCTGTCAAATAAATCAATAAAATCATAAAAAAAAGGAAAGAAAAGTAAAACATTAAAAAATAAAATTAAAAAAAAAGAAGATTTTATGATCTAGTCACTTGTTTAAACACTTTAGACCATGGATGTAGTAGTTCCTAATTCTTTTTCTTTTTTCTTTTTTTTTTTAAAGATTTATTTATTTGACAGAGATCACAAGTAGGCAGAGAGGCAGGCAGAGAGAGAGGAGGAAGCAGGCTCCCTGCTGAGCAGAGAGCCCGATGTGGGACTCGATCCCAGGACCCTGAGACCATGACCTGAGCCAAAGGCAGTGGCTTAACCCACTGAACCACCCAGGTGCCCAGTAGTTCCCAATTCTTAAAACATCATCATTACCTGTCTCGATGTTATGGAAAGGAACAGAAAAAGAGCCTTTGTGATGTTTTCCACCTGGAGAAAACATTACACACACTCAGTAGAAGTCATTTTTTTTTTAAAGATTTTATTTATTTATTTGACAGACAGAGATCACAAGCAGGCAGAGAGGCAGGCAGAGTGAGAGGGGGAAGCAGGCTCCCTACTGAGCAGAGAGCCCGATGCGGGACTCGATCCCCGGACCCTGAGATCATGAACTGAGCCGAAGGCAGAGGCTTAACCCACTGAGCCACCCAGGCGCCCAGTAGAAGCCATTTAAAAAACAAAACAACACAACACATACACACACACACACACACACACACACACACACACACAAACAAAAACGAAAAGCAAACTTAAAATAAAATAATCATCTTTCTCCAGAATTCTGGATAGGCAAGACTTGTGTAAAGCTGTTTCCAAATACCGTAATAAATTTTAATAAAACTAATTCTGCCGTTGTGCCTTCCAACTGCTTACTGATGTCAGTAAGCCTGTGACAGCCCCTGCCCTCCACCTTGTGGAGCGCAGGAGAGTGGGCGACGAGCCTGCAGTTACTGCTCTCTCACTCCCGGGCGGAGGCGGTACCACTTAGGGACGGCAGCCGGCTCTTCAGCTGACTGCCGGGGCGTTGATGATGGCTCTGCTGCCATTAACTGTGGGTTTTCAGGCCAGTTACCTAACCTCTCTCTGTCTCAGTCTACCAGACAGGTGGTAAGGAACAGATGACATGTCAAATTGGGCATTTTTTTTTTTTAAGATTGTATTTTTAAGTAATCTCTACAGCTAACGTGGGGCTCGAATCCCCGAGATGAAGAGTTCACACTCTACTGACTAAGCCCGGCAGGCGCCCCTCAAACTGGACGTTTTTGAAGGAAGTATAATGTTGATGCTATATTCAAAGCTGTGGACAGGATGTAGGAAAACCACAAAGGGTAGAGCAGAACTTTGAGGCTAGTAACGGCACCCTACTCTTGTGCCCAAGATGCATTTTAGAAAGCGGGAGAAGAGTGAACAGAGGTGCGCAAAATGAGTGTGTTGAGAGGAGTATGACCTCTGACTGGCGAAGCAATTGTATGGGACCATAAATAGCTCATTCTCCTCGGTCTTCTGATCTGCCAGTGTTAACCAGGGTCCCACCCAACAGGAAGTCAGATTTTGTCCACATCAGTCTCTGTCCTGGTGCATAGCACTGTGCAGTGAGTAGATAAAAGTAAACCTAGAGGACCAAATAAAGGTCTTGTCCAGCACGCGTATTTTCACATCTCTAAAATTAGGTTGGAAAGGGTAGTCTGTGTCATGAGGTTATCAAAAGGATTAAACGATGTAGTGAACGTAAGGACAAGAAAATAGTTGGCACATAGTAAGCATTCGGATGTTTTATAATATTTTTTAGTTTTTTAAAAGTTTACTTATTTGAGAGAGAGAGAGAGAATGCACAAGCCAAAGGATGGGCAGAGAAGCAGACTCCCCGCTGAGCGAGAAGCCTGACATGGGACTTGATTCCAGAACCCTGGGATCATGACCTGATCCAAAGGCAGATGCTTAACCGAGCCACCCAGGCACCTGCATTCAGGTGGTATCTATATGCAATATCTCATCTAATTCTCATAACAACTCTAGAGTGGGTAGTGTTTCAATCACCACTTACAGATGAGAGTAGTCAAGTTTCAGGATTCAGAAGTTGTGCAAGATCAGAGAATGAAAGGGGTAAAATCCGGATCTTGCTCCTGAGCCTGAATTCTTTTTTTTTTTTTTAAGATTTTTATTTATTTATTTGACAGACAGAGATCAGAAGGAGGCAGAGAGGCAGGCAGAGAGAGAGGGGGTAAGCAGGCTCCCTGCTGAGCAGAGAGCCCAATGCGGGGCTCGATCCCAGGACCCTGGGATCATGACCTGAGCCGAAGGCAGAGGCTTAACCCACTGAGCCACCAAGGCGCCCCCTGAGCCCGAATTCTTAACCATTATGCCATGAAGAGACTGTTGTTACAATGAAATATCGCAGAACTGTCCATCTACTAATTTTGTTAAAAGAGGGTGCAGGCCTTAGGAACTGTGTTGGGTGATAGTTTCAGGAGAAAGCACAGAGATAGAACAGGTGAGAACTGTAGATATTAAGCGGTTATTGGGGAAGAATTTAAAGCTGCTTTTATTTGAAAGGCTATCAGGAGGTCATGTGAAAGAACCCATGGATTTGTTTCATGTTATTACAGAGAAAGGGGACTGGGACCAATGGATGGAAATTCTCTAGAGAAAAAACTGTGGCGGGGCGCCTGGGTGGCTCAGTGGATTAAAGCCTCTGCTTTCGGCTCAGGTCATGATCCCAGAATCCTGGGATCGAGCCCCGCATCGGGCTCTCTGCTCAGCGGGGAGCCTGCTTCTCCCTCTCTCTCTCTCTCTGCCTGCCTCTCTGCCTACTTGTGATCTCTGTCTGTGAAATAAACAAATAAAATCTTAAAAAAGAAAAAAAAACACACAAAAAAACGCGGCTTAAAACAAGGAAGAACTTGCTAGAGTGGCATAGGAGGCATGAGTTTGCTCTTGTCTGAGATCCTGGTGGAGGATGGCTGCATGGACGGCTGCCCTGAATCCGAGTCAGACATCGGATGGCAGTAGATTAGACAGATGACCTTTAAGGCTCTTTCAACACTACAATTCAAAAAAAAAGGATAGAACTTCCTTTCTTTTAATCAATAGATCCGTTTACAGCTCTCTGTCTAATTTGCCCACTTCTTCCTCTGTTGCTTCCTCCTTTGTCTCAGCAAAATTCACTTAGCTTGATGTAGACAATCTATCAGAAAAAGATCTTGTGTAGTTTGAAATTCTGTCTGGCTTCCCTTATGCCTTCCCTTCCATTCTAAATAGCTCTTTGTTCATTGAAAATGAGTCGGCCAACCCAAATTTCCATAACTTCATCAACACAGGAATAGGTCTGGAAAAAAATTTACTTATTTTTATGCCTTACTTTATTCGGAAAAATAAAATGAGACCTACAAGAACATCGTAAAATAAGTTATATTGGGCTAAACAGAGGCAAATATAAGGACGTCAGGAATAAGGCTAATTCAGAAAAAAATTATGCCATAAAAACTTTACTGGAGTTACTTACTGGAGGTGGTTCTGGTCTAATACTAGAAAGCAAGTTTGGCCAGTTGCATACAGAGCAATCCATATATACCAGTTGTTCAGAAGAAGTATTTTTATTGTATTGGGATAAGATAGGAATTTCTTAATAGGATTCTCATAACCAGTGGCATGTGATAAATGTCCAGGATTCTGGAAAAAATTGTGTATATGTATATATGTATGTAAATATATTGTAAATATTACTGATAAAAAGAATGTGTGGCACACAGTTAAAAAAATAAAATACACAA
Source organism: Mustela nivalis (assembly GCF_964662115.1). Taxonomy (NCBI): domain Eukaryota; kingdom Metazoa; phylum Chordata; class Mammalia; order Carnivora; family Mustelidae; genus Mustela; species Mustela nivalis. Next base: position 12,921,914 of record NC_139023.1, on the reverse strand, counting down.
TATTCTTTATTGTAATTTCCATATAGTCAGTTGATTCTCACAGAATACTTTCATTGATTTTTCTGAACTCGGGTCCATGGCTAACTATGACTGTAATTCAATTGTGACTTGACAAATGAACTTGTTTCCAGTCTGCTCTTTCCCTAATAAATTTATTGTCATTAAATATGACGTTTGAAATGAAAGTTGGTGATAATTTTGTTTACATTAATGAATAAGAGGAAAGCAAAGCAATATTTATGTATGTCACCTCTTTGTCAATGACATGGGCAAGTTCTCTGAGTAACAATAGTTTCTGAATTATGGAAGAATATTTTGGCAACTTTCTGTTCTGTTAACAATGAAAAAGTTTCAGACACAACAAATTTTAAAGTTTCACCTGCATTATTAACATTTTTCTCCTTCACTTTCTTATGTCTCAGCCAGAGCCAAGCAAACTGTGACCCTTGAGCCCAATCTAGCCAGTGGCCTGACTTGGTACAGTCTATGAGCTAAGGATATTTTTGACCCTTTCCAAATATTAAAACAACAACAGCTATGGGAATTTGCAACAGAGACTCTATGTGGTCCACAAATCCAGATGCATTTTCTACCTAGCCTCTGCAGGGGAAAAAAAAAATTTTTTTTTTGCTGGCCCTTAGGACAACTAACAAAAGAGTAGATCAAGCCCTAATTTGTAAGATCTGCCAATTTCCAGGATGTAAATACTTCCACCATCATAGCTGATTTCAACCTATCAGTGTGATCTCAATGAGTTGGGAAGAAGCATACAGTAGTGCACCATTAGATGGCATTTCCATCAAATAGAGGTGAAGGTGTCAACAACCTCCAGAGTGTAGCAGGAATACTATTCAGTAATATAATTGGAAAATAATGAGTTTTGAATTTGATTACCTTTGTTTTAAAATAGATTATGTTTATATCATTTAATTCTTAATAAAGGCTGTGTTTAGTGACTGGCTTGCAAAATTCCTAAAAATAAAAAATTAGCTTTTTTGAACCTGAATGAGTCAGGTCCAGCACACTGCTACATAATACATTTTCCAAACGCCCTCTCGGTTCAGAAGGGTCGCAACGCCCAGCTGAAAACCAGGATGTCGTGCAAGATACAAATCGGTTCAAGGGAAGAGATTTCTTCTATTCCTGCCTGCCAGACCTAATGTATGTTACCCATGAAATAATTTAATGAGATTGCCTTTCTCTTTGCAGTATGTTGACAAGTTAGACCTGATAGACCTCACATGTCTTACGGACCAGAATTCAACTGTAAAGAATTGTGCAAAATTCACCCTTGTTTTGCCAAAAGAGGAAGTGCAACTGAAGGTGAGTAAGGAGAAGCAATTAGTTGGAAACAAGTTGTAGTTATAAATAGTACTGGCCGCTGCACAACCCAGTGGCTGAGATAAAGAGGAATTCTACGAGGAGCTGCCAAGTCTCATACTTGGTTAATATTTCTTGCCTTTTGCCAAAAACTGCAGTTTTCTAAATAGGAATTTGAAAGGGCATGTTCCCTTGTTTAGTATACAAGCACGTTGAAACCATATACTTCTGTCCTCCAACAAAGTCAGGGATTCCATCTGTTGTTTTTAAAAAGTTGTTCTTGAATTGACATTCACCGACTTCCCAGATGAATCTGAGACACGTCCGACACGATACACTAAATTAGAAAAACTAAATTAGAAAAACCCCATATTTCACAAATCGAGACACATTTGGCAAGGCAATTGGCCTATAATCTTCAAAAATACCACTGTAAGAAAAGCCAAAGGAACACTGGACACCTGTTGGCAATTTTGGAAATTGGAGTGTGACGACTATGTGAGATGTGTGATCCTGGACTGGATTCCGTATTAGAAAAGGAAAAAAATGGTGAAGAACATTATTGTTACAGTGAGGAAAAAATCCAAAAAGAACTGTGTGCTAGATAGACACAGTGAAATATGATATTCAACTCATCTAACTCTAAACCTCGCAGGAGCAGAGATCTCATTTGTTACAGTCGTCACTGTACACCCAGAACTTCCATAGAAAAAATGTTTTTCTTGAATGGACATTCAAAGTGAGCCCATTAAAATCAACCAACAACTATTGTAATAGCATAAAGAGAATGCCGTGGCGTTGAATAAGATGTTGGAGTTGGTCCTGCGAGCTCTGGTTATAAGATTCACAGAACCATAGTCTCCACTGGAAGTGATTGCAGTGACCTGTGGTCAGCTGTGGTCCGGGAGCAGGTGATCCTCCTTCTGGCCTGTTATCAGAGGGTCCATAGTAGCCCACCACTCTGTCACAGTGCCCATGTCATTCATAGCTTTTCCTCACCTAGGTATTCTATCAGCTCATATCATCACAAGGAGATGGGTGAGTAGAGTACAATAAGATTGTTTTTTAAGATTTTATTTATGTGTTTTGAAAGAGAGAGAAAGCACGAGTGGGGGGAGGGGAAGGAGAGGAGAGAGAGAATCTCAAGGAGATTCCACACTGACGGGGGGCCCGATGCCAGGCTGGATCCGTGACCTCCCGCGACCTGAGCCAGAATCAAGAACTGAACGCTTAATGGACTGAACCACCCAGGCACCCCAGTACAGTAAGATATTTTGAGAGAAAGATCACATTCACAGAACTTTTATTACAGACTATTGTTATAATTGTCTTATTACATTATTGTTGTTAATCTCTTACTGTGTCTAATTTATAAATGAAACTTTATCATACGTATGTACCTATAGGAAAAAAACATGGTGTATATATAGTGTTCAGTGCCATCTGGGGTGTCAGGCCTCCACTAGGGATCTTGCAATGTATTCACACAAATAAGGGCACTACTGGACTAGAAATAATTTTTTAAAGATTTTATTTATTTGACAGACAGAGATCACAAATAGGCAGAGAGGCAGATAGAGAGAGAGGGAAGCAGGCTCCCTGCTGAGCAGAGAGCCCGATGCGGGGCTCGATCCCAGGACCCTGAGACCATGACCTGGGCCGAAAGCAGAGGCTTTAACCCACTGAGCCACCCAGGTGCCCCTGGACTAGAAATAATTTTACTTAGGAAATCTAGGCCCTGCCCCTAACCCTGAGCCTCAGAACCTTTGTCTTAAGCAAGCTTTGCACATGATTCTGATGCGGTGGTTAAGAACACAAGATTGGAGTCAGATACCTAGGGTTGATTTCTGGCTATTTTATTCATTAGCTGTGTAATCATAGGCAAGTCACTTAATCTCTTCATGCCTTGGTTTCTTCATCCAGAAGTAAGCCTTTACTCAGATGTAACCCTCTTACTGAGATCTGCCTGGACTGCTTTATTAACATTACAATCCTTTTCCCGTCCCAACCCCTCAAGACATTCCCAATGTCTTTTACACTGCTACACATTTTATTCTCCCATTTAATTCCTTCTGAAGCTATACCATTTACTCATAATTATATTTATGACTTATTATTCCTTGTAGACCCAAAATTTCATCAGAACAAGGATTTTTGTTTTGTTCTATGATGGAAACCAGTACCTAGAAGAGTGTCTAGAACCTAAAGGCACTCAATAAATATGCTAAATGAGCAAATGCACAAAATAAAAATTTTAAAACTTTTGCAGAGTTACCATGAAGATTAAATCAGTTAATACATGGAATTACTTAGAGCTGCCATGTAGAAGTACTTGACAAATATTGGCTGCATTAGTAGGATTTAGAGTTAAGTACCAGAAATTTTTCCTTAAAAATCTCCTTAAAAAAACTACATTGGTCTTACCCAGTTGCCCCAAACTTAAAGCCAGTCAGTGTTAAATACCAGTGGCGGGGGATTGGGGGACCATTAATTGACATATTGTGGAAATAAGTGTCCTAACATTTACATTTTTTGGAGTTAAGTAAGTTTGTATAATTTTACTTGTTGAGTGAGCAAACAGCTCAAAACTATATACTTATGACGAAAGAAAATAGTATTGAAATTTCATAACAAATGCACATTAACAGTTTTTTAAAAAATATTTTATTTATTTATTTGACAGAGAGAAATCACAAGTAGACTGAGAGGCAGGCAGAGAGAGAGAGGGAAGCAGGCTCCCCGATATGTGCAGAGAGCCTGATGCGGGACTCGATCCCAGGACCCTGAGATCATGACCTGAGCCGAAGGCAGAGGCTTAACCCACTGAGCCACCCAGGTGCCCCCACATTAACAGTTTTAAGCAAAAAGAAAAATGATTTGTTTCTTCCTTTTGACTAAAGTGCTTTAAAAAATTACAAGTAACTTTTTAAAACAATGTGCTTCAATAGAAGAATATGCATTCTGTCAATCTTGCCGGGTTTTGAGACTTAGAAAATAATTGTATGAAATTCTAAAGTTATTTGAAGTAATTAAAAGTATGAATGTTTACATTCATGTCTTTTCTTCTTTTGTCTTTGTCTTTTGTCTTCCTCTTTAGACAGAGAACACAGAAAGTGGGGAAGAATGGAGAGGCTTCATTCTTACAGTAACAGAGGTACGTAGGAAAGACCTTATTTTTGACTGATTCATAAATTCAGCAACTATTTCCTGGACACTGGCTATGAACCATACAGAGTGAAAAAGGTCAAAGATACAAGAACCGAAAAGAGGAGATATAAACCCTTACACTTACTCATGAAATTTATATTTTTTATCAGGTGGATGGAAAGGAAGAAAGACAATGAACAAGATAGGGGCGGCTGGGTGGCTCAATGGGTTAAAGCCTCTGCCTGTGGCTCAAGTCATGATCCCAGGGTCCTGGGATCGAGTCCCGCATCAGGCTCTCTGCTCAGCGGGGAGCCTGCTTCCCTCTCTCTCTCTGCCTGCCTCTCAGTCTACTTGTGATTTCTCTCTGTCAAATAAATAAATAAAATCTAAAAAAAAAAGAAAAGAAAATGAACAAGATGAATTAAAACTGTGATGATTGTTATGTAGAAAGTAAATAGATCCTTGTGCTAGCTAGAGAGCTACAGGTGGTCAGGGAGATCTACTTTTTTGGTCCTATCCCTTGACACAGTGGCCCTTTCTAATGCTAATATCTATAGCTTACATTGCATCTTCCAAAACTGCTTTCTAATTCATTTAATACATATTTATAAAATGCTAAGAGATGAATATTGTGAATGACATAAACAATTTAACAGCTCATCAAAATGAAAATTCACCTTTTAAACATTTGTTTAGTGAGTCTTAAGACAAAGCAATGCTTACACGTTCAACTCTGTGGCATCTTATCAGAGACAAATAATAAGACCAACAGTTTACAGTTAACTGTTGTAGCACAATCGCCACCATTATTTTAAATGAAGATACTGTAGTGACTGCCTTATAAATGTGAGGGTCTTTGAGAGCCAGCCCCGGAAAGAGAACCATGTTCTGATACTTTTAGAGGAGAAGAAAACTTTGTATGTTTATTACAGTCAGTTATATCCAGACGCTGTCCAAAGCTAGCTCTTAAGTGAAGGCTTTGCAGTCCCACGAAATACACACCGCACTTGACCGAGATGATAGATGCTGGTTCTTCAGGGCAGCCAACAACAGGTAAAAGTTGGACTGCCCTATGCAGGGAAGTCACAGGAGGCTAGAAGAGGGGGCTGGCTGAAGATGTGAAAGGCATGCGGACTTGTGACGGGGAAGAAACTCTTGGGGAAACGGAATCAGTGTTGTGGAAAAGAGACATTGTGTGGCATGGCCCTTCTTACACGGGGATCCAAGTCCTCCAAGGGCATGTGAGTTGTATGAAGGAGAACACTAAAACCACAGGAAAGCCTTGGGGTGCATCTTCCTGACACACTAATTATTTGGGGGAAAAAAATGTTCTTAGCTTTTTTTTTGAGGTAAGGATAAAAAGCATTGTTTTCATATTAACGTGTACATAGATATATTTAGAATACAAAATACAACTCACCTGAACTTCCAAGAGAAGAAAAATTATTATTATTTAATTTTGTGTTCTGTAAATTTTTTTTAAAGATTTTATTTATTTGACAGACAGAGATCACCAGTAGACAGAGAGGCAGGCAGAGAGAGAGAGACAGAAGGAAGCAGGCTCCCTGTGGAGCAGAGAGCCCGATGTGGGGCTCGATCCCAGGATCCTGAGATCATGAGCTGAGCCGAAGGGAGAGGCTTTAACCCACTGAGCCACCCAGGCGCCCCTAAATGTTGTTTTTTATTGTGTTCCCTGAACACTCCGTGTATATTCACAGCTTGCTATTGTTAGAGGAGAACTTTACCAGAAGCTTGAGAAACACAGATTGTAGTTAAAAGAACAGAGAATTTGCTTTTGAATTAAATAAAATGGAGGTTGAGCCCACAACTTTCTAGCTGTGTGACCCTGGACTAGTTATTTAATCTTTCTGAACTTTTTTTTTTTTCTACTTGTGGAGTAAAGATGACAATATCTTTATTATAGTATTGCTGTGAGGATTTGGAATGACCCCATGCTTGGGACGTAATAGGTGATGAATAAGCAGTAGTTTTTCATTTGTTTCACCTCATTCTATTATTTTTTTTAAGATTTTATTTATTTATTTGACAGAGAGAGAGATCACAAGTAGGCAGAGAGGCAGAGCAGAGAGAGAGGAGGAAGCAGGCTCCCCACTGAGCAGAGAGCCCGATGTGGGACGCGATCCCAGGACCCTGGGAACATGACCTGAGCTGAAGGCAGAGGCTTTAACCCACTGAGCCACCCAGACAGACACTCCCCACCTCATTCTATTATTTTTTTCTGGATTGGTATATAAGGAAATAACTTTACTGATTATTAGTTTAGTTATTCAGAAGAGTAACTTTTTGATTGTATACCCTTATTATGTTTTTATTTCAAATGTCATATATATGCATATATATAAGATAGAAACAATAGGATTAATAAGAACATGTAAATAGGTCATAAGGAGATGTAAACCCGGGGTATGAATATCAGGAGGGCATAGATTGCTCAATCCAAAATATGTCTCCAGAAAAGGTCAAAAACCAAATGAAGTAGGGTAGTATCATAATCCTAATATGTGAATGTCAGTTTGAAATAGACACACAAAAACACCAGAAGATGGACCTCCGACTACCCATTCTCAGTCATCTAATGAAGAGTTCCATTTCTACTCCGTGTTGTCGAGTGGCTGGGGGAGCTAATCCCAGGTTAGCTGTGGGAGAACACGGCGCCTTGCAGGTGCTCTGGGATTTCCCGGGCGGCAAGCACTAGTGAACTCAGCAGGAACAAGGAGAGTCAGTCGTTACTTGAATTAGCCTGTAGTGCGAGGCGGGTATACCGCGCTGTGTGCCAGGCTAAAAGGAACACTTGTGGGAAGACTGGGTACCATGCACAGGTTAGAGCTCTTGGGTTGGTTTGGAGGCAGTGGAGACACCAAGATCCCCTGTGCATGATTCTGTCCCTCCATCTGTATTAGGTAACTGAAGCCCCTGAGAGCCCCAGCGGTCTTGTCGCTAACACCAGTCAGTCATCCCGCCGTCCTTGTTTGCCTACTGCTGTCTTTGGTTTCAGCTGTCAGTTCCCCAACACGTGTCCCTCCTCCCCGGGCAAGTAATTCGACTGCACGAAGTCCTAGAGAGAGAGAAAAAAAGGAGGATTGAGATAGAGCAGACCCCGAGCTCAGCTGTGGAAAAGAAGGAACCGACCGAAGATTATGCAGATGTACTGAGCCCTATGCCAGCGTAAGTGCACCGCCAACTCTGGGGTTTGTCCCTCGATTGTTAAGGTTAATTTCTAATTATCAAAGAGAGTGAGCCCTTGACCTCATTCTAGCGGGGACAGTAAGCTGTTTTGTGGATGAACATTACATCTCTGAGGAGATGCCACAGTTCCTCTTCCGTGTCATGATCAACAAGAAGCGAAATGTAGGTTGGGGCCAACCTCTGACCACACAGGAAACCCCGATCCACCCACACCTCTACACTAAATATTTTTTCCCGAAGCTCAAACCTAAATAAAAAGTGCAATGTAGAAAGAAGGAAAAGATTTGTTTTTCCCCCACCATGCAACTCCATGATGGACTGATTTTCTGTCGGAAAATTATACCCAAGAATTTGAAGTCTGTGAATGTTCTATTCACTTGTCCTGTCACTCACTGAGTGGTCACTGAACTTGTACTTGAGGAAGGCCAAGTGTAAAACGTGTAAGGTGGTGTTGGGGAAATGAAGAGGCACAGACAGGCCCAAGTCAGCAACACTTTTATTTTCTACTCTTAACTTGCTGTAAATTGTGACTAAGATGGTGAGGTCTTTCCTCCTGGAACTGTGGTCTTGTTGTCCAGGAATCTTGTCCTGGTACCACCCGTGACGTCAGCTTCTCACATATAGTCTAGCTGCCCCATACTTGCCGAAACCTGCCTACCATCACATTCGACTGAAACCAGTGACATCTGATGGACTGATGGGTTAGAAGTCACAGAGACTGCTTCTTTTTCTCTTTTCTTCCATACAAGGACTATGCATCTATTACAGCCAGATAAAAAGAACCTGAAAATCATTCTTTGTCTTACCAGTCAGACATATTCACTGTTAAGATTTCAGGGCATGGCATATCCTGCCAGATATTTCTCTGTTGATAAAACAGACCTTTCACTGACCACAATATTTACTATAAAAATGGGAAGGGCTTTCTTAAAAATGTTACACACTAAAAATAACACCAATGCCATTAGAATGTCATATTATACCCAAGGGAGTGAATTCAGACATACCCTTAAATACCAGTTATTTAAAACAGACCATACAAGAGAAACATATAAAGAAAGGCTTTGTGTCCCTGAAGAGAAACCACCAATAAATATTATTTTTGCAAGAGCTTATTATAAACTGAGACTAAGAACTGGGGATACAGTATTAATTCTTATCTTAGATTTTTAGATGATACTGGTGATTACATACTGACTAACAGATAACTTTTCAGGTCTTCTTTGGTTAAAGAAAGAGGTTTGGAGGGACGAGGGAGTAAAGGCGTTAAGCATAAAGTGTATTTAATAGTGGTCAGGATTGTAATAACAGTAATTATACAATTGTAATTATAATAATAAAGCCAGGAATTAAGAAAAGTTAATAACTGCAGCTCTTAGGATTAGTTTTGTAGCATTTTTCAAAGTAATGATCTTCGTCAGTTAAAAAAAAAAATCCTATGTTTTTTTTTTTTGTTTGTTTGTTTTTGTTTTTGTCTCACCTCTGTAGATGTTTTTATACTGTGTCCCGAAAAGAAGCAACTGAGATGCTTGAGAAGAACCCTTCTTTGGGAAATATGATCCTGAGACCTGGTAGTGACAGCAAAAGCTACTCCATCACTATCCGGCAGGAGATAGAGTATGTTTAATTTAAAAAAGTATGGAACTGTTAAAAGCATGGTATCACTTTAGAAAGCAAAGTTGCACAAGATCACCACCTGCTATGTGTTCTGTTGGGGCTAAAAATACAAACATAAGAAAAGGGAGAGAATGTTATACAAGCAGAGCCAAGGCTAACATCTGCAGTAGGAAGAATGGGCAAATTACTTTGATCCTGGGTATAATTCTCTTACTCATTCATTCACTTCACACATCTTTATTGAACGACTATTATGAGAACAAGTGATATTCTAGACACTGAGGATGGAGTAGTGAACAAAACAACCATGTAAGGAGTTTACATTCTTGTAAGGCAACATGGACTGTAAATAAATGCATAACTGAAAAATCATATGTAGGGGCGCCCGGGTGGCTCAGCGGGTTAAGCCTCTGCCTTTGGCTCAGGTCATGATCCCAGGGTCCTGGGATCAAGCCCTGCATCGGGCTCGCCGCTCAGCGGGGAGCCTGCTTCCTCCTCTCTCTCTGCCTGCTTCTCTGCCTACTTGTGATCTCTGTCTGTCAAATAATTAAATAAAATCTTAAAAATAATCATATGTATAGTAATAAGGACTATGGAAGAAAATTAAACAGGATGAGGGAGATGGGAACACTCAGAGATGATTTATAGAGAAACATTTTCCGATTGCTATTGTTTTAATACAGAAGGCCTCCTTTATTGGCTAACATTTAAGCAGGGCCCTGAAGGAAGTGAGGGAACAAACCAAGCCAGTATCTAGGACAAGAGCACTTCAGGCAACAACAGCACTTCTCTCCTAGAGACAGGAGAAGGCTCCGTTTGTTCAAAAACAAAAAGAGGTCCCTGTGATTGCAATGCAGTAAGCAGGCAACCAGTGCCTACGAGATTCCAGCGGTGGGGGAGCGAGTGATCGCTCTGAGTCATGCGTGTCGCTGAGGGACAGTTATATACTCTGAACGACACAAGAGGCCACTGGACTGTGATGCATGAAGAAGTGACATAATTGACATCCATATAAAGGACAACTTGGAGCCTCTTGTCAAGGTTAAGAATTTCTTTCTGGTAAAATGGTTTACCTTTGATGAAGTCAGAAATACTTACATGCAATAGTTGATTTTTCCATGTAGCTAAGGTGGTTGATCTGCTAAGGCCCTTTCCAGCTCTGAGTCTTTGAAATCTTGCATGTCAATAAACAAGCACTCCACGTTATTAACACTTTGACAAATGATGATAAAATTAAAACAATAGGACATTTTTTGTCCTAAGTGAAAATGTTCAGTAAGTAATTATCTTTCATATAAAAGCATAACCAGAACTTTGACTCTTTAATTTGCTATTCTTTCTGGGGGTAATACTCCATGAATTATTTTAGCTGTAACATATCTGTCGGTGCATCTGTTTACCAGTCAGTCCACTATAAATATCAGTAATTCTAAATATATTAAATATAAAGACACTGACAATGGATAGAGGCAGTAAAAAGAAAGTAATTACAACGCACCATGGTCCAACAAGCTTCCTCACTTGCCAGTTACTCCATATAAACAGAAACTCATCTTTAGACACCAGACGTGTGCCCTGAATGGACAGCAAGAATGTCAGAGGCAGATCAGGTCCCGGTTCTGTGTGTGAAGTGAGAGAGCTCTTTGTGTGAGTATATGTGCTTGACTTTCCATAATGAATACCTATGTCAACTTAACCTTCTTGTTGTTTTATTATTTTTTATTATCAAGACTGACATTTGGAGTTAATATATTTTCAGCTAATATGGTAGAATATCACAGATTACTCAATTTTACTTGCTTTATAATTCAATTGGCTCTTTCGAAACAAATCCAAAAGAAATAAAAATTGTGACTGCCCTCACATATAAGTGAGCTTAGAAGAAACGCTGGGCGAACAGTGAATTTTTCTGTTGAGTACATACTGGTCCAGGAGCTTATTCTTTTTCAGGGTTTTAGGAAATTGAATTGAGTGTGCCTTTAGAACTTAAGAGCATATAAAACGGAATTAAAATCCATTTCTTAGATTTTGTTTTTAAAAAGAAATTTAACTGCTGGAAAGGTAAATCACACAAGGGAGTAATAAGCTTTTTTCCCCTCATTTTTCTTGGTTAGATTGAGTGTTTGATCCATTAGCATGTGAAGCCTACATTATTATTCTGTATGAAATGAACAAAGTCCCTGAGACCTAATGACTCTTTAAAGACCACATATTTTCTGCACAATAGCAACCTGATCTTTTTAAGATGGTCTAAATTAGCCCAGCTTTTGCACCTTATTTTCTGTAAACGTGAGCTATCAGAAATAACAGCGCTTTCTGATGTCGATGTGGTTTTTGACCGAATGCAGTGAGTTTCTATACTTAGGATATGAACTGACTGTCACAGTTTTTACTTATATCTCTATGGTATTTAAGCTATATTTAAACTCCCAAGAAAGAGCCTGGCAAAGAAATTCATATAAAACTTCTATAATTGTAATTTTAGTAAAATCACTTCCATTTTGAATTCATATAAAAATTCATGCTTTTGTACAACTGATGGTCCTAAAAACATAACATTTCTTAAACGAATCTTCCTCCCCACATAACTTCATATATTTTTATTTTTATTTTTTATTTTATTTATTTATTTATTTATTTTACTTCATATATTTTTAAAAACATTTTATTTATTTATTTGACAGAGAGACACACGGAGAGAGGGAACACGAGGAGGGAGAGTGGGAGAGGGAGAAGCAGGCTGCCTGCTGAGCAGGGAGCCCGATGTGGGACTCGACCCCAGGACTCTGGGATCATGACCTGAGGTGAAGGCAGATGCCCAACCAACTGAGCCACCCAGGTTCCCTCAAAAGAGAACTTTTAGAAGCCTAGATTTCATATCTTCTGTTTAACAGGGTAACCGTTATAGAGAATAGTAGAATGTTACCATGTTAGACTGTAGAGCTTAATGTAAAGACTTTGACAAAAAATCTAGACGATTAGGAAGCACCCGAACACAGGTGGGTAACAACCCACCGAACCAACTCATTCTCTCACAGGTTGTAGGAGAAATGTGCAGCCATGCACATTTAGGTGTGTCTGGCAAAATACTAACTGAAAAGGACAGACTAGTTTATAGAGCAGTGCTTAAAAGTAAAATTATCTCGGGGTGCCTGGGTGGCTCAGTGGGTTAAAGCCTCTGCCTTCGGCTTGGGTCATGATCCCAGGGTCCTGGGATCGAGCCCCACATCAGGCTCTCTGCTCTCCCTCTCTCTCTCTCTGCCTGCCTCTTGCCTACTCGTGATCTCTGTCTGTCAAATAAATAATAAAATCTTAAAAAAAAAAAAAAAGTAAAATTATCTCCATCAGTTAACAAAGCAGCTGTAGGAGGGAAGACTGTAGTTCTTGGGAAGAAGCAAAAGTCATTCAGTGCCCAATTATCTTGTGACCCTCTCCTGATGGAAAATAACCTCACTTTACCCAACCCAGTGGTGTGTGAATTCATAAGACAGAGCTATTCTTACAACAAACTTAGTGGTTTGGCCTTTGTTTTCTTAAAATTATTATGACTACATGGCAAACTAGTAGTATATATATATATATATATATACACTTTGGAAAGCCATTAGCCAAGGAAACAGTAGAAAATACTGACCCCACATTAATGCCTTTGCAGAAATTTGGGTAAGAAGCTAAATACACGTATTTATATCACATTTAAGGCCACACACTTGTTGAAAGACAGGTTACTTCTTTTTTTGAGGTCATAATCAGGAAACCTCAGTAGAGAAAATTTTATCCTTTTTTCTTCTATCTTTATTTCTTGGGAAAAACAAAACAAAATATGAAAGAAAAGCAAAGGTCTTAAATGAGATTCAAAGCCTAAGCGACTTCAACGGAATTTTTTTTTCTACCTTACTTTCTGCTCCAGAACTCAGTCCTTTTAGTCAAAAGTTCCAAGAGACTCTGTTAATCTTTGCTGCTTTTCCTCCCGCAGCTTCGTCATGAATAACGATGACGATGATACAACAGTCCTTACTAACAACCATCATTGTCATCACTTCCAGCGTACCATGAGGGGGTCCTGAGGTGGTGCTTGACAAGCATTTCCTCCAGGCACAGTAAAAATGGAGACCGTTTTTTCCATGTTTTATAAATGAAGCAGCTAAGCCTTAAAGAAGCTACTAAGTTAAAGTGATAAATTTAAAACGTAGTAAAAAGAGCTATAATTTGCGGCGTGTCTACATGTGCAAGATACTGTACTAAGGACTTTTCAGACATTAATTCACAACAGTCCTGTGAGGAATGGGATTACTATCTCCATTTTATAGATGAAGAAATGCAGGCTGAGAACTTACAAAGAGAACCAGAATTTGAACCTCAGTCTTTCTGGTGATAAAGATAATGCCCTTCAAGCTTTCTGTCAGTCTTTCAAGGAGTAAGAATCACTTGTTTCATAAAAATATAGGAGATTTAATTGTTAAGGATGAGAGATGTCAAAAGTAACTATGTGATTGTCAAAGTCTTTTTCAGGTAGGGATAAAAATAAAGCCAGAGCCAATCACTCCAAAAGAAGGTACTTGGAAGTCCTTTGTCCAAAAATGTTTCCTTTACCAGTCTGCTAGTGATTCCTGAGGGACTGGCAATCAAGAATACTTTTTATTTTTAATTATTTTTTTTAGGAGGGGATAAGGTTAGTTAGGTTTTATATCATGTCTTAAAAGTAAAGTTCTAGAATAAGACACTAGAATAAAATTATTAGCTGTTTTCCAATGACATTCAATGGAGAGAATATTGGGATAGAATGGTAGATGAGGAAAAAGTCCCTTGAAAAGAATTGTAGTTCAGTCCTAGAGGAATGTGACCCATAAGTGGAGAGACGGGTGATAAAGAAGGTGGGGGACCCTGACAACAAACTCAACCTGACAGACAGCTTTGGACCGCTTCTGTAAATCGGACAGATGTTCAATTAGTTTCTCTTTCAAGCCAATGGCAGAGTAATAAATGCTTTACATTTTTCAACATTAGAAAAACTCTTGGTCCTGACACTGTTGTCACGTGAATCAAAAGAATTCAGGGCAAACATTTTTACTTCTGCTCTCAGTATAAATTAATTGTAGCCAATAGCACTATAAGACGGGCTTGTAGTATTTTCAAAATTCAGTTTCATAAATATTGTGTGCCTAATGCTGGAAGACAAAGGTGAATAGATTGTGCTTCTTGTTCTTAAGCAATTCTCGTTAATGAAATATGTGTTCAGGGTGGTAATAATTTAGAGTGCTATGTGACCATAGAAGAGGAAGACATTACGCTTCATCTACTGTGCTCACCTTCTCCCAGAGCATTTTCCAGATCTCTAAGTCAGCCTGAAGTGAGCAGGTATCTAAGGTGGTCTGTGAGCTAGCAGGAAGGACGGCCATTCAGGGATTTCTCATTGGCATAGTGATGACGTGGAATAGAAAGTAATTTGCTTTCAGTAATTCTTTCTACTTTCCTTTTAATCTAGAGAATAAAAATCTGATTTGTACGTACCTACTTAGGATATTATAATGTTGCCTGCTTTGTAAATTAGTGGCTTTAAAAATGATAATTTCTGCCTGAAAGATTTTCAGCTCAAGATTTTTTCCTGTTATCCATCACCCACTCGGTGACTCAGTATCCCTAATGTATAACCCCTCCAAAAACAGACATAGAGAACTGGGAAAATAAAAGGAAAACCACCATTTTAAATTTTTTAAATTTTTATCATTGTTATTATTATTTTTTTGCCTAACTACAGGAATGGGAATGTAGGTTTTATTATAGAGGAGATATTTTATATTCACTTTAGTTTGATTTGATCCAATAGTACATTCAAATGGAGAATAACCTTTTTTTTTTTTTTTTTTTTCATTTTAGCATGCCAAGAATCAAGCACTACAAAGTGATGAGTGTAGGGAAAAACTACACTATTGAACTGGAAAAACCTGTAAGTAGCTATTTCCTTGTTTTTGAGGAATTTTCTCCTGCTTTTTCCCAAATCTACCTCATAGAATTCAAAGAAAGGTGGAAAAGCAGACCCGTTGCCCAGGAACATAGTGTGGTGAGCAGCAGCCATGTGAAGGAGCCCCCAAAAGTGGCAGAGATCCAGGGGAGACGTGAGGTAGAACAGGTGGATCGGAGGCTCAGGAGAGACTCTGCTAACAATTCTTTCTACTTTTGTTTCCCTGTAATCTTTATCAATATGATTTTTTCAGGAAGGGAAGATTTTTTTCTTAAATGCCTGTTTTCCATCCTCCAATGATACGTATTTCAATGTGATTATTTCTAATGGGGGACAAAAAATCTGTGAATGCCTAGTCCTCGAATACCCGTCATGCAGAAGTTCAGAAATCCCCCTCATACTAGCAACATAATCATGAAGAAACAGTCCCTTCCTGGTCTGCAACTCCTCTCAACAGTACCATGGGGCTCATGATACAATCACTAGGTCACGGTATTAGGCAGACAGCTAAGGAACTTACATGTATCACTTAATTTAATCTTCACCGTGACCCCGAGGGATGCCCATGATACAGGTGAGAAAACTGGTACTTACACTCATCTCAACCAATGAAAATGCAGTGATGTGAGCTATGGTCCAGGTGCCAGAAAAAGGGAATATAGTTCTGCGATCTTAGGCTGCCGCAGTGGGAAGACTAGACGGGGGAAGTGATATCACATAAATGGAATTGATGAGTCTTGAAGATACTTATTTTAACATCTTTAAAATTGAGCTCTTAGCGCCTCTGCCTCTTCAAGCCCATTGTGTTGATCAGATAGACAAAGGGGCAGTCTAGCTGAATTTTTATGGTGGTTTTGTTTTGTTTTAAACAAAGATTTTATTTGTCAGAGGGAGAGAGGGAGCGCACCAGCAGGGGGAGTGGCGGGCAGAGGGAGTAGCAGGCTCCACGGAGGAGGGAGCCTAATACGGAACTCAGTCCCACGACCCTGGATCTTGCATGACCTGAGCTGAAGGCAAATGCTCAACCGACCCAGGCGTCCCTGAATTTTTTATGTTTAGACCCTACTTCTTAGAATGCACTAGTGACTCTTACCAAGAGGAGAGCAGCTGATGACTCCTACACCTCACCTCCCTCTTTGCCATAAATGCTTCCCTGAGCTCCTTGGGTCTCAGGTCCATGCCTGCTAGGGCTTTTTCAAAAATTCTAATGAAGGAAACAAACAACTAGATTGCTGAAGGATAAGGCAAATAACCAACTGACCGGAAGCAACAGTCAGGGAAGAAGAAGGTGCCTCTGTGACTGGTGAACGGGGCTCATTTCTCTGTAATTAGCCCGAACAGGCCCCAATATAAGGAAAGTTAACTGCCTGGACCGTTTTTTCACCTTTCACACTCCCCTCCCTTAGCCTACAACCAGGTTGACGTTTTATGAATTCCAGGGGTATTCAGGTTTAGCCTGATTTTACTTGTATAAAAATATTGGTTTGGGGGCAGCAAGCCATTTCAGGTACTCTTGGCCAAGTAAACTATCCTGTTACAGTGAGATGTTAAAATGGTAAATTCTCTGGCTTTAAGGGTTCTTTGGTTTCAAACAGAAGAAACCAAATAACTAGCTTAAGTAAAGACAGATTTAAGAACATAGGAAAACCCATGAAATGACTGGACAGCTGAAGACCTCCAGGGACGAGGAAGCAGTTACTTGTACAGTTGACCCTTGAACATAAATGCATGGGTCCACTTACATGTGTTTTTTTTTTCTTTTGATAAATACAGAATAGTACTGCTAAATGTACTTCTCTTGTGAATTTTCTTAATATTTCCTTTTCTCTGGCTTATTTATTGTAAGGATACAATATATAATAATGTATAACATACTAAATATGTGTCAATTAACTACGTTATTTGGTAAGGCTTCTGGTCAACGGTAGGTTGTTAGTCTTTAATTTTGGGAGGAGTCAAAAGTTATTATGCGGATTTTTGAGTGCAGAGCGGGTGGCATCCCTAACTCCTGTTGTTCTAGTGAGGGCCTTCTGGTTAGGAACCTGCTGTTCTTCCAGCTTCCTCTCCTCAAGTTCAGACTTCAGGAAGGGAGCATTTTCTGACCTGAGTCACATTCTCATGCAATAACTAGGGAATTGCAGAGTACCTAATTATTGTCCACCAAAATATATCCCACGGTTGGAGGGGGATTTTTCAACAGGGAATTAGATACTATAAAAGAGAAAAAAAATGCATGGGTGGGAAACACTGGCCATTCAGTACCTTGTTGAAGTATCGACATGTTTTTACTAAAGATTAGGAAATTCACAGTAATCTTCATTCAATTTCACATGACCTGGGGCGCCTAGGTGGCTCGGTCATTAAGAGTCTGCCTTCGGTTCAGGTCATGGTCCCAGGGGCCTGGGATGCAGCCCCGCATCGGGCTCCCTGCTCAGCAGGAAGCCTGCTTCTCCCTTTCCTACTCCCCCTGCTTATATTTCCTGTCTTGCTGTGTCTCTGTCAAATAAATAAAATCAATCTTAAAAAAATTTTTTTTTCACACAAGCTTTTTAAAACGCTCTCCACATGGATGATACCGAGCCTTCTCTCACTCTCTTTGTACAGGTCACACTCCCAAACCTTTTCAGTGTCGTTGATTATTTCATGAAAGAGACTCGAGGAAATTTACGACCATTTATATATTCAGCTGATGAAACCTCTGGTATGTTCTTCACTGCATTGCTGTATTAAGGAAAGCAAAACAAAACAACAATCCTTCCCCACCAACCCCCATATATGATTTGTAATACCAACCAGGTAGGAATGTAGTTCAGCTTTTAAATTTATCTATCTGTAAGCCATTTTATCATTAACCCTGTGAAAATAAGGGAGGACCAATATATTCTGGTGGCCCATTCTAGAGAAAGGAAAGTCATAGGCATGTATTTTGTGTCTAATTTCATCATCATTCTAATTGGTTGTCTTTTTAAAGATTTTTTATTTATAATATGGAGAATGAGAAAGAGAGAGCACAGGGGGAGTGGCAGGCAGAGAGAGAGAGAAGGGGAAGAATGCTTTCCTCTGAGCAGGGGCTCTGATGCGGGGCTCAATGCCAGGACCCTGGGATCATGACCTGAGCCGAAGGCAGACCCTTAGCTGATTGAGCCACCCATGTGCCCTTCTACTTGTCTTGATCAAATAAGTTCAGAGATAAGACAAAAAACCATACTCTATTAGAGTCATGGAAACCAAACGGGATTTAAAAGTATGATCTGTTAACATCAAATGCCCTCGTCAGATTAAAATGGATGAAGATGGAATTAGCCCTCCGGGGGTAGATGATTTGAGAGAGAGGCTAATTCCACTGTAAAGGCAGAGGCCTGAGTGTCAGATAACAAAATAAGTCTCTGTTCCTACAGGTTATGAGGGAAAACAACTGTGTTTGGCTACCTGCATCACAGCATATCTGAAAAGTCTGATTACATTTAAAAAACCAGCAACTTTAAAAGTCCAAGGTTGAAAACATATGAATCTTGCGATGCCAAATAAAGAAACTGAGTCTGAAGGAGCTTTAGGGAAATTGTCCAGTACAGTGTCTCACTGTATATAGGAATCACCTGCACACTCAGTACAGAAGGCATCTCTAAGATGTGACCAGTCAGGGACACCTGGATGGCTCAGTGGGTTAAGCCTCTGGCTTCTGTTCAGGTCATGAACTCAGTGTCCTGGGATTGAGCCCCGCATCGGGCTCTCTGCTCATGGGGGAGCCTGCTTCCCCCTCCCCCCACCTGTCTGCTGCTCTGCCTACTTGTGATCTCTGTCAGATAAATAAAACCTTAAAAAAAAAGAAAAAAAAAGATGTGACCAGTCAGCTTGTTTGAAAATTCCTAATGATGGTCACCTCACTGCTTTCTGAGGCAGCACACTTCACTTTTGATCACTGCTCATCTTAGAGAATTCTTTCTTAATAGTAAGTCTGAAATATTTCTTCATTTAACTTCTATATATTAATCCAATTTCTGGTTTTGGAACAACTCAGGGTTTTTAAAAGCCCATCAAATATATAAAAGCAGCCACAATGCCCCCCCCTCCCTTAGTCTTTCTCTGTCCTCGGTAAGTTATTAGTTCCTTCAGCCCTCTTATCACATCTTTAGCTTTTCTGTATACTAATTTCCGAACATCTCTCTTAAAATAGAATTACAGGGGATGAACACATTACTATAGACATGGCCAGAATAATATATTACACAGGCTTAATTCAGGAAAACACCATTTACAGAAATCTATTAAGTATTACTTAATATGATTATTAATATAAGAAGTGGTAACTATTGATATAATTTTTTTTTCAGAGACTGAAGGATCTCCTGTAACACCTCTAAAATAAAAAAAAAAGTTTAAGGTGATGGTGAATCTGATATAATTTGCTTCTTGTCAGTTATCTACTGTTATGTAACAAACCACCCCAAAACATGGTCGTTAAATCAATAACCATTTTATTTGCTCATGATTCTGTGCATTGGCAATTTGGATTGGATTTGGCTGGGCAGTTCCTTTGCTAGTCTCACTTACTGTCACTTATGCAACTGTAACCTGCTGATGGACTGACCGGGGCTGCGTGTTTCAAGTTGGCCTCATTCACACATCTGGTGTCGGTGGCCAGCTGAAGCTGGCTGAACCACTCTCCTCGCGTATTCTCTAATACTTGAGGAGTTAGCTCAGGCTCTCTCACGTGAGATCTCAGAGTTATTAAGAGATGAAGCAAACCTCAAGTCCTTGGGCTAGAAATTCTTAGCGTTAAGGATCAAGTATGGCTCTGCTGGAGATTTCAGTGAAACTGTGAATTGAATAAATGGATCCAAGTGTGATGTGTCTTATGTACAAGGGTTAAACTTCTTTCTTTCTAAAAAATTTAACTTACATGCAATAAAACTCACTTTTTGGTATACAGTCCAATGAGTTGTGACAACCACCATCAGAATCAAGATACAGAAAGTTCCATCACCTCAAAAAAATGCCCTGATGTTCTTTCTTTGTAGTCAATCCTTCTCACCCACAATCCCTAGCAACTACAGATGTTTTCCACTCCTATAGTTTTGCATTTTCCAACCTGTCGTATAAATGGAATCACAGTATAGAAAACTTTTAAGGTTGATTACTTTCATTCATCATAATGTCTAGAGTCAGGTAAGTGTTATATTATTAGCTTGTTCTTTTTTATTGTTGAATACTATTTTACTGTATGGAAGAACTAGTTTGTTTATCCATCCAACAATTAAAATGTATTAGGGTTGTTTCCAGTTTTTGGCTATTACTGACTGAACTATATTAATAGTCAAGTGCAGATTTTTGTGTAAACATAAGTCTTCATTCCACTTGGGTAAAATATCTGGGAAGGAGATTATTGGTATACGAAAAGAGTCCATCTAACTTTGTAAGAAACTGTGGAACTCTCTTCACAAGCAGGTCTCCCTTTTTGCACATCTGCCGTTGGTGCTGGGGAGTTGTAGTTGCATGCTCATCAGCACTTGGTATTGTCATTACCTTAAAAAAAAAAATTTAAGTAAACTCTACATCACACATGGGGTTTGAACTCATGACCCTGAGATCAAGAGTTGCATGCTTTACCAACTGAGCCAACCACAAACCCTGGTGGTATTACCATAAAAAAAAAAAGTTATTCTAATAAATGTGTAGTGGTATTCTGTGCTTTTAATACGCATTTCCCTGGTGATTATGTTGAGCATCTTTTCATGTGCTATTTGACATTCATATATCTCATTTGGTAAAATAAGTCTTTAAACCCTCTGCCCACATTTTTGTTGGGTTGTTTTCTTGTGGTTGAATTTTGATTATTCAGTACATATTCAGAGTATGTCATTTGTCAGGTATAATTTGCAAATACTGTTTGCTTTTTCATTTAATAGTATCTTTTGCAAAGCATGTTTTAAATTTTAATGAAGTAAAAATGATCAATCTTTGCTTCTGTATATAGGTTGTACTTTTAGTGTTGTATCTGAGAACACTTTGCCTAATTTTTTTTTTTTTAAAGATTTTATTTATTTACTTGACAGATAGAGATCCCATGTAGGCAGAGAGGCAGGCAGAGAGAGAGGTGGGGAAGCAGGCTCCCCGCTGAGCAGAGAGCCCCATGTGGGGCTTGATCCCAGGACCCTGGGATCATGACCTGAGCCGAAGGCAGAGGCTTTAACCCACTGAGCCATCCAGGCACCCCTCTTTGCCTAATCTAAGATCACAAAAATTTTTCTTCCTATGATTTCTTCTATAAGCGTCAGTTTTGTATTTTACATTATTAGGTCTATGACCCACTTCAAATTAATTTTAAGGGCAGAATTCATTTTATTTGCATTTAGGTATATAATTGTTCGAGCACCATTAGTTAAAAAAAGATGATCTTTTCTTCATTTAAATAGCTTTTGTACCTTTGTGAAAAATTAATTTACTGTATTTTTGTGGATCAATTTCCATTGATATACGTTCTTATGCTTTTGCCAATACCACACTATCTTGACTGCTGTAGCTTTATAGTAGTTCTTGGAATCAGAAGATAAAAATCCAACTTTGTTCTTCTTTTCAAAATTGTTTGGGCCAATCTAGCTTCTCTGCCTTTTAGTATAAGTTTTATTTTTTTTTATTATTATTTTTTATTTTTTTATTTTTAAAGATTTTATTTATGCATTTGACAGAGATCACAAGTAGGCAGAGAGGCAGGCAGATAGAGAGGAAGGGAAGCAGACTCCCTGCCGAGCAGAGAGCCCGATACGGTATAAGTTTGAGAAATAGCATGGTACTTACAGAAAAATCCTCCAGAGTTTTGATTTGGATTTTGTTGAAGCTTTAAGATGAGTTCAGGGAGAACTGGAATCTTGACAGCATTATCTTCCAATTCAGGAATAATATATCCTTCCAATTAGTTTTTTAAAAATTCCTTTTACAGTTCTTTATAGTTTCCAGCATATAGATTCTGAACATATTTTGTTAGAATAATACCTATTTAATTTTTGGTGCTATTGTAAATGGTAGTTTTTAACATTTTGGATTCCAATTTTTCATAATATATAGAAATACACTTTTTATTTATTGATCTTAATTCCAGGATTCTATTTGCTAGACTTTCATTCATTTCTAAAAGCTTTTTTTCTTTTTTTTTAGATTCCTTGTCATTTTTTTTTTTCTAAGATTTTACTTATTTGTCAGCGAGATGGAGAGTACAAGCAGCGGGGAGAGGCAGCCAGAGGGAGAAGCAGGCCCCTGTTAAGCAAGGAACCCAAAGTAGAACTTGATCCCAGGACTCTGGGATCATGACCTAAGCCGAAGGCAGACGCTTAACTGACTGAGCCATGCAGTGATTCTTTGCTTCCAGTTTTAAAAAACAAAATATTTCATCTTTCACTAATAAGTATAATATTGGGTGTAGGTTTTAAAAAGATGATTTATCAGATTGAGAAAGTTTCCTTTTGTCTGGTTTTGGTATTAATGTAATGCTACCATTAAAAAAAGAGCTGGGAGGCATTCCTTCTTCTGTGGTGTGGAAAATATGTGTAGGACTGGTATTTCTTCTTACTTCAGTACTTCGTAGAATTCACCCAATGAGCCATAATGACCTGAAGATTTCTTTGGTGAAGGTTTTTAACTATGATTTCAATTTCTTTAAATAGATGTTGGAAACTCAGATTATCTATTTTTTCTCGAGTGAATTTTGGTAATTTCTTTTAAGGAACTGTCCCCCAGCCCGCTCCAAGTCCTTAAATTAGTCTTCTGGCCTAGAGCTTGGCACAGAATGGAAGCTGAGGGACAGTGGTAGAAGAGATAAATGAATGAATAAGCAAAACATTAGGGAAGGAGGAAACAATCCTTCCTTCTTCCTAGAAGAAAACTGTCACGTTTAGAAACAGGGAAGGACCATTGCAAGTAACTAGAGCCTGGGTGACTGTACATTTACTCTCTGATGGGCATTGTGTGAACTGCCATGATTAGATGAATTGTCATAAAACAAGGATAATTACACTTTCCTTATAAGATTGAGAGAAATAAAAAATGAGATGATTCATCTAATTACCACCCAAGTAGTTTTCACATATGGTTAAAGAAGTTAGGGCAGAAACACAACTAGTAAATGAAGTTGGAATCCAAACCCATGTTTTATTTCTGAAGCCTTTTTAAAAACTTGTGATTCACATCTCCGGCGCTATATATTTGTAAACAGATATTCATGTCCTTCCCCCCCCCGCCCCCGCCCCTAATCCTTTCCTATTTCTTTCAGTTGGGAGTTTGGGCCTCCCTTAGGTCTTCTGCATTTTTTTTTTTTTTTTTTTGAGAGGGGGGTGGGGTAGGGAGGGCAGAGGGAGAGGGAGATGGAGAATCTTAAGCAGGTTCCAGGCCCAGCACCTGCAGAGGCAAGCCTTGAACTCACAATCTGAGTGAAATCAAGAGTCTGACACTAAACCAAACTGAGCCACCCAGGTGCCCCTGGAGATTTAAAAAAATATTTTAAAGCAGACAATCATCCTGATTAGATTGCACCAGTTCAGTCTGCCTTACTCTTTGTGGGAAGAAGTTCCAGTATCAGTTCAGTTTTCAAAGCCTTTGTTATATTGGTTTGGGTCTGTCCTATGCATGTATGTATCAGGGATTGACCTAGGACTTAGGCAGTGGTTTATAGTTTAGTTATAAACTATTCATATATACAATAAACTACGTGTATAGATAAACTATATATACCTTATCTAGTTCAATAGTTTTTACTTATCAAAGGCTTCGGTATGTTTTATATATTGTGTGTGTGCACAGCTTAGAGGGAAGCCTGGAACTTAAGTCACTTCATACACAGAACTAGGGGGTGCTTTTTCAGTTCTCTCTCCAGGGTTTCCCCCCCTCTTCTGCTATCAAAGGTCCTTTTTGGGGCGCCTGGGTGGGTCAGTGGGTTAAGCCAAAGGTTAAGTCAAATAAATAAATAAAATCTTTAAAAAAAAAGGTCCTTTTCCTGGTCTTCCAAAGATGGGGTTTTTTAAGAGTTGTAACCACCTGTGCCACCACATAGTTCTGTGGAGACTGGGACTGCCCTTGGAAGAAAAGACATTAAGAGAAGAGAAAGAAAAAACTAGTAGGAATTCCAACCCTTCTTCCTGCCAGACCCCACCCCTCCATTCTTTAGGCTACAGGGTCCAATTTTCCCAGGTTCTCTGGCCAGGATAAGCTTTCTTTGGGGGTGCTTATGCCGTCCTCTGTCGCTCTGGTGCAGCGCCGTGAGACGGAGCCACCCTCAGAGCAGGGCCAGAAGTGGGGGATGGGGGGAGCATGGAAATTAATAACCAAAAATTGGCTGTTCATGTAAAACATCAATGCTTTTATGAGACTGACGTGCTACCTACTGCGCTAACGAGGTACCTAAATGTCAATGCTTTTAGAAACAACCAGATTACTATTGCTCTGCTGGCTGAACTGAGTTAGCTTTGTGATCAGAAACAAATTATTCAGCCTCCCTGCACTTCAGATTCCCTTATTAAAGAGTGAGGAAGTGACCTATGAACACATAGAATTACATGATCACATGGAGAGAGAATTCAAATAATCAGACTATCTTCTGTAGAGTAATATATTTTCTTTGAAAAGCAGAAAGATGATGGAACAGTAAACTGGAAGAGTACATGATAGTGGAGAAAGGACTTAAAAAACCCCAAAACTACAAAACACCAAAACTCATCTTGACAAACAGTGCTTAAGCTTCAAGGAAACGGTGGGGATATGTACAATTATTTTACGGAGTTTGGACTCCATAGCTAATTGGGCATAGTGGGGATTGGGAGCCCTTAGCTTTATTTTGCCCTGAGTTAGGAAATGGAAGTTGTAGAGCATGACAGCATCAGGGAAAACATGGAAATCGATCATTTTTATTTATTTCCAGTAAGAGGCATAGTTTTTCGGTTAGAAAAGAGCTTCTAGTACATTTAATGTCTCTGATTGCTAACTAGATATTATAATGGACCCATACTTCTGTAAAAACATTAAATCTACAAAGATGGTAAAAGGGTATGTGATCACCCATTTCACAAGTACAACACAATAGCAGACTGACTTTAATCACACAGAATTCTTTAAAAATACTAATTCCTTAGACCCACACTACATCTACTGAATTAAATATATTTTCATTAATTTTTCTCTTGAAAAACAAGCTTCTAAATTGATTTTGATGGTCATCAAATTTGAGAATCATTTTTGCAATCAAGTAAGAGTCAAAAGGTATGGCTAATATTCTACTCCTGGTTCTAAGGTTCTAAGGTTTAAAATCTGGAAACTTGGAGAAAATTAAAGAGTTTCCAAAAACATATTATCAAAAAGAAAATAAGATTTTTTTTTCCTCTTTGATCCTTGATGTTAACCCATGTCAGCATTCAGCTTTTTCTTCAACAGCAAAAGGAAAAACAAAAACAGAACCAAAACAAAGATATTTCCTCAGTTTATTTTTCTCAACTTCAGAACTCAGCAGTTTAAATAAAAGCCACTTTTGGGGTGCCTGACTGGCTCAGTAAGTAGAGCATGCGACTCAGTTTTGGGGTTGTGAGTTCGAGCCCCACATTGGGTATAGAGATTACTTAAAAATAAAATCTTCAACCAACCAACCAACCAACAAAACCAAAAGCCACTTTAAAATATGGTAGGGTTGGTAAATGGTACTAAGCTATTCAGGAAGAAAAAAAATGTTCCCTAGAGAAAATTTATTAGGAGCCAAATTGCAAGTCAAGAATAAAATAAAAATTTAAAAAGCATATGAATATTCATTATTTAATTAACAACATTTCCTAAACACACCACCAATGTTCTAAGTACAGCAGGAAAATCCATTCACATTTAAAAATAAAGAACTGCCCGGTGCCTTGAAACTGGTTCTTTATTTAATTAAGCATTTCTACCCACAATTTTTAGGCTAAGAAACCACCAAAGAAGGGAGGAGAGAAAGATAGGAGAAAAATCTGTATGTTGCATGAAAGTAAAATAGGAAAACTAGCTTTAAGTATCTTGATAGCTTATTTTTTAAAAGGAAGATCTTGCTGGTAAAGAAAATTACCTCCATTTTCCTGATCAAGTTGCTTACCTCAATAGCAAAATTAAACATTGTTTAATTTCATTATCTGAATTATTGATATTATTTGATTATCTTGATTAGTCTAATCAATAGGGGAAACCACAGAATATGGCTGTGAGGGTAACTCACAGATACGTACATTTTATGTAATGATAGAAGTTGGAAACATATGGTCCTTTCTAAATGAATTTTTTTCTTAGGCTTCAGTTAAATGCATTTCCCTCTACACAATTTTCCATAGCAGATTCTCCTAAATTCTAGCAATGCCAAAAAAGCCTCAGTAGCTTTTGGTGACATCTGATTTGATGAACTTATCAAATATAAATCATTATAATATCTAGTTAGAAATCAGAGACATTAAATGTACTAGAAGCTCTTTTCTAACCAAAAAACTATGCCTCTTACTGGAAATAAATAAAAATGATCGATTTCCATGTTTTCCCTGATGCTGTCATTTCGCTAGCTTAAAATCAACCCATACTTCTGTAAAAACATTAAATCTACAAAGATGGTAAAAGGGCATGTGATCACCCATTTCACAAGTACAAGACAATAGCAGACTGACTTTAATCACACAGAATTCTTTAAAAATACTAATTCCTTAGACCCACACTACATCCACTGAATTAAATATATTTTCATTAATTTTTTTCTTGAAAAACAAGCTTCTAAATTGATTTTGATGGTCATCAAATTTGAGAATCACTTTTGCAATCAAGTAAGAGTCAAAAGGTATGGCTTATATTCTACTCCTGGTTCTAATTATTTGGTTGTTTTATTTGGCTTCTTTGGTTCATCTGAAAAAAAATTGAGTTAGGATAGACTCCTAAGGTCCTCTCAGCTCCAATAATTTATACAGATAGGTCTTGAAAGGAAGAGGAAATCAGGACACACATACACAGAAGACAATGTGAGACAGAGGGAGAAGATGACCATGTACAAGCTAATGCAGCCTCAAAAAAAAAAAAATCAACTCTATTGACATCTTGATCAGGCTTAGCCTCCAAAATTCATGAGAAATAAATTTCTGTTGTTTAAGCCACTTAGTCTGTGGTATTGTAGCAGTCCTAGCAAACCAACTTAATGAATTGTATGGGATGCCTGGAAGTATGCAGAATTCTAAGCCTCTCTCAGACTTAGAGAGTTCATTTTGGGGGATTATTGATCCAGAAATCTGCCTTTTTATCATATACAAAAAAGTCTGTTCTGTACATCAAGTATGCGAACTATTTCTTTAAAATCTACTGTGATATCAAATGACTCACTGATGCAAAGATTACAAAAGATCTATCAAATCTGTCTTATATTCTAAAGGGCCTTACGATTAAGTCCAAATATTGATAAATAAGAGACTGAAGAACTCCAAACTGCAACAATCTTAAAATATTAAGGGTAAATTCTTGCATTTTATGAGAATAAAGGGCTTAATATAGAATACTTAAAAAAAACAGACTCCTGAAGATGATGAGGCAATGTCGTTCACAACAATAAAGTGAAAAAGAATGGATGAGGGACACAGAAACACTTGAGGGTCTGGCCAAGGAGGAGAATCTAAAAGAGGACCACCAACAAAGTGAGCTGGGACAAACAACAGAAAAAGAGCCACAAAAACTGCAGAAATTGAAACTGGCAGACAAAGACCATAAGATGCCCCTACAGTTTAAATAATAGACATTAGAAAAGTTCTGCAGGAGATAGAAAACTATAAAAGGTAAGCTAGCAGGTTTTTTTTTTTTTTTTTAAAGAACTAAACAGAACTTCAAGGACTGAAAAATACAGCCAAAATTAAAAATGCAAAACAGATGGCCGTAACATAAAAAAATAGATGAAGTAAACTAGAATATGGGCAGAAGAAATGATGCAGAAATAAAGCATGAAGAGACAAAAAGAACTGGCCAATTCAGAAAAGAGGGTTTTAAACACAGAAGGCAGAATAAGTCCTCTTGTGTTTTTAAAAATATTTTATTTATTTATTTAACAGAGAAAGGGAGAGAGAGAGAGAGAGGTATCAAAAGCAGGCAGAGAGAGAGGGGGAGCAGGCTCTCCACTGAGCAGAGAGCCCGATGTGGGGCTCGATCCCAGGACCCTGAGATCATGCCTACACTGAAGGCAGAGGCTTAACCCACTGGGCCACCAAGGTGCCCCAAGTCCTCTGTGTTTAATGAGAATCCCCCACAGAAGAGAATGGTTAAAGAGGCAATATACGAAGGAGAAGTATCGAGACTTTCTTAGAATTAACAAAAACCCAAATCTAGATTCAAAGAGCTGAATAAATCCCAAACAAGATTGATAAAAGAAATCCATATCTAGACATATAATAATTAAACTTTGTAAAATGAAAGCAGATAGGTATTTCTTTTAAAGCTGCAATGTTTAATTTGCCTGATGACTGACTCAATAGCAACAGGGGAAGTTTAAAGAGAGTAGATAAATATCTCCAGTGAAAGATCATGAAAGCCAAATTAAAATTTTACATTCAGCAAAAGTATCTTTGCAGAATGAGGGCAAATTTATTTTCAGACAAAGAAATCATAAGCAAGTATGCAACCAGTGTACTTCCACAAAGTGAAATTCTAAAGCATTTCAGGTAGGAAGAAATTCCGCCCAGATGGTAAGCCTGAGATACAAAAGAAGAATAAAGAGCAAAGAAGGTGAAATATGCATATGAGTAAATATAAACATTGACTTCATAAACAAAATAACACAATTAAAAGACATTTATGTAAATGAAAACAAAATTAAAGTAGTAACAGAAATAAAATACATGATCATTCCTAGCCAAACTAGGAATTAGAGTAGTTATTATAACAACAACTGTGTAACAAATAATCCCCCAAATTTACTAACATAAACCATGCATGCTCATGGATTCTGTGGGTCAAGAATTTGGCAGGACAGAAAGAATGGTTTGTCTATGCTCCATTAAGCTTGGGAGTTGGAATCAGCTGAACGTGCTTAATCATGTTGGACACCTGATGTTGGCTGCAGGTTGGGGACCTCAGTTTCTTCATGTGGTTTACTTTAGGCTTCCTTGTGACATGATGTCTAGAATCCAAGGGTGAGCTTTCCATGAGGGAGAGCGCAAAGTAGAAGCCATATAGCCTTCTGTGACCTAACCTGAAAAATTGTAGTTACGTATGAGGCATTTTGTTGTATTAGTTAGGGCAATCATAAATTCTTGTTCAGGTTCAAAGGAGAGTGAAAATAGACGGTCTCTTATAAGGGTTTGAGGAGGTTGCAAGATTCTAGAAGAGCATGTGAGACTGGAAATATTGTTGTGGCCACCTTTGAAAACTGTCATCACCAAAGTAAAGATAATAATTAAAATTTCATCTGGTTTAACCCGAATGTGCAAACTGTAATACAGGGTAATCATCAAAAGACAAAAGGTACTGAACTAGAAAAGAGAAAAAAAATGTGTATAGCTTAGGAAAAGAGAAACCATATCATGTATATTAAGAAAGAGTTTAACATAAAGAATTGGTTAAACAGGTTTGGGAAAATAGCAGCAAGGGACACAGCTATTAAAGGGAAGAGGGTGACCTTATCAGAACCTGGAAACCTAGAAGAGACACCCTGCTGAGTGCCAGAGAAAAGCTAGAGCCCAAGAACCTCTATTGAGAAAAAAAACCTCTATAGAGAAAAAGCCTCTATTGAGGTGATGCTGACAATGTCAGGAAGCAAATGTGCCAGCTTCCCAGTCCTCCTCTTAGTGCCATCTATTTATGGAACATAAAGGAAGCCAAATGGCAAAAGAGAAATGCAGTTTGCAAAGTTCCAGAATATGAAAGGGTATCTAGAGTTAAGATGTAATATTAGTAATCGGCGCATATGGAACAAAAAAAAAAAACTACAAAAAATTTTTTTAAAAGGCCAGAAAATAGAGACAAAGAATCATAGAACTGGCTAAACAAAAACAAACACAAAACAAAAAACAAAAGAAAACCAAGAAAATCAAACCAAATCCCATAAAATAAAATGTCAGAACTAAACCTAAATACATCAGCAATTACATTAAATGTACATGGCCTAGGTGTTTCAGTTAAAAGGTAGAGATCATCAGACTGGGTTAAAAAGAACACCTAAAATCTAAACTCTATGTTTAGAAATGATGTAAGATAATGATTAGCGCAAACAAAAGAAAAAAAAAAAGAGGCCCACAGGAGAGTTCCAGATTTGGGATTAAACACACATAATAAAATAATGCTTTTCATGTCCAGGTAAATAAAAGATTAAAAATTTTAGCAAGATAACTGGAAACTGCAAGAGTGACAAAATTTGCATATTTTAAATTAGAAACTGGAGAACTGAAAACACAATGGGCTAAGAATAACCAAGATACTCTTATAGAACAGTAAGTTGGGAGGACTTGTTCTGCCCAATAAAAAAAACAATACATCAGTTACAGTGATGAAAATACCAGACTAGTACAGGGATAGGAAAAAGAAACAAAAATTCAGAGATAAAAACATAAATAGATATATGACTTTGGCGGTAATGTAGAAGAGTGGCAATGCAAAAAAGAACATACTTCAGTAAAAGAACATATTTCATAATTCAATAAATAGTGGTGAGGCACTTCCAAGCATACACAAAATTAATTCCTCATGAACTGAAAACTGAAAATGTGAAAGGCAAAGCTAACGCCTTTAGAAGACAATATATAGGTAAGTACATTCATGACCTTGGATAGAGTACAATATTTTAGGCAACTCACAAAATACACTAACCTTAAAACAAGAGTGATACCTCTTTTAGCACCTAACTATTGAGAAACTCTTTTTAGCAAAGAACATCATAAAGAGGGGAAAGGGGAAGTCAGAACGGGAGAAGGTATTTGGAAATGTATAGCTAACTAAAAACAGGATTCATAAAGCAACGAGGAAAAAGACTAAAGACTAACACAACAGAAAAAGGGGAAAAACAACTGAGAAGACACTTTGCAAAAAAAAAAAAGAAAGTATAAGTGGCCAAAAAACTTAGAAAAAGGTGCTCAATTTCACTCAGTATCTTGCAGTTAGGGAAATACAGAGTAAAACTTCAATGACATACAACTGCATGTGCACCAGATTCACAGAATTAAAAAAAAAAAATCTGTTAAAACCAGTGTCAAGCAAGGTGTGGACATACTGGCTATCTCTACTGCTAAGGCAGTCCTCTGTTATTGTCCAGTAAAATTAAAGATGTGAATACCTACGACCAAGTAATTCCATTCCTAGGTATATTACCTCAGTTGCATTAGGAAATACATACAATATGTTCAATGAAGAACTGTGATTGCCCCAAAATAAAAACATCCCATAGTCAATACAATGAATAAATAAGTTGTGGTATATTAATGTAAAAGTAAACTATATAATGATGGATAAAGTGTGACTATGAGCAACAATACAGATGATTCTCATGTTGAAGAAAGCAGCAGGCACACACACAAAAATACAGTTTGATTCCATTTACATCAAGTTCAGAAACCAACAAAAAGTAAACTATATTAGTAAAGTACATGACAGGTGGTTAACATTATAAATAAAAACAAAGAATTATCACAAAAGTTAAGATAGTGCTATTGCTAGAGAATATGTGTAGGGAAGCATTGGGCTGAATGCTCCGTGGAGAGCCTGCTTCTTCCTCTCTCTCTCTCTCTGCCTACTTGTGATCTCTGTCTGTCAAATAAATAAATAAAATCTTAAAAAAAAAAAAAAAAAAGAGATTTCTCCTTAAGATCTCAGAAGAATCATTTTCTGTCTTCATTTTACTAATTATAAATTATTAAAAAAGTGGACTCTAAACATTGCTGACTTTTATGCCTTGTCACTGGCAGCACCAGGTAGTGTTATAATAGACAAAAAATAAAAATGAAGACATATATCTATTTCTAAGTTCTAGCTCTGGGACAATTTAGAGGAAATTACTGACAAATGTCAACAAAGTTTTGACTCTAAAAAGGATTATACTTTAAGGGTGCCTGGTTGGCTCAGTCGGTATAGCATGTGACTCTTGGTCTCATAGTTTTGAGTTCAAGCCCCACACTGGATGTGAAGCCTGAAAATAAAATTAAAAAAAAAAAAAATACCCTCCCCAAAATATATATGGTTTTACACAGTCACCATTTTTCAATTGTTTTAACAGAATTTCCAGAAGCACTTTTAAGTAATGTTCCTCTATCCTCAGTGACTGTTACATCTGCATGATTGCAAAACTTGAAAATCAGAAAACACCAAAGAAACATTACCCACAAAATGAACAGCAAAGTTGGAATCTCTGGAGTCAACCATGGAATAGGATTTACAAAGATACTGTCAAATTTCTTAATTTATTTTTAATAAGTAAAAAATCACTCAGTGGTACCATACAAAATCAAATAATTTTTGCACCTAGTATTTTCACCAAAAGTGATCTCATGGTACAGAAATAAAACATAATGAAAAAAAAAACCGTCATTAACTTCACACCTGGCTTTCAAGCTTAGTAGAACTGAACAGAGATTATTAATGGCAATTACCATTACCTACTAGGGGAAAAAAAGGCAATGATAAAATGGTTTCAGGTGTAATGACAAAATAAAGTTAATCCTTGTTGGTTTTGTCTATTAAAGCACAGATCACTATAAATAAGAACTGATAGCATGGTTCCAAATTTACTTCTGAAAAGGTATGGAGACTTAGATAAAATATAAGCAAGCTATTAGATCATAGTTGAGGGTTACTGAATGGGTACCTGGAAAACATCAGTTACTATTGTACAAAGCAAAGTGAAAATGGGGAAAAGGCTTCTTACAGAAAAGTCCTTTTATTATTGCTAGCATCAAGAGTTCCAAGACAGAGAACCCTGATGTTCCTGAATTCAATTTTAAGTAATTTTAAACATTATACCTGAATAAACATTACTTATTTCAAGAGTATCCATTTCCTTTAAGTTCATCCCGTCCATCTATCCTTGCCTCCAATGCAGAGTATCTTTTTTTTTTTTTATTCATACAAATTCACCTTCCACTCCCAAATAGAATTTTCCCAATTGGATTATACTTTTACAAAAGAATGAAACAATACAGTTGGTTGACAAAGTAATTTCAACTATTTATAAATGAAATAAAAGGGAAGTTAAGTAGGGAGTATAAAAGATACCAAACAGGAGTAATACTGATGTAAATCTAGTCTTGAGTTTATCAAAGTACCTACTAATGGCCTCAACAGATCAGACTAAAAGCAGCTAGAAGGAAGTGACTTCCTGTGGTTACAAAATGCCAGTAGCTTTAGAATGCATGACAGCCTTAGAAATAAAATACTTGCTGTTTTTACCAAATATACAGTGTTGAGTACATTTTACATCATTTTAATGAAAGCATTTGTATGAATTTTCTGTAATATTTCCTACCAGAAAACAGATAGTTTCTATCAATAAAGACCTAAAAAAATAAATTTTTATCTTTGTCAACTCCCTTTCTGGGAATGCAGAATAAAATAAATGTTTCCCTTTAAAATAATTTTATTTTTCTATCCATTAGGTTGCTGGAAGAAAAAAATCAAGACTCAACTAGTAATGATTTCTTTTAATTTCTAGTTCTCATCTACTTCTAAGGACACTCCCTTTACAAAACCTTTTAGTCTTATATACTATGACAGTCAGGTTTAGAGTTCTGAATAAATAAAACAGCTACATTAGAAGGCATATTGAAGAATCAAATGATTAGCCACATTTAGCTGTTCACATTTATGGATCCTCTAAGAAGGTTGTCAGAGTTCATATAATACTGTTAACATTTAATACAAGTTAACATGTGTCATCTGACCTACTGCTCATGGGTTACAACACTGATGCTATCAACAGAGATCCTGATTTTTGGGAGATAGTGATATTAACAAACGCCAGTTAAATTAGCAGGACAGTAAACTGTAACTGTATGTACAATTTAAAATGGCTGCTCTTCATTTACTGCTACCATCTCTCCTCTTCTCAATGGTGTTAAACTCAAAAGCCTAATTTTAAGAGGTGCGGGGTGCCAAACACTACTTGTGTAGAAAAATTGGGTCTCAAATAGTGAACAACAAAATTCACAAAAGATTAAACTTTTTGGATAGTTGCATTTGTTACTTTCAATTTCTTGATCTTTTATCTCTTCTGGTGATGGATACATACTTTTTTCCTTTTCTCTATCCAGAGATGTTAATACACACATTTTTTCTAAGCATTATAAAACGTCAGTCCAGTTCAAAATTGCTTGTGCTCATATCCACATATGAAGCACTAGACAAGTACAGATTATATTCCAAAATGCTTTAAAATTCTTCACTGTAGTTTTCTACTGATGTTTCCCTTAAATTAAAGCTTCATCAGAGAGAAATCCATAGTATTATGAATTGATTCCTGAATTAAATGCAATCTTTCCAAAATCAAGTAGTCCCGGAGTAAATTTACTACAACTTCTGTTAATCAGTGTCATGACTAAAATAGTATCTTACTGGAGGTCCAGGCAAATCTTCATCTCCATCAGTGTCTGGAGCAAATGATACAGTAAGATCCACATATTTCTTTTCAGTAGAAGGTTTCACAAGTTTATGCATTCTAAGAAAGATAATCAACGACAAATAATTTGGTAAATTCTATAAAATGAGAGATTTGCTGTTTAATGTTGCCCAGAGATTCCAGACCTGTGTGCCTAGACTTTATATTTATTTTTAAATCTAATAATCCACCTGCTTTCATAGATTATAATTTTTCTTTACTAAAATCTCTAAACTCAAGACATTCATTTATCTAACAGTGAATCAGTCTGGACTACTAATAGTATTGGTAAAGGATACAGACCATTTGTTAAAAGACAATCCCCACCCACAAATCCAAAATGTAAGCAATGTTTTTTAAAAACAAATACTCCCTAAAGTGTGGAGGCATCATAAATTCTTCTCAAGCATTTCTATGTAAAGAGTAAAAAGCAAACTAGATTGAAATCTTCAAATACAAGCTAATCACAGTGAAAGACATTAAGTTTTACCTTTCTCTTATATCCCATTCACTAAAAAAACCACTTTGCTGTTGCTATTGTCACTGATACGGTCTTTTTTTTTTTTTAAAGATTTTATTTTATTTGCCAGAGAGAGAGACAGAGAGCGAGCAAGAGAGGGCACAAGCAGGGGGAGTGGTAGGCAGGAGGGAGAAGTAGACTCTGCTGGGCAGGGAGCCTGATGTGGGACTTGATCCCAAAACCCTGGGATCATGACCTGAGCTGAAGGCAGATACTTAACAGACTGAGCCACCCAGGCATCCCTGTCATTGATACTGCCTTAAATCAAGTTATTATCTGTATATCCTTAGATTAGTAGATTAGCCTTGGGCCCACTGCCTCCTACCTCCAATCTACTCTGCTGCCAAGATCCTTCTAAAATGTAAATGTGATTTTACTTTCTTGCCTAATAATGTTATATATCATATGCCATGTACCTATCTCATGGCAGGCTCTGAACTATGTGATTTATTTAAACCTCAATAATAGCTCTTCCCATTTTACAAAGAAATTCGTCCCATTTATAACTTGTTATTCTTTCTACCATTTATTCTTATCACCTCATTCTTAAGTTCTTCCAAAATACTGATTTCCCAAACAGATCATGCGTGCTCATTGTTAGCTGTATGCTTTTGCATAAACTGTTGGTTTTGCCTGATACCCTTTTTCAAAGGCAGCTCAAATGAAATCTACCTACAGGGAAGGTCTGAGTTAATAGTGCCTAAGGTAGTCTGTAAAAACCTTTATTATATTAATTATTCAATTACATTTTAATGATTAACATGTCCCTTTGTCACAAGAGACTGTGAATTCCTTGAGGGTACAGGTTACTTGATAAAGATGTATCATGAAAAATATCAATAGGATTATTATTTATGGGCTACCTCTCAGTTGCAATTACACTACTAATCTTTACTATTATTTTAATGCTCAATAGTTATGGGCACAATCATTCCTATTTGTGGACAGAAAACTGAGTTTCAAAAAAGTTCAATAAGCTACTCAATGTGACAAAAGAAGTAGCTGGACATGTGAATCCAGATCTTTCTGAAGCCAAGCTCATCCAGCCACTTAGTGGGTACTTAGTAAATATCTGGTAAATGAAAAATACCATTCACAAAGTATATCATGCTGGAGATTCCAAATACTGGCCAAGTTATAAAGCACTATTGTGAATTACTTGCAACAAATTTTAAATTCCACTAATCAGTATGCTTCAGGACTGCACATTCCACTCTCATCTATGTACTATATAGAAAATACCATTATTTATGCATCCAAGACATACTCAGGGATCCTAATGACAATAATATAAGATAAATTAGTGCCTTATTTTATGTAATAGCAATTTTGTTTTTTTTAAAGTATAGATCATTAAGCCTGGATTATAGTAATTAAAAGGGATTAATCTCATTGATAATCATAGTTAAAATGTGCATATGTTAAAGCACCTATCATGCAGAGATTCATATGACAAATATTTTTATCCTAGCTTTTATTTATTTAATACAAGGTAACATGCATCATCTGACTTACTGCTCATGGTTGTAACACTGATGCTATCAACAAAGATCCTGATTTTTAGGAGACAGCGCTATTAACAAACTGGTTAAATTAGCAGAGGTCAATCTATTTGATTTCCCAGTGTGCATCCACCTTATGTTTTAATCCTTGTGAATCTTCTGATATAAAGTTCAATACTTACGTTAACTTCAATCTTTTTGCATGACCCGGCATTATGGGAACATAAAGCATTTTGACTCCCTGTACCACCATCGTTGGTTCAATTCCATACTTCTCCTAAAAGTAAATGCCCAAAGAGAAACAATCAAAGCTATGTCCAGATATAAAAGGCTGGGTGACAATGTTTTACAACCAGTAAAAACACAGCAGACAAATTTCTGCTAAATATGATTTATAAAAACCTCCAACTGATGAACTAAGTAAATAAATGTCTCACTTTGACTGCATTAATGAAATCCAAGAGGGTGAAGTCTTCTTTACCATGTATAGTCCATCTGTCCCAAATTGTAAATGATATTCCATTTCTGTTGTAGAAAAATATTCAAAACAAAACATTTTAGTATTTTTCTCTTTAGTAGTAATAAAAAGCCTCAGAGGTCCATTATTTGTGATTTAGCTACATAATAACATAGGGGAAAAAGAAAAATACAACTTATTTCTCCATTACACTATACGAGGTGACCACTTTTATCTGTACACCTTATTGATCCTTCCAGTCTCTCACAATAAACCAGCATGTCTTAGTAAGAGTTCTCTAATAGCTACATGGGTTTCACTGTGCGGATGTTCTAGTTCTCTATTACTGAACAGCTGGGTTGTTCCAATCTTTGGCTATGATAAACAATGCCAGAATGAATATCTTTATAAATATATCATTTGAGAGGAGTACAAATGTGTCTGCAAATCTGAAATATTACACTATATTTCTGTTATGGATTATACCATTCTATACTCCTATGAGTACTGAGGTATGAGGAGAGTGCTGTTTCACTCTTGCCAAGATAGGTATTTTTAAATTTTTGGTGGTTGTCAATTTAAAAGTGAAAAATGGAGGTCCAGGGGAACTGTTTTGCTCTGTCACATAATTTCTGAAACCAGATACTCAATCTCATAACATTAGTCAGACGTTATAATGCCTTCTAACTCAACTGAATTAGGATAGCAGATAAAACCGTAAGAAAGTACAATGCTAAATTATGTGGCAGATTAAATGCTGTGAGAGTTCTATAGCTAGTTTAGTCAGAAATGCTATCACAAAGCAAAAGTATAGAATTGGACCACTATCTTACACCATACAAAAATTAACTCAAGGGGTTCCTGGCTAGCTTAGTTGGTAGAGCAAATGACTCTTGATCTTGGGGTTCTAAGTTTGAGCCCTACACTGGGTGTAGAGATTACTTAAAAATAAAATCTTAAAGCTCCTAGAAGAAAACAAAAGGTGGTAATAAGCCTCTTGATGTCAGTCTTGGTGACAGTTTTTTCACATTTGGCACCAAAAGTAAAAGTAGACAAATGGGACTACATCAAACTAAAGAGCTTCTGCATAGCAAAGGAAACCATCAACAAAATGGAAAAGCAGACAAGGGGCGTCTGGGTGGCTCAGTTGGTTAGACATCTGCCTTTGAGTCAGGTCATGGTCCCAGGGTCCTGGAATCGAGCCCCACATCCAGCTCCCTGCTCAGTAGGGATCCTACTTCTCCCTCTCCCGTTTCCCCAGATTGCCCCCCTCTCTGTCAAATAAATAAATAAAATCTTAAAAAAAAGGGCAGATAAAAATGAACAGTGGTTAACTGTACAAACTAATAATCTTGTATAGAAGAAATCTAGAACTAGGCAAACCAGGGGTGTTTCATTTGTTTTATAAAGTTCCTAGTGATCCAGGCTTCTTGCACTATTAGGAGGCAATTTTTCATGACATTTCTATATGTCATATGACAACTTTTATCTAGAAATATCTTTTCAGGGTGCCTGGGTGGCTCAATTGGTTAAGCAGCTGCCTTTAGCTTAGGTCATGATCCCAGGGTCCTGGGATTGAGTCCCATATAGGGTTCCCTGTCCAGTGTGGAGTCTGCTTCTCTGCCCCATCCCCTGGCTCATGCTCTCTCTCTCTTTTAAATTTTTTACTTTTTATTTTGTTTTAAAGATTTTATTTATTAATTTGACAGAGATCACAAGCAGGTAGAGAGGCAGGCAGAGAGAGAGAGAGGAGGAAGCAGGCTCCCTGCTGAGCAGAGAGCCCGATG
Source organism: Mustela nivalis (assembly GCF_964662115.1). Classification (NCBI taxonomy): domain Eukaryota; kingdom Metazoa; phylum Chordata; class Mammalia; order Carnivora; family Mustelidae; genus Mustela; species Mustela nivalis. The sequence goes on along the minus strand of NC_139023.1, from coordinate 12,882,807 downwards.
TGGGGCTCGATCCCAGGGCCCTGATTCATGACCTGAGCCGAAGGCAGAGGCTTAACCCTCTGAGCCACCCAGGCGCCCTCTCTCTCTCTCTTTTTAAAGATTTTATTTATTACTTTCACAGAGAGAGAGATAGCCAGAGCAGGAACACAAGCAGGGGGAATGGGAGAGAGAGAAGCAGACTTCCCACTCAGCAGGGAGCCCAATGTGAAGCTTGATACCAGGACTGTGGGATCATGACATGTGCTCAAGGCAGACACTTAACAACTGAGCCACCCAAGTGCTTGGCTCATGCTCTCTCTCTCTCTTGCAAAGAAATAAGATCTTTTTTTTTTTAAAGATTTTGTTTATTTATTTGACAGAGAAAGAGATCTCAAGTAGGGAGAGAGGCAGGCAGAGAGATAGGAGGAAGCAGGCTCCTCACTGAACAGAGAGCCTGATGTAGGGCTCGATCTCAGGACCCTGGGATCATGACCTGAGTCGAAGGCAGAGGCTTAACCCACTGAGCCACCCAGGCGCCCTACAAAGAAATAAAATCTTAAAAAAGACAGGAAGGAAGAAAGAAAAACAACCCCCCCCCCCCAAAAACAAACAAAAAAATAGAAATACCTTTTCAAAGATGTTTTCAGAATAAACAGCCCTAAATGATGAAATAGTAACTCCCTAAAGGTCAGGAGCCAGTTTTGATTCCTGTGCAACATATGAAAGATAAGACCTGTCTGCTGGGCAGCAACTGCTCAGATTTGCCAGCAGTCTTTGTATAAAAATGGTGTGTTCTTAAGCTCAGTATTCCTTAGCTGTGACACAGATCTGTTAGATCTATTGTATGTGCACTATCAACCTGGTTCCTCTGCATTATCCCCAGGGGACTTAGAGAGCGAGAGAAAATGATGCAAACATGAAGCTCATGTTACCTGCCATGCCAGAAGTAATGAACTGTCTGAATTAAAATAAAAAAAGGCAACCTATGGAATGGAAATAAATATTTGAAAATCATGTATCTGATAATGGGTGAGTATCCAAAATATATAAAGAACTTGGGAGATATACAGATGGCCAACAGGCACACGAAAAGGTGCTCAACATCACTAAACATCAGGGAAATGCAAATCAAAACCATAATGAGGTATCACCTAACACTTGTTAGTACAGCTAGTAGTAAAGAAATAGTAAGTGTTGGCAATAGTACAGAGGTTCCTTAAAATATTAAAAACAGAATTACCATACAATCCAGCAATTCTACTTCTGGGTATTTATCCAAAGAAAATGAAAGCAACAATTCCAAAACATATCAGTACCCCCATGTTCACTGAAGCATTATTTACAGTAGCTAAGATACTGATACAGAAAAAACGTAAGTAAGTGTCCATCAATGGGTGAATGGATAAAGAAAATGTGATACACACACACACACACACACACACACACACACACACACACACACGGGTGAATGGATAAAGAAAACGTGATACACACACACACACACACACAATTCGGCCACAAAAGAAGAAATCTTGTTATTTGGAACAATGTTAGCATTATGCCAAGTGAAATAAGTCAAAAAGAAAAAGATAAATAACTGTATGATCTCACTTGTATGTGGAATCTTAAAAAAAAGAAAAACCCCTGAAACTGAGCTCACAGATACAGACAACAGATTGTTAACTGACAGAAGTGGGGCCGGGGAGTAAGCAAAATGGGTGAAAAGAGTCAAATAGTACAAGTTTCCAGTTTATAAAATTAATCATGAGTATGTAATATGCAGCATGGTGACTACAGTTCATAATACTATACTGCACAGTTAAAAGTTGCTAAGAGAGCAGATCTTAAAAGAATTTATTACAAAGAAAAAAAGAAGCTAACTATGTATGGTAATGATATTAACTGGCTTTACTGTTGTGATCATTTCGTAGTACATACAGGTATTTAATCATTGTGTTGCACACTTGAAACTAACCTAATGCCTATCAATTATTTTAATTAATTAAATTTAATTTGTCAATTAATTAAAAAAAGATGCTTCGTGAAGATGGGATTGAAGTGATAGTCTTGAAGTGATGGCAAGGATCACTTCATATATATATATATGAAAGGGAGAGGTGAAACTACAATTTTTTCCTTTAAGAAGGTAAAAATTTTATTTCATTTTCATTATGCAAGAGAAAAAGAACTTCACACATACCTGATTTCAGTTCTTTTTACTTCAGATGTCTCTGTAAACACTATAATTGGAATGGCTAAGTTAAGGAAACAATTTTTGTAAGCTTCAAATGGATAGTCACCAGCTACTTTGATCATCTCCAATGCAACCTAGATAAAAGAAGGTGATCTGATTATATAAGGAGCCTAAACCTATTCATGACTTTTCTAAATTGTTCTCAAGCATTTCTTTATAAAGAATAAAAGCAGCTAATGGATTGATATAATAGGAATTTTGTATAAACCTGTCCACTTTTAGCATATCTTATACTTTCAAACTTTTCACCTGTTCTACATGGGGTGAGCAAAGTTACTTAAAAAATTATTTTGATCATGTAATCTTCCTGTTTTGAAAGATGCCAGAATTCAAGAAATACAACAGTCTAAAATCACTTAATATAAGGGCAGATAATTACACAGCTTCCAACTATAACACTACAGTACAGCAAAACAGCTAGAGTCAGCCTAAAGGTTTTGAATCATTAAGAAAATATTAAATTGTAAGAAATATTAATCATTAACAGGAATTATATTTTTTAAGCCAAAGAACTAAAATCTAATACAATCAAAGAGCAACCATTCGAGCAGTTCATCTTATTCAAGAAAAATATAGTATCTGCTTTCAATGGAGGATACAAGAATGACTAAAAGGATTGTAAAAATTGTAAAGGATTGAAAAATTGTACTCTGCCTTCACACAGGTTAATTTTTAAGTTAAAATATCTATATAGCTGTAAAAATTCAATATGTGAATTACCGAATCTTCAGAAATTTCTTGAAATTTAAAATCAATATGGATCTCTCCTTCTCTAAGACCTCTACGGGACTTGCTAGGTTGGTACAATGGGGAAAACAGGTAAGACATAAATGAAAAAGAAGTATTTCCATTCAAAGAAAAATAAACTCACCAAGCCAGAAACTGCAGCAGTAGATGTTGCAATAGCAGGTATAATTTTACCAGCTATGCGTTTCGTTTTGAAACGGTCAGCTGGTTCAATGCTATACATTTTGGCACGAAGGTTTGATGCAGCTGTAATGAAATCTATGTGTCCATTATGATCATCATCTTTTTCAAATGAAAGCACTGCCATCTGAAGATCACCTGATCATAACAACCAGAAAAATAAAGTTTTGTAGTAATTTGTTAAGATTTTATTAGGTAAAAAGCAATGTGGATTCATTACTCTTAAATATTCCTTTATGTTTTTAAATGACTGAAATATATTAGAAAAATCCAGGAAAATGAAGTTATTGAAGGATATGAAAATGATGGTTCTGAAATCACTAAATCAGAGAAGTTTCTATATTAAAAAATTCTTTCTAAAACACAGAAAACAAGAAAGCTATGTACCAACTCTGCTATTAAACTCTTTATGAATAAAAAATGTTAATGTTGGGTAGTGTTCTAAAGTTGATTCCATAAATAGTCTGAAACATTTTGCCTCTGATAAGTACAGGCTCAGTTAGTCTAATAAGAGTATGTATCTATTTGAAATATTTCTAGATTAGTGGTTCTCAAAAATCATTCTGTAGATAGGTGTAGTTTCATATGTTATGAAATGAGAAAGTCAGAAATGGAAATTTTTAAAGAATTGTAATGCTTAAATTAACATATATTTTATTTACAAAATAAATAGTTGGTTAACCTAGGTTCTTTTTTCCTGAATTTTACTGGTTTGTGCATAAATATCCCGAAAGTCTGGAAACTGCTGATTTATGTAATAAAAGATGGTAAGCAGGTCTAAAAATGATCAAATGGTGCTGTTTTTTTTTTTTTTTTTAAATGGTGCTGTTTTTAAGGAATCCAAGTTTGGTTTCCTTCAGTTTAAAACCATTTAACAAGGATGTATACAGGTCACGCTGTATTCCCTGTATGTAACTATGGAGACTAATAAGCCAAAAGAACTCTGTCTATGGTTTTTTATTCTAAAGTGATTTCACTGGGTCTAAGTGTTAGTCTATATAGGAACTCCATTTTTTTGCTCATTATGCTGGCCATGAGTTAAAAAGGAATCACACAGTAGACTCTTAAGGACTAAACCGATCAGAACAATGACAATAAAGCAGAGTACATTTCAGCAATTGAGGGTAGGGCAAGGGTGAAAAAATAATGAATTTAGTCACAAAGATGAACAGTGACTTTCAAATGATCACGAAATCAACTAACATCATCATTATTATAATAGTTATTATTTAGTCCCCAAAGCTTTTGGGTATAGAGTTTATTGAAAATAAAAACTCCCTCCAGGTCAAAGCATTTTTATAAAGATTTCCCCTTACTTGAGGTAGCTTTATTAGATGAAATAGCCTTTTCTAGTTGGAAAACAGCATTCCTCTCATCTTCACTGCTAATAGGAACATGCTCTGGTTTCCTTGCAGTTTCATCTGTCTGAACAACCTTTAAATACATGGACATATATTCATTAATGTTATCATATCCTGTACCTAAGTTTGATTAGCCTGTTTTATCAAATCAGTCATACAGAGAAGATATTCCTTTTATCCAGTTTAACCACATCATTATTTTTTTACATATGTTTTTAAATCACTGAAATACACGAGAAAAATTCAGGAAAATGAAGTTATTGAAAGATATGAAAACAATGGCTTTAAGATCACTAAATCAGGGTGTGGAGCCTAACACAGGGCTCCAACTTACAATGGTGAGATCAAGACCTGAGACTAGACTAAGAGTCAGACACTTAATGACTGAGTCAACCAGGTGTCCATAATTTAAACACATTATTAATCATTATGGTCCAATTTATTTTACACCTTCCATTGTTAAATAATATTGTTATTTAAATATTTGTTTTATTATCTATCTCCTCACACTGACATGTAAATTAGAAGAGGGATCATTACCTTGTTCACTGAGAGAACTTCAATGTATTTAAAACAAACTTGCTTGTGTTAAAATATTCACTGAGGGGCGCCTGGGGTGGCTCAATCATTAAGCGTCTGCCTCTGGCTCAGGTCATGATCCCAGAGTCCTGGGATCGAGTCCCGCATCGGGCTCCTTGCTTTGCGGGAAGCCTGCTTCCCCCTCTCCCACTCCCCCTGCTTGTGTTCCTTCTCTCGCTGTGTCTCTGTCAAATTAATAAATAAATAAAATCTTTAAAAATAAAATAAAGTAAAATAAAATATTCGCTGAATAGCTTGTAAGATCTGCATTCATACAGATCTCTTTTAAAATGCCACAGTAGAATACAGTTAATATTAATGAGCAGTCTTCAATTCTGACAAATGTACCTCAAACCAAACTGCATAGCTCTAACTAGTACAGAGCTGTTTTCAATCTCCAAAGAAATCCATAAAATATATATGATAGGCATCCTTTAAATATTTATTGATTGCTTACAAGAAGCTGTTTCCTAAAGAATATGTCTTCCTTCACATAGATGCATACTCAGAGCAGCACATCTAAGTAACTTATCTTTTTAAAGATTATTTATTTGACAGACAGAGATCACAAGTAGGCAGAGAGGCAGGCAGAGAGAGGGGGAAGCAGGCGCCTCACTGAGCAGAGAGCCCGATGCGGGGCTGGATTCTAGGACTCTGGGATCATTCATTACCCAGGACGAAGGCTGAGGGTTTAACCTAGTAAGCCACCCAGGTGCCCCTAAGTAACCTATCTTTAAGAAATTACTTATTTGACATTCTACAAGGGTACTAATTAAAAATACTACTTCTTTGTATAGTACACATTCAACTTGTGTTTTTACAGATTAAGTATTCTTATGAGTATTTAAGAAATAGTAAAGAGTCAAGGAAGCAGAAACTTTTATCTGCCAGAATGTCTAGTTGACATTTTTGGCCTCTGTTAACAGTGCTAGACTCTGAAGTTTCAGTGTGAGTTGCTTCAGGGAGTTGTGAAAAACTCATAATTCATTTTAAAACTAAAACCGTAGCTAAATTGCTCAGGCTAATTTATTACCCCAAAACTCTGATAGAGAAAGAAGCAATTCAGGCCACAAAACACTGAAGAGCAATAAAAATTAGTAAAGTTATTCATACATATTTCTTTGGCTTCTGTCTAGCAGTTCTGTCTACTAGGAACATGTGGTAGGAAACTTTTTAAAAAAATATTTGAATATAGTTGATACACAATGTTACATTACTTTCAGGTGTACAACATAGTGATTCAATTTCTCCATAAATTATGTTATGCTCACAAGTACAGCTACCATCTGTCACGATACAATGCTAGTACAGTATCACGGACTGTATTCCCTATGCTATCTTCTATTCCCTTGGTTTATTCATTCCATAATTGGAAACTCCTTAATATAGGAACTCTGTTTACTTTTCTATTTAATTCTTGATAAGCTACAAGTCATGAACATTTCATTCAGCACACCCATTTACTTGTACAATATCAAACAGCTACAAATTTTCCTTTTCCCTAAAATAACAGTGCAAGTAGAAGACTGCACACACCAGCTTCTGCTTGAATTTTATAGGATAGCAATCATTATTCCATATTTCTCAATACAGCTAGAGGGTAAGGGGAACAAAAGATTGTTTTGTACATGATTTTTAAAGTGTATGAAAAAGGCATATAATAAGCATGTGAACAAGAAAAATACTTAATATTTTAAAACTTTCCTATTTATCCTGCCTAAATTTCATGTTCTATCTTTATTAATACTCCTTACCTCTTTTTCCTTCCAATATACTTGCCCAGCAAAACCCAAACCTTCATTCTATCCAATTTTCCAGCTATTCTAAAGCAGCACCCAGACATTTAAATTCCTTTTTTTCCCAGCCACATTTAGTGTAATACATTAAGTGGATTAATATTAAGTGGATTCTCACTGCTGTCTCAAAATTGTACTCTATCTTCTAGCAAGTAACTTTCCCACCCCCTGGAGCAATTATTTCACACATTTTTTTCCCTCTGTTCATTCAAATTCCTTCCTTTAACTTCACGTCCTCATCATGTGGAGTATTTAAGCATGCTTCTTACTTCAACTAAGCAAATAATCTTTTTTCTTTTACAATCCAACTCTAATCCCTTTCAAATCCTGTCAGGACTATTACAACATATACCAGAATCCAATCCCTTATCACAAATTACCTTTACCTACTACTTCATTCAAAACACCACCATCTTTTGCCCATAACTGAGCTTTCCAAGCTTCCCCTCTTGTGTCCTATATGATCATTCTTAACGCAACAACAAGTCATCCTTTTATTGTTATTTTATTTTTAAATCTTTTAAAAAGGATTTTATTTGAGAGAGGGAACACAGGAAGGGGGAGTGAGAAAGTCAGAAGCAGGCTTCCCACGGAGCAGGGAGCCTGATGTGGGGCTTGTTCCCAGTACCCTGGGGATCATGACCTGAACTGAAGGCAGACCCTTAATGACTGAGCCACCCAGGTGCCCCCAGTCATCTCTTTCTTTCTTTCTTTCTTTCATTTATTTATTTGATAGAGAGAGATCACAAGTAGGCAGAGAGGCAGGCAGAGAGAGAAGGGGAAGCAGGCTCCCCGCTGAGCAGAGAGCCCGACGCGGCACTTGATCCCAGGACCCTGAGATCATGACCTGAGCCGAAGGCAGTGGCTTAACCCACTGAGCCACCCAGGTGCCCCCCCAGTCATCCTTCTAAATATAAGCCAGACTGCATACTCTGCTTAAAATCATACTGGTTTATCTCACAATAAAACATTAAGTACTTATCATAACCCCAAGTATCTCACTTATCTCACTATCTACCATTCTTCTTGCATATTCTCCCTCAGAAAAATTCTGGCCTTCTAAGTCTTCCAAGGCCTTTCTCTGAACTTGTTCCTTTCACCACATAATAGCATGGCTCACTCCATCACTTCCTTCAGACTTCTGCCCAAATGGTATTATATCAGAGAGGCTTTCCTCTTTAGCCCAACATAAAATGACACCAGCTGCATAACTCTTTATTTCTTTTCCTTGTTTTATTTTTAGTCCTTAGCACTATGCCCATAGTGTAATATTATATAATAGCATTTCTTTTCAACAGTCCATCTCTGGCCCAGTAGACTATAACTTCCATCAGAACAAGACTTTTGTTGTGTTCGATGTGGGATTCTGCAGGTTTAGAATGGGACCTGATGCAATTAAAAGTTCAGTAACTATTTGCTGAGTGAATAAATTTCTAAACATACCTTGTTAGAAGGTCTGAATTCTTGAATCTTTACTTCAGAAAGAATATTCAAGAGGGCATCTGCTGATAAGTCCTGTTTTTTTTAAAGAGTAATTTTATGAACAAACACTTTTAAAAATTCTGAATTCTAAAGCTAAATGCTAAAAAGGTCATTTAGCATACTAAACTATTTGGATGATTTATCATCAGACTATTTAGACCACATCCACTTGTGACATTAGCCCTTATTCTACAAAATACCATTCATAAAGGGTGGGAGGCAGGGTGATGTATATGAAAAATTACTTACTAGTCAACAAACCTGAAATCTTAGTTCTTCCCATAGATTTTTTAAAAAGTGGTTTAAGGGCTGGTTGTATCAGACTAAGTGCTCTGTGATCAGAGACTATTTTGTCATTGTTTTACAAAGTTTCCTGAACAAAGTTATACTGAATAAATAAAATATGTACGTAAATGGAATTCATACCTTTGGAAGCAGAAAAATATTTAAATGGTTCAAGATGAACCTAGATGAATTCAAGACTATCAGATCTATATTCATTATTAAGCTGCTTAGGAAAAACTGAGACATACTGCTTTTGAAGTCACCTACACTCATCACAAAACTGCCACAAATATTTTTATTCTTTTTACAAAAAGAATACCAGACTGAATGGCACTATTTTAACCAGACATTTATAGTATATTTTATCATTATACTCCAAAAAGGATTAATTTACAGTAGGCATTTTTATCTGGGTCCAAAACTGCCAGTGTTAATTACGGCTCTGGTTCTTACTTCCCCATTCAGCCTATCTAAAAGTATAGCAATTAATTTGGCTCTATTTTGTATTTGTAAGAAAAAAACCACGAATGCACGTCTGCCTCTCAATTAAAACTGTATTAGACCATTTAGATGTTAGTCAATAAAGATGATGTCTAAGGAAACAGGTAAGATAAGGGTTAAGAAATGTCGATATGGGATAGCACTTTAAATTTCTTGAAATCTGAAGATGTAAGTTATTATCACTAAATAAATCAAAGAAATGTTAACAAAGAGAATCTCTAAGGAATATTTAAAAATTATTATGAAATCCTTCACATTCTGTTTTCGGAATTCTGATTCTTGTAACATAAAAATATATTTTGATGATGTAATTAGCTGGTAGGTCATTGAATTTTTATCTGGTTTTGTATCACTTCCTAGAGCTTTAAGGTTATCTTACCTCTTCTGTAAGTGGAATGCAATAGACTGCAGCATATAGTTTTGCAGCATTCAGAAGAAAACTGAAGTGCCTTTTGAAATTAAAAAGTAAGGCAAAGTGTGAATGTACAGTTTCAAAGATGTTTAATTCACCAAAAACTACAGCCTTTGAAATGTTTAAGAAAAGTAATCACAGAACTTTTGATACAGGAATATTTAAAAGTTAGGCAATGAACTTCTGGCTTAGACAAAGAAATTACAGAACCTATAAGAAACATTAGGTATTTATCCTTCTAAGTACAGATATTTAGGAAATGATCGTGACTGCCTGGGGAGAGGAGTGGCAAAAAGGAGAAAAATTAGACTAGCGAAAGAAAATTCATTTTAATTCATAAAAAATTAGAAATTTGGTTTTAAAAAGCATACATTAGGTTCAAATTAAGCAAATGAAGTTTGTTTAAAAACATAAGTAAAGTAAGTTTTACAGGAGAAGCAGTCAGGATAAGGTGACTGGAAGCCTAACATAAATATCACATAAGAAAACTAAATGGGAGTTATTTGTTGATAGGAAGGAGAGTGTTTAATTGGAAAACAAACATATAAGTATGGGTGTGTGTGTGTGTGAATGTACAAAAATGTCCATCTAAACATTAACTACTTTGAAAATTAATTTGAGATAATTTAGGGAGACATTTAGTAGTAACAATATTTCCCCCCATTTAACAAAAGTTTCTTAAATAGTGGCTTCATTTAATAGGAAAACATTTGTTGTCATTTTATGGTTTTTGCTTATGGATAAAGCCAGAGATGTAATACTTTGGTTTCATTTAAGATAAAAATAATGAAATTATTTTACAATTTAAACAAACAGATTCATGTATGTGTGGGGAAGAGGACTGTGGCTGGCTTTGTTGGCCAGACTAATACACTAATTCTTAAGAGTAACAGGGATGCAATAATTTAACATTGCCAGAGCCTGAGGTTTTCACCCTGCAATGTAAACTGGTAAGACAGTTAAGAAATTTACAATAAAGGAGGCATATAAGACTAGATACAAATACTTACAAAGGCTCATTTAAATCAAATTTTATTGGAGAAGGGGGCCTCTTTGGTGATTGCCAAAACAAACCTAACAAAAGATACAAATATTATTTTCATTATAGGGACCTACTAATAAATTATATTAAACATTCTTCTCAACACTTGGTCATACTTACTGCCATCTTTTAATCGTGTGTCTAGAGGAAAACAGTGAAGAAGCTGAAGAGCCTAAAGAAAAAACAATCAATTATAAAAATCGCTACTTAGTATTATCTGAGGTAAAAAAAAAAATCAAAATGCATAAAAAGATACACAGTGAAGCCTCTAGCTACCTTTGTACTCTATGTTTCTCTTATCGCCACCCCTCCACATGTGGAATAACCTCTACTATTATTTTTTAATCAACACTTAACAGTTGTTTCTTTTCTTTATATCTACAGCAAAATGAATATACATTATTTTATCAATTTTTACACAGACAGTATCTTACATACCATTCTGCTCCTTTCAAAGAGTTAATTTAAAATAAACATGAACCAGTAAAAATATACCATATTCTGTATTTTGAAATGATAAATGATATTTGAGATTTGCTTCAAAACCATCTGGGGAGGATATATAGATGAAACAAGATTATCAACAAGACGATAAATGTTAAACCTGGGTGACGGATTTGTGAAAATTATGTGGGGGTTCATTATACTATTTTTTCCACTTCCCATGGTTGAATTTTTCCATAATCAAAAGCTTAAAAAAAAGTACAAAAGGTAAGGACTTAAAAAGAGTCCTTTAGATTTTGAAACAAGGGGTCATTAGTAATTACAGTAAAAATAATTTGAATAGGAGTAAGGAAAGAAGACGCATTTACTGGGTGAGGAAGTAGCAACAGTAAGTATAAGACCACTTTTCTAAGCAGCAGAGACAAGAAGGAAGTGAAAAGCAAGGATAAGTGTAATCAAAAGACTTTTTAGAAAAGATGAACTTACTTTATATTCCGATAGATAAGAGCCTAAAGAGAGGGAGAGACTCAAGAGAGAGTGGAGAACACATTCTAGCAACTGTCAGTAATGGGAGATAAGAGTAACAGCTAATATTTAGCGAGCACTTATGGGCTGGGTTCTGCTCAAAATGCTGTGCATGTATCATTCACTTATTTGATCCTTACACTACCTTATGAACTATGTACCAATTTATTATCCCCATTTTACAAATTAGGAAACAGACACAAAACAGATATAAAATGTGATTTTGGGTATCGGTGGGCAAGGCAAAATCCAACAAAATTTCTTATTCAAAATCTCTATTTTCTCAGTTTCTTGCTTTATTCTGAACAACAAACTTCTTTCAGACTACTGATGAAATGTATTCCTTATTCTCCAGAGGGAAGCCCTATTTAAAACCGACTTTTGCACAAGGACAAGGATCAAGTAAATGTACGACTGACATACCAATCGGTGGCGATTATTAAGTGCACTCTTTTAACATGCAAAGAGAAATCAGTTGTGTGCCCTGCACTTGTTTTCACTTAAGATTCCCAAAAGAAAGAACAGATGTTTGGTCCAATGACATTAATTTGGTAGCAATTAAATGCGCCAAGGTCATATCTCTTACCTAATGGTTCCCCCCCGCCGCAAGATTTTATTTATTTGACAGAGATCACAAGTAGGCAGAGAGGCAGGCAGAGAGAGAGGAGGAAGCAGGCTCCCTGCTCAGCAGAGAGCCCGATGCGGGGCTTGATCCCAGGACCCTGAGATCATGACCTGAGCTGAAGGCAGAGGCTTATTAACCCACTGAGCCACCCAGGTGCCCCTTTTACCTAATGTTTTATAATGCATACTTACCTTATGGTTAAAATATTTTTCAAACTTTAATCTTGCTAATTCTACACACTGGGACCAATTTCTAGGTCTTCTGCTAAGTAACTTAATAACTTGGAAACAGCCTTCTAAACTGTGTCCAGTTTGTAACTTCTAGAATGTGAGAAAAAAGAAACCCAAATAAATACATTTCCAATTAAACAAAGAACACCCACCTACCACCCACATCATTCCCAGGAAGTATAAGCTAAAGTTTGAAGTGCCAGCTCGTATGACCTGTGATTTTAATTTTTTCACCAAGAGCTCCTTGTCCCTGCCTTTTTCTTTTCCCTCTTTCTTTCCTTTTTTTGGGGAGGGAGAATGGGAAAAGACAGCACATGAAATTTCAACGGTAGTTTCTTATCTGACAAGTTGGCCTCATGTCTTGCTGGCTGTAAGTTGTTAGTACTAGAGATGTACTTCATATAAGAAGTGCTTATGAGTAACATTTTATACTAAACAGTTGACCTGTTTAGTACAGGAATAAAAGTAAGAAAACATCTTTAAAGTTGTCCTCAAGTCTCAGACATTCCTGTCCACTCATGAAATTTTCACTGGGACTCACATCAGTGTTTTTCCAAGAGTTTAACAAGCTACTTATTATTTTATTATTATGTTATCTTTCTTAGGTTGAATCATGTGAATTTCTTTTCTGTGGATCAAACATGGTCAAATACTGGCAATTCTGCATAGTTCATACAAACTAAAAAGGGGATCATTTCTGACTTGCTAATTTGATTCCTCATGGACTTACTATGTACAATAATGATGCTATACTTTCTTTAAAGAGGTAAAATAAACTCTTTATAGGCAATTTGTAAATAAGATTACACCGACACAGTGTTGGATTATATTAAAATGTATTGATTTTTACCTGTAAGACTTCTTCTGCAGATGGATAAGTTTGCCAAAATTTGTTAAACAATGAAGGCTTGTGGGAAAAGGAACTTTCAAACTATAAAGGAAAAAAAAAGAAAAAAAGTTACAAATAGAAGTCTGATTAAAAATCAGAAATACCTTCTTTTCTACTTCAAATAAAAACAAAATAAAGATCTTAATTACCTTATCTCTTGCCCACTGTATAGTATGTTCAATAGCAGCTGGAAAGGATTTTAGAGTACAAAATGGTATTTCCTCTTCTGGGGGATCCCGCTTATTTATAAAATATGACAACAGATAGTTAAGCAATGGCAATTTTTCGTTGACTGAATTTACTTCAGTGTTTTAAGACCATTAAAAATTAAAATGAATTAATAAAATGAATCTAAAATTTTTATATCTTCTTTCTCCTAGGCAAATAAGAGGAAAAGTGAATTCTTGAGACACTTAACCCATTTGCTAACAGCAATGTAACAAAAATCATGAATTTTCTATGACTTATCTGTGCACTTATTTGGTACCATGTGGTACTTACAGCAGGCTCCCATATATATTTCTCCAAGAATCAAGGTAACATTGAAAACTTTGCAATTCCCTACTTTGAAAAGTAATTTAAGAATTCCCCAAACAGTTCTCAGCATACCATGAGTTTCCTTCTCCATGGAGAAAAAAATTTAGCAGCAGGATCGTATGTCCTTGATGCGTGGTGTAAGTCCCTTACAGATCGTGTGTATAAATAAACAACAAATAAAAAAGAATGAAATCTTGCCATTGCAATGACATGGATGGAGCTAGAGAATATTATGCTAAGTAAAATAAGTCAGAGAAAGACAAATACTGTATGATTTCACTCATATGTGGAATTTAAGAAATGAAACAAAGAGGAAAAAAAGGGAGGCAAACAAGGAAACAGACTCAATCATAGAGAACGAACTGATGGTTACCAGAGAGGATGGGGGTGCAGAGATGGGTTCAATACGTGTTCGGGATTAAGCAGTGCACTTGGATGTACACAGGATGTTGTATAAAGTGCTACACTGTATACCTGAAACTAGTATTACACTGTATATTAACTAACTGTAATTTAAATAAAAACTTAAAAAAAACCCCAAAATTTAAAAAAATTAAAAAAAAAGAACTTTCAAAAAATAAAGAAAAGAAACAGCAGATATCTATGTTTCTTATGTAAAAAAAATCTTTAAAAAGACCCATTTTCTTTTTTAAAAAATTTTATTTTTTATTAACATATATTACTAGCCCCAGGGGTACAGGTCTGTAATCGCCAGTTTACAAACTTCATGGCAATCACCATAGCACATACCCTCCCCAATGTCCATAACTCAACCACCCCCCCCACCCCGCCGGCAACCCTCAGTTTGTTTTGTGAGATTAAGAGTCTCTTATGGTTCATCTCCCTCCTGATCCCATCTTGTTTCATTTTTTCCTTCCCTCCTCCCCAAACCTCCCACATTGCCTCTCAAATTCTTCATATCAGGAAAAAGACCCATTTTCTATTATAGGGTACATTTGGCTTAGGCTTATTGGTTTAACAAATCTAAAATGACTCACTGTATCTCTTTTTACCTAGAGATTTATATTTCAGTTTGTTCATAAGAAATACCAAAAAATATTTTATAAACCAAAGAGGGAAGCCAGAAGAGAATTCCATTTTTTTCTGAATATAAAGTTAGATAGGAAAAGGTCTGGAAAAAATGTGGTAGAATGACAGAATCAAGCATTTCCTATTTTGAAAATCATCTACTATGACCTCAGCCTATCATGATTTTCTCTAACTTCCTTCAAATTAAACTTATAAATTTTGTCTACTATAATGTTTTTACTATATAAACTTCTGATTTCATGAGAATTAATGGGAAAACAACTTATAAATATTTAAAAATTTTACTAAAGCAAACATAACTATTAAAGTGACATTTATACTTGTAAACGAAAAAATACTCTTTCCATTTTACAACTTGGATTGGTCTTTTTTAAAATCCTAATGCCTACAATTGTTTCCTAGGCCAGGGTTTTTCAATTTTGGCAGTGTATCAAAATCACTTGTGGAGGTTAAAAAAAATTACATCTATATGTGTGGTATATACATAGAGAGCTTGATTCTGCCCATGGATCAACTGAGTTTTCAGTAAGATTGTGGATGGGTCAGTTCAAATGCTGTTAGAAAATCAATTAACCACCTCTGAGAAATGAACAGTAAACACAAGAATAAGACTGCAAAAAGGCTATAAACAAAATTTTGATGACTTAACCTCTTTAAAAAAATACCGATATACATATTTATGCAAATTATTGACAGACTGACCAACAGATTAGGAAAGCTAAATCAAATCTGCTGACTAATGAAGAAAAAAAATGAGATATAAAAATTACGAGATATAAAGAAGAGAGACATTTATTTAAAAATGTCAGTTCACTTACATGACTATTATAGGATTCAGTTAAATGAGGTACAATAACTTCAGTGTGTCCCTTAGTGCCCATTGTTCCAGAATCCAAGAGGGGTCGTAGATTTGCTAAGCAACGGCTATTTGAAAAGGTAACATTTAAGTGAGCAGTAACAATGTAAGCAGGGGACATCTTACCACCTTCTGTTAATCATTTCACACAGTGATCACTTATTGAATGTAATATCAGGGAATAGATACATTACCTCCAAATAATGCATTTATCATTTCTGTCCCCCTCCTCCCACAAATTTTGTTGCTCAACCTATTAATTTTTGTCCTTTTCTTCTTCTATTACTACTACTACTACCACTACTACTAGATTTTGGGCTTCAACTTTCTTTTACTCTAGGTTAACTCTTAACTAATGTACTGACCCTTCTTGTCTTGCTTTCTGTTTCTTCTTTGGTTATTTTCTGACTACAAGTTCTGTCCTACTATATCTTCTCAATGTTCTCTTTACCTCAAACAATATTAACATTCTTTCTTAATATTCATAATACCTATATTCTATATACTTTAATTTCTTAAAGTTTTAATTCTTCCTTCCTCTGCCCAAGATAACAAAACTTTCAAGTACACTCTCCACTGGCAAATTTTTCTGTTAATAAATCTGCTCAAGTCATAAAAAGATGTAAGAAAAATTATGTAAGATGTACACATTATAGTCACTCACTCATCTACTTATTTAACGACCATTTACTGAATGACCTATGTTGGGCACTGAGGATACAGTGATGGGAAAAAAAATGGTCCCTGAAGAAATGATTCAGTGACAAAACAAGTATTAATTAAATAAGTGCATCAGTAAAATTAAGCACTATAATAGAAAAAACAAGAGTGCTGTGAAAGACTGCCATAGGAGGACCTACAGAATTTAGTGGTTAACAAAAGTCTGTTTGCATAAAGATATTTAGGATGAAACTGGAAGGCTGGAAGGAAAAAACAAAAAAAACAAAAAAAACAAAAAACCGAATCAGGTAGATTTGGGGTCGGGACTTTTAGAACAAGATAAGCATGATTTCTGAGTCTGAAGGAGAGTATGTAGAAGTGTCTGAGGTGAGAAAGTGCTGGATGCCTTATAAGAACTGAAAGAAGGAATGTACAGCTGGGACGAGGGGAGCCAGCGAAGACAGGTCAGTTTTAAGCTAGAGTGGTAGACGGATGGCAGACACTCTAGGAGAAACATTTAGGCCATGTAACACTTTTGAATTTTATCCTAGGTATAATGGGAAATCATAAAAAGGGCCTGGGCTTGATAACTATAAAAGAAACACAATGAATGTTCAGAAAAATGGGTAACTTTTCAATAAACAGGTGTGGAAAAGAGTGAAAACAGAAGAAAAAATTTTTATAAACCTGAATTTCAAGAACTTACCTGTCTACGTATCTCCTGGCTTCCACATTATCTAGTGCTGTAATAATTATATCTTGTTTAGTATAGAACTCATCATTGTAAATAGCCTCAGTGGCTGGACATACTTTGTTCAAGTGTGCATCTATCTTTAATTGAGGATTTATTTTCAGGGTTGCATCAGCAGCAGTATAGCTTTTAGGTTTCTAAACAAGTAACAAATAAGATCAGAAGAAATAAATGTTAAGCAGAAAAGCCAGGCCATCACTGAACTTACACATTTTTCATATGAGAGTAATGACATCAGCTTTCATCTTTAGTTTGTGGAAATTACATTCACCATGGTCACATTGCATTTAATAACCCATGTTAGTCTGAATAATTAACACATTATTAATGGAAACCTAAACAACTTCTATTTTGGCCATGTGCTTTAGGGTTCTTAAAATATCAGTTATTAAAAGTACATTTTTCCTAAGAACCTGGTAAGTGCCTAGAAAAAAATAAGAACATACTCAGTTAATTAGCAATCCTAACTGCAGAAAATAAGCTCTAAGAGGTATGGGAAGTTAACACTTTGGTACTGAAATCATAAATATATTACTATTTCTGGATGAAAATATTTTAAAAACTATTATATATGTTTCAATTTTATAAGAGTTCCCCTGACACATTTTTACTTCTCAGTGCTCTTAAGTATACAAATTGTAAGTTTTGTCAGAACTCAGTAAAATAAACAGGCCTTAAAAGTTCTTCTATAAATACAATGCAGAGTGAATGAATCGTGTGACATACATTTTGGTTCCTGACAGACGCTGTTAATTTTTTTTTGTATTTGGACAGGTGAGGGAATTATGCCACCTGCTTTTGTAGTTACTTTTTTGTTAATTACATTCCCTAATTGATCAAGATTATCAATGGGTTGTTGAAAAATAAATTGCAAAAACATTTTTAAAGTGAAAGCAAGTATGTTTCACTGACTAAAATGTTTCTTTTCCTAAATATTTTGAATTCTATAAAAAGACTGAAAACTGGCATTATTTTACAATAAAGAGGACATTAAACAGTAAGATCAAAGAGCAAAAAAATTCTAAGTGCTAAATTTTACCTATTTTGTAATAAAGACTCCAAAAAAGACACTGTCAAATGTGTGAGCTATTAAAACTTTAAATTAGGAAATCTGTAACCTTCGTTTCTAAAGTTAAATATGTAGATACATCTTGATTATATAATGAAAGAAATACTTCCCATTACTCACAACTTAAGATTTTATATCCAAAATCAATATAAAAACCAATTTTTACATTAAAAAATAATTATATATTTGTCACAAATGTCATTCCTAATGTTTGACAGTTTGAGAGAGTCTAATAATACAAAAACACCTTATGCTTGCTCATGCACCATTTTCTATTTATAAAATGGAAACCCTCTTTTTTGTATAACACAACAAATGTTTTAAATTTGAAACAGAGTAGCAACAAACCTGTATGTGGTGAGGACGAAATAGGAACTGTCTATTCAAGTTGGATTTTTCTATCAGGTCAGGATCTGTAACTGTAACCTAATGTCAAGAATAGAAAAAAGCTAACATTAGGTAAGAGAAAAATTTACATCTATTTAGCTTTTCTCAGAAAGACCAAAATAATTCCCACAAGTTATTCTAAATTATTTTAGCTGGTAGAAGTTATAACACAAATATTCCAACAGTTACCAATACTAATATTTTTATACTATGTTCATCTATAATTAATGCTCAGCATGGGAACATGTCAAACAAAACTGCTAAAACTGATGATAATTCGTGTTCAAAACTTTTTTCTAATTATTCATAACAAGAGGCTAAAACGTCACTACATTTTAGAAACATGTGATGGACTAGCCATAAAGGAGTTAGCTCTTCTTTCTAAACATATTTATTTTCAATTGCAACAAATTTGGAAAGAATGTCTGCATGTTTCAGTTTGAAAGAACTCTTGCTACATCAGAGGTCTACAAACTACAGTGTAGGCGCCTGCCTGTTTTTATAAATAAATTTTGTTGAAACACTGTCATGCCATTTGTTTTAAGTACAGTCTATGGCTATTTTCATGTTGTAATGGGACAGCGGACTTGTGACAAAGATCCTTGGTTCACAAGCCTAGAATAGCTGCAATCTGGTCCCTTAAGAAGAAGTTTGCAGACATTCTAAGGGATGCAAAATTAAAATAAACGGATCCAAGATAATCTGAAAAGCATGCATTTGTCACTTAGATTAGCATTTGTGTAAGATCTGACTAGGAGTAGTATTGCTAGAAGCCAGTTTATGTATCAACTTTATATTGTGTTTGAGTTGTTAGGTATTGACTGATGTTCACATTCACTTTCTTTTAGCTGGTATTACCTGAATACATCGGTTTTTTGGGGGTTTGTTTTCAACATCACTATACAATTATGTGTTAGAGTGTCTCTTTAAAATAGGAAACAAAAGGCATCAAATAGAAAATGTCTTTTAACAAAAACCTTATAATCAATATATGATTACTGTGATTACTGATATAAAGCTTTTTTCCTACCTCCCCCACCCCACTTTTTTATTCACTCCCTTTTGGGGAAGTCTTAAGTTTTCTTAACTCCAGTCCCCCTCAATCCTTACTAAGTTGGTTTGGAAGTCAACCACCTATTTTTATACGGTTATACTCAAAATTTTCACACACACATGTGACCTAAGCTCTAAAATTAATACAGTATCTTCCTCTCGAATAGAGAATATTTGAACTCTCTCTTTTAATATCAGTGAACATTTTACTTATTTTTAATCATCCCATCCCCAATGTCAATATTTTAATTAAAGCTTAAAAAATCCCAATGTTTATTTATATCTAAGAATGCTGACAAATGCCTCTACTTACCCTTGCTTCAAGCACTGCACATATTATCTAATAGTTCTTTCAGTGAGAACCAATAAATGATCATTTTTCATCATTTCACCTGTCAGTTATCTTTACCTCTCTTGAAAACTAATGTAGCTGGGTATAGAAATCCAGGTTGATAATTATTTCCCCCTATAATATTAAGTATAGTATACTATTAAATAGTATATTAATATTAAATAGTATTACTATTAAATAGCATATTAATAGCATATTATAAATAGTATGCTAATTATACTAATAGTATAATTATAGTATTAGTATAATTAGCATACTAATTATAATATACTATTAATTACTATACTACACCATTAATATTAATAGTATATTAATAATATATTAATAGTATATTGATATTAATTATATAATTGTTAATATCACTTATATAATAACTATATTTATATATAAAATAATAATTGTTCTTATATAATTAATATTAAATAGTATACTATTTTCTCTCTGAAAATTCTACTACACTTCTGTTGGACTATGCAAATGAATCCTCTTTCATTAAAGAAAGACATCTTTTTTAGAAAGATAGCTTTCTGGGTTTTTAACGTCTATGCATCAATTCTCATTTCAGTTGTTTGTGAATTTTAGGTTCACTGACTACACAAAAAGTCTTATTTGGTTTTCTGTAAAAATTTTAGTGCTTTCTGTCTCTCATGTTTCTATTCCTTTTTTTTTTTTTTTAATTTATTTATTTAACAGACAGCGATCACAAGTAGGGAGAGAGGCAGGCAGAGGCGGGAGGGTGGGGGAAAGCAGGCTCCCCGCTGAGCAGAGAGCCTGACGCTGGGCTCGATTCTAGGACCCTGAGATCATGACCCCAGTTGAAGGCAGAGGATAAACCCACTGAGCCACCCAGGCGCCCCCCCCCCCCTTTTTTTAAATCTTTGGTCATTTTAAAGTTTATTTTAAAGTTTGTTTGATCTATTACTTGTAGCACTCCTGTAATCTAGTTCGTCTATTTTCATTAACTTATTATTCTTCCAGGTGGTACTTTTTTTCTCATAGATTGTCACTTTTTATTGTGAATTATCTTGAATGGGTATTAATTTCTTCACATAATTCTATGTACTTTCGGTGTTTATTTATCACCACAATGCAGTTCCACATTTGTTATTGTCAGTGCTCTGAAGATTTCAATGGTCTTAACTGTTATATTCATCTCTCTCCTTAAAGTTTTTGTAAGATATAATTTTGGATTCTACACACCAGTATGGTACATACTCTTCACTAACAGTTTCTCATGAGTTACTTTCTTTTCTATTTAATGTTTGGGACATATACTCATATACACTTGTGAATAACCACAGCTTTTAGCTCAGAAATTAATTTCTCTCTTGGTTCCTGGAACCTGGGGATATTTCCTTCCTTCTTCCCAGTTAGTCGGGCTACACTTATAAACACTATAAAAGAGAATAATTTATATGGCAAGTCTATGTATTTGCAGGATAGAAATGTGTGCACATTAACTTACTGTGCTTTGTCATCTGAAATCAATAGGATTATTTACTATAGTACCTTTATATGCTGATACGCATTATGAATTTCCAGGAGTTAAGATATTCAGGTGATTCCCAAACTTAGGTAACCAAGATTTCTTAATTCCTTTATTTATTTATTTATTTAATTAGAAATACCTTTTAAAACCACTAGAACTAACAGTGGCTTGTGAAACACAATTTAGGAAATGTTAAGCAGGAAAAATATGTATGTAAGAATATCAGTCTACAACTGTGATAGTTAAGTTTTTAAGTGGAATATGAAGACAATGTTAATATAACTATAAACTGTGGGGCGCCTGGGTGGCTCAGTGGATTAAGCCGCTGCCTTCTGCTCAGGTCATGATCTCAGGGTCCTGGGATCGAGTCCCGCATTGGGCTCTCTGCTCAGCAGGGAGCCTGCTTCCTCCTCTCTCTTTCTGCCTGCCTCTCTGCCTACTTGTAATCTCTCTCTGTCAAATAAATAAATAAATCTTAAAAAAAAACAAACTATAAACTGTGAACTAGCATATAAATTTTAGACATTACTATTAATCACTATGATAAAATATGAGATTATGACTCTTGGAAGCTAGTTTATATATCAAAGGCAAAACAAATTAGTGAAATATATTCTTATTTAAATATATGACATGGCTTCCCAATTAACTCACATTTATCATCTTAAGAATTTAAACTACACCAGTTTTTATTATTCCCTTTTCTTTTGATAATCACTAACTGAAAATTTATCTGAGAACTCTGCCACTTTCTAATGTTAGCTGCTCCCATCTTAAAGATTTATTTAATAATTTGTAAGGAATCTTAACAGAAATAATAACAATTCTAATGTGCTTTATAGTTTGCAAACCCACTTCAAAAGAATTTGATCTTCATAATTACATTATGAGGTAGAAAGTAGAGATATCAGTTTCATAGTATTAGAAAAAGAAATGGAGGAACAGAGAATTAAAAACTATTTTGCCACAAGATCACTAACTTTCAAAAAGTTGTCAGAATAGAATCAGAATCTCCCAATTTCTAGCATATTCTCTCCTCAAAAATTAGTATTTCAGATCTATGCAGTCAAATATAGTACAAAAGCGAGCAGCAACAGAAATATAAACTTAATTCTCAAGGATTTATATCTTACCATTCCTTTTTCTTTGCCTGTACCAACACCAAGTAAAGCAAAGTTTTTTAACATTTCACAGCCTATGGCTCCACATCCCACCTACAGAGGAGGAAAAATGAAATATATCAGATTAAATACAATTAAGATGACTTACTACAAGGAAATTTCATCTTAACTTTCTTCAAATGCCAATTTTTAATATATACATATGATTTCTAAAATAATTTGGACATTGGTGATTCACTTTAGAGTACACAACTAGTTTATTATACTATTTTAATGGTTTCAGTTAAAGGAAAAAAAGGTATAAATTAAGTAGGGAAAAGCTTAATATTTACAATTCCTTTAAACAGAAGATATTTTACTATTCTAACAAAAGCAAACAATTGAGCTAATTATTTGTATGAAATAGAAACAAACACAAAACATCAGTGCAACATTTAGATGAAAAACATTCCTTGTTTATAGATAATCTTCAAAATTCATTTGATGAAGTTACCTACTCTAAGACTTTCCATAGTTCAACAACAGCTATTAATACTCAAAACATTATTTAAAAAACAATTACTACAAAATCAGCAATATTTTCACAACCGATTGTAATAATAAAAACAACCCCATTAATGGCAGGAAAAGGAATTTTATGGTACTGGGGTACCATATCCTGCCAAAGCACTAATTAAGATTTAAGAAAGACAGATTCTATTTAAATCTTCCTTGATTCGGTAAGAAAAAATTTAAATGGTGGAGGGAAAAAACCCATCCCAAATCTAATTTTTAATGTATTTCTAGAAAATCATTTAATTTTCAAAACTTATCATACTCATATTTTAATTCTGAATGTATTAATTCTTTATACTAGGGGTTGGCAAACTTTTTTTTGGTAAAGGATCAGATAGTAAATATTTTTTGTTTTGTAGGCCATATGGTCTCTTTCGCAACTACTCACCTCTGCTATTATAGCATGAAAGAAGCCACACACAATACATAAATGAGCAAGCTTGGCTGTGTTCCAAATGAAACTTTATTTACAAAAACAGGCAGCAGAATGGATTTGGCTTATCTTAAATTTCTACTGAATGTCTATTCTGTCAGGAATTATACTCACTTAGACTCAAATTTGCTTTAATAAATGAATTTGAGGATACACAATAGCAGTTTGGTTGTACTGTATATTCTCATCATTATTTATACTTACTAAAAAGATACTCAATTTTTGTAGCTTCTGACACAAAGTGTCTCCAATGCAAGCTCGTAAGGCATCATATCTATCTCCTCTGAGGAAAATAACATATACCAAAAACCAGAAAGGCATAAAAACATTATTAAGATTAGTTTCACCAACTTAATGTTAATAACAACTTAATGCTGTATTTTAAATAGAATACTCTGAACTTCCTCCAATCTGAAAGGAAATTATCTTATTTGAAAGACAAATGCCCTATTAAGAAATCAGTTTTTCTTTCTCCATTTAATATCCTATATTCAAATGACTTAAGTAAAGGTGACTTCAGTTTATCTAGAAACGACAATTTTCTAAAGCAGGGGTTTTTTTTTTTTTTTTTTTAAATAGAGTGCACGCACACACAAATGGAAGGGATGGACCGAGGGAAGAGAATCTTAAGCACGCTCCATACCCAACGCGGAGACTGAAGCCAGGCTGGATCTCATGATCTTGAGATCAAGTAAGGGAAAGTAAGGGAAAATTTTTTTAAAATTATTTATTTATTTATTTGATAGAGGGAGAGACGGAGTATGAACAGGAGGGCTTAAGGGAGAGAGAATCTCAAGCAGACTCCACACTGAATATGGACCGGATGTGGGGCTTGATCTCACAACCCTAAGATCATGACCTGAGCTGAAACCAAGAGTTGGACACTTAACTGACTGTATCACCCAGGCATCCCAGGTAGGGACTTTTAATAAAAGTTCCTAGAGAAGTCTATGGTAGGGCTTTGGAGTTGTCAATGCACTTAAATTGAAGGCAGAACTTTGGGACATGTGAATTTTGGGGGGAATAATCCATAAGCTTCTATCAGATTCTCAGAGCTCTGTGACTCAAAGATGAAGAATGATACAAATAAAAGGTGCAGATAGCAATTGTTCTCATCTATATTTTTTTAAAGATTTTATTTACTTATTGGACAGAGAGAGAGAGAAAGAGGTCATAAGTAGGCAGAGAGACAGGCAGAGACAGAGGGGAAGCAGGCTCCCTGCTGAGTAGAGAGCTGGATCCCAGGACCCTGAGATCATGACCTGAGCCGAAGGCAGAGGCTTAACCCACTGAGCCACCCAGGCGCCCCTGTTTCCATCTAAATTCGGAATGGTACTTTGAATGCTAACTATTCTCATGGCATATAATTTAAAACTTTATGTTCATTATTTATAAAGTGATAAAGAGATTCTGCATTATTCTAACACTTAAAAATAAGCTCTAAGTAGAGAAAAAAGTAACTGTACAAGTCAGCAACTTACAGGAAAAGACATCTAAAACAAATGCATATTTGAGCAGAAAATCTTTTAGCCTTGTTGTCTCTTACAAATATTCAACTAAGAAAAATGCAAGAAAAATTTCAGAATTACCGTGGGAGAAACTGTTCACGTTCAGGTTTACCTAGGGTTTCGACAATATCTGCTGCTTCAATGTATAACTTTAAAGTAGAAGATAAAAACACAACTTACTATGTATAAACATTAAATTGCTAAAAAAAAGAAAAGCAGTTTTTCTCTTCCGTAGTTACGAATAATCATTAAGGAAAACAATGATAAAAATACCAATCCTGAGTAAAACAATACATTAAAAAACAATTTGTTGCTTTTTTTACAATATACATCCCTATATTACTTTATTAAAACAATGGTTAAACTTGAAGAACTGTTAAAAAGATATAATTTGATTCATGTCACTTATCCATCTTAAAAATGATAAATTTTAACAAACCAAAGGAAATTTCACCTCCAAATCTATTTATAATTACATAAAAACTCTGGAAGCCCCATTCAATTTCAGCTACGTTTGAATAAATAATCTGATTACTTTTAGATAAGAAAGTACCTATTTCTGTTTTATTTTCCAGTTTGGGTATATTATGTGATTTATAATTACATATAACAGAAGGGAAATGATTTAGAAAGTCACAATTTTAACATTTAAAAAAACACCATGTTAAAGTTTATTAAAAAAAGAATTCACTCTCATTTTCATTTAAGTAACTTATGTGGCAAATTTGAACATAACTAAATGGCTGTTTATTATAACAACCCAGAATCCATATAAATAACAACTTATATTCCCCATACTGTTAACAGCTGCATCTAAATTAGACATTTACAACTGAACTTGTACTCTGTGTTAAAATAAATCAAGTAATTAAGCAGCAAAACAGAACTATGTGGTACTTTTTAATACATAAATGTTATATTCAAAATGTTACAGCGTTTTCAATAAGGAAAGGGCCTGAAGGGTATCCTTTGATATACCCTCTGCCAATTATTCCTTTTGGTAACAGAAATAAGGATTTTTTAGTTCTTTTTTGAGATATTTTTACCCTATACATAGATCGTTCTCATACTTACACCATTCCCATGCTTTTACTTTTAGTTTAAAACTAGGAAGGAATTTTAAAGATTCCTGATGCCCAAAGATTCCATGGAACTGTTTAAAAGTCCTGAGAACCCATGAATACTAAGCTAATAGTACTAAAAACTAAGTATAAAGAAAATTCATTCCTTCACTCTCACAAATGAGGGAAATATACCCTAGAATGCAACTTTGGGTTATATTCCACTAGCTTCAACCAATGATATTGTCAGTTTCAATTAGAGAATTAAACTTTGGTGGAATATCACATCTAACTCATGCATCAAAAAATATTTTAAGGTTGCTTTTATAATATATTAATACTATAATTCATAACAAACAATCATTGTATGGGTGGGAAATTCAACCTTTTAAGTATAAAACAACATTAAAATACAGAACTAACCCACTGGCACAACGGAGAAAACTTCCCTGTCACGGCTTTCAATACTTCTTGGCTGGCAACACCTCCTACTGCTGCAGCAAGTGGGGGTAAAAAACCTTGAGCAGTCCAAGACAGCCAATGCACAATGTCAGCATTTACTTCTGGCTGAAACAGAAGCCATGAAAGATGACAATCTTAATAGTTTTTACAGAGACACTTAAAATTTCAATGGCTTACTGTGAGAATTATTAAATTACTGTAGCTTAACTTTGTAAAAAGCTACTCAATTTTCCTACTAAATAGATATTAAGTCCTAAAAAATTTCCAATCTCATAATAAAAGATCCAACTGCATGTTAGCTACCATAAGCAGTATTTCTCTATATCAGTAACTGCCCATTTTTAGTTTTTGAATCTTTATGTTTCACTAGGGCAAGGTTTAAGATTAACTGGAATATCTACCATTACAGTTTTTGTTAAAGAGCAGTTCTGTGATGTCAGTCAATATTTGTAAACAACCAGAATTTTAAGAAAAGTGTTTTAATGAAAACTACAGGAAAAAATAGTAAAAGGGTCAAAAATAATGAGGCAATACATTGTTAGAAACAAAAAAAATGGAGAGTAAAGGCAATTTTCCACACTAATTTAAGAACCAATCACCATGAAGTTGTCATTATCATACTTTAAAACTGAAATGATGTTTCTTGAAATAAGACTTATTTATTAGTATTTTTAAGGAAATATTGGGGAATTGGATTCTGGAGCGATTATTAGCACAATTTATTTGTGAGAAAGATCTTTTCATGAGCTCTGGCTTCTCTTTCTCTTCCTATTCTTTCAATAGCAATAACCTTAATCTTAACTTTAAAATTCAAATAGGGCTCAACTGCTTTGAAACCCTATGTAAAATAACACTACTTGTGCATTTGGGGGGGAACAGGGAAAGCTCTTTATTCTTCAAGACATCTGTGATACAAAGAGGATACTATCAATTTAGTTACTATCTATTTACTATTCGACCCACTCCATTTCAGTATTCTAGATTTCATTATTTTTCAACTACTTAGCACTAACTGCAACTCAGATTATGGTTTCATTTAAGCTGTGCCATTTCTGAATGCAGAGATACTGGTGGTAGTGACAATAGTAAAAACGATGAGAATGCGAATAGAAGCAGGTAGTTTGAGCACCTACTGTGAGTTTATATTAAATTCACATGTAATTTATAAAATAATCCTAGGAAATATAATTTTTATCATTCAAATTAGAAAACTGAAACTTTGATAAAGGAATTTACTTAAGATTTTATAGCTAATAAAATAGAATCTGAACCCCAAAAGTGCAAATTACCATTAGGTTACACTATCTCCCAAGATTCTACTATTATTTAATTAACAAACAGCCAATCTGGGGAATATTTGGTTGCCTCAGGATAATGACAGCAGCCTAAATCTAAATTTCCCCACACAACCTCTAAAAACAGGTATGTATCCATAAGAGAAATAAACCAGTGGCAGAGTTTCAGTATTACTAAGAAACAAAACATTATGAACTTCAAATTACCTGTAAATAGAAAAATAAATACTAAACTCCAACAAAACTACTTTGGACATCATACTACTGCAAAGCTGCAGAGAGAGCAGGAAGTGTGTAACCACAGAAAACAGAATGAAAGGCCTAAAAGTTACAATCATTCTGAGAAAACAGAAAGCACCATACTAAGTGCAAAAACTACTGAAAACCTATGAAATCTAGCAGGTCTCAGCACTGACTATGGTGTAAGAATTTATCTGGGAGAGAATGATATTAATAGAAATAGGGAGACATCCTTTGACACAAAAGGCTAAAACAGGAAGAGAGGAAGTTAAGGATTTAATAGAAATCAAAGAGATCCACAAGACACCAACACCTATCCTCTAAAACAAATAAAACAAAAACCCATTAAAGAATCCATTAAAGAAACTCCAGTATCCTAAGAGAATAAGGGTTTTAGAAGTAGTAATCTGGAAAAGAATCCAAAACCCTTGCCCTGAACCAAAAGTATGGAGAAAAACCAATTTACTATACTAAAGTAATGTAAGAAGGAAACAGAAAATTAGAATAAAAACATTTCAGCTACTGAAAATTTCTCCTCCAAACTAATCACAAGGCAGATGAAATTTGATTGAGTGAATCATACATCCTTAATGAATATTTGGGAGATGTGGGAAAACAAACACAAAACACCTCACTTTGAATTAGAAATTTAATAACTAAGTATCAAAATAATCCATCCCACCAGCAAACACCCCCTAACTGATCAAAAAAGGGAAGAAATAAATAAAATTTATATCCATGTATCAAAATGGGCTCACAGTATACCTGAGAAAATGGACTGAATGATCAATTCTGAGATATAACCAGGTAAAATTATTACACTTTATAGATAAAAAATATAAAAAGTCATGAGGCAAAAATACCAAACTACTTATAAGAATAAGAAAATTAAGCTGGCATTACATTTCTTAACAAAACTTGTCAACAGTAAGATACAAAGCAAGATACCACTGAAGAAAGTAAGGCCTAGAATTTTATATTCAGCCAAGTTGTCTTTCAAGCATGGAGACTACTGAAAACATTTAAAACACGTAAGAATCAGAAAAATACATAATTCTGAGCTCTAAGAAATATCCTAGGATTTCAAGATTTACCATAAGGCTGTAGTAATCAAGATAGGATGGTACTAGAAAAAGGACAGAAACAACCAATGGAAGATAACACTGAGTTCAGAAGTAGTCCTACTCATAGATGTTCAATAAATTACTGAAAAATACCCAGAATATTGAATTAGGAAAGAACTACCTTTTCAACAAGTGGGCTAGAATTACTGGATATTCATATATTTAAAAATTAACCTTAATCTATGCCTGGCAGGGTATAAAAAATCTCATAAAAGCACAAAACCGTACCCAATGAATATAAAATATGAATTATATACACTTGACCCATACTTTGCATGTATACAAAAATGAACTCATAAAACCATAAAAATTTCCAAAGAAAACAAAGGACAAAGAAAAATTCTCCAAGAAAACATATGACCTTGGATTTAAAAAGATATACAAACCACATACAGAAGAACTGGTACTTTGAAGTTTATCAAAATTAAAAACTCCTTAAAACACACTGTAATAAGATGAAAAGACAACCCATGGACTGGAAGAGAATATTTGTAAAACATGTATCCCATAAAGGACTGAAATCCAGGACATATAAAGAACTTTCTCAATCAATGGGAAAACAACTTATCTAATTAAAAAACAAAGATTTGAAAGGACAATTTATCAAAGAAGAGATAGGAGTGACAAATAAGCATATGAAAAGACACCAAAAGCAAAGTTAACTATGAAATGCAAATTAAAACCAAAACAAGATCAATACATAAACTTTAAAATGGCTCAAATCAAACAAACAGATAATATACCATTATGAAGATAATACAGAGCAATTCAAACTCTCATACATTTCTGGTAGAAATGCAAAAATGGTACAGCCACTCTGCAAAAACAATTTGGCGGTTTCTTCTTTAATTTCTATAAATTAAACGTATACCCATCATTTCACTCTCTAACACGATACTAGGTGTTTACCCAAGAGAAATGAAAACAAAAGTCCACACCAAAATCTGTATGGATGTTTGCAGGATTTTTACTCATAATTGCTCATATTGGAAATCCAAATGTCCACCAACTGCTAAAGGGGAAAACAAATTGTGGTATACCCATATAATGGAATACTACTCAACAATAAATAGGAATGAAAATGCAACAACATGGATGAAATTCAGGTTCATTACATTTAGTAAAATAATCCAGACTCAAAAGGCTACATACTACATGATTCCATTTATATGGCATTACAAGAAAAAGGCATGATTGGTTGGGGGAGTGGGAGATGATTATAAAGACGCATAAGGGAATTTTTTGGCACTACAAAAATGTTTTAGATCTTGATGCTGGTGGTGGTGACATGACTGTACACTTTGACTTAATTGTGCACAGTTTAACTGCATATAGAATTTTGTGTACTGTGTATCTAAAAAGGGTCTAATTTTCTTTTAAGTTTTATCTCAATAAACCTGATGAATTCTTAACATCCTTCCTTTTAATCAGACTTCATCAATCTATTTCTAGATTTTCACACTTTTCTGTAACCACTAAATGCATAAAAGGTCTTTAACTTGTGGTTAATGACTCACTGTTTTCAGTACATTATTTCCTTCTTTGTTTAATCACATAAAATATGAGATCATATTCACTTAACCACAAATGTGAAGACTTTTCATTTCCTTCTTACTTTTATAGTATAATAACGAAAACAAAAAAAATGAATTTGCACAAACACTGCTATTTTGGTATCTGCTAAAATAAAACTATTGGCCAGCAGGCACGGCATCATAACATGAAAAAGACATTTTCTAGGTGAAATGTCCAAACATGATATGCAAAATGCAATTAAGAAATATGAATATATAATGGATAAAAGATGATTTATAGGAGAGCTTACAACTTTATACAGTGAGTTTCTGTGGGTTAACAAACTAAGTAAATGAGCAGAGATAATATTAATACTAAAAATATAGCAGCAATAGCAAATAGTAATTACTATATGCCACATACTCTTCTAAGCACATCACAAAATTAAATCACTTGATGTTCATAATAAACCCCTGAGGTAGGTAAATGCTATTTTATAGATTTATAAACTAAAGCAGAACAAATTCAAGTAACTTGCCTACTGTCACA
The DNA here is from genome assembly GCF_964662115.1 of Mustela nivalis. NCBI lineage: Eukaryota > Metazoa > Chordata > Mammalia > Carnivora > Mustelidae > Mustela > Mustela nivalis. The sequence goes on along the minus strand of NC_139023.1, from coordinate 12,851,409 downwards.
GAGTCAATAAGCAGCAAAGCTGGGATCTGAAAGGTAAGAGAATATTAATATATAGAATGTATCTATGTTACACCTTTTTTGATGGTCATTAACTTTGAATATTCACCTTCTCTTCCAAGGTCTCACTTATAGATGTTGCTAGTTTCAAAAGCTCTTCAGAATCTTTTTGGCATCTAGGATTCAAAATGAAGGATCCCAATTTCAATTTTCTGAAATGCTATAAATTGTAACTCATATTCAAAACTAAAATTTAAGAAATGTGTTAAGAAAAAAAAGTGGAATTTTGCCACCAGGTAGCACGAAGTGCTTACCTGACTTGAAGGTAGTTGATTAATAAATGCATTAATTAAAAATCATGATGCTATATAAATAGGATTTAGTTTTAAATTGACAAGGAAGAAACTATTTGCAACAATACTTCTGACTTAATAGGCTAGAAAGGAAAAAATTACATAGTGGACTCATAACTCAGTAATTCCCAGATTTTTTTATTTTAAAGTTGTAGCTTCTGAAGACTTCAAAGTGGGAAAATTCTTATTTAGCATAAATCCATTTTAATAAATTGATCTTTCCACTCCTCCCAGAACAAAGAAGATGTCATAATAAAGGTTTATACAGTTTGGTGTATTTAGTAGTACTGCAACTATTAAGGGACTTTAGTTACTTTTTAAATTTTTTAAACTATCATTTCCAAAATATTGCTTTTATAATAAAAAAAAAAGTTATTTAAAACAGAAAACATTACCCAATATTTGGCTTGCGATTATAGCTCTCCTGAAACTGGTCCAAGGCAAGCATCGCTGTGTGTATCTCTAAAGGTGCCTGTTTAGAACATTAAAAATTGCTCAACAGTTATTGCCAGCATAACATGTGCTAGACAGGCACTGTGCTAAAATTTTGTAAACATTATTTAATTCTTAAGATAAATCAATGACCTTAATACTACTATTATCTCTAATTAACAGATAAGGAAGCTGAAGCTTAGAGAAGTTAAACAACTTGACTTAAAGGCCGTAAGGCTATTATTTAACATAATAGTGTGTCAGTCCCAGGTTTTAGTACGTTATCTGCATGAAAGTCACAGTAATATCAACTAACAACAACAAAAATTTGTATAAAATCAGTATCACCAAATCCATTTCCTTGATCAATGTTTATAAATCTGGAAACTGTTCATATAATAGTTCTTTCCTTACCACAAATAAACTCACTGCTGCACAATTATATTCAGGGATTTAAAAGTACAGAATAAATGCTTCCAAGGTTTTTAGGAAGAAACATGTATCATATAAAACTACATGGTTCATATGGACACCGGGGAAGGTATGTGCTATGGTGAGTGCTGTGAAAGGTATAAGCCTGATGATTCAGAGACTTGTACCTCTGGGGCAAATAATACATTATATGTTACTAAAAATAATTAAAAAAAAAAAAAAAAACCTACATGGTTCAGAAAATCTTTTAGTAAAGTCATCTGCATAAATTACTGAAATCATTTTTTTAAAAACCAGAGCTAGTATATCATTATTAAAGTAACATATATTCCTATTATTTTAAAAAGTTTTCCATGAAATAAATTCCTGTTTTTAATTCTTGGGAGTCAACTCTAGGTATGTGAATCCAACCTTTATTAAAAAAACCTGACAGAAAGGTATATACATGGTTAGCCTACTTCAACTTTAAAATGTCTCTTACCAATTCCCAACCCCACTTTGCTTCCTCTTTAAAAACTACAAAGTGTTTATTTACCTCAGGGTTGCTAAAATCCGCAATAAGGCACTTTGGATGTTTTATCTGAGTCTCCAATGGCTCCTTAAAAAAAAAAAAATTTTTCTTCAGAGTAAGTGAGTGATTCCTTGACAAAATATATAGAGCACTAAAAGGAATACATCTCTCTCAAAGGTCTGAAATAACTATGGATGGTTGGGCTAATACGGTTTAATTGAAATATAAAAGAGTTACTATTCCCTACTGCCCCTTGTTTAAACAATTGTATTTCATTTTTTTGAATGTTAAATGCAATTAGACAACCTGCTACTATATTTGGGAAGAATTGGTGAAAACACCTATATACTTGAAAAAAACTACTGTTTTAATAAAAAAGCTACTGTATTTTTTTGATATCGAATTATCAAGATTTGTTATGCCTGATAAGACTTGAATAAATACTCAAAACTGAAATTTTCTGCGTGGAGCAGAGAACACACGAAGGCCGAAAAACCCAGCCAATCAACCAACCATCCCCTCAAACATCCACCCAATCTGAAATTTACTTGGGGTATAAACCTGAGGCATTATTAAAAACTGGGAACAGAGCCAAGAGGAAATAATGCAGGGACAGATTTGATGAACTATATTTTGATCTGTTGTTTTCTTCTCACTTTGGCTTGGACTAAGCCTTGTAGAGGACTATGGTTAATAATTGTTCTGGAAAGAAGAGGCAATCAAGTTAAACCTTGAGAACTTGCAAGAAAATATAGAGATGTAGTATACAGCTTATAATGAGAAGGAGCCTGTGGATTTAAGCGGCAAGAAACTCCTTAGTTCCTTATTACACAGTAGCTACTATATTCTCTCTCTGTCTCTTTTTTAAAAGATATTATTTATTTGTCACACAGAGAGAGACAGCACAAGCAGGTGGAGTGGCAAGCAGAGGGAGAGGCAGGCTCCCTCTGAGCAAGGAGCCAGATGTGGAACTCAGTTCTAGGACCCTGGGAACATGACCTGAGCCAAAGGCAGATGGTTGAGCCACCCAGATGTCCCTGCTATATTCTATTTAGAAACTTAAATTTCCTTTCAATGTCAGTTTGTATAGGCTTATTTTATATTCCCAACATATACACTCTTTCCTGAAATTAAAATTTAAAAACCTGAACTAAGTATGAAAAATATTCCTTTTAATTTAAAAATGTAAATAATTGAGTAGTAAAACAAAACATAGCTTCAATGCTTGTTAAATCCTTCAAACATATATTAGTTTTATCTTTTGTCTTAGGGAATAAGAAGAATGATCAACTCTTTGATGATTCAAAAAAGTAGAGTCCTTTTGAGGTAATTTTTATACTTTAATTACATGCATTGGTATTCTAGATATAAATTTTTTTTTCTAGATGTAATTTTTAAAAATTGTTATCAGTTTATTTCCCTAAATTGATCCCATTTCCCTCCAAGTATGTACAAATTAAAAACCAAAAATCTGGGGCGCCTGGGTGGCTCAGTGGGTTGAACCACTGCCTTTGGCTCGGGTCGTGGTCTCGGGGTCCTGGGATCGAGTCCCGCATCGGGCTCTCTGCTCAGCAGGGAGCCTGCTTCCTTCTCTCTCTCTGACTGCCTCTCAGTGTACTTGTGATTTCTCTCTGTCAAATAAATAAATAAAATCTTAAAAAAAAAAAAAAAAAACCAAAAATCTGTTCAGCTACTAAATCTACTGAATTAATTGTCTGGTTAACTATTACTTTTTTTTCTCTTCTACAAAGAAATATATTTAAAGCAAAAAAAACCAACAAACAATACTTACAAAGCAAAATGTTTTAGGAGTCTTAATTTGGACAGCTATGCCTCCATGTAAATAAGGTTCCAGGTCTGTAGTATCACCAATGCTGAAAGAAAATGGTGATACCACTAAAAGAAAAATAAGAAAACCATTATGTACTGATATAGGTATTTAAATTTGAAGACTTATCATGATAAAAATCTTAATTTTCCCTAACTTATACAATTAGAAGATCCCATTATAAATCTTTTTTTGGAGGGGGCAGAAAGTGTGGAAAACTAGACACACTATTTTTCCAATGTGACCTCAAGCACTTACAAATTACCAAGAAAACCCAAAGGGGGTAACAGTAATGAGGGATGCTTACTACTAACTAGTAAAATCATTTTATAAGACATCAATAACTAATACTGATAACTAATAATTATATACAATTAATACTAAAATATAATGTGGTACTGGCTAATGAGTAGGTAGGCAGACAAATGGTCGCCTGAAGATTCTGAACTATCACAATCCCCCATGGCACAGATCCCAAAATAACAATAACCCTAAATGATTAGCTGAGTCGATTTCTGCAAAAGCAGATAAAAATTCTTTAATGTTAATGATCTAACCTGTATTTTACGTATCTGGATATAGTCTGGGAAACAAAATCCAGTAATTTTGTTACCAAAGATGCTCAATTAACCATAGATCCAAAATTGTTTTAGTATAAAGAGTTCACAACAGGACTAATTTTTTCTCTCCTAAGGATCCATTTTGCAGTCATTACAAGAAAAAAAAAGTAATCTATTTACTAGTCTATACAGTAATTACATAATTAGATTTTCAAATGTCCTAAAGATTAACATGAATCGTTCTTAGCTAACAGGTGTAAACATGCCACCTTTGAGTTACAAGATGTCTAGCAATGTCTTTACATCTTTTAAACATGGCTGAAGGAAAATCACAAACTATGCAAATTAACACTGCTAAAAATTCACTATCTTCAACTTCAAATGGGCACTAAATGAAGACTGATAATCCTTCTATTTTCTTTTAAATCTTTTTATTTTTTAAAATGTTTACTCTCCTCAAATCTCTAACTGTGGCACCTTTCCTCTCCTTTGGGCAATGACCTCATCTTAGTCTATTAAAAAAACCAAATTCCTTCGGCTTTTGCCAACAAACCCACAAACATGCCTGCAACAACATCCATTCACTTTTTCCATCCAAGCCACTGAATAAAAACACATTTCCATGTATAGTTCATAGCCACCTTACAACGGGCCTGACCTGCCCTTCCACCTTACCTTCTCTTCAAAACTTCCCTTTTGCACTCCCTAAATGAGTAAGTTGCCCGTGTTGCAATATTTCCCTCCTTACTGAATGAGATCATGAAATTTCCTCTTACATGCCTTAAGACTTGCTACCTCAACTCCCACTGCCACCCTGCCATATTATATCTTTTAGTCCCTTGAATTGTTTTGCCTTTTATTATTTGGCCTTGCATAGAATATTCTTTTTACCACTTTCCTAAGTCAATCCAATCTTAAAATTTTTTTTTTTTTTAAGATTTTATTTATTTATTTGACAGACAGAGATCTCCAGTAGGCAGAGAGGCAGGCAGAGAGAGAGAGAGAGAAGCAGGCTTCCTGTGGAGCAGGGAGCCCGATGCGGGGCTTGATCCCAGGACCCTGAGATCATGACCCGAGCCGAAGGCAGCAGCCCAAACCACTGAGCCACCCAGGTGCCCCAATCCAATGTTAAAATTTTAATCAAGATATTCTGTCCTCACTGCTGCTGTACCAAGACTGGGTAGATTTCCTTGCTACATTTAGAGTTCCCAGAATGCCTGTATTCTGTTTATACCATTGCTGCTTAAGGTAAGTATCTCCTCACTTGGATCGAATGTTTTGAAGCCAAGAACTAGATCATGTCGGAGTTAATGCTGAATTCTCAGCACTGAGTAGATTGTCTGAACTACTAAAGTGCTAAATAACGAGTAAGTATAAATGAATTAATAAAACAAATAAACTTACCAGTTATTTGTTGTGTAGATCCATTTAAGCCCGTCATTCCATTAACTTCTCGAAATGTTACAAACTGCCCGGTCTCAAGTTTGTGAGGATGATTTTCAAGGCAGGTGACAATGCCAGGATTAGCCTAAAAACAAGTTCACGTATACCTTTTTTGTACAAATTTTAAATCTCTCACAAAAGGGACCATGTTATCATAAAATTCTCAAAATAGTCAAAATACTGGGACATTCCTTTTTTAGTAAAAGCCTTTTAAGAATTCTCGCAAAATAATGATCATCTTATTTTACTATCAATGTTTAAAATAGAATTTTTATATTTCGGGGAGACAGATTCTACAAGGGAGTTCGGATATTTCACATATATAAAGATTTCTGTGACTTCTGAAAGACATTCAAGTCATCAAATTTAAATTTTAAAGTTTTGTTACAAAAAACTGTACAAAAATGATGAATCTAACTTTAAAATCAAGGAAATAGAAGGAAGAAGGACAGAAATTTAAAGCCAGAAAACTGGTAGTTTAAAGCTTGCCCAACACTTTAAAGGAAAAAAATACATAGCCCAGTTTACCAGGATAAAAATAGGAAGAAATTGGCTTATCTTACCAAACAGGATGGATGGGATAGGTCAAAGGCCCCAAAATTTCCCAACTACATATAATCCAACACACTTCTTGAATAAGATAATGATAACTTAATCTAGTAAAAGCTAAAGAATTGTCATTCTGTCTTTCATAATTGTGAAGATTCTAAAAATTCTCTTGTGGACTGAATAATTTGGAAAAGAATAAAATCATGATCACAAACATGTAGATAAAATTAACCTAATGTGGTTTACTAATGTCTCAAGAAGAATAAAATTCATAAGGACTTTATTAAAAAAGAGGAATAATTTGAAGGTAAGTTAAATGGGAACACTTATGGTTATTTTATAATTCTTTATGGATAACCTTCATACTTTGTGCACTGTTCAATAAAAGAAAATACCAACGTAATACAAGCATCCATACTAGACCCGGAGCATATTCTAACTGTATGATATTTGCAGGGACAAACTAAAATCAAGTACAAAGGTTAAAGGTTGAATAAAAAAATCATTCTGTAAGTAGAGAGACAGAAAATGATTTTTTCAAATGCATTCTTCCTAAGAAGGGGTGAAAAGGCAACATTACACTGGGTTAAAAATCAAGCATAAAGACAGAAGCACAAACACTATCAGGTCAAAATATATTACTCCCTTATATTTGGCTTCTTTTTGAGCTTTAATGTAAACTGACTAAAAGGATGCAAATAAATGTAATGATTTAGACTAAAACAAACAAACCAAGAACTAAAAAAAAAAAAAAAAAACAAGTAAGAAATTGATCATGATGATTTTTCTCCAATTCTTTTAGGGAATTAAAAACTTAAGCTTATATGAACTTTCTAATGTGACTAGAAAGTACATACTTTTTGATCTTAAGGGTAATTCTTAACTTTTTTCCTCCTCCAAATGATGTTTTAGAAATATAACAAATTTTAAAAAAGCTCTTGTCTATGTATCCTCCTGTAGTCAAGTGATGGGCCAGGTGACTTATGACATACTTAGTACATCTACAATCTGACATAATAAACACTGTTCAGTAAACACTGAATCACACTTCATGTCCAATAGGAGCACCACACTGAACAAAATTAAAATTATGACATAAGTAAATGTTTATGTACCAATTATTAATGTTAGAAGGAATCCAGATACTCTTGTCTATTCTAACTTTATAATGCAATCAAGAGATTTACACAATATTCCCTTACAAATTATCTTAAAATATTATAAAACAAATGAAAAATACTGCATATTACAGCATTTTGCTAATATCACTATTTGCAAAATTATATTCACATCAACATTAAAAAATTAATCATATAAATACACAATTACATATATATGCATATATATATATACACACAATCATACTTGTGTAATATTTGAAATGAAAATTTCTTTTGGCTCTTCTCCGGTAGTATCTGAAACTTCAAATTCATCACCGAAATCACAAAACAACCGTGACCAAATTCCATGCATATCTGCACTGATGAACTGTGAAATGATAAAAAATAAGTTCAAGCTTATCTATTTACCTAAAGAAAAAACCTCCACCTCTATTTTAAGCCCCCTCACAACATGTTTATTTGTAATTAAGATTATCCAAAAACCCCACAAAAAAACAGAACAAAAACAAAAACAAACAAAAGACTATCCTTTGGGATATAAAATGAATCACAAATAAAATACATTAATTGTAAACTGTTTCAGGAATCAAGGATATTGGTATTTGGGACTGGATATTTCTAAGTATTACACAATTAGAAGATGACACAATCATCATTATACATTCTCTGATTTTTTTCTTTTTAGAGATTTTATTTATTTATTTGACAGAGATCACCAAGTAGGCAGAGAGGCAGGCAGAGAGAGAGAAGGAAAGCAGGCTCCCCGCTGAGCAGAGAGCCCTGGGATCCAGACCTGAGCCAAAGCAGAGGCTTTAACCCACTGAGCCACCCAGAGGCCCCTACACTCTCTGATTTTTAAATGACAAAAATTCTTTCCTTGTCCTAAAACTCAAGTAAAATATTTAAGAAATGGTTATTTTGGTTCAATGGTCTTAGCAGCGAATTTTTACTTTCCATTTGAGAAAATAATGAGTGCCTAGTCACTAAAAGTAGAGTTAATGGAAACTAGAACAGAGCTCAAAGCTGAAAATAAAGGCCACAAACAGAAAAGGGCTGAGGTACTAACAGTATACATCAAAGTGAAGAGAGATAAAAATCAGATTCTTACACACAATTGTTAATCACTGTTTTATTAAAAGTGATTTTTATAATATTCTCCATTCTAAGAAACTGTAAAGAAACTGTTTTTGTGCTCAAAATTATTTTTAGAGTTAAAAATAATAAAGGGAAATTCTTACTCTGTAACACATATGATCCTGTATAAAGTCATTTTTTTTTAAATAAAAACTTGTATATTCATATTTGGATATAAAAATGTAGCCCATTAAAGTATTTTATACCACTTATTACATGAAGTAGTGAGAGTCAATAGAAGACTACCTCCTACTGGATCATGTACTGCCTTTACTATCAAAATGGACACGCACAGCATTTTTTATGAGACAAAACTGAGCAGAAATTTAGAAACTTTTTAGCTTCAAAAGCTGTAAACTTGAGGACATTTTCTTTTGAGAACAACTTTCAAGTAAGACAGTGTATATCAATTACATAAATAAAGATTTTAGCTCATAACTCAGTGTAATTAATTTGTAAAACTTCTGTGCCCTGTCTTAAGTTTACTGACTACCTTATGTCTTATTCATCTGTTTAAAGTGTGAACCACAGCATAATGTTGCACAGAATGCAAATATGTTATGTAAACACCACAATCCAAAAATTTTCACCACATCTATTTAATAGAGTGTGGCTGTTGGCTTAGTGCCTACCTCCAAGGAACGAACAGTTTTTTCTTTTTCCAAAGGAACAAATAATCCCACAAAGGAGGAGGGGCTAGTAATATATATGTAACTGCAGAGGATCAATTATGATTTTTCCAATCTAAACCTATTTCTGGTCTTTCCAATGTCACCACAACTCAAGTACTCCAGAAAAATCTAGAAGTCATTCTTGATTATTCTTTCCTTCACAACTCATATTCATCTATTCTCATATTTCAAATTCAGTGATTTCTTACAATCTCTATTTCCACCTCTCTTGATTAAGGCACCAGCATCTCTCACATAGGCTACTCTATTCTACCCTCATATTTCAATGGCTCTCTTTTCTCTTTGGGTTTTTTTTTTTTAGATTTTATTTATTTGTCAGAGAGAGAGTGAACACAGGCAGACGCAGAGGGAGAAGCAGACTCCCTGCTGAGCAAGGAGCCCGATGTGGGACTCGATCCCAGGACGCTGGGATCATGACCTGAGCCGAAGGCAGCTGCTCAACCAACTGAGCCACCCAGGCGTTCCTCTCTTTGGTTTTGTAATTCCTTCATGTTCTTAAGAATTATTGAGGACCGAAAGAGTTTTTATTTCATAGGTTGTAACTATTGATATTTGTTGTGTTAGAGATTAAAACTGAGAAACATTTAAAACACAAGAATACACACACATTCCCTTAGCTGTCAAAGCAATAGTATCACTACGCATCATCTAGACTTTGGAAATTCCACTGTACCCCATAAGAAAATCAGACTGAAAAAGCAAATAACATTTTATAATAATATGATGAAAATAGTTTTGACTTTGCAGATCCCATGAAAAGATGTCAAGAATTTCAGTATCCTTGGACCATACTTTGAAAACTACTGCTCTAGACTATTTTCTATACAGCATATCCAGAGTAAATCTTTTAAAAAACATACATTAGGCCAAAATCATGGGCTTAAAACTCAGCTATCCTCAAAGTTATTTAAGTTATGGCCTTCTAATTACTTCTCTGAACCCAATCCTCTGAAAATGTGTACTCATATCCTCTTTACCCAAACTCCGTTTTGGTCTTGCTTGCGTCTTCCTGTTCCTTAAACACACCAAGCAAATTTTTATACTTGTAAGTCTTTATACCTGCTGTTTTCCATGATTTGAATCTCTTTCCCACATTTTCTACAGCTGGCTCTTTATAATTATTCAGGGTTCTATTCAAATGTTATCTCCCCAAAGAGGAGTTCCCTGACCTTTAATTTAAGAGAACCAACACTAGTTCCCATCCCAACGTCATGTAGACATTATACTCTACTTTTTACCTAGCTTTTTTTCTCCATAGGACTTGAAACTAGGTATTTCTTTGCTTTTTTACTATGTATCTTCCTTACTAGATAATTTTCTAGAGTAAGAAAATTTGTTTGTCCTATTCACTAATGTATTCCTACTGCCTCCAACTGTATCTGTAGCAGATGCTCAGTTTTTCTTACAAGAACCAATAAACGTCTGGAAAACCACCATTATGCCATTTTTAGAGTTAAATGATGAAGTCAATATTCACTATTCTTTCCATTCCTAACCTTATTTCTTCCTTAGTTTTGGTAATTTGCTGTAAGTCAAATTTAGATCTTGGTTTTGAAAACAGGAAATGAACATGATGCCAAAATTGAGAGGAAAATATTACTGTGAGTATCCTCATGTAAAAAGAAACTTTTTACACAACGCACTGAAAAACTACAAATTCTAATAGTGGAAGTGTTCTTTCTTTAACTACCTGTCATTATTAAATGATACTATTACCTTAATTGGAGGGCAATGAGAATGGCAAAAGTTATTGATCTTCTTCTGCAATGGAAGCTTGATCTCAGTTAATACAACACACTGTTAAGAAGAACATAAGAAATTAAATACTAGAAAATAAACAATTAGTTTGGAAAAATACACTTCTAAATCAGAAGCATTTCAGTTTGCATCATGAGAAAAACATTGTCTTCCTTACTAAAAAATACTATTCTATTGTACTCCATCCTAAGGTTAAAACCTTCAGAGTTATGGAATAGCAAAAGTAAAAATAACATACTACATTAGTTGGCTTAGCTTGCTTTTACTTCAGATATTCAACAGATTCACAATATGACTTTTGCTTTATGACAGGGTTATTAGTGAAACCACCAATTTCTGTTATTTTAAAAAAGCAGATTATAATTTTTTTTTCTTTCATTTATTTATTTTATTTATTTATTTACTTATTACAGAGAGAGAGAGAGTGAGAGAGGGAACACAAGCATGGGAGAGCTGGAGAGGGAAGCCCGATACGGGGCTCGATCCCAGGACTCTGGGATCATGACCTGAGCTGAAGGCAGATGCTTAACGACTGAGCCACCCAGGTGCCCCAGCAGATTTTAATTTTCAATGCTTACCTTTTTATCATCACCCTGTGAGATAATTACAGCTCTATAATTAGATTTTATCTTAAGTAACTTAGTTTCATAAAGGTCAAAAATTTTCCTAAGGTTATTCATCTATCAAGTGGCAAAAGCAGAACTAGGCTCTCATTCCAGACTTTTTCTCTCTGCTCATTCCCATGAATTAATTGTATAACTCATTTTCACTACAAATATCCAGGTGTGAATTTATTCTTATTCATCTAGCTCAGAATATGGTATGCTTCCTGCAGGGAGATATTTCTCTTCGATGGGTCTCTTACTTTTTGTACATGTCTCAACTGGGTCAGCCATGAATCCAAGGCTCTCGACCATTCCTGGGTCATTTCTCAGGATTATATTTGCTTTGTGAAAGCTTAGGAATGAGGTTTGATACCCTCTGGAACAAAGAGGGAAAGCATATATCTGTTGCGTGCTATAAAACAGCAGGTTTCCCAAGCTCAGTGCTCCTCTTCTCAAAAGGGACCCATCACATGAGCAGACATCCACTGAGTCCTCGGCACTACACTAGTGGGGTTGGAGGGAAGACAAAAGGAAATGAAACAAATAGAACTTTTTTTTAAGTAGGCCCCATGCAGTGTGGATCCTAATGTAGGGCCTGAACTCACGACCCTGAGATAAAGACCTGAGCTGAAATCAAATCAGATACTTAACTGACTGAAACACTCAGTTATCTCATGACACTCATACTTCTTACCATGCTCTGAGTAATAAAGTCCTTAGTCTCTGACCCAGAAATCTCATGTTTTCTGCCAGCAACCAGTAATATTAACAGGCTAACTTACTAAGTTTGTAAACAGAATAAAATCTGAGACTTATCATTCACTGAATCTAATTTGTGTTTCATCAATGCTGGAAAATTCTCAGCCATAATTTTTTTGAATATTGCTCTTTCCTAATACTCGCCTTCCAGAAATCTAATCTGATGAACTGAACCTTTTCATTTAAGCTCTCTCTCTTAAAGATCTTATTTATTTATTTGAGAGAGGGACAGAGAGAGGGAGAAAGTGTGCATGACCAGGGGGGAGGAGAGGTAGAAGGAGGCAGAGGGAGAGGGAGAAGGGAGGTGGATGCCCTACTGAGCAGAGAGCCAGATTTTTGGGGGGCGGGGGGGGAGTGGGAACTGATCCCAGGACACTGGGATCATGACCTGAGCCAAAATCAAGAGTTGGATATTTAACTGACTGAGCAACCCAGGCAACCAAAGCTCTCATTTTTTTAAATTTCTTTCACACTTAACTCTAATTTCAATGGGCTATAGTCTCAATAATCTCTTTAGCTCTTTAAGTTCACTAATTCTTACTCCAATTGTATCTACCCACTGCTTAATCTACCTAGTGAGGTTTAATTTTTAAGACGATATTTTCCTTTCTAAAAGTTCTATTAATTCTTTATCATATCTGCCTGTTTTTAAGTTTTTTTTATTCCCATACTGTATATTTAATTCCTTCTGTATTTCCTTTTCCATCTGTAATTCCTTTTCCATACTGTATATTTAATTCCTTCTTTCAAGATTCAGTCATTTGAACACCTATATTTTTTAGTCTGTATCCAATTATTCTATTATCTGAAATTCCTGGAGGTTAATTCTATTATTTGTTATATTCACTGACTCTTGATCACACTGCACCTACATTTCCTGTCTTGTTATTTTGTATCCTGAATCACCTTCAAAGTAGCTTTATATACTGGAATATACCATGGTTTAGTTGGAGGTAGATTCCTTTGTATTTGTTTAATTTCTTTCTGGCATTCCAGGATATCACCAGTTTACTTCTTACGTCAAATTCTCAGCTTGGGAAATTTTACATTGTAAAGAATTGTAAAGTTTATCTCCAAACTCGGGTGAGGACAAGCATATGGTTGTGAATTCCCAGAGAAGAGCATTATTTTTTTCATCCAGAGCTCAAAAGAAAACAGGCAATCTTGTTCTGATGGGCAAAAGACTATTCTAATCAACACTTTCCTTGTATAGCTCTCTTAGGTTCTAACTTTACGAAGAGGGGTAGGTTGGAAATCCATTTCTCTCTCTCGTGTAAACCATTTTGTTTCTTCTGTTTCTAAATTATCACTAATTCCCAAGAAATGTGGTTACTGAAACCAGTGATCCCTGTCTAAAAGTGACCATAGCCAATAAGCAGTTCATTTCCTTTGGCTAATGTACATTTTTGGTCTCTGAGCACACCCCTTACATTATTTTAGGCTCAGATACTCATGTAAAAGAAGTCTATCAAAAATCAAATCAATAATCAAAAAACTCCCAGAAAACAAAAGGCCAGGACCAGCCTTACAGGTGAATTCCACCAAACTTTTAAAGAAAAGTTAATATATATTCTTTTTAAACTATTCCAAAAAAGAGAAAAGGAAGGAGAACTTTCAAATTCATTCTGTGAGGCCCTGATTCTAAACCAAAGATACTATAAAAACAAACAAAACTACAGGCTAATATCTCTGATAAACAGAGATGCAAAAATCTCAACAGAATATTAGGAAACTGAATTCAATAATACATTAAAAAACTTCAAAAAAAAAACCCTCTCTACCAAGATTAGTAGGATTTATTTTAGGAATGCAAGGGGCAGTTCAATATTTATAAACTGATCAAAATGATAAATCACATTAACAAGAGAAAGAATAAAAACCGTAGGATCACTTAAATCTCAACAGATGCAGGAAAAGCATCTGACAAAGTACAACATCCATTAATGGTAATAACTCTCAACAAAGTAGGTTTACAGGGAACATACCTAAACATAATAAAGGCCATATGTGAAAAACCCACAGCTAACATTTTCTTCTCAATGGTAAAAAAATGAGAGCTGTCCCTTTAAGATCAGGAACAAGTTAAGGATGCCCACTCTTACCGCTTTTATTCAACACAGTACTGTAAGTCTGAGCTGTAGCTATCAGACAAGAAAAAGAAATAAAAGGCAGCCAAACTGGTAAAGAAGTAAAGCTGTCACTATTTGCAGATGGGATGATACTATACATAGAAAACCCTAAAGACTGCAAAAAAACTATGAGAACTGCTACATGAGTTCAGTAAAATCACAGTTTACAAAATTAATATACACAAATCTCTTTTTATATACCAATATGAAGTAGAAGAAAGAGAGATTAAGAAAACAATCTCATTTACAACTGCACTAAAAAAAAAATCTAAAAATAAAACCAAGGAGGTAAAACTATGAAACACTGACAATAGAAATTAAAGACACAATACAACAAATGGAAAGATATTCCATGCTCATGGATTAGAAGAATTAATACGGTTAAGAAGTCCATACTATTCAAAACAATCTATAGATTTAATGCAATCCCTTTCAAAATACCGGCAGCATTTTTCACAGAACTACAACAAATAATACCAAAAATATTAAAAAATACTACGGAACCACAAAAGACTCTAAACAGTTCAAGCAATCTTGAGAAAGAAGATCAAAACTGGAGATATCACAATCCCAGATTTCAAGATATACTACAAATCTGAGGTAATCAAAACACTATGGTACTGGGACAAAAAGAGACACATAGATCAACCGAATAAAGAACCCAGAAATAAACCCATGCTTACCCATGCCCTTATGTTCAATTAATCTAAAAACAAAGGAAGCAAGAATGTACAGTAGGGAAAAGGCAGTTTTCTTACAAATGGTGATAGGAAAACTGGGACAGCCACATGTAAAAGAATCAAAATGGACCACTTTCTTATACCAAACACAAAAATGAACTCAAAATAAAGATCTAAATGTGAGACCTGAAACCATAAAACTCCCAGAAGAAAACAGAGGCATAATCTCTTTGACGTCAGCCACAACAACATTTTTCTAGACATGTCACCTTAGGCAAGGGAAACAAAAGCAAAAATAAACTTTTGGGACTATATCAAAGCTTTTGAACAGTGAAGGAAACCATCAATAAAATGAAAAGGCAGCCTATCATTTGCAGGTGCAAATGATCTATCTGAGAGGGGTTAATATGCAAAGTATATTAAGAAATTATACAACACAACATCAAAATTCCAAATAATCTGATTAAAAATGAGCAGAGGACCTGAACAGACATTTTCCAAAGACATACAGATGGCCAACAGATGAAAAGATGCTCAATGTTACTCATTATCAGAGAAATGCAAGTGAAGACCATAATGAGGTACCATGTCACATCCGTCAGAATGGCTAGAATCAAAAAGATAAGAAATATCAAGTATTGGTGTGGATGTGGAGACAAAGGAACCCTTTTGCACCGTTGGTGAGAATGCAAACTGGAGGAAAAGCTATAATGGAATATTACTCAGCCATAAAAAAGAGTAAGATCTTGCCACTTGCGACAACATGGATGGGCCTGCACAGTATTACGCTAAATTAAATAAGTCAAAGACAAATACTCTATGATCTCATTTGTTGGTAGAATCCAAAAAAATAAAAGAAATGAACAAAGAAACAAACAAAAATCCCGGTATTCAAACAGAAAGAACAAAATGGTTGTTGCTGGGGGGAGATGAGTAGCGGGATGGTAAAATAGGTAAAGAGGATGATGAGGTATGGGGTACAAACTTACAATTCTAAAATAAATAAGTCACAAAGATGAAAAGTACAGCATTGGGAATATAATTAATAATATTGTAATAACACTGGTGATAGATAGTGACTACACTTAACATGGTGAACATTAAGTAATGCACAGAATTCTTGAATCATTATACTGTATACCTGAAACTAATATGTTAATTATACTTTAATAAAAAAATTTAGAAAAAGGAAGTTTATTAAACAATTTTACTTAGAAAGTCTATTATGCATTTTTGTAGAGGATGGATTTCAAGTTATGCAGTCTAGAATGGAAGCCTATGCTGGTTTTAAAATTAGTGTGATATTATAATAATAAATATACTTTTGGGTCATTATCCAAGGTTCCTGGCACATAGAGCCAAAAACTCTTGTAATTTCCTATGTAAGAGCTATCGAGGCATTTGAGGCATCTTTTGTCATAGTATTTAGTTTTGTCCCAAGTCCTGAAATAGCTCCAGAGTGATAAAGGTGAAATAACATCTTTTGTTATTCATAACAAGCCTCTTTCAGCTACACCTGAGTTTAGATTAATGAAATGACATTTGGATGTCATTAAGGATGGGGCGCTGATTGTTAGGGGAACCAACCTTGTGATTTAAAATTCAGAACTTTCAGTCCTACGTCTCAGGCCTCCATGGAGAAGACAGGGGCTGGAGATCTACTTAACTGCTAAAGATCAATCATTTAATCAATTGTGCTTTCATAATGAGGCTGTCATAAAAATCCCTGAACTAGGGGCTCAGAAGGCTTTCAGGATTCATGCAGGTGCTGGGAAGCTGCCATACTTGGAGAGGGCATGAAAGCTGTGTGCCCCTTTCCCCATACATTAGTCTATGCGTCCCTTCTATCTGACTGTTCCGGAATTATAGCTTTTTTTTTTTTTAAAGATTTTATTTATTTATTTGACAGAGAGAGATCACAAGTAGGCAGAGAGGCAGGCAGAGGGGGGTGGGGGGAAGCAGGCTCCCTGCTGAGCAGAGAGCCCGATGTGGGGCTCGATCCCACCTGGGATCACGACCTGAGCCGAAAGCAGAGGCTTTAACCCACTGAGCCACCCAGGTTGCCTCTGGAATTATAGCTTTTTAAATAAACCAATCTGGTAAGTAAACTGTTTTCCTGCATTCTATGAGCTGCTCTGGCAAATTAATTAGACCCTGGGAGGGGGTGTGGGAATCTCTGATTTATAGCCAGTCTTTAGAAGCACAGGATAACAACCTCGACTTGTGATTCATGTCAGAAACGGGGCAAAAAGGGGGCTGTTGTGGAAATGAATCCTTACTGTATGGGATGTGAAGCTATCTTTTCCAAGTAATAGTGTCAAAACTGAACTGAACTATAGGACACTGAACTACGTGTCCAGGGAGTTGGAGAACTGCCTGCTTGGTTGGGTAAAACCCCCCCCATACACATGGTCACACAGTGTCAAAAGTACTGAGTAAAGGTGAAACAGAGTGCTTCTCCCTAAATGGGTAATATCATAATTTACTTGCAGAGAAAACCAGGGTTAACCTAGTCACTTCTGAAACATCTAAGGTGTGGAGAATTGTTGTTACTATTTAAGGTTAACTAAAGTTAATCTTAACTAAAGTAGACTGAATGTTGATTTGCATTTTTTATTCCTCTGCCATTGGATTATACATCATCCTTTGCCTATGGCCTTAGGAAGAGCAGTGTACTACATTCCTGCTCCTCGACTTCGGGCTTGATCATGTGACTCGCCTGGGCCAATGAAATATTAATGGAAGTAACATGAACAGAATTTGAAATGTGCTTAGATAGTTGGACTTGACTTTACACATTTCTTTGGTTGCCATGAAACCATGTACTTGGTGGACTCTTGGTTCTAGAAGAGAGCATACAGAACAAAACACGGACTCTGCAATTTTGAGTTCAGCCCAGAATGGCCGAACTCCAACTGACGTGTAGGTGCAGGAGAAAGAAAGACATGTTGCTAGAAATACATGCTGGGTAGTTTTTGATGAACATTACTGTGACAGTAGCTGGGTTTCCACATGTATATGGTCATTAGTCAAAACCATTAGTTAAATGTAATGGTTTTGTCAGTAGTTCTCAGGGTGTTCCCTAAAATGGGGCATTAGAAAAGTATTATTCTAAAGGAAGTCTTTTAACTTAAAATTTTCTGTTCTGTTCAGAAGACTAGGTTTAATTATATACTAAAATAACATGTAACAATTTGCCTTATAATCTGTCAATAACATCTAGTATAAAACATATAAAATAGAGTACCAACCTGGTATTTATCTAAGAAGGAGAGATCTGTGGTTTCATCTAAAGGAACAGAAGATGATGTGACATGAACGTATGGATTTAGTTCTGCAATATGGTGAAGTACAGCTTCAGCCCTAAAAAATAAATAAATAAATAAACAAACAAACAAATAAATAAAGAAAGAAAGAAAAGACTTTTACTATTCTTTCCTTCAATATACCCAATCTCTCATGCTTGGACACTTCGACAACATCAAAGAAACCTGAATGTTAGAAAATTTCAGTGGAAATTTATAAGACTTTTATAGATAACTATACAATCTTGAGATGTAGCATACTGTCATATTCCATAGTAAACCATATTAGTCTCAAAGTATACCCCTATGGTTCCATACTAAGTCTTTTAATAATAAAGACCCTTAACAATCATAAATTCATTTCTAGGTAGCAATATGAATATCTTAAAAATTTCACAAATATAAATAATTATGTAAGTATATGTTAACACTTATTTTACTATGGTGATGTGAATTTATGGTGATGAGTCAAACAACTCTGAATGAACTAGTGCACTGGACACAGAAAATATTCTAAGTAATTGCAAGAGTAAAAAAAAAATCCTACAATAATATATCAAAATATTCTATCTTCACCTGTTTCTCATATTAACAACATCATCTTCACAGAGAAAGAAGTTCGTTCCTAGATCCCACATTTGGCATTTTTCTGTATCATGAATGGTAAGTGCCTTTGAAAAGAGAAAAATCTCTGTTAAAGTCAGGAATAAGACAACTATCTCCAATACCTTTTATACTGTATCAGAATTATCCTGTGTAATAAACAATACAAAGTAATTAAAAGCTTCAGAATTGGGAAGCATACAAAGTTGGATTCATTCACACAGAGTATAACCATATACACCTGGAAATCCAGGAAAATTAAAGGAAAAACTACTTTAAGCCATAAGAGAATTTTAATTTAGGAAAGTAACATACTATATTAATCAAAATACAAAAAAATCAAAAGAACTCACAAAAGCAAACAATTTCAAATGCTCTGTATTCAAAGTAAGAGAGACAATTGGCTAATTGGAAAGAACATTTTTAACTTACATTAGAGATCTTATGGAAAAAGGGACAAGGTGTAAGAACATGGGGTATACTGAAAAAGAAATGCATATGGCCTTTTATTAAAGTATTTAAGCAGGTTCAACCCTGCTCAAGAATGAAATTCCTTTTCTCATGCATCAGAATGTATAAATCCAAAAGTTCGACAATATACTGTATTGGTGAATGAGGTGATCAGGCATTCTCATATATTATTGGCGGGAATATAGAATGGCCAATGGGAAATAATTTGGCAATCTCTAGCAAAAGTGTGCTTTTATTTGATACAGCAATCCCACTTTTAAAAATCTATCACAAAGACACACTGGGAAAGATACAAAAAAGACACATGTGCAAGAGTATTAACTGTAGCATTATTTGTAATAGAAAAAGCCTGAAGACAACAAAAATGTCCAATAAGGAATTGTGTAATAATATATGATAATCCATACAATGTATCCCATGCAGCTATAAAAAAAAGAATGAAATTTATATATTTAGCATTAGGGAGTAATCCCAGGATATGTTAAGTGATAAGGAGCAAGGTGGAGGCAAGTATGACACTTTATCTAAGAAAGGCAAGTGGGGATAAATATGTATACACATGCATATACAGATTTGCATATTTGTATGTATGCATTTGCTTATATTTAAAAACATGAAAAAAAGGCGGGCAACCTAATAAGGGAAGGAGGGAATTAGATAAGAGAGAAAGTAGATTAACCTGAATAAACCTTGCTTTATAATTTGTCTTTTTTTTTTTTTTTTAAAGAGAGAGAGAATACGAGCATGTGGCAGGGGAGGGGGTATGTAAAAGGAGAAGGAAAGAGAATCTTAAGCAGGCTCCATGCCCAGCACAGAGCCCAAGGTGGGACTTAATTTCATAACCCTGAGATCATGACCTGAGCCAAAATCAAGAGCTGGACATTTAACCCGACTGAGTCACGCAGGTGCCACTGTAATTTCCACTTTGAATTAGGTATGTCTTATAATAGTAAAAGTTAAATTTAAAAAAGTGATCCCTAAAAATCCACTACTACTGCTTTCTAAAAAGTAGTTAATTTGCCTGCCAAATCTGGATGGGATTTTTCCTAAGGATAAAAAAGAAAATCATTAAAGTAAGTTCAATAATTATATTGTTATTAACAATACTTAAACTGTTAACCTAAAGTTATGTCATAAATAGGTATAATACAACATAGGATAAAGCAAATACATAATTAGGTCCCTGTCATTAAGACTCAAACCCTCAGAGTAAGAGAAGAGATACAAATACAAAATCACAAAATTAAAGAGGTAGATATGGCTATCATCCTAAACTTGAAACTCAGAAATTTCAGTGTTGACTCATGATGAATTTTCTAGCTCTGTCCACTGAAAAGTCTTTACCATCAGTGACAAAGGCTACTAGGGTTGTATCTGAAGGACTCCAGAACTTGATGAAGATCCCAATAAGCCAAGATGAAACAATTTGAGCATCAACGAGAATAACAACTACACTGATCAAAACAAATTATACATGTTTAAATCCATGTTTATCATGATGTTCACACACATGCCACATAAGTTCACTAGTCAGTGTTGGGGGATGAAAGGAAACTAATGAATGATTTTGAAACCTGGTAAGTGAGGGGTGAAAAAAAATCAAGTATTTATTCTGCCTTTTATTTTTGTTTTTTTTTTTTTTTTTAAGATTTTATTTATTTATTTGACAGACAGGGATCACAATTAGGCAGAGAGGCAGGCAGAGAGAGAGAGAGAGGAGGAAGCAGGCTCCCTGCTAAGCAGAGAGCCCGATTCGGGGCTTAATCCCAGGATCCTGGGATCGTGACCTGAGCCGAAGGCAGAGGCTTTAACCCACTGAGCCACCCAGGTGCCCCTATTCTGCCTTTTAAACATGTACAAACTACACTTTAGTGAAACTAAATATGTGATAAATGGAAAATAGTTTAAACTATTATTCCAGCTAATAAATCAAAAAGAAATGACAGAATTAGAATGTCATTAGCCCTAATGAAATAATGTATTTAGGCAATGATCATTAATCGCTAGTAACAACCAGAAAAATAAGGCCAATAGATTATGATTTTCTCCTGATGAGAAAACAAAATTATCTGTGAAGCAATAAAAAGCCAAAAAAAACCAAATCTTGAATTTGAATCTTTGGATAGACCTTACCAGTTTACAGGAAATACAAGGGCAGATGTGTATGTGATAAATGACCTGGTTTCATTTACGAGTACACTGTAAGGGAAAAAATCAGGGAAGGGCAATCTCTACATTGAAAGTTCAGTACAAGTTCAGTACATGGACTTGACTTGGATCCTGATTAGAACAAAACAAATAAAATTTTCATAAGACAAGTGGGAAAATTAGAACTCTAACTAGATATTTGATGACTGAGGTAGGCAGGCTGTAAGACAGCCTTAATGGCTCCCAATTCCTGTTATTCAGGTCTTCATGTAATTCCCTTTCCTAACATTCATAAACTAGTGAATTGCTTTTAGCAAACAAGCATAGATAATGGAATGTCACCTCTGAAATTAGGTTACAAAAGACTGTGATTTGTTTTGCTAGGACACTCCCTTTCTTGTCTTCTTGCTAGCTTACTCTGATGAAGCAAACTGCCATATTGCGAGCTGTCCTATGGAAAGGGTCACATTTCAAGAATTGAGGGCAACCTCCAACCAAGAGCCAGCAAGGAACTAAAGTGAGAATGTGAAGCGGAACCACCCTGCCACTGAATCTTGTCAATCACTATGTGAAGGAGCTTGGAAGCAGATTCTTTTCCTAGCCTGAAGATGACTGCAGCCCTGCCAATATCGTAATTGGAGCCTCATGAGAGATCCCCAAAGAGACGAACCAGCTAAGTTGCTCCCTGATAAGTGCTAAGCTGCTAACCAGCTAAGCTGCTCCCTGATAAGTTCAGTTGCTAAGTTTTGGGGTAATTTGTTTCCAGCAATAGCTAACTAAGACAATGCTATTAAGGAATTGGTTACATTTTTAGGTGTGAAAATGGTATTGTGGTTATGCTTTCACAAGGCACCCTTATCATTTAGAGATATATATTAATATATTTAAGAATGCTATAGTAGGGTGTCTGAGGTTCCTTAAAAATAGTTTCAGGGGTAGAATTTAGTGATTCATCAGTTGCAAATAAGCCCCAGTGCTCATTACATCAAAGCCCTCCTTAATGCTAATACCCAGTTATCCCCTCCCTCCCACCGCCCCCCTCCTGCAACCCTCAGTCTTTTTCATTGGATTCAGGGTCTCTTATGGTTTGTATCTTCCTCAATAAAATAATAAATTATTTTATTTTTCCTTCCCTTCCCCTATATGGATGTTTGAGTTTTATATCAAAATAATTTGGGGGGACACCTGGGTGGTTGAGTGGGTTAAGCCTCTGCCTTCGGCTCAGGTCATGGTCCCGGGGTCCTGGGATCGAGCCCCGCGTCAGGCTCTCTGCTCGGCAGGGAGCCTGCTTTCCTTCCTCTCTCTCTGCCTCTTTGTGACCTCTCTCTGTCAAATAAATAAATAAAAATCTCTATTTAAAAAAAAAAAATTTGGTGGCTTGGGGACAGTGGGGAATGGGAAAGAGATAATATGGAACAAATTTGTCTATGAGCAAGTAACTGAAGTTGCATGATGGGTACATGGGGTTTTGTTTAGATTAGTCTCATAAAATTTTTAAACTTTCTGTAATAGTTTTTTTTAAAAAGAGGAAAATACAGAATTAAAACAATTTTGCTACTAAATGAAGCAGCAGCAATAATTAGGCCAAAGTGTAAAAATGATTGCCACTAATGATGAGCAAAAAAAAAAAAAAAGTTTACAACAAACAACTACCATAACCAAGGACGTTTATTCACTTACCTTAATTCCGGCAAGAACAAGATTCTTTGCTATGAAGGAGAAAGAAAAATAGCTTAATATTAGGAATGTATATTAGATCATTTGGATGGAGCTTGGTCACATCTTTGGATAATTTTAACTTTTTTAGTACCTAAAAAATACTAGTTCCTTAGAAAATGCAGACAAACCAAAAGGAAAAAGTTGAATTTTCTATAATCATACCACACTGAGGTATATATACACTAAAGTTTTACTGTATTATTTTAGACAGGTTGTTATAAATATGTATGTGCTCTATCATAATGAATTAAAGATACAGAAATGAGAATTAATGGCTATTAACATCACAAAGAAAAGCAAAAGCGTCATTACCAGTTCTTTGTGGAAGAATATAATAGTATTATGAGGGGCGCCTGGGTGGCTGAGTGGGTTAAAGCCTCTGCCTTCGGCTCGGGTCATGATCTCAGGGTCCTGGGATCGAGCCCCACATTGGGCTCTCTGCTTAGTGGGGAACCTGCTTCCCCGCCCCCCTGCCTGCCTCTGCCTACTTGTGATCTCTGTCTGTCAAATAAGTAAATATAATCTTTAAAAAAAACAGTATTATGAAATAGTGTTGTCAACGGGCACTTGGGTGGCTCAGTTGGTTAAGTGTCTGCCTTTGACTCAGGTCATGATCCTAGAGTCCTGGGATTGAGCCCCAGGTCAGGTTCCCTGTACAGCAGAGAATCTGCTTCTCCCTCTGCTCCTTCCCCTTGCTCCTGCTTACTCTCTTTAATAAATAAGTAAATCTTAAAAAAAGAGAGAAAGAGAGAGAGAGAGAGAAAAGAAAACATACCCAAAAAGACCCAAAACTGAATCTTCTCAAGGTTTTGGATCTAATTTCCTTTATAGGAAACAATACATACAAGGGGAAAATTCTTTTAACTTATGTTGCTCGAGGTGTCATATAAAGTTATATGTAAAAATACTACTTACCAATTTCCAAACCAAGACCACCCATACCACTTAAGAAAACATGGGACTTGGCCATCTTCTGCATTGCTGTGTCTCCAAGAACGTACCTCTGTCGACTATAGGTAAAACAATAAAAAACAATAAATTATTTCACCAAAACTACATATCCTTTAAAGATGTTTGTAAATGAACAGCATAGCAACTAGATCCTGCCACAGACATGGTTTGGATCACAGTATTTGATATTTCTAAATTAACTGCCAAATATATGACATATTTTGAAAAAAACTAAAGATCTGGCCCATCTTCTCTCATAGCAACAAACAGATGGAGTTGTGTTGTCCTGTTTAGACAGGGACGACTATGTGCTCTAGATTTGACGTAGTCCCCATTTTGCTCCCTTCATTTATTACCTCAGGGGCCACTACAGGCATCTGAGTATGTTATCTACCCTGTAGACCTTTCACTATAAATGGGATTTCTGAGCCAAAGATTTGGTTTCCTTCTTGGAGTTTAGGTGACATACAGCAGTTTTCTAATGTAATTTTATTTATTTTTATAAGTAATTATCTACACCCAACATTGGGCTCAAACTCCTGACCTCAAGATTAAGAGTCACATTCTTTATCAACTGAGCCAGCCAGGTGCCCCCAAACATTACTTTAAATACAAATGCTGATAAAGTATATAAGGGATCTCATTAAGCCATCCATATTAATAACCATAAGGTAGCCTCAGAATAGGTACTTTAAAAAATACATACTGGCTATTTTAAAAAGTCAGATACAGTAATAAGGGCAATAGAAAATTGACTTGAAAGAAGAGTGAAAAACTTGATGCTGTATCAAGTTTTTGAAGATAATGGACATTCCAATGGATTCTTACAACAATCACTGAAAGATGAGTTAGGTACAAGTAAGTGAATCCCTTGGTTTACAAGTACTTTTTTTGGGAATTCATAATATACATGCCGGTTTAATGTATGTTTGTTTAGTATATAGATGTTTATTTATTTATTAAAAGATTTTATTTATTTATTTGACAGAGATCACAAGTAGGCAGAGACGCAGGCAGAGAGAGAGGAGGAAGCAGGCTCCCTGCTGAGCAGAGAGCCCGATGCGGGACTCGATCCCAAGACCCTGAGATCATCACCTTAGCCGAAGGCAGAGGCTTAACCCACTGAGCCACCCAGGCGCCCCTAGATGTTTATTTAATTTCTGTATTTCAGCTATTTATATTCAATTTAAAAGCCTGAAAACGGATTTCCTGTCTAGTAAGAACAAACTTTATAAACATCATTTATATGTTATTTCCTTCCTTATTCCTTTATTTATTTATTTATCTGATGCAGTAAGAGAGAGAGAAAACAAGCAGGGGGAGTGGCAGAGGGAAAAGGAGGCTCCCCAATGAGCAGGGAGCCCAATGTGGGCTCTGGGATCAGACCTGGGCCCAAAGCAGGTGCTTACACAACTGAGCCACCCAGGCACCCCTCCTTCCTTATTCCTGCAAAATAAAACTTAGACTTTTCTTTTTAAGTCAGTATTAACCATTTCTGTTTCAGAAAGCCAAACCAATCACTTTTTCATCAAATACTTGCTGATTATCTACTATGATATGTATGGAATTGTGTATGATACAGTCTTGCCACTCTTATTTGTGTAATTCTAGGCAATATATTTAAGTATTGTCTGTTTTGGAACTTTATATAAATGGGATCATTTTGAATATTCTGTGCCATGCCTCTTTTGAATGATATTGTATTTATGAGATTTACTTATTATCAGTGCACATGGCTACTGATTTTCAGTTTTATTTTATTGTATTGTACTAATCTACTGCAATAACATAATTTATTCTATAGTTTTGTGGAATGACTTTTTTTTTAAGTTTATTTATTTACTTAGTAATCTCTATTCCCAATGTGGTCCTCAGACTTAAAACCCTGAGATAAAGAGTCACATACTCTCCTGGCTGAGCCAGCCAGGCACCCCTGTTATTCTATATTTTTGGACAGTTACTTATAGTGAGACTATCAGCATTCTTAGATATGTCTAGTGATACACATGTGTACACAGCCATTTCTACAGAGATACAGACAGACAGACAGATATCATTATATATCTAGGAGAGGAAATGCAGGGATAACTTTATTAGATAATGCCATACTGTTTATCTGAAGTGTACCAAACAACTCTCCTCCTGCAGTGTATCAAAGTCCCTGTAGTTTCACATCCTTAACATGTAGGAAAAAGTTAACAGTAGATCTGATCATTAGCCTATTGACAAGGCTAGCCCTTGGCTGGTGTCTTCTATTTTATTTTGTCCTAATTTCCTGAAATAAAAACTTATTAGTTTTTAGGTTTTCTTTTCTAAAATACACACGTAAAACTTGAACTGATCTTAAACAGCATCCCAAGTTTTGACACATAATACTTCCTTATTTTCCACTTTTAATTACGATTCTTTTCTAACTTTTGGGTTAATGTGAAGTGTATTTTAAACTTGTAATTTCATGGGGAATATTCTAGCTACCTTTGTGTTAAGTTCTAGCCTAAATGCATTGTGAATAGATATCACAATCCTATATGATCTCATTTTTTAGTATTTGAAATCCTGCAAATTTTGCAAATGTGCTCTTGAACAGAATGTACTCAACAACTGGTCACGATACAACATTCTTTATATACACTGTTACATTAATTTTAATATCCCTGTTGATGAATTCTATTCCCATTCTGATTTTTTTTGCCTGCTTGTTCTCTTGATTACTAAAAACACTTAAACTCCTCCTCCAATATAACAGTAAATTTGTCTATTCTTGTATATTAGTACCTCAACAGTGCTGACATGTAAGCAAACTGCTAACACTGAGTATTTATTCTGCACCACATTGTTTTAGGTTTTCACTTGTATTAACTTATTTAATCCTCACTAAATTCTACAAGTTCTATTATTTTTCCATTTTTACAGATAGGAAAACTTGAGCAGAGAGAAATTAATTAATTTACAAACAGTGGAAATAAGACTCAATTCAAGCAGTCTGGTCTTAGCATCCATACTTTACCTTTTGTTTTTTTTTTTTTTAATTTTATTTATTTATTTGAGAGAGAGAGAGAGCACAAGCAGGGGGAGTCGAAGAGGGAGAAACAGGCTCCCTGCTGTAAAGGGAGGCGGATGTGGACTTGATCACAAGACACTGGGATCATCCACTCTCACCCACTCTGCTACAGTGTAGATTAAGAAAGTCAAATCATTCCAATAAGGTTTACTGGAGGAATAATTAAAAAAAAAAAATCAGTTCCCTAACTCTTCCTAATCCAGATTTGTATACATCAAAGGCAACCACTCTCAATTCTTTAAGTTGTGTCTTCTAAAAAAGTTAGCCCCCTTTTTTCCCCAGTAATATGTTTACACTTTTATTTCATAGTCTTCAGTTTTATATATAGCCTATTAACTTTCTACTAACACGAATAATATTTTTGAAATACAAATCTGGTCAAATCATTCTTCTGCTTTAAAAACTTGAATGGTTTCCTATTTCCCTTATGATAAAGTCTAGATTGTGACAGTAGTCACAAGGCTGTTCATAAGCTAGTCTCTGCTTGTCTCTCTGGTCTCATCTTTTGTCACTCCTCCATCAAACTCCATGTTCTAGGTGGGCTAAAGGTTTTCAGTTCTCCAAACGTGGTATGTTGTCTTTGGCCATGAGACATTTTTTTCTGGAGTATCCCTCTCCCTCAATATTTTCTGCCTGAAAAACTTCTGCTTATCCTCCAGTCTTGGCTTATATATTACTTTCCCTCTTGACATGTCTCCAGACACCTAAATTTACTCAAGACAGTGCTGGATCATCTTTTATGTGCATTCATAACATCCTACATTCCAGCTATTACAACATTAATCACAGTGTATTTTGCTACTTGTCTACTATTCCTAGGAGACTGCAGATTCCTTAAGGCAGGGCCTTTCCTTTATTTACTACTGTATTCTCAGCGGATTAACAGGGCCTGGCACATTATAAACACACACAAAAACAATTTGTTAAAAATTGGCACATAAGAACAAAAACATGTTTACGTTCTACCTGGCAGAGGACTTGAGTCCTTTTTCTCCTATTCAGAGTCAGAGGAACTAGGTTAAAAAAACGTTTTTCATCTCAGACTTGTTCCCATGAATTATTTTGAAGATTACTTCAGTAAATAATGAATAGCCATGACACAAATTTGGTTATAAATGACAAAGAACTTACAGACAAAAGGATAAAACAAAGATAAATGAATCAAAGTTTTCCAAAGAATCATAAAATCTCAGACAGATTCTCAGCAGCTACCTAAATTATCTACCTTTTTAATGTCTGACCACCAAGGGGAAGGGTACTAAGTACCTACTTTGTGTTAGGCAATGTCAGGTACTTTGAAATTGACACACTTAAATCCTACAAAGTTCATTTTGTTAGTAAGTAGTAGAGATGGGATTTAAAGAGCCTAGACTGTAACCTCAAGTCCAGCACTATTTTATTACAGTTTACTCTATTAAGCGGATACTCAAAATATTAGTGGAGTATTCAGTGGAAAGAAATTACCAAGTTATCTACTCTGCTTTTAGAGAGCCCTATTCATTAAAGATTCTCTCTTTCATGAAAGTGTGGTATCTCCCTACAGTTTTCACCCACTAGTCCTAATTTTACCTCCTTGGGACCATAGAAAATTGTCTAATCTCTCTTCAATGTGACAGCCCTCCAAACATTTGAAGATGGTATTCAGGTTCCAGAATCTTCTTTCTCCAGACTAAATATCTCCAGTTCCTTAAACATTCCAAACATAACATCATTTTGAGGCCCCTCAACACACTAATCACTTTCTTCTGGATGGATTTCAATTATTTTTGTCATGTACTCATAAATTCATTAAAATATCTATCTCTAACCAGGCACTGGCACTCTGTGGAGACCTTAACAACAACATCAAATGGGTACTATGAGGATTAAATTAAGTAAGAAAAAATATATGGAATACTTAGCAGAATGCCTGTGACATGTTATTGACAGAGAAAGATAAATAATCAAATAATTCTTTATCAAGTACTATATACAAAAGTACTAGAAACTAAGGGAATCTGAAATACAGAACAGGGAGTAATTATCTCTATCATTGGAGATCATGGAAAGCTTCACAAATGAGTTTCATCCAACTCAAACTCTGAAGACTTAATAGGAGTTAAAAAATAATCAAAAAAGGAAAAGCATTCTGTAACAGGAAAAAGAAAATCATCGAAAAGAAAGGCATGTAAGAGATACATAATAAATATAATAATATGTTTACATCTAGTCATGGTGAATTAACAGGCCAGATTTATCCTCTGCCTACCTTAAACAATTGGAAACTGGACAATATAAATAAACAACAGACTTCTGACACAGAGAATAGGCATCTCAGGACAGTAATCTCGAAAAAAAAACAAATGAGGTGAACCCTTTATGAATGCACTAGCTACTTCCTTTTCAGACTGCAGTGGAGAAGGAGAGCCCAAATAGAATTTGGTGGTCTCCCTGAATTGAAGAGATAGGGCTGTGAATTCAAGAATGCTAAAATTTGAAAGCAGAGAGATGCACAGATAGAGCACCAGAGATTTGTAAGGGTTCTTCTTGAGTCTTTAGCTGAATAAGATCAGCAAGTGCATATGAAGAAACAACATCAAGCTGGGGAAAGAACAACCTGAGAGGGGCTGGTGAAACAATGATGGTTATTTAAATAGGGCCAGAAATAGTCTGTGTTCCTCTCCACCCAAGTGGAAAATGTGAATACTCAGAAGGATATATCGATAGTGGGCAAAAAATTAGCCTCAGACTTAGGTCTCCTCTAATCTTGCCTAACAAAGCTTAAAAAGCAAACTTTGAAAAAACTAAAACTGTTTTCAAGTGATTTAACTGGGTCTCTCAACAAAGCTTAAGAATTTAGAGGAATTCAAAATGATGCAGTACCCAAAAAGGTAAAAAAAGATAAAAATTCACAATTGCGGACA
Organism: Mustela nivalis; assembly: GCF_964662115.1. Lineage (NCBI taxonomy): Eukaryota > Metazoa > Chordata > Mammalia > Carnivora > Mustelidae > Mustela > Mustela nivalis. The sequence continues at coordinate 12,821,265 of NC_139023.1, read as the reverse complement.
TATATGAAAAAGGTTTTCAAAAAGGTAGAGAGATAAAATTTATAATGAACAGAAAAATTCACAATAGAACAGACTTAGGAATGATACAGATAACAGAATTTATAGACAAATATGTTGAAATAATTATAAATATAATCATAATTATAAATATAATCCATATGCTCAAGAAGGTAGAGGGAAGCATGAGCAGCAAAACTTCTAAAGATAAAAGCCATAATATCTAAGATAAAAAAAAATACTGGATGGAATTAATAGACTCAACTCTGCAGAAGTGAACTTGAAGATACAGGAACAGAAGCCTTCCAAAATTAAACACAGAGATTGACTAAAACCCCAAAAAGCCCAGAGCATAAATGAGTTGTGGAACAACAATTAGAGTCCTTGAAAGAGATTGGAGAAAAAGAGAGATAAAAATATATTTAAAGGTCTAATGGCTAGAATTTTTCCAGGAACACAATCAACTCACACACCATAATGTGAACAAATCCAAGAATAAGAAATATGAAGGGAACTATACCAAGGCATATTGTAATTGTTTAAACCAGGATAAAGAGATAGTATTAAAAGCAATCAGAGAAAATAGGGCACATTATTCACCTAAGAAAAGATAAGAATGACAGCTGACTTTCTTCCAGGAAGTACTACAGATCAGTAATAGTGGCCCAGCATTTTAAAAGCACTGAAGGGAAAAAACTGTCAATGTGGAATTCTATACTCAATTTCAAAAAAGAAAGTAAAGAGTTTTTTAGACATACAAAAACTGAAAGAATTCATTGCTGACGGACCTTCACAATAAGAAATGTTACACTGAATCTTCAGGGAGATGAAAAATGATACTAGGTAGAAATCTTAACTTGCACAAAGGAATAGAGAATACCAGAAATGACAAATATGTGAATAAATACAAAACACTTTCTTGTTATTTAAAAATTCTCTTTTAAAGACAGTTGACTATTTAAGCCCAGAACAATAACGAATTACAAATTTGTAACATATACAGCAGTAAAATGTAAGACAACAATAAATGAAATCCTGGGACAGGAGCAATAGAAGTATATTGTTGTAATATCCCTATAACATATACGAAGTGACAAATTATTTTAATATATTAACAATATATGGTACATACCATAAAACAATCACAAAACAAGGCAGAAGTATAGTAATATGCCAACAAAGGAGATGAAATATAATGATAAAAAATGCTCTACTATTAAAAAAAACACAGAAAAAAATGGAAAACTAGTAAGAAATGACAATTAGAAAGAAAAATCAGGGTTTCACATTTAATGTAAATGGTCTAAACACTCCAATTAAAAGGCAAAGATTCTTAGCCTGAAGAAAAAGAAAAACCCAACTATATTCTATTTATAAGTAGCCAAATTTAAATACACAAGTAGGAATAAATGAGTATAAAAAGATAAACCATGCTACCAATAACCAAGAGAAAACTGGTTGAGTTTTAATAGAGTGGCTCTATTAATATCAGACAAATAGATTTCAGAACCAAGAAAACTACCAGGATAAAGAGGGCCATATCAAAATGATAAAGGATCAATACATCTTGAGGACACAACAATTCTAAAAGTTTATGCATTAATAACAGAGGCTCAAACTATACAAAGCAAAAACTGATAGAACTGAAAAGAGAAACGTTCAAATACAAAATGAAAGACAATATGCCTTTCTCAATTGGTATAAAGAGTGGCAGAAAATCAGTTATGATCTAGAATATCCGAAAAACACTATCAATCAATTTGACATTGAAATGACAATCCAGTAAACAACAGAACACACATTCTTTTCAAATGCACATAGAACAATGGCAAGATAACCCATATTCTACAGCAAAACACTAAAAAAAAAAGCTGTCATGCAAAGCTTATCTACAGATACCAACAAACTGAATTAGAGATTAACAACAGCAAGGTCTCTAAAAAAATCTCTCAGTACCTGGAAACCAAATAATACACTTCTAAATGACCTACAAGGGGAGATGGAGAGGAGAAGGGAATTGAGGGAAATTGGAAGGGGAGATGAACCATGAGAGACTATGGACTCTGAAAAACAATCTGAGGGTTTTGAAGGGGGAGAGGGTGGGAGGTTGGGGGAACCAGGTGGTGGGTATTAGAGAGGGCACAGATTGCATGGAGCACTGGGCGTGGTGCAAAAACAATGAATATTGTTACGCTGAAAAGAAATTAAAAAAAAAAAAAAAAAGACCTACAAGTTAAAAAAAAAAAAAAGATTATAGCTTTCTGAACTAAATGAAAATGGAGACATATCTGTGAGACACATACAATGCAGTGTTTAGAGGGACATTTTTAGCATGAAATGGACATATTACTAAAGAATAAAGGTCTCAAAAATTGATTATCTCAACTTTCACTTTAAGAAATTAGAAAAAGAACATCACACCAGCAACAGAAAGGATAAAAAGTATTATGATCATTTCAATAGATGTAGAACAAGCATCTCGCAAAGTATAATAGCCATTCATGATTAAAACCCTCAACAAAGTAGGTTTAGAGGGGTACATATCTCAACATAATAGAGATCTTATCTGAAAAATCCACAGTGAACATCATATATGATGCGAAAACACTGAGAGCTTTTCCCCTAAGGTCAGGAATAAGACAAAGATGTCCATTCTCACCACTTTTATTCAAACACAGTACTAAAAGTGCTAGCCACAGCAATCAAAGAAGTATGAAGTAAAGAAGTAAGAAGTAAAACTTCAACTATTTGCAGATGATATGATACTATATATAGAAAACACTGAAGACTCCACCAAAACACTAGAACTAATATATGAATTCGGTAAAGTTCCAGGATACAAAATCAACATACAGAAATTGCTGCATTTCTATACACTAATAATCAAGCAGCAAAAAGAGAAATTAAGAAAAAAATCCCATTTACAATTGCAACAAGAATAATAAAACATCGAGGAACAAACTCAACCAAAGAAGTGAAAGACCTGTAAACTGACAAGTATAAAACACTGATGTAATAAACTGAAATTAAAGACATTTCATGCTCATGAACTGAAAGAACAAATACTATTAAAATGTCTATACTACTAAAGCAATCTACAGATTTAGAGTCCCTATCAAAATACCAACAGCATTTCTCACAGAACTACAACAAGCAATTCTAAAATTTGTATGGAACCACAAAAGATCCTCAATAGCCAAAGCAATCTTGAAAAGAAAATCAAAACTGGAGGTATCACAACCAGACTTCAAGTTATATTAAAAAGCTGTAGTAATCAAAACTATATGGCATTGGCACAAAAATTAAAACAGAAAAGAAAGCCTAGAAATGAACTCATAATTATATGGTCAATTAATTTTCAACAAAGGAGACAAGAATATCCAATGAAAAAAAGTCTCTTCAACAAATGGTGTTGGGAAAACTGGACAGCAACATGCAAAAGAATGAAACTGGACCACTTTCTAATACCAAACACAAAAATAAATTCAAAATGGATAAAAGACCTAAATGTGAAACCTGAAACCATAAAAATCCTAGAAGAGAGTACAGGCAATAATGTCTTCTTTGACACTGGCCATAGGAACATTTTTCCAGATATGTTTCCCAAGGCAAGGGATATAAAAGCAAACATAAACTATTGGAACTACAACAAAAAGCTTCTGCACAGTGAAGAAAATAGTCAACGAAACTAAAAAGCAACCTACTGAGTGGGACAAAATTATTTGTAAATGACATATCTAATAAAAGGCTGGTATAAAAAAATACATAAAGAACTTATAAAACTCAACACCCCAAAACCCTCAAATACTCCAATTTAAAAATGGGCAGAGGACATGAACAAACTTTTCTCCAAAGACAACATAAAGATGGTTGACACATGAAAAGATACTTAACATCACTCATCATCAGGGAAGTGCAAACCAACCACAATGAGATATCACCTGTCAGAATAGCTAAAATCAAAAACACAGGAAACAACAGATGTTGGTGAGGATGTGGAGAAAAAGGAACCCTCATGCACTGTTTGTGGGAATGCAAGTTGGTGCAACCACTGTGGAAAACAGTATGGAGGTTCCTTAGAAAGCTAAAAATATAACTGTTCTACTATTCACTAATCAAACTACTGTTTACCCAAAAAATACAAAACACTAATTCATCACTAATTCATCATTCATCACGCACCTCTGTTTCTTGCAGCATTATTTACTATAGGCAAATTATGGAAGTAGCCTAATTGTTCATTTATAGATGAATGGATAAAGAAGATGTGGTACATATATAAAATGGGGTACCATTCAGCCACAAAAAAGAATGAAATCATGATATTTCCTACAACATGGATGAAGCGAGAGAGTATAAGGTCAAGCAGAGTAAGACAGAACAGCAAACATTGTATGACTTCACTTATGTGGAATTTTAGAAATAAAAAATTTAAAGAAAAAAAATAGAGACAAAGAAATAGACTATAGAGAACAAACTGATGGTTACCAAAGGGAGGGTCTGTGGCGGGGAGGGAATAGGTGAAAAAGGTGATAGCGATTAAAGAGTATACTTAACCAGATAAGCACTGAATAATGTATACAATTGCTGAATCATCGTACTTTACACCTGAAACTAATATAATACTGTATGTTAATTATACTGGAATTTAAATAAAAAACTTAACTAAAAAAGAAATTAGAAAAAGAAAAGCAAATTAATATCAAAGTCAACCAAAGAAAAATCCCAAAAAGAACAGAAATCACAGAGATACAAAACAGAAAAATAATATGGAAAATCAATTAAACTAAAAGCTGGTTCTTTGAGAATAAAATAAAATCAATAAACCTCTAGCCAGAATGATCAGGAAAAAAAAATGATCAGTAATAGAAATGAGTGAAGGAACATCATTTCAGATTCTATAGACATTAAAAAGGGTATTCACAGAAAATTAAAAACAATTTTATGCCTCTAAATTCAACCACTGAGATACAAACATATTCTCCAAAAAAGACAAACTCTCAAAGCTCACTCAAAAAAGAAAGGCAGCTGATTCTTAAACAATGTTAGGGTTAGGGACTGGTACCAACCCTCCACACAGTCAAAACCCTGTGCACACCTTCTGACTCACAAAAACTTAACTAGTAATAGCCTATTGTAGACTGGAAGCTTTACCAGTAACAAAAACAGTCAATTAACATGTTTTGTATGTTCTGTGTACTGGATACCATATTCTTATAATGAAGTAAGCTACAGGAAATGTTATTTAAAAAATCATACAATGAAAATACATTTACAGTACTGTAAATTATCATCTGTTTATAAGATGAATCACCTGTCAGTACCTATATCAATGTTGTCTTATTGTCTTACATGATACAAAACACTGTAGATGTTATATGTATTATTATTATTTGTCATCAAAAATAAAAAGATAACGTGAAAACAAGCCATATTTATTTATAGGTTTAACGATCCATACTAAAAACAAAGCAGCAGCAATAGGATTGCTTTTGGTAGCCTAGCAAAAACAATTCAATTGCTTCATGGTAGCGTAGCTTACATACTAATGAGTAAATCCTTACAAAATTTTTATGGCATATATTACTGTAGCCATACATCTAGACAGTACTGGAAACATCATTACATTTTCTAAAAAACCCACTTACTTGTAATTAGAAAGCTGATAAGCAGTTTCTCAATGATGAGAGAAAGGGGGTCATACTGTAGAGTAATGCAATTCTTTGAAAGCAAAGATATGAAACACTAAGATATTAATTTTGTATTACATATTCATCTTAGGCCTATTTAAGGACAGGCTATCCACTTCTATTAGTTTTGCATATGATGTTCTACACAATGAATACTTGATGTCATGATACAAAAATGTCTCATACAGTTCCCTCTGTACAGTTATTAGTTTTTCATATGAAGATACATATACAACTATCAGCTTATTAACCGTGCAGCAGTTTGATCATTTACTACTCATTAAGTGGAAACAGATCATAAGGGTCTTCATTCTCATTGTCTTACTGAACAGGAGGAGAAGGAAGAAGAGGGGTAGTCTTGCTGTCTCAGGGTAGCAAAGGTGGAAAAAGTAGAGGGGGAAGGGTAGGCAGGAGATACAAGCACATTCAGTGTAGCTTTATGGAAATACATCATGATCTGTTTTTTGCTTTTTCATTTCTCTAAATGTGTTTTGATATGGTACCAATCCTTCTCCTACAATTTGCTTTAGTTTCAGTGCTGGTATCCCAGAAGGGTCTGTGTCATGAAAAAAGTCAAACACAGTCTTGAATAATCAAAACTCTTCTGCCAGATTGTCAAATGTCAATTTGTTTTCTGGCAGTGTTTCTTCTACATCTTCTTCCACATCGCTTGGCACTGTTTTGGAAGTACTAATTTCCATCAAGTCATTTTCTGTTAATTCCTCTGGTATGGTGTCTATTAACTCTTGAATTTCTCCAAAATCTGTACCTTAAAACCCGTCCCCTGCCCCCCCCCTTTTTAACCATATCTACAATTTCTTTACTAATTTCCTTGATTCACTCTATCGTAAATACTGTGAAGTCATGCACAACATCTACACAGTTTTCTCCAGCAGTAATTTATTGTTCTGGGCCTGAATGCCTTCCTGGCATTTTCTAGAATAACAGTATCTTCAATGGTGTAATCCTTCCCAAGATGTTCTGTTGGGTTTCTACCCCATGGCATTAATAATCCTTTCAATAAAGTACCATTTGTAATGAGCTTTAAAAGTCCAATGTAAAGCCCCAATCTAAAGGCTGAATTACAGACGTTATACTTTGGGGACAAGTAGACCACTTTGATACCTTTCATACTGAACTCATAGGGTTCTGGGTGGCCAACGGCATTGTCCAATATCAAAAGTATTTTAAAAGACAATCCCTTACGCAAGGTACTTCCTAATTTCAGAGACAAAACTCTGATGGAATCAATTCAGAATAAAAAGTTGAACTGTCCAGGCATTCTTGTTGTATAACCAAAAGACTAGTGGCTGGTGTTTACTTTTTATCTTTAAGGCTCAAGGACAGGGGTGGGAAGGTAGGGTGGTGGGGTTAGCAGCTTTATAGGTAAGGGCAGTGCTAATCAAAAACCCAACTGCATTTGCATAAAACAGTTGAGTTAGCCCATCCCTTCCTGCCTTAAATCCTCTTGCTTCTCTTCCTTACTAATAAATGTTCTTTGTGGCATTATTTTTTTCCATAATAGGATACTTTCATCCGCATTAATCTGTTCAGGTATTCTTTCTCCATAATGATTTTCTGAAAGGCATCTGGAACTCAACTGCTGCCTGTTGTTGACATTTTTAAGCCAAGTCTCTTCCTAAATTATCAAACCATCCTTTGCTGGCATTAAGTTCTCCAGCTTTAGCTTCTTTTGCATTAAGTTGTCTTATAAGACTTCGCTTTTTCTCAAATCGTATTAGAGTGTATCAGCATGTTTTTCTTAAAGCAACTCTCATACCCACATAAAAGCTGCATTTTCAATGCAAGATATAAAGGAATTTTGCAAAAACTGCAAGGTTTTTGTGTCTGTTGATGGAGCATAAGCTTCAGCTTCCCTTCCCTTCCTCTCTTTCTCCCCCTCCCTCTTCTTCCTTTTTAAACAGTGCTTCTTATGCTGCGTTTATTTATCTTGAAATGGCAGGCAACCACAGCTGCAGACCTCAATCTATGGTACATACCAGGTAACTCAACTTTTTCTGTATTGTCATGATTTTTCTCTACTTCTAGGGAGTGCTTCCAGCATCATTAGTGATACCCTCTATGGGATTCATAGTGGTATTCAAGGTCTGCAGAATTCCACTAAACACAATGAAAAATTGTGTGAGATCACTTTTTACTGAGATACACAATTTACTAAAGAGAGAAACTGCTCACACTAAGATGATTAGCATCACATGGTGTTCTAAGGGAATACTCGTCAACACTTCAGCTTACCACAATAGCAACAGGAGGTGGCTACAGAATTATTACACTAATATATGCACTACAGTTAATTTTATAGTTAAGATTTTTAAGTTTTTATTTTAATTCCCACTAGTTAACATACAGTATTATATTATGTAGTTATGATTTAATACTGCATTTTTATGTTGGCTTACTTTTCTCCTGACTATAAATGACACAGTGAGCGTCAGTTTTTTTTTTTTTTTAAAGATTTTATTTATTTATTTGACAGACAGAGATCACAAGTAGGCAGAGAGGAAGACAGAGAGAGAGAGAGAGAGAGAGGGGAAAGCAGGCTCCCTGCTGAGCAGAGAGCCCAGCGAGGGACTTGATCCCAGGACCCTGGGATCAGGACCTGAGCCAAAGGCAGAGGCCTTAACCCACTGAGCCACCCAGGTGCCCCTGTGTGTAAGTTTTGATAAATTTGTTAAATAATAGATTAGTGTGTATTTTATGGTATTAAATGATAAAACAGACTAGTTTCTACATATATTTTATACATTCCTGATATACCTTTTTGTAATTTTTAAGTATTTCTAGGCTGTGTAGTTTGAATTTTTTCAAATTGTTGCAAATTTATAAAAAAATTTCCAATATATCTCCTGAAAAAAATCCACATAGACCTGAGCAGTTTAAACCTATGCTAAGGGTCAATTATATATTAACTGAATGTTACCATGTTTATTAGGTGTTAAATTTGTAGTTAAAAACCTTCCCACAAAAAACCCCTCCAAACTTCATTATTATTTCTACCAAAAATTTAAGAAAGAAATAACACCAATTCTATACACTTTCCTGAAATTTGAAGAAATACTCAGCTCATTCTATGAGATTAGCATCACCCTATATCAAACACATAATCACTGCACTAAAAAAATACTCTACAACAATATCCCTCACATACACAGATGCAAAAATTCTTTTTTTACCCATTTTTTAAGGTCAACTAATTAACATATAGAGTATTATTAGTTTCAGAGGTAGAGTTCAGTGATTCATCAGTCTTATAAAACCAGAAGCAAAACTTAACAGAGTTTTTATACATATTGTAAACGCACATCATGACCAAATGGGTTTTATCCTAGAATTCGAATGCAAGGGCCATATAATAATCTAAAAGCCATCATTATAATTCACTACATTAAAAGACTAAAAGAAAATCCATATGATCACCTCAATAAATGAAGAAAAAGTGTTTGACAAACTCAATATCCATTTCTAACTTAAAAAAAAAAAAACACAAACCACAAACCCAAAACAAAACTCTAAGCACACTAGTAACAGAAGGAAATTTCCTCAGCCCAATAAAGGGCATCTATGAAAAACCGACAGCTAACAATATACTCCACCATGGAAGAATGAATGTTTTCCGTATGTACACCAGGAACAAAGTAAGGCTATCCACCTTTATCACTTCCGCTAAACATTGTATTGGAAGTTCCAATCAGTGTGATTAAGACAAGGAAACAAAATGCATCTAGAATGGAAAGGAGTTAGTAAAACTTCTTTATTTTCAAACAGGACCGTTATAAAATCCTATGGTGTTTACAAAAAAATTTACCAGAACTAGTAAGTTTAGCAAGCTTGCTGGATAAGAATATTATTCAAAAATCAATTGAGCTTGAATTTAAGAATACATGGTAATTGAAATTTAAAAATGACCATTTACAATAGTAGAAAACTGCAAATTACCAAGGGACAAATCTGATAAAAGCTGTGCAAGATCTCCACACTGGTAATTATATAACACTACAAGAAAAGACTAAAGAAAGAAACAGACAGACGTACCATGTTTATTAATGGATCTTGAAATTCAATATTGTCAAAATGTCTATATTCCCAAAACTGAACTAGAGATTCAACACAAACTCAAACAAAATTCCAGTAGGATTTTTTTTTTAAAGAATCGACAAGCTGATTCTAAAATGTATGTGGAAATTCCAAGGACATAGAAGACTGAAACCAACTCTGCAAAAGAAGATCAAAGTTGGAGGAATAACACTCCTAGAGTCCAAGATTTATGACAGGGTTACGGTAAGCAAGGCAGTGTGATGTTGTAAAGTGAAACATTCAGATTACTGAAAAAGAAGATCCCAGAAATAACTCAACAGATACATACTCTATTAAATTCTGCCAAAGACAGATACCCAGGGAATTCAAAGAGAATGGATAATCTTCAAATGGGGTGCTAAAACATTAGTGCTATATGGAAAAAAAATAAACTCTGATATTCAGCTCACATTATATAAAAATTAACTTAAAATGAATCATACACAAGTTTAAGAGTCAATATTATGAAGCTTCAAGAACAGAACATCAGAGAAAATCTTTAAGTCTTGCAAACATTTAAAAAATAGGACAAAAAACATCAGTTGTGTCTGATCAGAATTAAAAATTTTGCTCTGCCAAAGACATTTATGAAAAGTAAAACAAGCCACAAACTAGGAGAAAACATATGCAACCATATCTATAACAAAGGACATACATAAAGAACTCATTAAGACAAGCTAATAAAAGAGAAAAGATTTAGAGATATTTCCCTAAATATAGGTAGCAAATAGTCTCATGAAAAGATGTCCATGATCATTAGTCATTATGGAAACACAAATGTAAAATAAATATATATATATATATTTGTATTATATTCACTGTATAATATTATACAAATATAATACTACGATACACATACTAGAATGCCTAAAATTAAAAAAGATTTGACTATTTCAGGTGGTGAATAAACATGTGGGCTAACTCAAACTTTCATACACTACTGGTACAAAGGTAAAATGGCATAACTGCTTTGGAAAACAGCTTGGCATTTCTTAAAAAGTTAAAAATACACTTTTAAAAAAAAATAATGATTTTATTTATTTGACAGAGATCACAAGTAGAGAGAGAGAGAGGAAGGAGTGCCTAGCAGAGAGCCCGATGCGGGACTCGATCCCAGGACCCTGAGATCATGACCTGAGCTGAAGGCAGAGGCTTAACCCACTGAGCCACCCAGTCAGCCCCCAAAAGTTAAAAATACACTTACCATACATCCCAGACATTTACTTCTAGGTATTTATTAAAGAGTAAATGAAAACACACGTCGACCTTAAAATGCATAGAAATTCTCACAGCAACATTTGTGATAATGCAAACCTGGAAACAATCCAAATGCTTATCAGCAGTTAAGGATAATTCAAATTCAGATCTAATACCAAAGATTATCCTCTCAGCCACTGTTACGTTGTATAGAAAAGGAGACTTAAATGCATTGGCTTCACTAATGTAAATGATAGGGAACCATCTAAGCATTTTAAATAGAGAAACCAGGAGCTTTGAGGTAAATTTGAAAAATATCACTTTGAATAAAGTATGGAAGGTGGATTAAAGATTCAGTAGCTCTAAAGAGGTCATATAAGAGGCTATAAATAATAGTTCAACTGAGAGATACTGAATGCAGGGAGAGAGAACCCAAGAGTTGGAATTGAGAGTTGTTTAGAAAGAATTAAAAGGGTTTTTAAAAAACTGAATTTGGAGGATGACAAATAGGGAATAATCTAAGATGAAACCAAGGTTTCTAGTTTAGGTTACACAGTAGATTTGGTAGCATTTAATTAAGTTTGGGAATGGGAAGTGGGAAGAAGGAAAAGGGATCCAATGGTGTTGAGTGCTCTTAAAGAAAAGACAATGAGGTGTTAAAGTATAAACTGTGTTTGGGAGGAAAACAATCTGGTAAGGCCAGTATAGTTAGAGGTAGAGGAAAGTTGGGGCTAATACATGGTATTGGCAAAACTGGAATTTTACATGTGAAAGATGAAACTGGACCTTTACCTTATACCATATACAAAATCAATACAAAATGGGTTAAGGACTTAAATTTAAGTGCCAAACTAGAAAACTTATGAAGAAAACATAAGAGAAAAGTTTCTTAACATTGGTCTTGGCAAGAATTTCCTGGATATGGTACCAAAAGCAGAGGCAATAAAAGCAAAAGTAGACAAGTGGGGTGACTTCAAACTAAAAAGCTTCTGCACAGCAAAAGAGACTATCGACAAAGTGAAAAGGCGAACTACAGAATGGGAGAGAATATTTACAAACCGTGTATCTGATAGGTTAATATTCGAATTATATACAGAACTACAACTCAATAGCAACCCCCCTCCAAGGAATATAATTAAAAAATGAGCAAGGACTAGAACAGACATTTCTCCAAAGACACAAATGGGCAGCAGGTATGAAAAGGTACTCTACATTACTAATTGTCAAGGAAATGCAAAACCACAATGAGATAACACCTCAAATCTGTTTGGATGGCCATTACAAAAAAAAAGCCAGAAAATAAAAAGGTAAGAATGTGGAGAAAATGGAAGCCTTGTGCACTATTGGTAAGAATGCAAAATGGTCTAGCTGCTATGGAAATAGTAAGGAAGTTCTTCAAAAAATTAAAAGTGGAACTACTTTATGATCCAGCAATACTTGATCATATATAAACTACTATATTCTGTATTTTGCACTCAAGCAAACTGCAGCCTTACTTATACGACACTGTAAATGGAGTATTTAATCTCTGGTTTATTGAAAATTATGATCATTAATCAGCCATTACAGGGTTCAGGGATATAAAAAAGTGTTATAAGAATTGTAACTGAACAATGAATAGAATTAGCCAATGCTTTTCCAAGAAGCTGACATTTGTTATCCCAAGGATATGATTGAAAGGACGTTAAGAACATCATTATTATAGAGGCGCCTGGGTGGCTCAGTGGGTTAAGCCTCTGCCTTTGGCTCAGGTCATGATCCTAGGGTCCTGGGATCGACCCCCACATGGGGCTCTCTGCTCAGCAGGGAGCCTGCTTCCTCCTCACTCTGCCTGCTTCTCTGCCTACTTGTAATCTCTGTCAAATAAATAAATAAAATCTTAAAAAATATATTTAATTGTTTCATATTAGTCACCATAAAATACATCATTAGTTTTTGATGAAGTGTTCCAAGATTCATTGTTTATGTACAACACCCAGTGCTCACGCAACACGTGCCCTCCTTAATACCCACCACCAGGTTCACCATTCTCCCACCCCCTCCCCTCTAAAACCCGCAGATTGTTTCTCAGAGTCCAGAGTCTCTCACAGTTTGTCTGGCCCTCTGATTTGCCCCAATTCACTCTTCCTTTCCTTCTCCTAATGTCCTCCATGTTATTCCTTATGTTCCACAAATAAGTGAAACCATATGATAACTGACTTTCTCCTTAAGGTGATTATAAATATAATCAGGAAACCATATGGTAAAATAATTTTCAGAAAGCAAAATTTAGTTTTCTCCCTCTTTTTCCAAGTGTACAACATAAAGCAATAATTGAAATCAACCTATTAAGTTGATTCAGCTCTTCCTAAAATGCTCAAAATTGACTCTGCATCCCACACTAAACAAAAAGGATTAAAAATAAATAGCCCATTATTCCAATTCTTTCTACATAAAATATATTTTCCATAATTATATAGAGAGGAAAGCTAAAAACTTCAAAACTGAGATTATACTATCTTCCATACAAACAATCTGAAGTATTAAAAAAAAGTCTTAAAAGTGATAGCAATATAGGGGCACTTGGCTGGCTGAGTTGAAAGAATGTGCCACTCTTGATGTTGGGGTCCTGAGTTCAAGCCCCACACTGGGTACAGAGGTTACCTGAACAAATAAATCAATAACTTAAAAAAAAAAAAGAAGTACTAGTTATGTATATATTTTTAATTTCTCTTTAACTCTAAGAAAAATATTTTCACTTTATGAAAAGGTACAGTAAATAAGAATCTCACTAAATTCCATTCAAATCATCTTCAACCTCATATTTCCTTGCTGTCTATATCATGCAAACAAGCAATGTGGTCAATGAGATTACACTGAAGTAAATATATTCTCTATATGTTACTGTATGAACCAAAGATGGACTGTTTTTCATGAGACTCTTGCACTATCAAGAACATAAATATGTACTCCTATCCAAAAACAAGAGGAATATTTTATAGTGGGTAACAAAATCATTCTTTGTCATATCACCTAAACCTAAAACAACTGAGACTTAAATATTATTCAAGCTTTCAGACTGCAGGGAAAAAAAAAAATCCAAGAAAACTCGAATTATAACCTCAGAGGAACTCTTAGGATATATTTACAAAACTCTGCAAAGGCCTAATGGTATTTTCAAATAGAGTATTCCATTACTATAGAACAATAAATGAGGAAAATAAGTTTCAGTTTCCCTAAGGTTCTCACCTGTACAATGCATCATCAATCTCCACAGATTCTGCTGATATGATGGGCAAATTTGTATTTGTACTGAAAAAAATAAAACACAACTTATAAGGGCAAGTACAGTTATTCAATATTCACATTCTATAATCTAATACGCAATTACACATGGCATTTACTAGATGGGATTTTACAAACCAGATATATATTTTGTTTTCCATCCCTTTATTTCCATTTTAAAAATAGGTCAAAATTAAATTCACTGACTGCCGGGATGCCTGGGTGGCTCAGTTGGTTAAGCAGCTGCCTTCGGCTCAGGTCATGGTCCCAGCGTCCTGGGATCGAGTCCCACATCGGGCTCCTTGCTCCGCAGGGAGCCTGCTTCTCCCTCTGATTCTGCCTTTCACTCTGTCTGTGTATGCTCGCTCTCGCTCACTCTCTCTCTGACAAATAAATAAATAAAATCTTAAAAAAAAAAAAAAATTCACTGACTGCCTACTCCGTGTGTATTGTAAAATTACAGCCAACGCTTTTATTCTTAGGTGTTATCAGATATTGTTTTACATATATTCTGATGGATCTTTATTTTAGCAATTTTGTTGGGAGTGCCCCATACACCTTCCCCAACATACATACATTGTTTTAAGTGCTTTAGATGTACTAACTCTGTTAACCCTTACAATTTAATGAGACATGCACTATTACCAACTCCACTGAACGGAGAAGTAAAACAGGCTCATAGAAGTTAATTTAAATAACTTGCCCAAGGTTCCAGAGTAGGTAAATGGTAGACCCAGAATGTAAACCTAAGCAGTCTAGCTCTTGATCACCATCCTCTACTGCCTATTGCATTATAGAAGGCATAATGAAAACACTCAACAGTTATCTGTTGAATGAATTTTAAAAATTAAAAAAAGGGGGGGGCTCCAGCTGGTTTGGTTGGTAGAACATGCGACTCTTTCAGGGTTATAAATTTGAGCCCTATGATGGGTGTAGAGATTATTTGAGGAAATTAAAAAAATTTTTAAAGAGCAGCATACTAGCATGATAAGATGTACTTAAAGTGATGTATCACTTACCGTAGCTCAAATTTTTCACAGCGTGGCACACAAAAATGAAATGAAAATAAAAACAGGATAAACACTGGGAAACTGAAATAGTTCCCAGACAGAGGTGGGGGCACTTTGGCCTGAGACACAGTGACTGCTAAGATTAATATCATATTGGCAAAAATGTAATCCATTCCAGGTTCTGGGAAGCTCTAATTATCAATTACAGGATTCTAAAAATAATGGGAAGGCACAAAACTTAGGTTCTGAAATCCAATTTTCAGATTGGTATTGATTGATAAGCCAAAAGATCTGTAAACAGAGTTAATCAAAATGTTATCAGCTTCTAGCTAAGTGATACATGGATAACTCTTAGAAATATTTGATTCCAATTATGAAAGCAAACCAAGAGATAGCTGTATTTAGATCAAATAACATCTAATTAAAACACACACATACACAATATGCCCTGCTTTGGCACAGCAATGAAACACGAAAATAAGCAAAAATTTCCTTATCCCTGGTCTACTTTCACTGTCTTCCTTGCAGGGAGGACACCAGTCTAGTGGGCAAAGCTCCTCAGGAAAGGGGAGATCAGCTCCGTTCTAACCAGCCTTGTCACTTAATGATCTGACTGGCACTTACTCTTCACAAAATCCTGCCTCACCGGAACGTTTCAAAAGTCATTTCTGGAATAACGTCTATAGGGCCATCAAAAATCCTTTAAATAAGGGGAGGTTTTGTCTGTATTACGTAACACCCCCCACGGAAATGTGGCAGGGTTGGCCTGGGCACTACCACGGTACTGACCGCATCCAACCAGCGGAAAAGCTACAGGTTTACGGACAGTTTCCCATTAGCTCCGAATCAGGCACCCAGCCCTCGTACCTCTGGAATACGGAGTTCTGGTGTGCGCGGTAGGCAACTAACCGCTGTGTTAATTACAAGACGGCCGAAAAGGCCGCACACGATCATTTCCACCCCCGATTTTGCAGGCATGCAAAAGATGGGAGGAACCTCAACACCGACAGGCAAATAAGAATGAGTAACTCGTGGGGTTTTTTTCTTTTTTCTTTTTTTTTAAACCGTAGTCAGCGAGGCCTCAGGGTGTCCCGACCGCCTGTGATTCATCATTACCAAGTTCCCTCTGGTAACAGTTTTCAAAGGAGGATCCTGGCGCCGGATCCCGCACAGCGGCGCTCTTCGCTGTCATTTTCGCCGAAGGAAGGAGGGACGGTGTCTGGCAACAAGGCTGCGGAGCTCACGCCGCGCGACCCGGGCCAGAACCCGCCGCCGCGCTCGCCGCACTCCGCCCCACCTCGCGTCCCCTCCCCCCAAACATGTCCGGTGACTGAGAGACCGCAGACCCCAGGCGGAACTGAGAGGGCGCCGAAAGCACCGACAAGCGGCCTTTCTCCTCAGCGAAGCCGGGAGCCGCCGAGGTCCGAACCCACGGCGCCACACCCACCGCGCGCGCTCCTCTCGCCTCCCGGGGCTGGCCCTGCCCGGCTCCGCGGCCTCGCGCGCGCTCCCTCCACGCCCCAGCGGGAGCCGCAGAAGCCGGCGCCCCGCTCCCGGCCGCCACCCCTCGCTGCTTCGCGCTCACACTCCTCCTCTCACCTGACGGCCCCCCAGGACGAGCAGGACGCCTCTTCCCTCTGAGGTGCGGCCACCGGCTCGGACGCCTCCATCGCCTCCAAGAGACGCCGCCGCCGCTGGATACGGGTAGGCAGGGAAGGGGGTGGGACCGCGGGGGTCAAGGGGCGGGTGATGACATCACCGGAGGGGGCGGGGCCGGGGAAGCGCGCCGCCGGCCGGAGCCTTCCCGTCAACCCCGGGGGTGTCCTGGCTTCCGGTTTGGGTGTGGCCGCGGGGGAGCGGGACGGGCCTCGCCGCAGGTGTGCTCCGGGAGCGGCTGGGCTGCGACCGAGCTTCTCGCGGATGGGGTGGGCCGAAGTAGCGACGTTACGCGGTGCCGCAGGCTCTGGGGGAGGCACAGAGGTTCCTGTGGCCGGCAAAGGGATGGGGTTGCGTAGGCCGGAGAGGAAGCCCCTTCATTTAGTAAATACAAAACCGAAAGTGGGTAGCGGGGAGCTCCCGATTTTCGGGGTTTCCGGGGTTCCGTTTTCAAACGTTAGGCGTAAACGTACCATCGTGGGCGTCCAGTGCGTGCCGGCCACTGCCGCAGGTGGACTCGAGTCGTGGTTTTTAGAGCCATGAGTGACATCGTCGTCCGGTTTGCTTCCACTTCACAGGTGAGGGAGAAGAGCTTCCAGACGGCCGGGGTGACTTGGTCAAGGTCACAGACAGGTCACTGTCAGACGAAGTTCTGGACACCTACGGACTCATCTGTTTTTTTCTGTTGGTTCCCCTTTCCCCTTTCTTAGAAAACAACAAGAACCATTAGTACTCAACATTGAGGTTTGTCTTTCATTCTCAACTGCATTTGAGGAAACGTCTGTAGAATTTTAAAAAATTAGAATGTACGATGATTTTATATCAGCGTCTGCAATGTACGATATTTTTAAATTGGAATCTTCTTCCTCTCTGGTGTGGAGAGAGGGTGGAGGCAAAACGGCGTGATCCTTTGTTCTCTTCATTCTCATTTCAACATTGAACGTTTCCAAATACCTGGAAACTTGATGCTGCTTGTCTCTGGCATTTTTCAGGTTTCTTAATCTCGTTCTGTACCTTTTCTACATGGTAATTAAAAGGAACTCGGTCTGTGCCCCATCTTTCAACAGTCTATGTAGTGCTAAGCTTGTACTATGTATATGACACATTGTTATACAATAAAAATGGATACCTTGAATTTCATCCACAACCCACGTTTCTTTACAGTTTAATATCCCTATAATTGGAATGTAGTTTTTCCCTTTTTCATCAAGACAGAAAAAATGGTACTCTTAAATTTGAGGTCATCTTAGATTTAGCGAAATAGAGTGTGCATTATTTCAAAAGCACAACAGATACCCCCAGTTTAATGTATTTTAAGGTATTATTACATTCACAAAATGTAGAAAATTGGAATATCACTAGACTTTAGACAGTGAAACTTACTGTCAAAAGAAAGTGGAACAGCATATTTAAGATACTTAAGGGGAAAATGTAGGCTAAAGATTTTTATGCAGCAAAAGCAACTCTAATGTACAAAGTGTATAAACTATTATCAACACTTGATATGGTATCAATATTTGATGAACTATTGTCATAAAACCTTCCTGAAGAATTACTAGAGAATGAACATCAGACAACCAAAATGACTAGAGGACCTAAGGATGGGCTCAGGTTCTTTCCAGGAAATCATAAACCGTTACATGCATTAGGTTCTGTGTTCCTTCTAGTTTATTCTTTTTTTCTTTTGTAATATTAATACAATATTACAAATATTAATACAATATTTGTTTTGGTGTACTTTTCATCTCTGTAACTCATTTATTTTATAATTGGATATTTGTACCTCTTAATTCCCTTCACCTATTTTACTCATCCTACCCACTCCATTTCTAGTTTATTCTTTTTAAAAAATTTTTTTATTAAGGTGATTTGTTTTAGAGAGAGAGAGCAAGCTTGCAATTGGGAGCAGGGGCAGAAGGAGAGGGAGTAAGTGAATCCTCAAGCAGACTCTATGCTAAGCACAGAGCCCATCACAGGGCTCAAGCCCAGGAACTTGAGATCATAACCTGAGCCAAAATCAAGAGTTGGTCGCTCAACTGACTGAGCCACTCAGGCACTCCTTAATTTGTTCTTTATTACTAATTCTTCTGAGATCTGTCACCTCATTTGTGAATTTTTTTCCCACCCTTTTGAGATAATTAACAAAACTGTAAGATATTTTAACTGCAATGTGATGATTTGATAAAAATATACATTGTAAAAGGATTCCTGCCATCAAGCTGAGTTTTTCTAATTCTGAATCATGTTGCTCTTTGCTACTTTTTATTTTTTTTTGTTTAGGTAGTTTAAAAATAGTAAGTTTTGATCTATTTTTGTGACACATCTTTCAGTTATGTTTTCATCATCTGTAATGATGATGTTATGCTCTTTTTTAAAAATAATAATTTTGTATAGTGTTTGAGCTTAGAGTTTTTTTTGTTGTTCATTTTTGTCAAATTATTACTCCCGAATTTTTAGTATGGGCGAGGCTTCCTCATTCAGAAGGCTAAGTCCATTAGTAAAAGAATATATATTAAGAAAGTCGAGTTTCTAATTTATTGCAGGGAGGGAGTTCACATTCCAGAACTATGGGATGCCTCACCAAACAAAGGAATAGATAGGAATTCCTTTGTTATAGGAATTTGGGGAAGTGTGGAGTTGAGAAGAAATTGAAATGAAGTAGTGGTGTGTAGGCTCAAAAGAAAGTGAGGCTTTTGTAAAGGGGTCTCCGTTCTTTCTGGACTCCAACATAGACACAGGCTGCATTTTTTCTGGAAACTGCAGTTAAAAAAGTTGTGTCTTTTGTCCACAAACCCGTTTTTAAATTTTTTATTTATTTATTTTTTTGGGTGCCGAAACCTTGGAACGAACAAACCACTTTTTTTAAAGTTCTGCCCCTGGGTTGGAAGTAGAGACTGCTGCTCTGTGTTAAATGATTTAGGTCATCTAGCTAAGATTAGGATATTTTAATCTTAATGGATTGATTTCAAAGAGCAAGCTTTTAGACAATCTGTGATTTTAGAGAAAAAGATTCTTTGTGAGTAAAAAAAAAGAGAGAGTAGCAGTTTAAAACCCCCAAAGTCGGGGGGTTTTCTGACAATTTACACAGCATGTTTGTGGGAAAAATATTATCTTCTGTTAACTTTACAGCTGGCTTTACCTGCATCTATTATCTATACCTGATGAATGGCAAAGCAGATTTATGCATTCTTAGTCCAAGTTTATCTTTCCTTTCTCACAGCGATGAAGTTTTAGAATATAAGTGAGGTTCAGTGGGGTAGAGTCTGGAGCTGATGGCCAAGAAAGAATTCTTGAGACGTCTTTGGTGCAAAATGATGGTTTATTAAAGCTGAGGACAGGACCCGTGGGTAGAAAGAGCTGCTGCCTTGGGGATTGTGAGGGATGGATTATTATATACTATGGGGTTGGGGGAGGTAAGGAAAAGGGAGGGTTTGAAAGAACTTTCCTATATTAAAGAAGACACGCAGGATACCAGAGCTTTGCTATTTGTCTAGATAAGGTTGTTTTTTCTTTTTGTAAGGTATTAGTAGTATGATAGTGGAAAGCTTCGTGGAGGAATGTCACACTCCTGCTATTACACGTCCTTATAAATTAGCTTTAGGTTTGGAAGAAATTTAACCTTATTTACACTTCCCTGTGCCTCAGCCTCCCTCCATTTTATGGAGGGGAAGATGACGTTAAGGCTTCAGGAACTGAGTTATGGGTCTTTGGAAGTTAGGCTATTGATAAGAAAGCATCTTCTTTGTAAATCACTAGGATATTTGTAAACTAAGGGGGACTCAGGTCTTGCAGGATTGTGATCTCTATAAATTAACTATTTGTTTTTCCTTTAGGGCATCCAGGAATGCCTGAAGAAATGTTGCATATATCCCATGGGGGGGGGGTTGCGGGGTGTCATCTTCTGTTTTGTTCTCAGCTTCACTCTGTTCCCTTATCAACAGCTTTCAATAAAACTTATCTAACATCCAAAAGCTCTCTTTTCTGCTGCTTCTGTGAAATATTAAAAAAAATGTGGTTTGATTTTGTGATTTCCTGACTCTTCCCTTCTCAGTTTTGTCAAAGACCCACTGTCTCTTTCCTTTATTTGTGTCCCTGTGCTGCATATATATATATATATATATATATATATATATATATATATATATATATATGTTTTCATAGTTATATTTTGAAGGCATAATACAATAATTTATTTTAAAATATTTTGGCATAATTTTAGAAATTTTAAAATTAGAAAAGTTGCAAATGTAAGACAGAGTTTTTTTCTTTTTAATTTTTAAATTTTTTTATTAACATATAATGTATTTTTAGCCCCAGGGGTACAGGTCTGTGAATCGCCAGGTTTACACACTGCACAGCACTCACCATAGCACATACCCCCTTCCCCCAGCAACCTTCAGTTTGTTTTGTGAGATTAAGAGTCTGTTATGGTTTGTCTCCCTCCTGATCCCATCTTGTTTCATTTATTCTTTTCCTACCCCCAACCCCCCCCCCCAACGTTGCATCTCCCTTTCCTCATATCAGGGAGATCATATGATAGTTGTCTTTCTCCTATTGACTTATTTCCCTAAGCATAATCCCCTCTAGTTCCAAATGACAAGATTTCATTTCTTTTGATGGCTGCATAGAATTCCATTGTATATATATACCACTTCTTCTTTATCCATTCATCTGTTGATGGACATCTGGGTTCTTTCCATAGTTTGGCTATTGTGGACATTGCTGCTATAAACATTCAGGCACACATGCCCCTTCGGATCACTACATTTATATCTTTAGGGTAAATACCCAGTAGAGCTATTGCTGGGTCGTAGGGTATCTATTTTCAACTTTTTGAGGAACCTTCTTGCTGTTTTCCAGAGTGGTTGCACCAGCTTGCATTCTCACCAACAGTGTAGGAGGGTTCCCCTTTCTCCATATCCTCACCAGCATCTGTCATTTCCTGACTTGTTAATTTTAGCCATTTTGACTAGTGTGAGGTATTTTCTCATTGTGGTTTTGATTTGTATTTCCCTGATGCCAAGTGATACTGAACACCTTTTCATGTGTCTGTGGGCCATCTGGATGTCTTCTTTGTAGAAGGGCAGAGAATTTTTATATATACTTTACTCAGCTTCCTCTAATGATAACATCTTATATAACCATGGTACATTTTTCAAAACAAAGGAATTTTTAAAAAAGATTTTATTTATTTGACAGAGAGAGACAGAGCAAGAAAGGGAACACAAGCAGGGGGAGTGGGAGAGGGAGAAGCAGGCTTCCCGCTGAGCAGGGAGCCTGATGCGATGCGGGGCTCAATCCCATGACCCTAGGATCATGACCTGAGCCAAAGGCAGATGCTTAATGACTAAACCACCCAGGTGCCCCAAAACAAAGGAATTGATATTGGTAAAATACTCCTAAATAGCTATACACTTTATCTGTATTTCACCAGTTTTTCACTAATGTTATTTTTTTCTGTTCTGGATCCAATCCAAGATACAACAATGCATTTAAAATCTCCCCATCTTGATCATTATATGGTTTACATTGTTATGAATATCTTCGTGAAATCTTAAATGCCAATTGGATTTCTATAAATCAAATAGTTCACATATAGGAAGTACTGAGTCCCGAGGTCAGAACTTCATGAACATAGTTGGAAAACAGCCAACCTCCTGCGTTTTGAGGCAGGTTTCTTTGCCCAAAGGTGTTGCAGTAGCTTGAACTGGCTTGAAGCTAACTATTTAGAAGAACCCAGAGAAATTCCTTTGTGAAGGAAATAAACTTTTACAAAATGCAAATATTCTCTTAAGTTGTCTATGAATTAGAATATGTATATAATACATTTTCCTGAAATATTTTTAAAATATTGCCTGCAGAGCAATAAATAGACAAATCATAGGTTAAAAATTAAATATAACTTTCCAAGACACTTTTCTTATTTGACTTAACTACTTATGCAACATTAAATGGAGGTAAAATGTAATAAATGATACTTCTAATTTTAACTTGCTATTATTGATAGAAAACAGGTAACAAACCTAAAAATGCCTAAGAGAGGCTTCAGATCCTTGTGGCTTTCTAGGAAATGTCCTGTATGTGCATTAGGTTCTGCCCTAATTGGAGGATAAGGTCACCCTCATAAAGAAAATTCCTTTTATGGGGAGCCTGGGTAGCTCAGTCATTAAGTGGCTGCCTTCAGCTCATGATCCCAGGGTCCTGGGATTGAGCCTCACATAGAGCTCCCTCCTCAGCAGGAAGCCTGCTTCTCCCTCTCCTACTACCTACCTGCTTGTGTTCCCTCTCTTGCTATGTCTCTCTCTGTCAAATAAATAAATAAAAATCTTTTTTTTTAAAAAAGCCTTTATAATAGAGGACATTCAAAGCCCTATTCCAAAGATCCAAATTCAGCCACAATCACTGTTCACCATCACACTCAGATTGCCTCCCAAAGTTACACTTTTTTTTTTTTTTTCTTGACGGAAACAATGTTCACATGGTCCTCCTCATCCTTGGCTTATTTTTCCACCTTCAATTTGATAACCAGAACCTCTAGCCCCAGGGGCCATCAAAATTCAGATACCAGAATCCCTTGGCTAGCCTGTTAAAGCACAGATTGTGGACCCCTGCTAGCATTCCTGCTTCAGTATGCCTGGGTAGGGCCTGAGAATTTGCATTTCTAACAAATTCCCTACGGATGTGTATGTGTGGTGCTGCCAGACCTATGACCATATTTAGCACTGCTTCAACCTGCTTCCTCTAATGTATGCTTTGCCCATGGGTGTATATGTTCTCTTTCTCGCTCTCTGCCTTTCATTTACTACCAAGGGAGAGAGGACAGACAGACAAGAATCCTTAGCCCTGAGCCCATATAAATATCAGGTAGAAGGGAAGGAGCACAGAATGAAACTGAGAAAGAACTGTGAGTGACATGGGAAGAAAACCAGGAGGGGATGGTTTCACAGAAAGAAGAGTGTCTCAGCTGGGAAGTGAAGAGCTGTAGGATTCCATCACTATCCAGTTCCACTCATGTATTGATGCTGGGCTTTCTCCTCAAATTCTTAAAAACTTATCCTTCTTCCTTTTAAGGGGAATTAAAAATGTACTAGACTAATGAAAAGTAGGATTTCCACACAGAGTGGTTATTCAGATAGAGGCTCAGCACTGTTGAGGACATTGACTATTTTCATGAGTGATCAAGGGAGGATGTGCAGAATTCTGAAAATGGAAGGCAATCACTAGATAAGGATAAGGAAGCCATCAATAGGTTGCCTGCATGAGGGCAATATGCTTTACTCAGTTGAAGGAAGAAGGATGGCCTTCAGACATCAGTTTAGCTTCCACGAAGCTCCCTTGTGCTTGGCTCTCTCCTGACCCACTGCCATCTCATGTAGTTTCTCATAAGTCAAGCCTACTCTTCCATCTCTCTCTACTCCAGTATTTTCCCACATATGATGAAGTCCTTCTCCACCTGAGCTCCTTAAAGAGAGAATGGACAGTTGTTTGAATATTGATGAGCATTACAGTAAGTCCAGAATAGAGAAATCACCATTAGTTTTGATAGTAGGGTGATTTTTGGTGGCCTTGGTAAGAGTTTCAGTGGAGTAGAAGGAACAGAATCCAGGTTAACATATGTTGAAGATTAAAAGGGAAGTAAGGAAGAGGAGTGATCAGCCGTGGACAACTCTAGAGTTGTCATTTTTTCTGTGAAGAATAGAAAAATGGATTGTGGATAGTGAATCATATATATAATTGATTTTTTTAAAATGATGTGAGACGATAAAGTATTTTTCTATGCCAATGGGAATGATTTAGTAGAGAGGGAAAGATTGATGGTGTAGGAAAGAGATCTGAAGAAATTATGCCCTTGAAAGTTGAGAGGGAATGGTATCTAGAACAGAGGGGGAGGGATTGGCCTTTAAGTGGAGCGGGGAAAAGTCTTCCGTTGTAATAGGAGAATACAGAGAACGGATGTCCTTGAGGAAATTTTATAGATTTAGTAGTGAGAAGTTGAGAGATCTCTCCTCTGACGGATCTTTGTCAGTTTCTGCATTTGTATTTCTCTGAGATCTATTTCTATTGAATGTGAAGGTGTTATTCTGATGGTGGTGGTATTTTGTCAAATGGCAGGTTATGGGATTATCACAGTAGACTTGGGAAGACTTTGTGAAGTAGTTCTGGGAACTGCATCTATTGGGGTAAGCAGTTGTTTGTAGAGAAACCAGCTATTAGTAAAAATATAAAGCTCAGCCTAGAAAGTGGAACACATCTAACATATTTAGTGATAAATAATGAGAAGTTGAGGGGAACTGCTAATAATGGGGAAAGAAGTAGTTGAGATATAGCAAGACACATCCTATAATGTGGGTGGAGCACAATAATTAGAACTATATAAACGCAGGCAGAATTAAAAGTTTTGGTACACAGCCTGGCATATAGTTTGCAGCTGTGATGTCTGAAATCAGCATGTCCTTCCCTAGTTAAAGCTGATTTAGGAACAGAGTTCAGTCCAAGTGTGATGGAAAGGAGGCGTTAGAATGGCAAATACGAGGCACGACCTCATTCTAGCAAGTATAACTTTCTGGAGAGGTCATCAAGATGGTGAACTTGGCAAGAAAATAAGATTTTATCTTTTTACTAGGACTAATGTATAAATTTGGGAAGTGGAAAGTGACCTAGAAATAACATAGGGGTGGGGGCCTGAGTGGGTTATTTGGTTAAGCATCTCACTCTTGATCTCAGCTCAGGTCTTGATCTCTGTGTCTTGAATTCAAGCCCTGTGTTGGGTTCCATACTGGGCGTGGAGCCTACTTAAAAAGGAAAAAAAAAAAAAAAAAAAAAAAAAAAGAATGCAGGGGTTTATTTCCTTCCTATCAGAGGATTCATGTTTTCTGGGGCCTGAAGTTTTTATAGTTTTGAGAGCTCTCTGTAATACATAAGTGGGGATAAAAGAAAAAAAATTGTTAGAATGAGAAAGGAAATCACAAATTATAAAAAGCTGACAAATACCATAAACATCAATCTATAAAAATAATGAAATAATTTTAACCATTAATTCCTTGCCATAATCTAAAGTACTTTTTTCCCTAAGCTATTTTGAATGTAAACTCTCTAATTATGTTTTTATGTAATAAGGTTTTATAATATAACTTCCTATATATTTATAATTTTAAAAACTTTCTTTCAATTTCACAATTCTTTATTAGTAATGACCTCTGATACTTTGAGGTGCATAAAACAGACATACTTGATGTATTTAGTACTGCATATACTTGTGTCCTACAAATACAGAAATTCAGGTACATTGTACATTTTCAGTCAAAAATGAAAAAATATATTTGTATATCCTGCATTGTTGAGTATATTTCTGAACAGAGAATTTCCATTTTGACTCAGATTTGATGAGGACCAAATCTTTTCCTTATTATTCTCCATGTGGAGTAATTGGTTTTCTATTGTTGCATAATTAATTACCACAAACATAGCAACGTAAAGCAACACACATTTCTTATGTCACAGCTTCTGTAGCTACACAGTCCTGGAGGGACCCTGGGTCCTCTGCTCAGGGGCTCATCAGGCTGTAATCAAGACGTGGGCCAGGGTGTGCTCTTCT
This sequence comes from Mustela nivalis, assembly GCF_964662115.1. Taxonomy (NCBI): domain Eukaryota; kingdom Metazoa; phylum Chordata; class Mammalia; order Carnivora; family Mustelidae; genus Mustela; species Mustela nivalis. The sequence continues at coordinate 12,794,761 of NC_139023.1, read as the reverse complement.
CTGGAGGATGGACTAAGGAGGAATCCACTTCCAAGTTTATTCAGGTGTGTTGGCAAAATTCACCTTCCTGCATTTGTGTGACTGAGGACCCAACCATCATGGGAAACTACCCATAAGTCCTAGCGGCTGCCCATGATGTCTTCTCTGCAGAGGTAGTTCACAGCATGGCTGTTTGCTTCTTCAAGAGCAGCAGAATATTTGGTTCCAGTCAGCAAAGATGGAGTCTTATATAACAGAACATAATCATGGGAATGACACCCCATCACCTTTGCCTTATATTATAACCCAACCAAGGGAGTCACATCCCATGAGCTTTGCCATAAGTAAAGCATGGTTGGAAGCAAATCACAGGCTCCATCTGCCCTCAGAGTGGATTATACAAAGTTGTGATTTATTGGGAAATACTTTAAGGTGTTCATCCTGACGACTGGAAAAATTTTCCATAGACCAGATTCTGTACATTTTATATCCTGTTTTCCCTCCATGACCCACATAGTTCTGGTGCTGTATGTACTGTATGTCTGGACACATTTATATCATGACATGACCTCTGACCTTACACTTCCCTGCCACTATGAGAGATAAATCAGTATGATGACTACCGATATTTTATCTAGCGCTGTGCCTAGGAGCTTACTATGACGGTTAGCAGTGACTTAACTGTACATGAAAGTGACCAAGAGCCACATAATATACCTCTAGATTCAGTGTTAATATATCCCTATTTTAACTCGCCCTTGGCAGGATCCTATAGAGATCCATGGCCGTTCCAAAACTGACTCCTCTGAGGGGAAGAGTGCAACAAAGGGAAACAAGAAGGGAAAGAGATAGTCTTAACCCATTGCAATTATAATATCTTATTTTTGTAAATTTTATAAAAATATATGACATTCCCAGGGCCTCAGGAGGGAACGGAATAAGTAAGGAACTTGAAGTTAAGTTTTATTAGTGTCATGGAAAATCTGCTTCAGATTGCCACATATTTAATTACTAATTTATTTGACAGTTACTCTCTGGATCTGAAGTGATAGCCAGGATTTTAAAAACTTATGAAAATTTCTTACCCAGTGGAATGATAAAAAACAGGCAAACGAAAAACAGGGACCAAGAGTTTCCAAGAAAGTAAATTGAGCAGAAGCCATCCTCTGCATCTACTGAACATTCCAATTACGGGAGTTTAAAATATTTGGATTTAGATTATGGAAAAAATAAAATCTGTTCTTTCCCCTAAGGCTATATTTACTATGCAATTACTATGCTATGATGATAACTGTATGTAGTCTGTATATTTTGTATTAAATTGTGTTCTATTTAAACTTTGTGGTATATGTATTTTCAATTTTATTTTGATAGTAGAAATCACTGCTGCTTTCTGGCCTCCAAAACATTCTCTTTCTGCTCTTAGGACACAGAAAGAGAGAGACAGGACAGAGAGAGAAAAGAGAAGTAGGAGAGGTAGGGGGGAGAGAGAGAAAGAGAGTGGGAAAAGAGAGACAGAGAGAATGAAGTACATTCTTTATTTTTGTTATCTGATAACTAAATATTCAGGGAAAGGAGCCCTGCCTCCCTAAAATGAAACATACCCTCAAGGTGTTTAAGGTAATCCCCCTCTCCTTTGCTAGTGATTGGTTTAGAATTGGCCATGTGTTCCAATTCTAGTTCATTTAAAAGCAGGCGCTGAAAGTTCTGGGAAGGAGAGCCATGTTTGAGACTTAGAATGGCAACTAACTCCTAAGGAAAGCCGTGTGGAAGCAGAGAAAATGACTCAAAGCTCTGAATTAACCAATTCTGCATGCTTACCTGTGAACGTCCTGTAACATGAGATGAAAACATGTGACTTCTATGGCGATTCAGAGACCTGAACCCTTGGGGCTAATAATACATTAGATGTTAATAAAAAAAAATAAAAAATTTTAGTGAACCATGAGAGACTATGGACTCTGAAAAACAATCTGAGGGTTTTGAAGGGGCGGGGGGGGGTGGGTGGGAGGTCGAGGTACCAGGTGGTGGGTATTAGAGAGGGCACGGATTGCATGGAGCACTGGGTGTGGTACAAAAACAAAGAATACTGTTATGCTGAAAATAAATTAAAAAATTAAAATAAATAAATAAATAAATAAATAAACAAAAGTCAAATAAAAAATTAAAAAAAGTCACTTTTAATCTGACGTTTCTAATACGGCAGAAAACACTCTAACAGTTTTAACAGCAGAATGTTTAACAGCAGAGAGTTTAACAGCAGAAAACACTCTAACAGAAATAGTGACATGTAAAATACAAACACACACACAAATAACATTTTTTTTCTCATTACAAAAGCAATATATGTTCATTCTGGAAATTTGGAATTACAGGAATTCACAAGAAAGATTAAAAAAAATCACTCAGAGATAATGATATCAATAGTTTTTTTATATATTCTATTGAACCTATACATGCATTTTATATATTACATAACTTTAAAAATTAGGCTAATAGTTTTAAACTTGATTTTTTAAACTTAATAACCCTAACAATTGAAGATTTAAATAAATTAGTTTTAATTAGAGATTAAACTCAACCTTATTCTTTTATTTAGTTTCCTATGGACACAATTTTTAGTAATTAGACAAGCTCAAAGAATTGGCTCAACATTTGAAATTAGGCTAAAGATAAAACAGATGAAATTCTAAACGTATTTTAACTGCCCATAAATATTATCTTTATGATTACAAAGTAAATTGTGAGATCATGTCACTTTAAAGAATTTCCTACCTCATTTACACCTATGTATATATATATATATATATATATATATATATATACTCCTTAGAAAATAAAGTTTGTGATACTACCTCATTTGTGATCCTACCTCATTTATACCTATATATATATTATATATATATACACATATATATGTACACACACATATATATATACATATATATACTCCTTAGAAAGTAAAGTTTATGATACCCATTCCTTTTCTGGTATTTTTTTTCCCTTCTTAGTTGGAGGAGCTAATTCAATTTCAGCTCTGTTTCTTAAGCCGAAATTGAATTAGTGCAATCATTGTTCAATTCATTGTCATCCATTTATATCATTTATTGACTAAATTGAATTGCAAGAGGAAACCCAAATTATAGCCAGTTTTATATGCTAAGTAAAAGAAGATAGCCTAGATAAAATCTTAATTATCTATATATTGGATTCACTCTACAGAGCATATCCTTTTTTTACAAGGAATCTTCATCTTTTATTATGATTGGAAATAGAGCAAATGACTGTAATATCAAATAGTGAATGTTCTCTGTTGAATGGTAGATCTTTAATTTAATGCCACATTTACCTTTTGAGCTATAAATTTTAATTTACATATCCATATTATAATTTATGGACTGAAATATTTATATAATATACTTATTTCTGAAAAGTTTTTCATTACATAAGAAGCCTTAAGAAAATTTCTGAATCTGAAATGGTGAGTAACCAAATTGAAACAGTCCAGTTTAATAGTACCATTAGTATGCATGCATATAAGCAAATGAATACACTCATTTTTTAAAAAAAAAGATTTTTATTTATTTACTTGAGAGAGAGTGAGAGAGAGCACAGAGGGAGAGGGAGAAGCAGACTCCCCACTGATCAGGGAGCCCTATGCAGGGTGATCCCAGAATCCTGAGATCATGACAGGCAGATGCTTAGCTAAGACTGAGCCAGCCAGGTGCCCCCCACTTTAAAGATTTTTATGTATTTAAAATGAATATGATCTGATACAATTTTATTGTAAGACACTTTCTTTTTTTTTTTTTTTAATTTTTTATTTTTCATAAACATATATTTTTATCCCCAGGGGTACAGGTCTGTGAATCACCAGGTTTACACACTTCACAGCACTCACCAAAGCACATACCCTCCCCAATGTCCATAATCCCACCCCCTTCTCCCAAACCCCCTCCCCCCAGCAACCCTCAGTTTGTTTTGTGAGATTCTTATACAAAATCGATTCGGGGCTCAACCTTTCTTTGTGACTTGAACTCCTTTGGCAGTTGGTTTGGCCTATAAACCCCTTTCAGGATAATGTTTCTGAATGCATAAAATAATACAAATAGAAATAAGAGGAAAGCAGTTGCATTGAAATACAGCTTTGTATATGGACCATAGGTTATAAACCCCTGCACCAAATTTTGAATAGCCCTTTAGTTAATGTATAAAAAATGCCTGAGAACATACCTAAAGAAAACAGTTTCTTAAACATCCAAGAGCCAAGCTGACGTATGTGTTCATTAAGCACATATCTAATGAAGCCCTTAAATTACGTCTTATATATGTGTGTTATTTTGTCTTTAAATATGGAAGCAAGAATTATCATCAATTTAGGATTAAGTATATGATAAAGATTAAAGAAGAAGATTGATTTGCTGTGGCTTATCAATGGTATTGTGTCACCTGGTAGAACTGTTAAATCTTTAAAAGATTTTACTTATTTATTTGAGAGAGAGAGAGAGAGAGTAAGAGAGAGCATGAGAGAGCAGAAGGTCAGAGGGAGAGCCAGACTCCCCACGGAGCTAGGCGCCGGATATGAGACTCGATCCTGGTACTCCAGGACCATGACCTGAGCTAAAGGCAAGTTGCTTAACCAACTGAGCCACCCAGGCACCCTAAATCTTTGCATCAATCTACATGACTTAAAAGTTAACTTTGAGCATTTTAGCATGTTACAAATTTTGAGCCTTGCCCAACTCAACTGTAGAGTTGGCACATGGATTGATTAATTAAAGGTATGGGCTTAGTAAAATAGAAAATATGAATGAAAGAGTAGAAGGAAGGAGTGAATCGTGGCAAATAGGATCAGTGAAAGTGGAATCGGAAAAATAATGTAAGATATGGAAACACACACAGTTACACTGAAGAGTATGTATGAGAAGAGAAAAATAAGGAAAGACTACCATTAGTTTGATTAGTAATTTGCTTTCCACAGTTTCACTGCTCTGGAAAACTTGAAATTATATTTCATCTTTGAGAGCCACTACATATCTCATATGAATATAATGGTATTTTGCCTATTTTTAGAGAAGTTAAATGAGGCTGAATTTCTTTAAAGTCCTTTATAAACTTTTCTTGTCATGTATATTATATTCTCATAATTTTCATCCTTCCCCTTTCTCATGGAACAGGTAGAAATAGGCCTGAATTAAAAGAGGTATCGTGCCCCACATATTTTGAAAACCATACCACTTAATGTGAATATTAGTAGGTGTTAGTTACACATTTACAGTTTTTCTTTTCCTTTTTTCAATACTTTGTTGGTCTCTTTGACCTGTATATATTAAAACTGTAGCGTTCAGTGTTCTTACGTATCAAATATCTTTTCACTTATGTTTTTGGTTGATTTCTTATTTTTCTCAGGGACTTCTGATTTTACTTTAGAAAATTTTATGTTAGTAAAATCAGAAGATAGAAAAAAACTCTCTCACATTAAAACAGAGGGTATATTATGTATAAAACATAGTCTTTCTTTATTGTATTTAAAAACAGTGTTATTACTCCAGTTAATTACCACGAACTCCACTGACCATGCATCCTGGAGGAATGTTCTAATCCCTGTCCAAACGCTACTCCCTCTAGGCCTCCCCTTTCTAGGAGGGCATTTCTCACGGTTCCATGTAAAGACTAGGAGGAAGGGGAGCTACAGTGGAATGGATGGCGAGCTGCTTGCTGACTACTTCAAACTTCAGAATGCTTTTGAAATTAAAAAAAAAAAAATTAGATTCATTGCATTTTTTTTTTTTTTTAACCAGAGGAAGGAAGATGGATCTTATGGGCAGGGGAAATTCTTTCTGCTTTAGATATTATTATAGCATAAGATATAATTGCTGCTAAGCCCCTTGGGGAAAAAACTCTCAAAGGCATGCCTTGGTTGTTGCCTAGGTTGTGTTGTGGTTTCTCAGCCTTACTTTTTGGAATCTCTTTGCCTTAGGCCGTGGCTGTTTTAAACCTATATACATTAATAGACAAGGAGAAAGTGATAAGAAACCCATGTAATGTGTTATAGGAGCCCAGAATGGGCAGATGTTAATTCAGAAGTTTGCGATTATGACGGGATATTTCATTATTTTTCTTGAAATTTCTTTTTCTTTGTGTTTGTATTTTTTATTTGCACTTGAGTTTCTAACAATGGGATTTTGACAAGAAGAAGGATGTTAATATAAACTTAAACTCTGCTTTGTTTGTATGTACATGTGCTGCCACCTTTGTGTTTATTACTCCCATTTGATGAAATTCACTACCTCGCTCTTCTTTATCTCATGTCCTACATAGTCTATCAATTACAGAGAGAAATATCCATATATGAGGGGATCAAAGCATGGATTTAAAAGAGCAAAGAGAAAGAAAAAGTGATTTACTGGATCTGACACCCTGTTTAACATCTCAGGATCAAACCAGTACCAAATTCCTAGGACATAGTAGGGAGTCCAGCAGACAGTAAATGAGGTCGCAAATGCAACCGTCATCTTTAGGGTCCTCAGCCGAGCTCTTGGTATATTATTCTTGGATTGATTCAGTTGTAGCTCTGTGAGAGAGAGAAAAAAAATAGGTGTTTAAAGACCAGTTTTATTACAAAACCAAAAAGGACAAAAAGGAAGAGTCACTAATTCAAACTAATTAATGGAATAGGAATAAATTTCCAATATCCTTAATAATCGAAATAAAAATTAAAAAAAAAAAAGATTATTTATTTATTTGACAGACAGAGATCACAAGTAGACAGAGAAGCAGGCAGAGAAAGAGGAAGGGAAGCAGGCTCCCAGACAAGAGGAGAGCCCAATGTGGGGCTCGATCCTAGAACCCTGGGATCATGACCTGAGCTGAAGGCAGAGGCTTTAATCCACTGAGCCACCCAGGTGCCCCAATAATTGAAATTTGTTTGAAAAGGATATGAATGTTCCAAGTTTTCCACTATGTCTTATAATGAATAGAGAAGATTAAAGAAGACAGTGCTCTTAAAAATAAGTTTCCACCAGACTAATCTGGATCTGAAATGTGTGCGTACTCAAACTCTTAAAACATAAAGTTTCAGAGAGTAGACTAAAGTTCAGCTGAATTGAATTATGTGTTTACACAGAACTATACTTACTGAGTATCTCTGACAGTGAGGACGATGAAAATCACACGGGGATGAAAGGGTGTTGCTCAGTGATCTTTCTCAACCATGTGCTTCTCTATGATATTCAAAACAATTTCCCTTTTCATATCAATAAATCATTTAAAGTTCACGTGTATGTGCGTGCGTGGTGTGGGTATGGTGTATGTGTGGAGCTCCTGTGTGTGGCATCTGTGTGGTGCAGGTGAGGTGTGTCTGTGTTTGTTACATATGTGATGTGTGTGGTATATGTGGGGGGTGTGTGTGCATGTGTGTGTGTGTGTGTGTGTGTGTGTAAATTCACTGGAGTTTAATGGAATTGTTGACTCTGACAGGCTGCTTGCATGATGTTTAGCATGTAGTTCTTAACTGCAGTTTTTTTTTTTTAAAGATTTTATTTATTTATTTGACAGACAGATCACAAGCAGGCAAAGAGGCAGGCAGAGAGAGAGAGGGAAACAGGCTCCCTGCTGAGCAGAGAGCCGGATGTGGGGCTTGATCCCAGGACCCTGAGATCATGACCTGAGCCGAAGGCTTCAACCCACTGAGCCACCCAGGCACCCCTTAACTGCAGTTTTAAAGTACCCAAAATCTATTCTTATATTTCATAATCCAGAACTGAGTTTATTTTAGTTTATTTTTAAAAAAGATTTTATTTATTTATTTGAGAGGGAATGAGAGAGAGAGAGAGCACGAGAAGGGGGATGTCAGAGGGAGAAGCAGACTCCCTGCCAAGCAGGGGGCCTGATGGGGGACTCGATCCCAGGACTCCAGGATCATGACCTAAGCTGAATGCAGTCGCTTAACCAATTGAGCCACCAAGGCACCCCCAGAACTGCTATTTTAAAATAAAAAAATACTCTTCACATGCTGTATTTTTTCCTGACGGAAATAGATCATGCTTTTCAGTAGTAGCCGTTTTGCAACTTACTCATTGATCACAAAAGAGTGGAAATATGGAGGAAAACATTTACATGTGTGATATTTTAATTATAAAATTAATTTTTGACTAGAAATGTTACCATCAGGAATTGATTGAGTACAGATTAGTTGTAGATTTCTGTCATACAAATCTAATTATCATTTCCTGTGTACCTTGTTCTTTTCATATGTCATTTCATTTAATCCTCAATATCTGTAAACTTTAGTGACATAAGTAATAAAGCTATCAGTAGGAATGAACACATTAAAAAAAGTATCTTGGCTTAGCACAGGGGCTGAATCTGAAAAAATGTTGGATCTTCTGTAACATACGGTCCTTCTACCTCTTTTGAGATATCATCATATTTCCTTATTGGTTTACTCTTTTACTGTCTGTCTTCTTCTAGACTGTAGGCTCCTTGAAAGTGGGAAAGTGACTGGGCTGTTTTATTCACCGTGGTATCCGTATCTATCACCATTTCCAGCAATACTGAGAAGTAATACATATTGGTTGAATAAGAAAAATATTAATTAACTAAATCTTAATAATATTTATTGGTCTATTGGTCCTTGCCTCTGCTCACTCGCTCTTTCTTTCTAAGATTTTGCTTATTTATTTGAGAGAGAGAGCATGAGAAGCGAGAAGGTCAAAGGGAGAAGCAGACTTCCCAAGGAGCAGGGAGCCTCATGTGGGACTTGATCCCAGGACTCCAGGATCTTGACTTGAGCTAAAGGCAGTCACTTAACCAACTGAGCCATCCTGCCTCCACTGCTTTTTTTTTTCTCTGCTTCTGCCTGGCTCACGTTTTTTCAGATTAACCCCTATTTGAGATCTATCTTCTTATTCTCTGTGTACCCTTCTTAGACACCCCTTATCGAACTGAATTTCTCTGGGATAAGATTTTGAGGGCAGTTCTGGGGGTGCCTTGGTGGCTCAATTGGTTAAGTGACTGCATAAGATATATATTTGCAGTATATTTCTGAAGAAGTATCAAATATCATTTTGTGCCAGGAACTGCCCAAGTATCTGCTATAGAGCATTACCATAATTATTTCCTTGGGAAAATGTCTGCTGAGAGTAATCTCACTGCAATAATTAAGATGATTCTCTGTTGAGTTGTACCACGTCTAACTCAGGCGCCATGCCATCGGTAACATGTCTTCTGGATGTCATGCCAACATTGCCATGTTGACTTTGCAAAGTCCTCCATTTTAGTTTGGGAGACTGCTCCGGAGTATGGAAGCAAAAAAGGCACCACCACAGCTGTGAAGATTCAGGTGAAAGAGCCCGTTACGTATTCAACAGTATTTCACGCACCAACACAGGCACGCACACTGGTGCCGGTTATGTTGTGTGGAAAGGGGATCTGAGTGGGGAGCGGAACAGCTTCACTTTAGGGAGTCTCTTGACTACCGTTTCAACGAGGTGTGCTTTGCAATATTCTAGAAATCCATTGTTTGCTCTAGTGTTGTGTGGGCCCAGTGGGATCAATTTGCTGATGCTTATGCTGGGTAAAATGAGGTAATGGTTCTTTCATTTTTACTTTCATGATACAAATTTGGAACACTGGGAGATATCAAATTACCTCATCTGAAAATTGGGGGTAATAAAAGTGTAATAAAAGTATCACCTTACGGAGTTACTGTGATTATTAAATACACAAACTGCTTGGAATAGTATCTGGCACCTAGTAGGTGCCACTCTGCGTTGAAAATTGCCATTTAAAACCTGTTCATGGGGGGGCCTGGATGGCTCAGTGGGTTAAGGCCTCTGTCTTCGCCTCAGGTCATGATCCCAGGGTCCTGGGATCGAGCCCCGCATCCGAGCCTGCTTCCCTTCCTCTCTCTCTGCCTGTCTCTCTGCCTGCTTGTGATCGCTGTCTGTCAAATAAATAAATAAATAAAAATCTTAAAAAAAACCCCAAAACCTGTTTACGCACAATTGGCGCCGAATCCAAGGAATACGTACTGTGGGGATCCTGATGAAGGACCCGCGTCAGGGTGAAGATGATTTTTGCGTTGCAGATTAACGTGATGAGAAGAGGGATGAGGAAGAGGCAGCTGAAGGTGAAGAAGTTATAAAAGGCTTGATGCCACCATTGCGGGAAACTGCAGTGTGTCACACACTGAGAGAAGCCTTCTGTCTGTCCAGAGCTATCGGCTAAGTGGATCATCCTGAAGATATATAACTGTGTGAGGAAAGAAAAAAAAAAGTAGAAAATGGCGTTACTTTCTTTCAAACAGTATTTGCATGTTTTCTTGAAAGCTTTTTTCCTTCTGCATTCTGCAGGCCTTTGACTGTGTTGCCCAAAGCAACGGCTCAGCCCCTTGATGTTATCCTTTTGGTGCTTTGGTGAAGAGTTGTAAGTGGATCTTTACTTATATTTGGGTATATTTGGGTAATAAGGGATTTTGGATTTTTTGGAAATTATTTCAACCTAGCAGAACAATCATCAACCAAGGATTTAAACACCGTTTGTATTTCAATCTCAGATGCAATTATGGTGAGTTAAGTTTTTGCAGGTGATTTTGTCTGTCACTCTATCAGCAGCACCCAAACCTGTGTCTAACAGTTAGAATGTGCCCCCAAAATTCATATTTAAATTTTATTTTTGAGATACTCAACTCTATTAAAGTGGTCAAAAGACATGAATCGACCATTCATGAAAAAAGATACAGCAGTGTGCTTTGGCATGTGAAAAGATGTTCAACCTCATGTGTGATAAAGAAAATGCCAATTAAGGCTACACTGAAATGGCATTTTTCACTCTCAAGACAGGCAAAAATGAAAAATAGCAACACACTGTCATGGCCACATTGTGGGGAAATAGATACTCTCCCACGTTGCTAGTAGACATGGAAATTGGCACAACCCCTATGGAGAAGAATTTGGCAAGAAGTAGCATAAGTATGTCTGCATTTACCTTTGACCCAGCCATCTGACATCCAGGAATTTACTCTGAAGATACTCTCCTACTTCCATTATATGAAAATACACAGGCACAGGTTATTCCTTGATTGAAATTGATTGAAATTGAAAAATATTGAAAAAAGCTTAAATACCAATTCATACAACAGTGGCTGAATACGGTGTGGTGGCCCACACTATGGAGTTTGTACACCTGCAGAAAAAGAGAAAGATCTCCATGTAGATTTCTGTGCACGTGTGCGTGTGTGTCTCTCTGTATGTGTATTTTCTAGCTCCGTCTGTCTGCTGGGAGCCTAGGAACGATGACCTCCTAGTGGCAATAAGCACATTCAGCACTCTTGTACCCAGGTCTTGTTTACAAATACATTCTCTACCAAAAGGAACCAGAGCTCATTGGAGAAGTGGGTGATTCCCAAGGCTGGCACAGGCAAACTACAATATGTGCTTAGAACAGCTTGTGCTGAAAAGCCAGGAAGTACTAAAAGAATAGTGGAGCATGTCAGAAGAGCTCTAGAGCCAGCTTGAAAGAAAATCTGGGGCAGTGTAAGCATTGAAAACCAAACCACAAAACCGAAAACAAAGCCCCGATAAAAAGGAACGATTAACTGTTGGATAAATTAAGGATCCAGGAGTCCATGCTGATAATAGATTGCAAAACAGTAACAACAAAGAAATGGGGAGGGGGAAAAAACTATTATTGTATAAAACCAACTAATGTATAAGGAATAATGAAAGTAGTGATTACCAAATGGTAATGATAAATGATTTAGGCAAGAATCATCAATGGGTAGTAAAAACACGGGTGAAGTTTGAGGAAAGCAGGATTTACATAATTTCTAAGTATCTACCTGTAAGATACTTATTCATTATGAAGAGTAAAATTAATAACTTGACAGTAGAGAAAGAACAAAATAATTAAATTAGCATTGCCAATAATGGGACCAACGGACAGCAGCTGCTTCCTTATTAATGCTTTGAGAAGTACTCACCAGCACGTCTTTGGTATTTCTGTCCAAAGTGCATAACCTGCATCTAACCATGAGAAGACACCAAACAAAATCAAATAGAGGGCATTCTACAAAATAAGTGGCCTGAGCTCTTCAGAAATACCAACGTTATAAAACACAAAGAGAGACTGAGAAATGGTTCCAACTGAAAGGAAGTTCGTGAGATGTGGCAGCTGAATCCAATGTATAATCTTGGATTTTCTCTTGTTAAAATGTTAAAAGGGACGTCATTGGGACAGTTGCTGAGATATGAATAAATTATATGGATTAAATAACAGGTTTTTGTTTTGTTTTTTACCTTACTCAGTCTTTTTTATTGGAATTCTGCGTAAGATTTTGGTTGGAAATTTTTCCCTATAGCTCACACAACCATAAATAACAGTATTTTTTCAGTGTTAATTTCCTGATTTTGATTTTTATACTGTATGTGCCAGAAAAAACACATTGAAGTATTAAAAGGGACGTCATGTGTGAGTTTACTTTTAAATAGTGCAGGAAAAAAATGCGTTTAGGAGACAAAACAAATAAACAGAGGCAGTAAAATGTTAATATTTGGGGAAGCTGAGGGAAGGGTATTCCAGAAATCTTTGTATGATTCTTGCAATCTTTCTTTAAATGTGAAATTATGTTTTTTTTAAAAAGATTTTATTTATTTATTGGACAGACAGAAATTATAGGTAGGCAGAAAGGCAGACAGAGAGGGGAAGTGAAGCAGGCTCCCCGCCGAGCAGAGAGAGCCCAGATGCCGAAGACAGAGGCTTTAACCCACTGAGCCACCCAGGCACCCCAAAATTATGTTTTTTAAAAAATTACAAATTACCTAAACTATTAAAGAAATGCTGCAAGTAGTTTTCAAAAACAAATTCTAGTAGACATGCACTCATTCTTTCCCCATTTATCAAAGCACACTTCTTGTCCAGTCATTTCTAAGCTTTTCTACTGAGAAACTTCATTTTACTATGATACATTATTAAAATGAAAAGAGTGCTGAAGCACTATAAAACTAACAGCAAGTAAATTCAAGCAAAAATGTTAAAGGTTTTTAAAATTTTAGGGAAATGAGAGATAGTATTTATTTTTTAATGTTTTTGATTGAATTAATAAATTTTAATTTAGTTAATTCCACAGGTCTAGGATTTCTTTCTTTTTTGAGGTATTGGAAGTGTGTTCCTTAAAAAAAAGAACTCTTTTATTTACTCTCTTTGCTTGTAGATAGAAAAATTTAATAAAATGAAAATATAATAGATAATAAATAAAATATAGTAAACATAATATAAAATATAATGCTGTATCTTTTATTTGTAATCAGAATGTTGATTTTCAGTTTCAGACCTCTTTTCAAGGACAAAATAGTATTTTTTAAATTAATCCACTAGAGGGCGCCCAATGATCATATAATCAAATTTAAAAGCTCAGAAACCAAACACCCATTCAGCTAATTCTACTTTACAATCCAGACCAACTTTTCCACATCACAAAGTAACCATTTCAATTTTCCGTACTTCTTTGCAACCTGAACTTATTTCAAGTTTAGTTTCAAATTTGGCCTAACAGATGTAGTGAGTTGGAGGGCTTTGGAGGGCTTACTTCACATAGAACCTGAAAATCTAGTATTTCTTTAAAACCTTAGCTACTTCTCTCCGCATCTTCCCAGTCAGACTTGAACCCAGATGGCCCAAGTTTGACTTTCTGTTCTGCGCTGCTCTGCCAAAATTTCACTTTAATATTTCATATTTTTAAGTCATAATGAAACTTTCCAAAAAATTACTTTGAAATAAAGTATTGTGATTTGAGCTAATGGTTATCTTTGTTTAATAAATGCTTATTTTTAATTAATTTTTTTTTGGTTTCGAGAGAGAGAGAACATGCATGGGGGGCAGGGGAAGGGCAGAGGGAGAGGAAGAGAGAATCTGAAGCAGACTCCCCATGCTCTGTGCAGAGCCCTTCATGAGGCTCGATCTCACGACCCTGAGATCATGACCTGAGCTGAAATCCAGCGTCCCGACGCATAACCAACTGAGCCACCCAGGCACTTTAAATGCTTATTGTTACAGTAGTGGTCTCTGTCATGAAAGATGAACCAGATATATCCTGCTATCAGAGGATTTAAAATTAGGTAGGGGAGGTATAGCACATATGTGACACCAGCCACACAAGGTAGACTGTTGTAAGTTCTCAAAGAGTGTTAGGGTAACTCAGGTTCTTACTTGCCCATGGATAAGCTGAGCCTAGCTTATTTGTGCTCCAAGGCCGTGTTCGTTGGAATGATTAATATAGGGGTCCACTTTACTTCCAGTGTTTTGTTTTTTTGTCCTTGGATTATAATTCTTTAATTTCTTAGTTTCTCCTTTCTCATCGTTGGCCCCAGTACTCACCAATGTTTGCTTTATTTTACCATAAACAAGAGCATCTATTTTCCTTCTTGAAAGCCGTTGGCAGATGCTTCTTGGAGTATTGTTTTTGACCCTCACTTTACCCCAGACTAATTGCATTATTACCTAATCCTTTCCAGCGGTGATTATCGCTAGGTGACGTGCTTTCTCATCTATAAAATGGAGACATTGATACTATTTACCGCTAGGAACTGTCAAGACAATTACTTGAGTTAATGCTTGCAAGGCACTTAGAATAATGCCTGGCACACAGCTTTGTGCAAGTTGAAACCATTACTATTGTAAAAATTGCAAGGCACACCACACAACTTGTAAATGTGTATTCATAGATATTTATTTATATATTTATTTATGTATTTATAAATATTTACCATATATCTTTACCGGCTTACTCTTAGCCATCTATTCTCAACTTAAGACTTTCCTGCCTTTTCTTTCTCTAGTCTCCTACAGGCAAAAAAATGAAATAGACGACATTGCATAGTGTGATATAGTGTAGTAGTTAAAAGCTCTGGGTATGGAGTTAACTGAATGAACTGACATCTGCACTTACTAGATGGTAATCTTGGGCTTTTTCTTTTTTTTTTTTTTTTTTTTTTTAGATTTTATTTATTTGGCAGAGAGAGAGGGTGCACAAGCAGGGGGAGCAGCAGGCAGAGGGAGAAGCAGATAGAGAGAGACACAGGCAGAAGGAGAAGCAGGTTCCCTGCTGAGCAGAAAGCCCGATGCAGGACTCGATCCCAGGACCCTGGGATCATGACCTGAGCGGAAGGCAGATGCTTAATGGACTGAGCCATCCAGGAGCCCCAGTCTTGGGCATTTTATAGAACATTCTTAACCTTAGTTTCTGTATGAATGAAGATTATAACTGTATATAATATATAGGGTTTTGGGGAGCCTTACATGAGATATGCATGAAAAAGGATTTAACATAATTATGTATTTTGTAAATAATGTTTATCACGATCATCATCATTATTGTTGTTATTTATTTATGTATGTATGCTCTTTGTTGTTATTTATGTTATTAGTATGCTACTTCGATGTTCCAGTATAATTCTTGGCGTATTGTATACCTGTGATGAGTATTGATTGCATTTAAACTGCTTGTCACGTTCAGAAGTACATTCTAGTCCGATCAAGTACATTCTGTGTGCCAAGGCAAGCCTCTGTGCATCTTCAGATCACATATATTTACACCAAAAACTAAAGGGTGTCTCATCTATCTTGCCTTGCAACCTAGGTTAGTGATAGAAGTTAAATGCTGTCAGCTCCGAATGAAATGCTCCAGATTAACACAGATGAACTAGGGGTATGAACTTCTGCAAAGGGTTCTTGTGGCGAGAGATGACTGCCATTGGAAACCACGTGATTTTTGATTAGATATGAACACGCCTACTTCAAGAAATGTTTTCTCCTCAGCGTGTGCTTACCAGCTCAATCACAGAGTCTGAAGGCAGATTTTCTTTCAGGACATGTTGTTTCCTTCCCTTCCTTTTTTTTTTCTTTTCTCCCTCTTTCTTTCCCTTATTCTCTCTCCCGCTTCCTTCTTTCCTTCCTTCTGACCTTATTTTACTGTTACAAATAATACCTTCAAAACTTGAACAGTTGTGCTTTGACAAAACTGCCTTCAGAATGAGTAGGGCAGCTTGGTAATGAGAGGTAGTTTGGCAAACCTGACTTATCAGGCAGGATGAATGCTATAATTTTGAGAAATTGGAAATAAACCAATCTTCAGGTAAGCAATTCTCTTTGCTGTCTCTTGAAGAATCGTTTAATAGTCATGCTGTATTTCCCTATTATTTTCCCTCCTGACTTCAAACACTCTATTGTGAACAAAGGAATGAAAACAGGAGAAGAGGAAGGAATGAACATTAGTGGAGTGTCTAAGCGTCAAGTCTTGTACTAGGGGACTTCATGTATCTTATTCTTTACCGCTATTCTTTTAAATTTAGTTAAATAACTTACTCAGAGCCACAGAGATGGTAAGGGAGAGAGAGCATTAGGGTTTAAAACTAACTTTGTTTAAATCCAATACTCATGCCATTTCTATTATTTGCCTCCCAAGCTTTGCTGTGGGGAGATCTAAGGTCTTCAGAGACCGCGGGCAGGGCTAGTGAATGCCGCCTTATCCCTCTTCAGCAAGAACAGCTCCACTTATATGTTTCATGTACTTGTTGGGGCTCCAGATAGAATTTGGGTTTTTGAAAAATTCCATTACTAGGAAAGTTCAGCTATGCAATGCTGAAACTTCTGAAAATATATCCTCAAATGCTCATAGAATTACTCAGTGACAGATGATCAATCTGTGCACCGGAGGATGATGATTAAAGTCATCCTTTCAATGTGAATTAGCCGCTAAGGATGCACCTTTGTCCGTGGGCTTATCTGGAGAGCCTGGCGAAGCACGAGGTTGACTTGGGATGTGTCACAGTCTAGAAATAAAAAGCCCTTTCAATCTCTCATCTTTCCCATTAAATATGTGTAACATTAGTCATGGGGTTAAACCTCTTTATTCAGAGAGATAGCAGAGGGCTCTAATAAAAAAAAAACAAACTGGAATTAATAAAAAGACATGAGTCCAACAGCCCAAGTGACTGGGAAAGTCAATGAACCCTTTCAGGCGAGTCATTTTTGAGCTGAAGATTTTTTTTTTTTTAAATTTTATTTATTTGTCAGAGAGAGGGAGAGCGAGCACAAGCAGGGGGAGTGGCAGGCAGAGGGGGAAGCAGGCTCCCCACTGAGCAAGGAGCCCGATGTGGGACTGGATCTCAGGACCCTGGGATCATGACCTGAGCTGAAGGCAGAAGCTTAACTGCCTGAGCCACCCAGGAGCCCCTGACTGCAGACTGTACCCATCAGTTAGTTGCAACCAACATTAGAAAATGAAATGGGGGCACCTGGGTGGCTCAGTGGGTTAAGCCTCTGCCTTCGGCTCAGGTCATGATCTCAGGGTCCTGGATTCGAGCCCCACATCCGGCTCTCTGCTCGGCAGGGAGCCTGCTTCCTCCTCTCTCTGCCTGCCTCTCTGCCTACTTGTGATCTGTCTCTGCCAAAGAAATAAATAAAATCTTAAAAAGAAAGAAAGAAAGAAAGAAAGAAAGAAAGAAAGAAAGAAAGAAAGAAAATGAAATGAAACAGAGTTGAATTTTCATGAAAATTCTTCTTGGCTATAGGTGTGTGGGAGACAGACAGACAAAATCTCTGTGTGGTATGTACTTCTTCCTTTGGGTGACTGCCAGAAAGATTTGCACACTATTGCTCTCAAAGGTACTCTTTGTGCTTTCTCTGATATGCCGGATGGGGATAATAACATGGCTGTTACATACTGCATAGAATGAGGAAACTTCTCAGGAAACTTCAGTAAAGTGCTTTATAAATATAATCTGCTGCTGAAAATAAGGATGAGTCATGGGTTTCACCATGAAATAGTACCATCATTTTCTGTGGCCCAGATGCACATAAATCTCTCAGGAAGAGTAATGTGTTTGAGGTCAGGCTATTAGATGAACATCCTAAACAATTCAAAATAATTTCATATTTTTTCTTACTACATCAAGATAGATAAGTATTTGACATTATCTTTCTATGATTGCTTTGATATACTTAGATGAAAATAACTGAATTAATAAAGCAATTTATTTTTTATGGCCTCTGGGACAGTCCTTTAAAGGAGACTGACATTATTGGTTTGCATTTCAGATAGTATCACAAATTGACCTATTTCTTTTCTTTTCTTAAAAACGATATTTACTTATTTTAGGGAGAGAGAGAGCGCACGAGACAGTGTGCACTGTCACAGGAGGGCGGGGCCAGGGGCTGGGAGCCGAGGGAAAGGGAGAGGTTCCTCAAGCAGGCTCCCTGTAGAGCACAGAATGACTTGAAGGGGGGCTTGATCCCATGACCCTGAGATCTCCGCCAGCGCTGAAATGAAGAGTTGAACATTCAACCAATTCAGCCCGTCAGACTGACCTGTTTCTACTTCTGGTTCGACTTTCCTCAGTACCCAACTTACCAACTAACTACTTTCCAAACACCTGTACTTACACAATGACCTTATATTGGTAACACTATGTCCCAGGGCAAATGTTTTTGGCTCTTTCAGAGCCTGCCTTCTCTCCCCCTTCAAACAAACAAAGAAATGAACAGGCCGGCAAACTCCATTTCTCAACCCACCTGCCTATTTCAGTGGTTTTACTGTTAAAACTCCTTGTCTAAAAATATTGGAGCTGTAGTTTACACCCTCTGGCTATTAACTCCCTAAATCCAACTTGTTTCCAAGCTTTGTTTTTTGTTTGAAATGTCCCTCTTACAATCAGTTCTCTCTGAGACTACCCCAGCCACCAACCTAATCACCTCATGGCCAGAAAAGCTGCAAAAGGGTTCTCTGTCTCTTGCATCTGTTTGGGTCTATGTGAATTTTCTTCAAGTATTTTTCTTTAAAAAATCACTTTATTTCTTGCCCAGGACTCAAACGAAGGATTAATGGTTCCCACATTTATTTCAGAATTTCCCCAGGGATCACTTTCTTCCTTAACACGGGTCCATCGTACTCATTCACTGACTCCCTCATCCAAGCTTTTTGTTTAAGGAGAAGGTGGAGGATTTATTTGATCGGAAAAGAAATCACATTATCCAAACATTTTAAATTTCTATTTTTGCTAGTAATCTTATTAGGTACCGTGAATATTAATTAAGTTGGACATAACAGAGGCTCGATCACTTAAGACTGTATGCCTTAATGGCAGTGACCAGGAAATACAGAATCAGGATGTTTTATGACAGATCGTTCACTACGAGGTAGAAGAAAAGGGAGCAACCACCAAATCTGATTTCCTGCTAGTCCTACCTCTCAATCTGTTGTTTCAGCCAGACAAGGCTCCTGTGAAAATTAATCACACTTTTCAAGCCTTCCTGAAAATATATGTGAACTTTGATTTATTTTTTTCATCCAAATACGATCCATTTAAAAATTTTCAACTTATCCTATCTTTAGCCTTAAAACATTCCTTTCCCATTTCAACTCTTATTCATCTCTCCTTCTTCTTACACTTGTAATAGATTAAAAAAAAAAGACTTTATTTATTATTAATTTGACAGAGACATAGCAAGAGAAGGCACACAAGTGGGGAGACTGGGAGAGGGAGACGCAGGCTTCCCACAGAGCCAGGAGCCCAGTGTGGGGCTGGATGCAGGGCTGGGTGTGAGCCTGCATGGGGGACTGGATGTGGGGCCTGATTCCAGGACTCTGAGATCATGACCTGAGCCAAAGGCAGCTGCTTAACCGACTGAGCCACCCAGGCACCTTGTACTTGTAATAGGTTTTAAAAGTGTTTCATATAGGGGCGCCTGGGTGGCTCAGTTGTTGAGCAGCTGTCTTTGGCCCAGGTCATGATCCCAGGGATCCTGGGATCAAGTCCTGAATCAGGCTCCCTGCTCAGCAGGGAGTCTACTTTTTTTTTTTTTTTTAAAGATTTTATTTATTTATTTGACAGACAGAGCTCACAAGTAGGCAGAGAGGCAGGCAGAGAAAGAGTGAGAGAGGGAAGCAGGCTCCCTGCTGAGCAGAGAGCCCAACACGGGACTCAATCCCAGGACCCCGAGATCATGACCTGAGCCAAAGGCAGCGGCCTAACCCACTGAGCCACCCAGGCGCCCAGGGAGTCTACTTCTCCTTCTCCCTCTGTCTGTGGCTCCCCCTGTTTGTGGTCTCTCTCAGTCTCTCTCCATCAAATAAATAAGTAAAATCTTTTTTAAAAAAGCGTTTAGTATATAGTTGTATTAGTTTTATATAAGTTTTGTCTCCATAATTGAATTACACTTTCTTTGAGGGCTATTTCTTTGTTTCATCAGCATCAGACTCAGTGTGAAGAGCCTAACTTACATATCTTCCCTAAGAAAATCGATAAATAAGTAGTACTTCTACTTTAAAGAAACAAAATGGAAAACTTCAGGCATAACATCATTTGGAGAGAAACATTTACTAAGCCTATTATTAGATATTTAGTCACTGTGCGAATCATTGTAATATGCTTTTCTCCAGGCAGATTGAAACATTTTAGCTTTTCCCATTTTTCCTGCCATAAAATACATCCTAATTTAATTGATCTAGTATCCAGAAATGATGAATTAAGTGAGGAATTGGTAGGAAAATGTGGTTATCCAACTTTCTAGTATTTTGCTGTGTTTACTGAATTCTGCAGGGCAGGATTTTTTGTTTGTTGTCTTTTTTTTTTTTTTTAAACCACCTGGCTCATAGTAGAATGTCTAGATAACTTCCATTTGTAGAGGCTGGTTTTTGGAATATCCGGGTTCACTTGGACGTCCCCTCTTGACATATCCTTGTACCCTAGGTTCATCATCACACAGCCCCTTTACAAGCATACAGATGACGTCTTTATCTGCTATTAAAGGATCTTTGCCGGGGGTGCCTGGGTGGCTCAGTGGGTTAAAGCTTCTGCCTTCGGCTCAGATCATGATCCCAGGGTCCTGGGATCGAGCCCCACATCGGGCTCTCTGCTCGGCAGGAAGCCTGCTTCCTCCTTTCTCTCTCTCTCTCTCTCTCTCTGTCTGCCTCTCTGCCTGCTTGTGATCTCTGTCTGTCAAATAAATAATAAATAAATCTTAAAAAAAAATAAAGGATCTTTGCTCTCTGCAAAAATGTGTCCTTTTCTTCAGAGATATGGCTGCTGAAAAAGGCTGATTCTGCAGGTCAGTTCATCAGGTTGCCTCTGATGAGGACAATCTGGAGCAGTATCTGGTGCCTACACCAACAATCCTGAAGTTGCTGTCAGCCTGTCGCAGTCTAGCCTACCTCCAGATAAGCTCAAATAAATCTCAGAGAAATATTCAGATTTCAAAAGTCGACGATTTCCCACTATTCTGCCCAGCTGCAAACTGAGGAGCGACATGCTAGTTAAAGCATAATTCTAAGTTGCAACAGTAACAGAGTCATTTCCACTTAAGAAGTCCCAATGAGACAAGTTATGAACACGTTATACCTATGCAAATTTCACAGTTTCTCAAGATTATCTCCATTTACCATATCAAACAGAGTGAATGGAAAACTAGATGGAAGAATAAGATGGGGGTGAGGCCAAATTTGACAATAGCTACATTTTTTGAGGAGCATTTACTACGTACCAGAGCTCATGCTAGACACTTTAATGCATTGTTTATTTAATCTTCATGAAAGCTGCATAAAGTAGGCGTTACCTCCATTTTATAAGTGAAGGAACTGAAACTCCAAGAAGTTAAAAGATGTGCCCAAGATAACAGAGCCAGGATTAAACCCCACTCTCTAATTCCCCGAGTCAAAGCTTTCAAAGATAATACAATGCTGCTTTTGACTTGCCATCATAAAATGCAGCACTCGAGTTTAGATAGGGAATCTGTGATTGCCAGATCCTAAGAAGTTCACGTTAGTGGGTTACCTGTGGTCCAGCAAAGATACCACTGAGGAGCCAGGCCAAGCCAATCATGGACTGTCCAACGCCATTGCTCTTCATAGCTAGAGGCCTCGTGATGGCTAGGGAGCGGTCCAGGCTGATCACTACCATCATGAAGGCTGGGGCATACATGGAGAAAAGCTTCAGGTAGCTGAGGACTTTGCAGAGGAACTCTCCAGCATACCATTGGACCGTAATGTTCCACATTCCATCCAGCGGCATGACAATCAGGGTCTCCAACAGGTTGGCTAAGGTCAGATGTTTTAAAAGCACCTTCATTCTCGAGAGCTTTCTCCCTTTCTCTTTCTTTTGAGTCCACCTCTGAAGTTTCAATAAGAAAGAAGCATTAAAACTTGTAGAGAGTAGAAAAAGGAAGAAAGTAACTGTCACTCGGATCTTTCCAGATAAGGTCAGGGTGGGGAGGTTGCCCTGCACCAGCGGGTTGCTGCTGTTCACCACTGAGCAGTGATTTTGATTCTGTTCAGGAGAGGCGCTTGCCATGTTTCCTGACTGACGGAGAGCTTCAAGACTTGGGTTTCTGGCCCTTGTGATGTTTTGTCATAATCTAGCCCAAAGCTCCGTTTTATTTCTGCCTTCTTTGGAAACGTCACAGGTTTAGATTTATGTCAAATTTTGTCCCTGAGCGACTTTATGTTTTAATGTAAAAGATCAAGGTGAACTTGTTTTGTGGGCTAATAATCCAACAGAGTGCTAAAACAGAGCATGTGGGACACATTCTGAGGGCCAAATGTAACTGTAGTACCGCAGCAGATGGCCTGGTTTTCACAACAATTTTCCCAAGTACAGAAGGACACTTGAGGCTTAATTCTGAATTTAAAATTCACTCATGCTACTATTTATGTAACTTAAAGAGATTTTCTAAAAACAATGAAGTGTTACTATTCTGTCCAACAGTTACAAAATGAAGATGAAGAAAAATACTAAAAAAGAACTTTTATCCAGTTAAAATCTGTTGTTTTAAAAAGTTAATTCACTTCTCAAAAACATTTGTTTTTCTTTTTCAATCACACACTGCTGTACCTTCACACACTAGACAAATACATTCATTTAAAATCATCCTCCACAAAACATCAAATTAATACCTTTACAGAATTAATTTGATCGAATACAAATTGATGTGCATTCAAATTTATCTATTCATCGATATGGACCCACTCCCCATGCTTAGGCTGAAGTAAAAATGATTGATTAACTCTTTATTATTGCCTTGCTTTTATAATTGCTTAAACATTATACTTGACATTTTTGCACATTATTGCATACGGTAGCTAGATATTGGAGAGAATGCTGTATAAATGCTGTACTCACATTTATATATGTTTATATATAATATGAATATTTGCTTAAATTCCTTTGCACGTTATCTGATCATTTCAAATTGGGGCCAGTTAGAAACTCTGTGTTACTGCTGTAGCTTTCATGATGAGTGTTTGATGATATTATTTACTAACACTGAGATGACCTACACTGGAATTTATTAAATCACTAGCTTGATTTGTCTTTTGTCAGCTAGTTTGCTTTTGTGGTAGCTAAAGCAGGAATAAGAGCATACTCAGCAAGGAGCCAGCCTCTCTCTCTCCCTCGGCCCCTTCCCCTGCTCATGCTCTTTCTCTTTTTTTTTCCCCTCTCTCTCCTGAATAAATAAATAAAATCTTTTTTAAAAAATAAAATCTTTTTAAAAAAGAGTATAGGTGACTTTTTTGACTCCGATGGTCCATTCTTATTGGTTCATTTGTTTTTTTTCTCCATCCCATATTCATCAATTTAATAAAGAGTTACTAGATACCTGCTACACGTACTCTTAGCCTTTGCAGGTGATAAATTGTGCACCTGACATCCTCCGGGCCCTGAAGAAACTTATCTGGTACCCCAGAAGATTAGATGAGAGTATTGGATATGTCTGTGTGCTTCTCAGACTCCCTCTGCTCTGGCCGCCTCCTGCATCTGGAGGAATGAAGGGCGCTTGCTTACCTGGGCTCCCTCTTGGCTATTGCCTCACAACCAGAATTCCTGGCTTTCTCTCACCACTTCTAGACTTGAAGGAAATATTACACTGCAGGACGTGGACTCTGGCTTCCTGAGTGGCTTACTGAAGGGTCTGGAAATATTTTCATTTAATTGGTGAATACAATTTCTGCATATCAGAAGTCTTGGGAACAATGTTTTAAATACTGCTAAGTGTTATACAGGAAAAGGGTTATGTGAAAAAGCAGGTTTTCAATAATGAGACTTCTTATTTTATGAGTATGTTGGCAAATGAACCTATGCTGGCAAATCGTTGTGGCTCACAGGAACCTAACCCCATATTTTTGTTAGGAACAAGTGTTCAGTATTCACCAATCAAGTGTTCACGGAAACCTACAAGTTGAACATTTTTTACACCATGTGGCCTTTTGAATTGTGTAGGTCAGTTACCATAATTTTTTTCGGCTTTCACTGTCACAACAATGCTGTCCACTATATTTTTAAAAAAATTAATCCTCATCTCATGAATCCAAAAATTTTCCCACTTTTCCACTTTTTCCATGATTTCATCACACACTGATTATGTTTTAGAGCTCTCTAGAGCAGCCACATGTTCAGATCAGCAAATGTTCTCTTCCTTTTTCTGGATGTACCATATTGTTGATTCATTACCAATGAACTCACAGCCACCAGCACTCTTACTCTTGCCTGAAGGAAGCTTATTCAATCCATGTATTTTTGGGGCAGCTGGGTGGCTCACTTGGTTAAGCATCTGCCTTTGGCTCAGGTCATGATCCCAGGGTCCTGGGCTCAAGCTCTGCATCGGACCCCTTCTCAGTGGGGAGCCTGCATCTCCTCCCTCTACCTGCTGCTCCCTCCTGCTTGTGCTCTGTCTCTCAAATCAATCAGTCAATCAACAATCTTAAAAAAAAAAAACCTGTATTTTCTCTGTAAGGTATATTGCGGCCTTCTTGTGCTAAGGAACATTGGACAGCACTTCAGCACTATGTGGCCATTTTAAGCACTGGAATCACTAACAGAAAGCACAAAATATGAAGAACATGAAGAAATATACTATGGAAAGGAAGCTTGCTTCTAGTATGGAAGCTGTAATGAGATTTGCACATCAGGTCATTCACATTTCTCCCCACTCTGTGCATGCACCTGTCTGAAAATAATCATAAAAGCACTGTGGATGTTGATTTGGGGTTCATAAATGAATTTTAGTGAATAGGTGACTTTGCAAGTAATAGGATTGCCTGTACATAAAATCAGTAAGTAAAACCAGGAAACAAATTCCCACTAGAACTCCCAAGTAAGTTCAACTCTATTACAAACATAAAATGTTTATAGCATTAAAAAACATAGTGTTTTCACCCAGAACTTCACAATAGATAGAAAGAAATACTATTTGTTGTGTCCTCAGCTCTTGAGAGTTTAGAAGAGGTAGTGGAATTATGTCTATATAGAATAATTAAAAAGGCATTTTTTTACATCTGAGATATGTGACCATAAAATTTGTACCTACTATATTAGCTATATGAGGTTCCTTACAACAGTTTGTTATTCTGAAGAACTCAAAGGCTTTGCATATACCTAATGTCGGTTAATCTGAGCAGGGCCATATGCCTGAAACCATATAAAACAACCCTTGGATAGATTTTACATATCGGGAAAGGTGTTATATGTGGGCCCAGAAACCAAAAGAAGAAAGGAAAAATGTTCATAGTAAAATCTGATTATATTGAAATACATCTTGCCTTTTGCCTCTCATTTAGGGAAAGAACTGGAGCATGACTGCTTTATTATTAATTTCTACCTTTCCTTTCCTGCCTCTTTCCCTTTCTCACATTCATTCCCCACACTGTAAAGTAATGAAGGAACCAGAAGACAGTGTCAGAGAAGTAATGGGAAGAAAGAATTTCAGGACCGAGGGAGCGATTCATGCATCAAATATCTCAGGGACAGGATAAGGCCCAAAGAGAATTAGGACGATGTGAGAATTGGGAGGTCATCAATGACCTGCCTTGAATAGCTTTGGTGCTTTTGCTGAGAATGACCATTAAAGAACATATGAAATCTGAGAAAGTAGATATAAAGAAAAGAGGGTTTTAGAAACAGATATGTAAGTCTTGAGAGGATGTTTAGAGATTTAGAGATGGAATCAGTAGAGAGGGAGAACAAGTCAAGAGACCAGGACAAATAATAGCAGGAAGACAAGGGAACAGATCCCTTAGCGGAGCTGATTATGCAGGAAGGCAGTAAGGGTTTAGGGTTGAAGGAAGTTAGGGAAGTTGAGAATCAGGGAAGGAAGTGGATCTATGGAAGGGTGGAGGTGGGGTAGACTGAGCTAACAGGAAGGGTCAAGAAAAGAGGATCCTGTGGGAATGAAGACAAATGATAATGGAGGAAAGAAGTCTTAAGCCAGGAGGGTGTAGATAGATATTTGAATTCAAGATTCCAGATGCGAAGTTGTTTGATGAACAAGAAAGTACAGGATGTGGCCGTGAAAGTGGCTAGATGAAGAAGAGGGGGAATGAAGTTTGATGCCGTGTTAATTATGTCCTTTTTGTTGCAAGAAAAATTCTCTTAAATTATAGAGGCTTCTTTCCTAATATGCAATGCCTAGAAAGCCAGTAGGAACCCAGGCAGCTCCAGGGAGGAGCAAATTCTGTTTCATGATCTGAGTTGGTCCTCCAGCGGGATATCTTTGCTTTTCTTTATATTATCTTCTCTGTCCTCTTCTTGTACCTAATTGCTCAGTTCTTTCCAGATTACAAGAATAAATTGCGAGTTGAGAAATAGAGATGGTGCTTTAGAAGTGACCCAGAGGAGCCAGAAATGGATTTTTAACACCTCTTTACCAATAAGACTAAAAGAATAGAAGAAGACAGGTCATTTACTATTTATTTATTTATTGGCTTATTTTATTTAGACTCAATTAGTTAACCTATAGTGTGTCATTAGTTTCAGATGTAGAGTTCAGTTATTCATCTGTTGCATATAATACTCAGGGCGCATCACATCACGTGCCTTCCTAACGCCCATCACCCTATCCACTCTCTTGTTTCCTGTAGTTAATAGTCTCTTATGGTTTGTCTCCTTCTCAGATTTCATCTTATTTCTCCCACTCTTCCCCTTTGATCCTTTGTTTGGTTTCTTAAATTCCACATATGAGTGAAACCATATGAGAGTTGTCTTTCTCTGATAGCCTTATTTCACTTACCATAATACCCTCTAGCTCCATCCATTTGTTGCCAATGGCAAGATTTCATTTTTTTGATGACTGAGTAATATTCCATTGTGGAGATCTATATGTATGCCACATCCTCTTTATCTGTTCATCTGTTGAATAGATAATAGATCTGCTCATCTGTTGATGGACATCTGGGTTCTTTCCATAGTTTGGCTATTGTGGACATTGCTGCTATAAACATTGGGGTGCAGGTGACCCTTCAGATCACAACATTTGTATCCTTTGTGCATCTTTTAAAGGAGAAGTATGCAAATGAAGAGTATTTGGAAGAACGTTTTGCTTCTAATAGGAAGAAAAGATAGAGGCAGCAAATTATCAGAGAAAAGGAATATATATGTTTTCCCCTGTTTTTCAAAACATGAATTAACTTCATTTAACCAAGAATGATAGTGTCTGTGACACTGAGTCACAGACTTAGTGAGTAAAAGGGGGAGAATTTTCATTTCAGTTTAATTGGAAGGATTTGAGGAAGGAATGTGGGCTATTAAATATATATATATATATATATGTATATATATATATATATATATATACACATATAAAATTATAAAGAAGTAGTTCCATGAAATTGCTATGGAAATGAGGAACAAATTCTAAAAGCTATACAATTTTTTCTAAGCCATGTTAAATTATGCATAGCATTTAAAATGGAAGATTCACTTTCATTTTCTGAGAGTATATCTTATTTGGAGAATCACACCATGATACAGTATTATAGTTCTTATTCCAGTATAGTGGTGTCAGATGTAAAGGATAGGAAATTATGGTTGATAATTTAAATATAATATGAGAGATCAGATTAGCAAAAGACATAGAACAAAAAATCATTAATATTATGAAGTGAATGAAAAAACAGGAGTATAATAATCACATTTATTTGTCAAAATTGATACCGTCACTAAATACTGAAAGTAGTAATCTTTTTTGTTTTAATTATAATTAATGATATGTAATAAATATGAGGTAATGAAGCAAGAGTGATCATTTATACTTCAAGAATTCAGTTAATTGAACATTTATTGAACATTATGTCTTAGGCACTGTAGTTACCGAAGAAAGGCCAGCCAAAGCTTATTATATTTGATATTTCCAGACATTTAATAATTACATTATGTTGAGATGTTTTATGCATTTAAACTTCATGTGGGCTGCTGGATATTGAAAGTAGTATAGTTTTAATTTTATTCTTTGCTGATAATTTTCTGTTGACACATTTAGCATTTCCATTTTATAAAGTAACTCAATCCTAAAATATGACACATCTTAATCTCATTTTCAGCTTAGGACATTTGAAAGCTACATGTCTAATAATTATTTTAGGAATTTATGATGCTGTCTACGGCCATACTGTCCTGAACATGCCTTATCTCGTCTGATCTTGGAAGCTAAGCAGGGTCGGGCCTGGTTAGTACTTGGATGGGAGAATTTATGATGCAAATGTGTAATAACATAAATTAAATTAAAATACCGTTTAGAAAGTATCTGTGGTTATTGGTATTATCCATTTCTTTCTTTTTTTTTTTTAAGATTTTATTTATTTATTTGACAGAGAGAGAGAGAGATCACAAGTAGGCAGAGACACGCGGCAGGTGGAGGTGGGGGAAGCAGGCTCCCCGCTGAGCAGAGAGCCTGATGCGGGGCTCAATCCCAGGACCCTGAGACCATGACCTGAGCTGAAGGCAGAGGCTTAACCCACTGAGCCACGCACACTCCCCCCCCCTTTTTTTTAAGATTTTATTTATTTATTTGACAGAGAGAGACAGAGAGGTATTATCCATTTCTATTCAAATTAAGTTTCAGTAATTTATGGGTTCCCATAAGATTAATTGACAACCTATTAATTCCTGTATAACATACTCACTATTATTTCATTCAGATTCCTTCTTTTAGAAGTGTTTCTATAAAGGCTCTGATGTTTCTAAGAGTGGTTTATTGACCTTTATATTCCTTCATGCTCCTTTCAGTGGGCATTTATAAAAAATTATCACTATTGCTTTAAATTGTGTTATGTGCCCCATACAGTCTAGTATGCAAAGGTCTAATATTTTTTGTGACAGAATTAAATAGGTTTCCAACATTTAATTTCATTCTATATCAGAGTGAGGTATAAGAATATGGCAGAAGTACTTTTGAGTGCCACTGAAGTTAGCTTAGAAATAATTAGTATAATGTTACAAATATTTAATATGTAGTATTTTTTTTCTGGGAAAATAGTAAAGAAATCCTTTTAAAATTTATTTTACTACTTATGCTACTTCCAGAGAAAGCATAGGAAATTTCTCTGTATTTGTAAAATTGAACAATTTCCTAATTTCTACTTAATAAAATAATGAGAATAATGTATCATAAATTGACACAGAATATTCCACCAGAATAAGAATATACTGACTTAGGGCGCCTGGGTGGCTCAGTGGGTTAAGCCGCTGCCTTCGGCTCGGGTCATGATCTCAGAGTCCTGGGATCGGGTCCCACATCGGGCTCCCTGCTCAGCAGAGAGCCTGCTTCCCTCTCTCTCTCTCTGCCTGCCTCTCCATCTACTTGTGATTTCTCTCTGTCAAATAAATAAATAAAATCTTAAAAAAAAAAAAAAAAAGAATATACTGACTTAAACAATTCTCAATTTAGTATTTTTCCCTGTTTTTTTCTAACATACTTCTTTAACAGGGGAAGTAACATCAAATAAATGGTTATCCCAATTCTTCAAGTATGTTGACCTCTTGTAAATAAAGATTTTACTTAACAAATACCAATATAGAAATTATAATGTACCAGGAGCTATTCTAAGTGCTTTGTAGCTAGTCATTTAATCTTTGTAACTACGTTTTGAGGTAAATACTATGACCATTCTGAATCTAAAAGTGGGGACACTGAAGTATAGAAACGTCAGGGAAACTGCCTTCACACAGCAAATTGTGAGGCAGAACCGGGGTTGGAATCCAGGTGAGCTGGCTCTTAACTCTATGCTTTGCTGTTTCACAAAACCCACTCAGCAACCTTTCCTTCTCCATGAGACATAACTATTCCTTTTGGAGTTATTGACAGTGATATCAATTCTTTTAGGATAATTTTTAATAAAACAGTTTTTAAAAATTTATTTTTATAAAAATCAATATGATGTTTTTAAATCATTAGGACTTAAGGTTGAGAGAGAATGGATACCCAGAGATGCTGTAGTTATTTAATAAGGTCTACAAAAAGGTTTCTACGCAAATAGATGATTTTACTGTCCTTTATCTAGAATGTTTTTGTGATTGTTTTGCTAGAATGTGCATTTTGAAACTAATTAGTATTATTTTTTGAAGGTAGGTGTAATAATGGGAAGCGTATAAGTAACCCTTCCTTAATTTATTTTCCCCAGTCTATAATGCAGATATCATATATTCAAGGCTTTTGTTATAAAGAGTAATTTCATTGATAGGGGTCTATATCTGTGATATGGTATTATTTGTTATATAGAATTTTTTCTTGACTAGATCATCAAAGCACCCATGGGGGGGGGGGGAATCTCTTAAAGCAAAAGTCTTTGAATAACAAAACTTGATTAGCTGGAATTTTACAGACCAGGACATGGCTAGTTACTTGGAAGTGTTTTTGCATGATACTTCCATGAAAAGATGAATTAAAAACAAAGTGAAGTGATAACTTTGGGGGTTCAGTTAAACAGAGACCATGTCCGGAAATCAGTACCATTAACATTCAGATGCTTAAACCACCCGCATCTGACCTTATAGCACAATACAAGGAAACATCATCCTTGTAATAATGAATATGAGGAAAGATATTCTGGAACAGTAAAGATTCATTTGGGTTTACTATAGTGGGTTTATTGAATTAGAAAAACACATTCATGTATTTTAGGAAAAATATGGCATCCCCTAACTAATTAATCTGAAAATGAAATCAACCTATGTATTAGGCTGAGTTCCCTAAAATCAGAGCTGGAGATGGTGATTTTTGTGCAGGTGATTTGAGGAAGTGCTCCAAGGGCAAGCCTACTGTAAGGGAGTGAGGAAAGCAAGATATGGCAGAGGAAGGAGCCCGGCATATGGGGCTTCAGCGGGACTCCAGCCTTAGCCAGATCCCACGTGGAATCCTGCCATGTAAATGGCACCATGGTTTGCCCACCATGTGGACAGGGGCTGAGCTTCTGTTCTCCTGCATCACTCACGCACTGGCTGAGTCCCACCTGGTAGGTGGGGAGAGGTATAGCTTCTCAGGCCCATTTGGGTGGTGGCTCCCATAAACCAAGGGCATTTCTCAGATGAGAGTAGCTCAACAGCAGGTGGAGGTATGTCCGCGTCTGTTAGAGGCATCTGCGTGGAGCAACAGCAACGTCCCCCACAACCGGAAAGTCTACTTCTAGATCATCCTAGGAAATCAGCGTCTGAGGGCAACATCATTCTCTGCAATGGAATTTAAACTATATTTTCATAATGGAAATAGTAGAGAAGAAAGAGCACAATGTTGGGAATCGAGCGATCCCCATTTTCTTGTGTGATTCTCAAGCCTCTGGGGTCTCAGCTCTTAACCTGGGACATTCCTGAGATGGTTTTTAAGTTCTCTGTCAGCTTCAAAAATAATTTTCTGTTATTTTCTTTTATTATGCACAGATTTCTATGAATTAAAATGTTGGGCTTTCATTTTTTAGATATGCCTTTTTTAATAGTCATAGGAACTAGTTGCCAAGCTTTACTCATTCATTCATTCTTTCATTAATTTAACAACTGTTCCTGTGTGTCATAATTGTAGATATGGAAAATATAGACTGAAAGCCTATAATATGGATGTTACATTTTTGAAAAGAGATTTTATTTATTTATTTGAGAGAGAGAGGGAGTGTGTACAAGTAGGGGGAGCTGCAGGCAGAGGGGGAAGACGAGTCCCCGCTGAGCAAGGAGCCTGACTCGGGGCTCCATCCCAGGACCCCAGGATCATGATCTGAGCTGAAAGCAGACACTTAACCAACAGTTACCCAGCAGCCGCTACGTTTTCTTAATATGAAAAAATTTTAAGAAATGTCATTTGAACTATATGGGAAAATAAGAAATTTCCTCTTAGATAAAGAATGTCACTTTATATTAAAACCCCCATAGAGTGAAGGGTTAAAAGAAAATGTGACAAGACTATTTTTTCCTCATACTTGAAAACGTATGTCATATGGCTCTCTCTCTTTTTTTTTTTAACAGAACAGTCCTTGGAAATTAAGGAAAAAAAAAAACTATCTACAAAAGTTTTTGCTTTTGTTTTGTATTGTTTAGTTAGTGAAAGGTCTTGATGAAAATCATTGAGGAAGCCAGCTTTTTACCTAACCAATAAGATCTTCTGAGGGAAGTTAAATTATGGCAGGGAGAGTTTGAACAATGCCACATGCATTTTCTGGTGGCATAACAAGGATCGTTTGCTTAGTGAAAGAGTCCTGAAAAGCAGCAGTCTGAGTAAAAATGAGACAAATCAGAGTTCAAAGTGAAAAATACTAATCTGCAGGAAGGGTAGCAAATTCTAATAAAACTGGTTTTTATCAGATATTCAATTACCTGATAAAAGAGTCTTTAAGCCACAGCTGAGTGTAAACAGTCACAAAGATGCTAAAGGAGATGTTGGAAAGTTCCGGCCGTGGCTGTCACAAAGGCATGGAGTTGGAACAGGCGAAAGAAGAAACCAACTGAGAAGTGAACCTGATAAATTAATTAAAATATTACTACTTAGCAAATATTACTACTTAGTCGACGGAAAAAGTGGACTTCAACATATAGTACTTACTTGTTTAAATTATATAATGTTTAATGTTTAAATTACCTGTTTAATAAACTTGATAATTATTTATACTTAGTATATTGAGTTTTCACTATTGTCTCAAAGTTCTCATTTTTAAGTCTTGCCGGGTACCAGTTTAGAGTAGGTATGCCTGAATCTGGGGAGACCCATTGTTGCCCCAGGGGGCAGCCACCATTCTAACCGGTGTTCCCTGTTGTTCAGTCTCTCCCATAAAGAGCAGGAAAAGGAAGTCTGTCATCCCAGATTGTATCATTATGCAGGTTGATTCACTTAAGCCGACCCTATTTGGAAGTGGCAGATTTCTTTTTAAAAATTATTTTTTATTTTTTAAAAGATTTTTAAAAACTATTTGAGAGAGAGAGAGAGAGAGAGAGACAGCGAGAGAGGGAACACAAGCAGGGGTTGTGGGAGAGGGAGAAGCAGACTCCCCACTGAGCAGGGAGCCGGATGCAGGTCTTGATCCTAGGATCCTGGGATCATGGCCTGAGCCAAAGGCAGACACTTAACTGAGCCACCCAGGAGCCCCTGAAGTGGCAGATTCCTTAAGTGTGCTTACTTAACATACCTGTTTTTATGTCAACTTATTTTCCAAAATAAAAAGTATTTGTATTCCCTCCCCGCCCCGCCGCCAAACAGGAATATCATACACTTGCTATACACAAAGAAGTCAGGAAAAGAAGAGTACTAGTGACTTAAATCATCTTGCTTTTTTCTAAGATACCAGAATAGGCACAGCATAATACTGCTTTATCTAAAATCTGTAGTTAAAACAAGAAACACATGAAAATATGGTATCTGTTGTGAGGTAATATAATTTAGAATAACACTGGTATTGATTCAGAAGATAGCACATTTTGCACAGAGTAGTAGATGACCATTATTTTTTTGTCAGCCAACATTTCTTTTTTTTTTTTTTTTTCTTGAAATGCTCCTCCCTGCTCTGAGGGGCTATTGATGAACCTCCCCTTCCCCCCTCCTGGAGGGATACCCTGATTCAAGCTGGGTTCATCATAGGCAGCCTCAGGATTTTTTCTTTTTTGTTTTCTTTTTCTTTCTTTTCTTTTTTTTTTTTTTTTTTAACTGGAACCAGAGGGCAGGAGTCCATATTTTTGTGGGACTGTTAGCTTCGCGCTAAAGAAAACCTAATCCTAGAGCCAGTGAGCAGGTCTTTACTACCTCCGTGGTAGCATCCGGCCATGAATGAAGACAAAGGAGGGAAGAGTTCAGATGGGGCTAGAGATCCTGACACTATTTGAGCCCCTAGAGCTAGCTTCAGCTCTGCCTCACGTGGATCTCTAGATTTTTAGTTAACTGGGTTGAAAATGTGTTCTTTTCATTTAAGCTACTGTTAGTTGGGTTTATCTCACTTGTGACCAATGAATCCTGACCAGTATCCCAATATCCATATAGTTTTTTGTAAATACTTAATTTCTAAAAAATTAAAAAGGAGGGATACTAATTCTTATTAATGTATAGCTTGAGATATGTCAAAGTATTTTTTTTTTTAAAGATTTTATTTATTTATTTGACAGAGAGAAATCACAAGCAGGCAGAGAGGCAGGCAGAGAGAGAGAGAGGAGGAAGCAGGCTCCCCGCTGAGCAGAGAGCCCGATGCGGGACTCGATCCCAGTACCCCGAGATCATGACCCGAGCTGAAGGCAGCGGCTTAACCCACTGAGCCACCCAGGCGCCCCGTCAAAGTATTTTTAAAATCCATCAGATAATAAAGCTACTATGTCAACTCATCTATATAGTCTATGACAAATATTATATTTTAGAATACTATGCTAGGTGGATCTTAGTTATAGCCTTATCACAGAACATAGCTGTTTAAAGTGTGGGTTCTGGAATCCGGTTGTTTGATTTTGAATCCCAGCTCAGCCAGTTATAAACTCTAGGCTTCCTTTCTCTCTGTCTCAGTTCCCTTATCTATAAAATTAACATGGCGAGGGAGCCATCCTCACACAGTTGTTGTGAGGGCTCAGTGTAAAAATGCATGTCAAGTGGCACATAGTAAGTGGTCTTAAATGTTAGCTACTGTTATTTATTTTTGGGGTCTATGGACAAAATTTCTACCATAATGAAAGCTATTAGTGGTAGCTGTAGGAATACTGGTGATGAAGAGAAGGGCTGGAGCGCAGTCCTGGAAAGTACCGCCGTGAGATAATATTCATGGTAAAAGCCAACTGATCTGTTTACGTGGCAAGTTGACATGAACCCTAACAGTGCGTTTATACACTTCTATGCCCTCAGGTAGAATGTTTCTGTGTAGGCAAAAGGAAAGTGAAGGGAAGGCAAAATTTCCATGTTATTTACTTCTGGCTGATAATTGATATTGTTGAGGACAAGAGAGTGGAGCTAGGTAATACAGTGCTATCTGCATAGCATGTTCAAGCCTACATAGTCAAACATAGTCCATGTGCCTGAGGATAATTTTACTATTACGTGTGTGTTTGTGAGAAACATCTTCTGACCTCACGTATGGAAGAGAAACAGGAACAAGTCAACCAGCATTGGTATTTATTCATTGTACCCCATAGGACTAACATGCTGTTTTGGGTCATCAAGGTGAGGAAGCCATAAATAGAAAGAGATTAGCATTGGCACAAAGACTGGAAAGAAGACATGTAGATGTAAGGACCTACTTAGCAAGAGGCTTTCATTAAAGTTAAACTGTCCCCGCTCCCCTTCCCCCAGGGGATTCACTTAAAAACAAGTCCTGGAAACCAGCTCCAGGTAACAAAGCCCAGATACAAGGATAGGTCAGGCCAGGTGGAGACATCCGATCAGTGGCGGGTTGCATACTGTCTCCCTAGCTACCAAGGAGTAGGGGCCCCCGCCCTTTGGGAGCCTTTTGTTACCAATCCTAATCAAGGCCTGATAGGCTGGTTCAAATGTCTACTAGGGTAAATTGTAACTCTATTGGTCACCTAGCATCACTGTGGAGTTTCCTGTGTGTGTTACATCTCATTGACCACCTGTGCGTGGCCAGGCCCAACTGCATGGCCTTTGCCCTTAAAAGCTAGTCTGTGAAACAGAGAAAGGTCTCGCCCTCTCTTGTAAGAGGTGCGTCCCCCAACGTTCGGTTAGATTCCTGATGCTTGGCGGGGGAAAAAAGCTTTGCTTGATCTTCACTTTATATCAGTCTCGCTCCTTTAATCATGGACCCATTATTGGGGCATAACAGTAGACAAATTTTCTTTGGAAAATTTTATAGGCACTAAATGGCAATTCACTAGGCTACAACCTACCAATATATGGAGCTTGTGGCAGCACGTGATTTAGCAGGGGGTTATTTATACACTCAGAAGGGACCTTATCCCTAACACCTATACTATGATTTCCTAAGGGACCTAGATCTACAAATCAGTAGAGAAGACCTCCTTAGTGAACTGTAATCCATATTTGTTCATATAATTACCTTCAGTCTGGAGAGGAGTAAAGGGGAAATTATATATCCTGGTTCATTGTTGTCACTAACCCCTCTTCAAAATCTAGTATACAAAATTCTTCATAATTCTAAAATTGTATATTTTTATATTTGCAACATTAAATGCACATAAAGAAATGTACTCTAAATTAAATGTGGTTTGGGAATTACAAACACATTTAGCAAGGGTATTATTTTCAAATTTGAAACTATAAAGAAGTTCTGCACTAGAGACCAGTTTTGGACAGGATCCAGTCTCGACAGTGTGTTACTCGAGTGTAGACACCAGGCTTGTTTGGGAGAGTTCATTCATCTCCCCAGCTTACAGTGCCAGCAAAGACCCAAGTGCCTTTCTTTTTTTTTTTTTTTTTAAAGATTTTATTTATCAGAGAGAGAGAGGCGGAGAGAGCGAGCACAGGCAGACAGAATGGCAGGCAGAGGCAGAGGGAGAAGCAGGCTTCCCGCCGAGCAAGGAGCTTGATGTGGGACTCAATCCCAGGATGCTGGGATCATGACCTGAGCTGAAGGCAGCTGCTTAACCAACTGAGCCACCCAGGCGTCCCGACCCAAGTGCCTTTCTAATCTGTACCAACCAGAGGTCCGCTGGAGTTACCCTACAGAGAAAGAGGGTGCATACAATTACTATACTTTAAAGATGAATACTGCTTCATCTCCTCTTTTGTAATAAAGACAGGGAGATGCAGAAAAAGGGGAAAAAAACTCTAGATATTTCAATATTGAATGAAGTCATACAGTATTTGTTCTTTTGTGACTGACTTATTTCACTTAACACAGTGTCCTTCAAGTTTCATCCATGTTGAAGCATGTGTCAGCCTTTCCTTCCTTTTTTACTCATTTTTTTGTATATGCAACACTTTGTTTATCTGCTTATCCATCAAAGGACACTTGGGGTTTTTTTTTTCTTCATCTTTTGGCTATTATGAATAATGCTTCTATGGATTAAATATACAAATATCTATTTTTGTCCCTGCTTTCAATTCTTTTGGGTATGTGCCCCGAAATGGAATTGCTGGATCATATTGTAATCTATTTTTAATTTTTTGAGGAACCACTATGCTGTTTTCCATAGAGGCTACACCATTTTACATTCCACAAACAGTACACAAAACTTATGTTACAGTTTTTAAAAATCCAGTCTTTATTTCAAATTCATAGAGTAAGTGGAGAATAATAGAGAGCATCTCTCCATTTCTTGTTTTTGTCTCTTTTGACTTCCTAGCTCACCTATATCAGCTCACCTCTGTTTTATACTCATTGTCAGATAAATGGAAGTATTTAGTTCTTTGCAAGGCTAATCCCTCCACCTGGTTTCTGGATCAAGGACACTGTTCTATCAATAATCTTCTCTTGTTTGTTTTCCTATGTCTTCATTTCCTGCACTGGCTTTCCCCACCAGACATATACTTTTTTTTTTTTTTTTTCCAGTTTTTCCCATCAAAAAAAATGACAGCCTTTTTGGATCTTAAGACCACCTCCATTGTCCTAGTTATCTTCCTTTCATAGCTAAGTGCCTTGAAGTAGTAATTTATACTGAAAGTTCCATTTTCTTGTCTTATTTTCAATTTTCTTCTAAATGGTTTTTCTTTCCACTGACAAACCTAAACATTACCAGTAAGTGATTGTTGAAGTTGACACACTCTTTCCAGCATCTATCTTACTCTTTGGCATGTGTCACTATTGACTATTCCCTTTTTCTCTGATCCCTGGAATCCTGTGACACCAATTTCTTCTTGTTTTTGTTATTCTGATCTTTATTCCCTCTTACTCTTTGCCTCTTAAAAGCATTTATACCAGAGTTCTATTACTTAGGTGTTTTTTATTTTACATACCTTATCTGAACAACTGTATATGCGCTCATGAATTTAACTACCACCCAGATGATTAGAATTTCAGATTTTTATCTAGTAACTTTTTCCTGAGCCCAAGGTTTTTATTTCTAAAGGCGCACTGGACATATATGCCTGGGTATTATGTAGGCACTTCAAATTTAGCACACTCCAAACTTCATCCTCCACAAACCTTCCTTATCTCTTGTACATCTTCTTTCAATTGTTCAGGAAGCATGTATGGTCATGCCTTCTGGTCTGGCCAGAAGCATGTATTCCTCCTTTTCCCTCTTCCTCACTTCTAATCAGTCCCACGGTCTTGTCTACCTGTCTTGTCTCTTCATTCCTACTGCATCTCTGTTGAAGCCCTCATTACTTTTCTCAGGCAAAATAGATCTCAGTATCTCTGAGATCTGTTCCAGTCCATCTTCCACTCTGCCTGTATTGGATTTGGCAATTAGATCATCATTAGTAATCTTGGCTAGAACATTTTCACTGGTCTCACAAAAGTCTGCAAGCAGTGGGATAGAGAGTGAGTAAGTTAAGAATATGGAACAATGATGGTAAACTATTCTGTAGAGATTTGACCAAGAAGGGAAAAAGAAAGACAGAGAGGGTATATTAAGGGAGAGACCTACTTCTGTTTGCTGGATATGAGAAAGAGCCCATTGGGGTGGGATAGTTCGGAAAATAGGGAAGAAAGTTCAAATTAATATAAAGTTCAAATGCTTGTGTAGATTGAGAGGGGATGAAGAATACAGACAAAAGATTAGATTTGAAGAGCAGAAGAGATTTGTTTGCCTGAGCCTGGAAGGTGAGGAGAAGTACAAATACAAATTTATCATGTAGAAAAGAAATTAAAGGAGTTCTCATGATTTCTTTCATTCTTTTTTCTAGTTAGTATGAGGGAAATGTCATACGTTAAGGAATATAAGGGCATATAGGGACACATTCAAACAATGTAATGAAAGGCTGACGTAGACTATGAAGGACGTATTAAAAAATTCTATAGGGTATTGAGGACCCAGCTGTGATGATATGACACCAGTTTACAAGGCTGCAAGATTTCTTCTAGTTGTGATCAGGAGTATACAAATGGGAGCCAATGAAACAGTCCTATTGCTCTGTGGTTAGAGATTATTAGCATGGGTGTGGGGATGTAGAAGATGGTGAAGGCGCTGAGGGGGCTGTCAGTTGAGTGGTTGAAGTGATAAAACCTCTAGGCTGCATAAGGCTATTAGAGAGTCATGGCGCTGAGGGCGATGGACTGAGATAAAATCGCGAGAAACTAGCATTTAAAGCCATGACTTGCAGTGGAAGAATAGGGTTAGTGGGACAGTTGAAAGATGGGAATCTGTAATTAGAGATGATAATTATGTATTGCAAGTACTTGCTTGTGTGTCTTCTCGTTCCTAGAGTGCAGGAATAATGCCTTTTGGTCTGGCCCGTAGTAATCCATAAAAAATGAATGGATAAAATAAAGGTTTTTTCTGGATTTACCACTGATTCTGCCTGCCTAGATAATTGCAGTAGTACTTTTGTTAACTCTGAGATTATTACTTGTAAATAGCACCAGAGGTGTTTGAAGCATATTAAGCATAAGGAAAGGCAGCTTCGTGTGGCATTCAGAGTATAGACTATGTAGCCCAGGGTCTAAGGTCTGAGATCTACCACTTAATACCTGTGTGAGTTTAAACAATTTACTTAGTCTCAGTCTCTTCATCTGAGTAGTAGTAGTTTATAATAGTACATAGTACTATGTACTAAATAGTAGTAGTTTATAATAGTACAAACATATACCACAGCATTTTCGCAACTTGAATAAATTAATATTTGTAAAGAGCTTAATACAGTGCCTACCACAGGGAGATGCTATATAAACACTGTTAAATAAACAAAATATTTAGGGTATTGGAACCACCCTCAGTTAAGAAAGTTCCATGATCATTAGGTTTGGGGTTGGATTCAGTTGAGTGCTTCTCAGTGAAAGAGCCAATCTGACTGAAGTTGTCAATATTCCATTCATCTCTTTATTGCTTGTTCCAAATTTCTTCCCTACACCTCCTGACAGCTTCTTATAATGGTAGGAGTGGTTTAGCACATTAGTATCTTAATTTAATAAGTATCTTATTAAATACTAAATTTTTCTTCTTTTGAGAACATTGCACAAGCAAATTGGAATTAAAAAAAAAAAAAAAACCACAGGAAAAAAATCTTGAAAATGGAGTAGGCAGATTTACCTGGCAGGCATCCACACTTCCCTTCAGGAACCCCACACGCAACATTCCAGGTATGATCACATGACCATATACCTCTTCACTGTTGCAGGTTTTATTATCTATGATCTTCACTAATCCTTTCTGGAGTATATTAGGACTTGTTCCTAAAGGAAGAAAATCATACAATTTTTGTTAAGTTAATATTAATATCTCTGGCTAGGCTTATTAATTCCTAATGGTATGTACAATTTCCAAATCAATGTAAAACATACATTTTAATTAGGCTTTTGTCTCCTTTCTTAGTTACAAAGTAGATTACATGTATGCCTTAGAAAACAAAATGAAAAATTCATATTCCAGAAACATACACTTTATAATCATTTTAAAATTTTCTGCCATTACTGTAATTCTGAATCATAAAATTTAGATTTATTTTTTCTGCTTTCAGATGCATTTATGAACATAAATAGCCACTAAATCTTTACATTATTAAGGTCATGGGGGTGCATTGCCTTGTCACACAGGACTACTCATTTCTCTCCATTAGAAATGCCTAGTCCTCTGCAGTCTTGTTTGTTTGTTCTGGTGCTTACCTGCATAAAACAAATATTTATTATATTTTGTGGAGATTCTCTAAATTTAAGCTTTGTGAGGGCAGGAATATTTGCCTATTTTATTCATTAATATATCCAAAACACTTGGACCTGTATTTGGAATAAAGGTAATAATCAAGATAAATATTTATTGTATGAGTGAATGAATGAATGAATAAAATGGAGGAAAATGAATTACTTCTTTAAATAATGCATTTAAAAACTGCCATTGTTAAGGGAAATTATGATACAAGCTCTATGAAATTGTGGTTTCTGTGTGAATGTGGTTGAGAATAATTTCAATCTATTGCACATTATCCCCTTTAAAATGATCTAGAGAAAGTATTTCTCAGATTAGTTATGATTTGGAGTATTTATTTTTAACTTCTAAAACTCAAATTCAAACCATGTTTGGAGGAAGGTTAGGAACTCACTATCAGACTTCAGCGTTCCCCATCCAGTGACCACCACATCTGACTTGGGTGGGAATGTGTGAGTAGCTTCTGGAAGACATGCTCTTAGAATGTTGCTTGTATGTAATACTGGTGAGGGCAGATGCACAACAGCAATGTCATTATCGCGTGTGGGTACTTTTCATGAATTATAATATCCTTGATACTTTGCTGTGTTTGTGGGTCACTTAAGAGGAGTCCAAAACTAACATTCCATTCTTTTTCCTTCTTTTATTTTATTTTATTTTATTTTATTTATTTATTTGACAGAGATCACAAGTAGGCAGAGAGGCAGGCAGAGAGAGGAGGAAGCAGGCTCCCTGCCGAGCAGAGAGCCCGATGCGGGTTCCCGATCCTAGGACCTTGAGATCATGACCTGAGCTGAAGGCAGAGGCTTAACCCACTGAGCCACCCAGGTGCCCCATAAAATATATTTTAAAAGACAAGCCATGGGAACTCATTTTATCTGTCCAGAAGGCTAAAAGTAAATATGGTAAGATTAAATAAAAAGTGCAAGATTATGACACAGAGTAAACTTATGGAAATTAAGAAAATAGCCTAAATCTTCTTTTACAATCATTAAAAACTATAAACATATGGACATTGGGGAGGGTATGGGCTACGGTGATTGCTGTGAAATGTGTAAGCCTGTTGATTCACAGACCTGTATCCCTGGGGAAAATAATACATTATTGTTCATAAAAATAATTAAAAAAACTATAAACAGGAAGATATTTCTGACTTTTACTATTATTTGTTAATCAAGTGTTCGTATATTAAACACTGAAAAACAGTGCTGTGAGAACATTTCAAAGTCTGGGTGCTTGGGTGGCTCAGTCCTTAAGTGTCTGCCTTCAGCTCAGGTCATGATTCTGGAGTCCTGGGATCAAATCCCACATTGGGCTCCCTGCTCAGCATGGAGTCTGCTTCTCCCTCTGACCTTCACCCCACTTGTGCTCTCTCTCAAATAAGTGAATAAAATCTTAAAAAAAAAAAAGGTGCACGTCAAAGTCTCAAGGTAAGAGGGATTAAAAAAAAAAAAAAACCAGTAAGTGTCACATAAACCAATAGAAATTAGTAAAATGAAACCTCAAACAAAGGGCTAAAAAACCCCACAAATGCTTGGTGCAATAATAGATCCTTTAAAGAAATAATAATTTCAAATCGGGCTGCTAAGTGTATGGGAGGATGCAGGATGAATTCAAATACTTATGACTAAATAAATAAGACCAGATGAAATAATTCTGAGAAAGAAATAGGAGACCAGTGCTCTGTTTGGGACTTAGTTTCTTTATAAAATTGAATTAAGTCTAGCTTAGTGATTCTCAACTGAGGGCTATTTTGTCCTCCAGGAGACAGTTGGTGTTAATTGGAAACATTTGTTGTTGTTAGTCCCTGGGGGATGCTACTGGCATTTGGTGGGGAGGGACCAGGGATGCTGCTAAATATCCCGTAATGCTGCACGGAACAGCCATCCCAAAGCTAAGAATCATTTGGACCAAATATAATAGTGCCACTGCTGGCCGATCCTATTCTAGCCTGAAT
Source organism: Mustela nivalis (assembly GCF_964662115.1). Classification (NCBI taxonomy): domain Eukaryota; kingdom Metazoa; phylum Chordata; class Mammalia; order Carnivora; family Mustelidae; genus Mustela; species Mustela nivalis. The sequence goes on along the minus strand of NC_139023.1, from coordinate 12,751,837 downwards.
ATCTCTCTCTTTTTTTTTTTTTTTAAGCTGATTCATTGAGTAATTTTTGAGAGTATACGTCACCATATGGAACATTTGGAGGCTTAGTTGTATGGCCATATTCTTGAAAGACATGTATCAGACTTCTGGTGCATGAGTGGCTTTGAGACCTTCCGTGGTGCAGAGCTTACTTTATGAAGCGGTGAGCAGGAGTGAAGAGCCCGCTGTTACTAATCAGAGTGGCTCCCCACCGGTGCACTCCGTTCTGTTGCAGGCTAGCTTGCCAAGGCCATTCCCCTTCCTGGGCATCCACGCCCCTGCTATCTTGTTGCCAGAAGGAGTTATTGTTCCTTGTCCACAACCTGCTCAAAAGAGAATTCACTAGCATACAATGATATTGCTATTATTATGCAGGCATTGCTCTAGTAAACAAACTCTCCACTGAGGAAAAGCCCACAGTCTTGGAGAAGTTAGGACTAACTGCGGACATGAAGTTTCCTGAGAATTTATTCAAACCAGATGGACATCTTCCTCCCCCAACCTCATCAGTCATGTCATGTGCGCTCTCCGTATATCTGTACAGCCTTGCTCTGATCTGTTATAAGAGGCAAGTGAAATGAAATGTTTGAGTTTGGAAGATAATGATCAGTAACTGTTGTCTATATGTGCCTTTTAATTTTGTGAGCAGTTGTTTAAAGGAGTGATTGCCCCGAAACATTCATAAGAAAGAGTGAATAGATGTGAATGTCAATGGGATATTGACAAGAGAAAGAGTAGACAAAAATGCATTCACATTCAAGGACAATCCACCATATCTGGCTAAAAGGAATAACACACAAAGAGAGCCAACCCTTTCCCAAAGTGATATGCTTCTCTGTGTCAGAACTGTGCTCTCCTGTCAATTTAGATCCAAAGAAACTGCTAGACTCTTTTAAGTCTTTAAAGAAAATTTGCAGTAATCATACAACTTCCCTCTAATTCTGTCTCTGATTCTCTTGACTACGTCATCTTACTCTAACTAAAACACTGAGCTTATTCCCTAACAAGTTTATGGCATCTTTTACTAGAGATGGTCAGTCTCATTAATTAAAATTTTTTCGAGGGCAGGAACCATATCTTAAAAAAAAAAATATTTTTATGGGGGCGCCTGTGTGGCTTAGTGGGTTAAACCCTCCGCCTTTGGCCCTAGTCATGATCCCAGGGTCCTGGGATTGAGCCCCACATCGGTGGTGGGGGGTTCTCTGCTCAGCAGGGAGCCTGCTTCCTCCTCTCTCTCTGCCTGTATATCTGCCTACTTGTGATCTCTGTCAAATAAATAAATAAAATCTTAAATATATATATATTTAGAATCTATCATGGAGAACCTATCACCTATAAGAAGTTCAATAAATGTTTATAGAAATGAAGTCTATGTCCTATGACCCATAAGACATCTTGAAATAAAAATGATACTTGACTTTGAGACCCCTTTCTGGAATGGGTGTGTTCCTAACATTTAGAGAATAAGAAAAACTTGCCATAATCAGTGCAGTCGACATCGATAAAAGCAGTGGTACTCAATCAGGGGCAATTTTGGACTCCACTCTTAGCCCCAGGGCAAATTTGGCAATATATGGAAATATTTTTGGTTGTCATAATTTGTGGGGGGTGTGCACTTTTGGTATGTAGAGGCCAGGGATGCTGCTAAAAACCCTATAATGCATATGACTATTCCTGAAACAAAGCATTGTCTGGCCTAAAATGTTAATACTATTAAAGCTAAGAAACTCTGAATTAGAAAAAGGTATTTGTATCAAGAATGAGAACATTTAAATTAATTGGAAAGGTTAGATGGTCAGTTGCTTCCCAGGGATGTGACAAGATAATGTCTTGAGATAGTCGTCCCTGAAGATGGAAAGGCATCGGGAGCACGGGGGAGGGACATGTAGACTTTTAAAAAGGTCTCTGTTAGCCTTTTGAAGTCCTTAAATGTGTATATTGCTTCTGATTCTAGATTGTTCTCTTTGATGCAATCTAAACATCAGATTCTTAAGGCAACCTTTTCGTAAAAACCACTTACCTGCAACACAGCCTAGGTGGTTGTTATTTTTGAATGCAAGAGTCTCACTTTTGACTCACTGAATATAACTCCCTTTTCTTTTCCTCTTTCTTTCCACTCCCTTATCATGGAATCTACAGAGGATAAAAAAAATAACTCAGAACCCGAATGTATAAAGGTTCATCCTTATCCTCCCTTCTGTTCAGACAACTCCTAAAGGAAGTTGGCTTTTACTCATCGTCCTTCAGAGAAATATAAAAACAAAGATGCTTCTCTGTGGGCTAGGAGAACCTCCCTGGGATGACTCTACTTTCCTGTTTGTGCATTTGTTCAGAATTGTAATCTAATTTATATTCATGCCTCAATTTCCATTCTGAGTTCTCATTTACTCATTGTTGCTATGTCTCTTAAGCTTCTAGCTGCCACCTCTGCAGTATTACCTTGTTATAACCTCTACTGAAATCTTACATGGCACCTTTTAGCTTTTCTTATATCAGAAGAGGTCATATAGCAAACTCTAAAAGTTTAAGGAATATAATGAAGACTTGATGGCTGATACTTCCAGAAACGTCAAAGAATCTACCAAGCTCTTATAGCCTCCCACTCTTCTAACTTCCATCCCATCATTTATTACTATAATACACTTTGTCATGTACCAAACTCTATTCTTTCTTCAAACCTGTTTGATTTTTCTTGCCTACCTCTCCCCTCTTGCTATTTATTTAAAGTACAATTAAAACCTCAGATAGGCCAAGTAAGGTTCAGAATACTGATCTGGTTGATTGCTTAGTGTTCTAGCTAGGGGATATACAAATTGGCTGATCTCTTTCTTATTGCTGTTTTTATTCCTGTCTTGATTACTTCTCTTCTGCCAACCTGACTTATTTTTAATTGTGGATTTTGATTGTATCAGTACTAAAATTTTCAACTGGAATGACTGACTTTAAAATGTCCTAATAGGATTGTTCAGTCAAAATATATTAGAGAAAAATAATCTAATACAGCTTTGTGTTTAATTTTGCCCAGGTTGTTCAACTCTGCTGTGACTGAAAGGTAGTAAGAGCCATCAAGGTTGGTGTCACCTGGCCCCGGAGGGTGATTTCCAACTGCCCTAATTAGTCTCAGTGCCCAGGTAAGAGCAGTGCTTCTCTGACAGCCTGTGACAGACTCTAGCAACCCTGGGGATCATATTTCCCAGGGCTGTTGGTGGGAGAGTGGAAGCAGAATGCCTTTGACAGCAAGGAAGCTGATTGTGTGTACGTCTCAGCACATGAAACTTGGCTTGCATGATCAGAATTCCACAATGAGTTCCCAGGCCTAAAGTTTTTATAGGTAGAATAAAAAATACAACCAACGTAAGTACCTTGTGTGTGCTATCTTCTTTTATCATTGCAACAGCTTGGAACTGAAGGTTTAAGAAACAAATTAATAACCATCCAGTTAGTATGTGTTGGATCTGGGCTCAAAACTGATGTGTAGCTGGTTTTCAGTCCCAAGTTCTTAATTATCACTGCTTGTCTCTAGATACCCTCTGCCATTATGGCCTGTAATAATGTGTTTCTTATTTAAAATCAGTTGTAGCAGTCAATTTAATAAATTATATCAGTCAATTTAAGACCAATCATAATCATCTTTTCCCAGGCTTCTAAAAGCAGACTTCCCATTACATCTTTGTGGACACTGTATTGATTGTCAAATGTAAGTCTTTTTTTGCCATTCAGGGAATTAAATTTCACTAGAAGATAACTCTTTGTTAATGAACTTACAAAGCATTGAGAAGATTTTCTGCTGTCAGTGTTGCGATATCTAAGAGTCAAAGAAAAGGAAATAGGAAACATTTACATTTATTACATATTTTTCAACATTAATAATTATTTTGTTTTGAGGAACACATTATTCATAAATATAACCACATTATTCAATTTTGACTCTATAACTTCCATGTTCATGGATTAACACAGAAATAAACTCTTAGTATTCATTCTTCTGTTTCTAAAAAGACTCTCAAGTTTCCCATTATAAGTTGAAAAAGAGTTCTGCATCCTGGAAAGCACTAAAATACATGAAAAATAGTGACCTTTCACTGTATCTTCAATCCAAATCACCAGATAAAGGAATTATCTGACCTCATTGATGCACCACTTTAAATCCTCTTAGCCCCCCCCCCCCAAAATTTATAAAGAACTTATCAAACTCAACACCCAAGGAACAAATAATTCAATCAAGAAATGGACAGAAGACATAAATAGACATTTCTGCAAAGAAGACATCCAAATGGCCAACGGACACATGAAAAAGTATTCAGTATCACTTGGCATCAGGAAAACAGAAATCAAAACCAAATGAGATACCACCTCACACCAGTCAGAATGGCTAAAATTCACAAGTCAGGAAACAACAGATGTTGGCGAGGTTGCAGAGAAAGGGGAACCCTCCTACATTGTTGGTGGGAATGCAAGCTGGTGCACCCACTCTGGAAAACAGTATGGAGTTTCCTCAAAAAGTTGAAAATAGAGCTTCCTATGACCCAGCAACTGCACAACTGGGTATTTACCCTAAAGATACAAATGTAGTGATCTGAAGGGGCACGTGCACCGAATGTTTATAGCAGCAATGTCCACAATAGTCAATCTGTGGAAAGAGCCTAGATGTCCATCAGCGGATGAATGGATAAAGATGTGGTACACACACACACACACACACACACACACACACACACAGTGAAATATTATGTAGCCATCAAAAAAAAAAGAAATCTTGCCATTTGCAACAATGCGGATATTATGGATATTATGCTAAAGGATATTATGCTAAGTGAGATAAGTCAATCAGAGAAAGGTGATTATCATATGATCTCTCTGATATGAGGAATTTGAGAGGCAGGGCAGGGGGTCATGGGGGCTAGGGAGGGAAAAAATGAAATAAGATGGGATCGGGAGGGAGATAAATCATAAGAGACTCTTAATCATGGGAAACAAACTGAGGGTTGTTAGAGTGGAGGGGGCGGGAGGGATGGGGTGGCTGGTGATGGACACTGGGGAAGGTGTGTGCTATGGTGAGCACTGTGAATTGTGTGAGACGGATGAATCACAATCCTGTACTCCTGAAACAACTAATACATTATATGTTAAATAAATAAGTAAATAAATAAATACTATTGACCCGTATCTTATTCCAGCCACAATGTGGTGATGAATTCCACACATATTTGAATCCTCTTTACTCAGAAGTAATTTCACACATGCCCTTCTCAAGTTAGCGCCTTATGTTTCTCACTTTGTGCCAGAAGGAACCCATTGGACATTCCCAGATGGGCAATGGGAAATGTGGGAGTTAACTCTGTTGGAGCTGGTGTAATGCTTCCCCCTTTTGTCATACGGGAGCACAGTCCTGATGTTTAACTCAGAAGATCCCATGGGATAGAGCTAGATTTGCCTGTGATGCTGAAAACTCTCCCTCCCCATTTCATTCCTTTTGTTCTATACTTTCTCAGATCAACTACTATGTGCAAGTCTCTGCTGCAGGCTCTGATTTTTGAGAAACCAGGCTAAGATAATTAAATAACCATATATCATAACAAATAATGTTAATAACTAGGAAAGACTATGTATATTGTTTTTTAAAAAAGATTTTATTTGTTTATTTGATAGAAATCACAAGTAGGCAGAGAAGTAGGCAGGGCTGGGGAAGCAGGCTCCACGCTGAGGAGAGAGCTCGCTGTGGGGCTCCATCCGAGGCCACTGAGATCATGACCTGAGCCGAAGGCAGAGGCTTAACCCACTGAGCCGCCCAGGTGTCCCAAGACCATGTACCTTATTATATTTAGTGCATTTTTTGGTGTTGAGTTGTATTTTGCTATATTTTGTTCCTTTTAAAATTAATATCTTTTGTATGATTTCATTATTCAGAATACTCAATTAAGCATGCCATTTCATTTCCCATTTGCTTGGATTAAAAAAAATTATTTGGTAATAAGGCCGACTTTAATATTGTCTTCTCATTCCTAGACACGTTGGGAGTTTTTTGGGTTAGATTTACAATAGACAATTTTGCTCTTGGTCCCAAATCCCTGCAGAACCACCAAATGATGATAAAAGTGTTTGAGAAGAGTGTGGACAAGTGAATCACAATTATGTCCCAAATTTCAGATGTGGAAAAATGTAAATATACTAACAATTTCTACTTGAGAGTTTCTCTTCAAAAATGAATCACCACTTGCTTAATAGGTTAAATACTATAAATGCCAATGAAAGTTCATCTTTATTATACTCTTGCATTTCTATAAATCCAGGAGGGATTATATTCAACAATTATAGTTACACACTCTTTCATTAGGTTGCACAACAAATCAAGGAGACAATCCTTTACCAGAGCATCAACTTGTTTGAACAAAAAGGCAGGAGCAATTTAACCATCAGACAGACTGACTAGATGTGAGTCACACCTACTTAAACAGAAAGGTGGCCCATTTCCATCTAATCCTTTATAGCTGCCTTCCAGAAGCTAATTTTTATTGGGTAGGATAATTTAGAGTTTGATTTTGAGCTTTGTGTGGTTAGTAAAATGTATCAAACCATATTAAGAGTTTGGGAAATAATTTACCTCCTGTAAATCAACTGGAAAAATGTCAAATCCTATACCTTACAAGAACTAATCATTTAGAAAACCCTACTATGTTCACAGAACTTTCTTCTTTCTTTGAGGTTTCTTTATTGATGTATGACTTGCTAAAGGGAAGAAATGTTTGTGACTTATAATTTGCTTTTAATAGTTGTGTTATGCCAGAGCTTCATAGAGTAACTATCACTTGGGTGGAGGAAGGGCAGGCGCAGTACATGGGGAAGTGACTTAAGTTGTCACTCCCTCGGATTGAGTCACTGCTGTTTGTGTTTCCTACTTTTTAGTTTCCTTGGCTCACACTCAAAGGCTAGAATTCCTATGGATTTACGTTTGAATCAGGAGTCAACTCTGTCACCTAAGGTGCTCTGTGTACAGCTGTAGCATCTAAAGGAAGAGACAAAAAACAATGGCACTGCCCCTGCCAAGAAGGAGATTCCATCAAAGGATAGTAAGACAAAGCATTTTTTTTAATACTACTTACAAAGGATACATTTATTTTTATTCATTTTAAATTTTTTATTTTTTAAATTACTTTTCACTGTACTAGAATTCATTGTTTATGCACCACACCCAGTGCTCTGTGCAATACGTGCCCTCCGTAATACCCACCACCAGGCTGGCCCAACTTCCCACCCCCAGCCCCTTCAAAACCCTCAGACTGTTTTTCAGAGTCCATAGTCTCTCATGGTTCATCTCTCCCTCCAATTTCCAACTCCCTTCTCCTTCCTCTCCATCTCCCTATGTCCCTGTATTATTTCTTATGCTCCACAAATAAGTGAAACCATATGATACTTGACTGTCTCTGCTTGACTTATTTCACTCAGCATAATCTCTTTCAGTCCCGTCCACGTTAAATCCACTCTGAGATACCACGTTACACCAGTTAGAATGGCCAAAATTAACAAGACAGGAAACAACATGTGTTGGAGAGGATGTGGAGAAAGGGGAACCCTCTTCCACTGTTGGTGGGAATGCAAGTTGGTGCAGCCAATTTGGAGAACAGTGTGGAGATTCCTCAAGAAATAAAAAATAGAGCTTCCTTATGTCCCTGCAATTGCACTACTGGGTATTTACCCCAAAGATACAGATGTAGTGAAAAGAAGGGCCACCTGTACCCCAATGTTCATAGCAGCAATGGCCATGGTCGCCAAACTGTGGAAAGAACCAAGAATCCCTTCAACAGACGAATGGATAAGGAAGATGTGGTCCATATACACTATGGAGTATTATGCCTCCATCAGAAAGGATGAATACCCAGCTTTTGTATCAAGACAAAGCAGTTTTTTAAAAATATTTAATTAATTTATTTATTTCACAGACAGAGATTACAAGTAGGCAGAGAGGCAGGCAGAGAGAAGAGGAAGCAGGCTCCCTACTGATCAGAGAGCCCGATGTGGGGCTTGATCCCAGGACCCTGGATCATGACCTGAGCCCAAGACAGAGGCTTTAACCCACTGAGCCACCCAAGAGCTCCTCAAGACAAAGCAGTTTTAAAAACAGCTCAGGAACTGTGCATTATCTTCTCCTGTGGGCCAGAAATCACAGACAACTGACATGGACCCTGTCCTCAGTGAACTTGGAGTGTAGTGGGAGAGTTGGATGACGAAGTAGATAATGTAATCTTGTATGATTAGTGCTATGGTAGATTTGTGCACAGAAAATTGGAGGCACCAGGAAAAGTCACTGAACATAGAGGGACAGCAGGGAAAATAGGAAGAGCTGGCGACAAAAATTCTTTTGGAAAGGAGCCAGTGAAACTTACGGGGGGCAAAATAGGCATGATTCACTCATCGTTGAACATGAGATTAGAAAAGATGCTTAGATGCTTTCTAAATGAGGCTTTGGATCTGTAATTATTTAATATTGGGTGTCTTTCTGGGATTCAAAAGTGAGAAATGAAAATTTGGATGTATTGGTGAAAGTTTGATATCTAGTGACTATTTTCTTCCTTAAAAAATATCTAAAACACATCGCATGCCCTCCTCATTGCCCTTCACTCAGTTACCCCACCCCCCACTCACCTCCCCACAACCCTCAGTTTGTTTCCTGGAGTCAAGAGTCTGTCATGTATTTTCTCCCTCTCTGATTTCTTTCCATTCAGTTTCCCTCTCTTCCGCTGTGAGGTGATGAGCACTGGCTGTTAGGCACAACTAATGAATCACTGAATATTAAGTCAAAAACTAATGAGGTACCATTATGTGGGCTAATTGAATTTAAATAAAAAATAAAATAAAATATACAATTAAAATTATAAAAATAAATGAGAGAAATGGAGAAAAATATCTGAAACATAATAATCATGAAAACTAAGCTGTATGATTCTGAAGTAGAAGGAAGACTTTTATAGTAGCAGAAGATAAATTTATAATATGAATTTCACATAGATCATGGGCTTTAACTGTACTTAGGTGAATTTATTACTTTGCATAAGTCCAAATGGTAAATAAACTGATTAATCCTACTTTTCAAATATTTTCCCAAGGGTTTCAGCATTAAAAATATAGAGATTACTGATTCTCTTTTGGAGTATTTTATGAGATGTTTAAAATTTTTCATCTGTTAGACTTGTGAAAATTTTAAAAATATAAGTAAAAGTACATGAACTTACTAAGTAAGGTAACTACTCTAAACTTTTTTTTATAACTCAGGAATTATTCTTTTTTACCTTGGAAGTTCATTCATAATATTTTCACTGCCCCCTTCCTCCCAAAAAGGAGCATTAATATGAAAGGTCTGAATTAAAAGGCAAAGAAACGGAACAGGCACTTGGATTGTGGTTGAACAAAATGTGATTCTTTGCACACTGAAGTTTTAATTAATCACCTGGCTGTGTAATTGGCCTCAGTAAATGCTTTTCTTTATGCTTCTCAGTAGACTGAAAATTATTTCTGTGGTTAGACATTACATATTTGTTATTCCTTGGAGTGATGTAGATTAGTTCTTTACAGCACATATCTTCAACATGTTTTTTTTTTTTTAACGATTTTTATTTATTTGACAGACAGATCACAAGTAGGCAGAGAGGCAGGCAGAGAGAGAGAGGAGGAGGAGGCAGGCTCCCTGCTGAGCAGAGAGCCCGATGCGGGGCTCGATCCCAGGACCCTGGGATCATGACCTGAGCTGAAGGCAGAACCTTCAAACACTGAGCCACCCAGGTGCCCCTTCAATATGTTTGCTATTTTGACTCTGAAGATGAAAATTTAAAAAGTATTTTATTAAGAGATAATTATAATAGATACATCTTTTAATAAAATGTTTTAGTAAAATTAATACATTTTAAAATTAATTAAGTCTTTAACATTAGTTAAATCTTATATATGCAGGTGGTAGTTTTTAAGGTAGAACTGTGCTTCCATTTTTTTATTTTTATGAAGATTTCAAGAAATATGAAAAATCCAAATTTATTTGGATATTATTCTATACTTAGCCATCGTTGATTTTAGCCTTGAAAGCAGTACAGAAGGCTACTGCAATGAAGAGAGGACAAAACATGTCCTGGGAAGTTTGTTTGTTTGTTTGTTTGTTTTTAAGATTTTGTCTATTTGACAAAGAGCAATACCAGAAGCAGGGGGAGCAGCAGAAGGAGAAGGAGAAGCAGACTCCCCACTGAGCAGGGAGCAGATGCAGGGCTTGATCCCAGAACCCTGGGATTGCGGCCTGAGCTGAAGGCAGACACAACTGACTGAGCCACGTAGGCCATCCCATGAAGGGTATATTTAGACAGTTATGTTGATACAGTGAGCAGTGGACAATGTAAGTGATAACATGCATGGCTTAAGCTTTTGAAATGACACACTTATGCTTCTTTGTTTTCTTTTTTTAAAGATTTTATTTATTTATTTGACAGACAGAGATCACAAGTAGGCAGAGAGACAGGCAGAGAGGGGGAAGCAGGGTTCCTGCAGAGCAAAGAGCCCGACGTGAGGCTCGATCCCAGGACCCTGGGACCATGACGAGAGCCCAAGGCAGAGGCTTTAACCCACTGAGCCACCCAGGCGCCCCAACACACTTATGTTTCTAAGTGGCCCTTTTGAGGACACATATTGGACAGAAAGTTAATATTTAGGATTAGCACTTTCACTTTGAAAAGTTTCTATCTTGATTCTGCCTCATACCTAGACATCTTGTGAAGGTCTGCATTTTGACGCCATAACTCTGGTGTAACACCCAGCTGAGAATACTTTATGGATGGATTTCTTTCAGTTCATGTCCCCTGTTTTCTTTATGAACTATTTTAAGAGGTAGTTTCTCCAAGAAGCTTTCCTTCTTAATTCTGTCTTCTCAGATAATTTCTTAGCTTCATATTCTCTTGCCAGTTTGCAAATAGTAGTTTTTGATGCAAAATAACTATCACCTTGTAATATTTTGTTCATTCTGAATGAATTAAAATTTTTTCTCTGAAATTTATTTGTTTAAAATGTATTTTTTGGGCACCTGGGTGGCTCAGTGGGTTAAGCCTCTGCCTTGGGCTCAGGTCATGATCTCAGGGTCCTGGTATCAAGTCCCGCATCAAGCTCTCTGCTCAGCGGGGCGCCTGTTTCCTCCTCTCTCTCTGCCTGACTCTCTGCCTACTTGTGATCTGTCTGTCAAATAAATAAATAAATAAATATTTAAAAAATGTAATTTTTTACACTAAAAAAATTCTGAGAACTATACATATTTGAAAAAAACAAAAACAAAAACCCAGAAGGGTTCCTGGGTGGCTCAGTGGGTTAAGCCTCTGCCTTTGGCTCAGGTCATGATCTTAGGGTTCTGAGATCGAGTCCCACATCGGGCTCTCTGCTCGGCGGGAAGCCTGCTTCCCCTTTTTCTCTGCCTACTTGTGATCTCTCTCTCTCTGTCAAATAAATAAAAATCTTAAAAAAAAAACACAGAAAGATAAAAATATTCAGGCATTGGTTAATAGACCCAATGACAACCATAAGAGAATTTATACTTATTTTATGTAATACTTATGAATAAATCCATGAAAATTGCATAGTTTTTGAAGTTGCACAAGTAACTGTCATTGAACACAAACCACAACTATTCTTACTCAGAACATGTAGGACTCTTGTATGTTTCTTTAGACATCCTACACAAGAGACAAAGAATGTAGAAGTCAAAAAGAATAGAAAAACTGGCTAGGAAAAATTTTCTAAAATTTTAAAATTTCTTACTGACAGACTGAGTGAAGACATTTCTTTCTTCTTCTTCTTTTTTAAAGCTATTCATATTTTGAATGCCTTTTCGTGTCCCTTATTGATTTTTTCCACATTATGAGCTTTTTTTTTTTTAAGATTTCATTTATTTTATTTGACAGATGGAGATCATAAGTAGGCAGAGAGGCAGGCAGAGAGAGAGGAGGAAGCAGGCTCCATGCTGAGCAGAGAGCCAGATGCAGGGCTCAATCCCAGGACCCTGGAATCATGACCTGAGGCTTTAACCCACTGAGCCACCCAGGCGCCCTCACATTATGAGCTTTAATCAAAGCTCTAAGGTGTACAACCTATCAGTAACAGGAATCACTTTAAGGGAAAAAAAAACCCATTGAAACTGGCATCTAGTATATGGTACTTTAAGCTATTTGATGTGTACTGCATTAAGAGAAGTAGGCAAGTGATTTGTAGGCATAACAAATCAGTTATGTAAAGGAAGAATCAAAGTGGTCTTGCCTGATGGCTTTAGTACCTTTACAATCTTTTATTAAGTGTTTATGAATGTAAAAACATTTTAATATTAAAAAAAAATCTCAAGTAACCTAACTTGGCGTTTCAAGGAACTAGAAGAAGAAAAATTACCATGAGGAAAGAAATAACAAATATCAGAGAAGAAACAAGTGAAATAGATACTAAAATGATAGAAAAGTTCAATGAAACTAAGAACTGGTTCTTCAAAAAGAAAAAGACAAACCTTTAGTTAGACTAACCAAGAAAAAAAAAGAGAGAGAATTCTAATAAATAAAATCAGAAATGAAAGAGATGTTATAACTGATGCCACAGAAATACAGAGAATCCTAAGAAGCTACTATGAACAACAATAAACTTGACAACTTAGAAGAAATAGATAAATTCCTAGAAACATACAGTCTACTAAGACTGAATCATGAAGAAATACAAAATGTGAACAGACTGATTACTGCTAAGGAGATTCAATCAATAATCAAAAAGCTCCCAACAAACAAAAGTCTAGGACCAGATGGCTTCCCTGGTGAATTCTATCAAACATTCACAGAAGAATTAATAGCAATTCTTTTCAAATTTTTCCAAAAAATAGAAGAGGAGGAACACTTCCAAACTCATGAAGCTAGTATTACCCTGATACTAAAATCATACAAGGATGTCATAAGAAAAAACAATTATAGGTCAATGTGCTTGATGAACAAAGATGCAAAAATTCTCAATAAAGTATTAGCAAACTGAATTCAACAATATATTAAAAGAATCATACACCATGATCAAGTGGAATTTATTCCAGGGATGCAAGGATGGTTCAACATCTGGAAATCAATCAATGTGGGGTTGGAGAAGGTGGGCAGAATTGGTGAAAGGAGTCAAAAGGGGGTTATTTTCCACTTATAAAATAAATAAGTCATGGGGCTGTAATGTACAGCATGCTGACTGTAGTTAATAATACCATCTTCCAGTTTTGAAACTTGCTAAGAGAATAGAACTTAAAAGTTCTCATTATAAGAAATTTATAAAATAAATATGTATGGTGACAGATGTTAACTAGACTTATTGGGGTGTTCATTTGGCACTATATACAAATATCGAATTGTTATGTTGTACACCTGAAATTAGTGTAAAGTTACCTCTCAATTATACCTCAATAAAAAAAACATTTTAGGCTGCTAGAATATGGAGGATAAAATGTCATTATTATATTTTAGTGGGAGTAACTACATAGTGCTAGTTTTTCAGTCTTAAAAGATTGCCAAGTTTCTCAATGTCATTTAAAAAAACTCACACTATGACTCATTTAAATAATGTATGTTACAACAATAACTCAGAGATCTAGGAATACGAGATAAAGAGCCAAACTCATCAGAGTGTCTAAGATCTAATCCCAAGAAATGTGTGTATTTTTAAATGTAATTTTAAGAAATCTAATATTTTATTGTGATATAATAGCGATTCAGATGCAATTGTAATAAATAATATTTATTTACCCCTTTCCTAATTTTCCCCAAAGGTAATATCTTGCAAATATATTAAAGACAACATCTTCAAAACTATGGTACAATATCATAACCAGGATATTGACACTGATGCTGTCAAAATACAAAACATTTCCATCATCACAAGAATTTGTTGTGTTGCCCTTTTATAGTTACATCTACTTATTTCCATTCTTCTCTTCTTAATCCCTGGTAACCACTAATCTGTTCTCCTTTTCTACAATTTTGGTATTCAAGAATATTATATATTCATATAAATAGAGTAATACAATATATAATTTTCTTCATTGGCTTCTTTCACTTGGTATAATTTTCTAAAGATTCATCCAGGTTGTTTATCACTGAGTAGTATTTCATGGTATGATGTTCCCATATTTGTTTAGCCCCTGAATTCTTGAGGATATCTGGATTTTTTTAAGTTTTTGGCTATTAGGAATAAGGCTGCTATAAACGTCATGTAAAAATTTTTATGTGAACACAATCATTTGTATGAGATAATACCTAGGAGTGTAATTAATGGGTTGTATGGCTGTGGCATGTTTAATTAAAAAAATACCAAACTGTCTTCTGGAATGGATGTGCCATTTTACATTCCTGTAAGTGTAGTATGGATGACGCAGTTTCTCCCTATCTTTGCCAGCATTTGGTTTTGTCATTATTTAAAAATTATTTAGCCATTCTCATAAATATGCAGCAGTATTTCATTGCAGTTTTAAGTTGCATTTATCTAACTGCTAATGATATTGAAGTCTATACATGTGCTTGTTCGCCATTTGTATATTCTTTTTGGTTAAACATCTCTTCCCATGTTTTGCTCGTTTTCTAAACTGATTGTTTTATTCACTGAATTTTGAGAGTTCTATATATATTCTAGACACTAGTCCTTTGATAAGTGGTGTGCAAATATTTTTTTTCCAGTCTGTAGATTGTCTCTCCATCCTCTTAACCAGGTATTTTGCAGAACAAAAATTTTAATTTTGATGAAGTTTAATTTGTCAAATTTCCTCTTTGAGTCATGGTTTTGATGTCAAATCAAAGATCTCTACCTAGCCCTAGCCAAAGATTTTCCTTCCACATTTTTTTTCTAAAAAAGATAATCCTGAAGTTCCTGGGAGGCTCAGTCCATTAAGCATCTGCCTTTGGTTCAGTAAAGTATTGATCCCAGTAAAGTCATGATCCCTGGGTCCCAGCTCCGTGGGGAGCCTGCTTCTCCCTCTCCCTCTGCCTGCCACTCCCCGCCTGTGCGCACACTCTCTCTCTGGTCAAATAAATAAATAAAATCTTAAAAAAAGATAATCCTGTATATCAACTTGGGGACAGTTGAGAGGGTTTTGATCCATAAAGATGGCTTTTCTCTTCATTTTTTACATTTTCTTAGATTTCTTTCGTAAGTGTTGTGTGATTTTCAGCATTTAAGTCCTGTGCATATTTAGTTAGGGCTCAGGAAGGGTGGAAGCAGAGGATCCCTACTCAGCCTTTGCCGGCATGGGTTGAGGTAAGGCCATAGTTTTTTCTTTGGTGTTTTGGCTGCAGCTGGGCAGTTATTGTCAACAAACATTCTATCTTGTTATACTGATGCTTTCCTGGTCTTTTGAATGAAGAAAGCAAGCTCCCCCCACTTTCCCCCCTCTATTCTTGGGAATTTTAGGGTCAATGGCTTCTTCAGGTCCCCTCTGAGAATATATGAAGCTAACTGATGGGAACCCACCACCATGTTGTTTGGGAGGCTCTTGTTATGTTTGTTTTCTATATAATACCTAGGAATTTTAGCTGTATTTAGTGGAAGGAATAAGAGAAAGTATATTCAGTCCATCTTCCTGGAAGGGAAAGCATGAATTTCTTACTGCATATTTATAAAACTTTCTTCTTACACCTTTTATTCTATTTTTTGTTTTGTTTTGTTTTATCATCTCAAATCCTTGTTCCTCTTTTTTACTTCTTAATAAATGAAAATATTTCCCAAAGCTCTATGTTTGACTCTCCCTTTTCTCACCTTACTATATTTTCAATCTTATTATTTTTTTAGGACTTCATTATCATGTTATGAGGATGGTCATCATATTTATGGTTTTAGACCCAAGCTTCCTCCAGAGGACCAATCTTTTATTTCCAAATGCCTCATAAATAAGTTTATCTGGAGATGTATAGGCTATCTAATACTCAAAATATAAGCTAATCATTTATATTCTACTACTTCTTTATTCTCTATTTTTTAATTTAATTTTTTCAGTGTTATTCTCTATTTCTATATGAAGTTAACATCCCACGAATTACTCAGACTTAAAACTTGGATGTTGTATTTAATTCCTCTCACTCTTGTGCCTCACATCAGTTACGTTCTGTCATTTTTTAAAAAGATGTTTATTTATTTGAGAGAGAGAGCAGAGCAAGAGACAGTATATGAGCAGGCAGGGAAAGGCAGAGGGAGGAGAAACAGACTCCTCGATGAGCAGGGAGTCCAATGCGGAGCTCAATCCCAGGACCCTGGGATCATGACCTAAGGTGAAGGCAGATGCTTAACCGACTGAGTCACCCAGGCACTCCATTCTGTCAATTCTGTAAATATAATCTCTTTGATATATGTTCACTATTTCTAATATTATTTTCACTATGATAGTTCAGGTTTTCAATTCTTCACACGTGTACCATTTTAATTTTCTTCTAACCAGCCTTTCTGCTTAAAGACTCTCTCCTCTAGCTCATTTTATACAACATTATCAAATTAAATTTTAGAAAGCAAAGCTTTAACCTTGTGTTTCTAATAATTTAATGGATCTTAATGGACCTTATCAAAGTGCAAACTCTTTAACCTAAAACACATCACTCTTAATTTTGATTATGTTATAACTCCACTCAGCCTGGGTGTAAGAAGTACAATAGCCTCAAAGGCTTAGGTTTTTGAGAAATAACAGAAAGCTAGGACGAACTTGAAGGGAGACAGGAGCATTAGTCTTGCTATATATAAGTACAGTTGGCTTCTTAGGAGTATATAGGGCAAGTAGGTTTTTTTGAAAGCCCATAGCAAATTTGAGATTATTTGGGTTTGATGGTGATTGGCAGTATTCTCTGGCAGGTTATATTAGTCAGAGTTCTCTAGAGAAATAAAAGTATTTTTAATTAATTAATTAATTAATTAATTAATATATAATGAGGAATTGGCTCATAGACAATTATGGAGTCTGAAAAGTCCCATGATCTGTCATTTGCAAGCTAGAGACCTAGAAAAGCCAGTTGGTGTCATTCTAGTTCAGATCCAAAGGCCTGAGAAACAGACTGCCTATGGTGTAAATTCCAGTACAAGGAAGAGGAGAAAAATCAACGTTTTAGCTCAAAATCAGGCCAGAGAGAGAGAATTTACCCTTTCTGTATCTTTTTATCCTATTCAGGCCTTTAATGAGTTAGATTAGGCACACCCACACTGGGGAAGGCAATCAGCTTTATTCAGCCCACCAATTCAAATGCTAATATCTTCTGGAAACATCCTCACAGATGCACCCAGAAATAATGTTTAACCAGGTATCTCTGTGTCCTGTTCAGTCAAATTGCCACATAAAATTGATCATCACACCGATCTGTCCCAACCTCAGATGCAAGATGTTGGCTATCAGGACAGTAGTGTCTGTGTTCCAGATGTGTCTAATACATAGCTGTATATTCAAAAATTTGGATTTCAAACTCTAAGCTCAAGGTTGCATTTTAAAAGTCCTTAAATATTATTCTAAGTAAGTATCTAGCTTTATTGGAAAACATTTTGAAATGCCAGGAATAATGCTCCACATCTTTCGGGAGACTTGGCAACATTTTTTTTTTTGGAATTAAGTCAAAAATTAGGAAATGATGGTGTCTGAAGAGCCATAAGTTACATAAAAGATTTACTCACTCGAAGTTATTTAATTAAATAAGGAGACCCCAAACACCCTCATTCAAAGACTATTTGCCTTCGAATTTATAAATTACTATGAAATATTTAAAATAAATTTGGAGAATGTAGAAGAAAGATCACAGAGAAAAGAGAAGTGACAGTAAGAACTCTGCTTGACATCGAAGTATGAGGAAGAAGTAAAATATAAAGGACAAAGAAGAGAACCAAAAGCCTTAAATATTGGGGTCATTTAATGAAGATAACAATAATCCTACATTTCCCTAAATGCCCCGAGGGAACTATAATACCCACTATATATTAATGACTGTTCATAGTAATGTCAGAAAAAGTAGGTGTTAAGTTTGAGATAAATTTTTTTTTTAAAGATTTTATTTGTTTGACTGAGAGAGAGAGAGAGAGAGAGAGAGAGAGAATAAGCAGGCAAAGTGGCAGGCAGAGGCAGAGAAAGAAACAGGCTCCCCCCGGGGAAAGGAGCCTGATGCAGGACTTGCCCAGGACCCCGGGATCATGACTTGACCCGAAGGCAGCGGCTTAACTGATTGAGCTACCCAGGCATCCCAAGTTTGAGATAGATTTTTGAAAAAAAAATTTTTTTAAATAGACTTTCTATATTTTATTAAAAAAATAAAATATAAACTCTTTAGAAAACTTGCCTATTTAGAGTACTTCCAAGAAATTTTGAATGGTTAAGGTCTTATACTAAGAATATTTTAAGAAAACTTTTGCTCAAGATTGATTTTTAGAATATTTATAGCAGCAATGTCCACAATAGCCAAACTATGGAAAGGACCATCAACAGATGAATGGATAAAGATGTGGTGTACATATACACAGTGGAATACTATGCAGCCATCAAAAGATATGAAATCTTGCCATTTGCAATGATGTGGGTGGAACTAGAGGGTATTATGCTGAATGAAATAAGTTGATCAGAGAAAGATAATTATCATATGATCTCTCTGATATGAGGAATTTGAGAGGCAGGGCATTGGGTTGTGTGGGGTAGGGAAGGAAAAAAAATGAAACAAGATGGGATCAAGAGGGAGACAAACCAAAAGAGACTCTTAATCTCACAAAACAAACTGAGGGTTGTTGGGGGTGGGCGGAGTAGGGAGAGGGTGGTTGGGTTATGGACATTGGGAGGGTATGTGCTATGGTAAGTGCTGTGAAATGTGTAAGCTTGATGATTCACAGACCTGTACCCCTGGGGCAAATAATACATTATATGTTAATAAACATAATTTTAAAAAAAGATTTCAAAAGAATTAAAAAAGAAAAAAGAAAGGACACTCTGGGGAATACAATGCTTTTATTTATTTATTAAAAAGATTTTATTTATTTATTTGACAGACAGAGATCAAAAGTGGACTGAGAGGCAGGCAGAGAGAGAAGAGAGAGAGGCTCCCGGCAGAGCAGAGAGCCTGTTGTGGGTCTCGATCCCAGGACCCTGGGATCATGACCTAAGCCGAAGGCAAAGGCTTTAACACACTGCACCACCCAGGTGCCCCTACAATGCTCTTAAAAAATGTCCTCTAGGATTAAAGAATCATTAAAGAATGGTTAATTCAGTTCCTTAAAGCATGGTAGAAATGAAGCCATGCATTATCTCAGGATCAAGCCACATGAATGGAATGTATTCTACTAACATCATCATCCATATTTCAGTCTTGGCCAGCTGTCCCAAATTAATGGTAGGCCAGAACTTTATTTTTCCTCTTGTAAAACTCTTAATAATGGGTCAGGACTGTCATCCTTATATATAAAGTTCTATGTTATTATTCCTTGTGCTACTTCCATAGAATTTGAGTTTTTACTTTAACCATATGTGATTTACCATAAGTATTTAAAATATTTCTCACACCTATTCAATAGATAGTTAAGTGTACCAGTATGTACAAGGCATTTTTGTGTAGGAAACTATTATTTTTAAATATACTTATTAAAGTTATGAGCATTAACTTTGTAAGGTGCTTCATTTAAAACCCTTACTTAGCTTATGAGATATTTCTTCACTTTTTCAAGGAATGACCTGATTTTTTCCTTTCAGAACTTTTAGGAGAGCCGCCATGTGGTCATCCTTGTAGTCATGTAGTTGGTATATCTAGCATAGTGTGACATTTTTTTCTTAGTTCTTGGTGTGTTATTTTATGGCTGTGAGTGTCAAGTACATCATTCTGTGAGGTCCACTTGTTTGGTGAGATATCATTTACATTGTTTTCCTGTTCTCTTTTTGTGCACTAAAATTTAAATTACATGAACATTAAGTACTATACATATGTTCTGTTTCATTGTTAAACTATAGAATAACAAGATCATGTAAGTAATCTTGTTATAAAATAAGTAGTAAAGGAAAATTCACTGTGTTAACCAATTTTAACTGTTGAGGTTATCAGCTCTATTTTTTTTTTTTTTAGACTTTATTTATTTATTTGAGAGAGTGAGAGAGCATGGGAAGGGGTTGGTGGAGGACAGGCAGAGGGAGAAGAAGACTCCCCACTCAGCAGGAGCCTGGTGCTGGGGCTTGACCCCAGGACCCCAAGATCACGACCTGAGCCAAAGGCAGACACTTAACTGACTAAGCCACTCAGGAACCCTAATCATCTCTATTTGAAAGGAATGTGGTATTGTTTAAGCATAAGAGAACATAAATTCAGGAATTTGGGAATGTATAAAAATTTTTCCCATTGAAGTCAATGTTAATGGCTTCCTCATAAAGAATTTGACTTATGAGAGATTTTAGAATTGGTGGAAAAAAATGTGGCTAATTAAAGAGTGCACTTCATAAATACTGATTGTTATTACCTTGGAAGGTGGTCAAATGTCATTTTTTGTGGAATCCAGGAGTGACTGAAAAATTAAACATTGTGTTCGTGGGCCTTAATAATTGAAGCATTCTTTCCATCCTAAATCTGGGAGTGGCAATATCTACTAGTAACACACTTGCTATCAGCCCTCCTTAATTGGGATTCTAGAAGAGAGTTAAGCTCTAATGCCCAAGGGGGCTTTCATTTTTATGAAATTAAGGAACTCCCTCCTTTTATTATTGAAATATAGTCAACAATCATCGTTGTATGAATTTCAGGTGTATAATATAATGGCTCAGCAATTTTATATATTACTCCGGGTCCATCGAGAGGAGTTCACTCTTACTCCCCTTTCTCTTTCTGCAGTTCTCTTTTTTGAATCTGGAATCATGCTGTGTATCATCCTTAAAAGAACTGACAACGGTCACTCACATCATTTTTGTTAGGGCTTCATTCTTTTTTGGAACTACAGTTGAGAAAGGCTATAGACATTCTCTCCTACTTTGATTTTCGTTTGCAACTTTCATATTATGGAATTCATTAATTCACCCAACAATCATTTACTGCTATATGCCAGGCCCCGCGCTAGGCTTGAAGACTTAATGGTGAACAAACAATGACATGGCCCCTCCTCTCATGGAGCTTATCTGATGGAAGAGAGGGTCAGTAATCGAATAATTTAGTGAATTTATAACTAAAACCTGGAAGGTGCTGTGAAAGAAAGGAACTGGCTACTCTGAGAGCTGTGTCATATGGATCTGACTTCTACTGGGACTGTTGGCTAAACGTGATGACAAGGGTTTAGAGGTCAGTGGATTGAGAAGCCTGGAGTTTTGGGCATGTTGCTGACAAAATTATTTTTCTACTATTCTCTTTTAGCAACTTGCAATCACTGTTTGATTTTACCAGCTGATGACAGCATTAAGTCCAATCCACATCACACTGTTTATATTGGATAAGCTTAAAATATATTTGTGTAATAGTGATACCGGTTGTGCCTTTCATACACACTATGTCAGTCTAAGGTCAAATATATATATTTGTATATGTATTTATTTATTTTATAGACTTTTTGCTGAGAGGGACAATATTCTTTTTCTCTTTGATTTCCCCATAGTGCCTGGCGAAGTGTTTGTACAAGTACTTCAAAATTGGTTATTCAAGTTAATATTTCACAATATTTTATTTCAACCCCTCTCAGCGATTCTTTAAGTTAGATATGGATTTACATGCTTTCTTCATTGATGTTAAAACTGAGGACAGAGTTTAAAAGACTTTGATTTGTAATGACTGACTTTAGATTTAGAAAAAGAAGCCAGATTTTTCTTCCAGTGGAATCTTTAAACCTGCATCTTAAGTAGATTTGTAGTGCAGTTCTCAGTTTTAAACTGATTCATGAAATAGTGTAGAGAATGCACAGTGCACTTAGATTCAGAAGATATGAGTTAAAGTGAGCTTCACTGGAGATGAGGAGTCAGAAACTAGAGGTGTTGCTAAGGGAGAATGACTACCCCGCCTCACAGCACTAGTGCAGCAGGGGCACCTTTAAATCCCTATCCCTAAAACCGCACCAGAGAGAAATCGCTTTATCTGCAAGCTTCTTCCTCTTTATAAAAGATCATGGTCCATAGACTTCATGGGAGCTTTCTTTTTTTCTGAAAAAAAAAATGAACACGCACATCTAAGGCCCTCAGTGCAATGCCTGACAAAGAGGGAGTACTCTAAAAATAGTAACCCAGATAGATTTTCTTCTATATATATATATACTTTGCTCATTATTTATTTTATGACTTAGAGTGAAAAATTTTTTTTAAAGATTTTATTTATTTATTTCACAAACAGATCACAAGTAGGCAGAGAGGCGGCAGGCAGAGAGAGGAGGAAGCAGACTACCTGCTGAGCAGAGAGCCTGATGTGGGGCTGGATCTTAGGACCCTGGGATCATGACCCGAGCCGAAGGCAGAGGCTTTAACCCACTGAGCCACCCAGGTGCCCCGACTTAGAGTGAATTTTACTTCATTGACTCTTCTTTACCTATAAATGAGGCAACCAGACCAGATTTCTCTAAAGTCTTTTTCAGCTATAAGTTCTTCCAAATGTCTACTGTTGCAATAAATAGTACACTTTCATGAATTTAATTTGGACCAGAAACCAGTAACCTATTTTCACTATTCCTAATTTTGCCAACTGATCTGGAATAAATAACTTAATATGCATGACAGTTACAGAGAATAAAAATTCTAAATGGAAATTCTGTGAGATTTTGCCTTTTAGTCATGATAATACACAGCAAATTATTAAAAATATCATCAACACTACCCTTTTTAGATACTCATTCCTATATCATTTGGTATGTGCATAGGAAAAGAAAATGAATTTTATATTAGCATAAACAGAAAATGGTAAGGTAGAATTTTATCCAAATTTCCTGGGCCATAGTCAGTATTTAGTTAGTATTTATTTGGTAAATGAATAAATAAATTAAGCCAATAGTAATTTAGTATTATAACTAAGAATGATTTAAAGCAGTTTTCTTGGGGTAGGTATAATTATTAAGTGCTGAAATATTAATAGACACTTGAGTTGATTAACTTTTTATTTCTACAGAAGTAATAATTTTATCTCTCAGTTCAGTTGCCACTGATTTACTTTATCCTTGGGGCTTATAAAATCTCTTAACATGGGCTATTACCCTGTTTTGACTCTATATATCAAAGGCACATAGGAATGTTCCCTAAGATTCAGTTGTTGGGCAATGAATATCCCAGAATACAGTTAGCAGAAGAATAACCATGTTCTCTGTGAAAATAATCTTGCAAAGTATATATATAGAAGAAAATCTATCTGGGTTACTATTTTTAGAGTACTCCCTCTTTGTCAGGCATTGCACTGAGGGCCTTAGATGTGCGTGTTCATTTTTTTTCAGAAAAAAGAAAGCTCCCATGAAGTCTATGGACCATGATCTTTTATAAAGAGGAAGAAGCTTGCAGATAAAGCGATTTCTCTCTGGTGCGGTTTTAGGGATAGGGATTTAAAGGTGCCCCTGCTGCACTAGTGCTGTGAGGCGGGTGGTCATTCTCCCTTAGCAACACCTCTAGTTTCTGACTCCTCATCCCCAGTGAAGCCTGAGTTTGGCAGGGGGGTGGTGGGGGGTGGAGGGGAAAGGTATGGGCAGGACTATTGATAAAAAGAATAGCATATACATATATATGAAGTTAACTTACAAATATATAACCTATAGGACATAAAGTTTTTTTTTTTCCTGATAAAAAACAATTAATGATACTTACTTTACACCAGTCCTGTTTGTTTTTTTTTTTTTAAAGATTTTATTTATTTATTTGACAGACAAGTAGGCAGACAGAGAGAGGAGGAAGCAGGCTCCCTGCTGAGCAGAGAGCCCTATTATGCAGGGCTCCATCCCAGGACCCTGGGATCATGACCTGAGCCAAAGGCAGAGGCTTTAACCCACTGAGCCACCCAGGCACCCCTACACCAGTCCTGTTTTTTAAAGTTTATGAGGTCTTTGTAGTACAACAGCCTTTTGCAATATTTTTTTTTTTATTATCATCATCCCCATGATGAGATGTTTGGACTGAGGCACAGAAATGTTAGGCAATTTTTCCTAAGTCACACAGCTGATATATAGAGGACCTGCGTTTCAAATCTCATCATGTCCCACAATTTTAACCACTATTCTCTATCTTTTCTTTCCAGACATAATAATATAGGAACACTAGTTCTGTATTCAGCCCATTACTGTAACTAGTAGCACTGGGAAGTGATGTGTAAACCACAGCTGTAGGAAGTAGTGACTTTTTCCTCTTTGTTAAGCAGCTTGCATAAAAATGAAATTCAACAGTGCCAACATACTTAGGAGCAGGCCTCTAAGCAACCGAACTAACAAGGAAGCATAAGGTCAGGCTATCAATAAGACAGCAGCAACCTTGTGACAGCAGCCATGACTATCTAAATAAGCTTTCCATAAATCCCTAAACCAGAGACCCGTTTACGTGGTGACTGATGAAGATTCATAATTGCTTTCAGTACAAGCTGTCTTGAATGTGAGCTTTGTGTTAACTTATTTCTGTGTGGTTTTGCAGAACTGGTCCAACTGACTGCTGGGTTTGGTTTCGTACCTTCGAACCCCCAGTTTCACAAGGCATCTGTCTTCTGATAACCCCAGGAGGGAGGTGGGGTTTCTAAGCAGCAAGTAGAGGCTAAGACAATACCAAAGGGCTATCTGTGCTTAAGTGTATTGCTCTTAACAGTTACTATTCATAAAATTGTAAGGTAGCATTATATTAAGTAGAATTATGGAAAGAAATAGTGTATCTGGAAAAGGCCCTCAGGAAGTCAATTTTCTTGGGATCCTATATAATGTTCTTAAATGTTGGCGGAGTATTGGAAATGTAATGTTGTTTCTTTCCATTTAAGTTCATGTTTTTAGCAGATGAATTTTCGAAAATATATCTTTGGTGGCAAATTCTCTGTAAATTCCAGATCTGCTTTATATTCTGTGTTCTTTCAAGGTCACCACGCATAGGATAAACTGTATGAGAAGGAGGGTCTAAGACAAAGCATCTCATAAGCTGAGGAGAGTCACATTTCAATAACATGATGGTTTCTCATCTAGGAGAAGCGTATTCAGGTTTTGCTTTTTGATCCTTTTGATGTACTATGCAAATGAAACTTTGGCCTCGATTTATTTTTCCCCACACACATTACATCCTTTTCGTCCTTCCTGTAGGGGCAGGGATACTTTTCTGCCCTTGGTCAGATTTGTGGCAGCAGAGAACTGATAGCCGAGCTTAGCTGTGCCAAGCATTGGCTGTACTTTTATCAAAGAGACATTCCTTATCCCGGGAATAAAGGGACATTTGTCCCTACCTTTTAGAAGCTATCTTTCACGATATTGTTTGGTGACCAGGAATAAGAATTAGATTGTATATTGCACACCTGAAATTAACATAACACTGCATGTTATCTACACTGGAATTAAAAAAAAAAAAAGAATTGGGTTGTATGTAAGAGTAAGAGAAACAATGTCTATTGAAGGCCTATCAGGAAGTTGGCTTGATGCTAAAGAGATGCAGACTAATTTCTGGAATGCAGGAGTCTAGATTCTTGAGATATTCAAAAGAATTGAGGGAGAAAACACAACCCACAGAATAAGTCATTAAGAGTTTATGGCTGCCTTATGGGGCACCTGGGTGGCTCAATAGGTTAAGTGTCTGCCTTTGGCTTGTGTCATGATCCCTGGGTCCTGGGGGGAGGGGTTCCCTGCTCAGCGGGGAGTCTGCTTCTCCCTCTTTCTCTCCAACCCCCCTCCACCCCTGCTTTCTCGCTCGCTCACTCGCTCATTCTCTATCTCAAATAAATAAATAAAATCTTAAAAAAAAAGAGTTTATGGCTTCCTTGTTTTGCAAAGAAATGTTATTTGGGGCCCTAATTTTTTTTCTTTTTAAAACTCTATCATCAAGTAAGGTTTAATTCCAGGAATACAAGAATGATATTATATTAAGAAATTCATTAACATAGACATTGATTACTTTAACAGTGGTTACAAGCAATAATCATTGTATATGAAATTCTCTTTGAGGGAAGTGTTTTCATTTTTATAAAAAACACAACATTAAAATTAAAAGATGAAAATCACTCTATACCATACATAAAAAGGCTCACCTGAAAATTTAAAAGAAGAAGAATCTACGCATAAAGACCCAGTTTTGCCCTTCAGCTTCTGATATAAAATGGTTTCAATCCTATCCTGAAATTTTCCTGCTGTATTTTTAAAACACGATTTAAACTTCAGCACAGCATGTATTATCACTTTCCCCTGGGCTTGGCTGCAGAATAGAAACAGACAAATAAATCATGCTTTTCTTACTGGATCATTCTTAGTGGAGTCATTTTAGTATTTTATTGAGCAGAGCTCCTGGCAGCTATTCCACTCTCAAGGGAGTGGAAATGGTACTTTATGGACACTGTGAACAGTAAAGAGAGGGTGATTTAGACTCAGAGAACTGTGTTTGTGTTCTAGATTCACTATCTGCCAACGCCTTGACCACAGCAAGCCATTGGTTGTTCTCTATACTTAAGCAAATTTCTCTATCTCTGTAATGGGGATAATGTTATTTCCTGGGTTATTGTACACACCATATAAATTAATATAAATTGAGGTATTTCATAAATCTCAGTGCTGTGCAAAAATATATTTATTAATATAAATATAACTATGTATCATAAATCCATGATGGACTTTCAGAATGTAGGGCCAATAGCAAATAACAAATGAAACATAACAGGTGAGATGAGAGAATCACTGGTTATCTTGGGTTTGGGTTTTGGTTTTTTGTTTTGGTGGGGGCACCATTTGCAAGAGTGGGCCAGTGCTCTCTCATTTGTTGGAAATCATGATGGAGCCAACACCTTAGACTGGATTTATTTTGTTTGTAATTCTGACTTGAAGATGCAAGTGTATAAACCAGAAATTTTAAAAGGGAGTAACTATTACTGACTGGATGGTATGTCTGTTCTGCTTGATATTAGGTTTTTGTGCCTCCTTCCTTCTTCCCAGGCATTTCTCTGCCTTTATGCATTCGAAAATCCACACAACCTCAGATTATTTGACTCAAGAGAGATCTTGAAACCACCCACTTGCGATCCTTCATGATACCCATGAATAAAAACAGAAACCGTGGCTAAGATCCAAGATTTTCTAACTGTAAAGCTTTATAATTTCAATAATGTTTTTCCAGATAATTCTAAATAATGGATTAGTTGAGTTCCATATCACCCTTTGTTATTTTGTTTTAGGTTGTACATACACCAGATATTCTTCCTTTGAGCACTATACTTGTATTCTTTTTATTTCCTCTGTACGGTAGTCAGCTTTTAGTAGTTATGTGTCAATTTCTTTTTTTTTTTTAAAGATTTTATTTATTTATTTGACAGAGAGAGATCACAAGTAGGTAGAGAGGCAGGCAGAGAGAGAGAGAGGCAGGCTCCCTGCTGAGCAGAGAGTCTGATGTGGGACTTGATCCCATCACCCTGAGATCATGACCTGAGCGGGAGGTAGCGGCTTAACCCACTGAGCCACCCAGGCGCCCTTATGTGTCAATTTCTTAAGTAGTCTCACCACTTCTGCTTTTGCGCAGGTGCAATGCTACTTTGTGTGTTTTATGGAGACAAACCCTTTACTTCTCATGGAATAGACAAGGGCATATTATATTGCTCTCTTTATTCTAAAGATTTTTGTCAAACCATGTATTTCCCTTTTTTCCTGGATTGAATAATGATCTAAAACTAACCTAAACACAGACATATGTATTCTTAATGTGACATCATCAGAGTCACGATTCTCTTTTCTACTGAAAACATGATCTAAAAGTTATTTTAATGTTACCTTCTCTTGACTCATTCAAATAATCTTTAGTTTCTTAGGACAAGTGCCTGTAATTCTTTGCCATAGGCAGTTTTCCTTTCATTCCTGAAGTTTCAGTTAATTCCTTCATTCATTCACTCACCTAACAGATATGTGTTAGTCCAGGCAGTACATCAGGCAGAGTTCTAGGTACCAGATCTACGTTAGCCATCAGCGTATAAGACGACAAAATGCCTGCTTTCATCCTAGTAGGAGAAACAAGAAAATGAAGAAATAAAATAATCTTCAAGGCGAGTTCTATGAAGACAGTAATGACTGGAAGGTTAGAGGTGGGAACATTACAGACAGCTACAAGGATGGCCTCTTTGAAGTGAGGTCCTAAGGACAAGAAGGAGAAGAACTGGTTGGGGGTGGGGGATGTCCCAGAAAGAAGGAACACCAAGTACAAAGGCCCTGACCAAGACAGACTTATACTCCCCTCAATTCTATTAAATGTCTTCTTCCTGACTCTAGATCCCATAACCCTTTCCTTCTAGAACATTTACTTTAGAAAAGTTATAAATTCTTTCTCTACCTCTTTGAACAGTACGCTAATCTTTTAAAAGCCTGATGCAGTTTAACCACCTCAGAAATGTCTTTCTCAAGGACCTGAAAGCCATCTCTTTGAAATGTAGCCCTCAAAGCAGTTAGAGCCTCTATCTCTCAGTTTCCGTGAGACAGATGGAGGCCTCACTATGGTAGGCACTTAACTTACGACCGGTTGTAAAACTATCTCCTGTCATGAAGGTATGAGAAACTAACTTTTTCTTGGGCAAAGCCCACTAGCAAACACAGAAGACCCAAGATATCCCTGTTGCCCCAGCCTTTAAAATCTCTATGGTTAAGGGTGCCTGGGTGGCTCAGTGGGTTAAGTATCTGACTCTTGATTTTGGCTCAGGTCATGATCTCAGGGTCCTGGGATCAAGCCTCTCATGGGGATCTGCACTCTCTTTGCTCCTGCTTCTACTCCTCCCCCTGCTCATGTTTTCTTTCCCTCTGATAAATAAAATCTTTAAGAAATAAAAAATAAAAACATTATGGTCAGAGAGAGGCAGGACCAGATCAGGTAGGGTCATATGGACTCTACAAGGACTTTGGTATTTGTGAGAGGCTGTCAGAGGATATTGAGTAGGGGATGCTGTGCTATTCAGGTTCACTTTGATGGCAATGTGGAGACTAGCCATGGGATAAGAGTCAAAACTGAAGTTGGTGCAGTAATCTAGATATGACTGCTTGGGTCTAAACTACAGCTCTATTATTTATTACATGTGTGACCTTGGCAAGTCACCTAAGCTACATTTGCTTTAGTGTTCTCATCTGTAAAATAAGAAACTAATATGTACATACCATATAGGGTTGTTATCAGGTTAAATGAATTGATATAAATAAAATTTTTTTCGGGGTGACTACTGGTTAAGAACATGGGTTACTTAAAAATAAACCAGGAAAATCAAACAGCAAAAGTTCTAGTTTTAGATAGAGATAGATTCCAGAGCACATTAACTTTTCTATTTATGCTCGTGGCCACTATTTTTTCATATCTGTTGCGGGCTATCTGTTCCTTGCTAGTGTTTGGATACACATCTTCGCTGCTAGCAATAGCTGTAGAATGGGAATTCTAGGGGGGCCAGGAAGGTAATTAAGAGGAGTGAAGCTGGTTGGGGGCAAGTGTATATGCAAGCATCATGTGAGCGTTGGGAACTGCCACTGTGTGGCCTCGATTTCAGTGGATCATGTGGGGATGCGGGCCCTGTATGGTCAGATCTTCTTATTTTCAACACATTCTGAGGATTTTGTGTTTTATATGATATTTACCAACTTTTACATTTAATCCACAATTCCAAGCTAGATTTGGGTCTCTAGTAGTTTGCCCCCCCCCATCAGATATTCTGTCCATAGCTCTCTTATCTTATCCATTCTTTTCTTATATTGAAATAATCTCCTGACTTTAGAGTTGTTTAGACCTTGTGCCTTCAGTTAAAAAACAAACCCATGCAACATTTACCTGAAACTCATAATCAGTCAGAATTCTTGGGTCTGGTTAAAAAATTTTCCAAAAGATCTTGAATACCTTTTTTTCACATTTGAGAATGCTCGTGGTTTGGGAGCCTCAAGCTGAGACTTACTTCAACCTTTCAGTTTATACCAAGTGAAGAGGAGGCGTGGAGGTGAAGGACAGAATTTTCTGCTCTGAGCCTCTTGGGCTATTTTACGTACCCTATTGGACAACATGAGATTTGACATACTGTCTTCTCAGTTGGGATCCGTGAAATGTTTCATGTATCAGTTATAAAGTAAAATGCATTATAATTTAAGTTTATTTAAAAAAATACAACTTAAAATTTTTCGTTGTGGAGAACTACAAACATATAATAACAAATGAAAGACTATAATGAACCCCATGTACCCATCATTCAGCTACACTAGTTATTATTAAATAGCTAAACTGGTTTTATTTTCCTACTACCTGCATCCCAGGAATTAAATGAATCCTTAAAACCATTGAATACACAGAGGTTTGAGAAGAGAAAAAAAAAAAAAAGAGATAGAGGGGAAAAGTAATAAACAGTGAGGGAAAATGCTTTTGAGTTAAAGATCATCATTCACATACCAGCTGAGAAAAATACATGACTAGGGACTCTACTGAAGCAAGATAAAAATCAGAACTGAGATCTCAATAGAGGGAGGGATGAAGAGGGGGGTCAGCGGTAACAATGAAACCTGAGCAGGGTGTGCGTTCAATGCAATGAATGTATAAAAGTTTGCAGTGGAAGCAATATACTTTAAGAAACATCCCAGTAATAGTTTAGAGCATCAGATACTATTTCAGCAAAACCTAATCACTAGAAATGAGGGGGGGTGGGAAAAAAAAGTGTTATAAATCCTCTCCAAGAGTAAAGAGTGGGAAGGGAGGAGAGGGCAGAAATGAAAGTAGTTAAAAACCTCTTCTATGGTTGGGGCTTAGGTAAGAGAAATAACATTCGATGGGCCAATAATTTCTATAGGACTAGTGGAAAATATATGCATCCAAATTTGAGTTCCAGGAAAAATGAGTTAACTATTAACTAGATATATTGAAATTTCTAAGAAGGAAAAAATGCAATGAAAAAACTATTTATTTATTTAAATATGGAATGCTTCACGAATTTGCATGTCATCCTTGTGCAGGAGCCATGCTAATCTCTTTATCATTCCAATTTTAGTCTATGTGTTGAAGCGAACACATGAAAAAGAATTTAAACCAGTCACAAGGAAAAGAAAGCAAAAAAGTAAAATAGATAATTTACTTAAAGAAAACTGGAGAAGTAAAATCAAGTTATACTACTCATTACAATTGATGAGAATAAGTAAAAGTTTGTCATTAAAGAATCTATCAGTTGCATTCAGAATCAAAACCTCATTATCTATTATTTAAAAAGTACTTATAAATAAAGGAATGAAAGACTATTAGAGATGAAGCTATGGGAAGGAAATACTGTCCCATTAATGTGGAGCCCAATAATGGAATCCAAAAGTATATTCTAGAAAATGTGGACATTTAGGATATAACAAGGATGGCATTTTAATCATTGGAATAGGCTGGATTACTTAATAAGTAGTATTAGGTCACTTGGCTCTCTATTCCAGGAAGAAAATAAATCTGGTCTCCTACCTTAAACTAAAACTACTTCCATATGAATAAAGACTTAAAAGTGGGAGCAAAAACTTCCTAGGAAACTGAAAACACTTCTTTTATGGACTTTGGAAACCATTTGAATCAAGACAGAAAATTTAGTAGAAAATCGAAAATACTGATTCAAAGAGGCACATACAACTTGGTGTTTGAAACAGCATTATCAACAGTAGACAAATTGTGGAAATAGCACGTGTCCATCAACTGATGAACAGATAAAGAAGATGTGGTGTGTGTGTGCGTGTGTGTGCTAGTGGTGTGTATACACATATACACACAATGCACTATCAGTCGACATCAAAAAGAATGAAATCTTGCTATTTGCAACAATGTGGATGGAACTAGAGTGCATTATGCTAAGTGAAATAAGGCAGTCAGAGAAAGACAAATACCATATGATTTCACTCATATGTGGAATTTAAGAAACAAAACAGATGAACATAGGGGAAGGGGAAACAAAAAAAGAGTGAAGCAAACCATAAGAGACTCTTAACTATAGAGGAAAAATCTGAGGGTTGATGGAGGGGAGTTGGGTGGGAGAGGAGCTAAAAGAATGATCAGTATTAAAGAGGGCACTTGTGTTGAGCACTGGTTGTTATATGGAAGTGATGAATCACTAAATTCTACCCCTGAAACCAGTATTACACTATATGTTAAATAACTAGAATTTAAATAAAAATTTGAAAAAAATTTAAAAAGTTAGGATATAGTATTTATTTATATAGTAGGGCTATAATTTCATTAAAGATAAACAAATAAAGCTTAATGTTTGAGATAAAAAAGTAATAGAGTAGACATAAGGCCGCCTAAATAGTAAGTTGTAAAAAGTATATTTGAAAGATATTTTTATGCAAATAAAAGGTATATTTGAAAGACATTTCATGCAAATTAATATCTGTATTTTACAGAGATTTTTACAAACTGACAAGGATAAGACAAATAACTTACTAGAAAAATGGGACAAAGGATGTAAATGGGAAATTCACATGTGAACAAGTCCAAATGGCCACCATACAGAGAAATAGATTCTCAACCTCACTACTAGTCAGGGAAATTCAGATTAAAGTGACAATAATATACATTTATCAAATTAGCACGAACTACAAGTGTATTTGCACCTGTTGCTGGTGGAGATGGGAAGAGTACTCAGATACATGACTTATGGAAGTGTGAATTATTTCGACCCTTTGGAAAGCAATCTGGCAACATTTCTTAAAATATTTAATGAAGAAATCTTATTCTGTACACCTATCAAATATGTGTAAATATAAGGTTGCAGGTAAGAGGATTTGTTTTGCAGTGTTGGTTATATTAGTCAAAACCCGGAGACAAATGCCTATGAGCCGGGGAAGGGTAGGGTGTATTGTGCCACATGGACACTAAAGAATAGTATGCATTTACTGACAAGAATACATTATACCTTTAAGCTGGCTTGGAGGAAATTCAGTGAGATATTGCTGAGAAAACAAACTTTATAAAATTGTGTGTAATATGAACTAATTTTGGTAGACTATTGACGAACAACCCTATGTCTTTTATTTTTCTATATATTTTCTATATATGCTAATATAATCAAGGAGGAATATTGTGGATCATTTTGAATAGAGTTTGGGGGTATGTGTAGAAGGAGAAGGAGGAGTTGGGGGAAAAGCAGAAAAGAAAAAATTCTTTACTTAAATCCGTTTTATGTGTTTTGATTCTATTTCTCCACTTATGTAAGTTTTCTGTTTTCTATTTCTTTTATATGTTTATATCCTTATATAAACTTGAAGATTTTTGGAACTTGAAGATTTTTGGAACTTGAAGATTTTTGGAAAGTTTTTAACATGGTAAATAATGTGATTTGATTTTTCATTTTTAAATGCTCACTTTAGCTAAGGGTGGAGAACAGATTAGAGGGAGACTAGGTGAAGAAACCAGTTAGGAGGCAAGAAATGACAGGGGCTACAATTGAGGAGAGAAGTAGATCAAATTATTTTCTGGTGGTAGAATCACTAGAATGTGCTGGTTTGTTGGTTGAGAGGGGTATTCCTAGCAATTGGGTTGATTTTGGTGCTCTTTCCTGAGAGGGTAAAATGGAGAAGAAATAGATTTTGCGTAAAGATCAAAAGTTCTCTTTTGGTGGTCACCAATGTAGATGGCTTTTAAACAGGAAGTCTGGATGAGGAAGTTAGAGGAAGTATAGATCGACAAGAAAGGAGAGGATAAAATAAATGAGAAAGATGGAGAAGTGGGGGAAACTGTGGACAGTGCAGTGGGGACCACTTGTATTCAGAGATCTGCATATGCTGAGGAACCAGCAAAGGCAACTGGGAAAAGCAGCTAGTGAAGAAGAAGAAGAAAATGCAGAGAGGGAGGTGTCTTAAAAACCAAAAAGAAGAGGTTTGAGGAGAGAAGAAAGTAATGCTGAAAAGCTCAAGTAAGAAGAGATCATAGGGGTGCCTGCCTGGCTCAGTCAGAAGATGATGCAACTCTTGATCTTGAGGTTGTGAGTTCAAGCCCCACATTGGGTGTAGAGATTACTTAAACAAAATAAAAACTTTAAAAAATAAAATAAATAAATAAAATAAGTTTATAGACCCTTGAGTAAGCTAACCACTTAATAAGGATTATGCCAGGAATACAAGTAACATTACTTCCTATATTCTTCAGATGGCTAGTTGATTGTCTCAAAACTATTGAATATGAAATAATGTTATAAATTAAATGATTGTACTGAATTTAAAAGAATACTTTGGATAGGATTAATATAATTAAAATAATGAGTCTTTCCTTACAGGAACATGTTTTTTCTTCCTTTCATTCTTTTTTGCTATTTAGTAAGATTTTATACTTTTATTTGTATAGACTTTATGTAATTTGTGTTAATTTCATTGAGGTATATTTTATACTTTTTGTTGTATTAAATGGCATTTAAAAATAATAACTTTTATATTTTATTATTGGTGATTAAGAAAGCTATTACTTTTATGTATTAGTCTGGTATTTGGCCACTTTACAAAACTCAAATATTTTTCACTTGAGTCTCTTGAATATTTTAAGTATATAGTAGTATGGTCTGTAAATAATGACTCCCCCACCCCGTTCTTTTAATAAACATTTTTAAGTTTAAATTCAACTTCATTAACATATACTGTATTAATTTCAGGGGTAGAATTTAGTGATTCATCAGTTACATATAACACCCAGTGCTCATTCTATCAAGTGGCCTCCTTAATGTCCATCATCCAATTACCCCACTCTCCCACCACCTCCCCTCCAGCAACCCTGTCAGGACCTGAGCCGAAGGCAGAGGCTTAACCCACTGAGCCACCCAGGCACACCAGGGCTGACTATCTTAATCTAGAGCTAAGAGAGTGGTAAAAAATAGTGTGAATTATCAATTATTTCCAACTTGAAAGGTGATTGTTAGATTTCTGGCACATCTAGGAACATAACATTTAAAAGGGCAGAGCACAGAAAGAAATTTCAACTTTCCAAAGACATTTTTATTGGTTTAACTCCATATATTCTTGTGAATCCATTTTTTCAAACTTGCTGTCATAGTCGATGTTATTGACTTTAAGGCTGATGTGATGGTAGAAAGGTGTCTTCTCTTGAAGAACGAGAAAAGAAAAGAATAGTTCTCACTTCATTTTGTAATTAATTTCATTCTTAAGAGGATCCTGCGAAATGTAAGATTGCAGTGAAATATAAATTCTAATAGAAACCCTGCACTTCATTTGTCTTGATTACTAGTGATTGCTAAAATAACTTCTACAGAACAATGTTTATTAAATTATACCCCTACCAAAAAGTGTATTCACATTTTTTTTTTTTTAAAGATTTTATTTATTTATTTGACAGAGAGAGATGACAAGCAGGCAGAGAGGCAGGCAGAGAGAGAGAGGAGAAAGCAGGCTCCCTGCTGAGCAGAGAGCCCGATCTGGGACTCGATCCCAGGACCCTGGGATCATGACCCGAGCCGAAGACAGTGGCTTAACCCACTGAGCCACCCAGGTGTCCCGACATTTTTTTTTTTTTTAAGATGTGCTGGATGGGTCTGTAATTCCTTTGGCTTAACAACTACAGGCATGGGGGCATTTTACAAATAAAGGCAGAGGTGGCACTTCAAACCTGGCCTCCGCCACCATTAAGCTGCATGAGAGTGAGGACAGGTCTCCAAAAATGGCACTCTCCCTCTGCCGTGACATTTACATCTTCATGTGCCTGCACACAAGAAACACGTCCGCTGTTAGTGCTGTCATTGCTTGGAATGACGGAGAAAACATGGTTGCAGGTAACACGAGTTATGCCTTTATAAAACGTCTTCAACCGCAGAGCAGAACTCCCCTCGGAGCACGTGCTGGGGGTGCGGAATCACAAACAGCTGCTTTGCCAGGAGGTGCTTTTGACGATTGTGAGGACATTCTTTCAGCAAAACCATTGGCCACATATGACTGCTTCTCTGTATCCAATACTAAGAAATACAAGATTGACTCTCATGAGAGAGAGAGCGAGGGAAGGAAAGTGCTTTCCACACAGAGACTGGCTGGGTTTCATTGTGTACGATGTTTTTATTGCATCAAAGTAATCTTCTGTATTCAGAAGATTTAAATTTAAAAAAATATTTATTTATTTTTTTGTATTCAGAATTTTTAAAAAATATTTTATTACTTATTTGACAGAGAGAGGTCACAAGTAGGCAGAGGGGCAGGCAGCTGGGGAGTGGGGGGTGGCGGGGAAGCAGACCCTCCGCTGAGCAGAGAGCCCTCTGAAGGCAGAGGCTTTAACCCACTGAGCCACCCAGGTGTCCCTGTATTCAGAATTTTTAATGTAAAATTTTAATGTGCCTGCTTCAAATTTGGGTCATCTGAAAACATATATATTACTATGATAAATTATATTAAAGCATAGATAATTATCTTAGTTTTTGTGATCATCACAGATTACATATAGGAAAACCAGTGGAATCCAGGTTGATCATTTTTAAAGCACCTAGAAAGTGTTTCTGAATCTCTCCTGAGACAAAGGACCCAGAAGGGTGGACTTTCTAGCATTTCAAGGACTTTGTCTGTGGCTGTGGTGGTAGCGGGCTAGGGATCTGTGGGGAAGCCTTTAAAAGAATATTCTCAAGATGCAGATGTGATTTCTTTACATAATCCCACCTAGGAAAGAAACCCAGAGAAGGAAACAGAAAGGGGAGAAATGGAAGGCTCTCAGGTAAGTGTTTCCTGGGTCAGGGGGTGTCTACTTTTCTTCCTGCAAAGCCATGGTTTTAGAATGAGCAGACATTTACTTCTGTACTTCCGGTGTTTTTGCCTAAAAAATGTGTTTCAAGTACTTTTTTGATAGTTTTTTTTTTTTTCACAACAATAGACTCGAGAAGTTGTCATAAAGATTATAATGGCTCACCAAGAGGAAAATATTTACTTTTTTGGCCCTTTACAGGAAAAGTGTGATGACTGTGTTGTAGATGCTGAGCACTTTCAGCCCAAGACTAGTGTGATGCTCTAGAAACTCTCCTCCATTACTGCTGTTTCTTCATTACGGCACCCGGCCTGCTACCTGTCGTGAAGTACATAGTCGTCATCCAGTGAATGCTTGTTGAATTCAATCGACGCAGTTTCAGAAACCCCTTTTCTGGATAAAAAGCACAATATTTGGTTCAGCAGATTGGCATTTGGTTTATTTAGTGACAAATATGTAGATTTCTGAAAAAGTCTTTCTGATTCATTTAATGTTTTAGTTCATACAAGATATTGTGACATCAGGTAGGTAGACTTAATGTGAAAAACCAATGATTTTTATAAAGACAAGTCCAACCAAATATTACACACACTCTCAAGAGGCTCTACAGGTCTTGTTCCCACAGGTTTATGGTCACTTGAGAAAACTACATTATTAACAAGACTTACTTATTCGGATGCAGAAGTATTTAATTTGGGATTTTTTTCTTCTTAAGAAGTTTTTAAGTCGCTCAAGTTTATCATTTCTGGGAAATAGGTATTACTGCAAGTAATTCTGAGAGTGAGTTCTTAACTATATTAGAACTCCATATTAATTTTCATACAGGTAGTTTCTTCTAGGCACACTAAACATATCTGTATAAAATATTGCTCTAGAATAAGCTTCAAGTGGTGATTACACACACACACACACACACACACACGCACGCACAATTGTGTGTGGTATTTGGTATTGGTGTTTGGTATTTCAAACAAGTCTATTTTATAGTATGTAACTATAAAACAATTTTGTTTTAAAATTTTTTAGTAACAAATAGTATTATTGCCACTATAAACCACAGAACATGCTCTCAATTCAGAAATTAAAATACCCAGGTCTATTTTTTAATCAAAATTTGAACTAGATTTAAAGTTAGGATTTTTTTTTTCCTCCCTCTTCCCAAGCTCTTTACTCACCCATTCCTACTATTCTTCCATTTCCACTTCATTAACTGGATTTGGACTCCTGTAGGTCCTTACTTGAATGGCTAGGAATTTGGCATCTAGTTTTAATGGCATAGGACCTTAGTACATATTTAAAATCAATTGGCTTCTAGGTTTTCCTGAACTTGATTTCTCTTTCAAAGCCCATATCTCAGCTTGACATGAGGGGAGAAAACATCTGTTGTTCATATATTGGGGAGGTTGTAGTAGTATAAAAAGTTTATGGTATGCCTATGTCCAAAGTTAACATCTTAAAATATCTTTTCTCCTCTCCAGTGTCTGGTACTTTTACTCTTTTGATGAAAGGCAGCAGGTTCTGTGCCTATACCTTGAGTGAGCAACTCTTTCTCAAAGATTCATGGGCATATGCCATGACTTTTGATCGGGTAGTAGTAGCAGCTGGCATTACAATCGACCTAGTGAGCTTGTTCACCTGATCTGTCTCTAGGAAGACTGTGCGTGGAAGATGAAGCCTAACAGTAGGAACAGTATCTGGGACAGATGGCCTCTTTTCTCTACTGTGTAAAATGCTGTCTCTCTCTATGGAAATTATTTTCCCCTTATCAACAAAGGGCTGCTTACTTAGCTAGACAGCTTTTCCCTAAATGTACTTTTTCAGAAAATACTACTATGTTCTAAAGCAAAGATTCCCAACTTCTGAGTCATGAATTTTAGAATAGGGGCATGGTGACAGCAGAAGATGATTCTAGGGAGAAATATTTATATATCCACTAGGCATTGTTCTAGACTGAAAAAGTGATGATTCTTTTTTATTATGTTCAGTTAGCCACTGCATAGTATGCAATTGGTTTTGATGTAGTGTTCAATGATTAGTTAAGTATAACACCCAGTGCTAAAAAGTGGTGATTCTTGTACATATATGTACTACTGATTTTCAAACATAGGTAGATGTAGTTAACTAAATACAAGTAATCAAAAAGAATTACTAAATTTATAGTTATCTTTATTTTCTTATTCAAAAAATAATTATTCTCTTGTGGGAATGTAGAAATATTTTTCTCCTATAAAAAAATCCTTCATTTTTGAAAGGTTAGAAAATAGTGGGTTAAAAAAAGTACAAGAACAGCACACAGCAAATCTGGCATAAAGTGCTATTTTTAAGAGAGATTGATCTTGAGGAACCCATAATTTTTTTTGTACTTGATGCAAAATATATACAGAATTTGTATTTGTACTGACCTTTTAGATTACATCCTTCAATATTAGAGAATATTCTAGTTTTTAGAAAGAATTTTATGAAAAGAAAACATTACATAGGGAGTATTATATGCTTTGAAACAAAAAATCTTAGCTTAGAATCACATATTCTGGGCTTTTATATTTGTTTGTTAACTTATTGATTAGCTCTTCAGAAATTTATAAATTCAACAAAGGTAGGAACTATGGCTTATACATTAACATATTCCCAGAACCCAAATCTTTAGCAGGAATTAAAAAAAGAATACACCAAATCCCTGAGTTTATAATACCCCAAGCCAACGTTTACTAAAGAAGTTTGCAATCAGTATTTTATTTTATTTTTTTATTATTTTTTTTTAAAGATTTTTTAAATTTATTTATTTGACAGAGAGAAATCACAAGTAGATGGAGAGGCAGGCAGAGAGAGAGAGAGAGAGGGAAGCAGGCTCTCCGCCGAGCAGAGAGCCCGATGCGGGACTCGATCCCAGGACCCTGAGATCATGACCTGAGCCGAAGGCAGCGGCTTAACCCACTGAGCCACCCAGGCGCCCGCAATCAGTATTTTAATCTTAAGAAATTCTGTCTGCTAAATAATCTTGTCTGACTTTTTTTCTTCCCCCATGCTTAAAATTCTTAATTTTCCCAATAATAGAATCAATAATTCTGTGTAATTAGAAAGTTAGACACAATAAGTACTTACCATAAGTGACAAAATAAACAATGAGTTCAACTGCAGAAATAACCAGCATTAAGGTGCCCAGTGTAATCTTTTCACATGCTGTGAGTTTCATTTTTGTGTTTGACTCTGTCCCTCTGAGGAGAAAGGACGGGAAAGCAAGTGTTAATCTGAGCAAGATAAAGGACATTCTCAGAAATATTGACCTGATGTGAAGTATAAAATGGATTATTTTACATTATGGATTCAATGGACTGATGCCTTTGGAAAACAACATGTAGAACCAGTAAATATAATATCTGGTCTCCTTATTTTTCAGTACATGTGAATAATTATGGTAATACTAAAATCAAAATTTATTCACTTAGCATATACTTATAGATGTTCTACTATGGACTAGGCATAGTGGTAAGAACAAAGATCTCGTTCCTTATGGAGATTGCATTTTACTGAGGGGAGACAGCAAACAAGGTATAAATAATAAATAACAATCTATATTTATATGTATAATTAATAAATAAGTTATATAAGTGGTAAAAAGATCTTAAGTGTTATAGAAAAAGTAGAGCTAGGTGAGGATCAGAAATGTGGGAGTGTGCGAGATGATGCTGGCAGGATATGATATTAAATAGAGTGGTCAGGTTAGGCCTACTGAGAAGGTAAAATCTGGGAGACTTGAAACAAGTGATGTTGTTGGCAATACAGGTATCTGGAGTGTCCCAGGCAGATGGAACAACTCCACAAAAGCCATGAGGGAGAGGTATGGCTAGAAGAACATGCTAGGA
Organism: Mustela nivalis; assembly: GCF_964662115.1. NCBI lineage: Eukaryota > Metazoa > Chordata > Mammalia > Carnivora > Mustelidae > Mustela > Mustela nivalis. The sequence continues at coordinate 12,711,163 of NC_139023.1, read as the reverse complement.
GGGCAGCGTGACTGAAACATTGAATGAGAAGAACAGTAATAAGGAAGAGGGGCACCTGGGTGGCTCAATGGGTTAAGCCTCTGCCTTCGGCTCAGGTTAAGATCCCAGGGTCCTGGGATCGAGCCCTGTGTCGGGCTCTCTGCTCAGCAGGGAGCCTGCTTCCTCCCTCTCTCTGCCTGTCTTTCTGCCTACTTGTGATCTCTGTCAAATAAATAAATAAAATCTTTAAAAAAAATAAGGGAGAAATTATGAGATGTACCAAGGCCTCAGTCATGCAGGGCTCTCTGGGTCATTGTAATAATTTTGGCTTTTTCTCTGAGTGAAATATGAGTTATACGGGGCTTTAGGCAGGATACTGATGATGTGATGACCTGATCTAATTTCTAAGTGGGATTTCCACAACTGCTTTGTGGAAAGTAAATCATAGAGGGCAACGGTGGAATCAGAACCACAAGATAGGAAATGATTATAATAATTCAAGTATAAGATGATGTTGATTTGGACCAGAGTGGTAGAGATGGAGGAAATAGGGTTTGAATTTTGATATGTTTTAAGTATAAGTTGGTAGGATAGAGTCTAGGATAGTAATATAAATTTGGCAATCTTCAACATATAGATTCGGATCTGAGACTAGAAGAGATTACCAAGGGAGTAAGTATAGATAGAGACTAGGATATGGTCACTGGAACAGTCCCATATTAAGAGATTAGCAAGAAGAGGAAGACTAAGCAAAGGAGACTGAGAGGGAGCAACTAGCAAAGGTAGGAGGGAAAGCAGGAGAAAATGGGGTCCTGGAAACCAGTAGAAGTCTCTCAAGAATCAGGAAAGGAAACAACTGTCAAATATTGCTGATAGCTCAAGATAAGCAAATGAGCATTGAAAATTGACCATTGGATTAGCATTATAGAGGTAATTGATGACCTTGATGCAAGAAGTTTTAGGAATGGCAGGGAAGAGAATGGTTAGAGATGGTTTCAAAGAGAATTGAAGTAGAGGGACAGGAGAAAGTGACCACTGGCCATTATTTCAAAGATTTTGCTGAAAAAAGATAATAAAAAAGTGGGACTATATATGGTAAAGGATTGGAATCAAGAGAAATTTTTAGTAGAATAGTTTAATAAACCTCCATATATCCATCACATAGATTTAAAAACTGTGAACACCTTATAATATTTTGTCTATTTTTCTGAAAAAATTTAAAGTAGTTGCAGAAAAATAATTGCATCATGGCATTCACCCCTAAATATTTTGTTTTCCCTCTAAAAATAAGGACATTAAAAAATATGAGTTTTGTAATACCTAATGAAATTACCAATAATTCCTGAACAGCCTCTTTTACCAAGTTCATATTCAAATATCTCTAGTTGTCCTTAATTGTCTTCTATGATTTTGTTGTTGTTGTTGTTGTTGAGCAAAAGTCAAATCAAAATCTTCACGTTGCATTTGGCTATTATACTTATCTTTTAAAATCTCGAACAGCTTCAATACTCTGCCCTCACTTTAGTATTTTTCCATGACATTGACTTATTAAAGACACTGGGTCAGTTGTCTTACAGGATACTCTCTACCTGAGACGGGAGAAGAAATTTGTGTATTTGTGTTTCAAAAAACTTTTTTTATTATTTTTTTTTATGTTAGTCACCATAGAGTAGTCATTAGTTTTTGATGTAGTGTTCCAAGATTCATTGTTTACATATAACACCCAGTGCTCCATACAATAGATGCCCTCCTTAATACCCATCATGGGGCCAACCCATCCCCCCACCCACCTCCCCCCTAAAACCCTCAGTTTGTCTCTCAGAGTCCTTAGACTCTCATGGTTCATCTCTCCCTCCAACTTCCCCCACTTCATTTTCCTTCTTCTCCTAATGTCCTCCATGCCATTCCTTATGTTCCACAAGTAAGTGAGACCATATGATAATTGACTTTCTCTGCTTGACTTATTTCACTCAGCATAATCTCCAGTCCCGTCCATGTTGATACAAAAGTTGGTAGTCATCCTTTCTGATGCTGAGTAGTATTCCGCTGTATAGATAGACCACATCTTTATCCATTCATCCATTGAAGGGTATCTTGGCTCTTTCAATGGTTTGGCTTTTGTGGACATTGCTGCTATGAACATCAGGGTACAGATGACCCTTCTATTCACTACATCATTGAGGTAAATACCCTGTAGTGCATTTATAGGGTCGTAGGGTAGCTCTATTTTTAATTTTTTGAAGAACCTCCACACTGTTTTCCAAAGTGGCTGTACCAACTTGCATTCCCACCAACAGTGTAAGAGGGTTCCCCTTTCTCCACATCCTCTCCATTTGTTTTTTCTTGCCTTGTTCATTTTTTTTCCATTCTAACTGGTGTAAGGTGGTATCTCAGTTGGTTTTGATTTGAATTTCCCTAATGGCTAATGGCGAGGAATATTTTTTCATGTGTCTGTTAGCCATTTGTATGTGTTCATTGGAGAAGTGTCTGTTTATGTCTTTTGCCATTTTTTGACTTGATTATATGTTTTTTGGAAGTTGAGTTTGAGAACTTCTTTATAGATCTTGGATATCAGCCCTTTGTCTGTAGTGACATTTGCAAATATCTACTCCCATTCCATGGGTTGCCTCATTGTTTTGTTGACTGTTTTCTTTGCTGCATAGGTGCTTTTGATTTTGATGAAGTCCCTGAAATTCATTTTTGCTTTCGTTTCCCTTGCCTTTGGAGATATGTCTTGAAAGAAGTTGCCATGGCCAATGTTGAAGAGGTTATTGCCTATGTTCTCCTCTAGGATTTTGATGGATTCCTGTCTCACACTGGGGCCTTCCATTTTGAGTTTATCATTGTGTATGGTGTAAGAGAATGGTAGAGTTTCATTCTTTTGTATATAGCGTCCAATTTTCCCAGCACCATTTATTGAAGAGATTGTCTTTTTTTCCATTGGATATTTTCCCCTGCCTTGTTGAAGATTATTTGACCATAGTGTTGAGGGTCCATATCTGAGCTCTCTACTCTGTTCCATTGGTCTGTCTGTTTTTGTTCCAGTACCATGCTGTCTTGGTGATCAAAGAATTTTTTAATTAAATATTTTTTGTGACAATTAGACTCATATGTTGCAAGAATAATACAGAAGAAACTCTGGTATATTTTACCCAGGTTTCCAATAATAACAAATTGCAGAACTATAATACAGTATCATAATTAGGGTATTTATAGTGATATGGCCAAGGGACCTAGCATGTTCATCACAAGGGTCTCTCACAGTTTGTGTGTGTGTGTTTTAATAGCCTCATCAACTTGCCTTCAGCCCCTTTACCCTTCTTTATCCCCTGGCAACCACTAGTCTCTTCTCCTTTCCTATAATTTTGCCATTTCAAGAACGTTATATAATTGGGATTCTATAATATGCAACTTTTAAATTTTTCTTTTTTTCACTCAACAAAATTCTCTGGTGATTCAGGTTGTTGTATATATCAATAGTTGTTTTAAATGTTATCAATGTTGTTTAAATGTTTAAAATGGTTTTTTTTCCCCAAAATTGCTGATATATGTAATAACTCTTTCTTTGATATGTCATTTGCAAATATTTTCTATCATTCCATAGGCTGTCTTTTTGTTTTATTATTTGTTTCCTTCCTTGTACAGAGCTTTTTATTTCAATGTAGTCCTAATAGTTTATTTTTGCTTTTGTTTCCCTTGCTTCAGGGGAGTTCTCTAGAAAAAAGTTGCGATGGCTGATATCAGAGACATTACTGCTTGTGCTCTCTTCTGCAATGTCCTTCATTCACTCTGAGTTTATTTTCTGTATGGTAAAAGAAAGTGGTCCAGTTTCATTCTCTTGGATGTAGCTGTCCTGTTTTCCCAACATCATTTGTTGAAGAGACTGTATTTTTCCCATTGGATATTCTTGCTTCCTTAATTGATAATATAATTGTGGTTTTATTTCTGGGCTCTGTATTCTGTTCTATTGGTCTATATGTCTATTTTTGTGCCAGTACCATAATATTTTGATTACTACTGCTTTGTAGTACATTTGAAATCTGGGATTATGATACCTCCAGTTTTGTTATTCTTTCTCAAGATGGCTTTCACTAGTCAGAGTCATTTTATTTCCATACAAATTTTAAGATTATTTATTCTAGTTTTGTGAAAAATGCTGTTGGTGTTTTGATAGGGATTACATTAAATATTTAGATTGCTTTGGGTAGTATGGACATTTAAAAAATACTTATTCTCCAAAATCATGAGAACATAGTATCATTCCATGTCTTTGTGTCATCTTTGATTACTTTCATCAATCAATGTTTTATAGTTCAGGGTGTGGGTGTTTCACCTCCTGGTTTAAGTTTATTCCTAGGTATCTTATTAAATTTGGTGCAGTTATAAATGGCCTATATTGTTATTTTGAAGTGAGTTTCTTGTAGACAACATATGGTGGGGTTCTATTTTTAAATCCATTTTGTTAAGATCTGTCTTTTATAGTTGTATTTAGATAATTTACATTTAGGGTAATTATGGGTATTTTAGGGATCAAATCTGCCTTTCAAATACCTTAATCAAAACATCTTTAAGAATCTCTGGGAGATTATTCATTATTATTCATAGACTCATGGGATTGTTAGAGGCATGGGATGGCATACACAGTCTGGAAACAGTAGTTGAATAGAGTAAGAGAATAACAATAATAAAAGCTTTTAGAATAAACGATCATATTATTTATTTTTAAAAAGATTTTATTTATTTATTTGACAGAGAGAGAGATCACAAATAGGCAGAGAGGCAGGCAGAGAGAGGGGAGAAGCAGGCTCCCCGCTGAGCAGAGAGCCCGATGTGGGGCTCAATCCCAGGATCCTGGGATCATGACCTGAGCTGAAGTCAGAGGCTTTAACCCACTGCCACCCAGGTGCCCTGATCATATTATTTACAAATTAAGAGGCAACTTTATTCCAATGTATCTATGTTTCAATACTGTTAAATGTTTTTCTTTGGAGCACACAAAATGTGGGTGGAAGAAATACCTCTTTATAAGTTGAGTAGTTTACTGTATTCATGTTTATTAAGCATTTTCTATGTGCAAGACATTGGACTAGGCAAAGGGTAACAATGATGAACAAGATTACTAATAAATGTAACCTGCAAGAACTGTAAAATATTAGTTTTGTTTTATGTACTTATATACTATATTATTATACTTGTTTGCAAGTATACTGGTAGTACTAGTTTGGGCTACCATAACAAAGTATCACAGACTGGGTGGCTTCAACAAAAGAAATCTATTTTCTCACAATCTGGAGGGTAGAAGTCTGAGGTAGGTGCTGGCTGGTTTGGTTTCTTCTGAGTTCTCTCTCCTTGGCTTATAGATGACTTTTCTCCTTATGTCTGTCTACATATCATTCCTCTGCACATATTGTGTCCTAATATTTTTTTCCTGACTCAGAGAATGCAAAAATTTATTTTCTTACAGTTCTAGAGGCCAGAAGTCTGAGATCAAGGTATTGGCAGGGTTGATTTCTCCTGAGATTTTCCTCCTTGGTTCATAGATGGCCATATTTTTCACATGGTCTTTCCTTTGTGTATGTCTGTGTCCAAAATTTTTCTTCTTATACGAACACCAGCCCCACTGGATTGGGCCCACCTTAATGACTTCCTATAATTTAATTGTCTCTCTAGAGAGACCCTATCACCAAATACAGTCAGATTCTGAGGTTTCTAGGGGTTTGGATTTTGACATATGAATTTTGAGGAGACACAATTCAGTCAGTAACATATTTTGGATTATATACTTGATATTGTATATTTTATATTTTATATATAATATATCCATATGTACAATATGCCATGTATGCTTGTATGTTTGTGTGTATCTATGTTTGATATCTGCATGTCAATGTATGTTGAAATGAACATACTAGATATTGATTAGTTTTCAATACCCACATTTGATTTTTATTTGACAACAAAATCAAATGCCTATAAAAATTTATTTCTAGTTACTTAATAGTCATTCCCTGAATAGATGATACTCCCTAAAGAGCTAATGTTAATTAGATATCCAATGCAGGTGAAATTTTCAAGTCTTACGTTTTAGAAATTTTATTTTACTTAAAAACCACTTTCATCATTTAAATATATTTTGTCTAAATTATGTTTTTACCTTGCACATAAAAATATCTTGATATTTCTATGAAAGTATCATGCCCATGAACATTTTGGTTCATTATAAAATAAAAATCCCTAAAAGACACTTCATTATGAAAATGTTTTCCTCTAAATATCTACAATCTGGACAACTCATTGAGTCTAAAAGAGTGTTTAAAATTTGAGGGAAAAATAAATGACTAAATTACATGGTAAAACCCTGGTAACTTAAATTCCTGTTATCCTCAAGCAGCCTTGTCCACACCCACATACATATGCCTGTATATTTTATTCAGTACAGCGTGCCATGGAATAAGCCTCAATGAAAATGTGATGATTGTAGTATGAAACTGGTGTCAAAATCTTGGAGTATATTTTTTATTCATCTCAAACTGTGTCCTTTTAATAGATTGAACTATCTAAAATGGTGCTTTTGTAGGTTAAAAACTCAAACATTGGTAATTTTATAATAATTCACCCTATAGCAACACAAGTACACTTTATGTATTGTATCCTCTAGTCATAAGCTAATAGAAAGTGATTCTTGTAAACAAGAATTTGTTTAATAGGGAGATTGACTTCAATCTGTAGTGTTCCTAACAGGAGAGACACATACCCTCTTGGAACTAGAAGGGATTTTGCAAATCACCCATTCTGGTTTCCTAATTTTAAGAGGACATGTAAAACAGTATTTTCTCTTCAGGACCTTTCAAATCTAGAGCAGATAAGTATTTTAGGTAGAGATTTGTCCTTTGGTTATTATAGGCATATTTAGGATTAGAGTTAGGATTAGGATTCTTTTCTTATCTCTAGAAGGAAAGTTAAGTTGTATGGGCCACTCTAACAGGCAACTCTCACTTATCTTATCCAAAATGTGAGATCACGACAGTGGTTATACTATCTGATTTGCAAATGTAAAATTTTGGTTAATGAATAAAAATTAATTTTAAAGGCAAATGAACTAAGTGTTTCTGTCATTATCACCTGAGGTTTCTAAGATACAGATGTTCTTCCTATTTGCAAAGGGTGTTACTGATTTGGAAGGTAGTTTCCCCTGTGTGTTTGTGTGTGTGCACACACGTGTATGTGTGTGTATTCCCGAATTCAAAAGGAAAATTAAACTTCATCAATATCCAGTTCTTCTAAGTATTCTTCTAAAAACAATGCCAGATATATAAATTCCATGTTCCCAAAGTATTATTACGTGGAATATTGGTTGAAAATAGACTACTTAATTTGACAGAAATTGGTCTTGGGTGTAGTTTACATGAGCAATAGAAAAACCCATTTTGATTTCAGCAATGTGCCTTAATTTTTTCTAATTGTTTTACTATTCACCAAGTATATCCTGAAGCCATTCAGGTGCAATAATAAAATGATAATGATACTGAGAATTATTTAGCAATTTCAGAAAAAGTGGCTTTCTGGTGAGTTGTACTTTTTATTAATTCTTGAATGATGAAACCAGAGTGTGTCTACATATTATTTCTCACATGTGTTTATGGAGCACAAGGAGTTGAGTGAGTTAACATGGATATAAAACACATTAGAGCCAAGATAAAACATTTTTACTAGATTTTTTGTTAGTCCATAAACATTAACAGTTAGTCCATAACATTAACATTTGGAAAACATTTTTGGGATTCTCTTGTAGCTAATTAAGCTAAATATTAACATAAAAATGCAAAGTGACTGATTATTAAAGCTGTTTATTGTGAAGTTACATTCTGGACAATATAGTAAACCGTTCACCTAGAACCTAGATGTTATAAAGATATGGCAACCAGAAAAGTTGTCTGAGGATTTTGTTAAAAATATGGGCCAGGCTCAGTGGGTTTATCAAGGCCTTCATTTTGTTGAGAGTGCTAGGAAACACTGTCACGCATATGTGAACATTCATCTTTGTCTTAATTTGATTAGCTTAAGAATCAAAATAAGTATTTTGTTCATATGTGTACCATGGAACAAGTCAGCGTATTTGTTGACTTTCAGGCCAACTGCTATCAGAGCATATGGCACAGCTAATGGGACGACAGGAAATCCTCTATTCTTGTTTCCAACTAAAATTTTATTTTTTTATTTAATTTTTTTCCTTTTCACAAATATTTTTCAACTATTTAAATCACATCATTAAAAATGTCTAGCAGTGAAACTTCAAAAATTAAAAATTAAGACTTAAACTTCTTGTGAACATAAATATTAATGTCTCTATTATCAGCATGCATCATTAGAAATACATACATATAACTATCTTGTATTCTTTCAATTTTCAAAATGAAATTCTTCTTAAAAGTAAAGTGCCTCAATTTCACTTCAGCAGTTTCAGCATACTTTTCATGAATGCTGTAAGTTTGCTGGAATGATTTCTCACAAAAATTATCAAACAAAACAGATTCTAATGATGAAAATTTATCAATCTTAATCATTCTTGTTTTTCTTTTATTTGGGATATATACTGCTATTTTTTTTTTTTTTAGAGTTTTATTTGTTTGAGAGAGAGTGCGCGTGCACGAGAGACAGAGTGAGAGAGAGAGAAAGGGAGAGAGAGAGCGAGAGCAAGAGAGAGAGCAGGAGAGCACAAGAGGGGATAGAGGCAGTGGGAGAAGCAGAATCCCCACTGGCAGGGAGCCTGATGCGGGACTCAATCCTGGGACTCCAGGATCTTGACTTGAGGTATAAGGCAGCTGCTTAATGGACTGAGCCACCCAGGTGCCCTATATTGCTCCTATTTTTATAAAAAATCATTATTTTAAAGAATTTTAAAATGCAAATGGAATTAACTGATTTGATCCTTTCAGAGACTTTCAGAGCGCTTTCTGAACATTTACTTAATTAGTTTTGTATTAGTAAAGCATGTGCTCCATAAAGAATAAATAATCCTATGAACTAAGTGGAGGCAAAAGAACTCTCACTTCTTGTAACTGAGGAAGCAATGGGGTTACCTGGTTTTAGAAGGATAGTGAGTCTTTTCTCAGTTTTGCTTTTTGTGAATTTTGGAGACAAACAGCTGTTCTCACTCCCAGTATGTTCTCCCTCTCATTTGTCTTTGTAAATCCGACTCATTCTTTTTTTTTTTTTTTTTTAACTTATTTATTCTCTTAGAGAGTGAGAGAGAGAGAGTGGGAAGGAGGAGCAGAGGGAGAGAATTAGCAGCAGACCCCCCACTGAGTGTGGAGCCTGACAAGGGGCTCCATCTCATGACCTTGAGATCATGACCTGAGCTGAAACTAAGAACTGGACACTTAATCAACTAAGCCACTCAGGTGCCCCAATCCTAACCATTCTTTATGGTTCGCTCAAACTTTACTTTTTCCATATGGACTTCTCAAAGTATACTGCTATATCATCTGAAGCTCACAAACTCCTAGGATCTTGCACCTTGTGAAGTTACATGTGCCATCATGGTAGTTAAGCTTTTAAGTAGAGAGACTTCACAATGTATTGAGGCAGAGAGACCCTGAAGTAATTTTGCTTAGTTTGGAGGTGTCTGAGAGTAGTGGGGACAGTGGTCCATTTATTCTATGCCTCTAAGAAATGTGCGGAAAATGTGAGAAAGCTGGTTGACCTGTTGGAAACTTTGCCAGCAATTAGTAGCATGATTTGTTAAGTTTGAATCAGACATAAAAATGGGAATGACCTCTGAGAGGACAAGTGTGGAGGGTTGATAATGCCTGCAGACCACATGGGGCAATGTGTCTCTCCGGAAAGAATGGTCTGGACAATGGTGACTGTAGATTAGCCCCTTTGCCCCAGTCCTTTGGCACTGTGTAAGCTAGAATACCTGGAACTTAGGTAATGGGAAAGAATATGGTAACTTGACTGAGAAAACCCCAAACTATCTAGGAAAACCCTGGACTGACCAAATCTGCCAGGAATTAAGTATATAGTTACCACCATTAGGCAGAATGGAGGCTTGAAAGAGACATAATTAAGAAAATTGCCTTTGGTGGGGGCATGCTTCATTGTAAGAAAACACACCAGCTAGAGTAGCACGTTTGAGTGTGAAGTTTAAAATTGAGGCAGCTTTTAAGTTGTACAGAAAAGAGGTTTTCCAAAAAGTTTTTGGTTTTAAGCAATGAGATGTTTAGAAGTACTAAGGAAAGACATAGGATAGTAGTTCAAAGAAAGTATATAGAAAAAAGATGCCATAGTAAGAGGTTATAAGGAAGTTTCAGCTCTAAGTTTCCTTTTAAATTCTATAATTTATATGTCTGAAAGTATCTTCCCTATACATCTAACATTTGTGATAATGTATACTAGAGCATTTTAGAAAACTAAAGTGCTACAACTCTAAGTGTTCACTTTAAAAGCTTTAAAAATAACCAAGTATAGGTTTGAAAGGAGAAAGATTTAAAAACTAATTTTAAAATAGAATTAATCAATACATTGACATATGAACTAAGTGAAAACTTAAAATATTTTGATAATTACCAAAATATTTTGATAATTATGAAACAGCATAAAATGATGTTAAAGATAAAATATAAAGTGAATAACGCAGAATGCAAAGTAGTTTTGTATTATTGTTAGAGGAGGTCGTGGAAAGGAGGTGACCGCAGGTTGACCCTGGAGCAGAGTGAGCTGTTAGAGGCCCTGTACCCCCCCCCCCCACCCGCCGCCACACTGTACGCATGGACCATAATTTCTGCCCATGGTTCCCAAAGGGGGAGCCATATTCAAGGTTGCAGCCTTGAAAGAACACTGTGTTGAGACCTTCTGGACAGGTTATGTGACTGAATCTGGTTGATGCCTTTACATAAGCTGTTAAGATTCTGTCTGGGGGTGTAGAGGTTTACTCTGGACCAGGTGCCCAAGACTAGCCTCATATGGAAGTTCCCTCGCTTCTTAAAATTTCCATCCACCCGTCTGGAGTGGTTTGCCTCTTTCTTCTGTTGTTCTGTGCACTCTGTATAGGGAGGGGCCAGCTTGCGAATCAACAATTATGGTTACAAACCAAGTAAAATTATATTTATGTTTAGAAAAAAACTAGAAGAGAATTTGAAAAACTAAAAGTTGATAAAACTGTCAGTGTCCCTTTTTTTAAGCTTTTAATTCCTTCCCATTATTTTATTTTATTTTTTGAAGATTTAGAGAGAGACCAGAGAGAGAGGGGAGAGAGAGAACACATGCATGCGTATAAGCAGGTGAAGCAGGGAAGAGGCAGAGGGAAAGGGAGAGAAATCCCCAGACAAACTCCTGGGGCAATCCCTTCACTTGAGACTAGGACTTGAGCTGAATTCAAGAGCCTGTGGTAGTCCAACCATCTGAGCCACCCAGCGGCCCCTCCTTCCCATTATTATAACATTACTTACAAGGTAACATTCTCTGAAAACGAAGGAGTGTTCAAAAATTTTTTTAATTTACCTATTCATTTTTATCCACTTTTAACATTTCAGGTCTCCTTTAAAAGTAAATATAAAATACACACTATCCACTTTCCTATCCAGTTTTCAAATAGAAAACATTTAATGAAAGAAAGGTTGGGAAAGCCGTAATGGATAAAATAGAAAAACACCTCCATGTTTAAAAAGCGCTTAGGGAAGAGGAAATATTATTGGTTTTTAAACATAATGAGCCATAATAATAAGCCATAATAAGACACTGTTCTGTGTAAAAATTTTTATTCACGATACCAAGAAAACTAGTTTAAGAGGTAATTCTGGAATACATGCAATTAATAGTTTGTGAAGTAATATTTATAGATTTTATTAATATATATGTATACTCATTGTTGATAATTCATTCTAAACTATTTTTGTAAAAATTATTTAATAAAAACAAATATTAGTCAAATTCTCTAATTTTACCTGAAAATAGTTTTTTTGATTTTTTTGTTAATGTGCATATGATTGTGTTTCTATAAGTATATGTAATTCCTTTAAGTTCCATAATTGTATATATTTGAAAGTATTTATATCTATGTCCATGTCTCTGTATATAGCTAGCTGATCCATTAGCACTGTAGCATTTCTTTCTTTTTTTTTTTTTTTTAATTTATTTACTTGACAGACAGAGATAGGCAAGTAGGCAGAGAGGCAGGTGGAGATGGGAGAGTGTTGGCAGAGATGGGGTGGAGAGCCCAGCTGTGGGGCTTGATCCCAGAACCCTGGGATCATGACCTGAGCCAAAGGCAGAGGCTTAACACACTGAGCCACCCAGGTGCCCCAGCATTGTAGCATTTCTTAACTGAGCTTGCATACTAGGAAAATTTTTTGAAAGAATTTTACTAAAGTCTAGAACAAATCTACTCTAGATTATTTTTTCCAAAAGTATTTTGATTTTAGAAGCTATAATAAAAAATAGCTGCATATAAAATAAAATTTCCTGTGGCTACAATCTCCACCTACTGAGAAGAAATGTAATTTTCCCATAAATGTCTTTGAATTTTAACTTTAATGCATTCATTCCTTTGGCAAACATTCAATGAATGTCTGTTATCTGTTGTACATCCTGATGGGAATTCTGAGATAAAAGTCAACAGCATTTTAATTTATTGAAAATTTAAATTCCACAAAGATTTTGTAGAAAGTCTGTCTTTGTGTGTTGCATGATTGTGTGGATTTCACGAGAAAGCTATGACCTAAACTAGTCATGAGATCAATTGCTGTATATTTTTGTCTTCTCAGTCCCAATGATTATATGATTCAATATTGTTGAATCCCATAAGAAACCTAATGTGTAAATGCATATACACAAATCTTGCTTTTTTAGATGTTTAAAACTTACCTGAGAAATTAAAATCTAGTATGTCAAAATGTAAGATCCTATTGAATTTTTCCATATGTACATAAGTAGTTGAAAATACATACTCACAAACTGGTAAATATTTTCTTTTAGTTGATGGATAATTTCACATTTGCTTAACACAAACATTATTCTGAAGAGTATCCTCATAGATTGTAGGCCCTCTAGTTCTTATTCCTACCATTTTTTTTTTGCCTCATTTACAGTCTTTTTATTGGTCCACTTTTGAAATTATTTAGAAATTGTCAATTTTACCTTTAAAATTTAAGAACATATTTTAGAGGAGCATAACAAAAATCTCTCTCTCTCTCTCTCTCTCTTTTTTTTTTTTTTGGGAGGCAGGATAAAAGAATCCCTCTAATTAGAGAGCTCTTTCTCATGAGAGAGTTACTCTTATTTTCTAACTTCCTTAATGTTGCCACTGAGGAGAGTCTTATAACTATATGTTTCTATGCTGACATTTATCCTTCGGAGTATATCAAACTATGAAAAAACAAAAAGTCACACTTATTGTTGGTTCTCTAGAACTGGTGGAGAAGAAAGGAAGTCTTCATTTCAATCTCTGCCATGGGTAAGTGTTACCATAAAATTAAGAGCATTTCATGCTGTCACTGATGTTTCCTGAGCAAGGTTTGGGGAAAAAAAAATGAAGTTACAGTCAATTTATATAAAACAAGTTTGAGAAGTATATATAAAAAACTCTAGAGAAGGGATTACAAAATCTTCAGAGTTTTAGAAAAGGAAAGTTTCCTTGTTCTGATAATTGTTACAAGTCAAATAGGATTTCTTTTTTTACCAGAATAATATAATTAGATAGACTTTAACATCTGGAGAATAATTTTAAAGATTTTTAAAAAAAATTGATTCAAGGGGCACCTGGGGGCTCAGTGGGTTAAAGTCTCTGCCTTCATTCAGCTCAGGTCATGATCTCAGGGTCCTGAGATCAAGCCCCGCATTGGGCTCTCTGCTCAGCAGGGAGCCTCTCTCTCTCTGCCTACTTGTGATCTCTGTCAAATAAATAAACAAAAATCTTTAAAAAAATAAATAAAAAATTGATTCAAGTAGGTGGTAAAAGCATATTTTTGGAGCTAGTGTTGATTTAAGAAGATCTTTATTGTTTGTGATTTCAACAGTTCTTTAAAATCTGTATCTTATTAAATTGCTCTGACTCTCAAAAGTAGAGAGAAAATGATGTATTTAAGACTGAAAAGAGGTCCCCATTAGCTCGAGGCACCTGGGTGGCTCAGTGGGTTAAGCCGCTGCCTTCAGCTCAGGTCATGATCTTAGGGTCCTGGGATCGAGCCCCGCATCGGGCTCTCTGCTCAGCAGGGAGCCTGCTTCCTCCTCTCTCTCTCTGCCTGCCTCTCTGCCTACTTGTGATCTCTCTCTGTCAAATAAATAAGTAAAATCTTAAAAAAAAAAAAAAAAGACTGAAAATGGGTCGCATCCTAAGCCTCTTCAGTACATAAAAAATGTTGGTGAAATCACCGTGTGAAAAAGGCATAATTCATCAGAAAAGGAGCGAAAGCAGGATTTTTCAGGTGGCCCATGGTAAATATGAGTCTGAGTGGTATTGAGTTAGGACAGCATTAGAACTAGAAAAGACGTTTAAGAATTCCAGATAGTATATGATTCATTCAACCACATGTGCAGAGAGAGACACAGGAGTTTGAAGCTATAGTAGAACACTATTTCCAGTTGAAACTTACCCATAGCCCACAGGCTTTCACCAGTACCTCTCAGACCTTCACCAATGTTCCCTCTCAGCATCTGTTTTCATCACATGGATTTGTGTGCAAGCTTTAGTGTTCTTTTTCTTAGAGAGGGGAATTTATTGGAGGCAGTACCCAGAGGAAGTTCAGGTCCCTGGAACTGCCTCTCTCAGGGTTAGAGGAGTCCAGGCCCCAAACAGAATTTTTTATTATAATGAGGAGTTTGGTAAAATTTTAAGGAAGAGATGATTAATAAAAGGCTGAATAAAATGTTGAGAGCTATTTCTTGAGACGCTGGAACCCACCAGAATTGTCTTTTTAGGAAAAAGTGTTACACAGGTTTTGGGGAAGACTGAGAAGCCACACTTTCTGCCCCTGGAAAGACAAATCCATCTATCCTGAGGGTTGGAGGTTTAGGAAATCTCCAGAGATGGTAGCCTTTGTGGCCTGGATGTGAAGATAGTTGTCATCGCGGTGAGGCGTATGCGTGGCTTTGTGGGTACTGACTGTGAGCATGTTTGAGCCTGGAACGAAAGGAAAAACCAGACGAGCTTCTCTGTGGTGCTAACAGATGGAAGCAGCGTGGTTCAGAAAGGAGGCATACGTGTTACATCGGCACGCTGAGAGTGGGAGGAGGTCTAAACAGACATGAGGAAGAACGTAAAGAAATTTGCCAAACCATCTGAGTGACCTGATTTTGTAGGTACCAATTTGAATTAGAGCCAGTGTGAATTTGTTGATAGTAAGAGATGGGACTACATAATAACTTTTGGAAAACCTACATTATCAAAACATGGTACCTCTCCTAATGCAGAGGGCACTAGTGAGAACTTAACTATCCTTATAATGTAGAGGAAATTGTTTTTAGAGAGTCTGTTTCTTAGCTTGAAAACTCAGAGTTTGGAAAATAAAAATAGCATGCCGAATTCAAATTGTGCTAAAGATGACTTTCTAAAGGATAAATATACAGACTTTAGACTGAAAAAAATGCCTTGAAATCCCAGCTCTGCAATTTATCAGCTCTGTGATCTCAGACATTTTATTGAACTTCTCTGAATTTTTGCTTCGATAGTTTCCACGTATCACACGCAAATACCCCCAGTGAAGTAGATTAGTTAGTGAGGAAATATTTGTAAATTCCAGGTTAAAATAAATTTTCTTAGCTGAAGCATAACTTCAAAACTGGTCAAGTGAAGAGACTGTGAATACATTTGTTTAACAGGGATAACCCAGCAAATCTGCTGATAAGGGAGTATCTTAACAAAAATACTGTCAGGGGGCACCTGGGTGGCTCAGTTGGTTGTGTCTGCCTTTGGCTCAGGTCCTGATCCCAGGTCCTGGGATTGAGCCCCTCCTCCTGTTCTCTGCCCAGCAGGGAGCCTGCTCCTCCCTCTCCTTCTGCCTGCCTGTCCCCCTGCATGTGTTCTCTCTCGATCTCACTGTCAAATAAATTAAAAAAAAAAAAAAACTTAAAAAAAAAGATCAAAACTACTGTCAGTAAAAACAGATATCCTTGTTATCTGGAGCAAGTTTTAACAAAATAGAGGACTTTTTTTGGATAATCCATAGACTTTGGTAGCAGGTAGGCCTAAAATATCAATGACCACAGTTTAAATGCATATATGTTAGAATTCAGAGAATATCTGTACTTCATGGGTTCTATCTAAATGAGTTTTATAATCATGTAACAAAAACTTACTTCATAATATTCTAGATATGCTTTATTTTCTTTTTTTTTTTTTAAGATTTTATTTATTTATTTGACAGAGAGAGATCACAAGTAGACAGAGAGGCAGGCAGAGAGAGAGAGGAGGAAGCAGGCTCCCTGCTGAGCAAAGAGCCCGATGTGGGACTCGATCCCAGGACCCTGAGATCATGACCCGAGCCGAAGGCAGCGGCTTAACCCACTGAGCCACCCAGGCGCCCCTGATATGCTTTATTTTCATAAGGAAAGTGATCCTGAAGGAATTTTTATGAGCACTTACTCTTTTCCCCTACTAAGAAAAGCACTTTGCTTGATCTGTGTATATAAAAAGGGAGGTTTATTGTTCATTTCACTTAATCAGAACATGTAGATAATTGGTAACAAGAGCGTGTGAACGTTGAAGCTTTCATGGTTTAACTTTTCCTGATCAGGTTTTTTCTGGCATTCTGACAAGGAGCTCAATGCAATCTGTTTTTTTAAAAAAGTGATGGCCTTTATTTAATTACCCAGCCAGACTGGAGGGAACTGAAGTCTTTCACCTAATAGGATTGGAAATTGCAAATGTGAAAGTATTTTGCACTTTCTTCAAAAGAGGGGCATACCCTTTTTAGTGTGATTAGATCTTTAGAAAAAGACATCTTAAAATTAAAATCAAGGTTTACTATAAAATAGGTTTTTGAAATGTATAGCTGATGGTAAAATAAATTACTTGCCTGTGTGACTTCAGAGCAAAAATTCCCACTTGAAAGTTACTTTTTGGCTCAGAGTTATTCTATTTTTCTATCTTTTTTCTTGGTAATTTTTATATGGTCTATTTCATGTGTTCAGTTTACTTGAAGTAAAACCCTGTGAAGTAGAGAAAGTTATTGTTGCGGCCTTACAGATAAGGGAATGGAAACAAGAAGTATGGCTCCCCATGGTCCTTCATTAGATCATGTTGAGTGGAGGAGTCATGCAAAGGGCTGCAGAGTGGTGGTGCACAAGGGTAGAGAGCTCTGGTGTGAGTCAGAGAACCAGCAACTGAGCTGTCTCCTGTCGCTTCCTACTGTGTGGGCTCGCTTAGTCACCTCAGTTAACGTCTGACGTTTTACCTGGAGTTCAAACAACTTTTCCAAGGACAAAGCTTGCTTCTTCAACTAAATGTGACCATTAGGTCATATTAGGAGTCAAATTTATTTCCTTATCCTTTCCTTTTCTAAAAATAACAATATATGGGAGTCTCTGATAATGTGAAAATCCTAACCAATGCCGGACTGTCGTAGTTCAAATAATGGTATCATCACTGTTTATCAAATGTTCTTTATATTGTTGTCATCTAAAATTGTATCTCTAAAGCTCTGACAACATGTTAAAGCTTCTTTTCAGTGTGGATGCCTGCAATAAAACCTATTCTAAAAATTATAAGTATATGATAGTTTAGAAAGCTGCATTAAATAGGTTTAGGCAAACCTCTGACATTTTCTCTGTTATGAGTCCAAACGTCTAAATATCTAGTAATATCCAAAAAATTTACTGAATTTATCTCTTCTGAGCATATGTTAGTGTCTTCAAGTCAGAATTGGCTACTATATTTGGTAGTTTTCTTTCTCTGTTGTTAATCAAGTAAAGAAACAGCTGATAGGAGACTCTGTTTTTCTTGACTAGTAAAACCAAAACAGGAAAATAAATTACTGTAGTCATGGAAATGGAAATGTTTAGAATATTAAAAGAAGCTTATTTCAAGACAGCTGTAAAATACTAGTCCTGATTTTGTAACTCTTTTAGAGAGGGACAGAAAATGACAAGGCAGAAAATTACCAACAAACTTAGGGTATCTGAATCCCTAAGTACTTTTCCAAGTATTACCACAGATACTCTATTTATAAACACATAGAAAAAACATACTGCCTTTTTTTACTTAAGAATTTTTTTAACATTTTTTAATTATTGCAAGTATAATTACTTAATAATCTCTCTGAATCATTTGAGCTTGTCTCTTGCTACAACGTGGGATTATATATATCTTTTTATTTTACCCTCAAACTTATAGTTTAGGAAAATTACTAATTGCAGAAGAACTAGTACCAGATAATTTAATAGTACCATGTATACTAGAAATGTTTCTTGACACTGTTAACATTGATAGGTAATCCTGCGAGTTCTATAAAAATTCAGTGAAAATATTAATGTGGATTATGAATAGAAAAAAAATTGCTTTTTCTGCTATTGACCATGAAACATACTTTTAAAAAAGTTTCATATATTTACTTCAAGGGCTCTTTTCTGAATGACCTGAGAATTCTTGATTGCTTTCCTTCGCCATGCCTGAGGATACTGACAATTGTTCTGATCAGAGATGTGAAAAATACTACACAAAAAGGAAAGTACATAAAACATAAATGTACAACTTAATGACTTACTATAAAGCAAATATCCATAGAAGTTTGTTAATAAGCCAGTAGCTCTCTGCTTTTCCCTTCTTAGGGATAGTTCTACCCTGCTACCCTCAAAGTGAACATTGCTTTATATCTTTTGGCAATAGATTCCTTGCTTTTTTTTGAAAATAGTTTTTCATGAGTAAAAATAAATTTTTAAACAATACAGTTGAAAACAGAATAGAATGTATTTTTTTTAAATGACTGTCTTCTTTAACTTTGTGTTTTTAAGGCTTATCCTTTTTTTTTTTTTTAAGATTTTATTTATTTGACAGATAGAGATCATAAGTAGGCAGAGAGGCAGGCAGAGAGAGAGGGAGGAGGAAGCTGCTGAGCAGAGAGCCCGATGTGGGGCTTGATCCCAGGACCCTGAAATCATGACCTGAGCTGAAGGCAGAGGCTTTAACCCACTGAGCCACCCAGGTGCCCCAAGGTTCATCCTTGTTAAGTGTGGCTCTAGTTTATTCATCTTTATGGCTGTAGGATAGTCCATTGTATGACTATACCAATTTATGTATTCATTCTACTGCTGATGGCCATTTGTTTGTTGCCGCTATTTTGGCTATTATGAATAGTCCTACTTATGTGCACCCATTTCTAACATACTCACTTTGGAGTAGAATTGCTAGATCATAAGATATGCATGTGAGATACTTTGTTGGATAATGCCAATTTCCACTTGTTGTTTAAAGCAGTTTA
Source organism: Mustela nivalis (assembly GCF_964662115.1). Classification (NCBI taxonomy): domain Eukaryota; kingdom Metazoa; phylum Chordata; class Mammalia; order Carnivora; family Mustelidae; genus Mustela; species Mustela nivalis. The sequence continues at coordinate 12,691,772 of NC_139023.1, read as the reverse complement.
TATTCTGCCATCCCTGTCAGTTTTTGAATTTGTTAGACTTTCAATTTTTATCCATTGGTGTGGTGTTGTGGTATATTATAATGGCTGTATTTTTTATTTTTCTTATTTCTAATAAGATGGAACCCCTCTAGACAAACCATAAGTGACTCTTAATCTAAACAAAACAAACTGAGGGTTGCTGGGGGGAGGGGGGTTGGTTATGGACATTGGGGAGGGTATGTGCTATGGTGAGTGCTGTGAAGTGTGTAAACCTGGCGATTCGCAGACCTGTACCCCTGGGGATAAAAATACATTATATGTTTATAAAAAAATAAATAATAAAAAATAAAGATGAAGGAAAAAAAAGAATAAAAAAGTTGGAACCCCTCTTATTGCATTTACTGGCCATTCAGGTTTTTTCTGATATATCTAATTTCAATCTTCTGTCCATTTTCTTTTATTATTTGTTTTACTTATCAAGTTACAGTCATTTCTTACACATTTTAGGTCTGAGCTAATTTTTAGTTATGTGTATTGCAAATATCTTCCCTCTGTCATTTTCCCTTTTTATTCTTTAATAGTGTCTTTTGAATAACAAAATGTTCTTAATTAAATATGATAAAATTTAACACATATTCTTTAAGTCTTTTGTTGTGATACTAAAATAATTTTTTTCATCTTAAGATATCAGGATATTTCTCAAGGTCATCAAGATATTTCCTTATTTTCTAAAAAGTGCATTCCCCATTCTTCCTTCCAGTCATCCAAATGGCTTTTACCCCCTCTTTCCCTGAAAGTGTAAATGCCATCAGATTGATATTCCCAGTTTCAGTCCCTTCTCTGAGCCACAGATATGTATGTGTAGTTATTTGTCTGACCCCACTGTTTATACGATTTAAATGTAACAGATTCAGAAGGAAACTCATTTTTTAAAAAAAGATTTTATTTATTGATTTATTTGAGACACAGAGAGAGTGCCCTTGTGTGTGCAAGGGAAAAGGGAGAGTCCAGAGGGGCAGGAACAGAGAGGGAAGGCCAGGGATAAACAGTTTCCACATTCAGTGCAGAGTCCTAAGGGGGGCTCCACCTGGGCCTTGACCCAGGGCTTAATTTCACAACCCTGAGATCATGGCCTGAGCCATAGTCTAGAGTCAGATGCTTCACCAACTGAGCTACCTAGGGTGCCTCAGAAAGAAACTTTTGATTTCCCATCCTCAACTGTTGTTCACCCTTCAAACTTTCTTTTCAATTGTTCAGGCTTAAAATTTGAGTCATCCTTGATCACACTCAGCCCCTAAATCTAGTCTAAAGGTAATTTCTGCTGTTTCTTTTCACACATATTTCCTGAATTTCAAGTATTTTTCACCGTCTTCACTCTTGGCTCCTCAATCCAAGTAAAGCCCATCATTTCCCTGGATTATTGCAAGAGCCTTCTGACTTGTCTCCCTTCTTCTAACCTTTGTCCTGTTTTAGATGATTTGTTTCATGGCTGTGCACCAGGTAAATAAACACTGTCCCAATGCTCTGCAATTCCTCTTTCTCTCAAGGATTTTATGCTCCCTCAGAACTATTTCCATAATTGTAGGTAGAATCTTAGCCTGGAGTGGACAATGGAAATGGTCTGTTTAAACCTGACTCATGGCAGAAATCCTCCAAAGCATTTCTGGAGGTGATTATCCAGCTTCTGCTTAAGTATTTCTCTTGATAAGTGAACTCTTCCTTCAAAAGAAAACTCATTCTTTCAGAAATTAATCACTATAAATATGCTGGGAAATGACCCGTTTCCCCCATAGGAAATTAATCAAACTGATTGATTAGAAATGAGAAGGACAGTGTTTTGGGATTTGGATTATATAGACATATGAAAAAAATAAAGAAAAAAACCCATTTGGATCTGTTTGAACTGTTGAATGTCTACCAAACTGGAAAATAGCAACTGAATCCTGTAAATTAGAGCCTGTGACAGGTTTAGGGAAACACTCCGAGACGTTCCTTGCTCCATTCCCCTATAAACTATAGAGTAACTATTATCCTGGCAAGTCAGTGCTCTGGAAGAGTCACTTTTGATATCAAAAAATATTTCTCCTGAATCTTCTAGGACCTCCACCCTTCTTTTGTTATCCTGTAATAAATATCCTACCCTTTATCAATGCATCCATCAAGTTATATTGTATGTTTATCGATACCTCCATTCTCTGGGTGTCCTACAGGTAGGTACTATGTCTTATTTATCTTAATGTTATCTAGTAGAGAGCCTAGAACATAGCAGGGCTCAGTAAAGTTGCTAAATGAATGATTTATCTCTGAAATTAAGACCTCCAAACAGTGCAATAAACAACCAATTGTTTGTTCTAAACTTCCTTGGAGAATTGTCTTTTCATTAGCTCTGCTTACTATTTTAAACCCAAGAGGATTCAGTTTAAACATCAAATATTCACTTTGTTTGCTTTTTTTAATTTTTTTTTTTTTTTAACTGGTTAGTCTGTGTTTTCTATATTCTGAACAGGGTTTTCCGTGGTATTAATAATTTTTTCTGGCACTGAATTAGGGTGCTAGAAAATTTTTGCCAGAGCTTTCAGAATAATTTTTTTAATTTTTAAAAGATTTTATTTATTTATTTGACAGAGAGAGAGAGAGATCACAAGGAGGCAGAGAGGCAGGCAGAGAGAGAGGGGGGAAGCAGGCTCCCAGCTAAGCAGAGAGCCTTATGTGGGGCTCAATCCCAGGACCCTGAGATCATGACCTGAGCCGAAGGCAGAGGCTTTAACCCACTGAGCCACCCAGGCGCCCCGATATTTTTTTTTTTTAAGAACTGAAAGGACTTATGAATTACCACTCTTCCCAAAAATACACAAAATTGCTTTATTTACTTAGCTTTCAGGAAATGGAACCCATCAGTACATTAAAAATAAAGAAAAAAAAAAGAAGCTCTTAAATAGGTGTTCTGGTATTTAATTATCTCTTCATAAAAATAAACATTGGTTAAATATTTTATTTTCAATAAATTGAATTAGTTCTACTTTTTGCTAAATAAGTGCTCTATGTAGCTTTCAACATATAGGAATAAAAAATATGATTATGTGAGGGCATACACACACACACACACACACACACACACATCCATACACAAAACACACTCCCCTCGAGGCTTACTCTAAATTACCAGTTTAATGTTGTCACAGTAAAGCCAGGGAGTGTCAGGCTGGATGCTTGCCTCAGTTACAGAGGCAAGCATTATAAGGCAGCAGAAAGTGCCAAGCCTTTAGAGTCTACTTAGCGATTCTCTTGGGAGATCCAATTAAATAAATTGGATCATCTTTCATAATCATAACTTCCCTTAATACTTAGGTAAGGAAATAGTTTTAAAAGAGTTTGACAACACAAAGAAAAAAAAATGAATAGACTAAATATCTAACAATTTGTTAGGTCAAGCCAAATGAAAGAAAAACAATGTAAGTGACATTCATGTGGGAAATTACAGAGACATCGTCCTGTAAATGCACACTTAGTAGAGATTTTGTAGTAAAATGTCAATGCAAGCAACTGAAAAAAAAAGTTTATTTGAAAGAAGGTGTACTAACAATTTGTACATTTCATCAAGTTGGTTAAATTTTCAACTTCTTTTCCTTAAAAGTACATCGCGTCACTATAGTTCTGTTCGTAATTTTCATGAGGAAATACAAGAAGTTTGCATCACGCACGTTGAGTTCTGATACCCAGGTGTTTTGTTAGCTTTCAGAAGGGAGTAGCCCTGACACATGCGTAACTCAGCTTTAGTTAATGCGAGGATCCCATAAAAATTCAGTTACATTCATGATTCAGACTACATAAATTGCTCTGCCATTGAATTTTTAATGGATTTTATTTACGTTCTTTGGTGATGTGTGTGTAGGGGAGAGAAAAGGAGAAATAGGAAGAAAGGGAAAAGTTCCTTTTCTAAGATAATTCTATTAAAATTATACCATTTAACCTTTCTCTTTGCAAAACAACTCTTCACATATGACAAAATTCATTATTTGTATTTAGCTATTAAGGATCCTTAAATTCTCAGAAATGACTGCCCCTGGGTGATCTTTAGTTCTTACGATTACTCCTATTTAGTTGAGATGTAGTTGTTCAATAGGAGTATTTATTACTTCTACTTAGTTGTTCAAATGCACTGTGTTGTTGTAAGTTATCTGAGAAGGTTGTGTAAGTGTATTTCATCAGTTTATGGAGGAAATACATTCTCTCATATAGATGAAGGATATTTTTAATACAAGCCATCATAATAAGTTATAATTCATTGGGTCTCAGTTGAGGAGTGACAGTTTTACATTTGATCTTAAATGTCTGATATTCATCAGTTCTATGGGAGTGTGTTTTTATAGGATAATTAAGATTGCTGCAGGATTGTACAGTGACTTCACATATTTAATTCTCAGACTAATACCACCTATAAAGTATTGCATAACCAGAAATTTCAAATAAATACTATTTTTCTTGCCTTGTGCTATTCTTTCTGTCTTGAATGTTGCTCTGCCACTTCTTCCTTTGCGAATTTCTATACTTTGCCCGGTTTCCGTGAGGCTTTTTAGAGAAGACTCCTCTGACCCTGCAGATTTATCCAGATTCCTCTGAAGCCTACTCTCAGGGTACCTGTTTTTCTCATTACTGTCTCTTATCACAACTGGAGTAAAACTGTTACCTCTGTAACTAGCTTACGTGTTTCCCCTGCCCCATGGCCACAATACAAGGCAATATTCATACAGCTTTCTTGAGAAAACATAGGATCCGTGTAATAAAGAAGAGATAGTGTTTGTGAAACCATATTATGGAACAGGATATTAAAACAGGGCACTTTTAGTCTCTTTTCCTCCTGAAAAGGAAAGTTTTGGAATTTTAGATATACACCGGCACACAGACCTTGCCACATGGCGCTAGACCCCAGTTTTTTCAGTTATCCAGTCACGATAGGCTGTCACTCGGGTATAGACTCCCGGCTTATCTGGCAGGCCGCACCGATCTCCCCAGCTTACTATCCCCACGAGGAACCAATGCCGCCGTGAGTCCTCTTGAACGAGTGGGCCACCAGAGTCCCCCTGAAGGAAACACAATGAGGAAGGGTTAGGCAACCCTAAAGTATTAAGGAGTTTATTTCTATGCCATAGAAGTCACACCCATTACCACAGTAAATTTAGTCTGCCTTTTTCTGTTGAAATACTATACCATGTTGAAATACTATACTACTTTTCAAGTGAAAATTACTGAAACCCTTCAAGAACACTCGTTCCTTCAGCATGCATGAAAAGATGAGAAACGTGTTTCCCAGACTGTCCTCAGTTGCCTGGCTGAGGGCTACCCATCCCCGACTTTGCCTCCTCCAGGAAGCCTTCCATGGCCTGTGTCTTCCCCCTCCCACTGCCACCCCTTCTGGCTTTGGGCTGGGTTAGTTTTTCACTGCCTATGTTCCCACGTCCTGTGTATATCTCCTTCACCGCTTCTGTATTATGTTATACAAGGACATTTGGGGTCTGTTTGAACTTGCTCCCTTGTAGCAGTTCCCCTGTGGCAGTCACACATTACTACAAACTCATGGCACAGAGGATACTTTTTCAGGCTCTTCTATAAGGTCTGCCATGGAAGGCACACCTATTCTGGACGCTGCTGTATCCTAAGCTTCTAGCTTGCAGGAGATGCTAAGGAAATATTGGTTGGGTGATGAGTCTTCATAAATCTCTTTTGTCTTCCTATTCATAGTACCGCATGGTGTCTGGTATATAATGTATCATCAAGAAGGATTCTTTGGTGAATTATCAAAAAAATTATATGGCAATGAGTAAAACACTCCTTATGAAACACTGACTAACCAATTATAACCAACCAATCAGCATATATTTGTACATGCAGTAATCTAGGTGGGGAGACAACTTTAGTCCGTTTTACATGCTGCTTGGTCGGTTAAGTGTGTGGGTTCTGGAGTGAAGACAGCCCGAGTTGGAATCCACCACTTGTCAGCCATATGACATTCAGTAAGCTGTTTAATGCTCGCTCCCTCTGCCTAAGTTTCCTCACCTGTGAATGATGTTTCTGTATGTTTAAATGAGTTTTTTTTTTTTAAAGATTTTATTTTATTTATTTGACAGAGAGAGATCACAAGTAGGCAGAGAGGCAGAGAGAGAGAGGAGGAAGCAGGCTCCCTGCTGAGCAGAGAGCCCGATGCGGGACTCGATCCCCGGACCCTGAGATCATGACCTGAGCCGAAGGCAGCGGCTTAACCCACTGAGCCACCCAGGCGCCCTGTTTAAATGAGTTTTACATATACGACACTTTCTGTACAGCCGGCATATAGTCTGTACTAAGAAAAGTCAGCCATTACCAAAGGTGCTATTAGAGGAGTTTGCTGTTCATTTGATGGCTCTTAGTAGCTAGCTCTTCGTACCTACTTAGTTACTGGTCTAGATGGGGAGAAGGTCAGGGTGTGAATCACCAGCTTGCATGTCAGCAACTGCATCGAGCTGATTGGCACCTGCCTCCTCTGGGTTATGTGTTTGTGCTCCATTTAACCAGTTCCTCACGCTTTCTCATCATTGGGTTTTTGTTGCAATTTTTTCTTTCTAGTCAGTATCTGCATAATGTCTTACCAAGAGTGCGCAAACAGATGTTAAACTAAAAGGTGTAACTTTCCCTGTATCTGGACAGCTTCACTGCCTTACTGTGCAGACATCTAAGCTTGTGTTCTCTCTTCTAGACTATAACTTTGATGAGTGCAAGGAACACCTTGCTGTGCCTGCACAATATCTGGTGGACAGAAAGTAATTTATACCTTTTCTTTGAAGGCGGGCAGGAAGGAAGGAAACAAGTAACTGATCTCATAAGCTCTTTTGTAAAGTGCCATTTCTTTTTGAAGCAAAACCTTTATGTATTGTTGTATTTCAGTTGAAAATTACTGGGTCCAGAGTGGAACACACCAGGAAATTTTCATGATGAGCTAAGGCTTGGTCTGGGCTTGAGGGCAAGAGCAGAATTTGGGCATACAGAAGGTAAGGGGGATCTTGAGGAAAGCATGAGTAAGTGTTCTCTACCACAAAGACATCTCCACTTAAAGGAAAAAAGCCCATGGGTAGTTAATGGTATTTTGAAAATTGATAAGCAGTTCCTCTCAATTTACACATATCTTGCAGTTATTAAAAAAATGTTTAGTTTTGGGAAAGAGCCCACAGATTGGGATCTTTGAAAAACTGTGGAAGAGCTACTTACCTACTTTTTCAAGAATGTGAACACTAAATATAAAAGCCAGTAATATTTGGGGAAAGAATAAACCCGATTTTTCTGCATACTATTTGCTCCAGAAAACAGCAGCAGTTTCCTCAAGAAAGATTAATTTTTCTTAAATTTCCAGAAATGTAATTCCTGATAAGTAATTAGTTACTGCTTTTACTAAATGGGGTTTCAGACATTAGATTAAAATCTACTGAAGGACATAACCACACTAATTTTTAAAATAGTTTAATTAAAACTCTTAGTATTAAAACTGTGTTCTAATTACTTAAAGATTTCATAATTATTTGCATTTTTATGTTTGGTTGAAAATGATAGGCAGATCTAAATAGTTTTCCCCCCTCATTTGTTCTGTTTTACAGTTATGGACACTGTTGTGACTCAAATAACTAAGCTTTTTGTGTACGTTTTCTATCTTTAAGGTGCTGATATTCAGGTGTTTTTTATATTTTAAAATCAATTATTGTCTAGGACTCTTAGATGAGTGATTAATTTATTTAAACCTTTAGAGTAACTGAGAGTTTGAGATTGAAATGATATATTTTTCAGAGATTGACGTTATTAACATCAGTGGTCATGGTCTAGGTTAACAACAGTTTTAAAAATAGCTGAGATGGCTGAGATTTCTTTGTTGTTTGGCACATGCGACGTAGTCAATCTTCATCTACTCTTTAATGATACCTAAAAAATTCTGTACTACTCTTATCCCCAATTTATGGATAAAAGATTCGTTATAAAGGTTAAGGACATTATGTTAGTAAAAAAATAAAAAAATAAAATTAAAAAAAAGGTTAAGGAGTTCAAATGCAGTTCTGTCTTGTTCTTGAGCTTTGCTGGTTAAACGGTCTGGAATTTGGTTTCTCAAAATTAGTGTTGGATCACCTTCATAAGGGAGTTTCAATTAGAAAATCTAGATAACAAATTTTTAGAGGATCAGGGCTGTGTATTGTAATTATGTTACCTCTATGCCTAGCGCAGTGTCACAGGCTAGTTAAGCACTTATAAACTTAGATAACGATGTGATAACATTGTCATGAACTTACCCGGCATGCATCCACTCCGCCTTGAGGTAGACCCGCACATAGCATTCCAGGCGAGACGGCTCCATTATAACTAACAGGTGCATTACATACATCATTACTTATTATTCTGACCCGTGCTTGCCGTAGATCTGAAACCGTGTTACCTGTGAAGTATAAAAGCAAACAAAAAACAAAATTGATAAATTAATAACTCTACGGAAATAGGGGAAGGAATAAGTGTATCCCAAACACTATTTCTTATTCAGCGAAGGAGTCTATTGAAGATGTAAGTAGATTCCTGCAGTAGAGTAGAATAACCCCTATACACAGATGAATTTTATTTTCTTGCTTTATCTTTGTGATGCAGTGCCCTTTAGACTTTGAAAGCAAAACAAATCTGCTATTGACTAGTAGTATTTAAGTTATTCACTGATTGACTTTGAATTGAAAAAAATAACATATTGAAGAACCTTTAATCTAGCAATTGAAAGAGAAACCAGTCTGGTTTCAAGGCTAAAGCACTAATTTATTGTATGTTTATGTTCCTTCAAAGTGGCACTGCCATTTTTGTGATTGGTACACATTTTATCTATTTTACCACATTACTTTGGGTCATAAAAACACAATGAGATATTTTCTAAGACAATGAAGCCTTCATATTATTCCTTGGAGATACAATCTACAACATGAGCTGAAGCATGTGGAAATTGTTAATGCTATCCTTCCACACCCTGGCTGATACTCTCATTTTCACCATGGCCCTATTTGTTCCTTCTTGTTGCCCTCATTTTTATGCCTATTTTATTTATTCAGTAAACAAGAGTGAGCAATGCTTATGTATATATGGAGTTTCTTGCTCTAGAGGCAAGATTCATTTCATCTCAGAATACCTTAATGGTTGTTAATAACCGTAGAGAATACTTATCCAAAGCTTCTTTTCAATTTTTTAAAAAAATTTCCTTATGGGGGAGACATTTGAGATCTACAGAGTCTCTGGATCATTGAAGAACTCATGTTTCCTCATCCCTTTGGTTTACATATCCTTATTACTATGTTTGAGAATTCCCCATAGTTTGTAGGGACATTGCTTTGCTTTCCTGAGGAAACCCAGTAATAACTAGAGCTTGGACTCTTTGAATATAAGGTTGTTCCTTCCATAGAACATGTCCTTCAGGTGTTCCCTAATCTGAAAAAAAATTACATAACAGAAAGTGCCAGGGGATTTTGTTATTGTTGTTGTTGTTGTTTAATTTTCCCGAGACACTTACCACCAAATTCTGAAGATCCCCATCCTGTCACATAAGCAGAAGAACCAGGTGCAATATTCTGGGTAGCCTCTGGGAGACACACCCTATGGATATCTTTGGTAAAATTGATGCCTCTATCAAGTTGGATAGCTGCAATATCATTTTCATGAGTTGCAGGGTTATAATTGTTATGGATTAAAATAGTCCTTACTCCTCTTCTCTGTTTAGGAAATGTTATCGAAACACCAAAAGTGGCAGTCCATACACGAGGATTAGATTGGCTAAAAAAAAAAAATAAAAAATAAAAAAAAGAAAATATACTTTGAAAGGGAATCTGTGAGAGTTTTTAATATTTGAATTTTGTGTTTGTCCTTCTTGTTACCAGCTAGCAACTATTTGATCAGTATCTCTTTGGTGTATATGTCTGGAGTACATAGCTAGTAATGAATGATCATTTATCTAAAGGATCTGTAAATTGGGGGTTGAATAACTTGGTGTTGCTCCTAAGGTTGAATAAAAATAAAATGTAACCACATAACAATGCAAGAGTTTTGTGGAATTTAGATAGAGATGATACGGAAATAAAAATATATATGTCTAGGAAATAATTTTATAAGGTACAGTAACTTATGTAAGAAGAATGCTAGTGGGGCGCCTGGGTGGCTCAGTGGGTTAAGCCGCTGCCTTCGGCTCAGGTCATGATCTCAGGGTCCTGGGATCGAGTCCCGCATCGGGCTCTCTGCTCAGCAGGGGCCTGCTTCCTTCCCTTCCCCTCTCTCTGCCTGCCTCTCTACCTACTGTGATCTCTCTCTGTCAAATAAATAAATAAAATCTTTAAAAAAAAAAAAAAAGAATGCTAGTTAAAAATCCTAATGAGAAAAGTAATATACAGTAAGCAAATTACACACTTTTTTCATATTGAACTTCTTTTGCTCAGGTTTTTTTTTTTTTTTTTTTTTAAAGATTTTATTTGTTTATTTGACAGAGAGAGATCACAAGCAGACGGAGAGGCAGGCAGAGAGGGAGATAGAGGGAAGCAGGTTCCCCGCTGAGCAGAGAGCCCGATGTGGGACTCGATCCCAGGACCCCGAGATCATGACCTGAGCCGAAGGCAGCGGCTTAATCCACTGAGCCACCCAGGCGCCCCTTGCTCAGGTTCTTTACAGAGAAGATTCTTTAAAAAAATTTTTTTATTTATTATTTATTTATTTATTTAAAAAATTAACATATAATGTATTATTTACCCCTGGGATGTAGGTCTGTGAATCATCAGGCTTACACATTTCACAGCATTCACCATAACACAGAGCCTCCCCAATGTCCATAACCCAACCATCTTCTCCCTTCCCCCCAGAAACCCTCAGTTTGTTTTGTGAGATTAAGAGTGTCTTATGGTTTGTCTCCCTCCCAATCCCATCTTGTTTCATTTTTTCCCTCCCTATCCCCCACAACCCTCCATTCTGCCTCTCAAATTCCTCATATCAGAGAGATCATATGATAATTGTTTTTCTACAGAGAAGATTCTAAAGATATTCTTCATCTCTTTTTTCCCTTCCCTTTTTTTTCATCCAGCATGTGAATAAGAGCATGATTTTGGAAAAAGTTACATTTAGATTTAAATCTTGGCCATGCCATATATTAACAGTGTTATTTAGGGCAATTTATTTCATATCTCTAATTCTTAGTTTATTTTTGCATAAAATGTGATTGTTGATATGCTCTTGCTCAGTTTGTAAGTATTGAGACAAGAGTGTCAAGCACAGTGTTTGGTGCACAAAGTAAACATTCAATGAAGCTAACTATTATTTTCATTAGTTAGAGTCATTATTAAGTGTCTACTTTGTATAAGAAACAGTATGAGTGTCTGGGATTAAAAATATAAATAACTATGCTATAGCAATCAGACAAAAAAAGACAAAAGGCATCTGAATCAGCAAGGAAGAAGCAGAACTTTCATTATTTGCAGATGACATTATACCATATCTAGAAAAGCTCAAAGACTCCACCAAAAAAACTGCTAGAACTGATAGATGAATTCAGTAAAATTGCAGGCTACAAAATTAACATACAGAAATCTGTTGTATTTCTATACAACAGTAATGAATCAGCAGAAAGAGAAATTAGGGAATCAATCCCATTTATAATTGCACCAAAAACAGGAAGAAACCTAGGAATAAACCTAACCAAAGAGGTGAAAGACCTATACTCTGAATACTATAAAACACTAATGAAAGAAATTGGAGATGACACAAAGAAATGCAGACATTCCATGCTCATGGACTGGAAGAGCAAATATTGTTAAAATGTCTATATACCTGCCTCACATTGAGGTCTTTTATCCATTTCGAGTTTATCTTTGTCTATGATGTAATACAATGGTCAAGTTTCATTCTTCTATATATAATTGTCCAATTTCCCCAGCACCATTTATTGAAGAGACTGTCTTTTTTCCAATGTATATCTTTTCCTACTTTGTCAAAGATTAGTTGACCATAGGGTTGTGGGTCCATATCTGGGCTCTCTACTCTGTTCCACTGGTCTATGTGCCTGTTTTTGTACCAGTACCATGCTATGATGTCTTGGTGATCACAGCTTTGTAGTAAAGCTCGAAATAAGGTAACGTGATGCTTCCAGTTTTGTTTTCCATTTTCAACATTTCCTTAGCAATTCGGGGTCTCTTCTGGTTCCACACAAATTTTAGGATTGTTTGTTTCAGCACCTTGAAAAATGCTGGTGGAATTTTGATCAAGATGGCATTGAAGTATAGATTGCTCTAGGCAGTATAGAAATTTTAACAATGTTTATTCTTCTGATCCAGGAGCATGGAATGCTTTTCCATCTTTTTGTGTCTTCAATTTCTTCCATGAGTACAGTTCCTTTACCTCGTTGGTTAGGTTTATTCCTAAGTATTTTATGGTTCTTGGTGCTATAGTAAATGGAATCAATTCTCGAATTTCCTTTTCCATATTTTCATGTTTTAGTGTATAAGAAAGCAACTGATTTCCGTCTCCAAAAGCAAAGGAAACAAAAGTGAAAATAATCTTTTGGGACTTCATCAAGACCAAAAGCTTCTGCACAGCAAAGGAAACAGTCAGCAAAACAAAGAGGCAACCCATGGAGTGGGAGAAGATATTTGCAAATGGCACTACAGACAAAGGGCTGATATCCAGGATCTATAAAGAACTGCTCAAACTCATCACCTAAAAAACAGATAATCATGTCAAAAAATGGGCAGAAGACATGAAAAGACACTTCTCCAAAGAAGGCATACAAATGACCAACAGACACATGAAAAAATGTTCATCTCCATTAGCCATCAGGGAGATTCAAATAGAAAACACATTGAGAAACCATGTTACACCAGTTAGAATGACCAAAATTAATAAGACAGTAAACAACAAGTATTGGAGAGGATGTGGAGAAAGGGAAACCCTCTTACACTGTTGGTGGGAATGCAAGTTGGTGCAGCCACTTTGGGAAACAGTGTGGAGATTCCTTAAGAAATTAAAAATAGAGCTTCCCTATGACCCTGCAATTGCACTACTGGATATTTACCCCAAAGATACTGATGTAGTGAACAGAAGGGACATTTGTACCCCAGTGTTCATAGCAACAATGGCCATAGTCGCCAAGCTGTGGAAAGAGCCAAGATGCTCTTCAGCAGACGAATGGATAAGGAAGATATGGTCCATATATACAATGGAGTATTATGCCTCCATCATAAAGGATGACTACCCAAATTTTGTATCAACATGGATGGGACTGGAGGAGATTATGCTGAGTGAAATATGTCAAGCAAAGAAAGTCAATTATCATACGGATTCACTTACTTGTGAAACATAAGAAATAGCATGGAGGACATTAGGAGAAGGAAGGGAAAACTGAAGAGGGAGAAATCAGAGGGGGAGATGAATCATGAGAGACTGTGGACTCTGAGAAACAAACTGAAGGTTTTAGAGGGGAAGAGGGTGGAGGGATGAGTGAGCCAGGTGGTGGGTATTTAGGAGGGCACGTATTGCATGGAGCCCTGGGTGTGGTACATAAACAATGAATCTTGGAGCACTGAAAAAATAAAATTAAATTAAAAAATAAAAATGAAAAGCTGGAGTAATCACATTTCTGGACTTCAAGTTATATTACAAAGCTATAGTAATTGAAACAGTATAGTACTGGCACAAAAATAGACAGATCAATAAAACGGAAGAGAAAACCCAGAAATGAGCCCAGAACTAGGTGGTCAATTAAACTTTGACAAAGCAGGAAAGAAGATGTTCCAAGCATTTAAAATCATGAATTCCTTTGGTAATCATTGACAATATTTATAACAATGGCTTTCATTATAGTGATATCCTTTACTTAGCTTTGGTGTTTGTGTCTGTCTAGGGCTTTGAATCCAGTACATCCTTAATTAATGCAAGTATTTGCATTCCTGATTCCCATACTCAAAGGTGATTAAAATCAATTAGTGCCATTTTTCTTTGGCCTTTTAGGTGGGACTAAACATTGAACCTTGAGCTCCAGCCAGAATGTATTATTCTCTATCCCTAGATTCTGCCTACTTTTTCAGGTTAAAGAGCATTTGCTCAATTTGCTTCTTCTCCGTTAAATGTTACTATCCCTTCCTCCATTTTTTCCCATTGGAATTTTGAAAAATCTTCAGTATTTGTAAGAAGTTCTTTGCAGATTTGAGGGTACTGCTGTATAATTTAGTGCCTGTTACAAAACTGTTAAGAGAGAGTAAATTTTATCATGATTAGTGCACAATGTTCCTAAACCTGAAAAAGTAGGTAGATTTCGGGGGTAGAGAATAACTTAACCTGGCAGGAGCTCAAGGTTCATGCCTTGAGAAATAAGTCTGGGTTGATTGGAGAGGAGGGCTTTAGGTATGTGGTAAATTGGATTTTAGACTGTGGATATTCAGTGAGTCTGAGAGGAAAATAGATATGGTCAGAGGCACATTTGATTTAGATCATCTTCACTTTTCTGAGTGAACGTTTAGAGTTTAGTTCCCAGCAACTGTAGGGGTCTAGGATGCTCCTATAATAAGGCGTGTCTGGGGGGCGCCTGGGTGGCTCAGTGGGTTAAGCCTCTGCCTTCGGCTTAGGTCATGTTCCCAGGTCCTGGGATCGAGCCCCGCATCGCATCGGGCTCTCTGCTCAGCAGGGAGCCTGCTTCACACCCCCACTCCCCGCCCCGCTCTCTCTGCCTGCCTCTCTGCCTACTTGTGATCTCTCTGTCTGTCAAATAAATGAATAAAATCTTAAAAAAAAATAAGGCGTGTCTGTACTTTACAGATTTTAGTCATCTGAGTCTAAAGTCCTTCTATTCTGAGTAAGTTTATGCATCCTACTCTCCACTGGCAGATTATTACCCTCATGTTAGCAATAGCCTTCAGTTACATCAATGAAAAATTCTTTGTAGGTTGTTTAAATTCATTTTGTTTATGCTGCTCACTATTCCTGATCATTATTTTTGTGCATGTTTATCTCTAACATTAGAATGTAGGCTCCTTTACAGTACAGGCAATGGTTAACTAGCTGCTATGATAACACTGTGCTCATAGTAGATATTCAATAATTGTTTGGAAAGAATTAGTTAATAACATAGGACAGTCTTGGATCAGCCATCAGTCTGTTGATCAGCTTACATGATATAATGTGAAAATTTCCTATAACAATTCATTTTGCTAACATTTAACATATGTTTAGATTAATGTATTTGACCCTATCAAAAACACTAAAACATAGATAATAGTAGGCTCCTAATTTGGGGGGAAAAAAGAGGCTTATAAAGGTTGAATAATTTTCTCAAGCTTACATAGCTAGGATTTAAATTAAACATTCTGACATATAAATCATTGTTCTTTACCATGACAGCATACTATTACCTGAAACAGAAAAATAGGATTAAATTAGCAAGGTGAAGGAGAAAAAAAAATATTTTTGCTATGATGGATAGGAAGAAAAGACTCATAATATTTTTTGTATCCAATTATTTTTAGCACAATCCAAATATGTTCCATCTTCGGGGTTTGGGTGGCGTTCTCCTAGTTGTTCCCAGATGGGTAGGTAAGCTGCGGCCTCACCTTCTGAAGCAGTGAGCTGCCGTCAGGACCCACATGCTGCTGATCAGGATGCCGCCACAGTGGTGAACCTTATTCACCTGTAGACTCACTTGCCACGGCCAGTCTCCTTCCTCAGCCTGAGTGCCTCCTGTGATCCTCTCCTCAGACAAAGTTATTAGGTCTGGACGGGCCCCACAGCCTAATGAGAAAAGAACAAGAATGGGCTGGGAAGGTCGTGATTCATTTACATTTGGGAGGTGCTGCTAGAATCTCTCCATCTTTAACAACTTTTCTGTGTTTCATGGGTTTTTCTCCAGAACATGCTAACCTTTCCAAAAGCATGATCAGTATGTTTTTTTTTTTAGAGTACTTATGTGACTCCTGTTGACTATAGACCACATTTTGGAGAATATTTCTGAACTTGAGATGCAGGCTTCGAATTCTGGAGAGCCTTCAGAGTTTTCTGGAGTTTCTCATGAATGGAAGTTAAGATGGGTTAGTGCTGGGTGTAAGACCTTGGGCCAAAAGTTCACTAGAAAATTTTCATCTTCTCTTTAGCTTTGCTATTCAAAAGTGTGGTCTGTGGACCTGCAATATGGGCATACCCTGGAAGTTTATAAGTTTATTAGAAATGTTGAGACTGTGTGAAAATAACCCAAGGGTCTATCAGTGGGTGAGTGGGTCAAAGGAATGTCTCTCTCTCTCTCTCTCTCTATATATATATATATATATATATATATATTTACACACACACACACACACACACACACACACACACGGATATTATTCATCCTTAAAAAAGAAGGAAACCTTGTTGTTTGCAACAACATGGATGAACTGGAATGTATCTCGTAAGTAAAATAAGCCAGATAAATTCTGCATGGTACCACTTATATGCTGTAGAATCTTAAAAAAATAGTCAAATTCCTAGAAAGAAAGAGTAGAAAGTAGTTACTAGGAGACGGAGGGTGGAGGAAATGGGGAGAATTTGGTAAAAGTGTAAAAAATTCAGCTATAAGGTCAATAAGGTCTGAGGATCTAGTGTGTAACAGGGTGACTACAGTGGATAACACTATTGTATAATTGAAATTTGCAAGAGTATAGAATTTAAAAGTTCTTCTAAAAAAGGGGGCGGCTAAATATGTGAGGTGATGAATATATTACCTAGATGGAATCTTTTTGTAATATATCTATATATATAACAAATCATAATTTGTGTACTTTAAATATCTTACAATTTTATCAATTTTCCCTCAAGGCTGAAAAAAAATTGACTCTAAGGCACATGCCAGGGAACAAATGAGAAGCTGCATTCCCCCGCCTTCCCAACGTTATTGTGGAATAATTAACAAATACAGTTCTGTATTTTTAAAATGTATAGTGTGTGAGTTGATATACATATACATTGTTGATTACCAAGGTCAAGACAACCAACACCTCCATCACCTCACATAGTTAACTCTTGTGTGCATGTGGTGAAAATGCTTAAGATATACTGTCAGCAACTTTCAAGCATACAATACTATCTTATTAATCATAGTCACCATGCTGTGTGTCAGAGCCTCAGAACTTACTAGAAGCTACATTCTAATGAGTGATTCCTGTGTACACTGAAGTTGGGGGAAAACTGTTCTCATCAAGAAATCTCCATAGTGGTGATCCAGCTCATCATGAAAGTTCCAGTCCACCTCCATAACTCACTCTATATTTCCAAATACACCCTCAAAAAAGAGTTACTGCAGGTCCACAGAGTATACTTGAGGGTAACTGAGGGTTTGTAAGTATCTAAGTGAGATTTAAACATCTTAAGAGAGAAAGCCTATGAACACTCCAATGGCTGAAACTGAAATGATCATTCAAGTCCTCTCAATTCCCCTTCCCATGATTTACTTCCTTTTTTTAGTCTAATTAGAAGTAAACCACCACCAACAATTTCTATTGCTCTAAAGTAGTGACACTGTTTAATAGAACATCCATCCAAAGGCATTTTTTCCTAACAGACTTTCCAGATAGAGGAGGTCCAGACTTTCATTTAGAATATACACAGAAGTTCCTCTGTTGCATCCTTCAACCAAATTTCTTAGTAAATTACTTAAGCATATTTTCATTAAAAAAAAGTATGAATTAAATATATAATGAAGTTGAGAAACACCCATAAAGGTAGCATTACCTTGTAACATCACTTAAGGATTTGAGATAAACCAGCTATAGAGGTGCACTGAACTAATTTCTAACTACATTTCATCACCAGAGAAGGAAACAGCTGTTTTCTAGGGCTTATATTTCTGCTGTCCTAGCCTGCGAGTGTACAGAATGACATAGGAAAGTCATGACTCTTCCTTTATGAGAGACATAAAACTGACAACACTTTTATAATTTTTTAATTCTACTTTTTGATTAACTTAAATCAATAACAAAGCAGGCTATTCTGGTGGTCAGGAGCCATCTTAATGGTGTCCCCAAACAGAATTTCTAAGTCTGCAGAAGTGCTACCATAGACCGAGGGTAGGAAAAGCTTCCCAAAGCTGTCAAGAACATTTTCCTGAGGTCAGACTTGACACAGAATGTCACTGCTGCCACCTTCTTCTAAAAGGAGGGGAAAACCTAAACGTCGCTCCATGGGCCAGTGGAACCAGGAGTCTCTTCTCAACAGTGCCCCACATGAGTGAATTAATAAGAATAAAGATAACACCTTAGAAGCTACCTTGGCACAGAGTGCAAATACTTGACCATTTGCTATTTGTATTTTGATAATTTTTTTTATAAGATAATTTTGAAACTTACCTTCAGTGAAAATATGTACTGTATCCTGGTCAGTAAGTGCTGGTATTAAAAAAAAATAGAGAGTAAGATCAATAAGATCAATAAGGGTGTTTATTATTTCATCTTAATTTCTTAAATGTAGTCCTCAGACAATCACCATCAGAATCAGTCAGGGATCTGATAAGATACAGATTTCTAGTCTTCATCTTAGACCTGCTGAAAGTCTCTGAGTCTTAAGTCCCAGAAATCTCTGTGTTTACAGCTTTCCCTTAATTTATTGTTATTTATATAAAAGTTTGTGTTTAATTTCTCATCAAACATTAAAAGATACTTAAGAGCTATTTAAAAGTTATTCCTACTCTCAAGTCAGTCAGTTTAGTTGGGAAAATAGAAACATAAGTAAGTTGTTGCTTAAAATATGATGTGATAAATAGCACAAGAGAAGTTAGATTTTCATTTACTTGAATATATATGTAGGTATATATAGATATATCTGTATTATACTACTGATTCTATTCTTAGTATAGCAGATATAACACCGAGCAAAACACAGGAGGTCTGCCCTGACATAATTTACAGCTAGAAATTAATCAAGGAGCCATTCAAATCAACTCAAGTGGAATTGGAGAGGAGAATGGTGAGGGTGATCATACCACCTGAGAGAGTCACTGAGTTCTCATGGTGAAAAAATATTTGGGCTGTATTTTGAAGACCTAAAAGGAACTTTCTGGCAGACAAGCATTAAAAAGTTATTCCAGGTGAAAGTGTAATGGGTTCAAGTGCACGGAGATGGATGATGTTTGTGGAGTAATCGCATCAGTAGGGCTGGTAGTGCAAGTGGGTCACGAAGGGAGATGGTGTGAGCGCCCGGACAGCAAATACGGTGATAGCAGAGAGTGAAGGTCTGTCTGTTGTAATTTAAGGTCTGCTTACAGAACCATCTTCTCTGCCCCTCCTATAGCCATCTCAAACTCAGTGTGACCAAATTTACTCCAGATTTGCTACTTACATTATGTTTCCTCCTTTAGGAAATGGTCTCACTTCTACCAGTAGCTCAGAAAACTGAGTGTCTCTATCTAATTCCTCCCTTCCCGTCATTTTCACATCTTATTGGTTTTTAGATTTTGTACCCTTTACCCTCTAACAATCTTTTGCATTAGGCCCATCCTCCTGATCCCTTTGGATATCCCTTTTGTTGATGCTTTCATCATTTGACATCTATACTATTATAATAACCTTCAATCTGGATTCCCTGCCTCCACCTTTGTGCTTTTCAAGATGTCTATCTCCACTTTACCAGGCTGTTTTTTTTTTTTTTTTTTTTCCTACAAAGATATGTCAGATCATATCTGTTTGCTTGTTTCATTTGTGGGAAGTCATGGGAAGCTTTTAAGTAATATTGAAATTATGCTTTAAAATATTTCCTTGATCTATGTAGACAGTAGTTTGGAAGGGGCCAAGAAAATATTACAAAGAATAATGTGGAGGCTAGTGCAGTAGTTCAAGTCAGTAATGATGTTGGCTTGGACCAGAGTGGTAGCAATGGAAGAAATGGAAATAGATTCAAGACAGGCAGAGGTACAGATATTTTCAGAGAGGAGTTAGGAATGTTGCTAAACCTTCTAATTTCCTCCTTCATTCTACAAGTATTAGATATCTTCCAATTGCACCCTATGTTCTGGGTGAGGTGGAGTGTTAATTAAATGGTTCTCTGACCTTGAGCAGCTATTTGCCACTTCTATAACATACCTACAGGTTGAACATCTGACAACAACATCTCTCATAAGGAGTGTTGAGAGGAAAAATTAATAAAAGAATTTTAGCTAGTGAAATTTACTATATGAGTGCTGAATGATTCTTTAAACATCAGAATGTTTTATATTAGAGAACTATGCATTATGTCTACCTTTGCAGTATATTGTTTTCGTAAAGTTTAATTCCAAGGAAAGAAAATCAATCTCATTAAATTAAAATATGAATTATAATGGGTTAAGTTGACATATTGGGATAAAATGGTAAAAAAAATTAATGGTACTTGCATGTTATCTCAGTCGAAGGGTTTATTTCCAAGTTTCCAGAGTTATTCAGAATTTGGTGTAAAACAGACTCAATTCTGCTTTTCATTGATGCTCCATTGTTATTTCTAGTGAATTTAAATTTCATGACAACATCTGCTATCACACCATTACCCTCCTGCCTGAAAGCCATAAATATATTAAAAATAAATATAATTTTATGCTATTCTGTTTATATACTCTTATTGATTAAACATTAAAAAACTCACTTGGAGAATTTAGCTTTAGAGCAGATTCATATAACAGTGTTTTCATACTTAATGATATATAACAATGTTATTCCACAAATATTTGATTTCAAAGCATGGTACACTATATCCACCATTCAGTATAGCTGGCTTTAAAGTCAGAACTCCAAAGTTCTGCCATTTACTGTTCAACTTTAGTAAGTTATTTGTTTCTTAATCTTTCTCTAAGTCTCCTCACATTAAAATGATTGTTACGAAGTTTATGTGAATTAACACATGCAAAAGTTTTGGGAAGAGTACATAGCATACAGTATTAACTGTTAATATAATATAATATAATATAATATAATATAATTATAATACTTGACTTTACAAAAGTATTCAAAAAAGAAACCCCCTCATCTCATTAAACAAATCTATAAAGAGAAAAGTGACTTAAAGACTTGGGTTAATTTTCTAGTACCCAAATGCATTAATGTGGCTACAAAGTCAAATGTTAAAATTTTATCTCTATATCAGTTAGCTACACATATTCTCCACAATGAAGCTTAATAATTTGACTAAATGCTACAATGATCAAAAATCAGTGTAATGTCTACTTCCTTATGTGTGAATTACCATGTTAATCATTGCCCGACCTAACGTTGGCCATATTCTTTTCTGAAATGTGCAATAGATAAATTTGTCTTTCATATTCATTCTAGGCCTCTTCCTCTCCTCTCAATGATCAGTTCTGCTGTAATATTCATTCCAGATATTAATTTAATATTTACTTAGCAAATGTTAAATAACCACCTTCTTGTGCTAGGCACTGTTCTGTTTCAGAAATTAACAGTGATCAAGATTCACACTTGCCATTCTCGTGAATTTTGCAGTTTAGATAGAGGAGCAGGCACTGAAGAAATAATTATTGCTTTCATTTCTAGCAACATGAAAGTCTAAATAATTAAAAAATTCTCCATATAAAATAACCAGAAATACTTGATAAAATAGAATAAATTTCACTTGAAATGCAAAACTAAGCTAACATTAAAGTAAAGGAAATGTATGGACTCTGAAAAACAATCTGAGGGGTTTGAAGGGGTGGGGGGTGGGAGGTTGGTGTACCAGGTGGTGGGTATTAGAGAGGGCACGGATTGCATGGAGCACTGGGTGTGGTGCAAAAAATAATGAATACTGTTATGCTGAAAATAAATAAAAAATTAATAAAAAAATAAAGTAAGGGAAATCTTGGAAGAACAAAAATAAATAACATGAATATTATGTAGGAAGTACTAGAATATCCAACAGGCTTGAGTTGTAGCATTCACATGGATACGGGAGAGGAGGCTTTGGTCTAGTGCTAATTAGGGAAATAAACATGAGGTTTCTAAATAAGGCCAGGATTCTCAAAGAACTAAACCCTCAGTGAAAGCATGGATTAGAAAGAAAAAAAAATGTGCTCATCATGTCATTAAAAATAAAAAAAGATAAGGAAGTTTATGTGTCTCAGGGTTCCAGGTCTAGACAGAAAAAAGATTGTCCTGACAATTCATGATCATGAGCCTAGCTGCATGAAAGTTTTAGATCTGCATTACCACCATCTGCATGATTCCAGAACTTTAAGAAATTAACAACAAAAAATGGCTCATGTGCTGCTGATCCTCCAAAAGTATCTGATAGAAGCAAATGCTCTGTAAATTGAATGTTAAATCCAGGCTGCATAGTATCCCACTTATGAAGTGGGATTAAAGTAATCCTACAGTCCCAGTGGCAAAGAATTTATCATAAGCTGGAATCAGCAGAATGAGGACAGCAGCTTCAAAAATTCATATAATAAAATTAACAGATGGGTAACTGTATTTGAAATGACTAATGACATAAAAGGGGGAATCATAAATGTGAGAAAAGTATAGGACAGTATAAAAACAGACCAGACAAGCTTACAAAAGAAACAAATAGAGCTTGCAGACAGGACAACATAGTCATCATTTTTAATCAAAATTAAAAACTCAGTGGATGGGTTACACAAAATATCAGACAAAGCTAAAGAGAAATTAATTAGCTGAAAGATAAAAATAAAGAAATCACACAAAATGTAGCACAAATAAAGAGATGAAACAGAGGCTAAGAGACTAGAGAAGTTTCAGTGTTTACCTAATGCAAAACTGAAGAAGATCACCAAAAAATAAAGGGACAGCAATATTGTAAGAGATCATGAAAATTATCCAGAACGGATGAAGATATGAAGCCTTGGATCACAAGAGTCTGAGGCGTACTAAATAAAAGAAACACCTGTCCCCCACAAACAAAAATGCATCATTAAAAAACCTCTGAACTCCAAAAACAAATGGAAGACTTTCAAACAATAGAGATTTTCTACCAAAGAACATTTGACTGAAATACTATTTCTTCATAGCAACAAAAAAGGCAGTATATAATTGTACCTTCAAAATTGCTGAGAGGCTATAGCTACTGATTTAGAATTTCATATCCACATTAAAGTATTTTTCAAGAATAAACATAAATAGGACTTTTTTAGATCAAAGCAAAACAAAAAGGATACTTGATGGCTCATGGACTCTTATGAAAATTTATAAAGAAAGTACTTCAATAAGAAGGAGATTGAACCCAGGAGGATTTAAGTATGGTAAGAAATAAAGAAAAAAAAATGGCAAACTGGTAATCTATCATTACAGTGACTAATTTGGAGTCATTACAAATAGAGTGGAGCTAAAACATCATTCATAATAACATGAACAAGAGTTTCAAGTTCCCTATATTATTTGGAAAAAGGGTAGAGAATTAAGTCAACTCTCCTTATTTAAATTTTAAGGATAATCACTAAAAGCAAAGATGATCAAAATGCATTAGAAAATGTAGCTCTCTTTCTGTTTTAAGTGAAATGTTTGACCTATAAGGATATGTAAATGTTGAAAATAAAATATTGAAAACCCCTCTTGGGGTTAGGGATAGTGAAGAACTAACAGAAATCTAGTGGGACTGAGACTAATCTAGGTGGAGGGTAGTGAAAGATAAGCCCAGAGATGGAGATGTTAAGAAGAAATTAGAAAAAGGAAGGTTGAGTAAACTTTGTTACATATATGTGTATAAAAATGTCTCTCTCTCTCTCTATATATACATATTTATGTATATGTATATGCACACATGTACACACATTATATAAAAAGTACATGTACCTTTGATATGTATCTATTATATTCCTATATAATACTTGGCATGTTGCAAAGGCAATGGGTGGCCCATAGGAGGATTTTAACTGGGGGAATAATATGTTTAGAATTTTGTTTCAAAAATTCTTTCTGGCTGCTGTATAAATGAGTGGAGCAAGAATGAAGGAAAGGAGGCTCATTCAGGAGACTGTTCATAGTCCAGGAGAGAAATGGTTGAGGGAACTATTTGAAGAAAAGTTATGGATCTTAGAAATATTTAGGAAATAGAATAGAAAGATTAGATAGTTGGATGTGTGGGTTGAGGGAGAGGAGAAATTACAGATGACTTGTATATTTCTTGAGCAACTAGGTTGAAAGTGATGCCATTGTTAGAAGTAACAACAGTAAAAGAGTAATATTTGGTGGGGGAGAGACATTAGGTTCAGGTCTGGACACAGTGAAGTTGAGTTGTCTGTGAGATAACTGTATGATGACATCAAGTTGAGGGCTGTGTACATTCATGTCTAGAAATGAGAAGAGAGGACTGCCCAGAGATACAACTTTGAGAATAGCGAGCATATCGGGGACAATGAAGCCACTGAGAAGAACTGAGAAGATGAGACACTTATAGCACAGGCTGACATCCAACAACATTTGAAGGATGTGCAGAGAAGGCTGTGCTAGCGAAGAAAATTGAGGAGTGAATGGAGAGGTAAGAGGAAAATAAGGGCATGTAGGGTCATAGAAACGACAGGAAGGCACTACTTCAAGGAGGACTGAAAATACAACATCACCAAATACTATTGAGAGGTCCAAACAGAAGACTGATAGAGTTTATTCAGAGCTTGTGACTTGGATGTCATTGTTGAACTTGGCAAGGGTAAATAGCATTTTGTGGTGGCATCAGGGGTGAGATTGTGGGGAACTGAGCAGTAGGTGGGAAGTGAGCAAAAGGGGAGGAAATGCAGATGGTTTATGCAGTCCTACGGATTTTGAGAGCTAGTGGCCAGTACGGAGATTTTCACAGGAAAACGTTAAGGGGAATGTGCAGTGAACTGACTGAAATTCATGTTGGTAAATACTCTTCCCATGGATTCTTCCTACTCTTCTCAATTCTTAACAAGACTTATCTGATCAGATGTTCATGCTCCTGGGACTTATTCTGCAGAAAAGAAGAAATATGAATTTTCTTGTGGTGGTGGTATTTGAGAAATACCTCCCTTTCAAAGGACTTTTGCGTATTATTTGAAGGATCGGTTGATGTATACCCATTTGAGGCATTTGTGATAGGGTTAGTATTCTAGTTGGGAGGGCCTGTCTCATCACATCACACAGACAGGTACACATTCAACTAAGGCAGGAATGTCGAATAACTAGAATGCATACTGCTACTCCCCTTATTATTATTAATTCCTGCCAGACATGCTTGGATTTGGCTACAGCATCTTTTACATTACAGCGTTCTAGGCAGACACAAACCAAAAAGCTTGATGTTGGTCATAGTGTCTGATCTTGGATGAATATACCCAGGACCTCAGCATTGTGCAACTCCAGGGACACTGTTTACATGTGCTAGATTGTGAATGAGATCCACCGGATTTATACAGTAGGATGTATATATACCTTCACCTGACTCTCTTTAATCTTTCTTCCTTTCCTATCAAGAATTGAAGCAAGAGATTATGCTGAGTGAAATAAGTCAAGCAGAGAGAGTCAGTTATCATCTGGTTTCACTTATTTGTGGAGTATAACAAATAGCATGGAGGACATGGGGAGATGGAGAGGAGAAGGGAGTTGAGGGAAATTGGAAGGGGAGGTGAACCATGAGAGACTATGGACTCTGAAAAACAATCTGAGGGTTTTGAAGGGGCAGGGGGTGGGAGGTTGGGGGAGCCAGGTGGTGGGTATTACAGAGGGCACGAATTGCATGGAGCACTGGGTGTGGTGCATAAACAACGAATTCTGTTACGCTGAAAAAAAAATAAATAATTAAAAAAATTGAAGCGATATGTTTATTTACATTAGTAAATGGATCATATGTGGCATGTTTTGTTATTGTTTTGGCATTGTTTTTTAAGCTGCCCATGATACTTCTTTCATAATATTGCAACAAATTGTGTGAATGCTTCATTCATTATCCATGCTGTGAACAAGAGTCAAATGGGCCAAGCTGCATCTAAGCATATATGTTTTTTATAGAGTTCCACTTACCTCAGTTTGACAACATGGGCTCTGATGAACTGACTTCTTAAATTTGATTCTTTGAACGTTTTAGTAATCTGTAGAAAGAAAAGAAAAAAAAAAACCTCTTTGTAGTTACAGTTGTTCTTCCCTTCCTTCTTTCTAACGTAGCAACGTAGGACTTAAGTTAATGAGGAACAGGGACTGGAGTTTTCAGTTCAGTTCAGATTAGTTTAGTTCCGTCTCAGAACAGATGAGGTTGATTTAGACGAGTGATACAGCTTTCGGATGCAGTGCCTCTTTACTCATCTATGATACAAAGATGATAATGGACAGGATGCATCTTCACTAGAAGTCATCTCAACATTAGATGTTTTATCAGGGTGATTTGGTGGCTCTTCCTAGGGGTGGTCGGGGCCAGTGCCAAGCCAACATTAGGGGAGTCCATGATACAACTTACATTTGTGTGATTCCCCAACAACTGTTTTTAAATGGGTAAAACCAGGTTAAAATGAGTGATGAAAAGGAGAAAACATGTAAAGGGCAGTTTTTTCCTTGTTAATTCTGACTAATACCTAAGCATCCAAGGTTATTTGTGACATCAATCAGTAATTTCTTGACCTAACCTTAACTATTTCTCTGCATCATTTTTCTTTTTTTTTTTTTATAATGTTTAACGATTTTTCTTTTTTATTATTTTTAAAATTTTATTTTATTTTTTCAGTGTTCCAAGATTCATTGTTTATGCACCACACCCAGTACTCCATGCAATATGTGCCCTCCTGAATACCCACCACCAGGCTCACCTAACCCTCCCACCTCCCTCCCCTCCAAAACCCTCAGTTTGTTTCTCAGAGTCCACAGTCTCTCATGATTCATCTTCCCCTCTGATTTCCCCGAATTCACTTTTCCTTTCCTTCTCCTAATGTCCTCTGTTATTCCTTATGCTTCACAAGTAAGTGAAACCATATGATAATTGACTTTCTCTGCTTGACTTATTTCACTCAGCATAATCTCCTCCAGTCCCATCCATGTTGATGCAAAATTTGGGTATTCATCCTTTCTGATGGAGGCATAATACTCCATTGTATATATGGACCATATCTTCTTTATCTATTTGTCTGTTAAAGGGCATTTTGATTAGAAGTGTGGCGATTCCTTAAGAAGTTAAAAATAGAGCTACCCTATGACCCTGCAATTGCATTATTGGGTATTTAGCCCAAAAATACAGATGTAGTGAAAAGAAGGGCCATCTGTACCCCAGTGTTCATAGCAGCACTGGCTACAGTCAGTCACCAGATTGTGGAAAGAACCAAGATTCCCTACATCATTTTTCACTCCCACCAAGGATGGTGCTCTTGAGTTATAAAGCTCAGCTTTACAGTGAACTATGGGTGGTTCTGTGACTGGAATGGTTCTCCCATGATGCAGGGTTAGTCAGAGGTACTGAGGTTTCCTAATGTGGGAGGGAATTCCATTGACTTGTACTGTGAGGCCGCAAAAAGGGAGATGTGGACATGGAGACTAAGTAGTGTGCTGAATATTAGAGTAAGCCAGGATTTGAAACCAATCCTTCTTGAGACTGTAAAGTTAATGCAATCTTTATTACACCACTTTGTATCTTTTAAAATATCCATTCCTATAGGCTGGTATCAGACTGCCAGTAATTTGACAAAACGATGGTTTTCTTTCTTTTCAGACAACTTCGGACACTTCAAAGAATAGTGAGACTATGAGTTTTATGGAAATAGTTCATGTTCCTTTTTTTAAAAATTTAGGAAATATTAGTAATGTTGAGAAAAAAAAAAAACCTCCCCAAATTCTATGAACTAGAATTAACAGTTCCTGTTATTTGGTGAACTATATTCCAGTTAACTACAAAGAAAGATGAATTTTAATATGCTTGTTAATATACTATTATAGGAGGTATTTTAATAAATGGTTTAACTTTAGTTTTACTTGATTTTAACAGAAGTAAAAGGAATTGACCTAAAGCTGAAGGAATTGGTAAAATCTGGATTAACGTTTCCTGTGATTATATTTTAATTTATGGTTTGGCACTATACCTGCACAGGCTAGACTGGACCAAAGTTAAAAAATCCACCTTAATTATGACATTTTTGTTATGTGGAAAACTTTGGTGATGACTAAGATAATAAGCAACGTAAAGAAAACAAATTGATTAATTGGTTGATATCAAAATATAAGGATAAAAGAAGACGACTATGGATAAGATTTTGGATTTTCCAGAATACAATGTAATTGGCCCTTTCATTAAAACTTATCAGTTCTGATATCAGTTCTAATATCAGTTCTAACTTATCAGTTTCACTAGAACTTATCAGTTCACAGAAAATCAGTGAGCAGATGATTGTAGAGAATTCCAATAGCATAGTGGAAAGGGAAGCTGGTGGAGAACACAGATAAGTTGGCTGGCTATAAGAACTTGAATGAGCCTTGTAACCTTTCTTCTTCTCAGTTTTTCCATCCGTAAAATTATATCATGATGGTTTTGGAAGGGCATGGTGTTAGGTATGAAGAGAATTGAATGGAAATGAAGGAAATAGAGGGGAATAAAACCTACAGGGATTGGTAATGGATTGGATATTTGGATGATAGAGAGCAGTAGGTCAAAGATGAATTCTAGGTTTTTGCTTTGGAAAACTTAATGAGTGACATTGGGACAGGATTGTTGGAAGAAGGCTGGTATGGTATGGGGAAATCATGAATTTGATTTTAAGACATAATACATTTGAGATAAAAAAAGAAAAGCCAAGTAGAGATATTAACCAGGTAGTTGGATGAAACAGTCTGAAATACAGAGGACATGTCTGGGCTTGAGACCAAGTGAGTCATTAGATAAGTATTAGCTGAAGTAGTGCACATGGATGAGATCATCTATAAATACACAACAGTGTGACTGGAGAGGAGAGTGAAGTCAAAGCCTTGGGGAATTTCAGCTTTGAATGTCAGCATAGAAGAGGGTGATCCTATAAGGACACAGAGAAGTGGCCAGAAAAGCAGGATAGGAAAAGCAAATGAGTGAATATTTTGCTTGAAAATCAGAAAAGGATGGACTTTTTGAGTTAGAATATACCATAAAAATCATCTGGTCCAATGATTTTATTTCACTGATGAGTAAATTGAGAGCCGGAAAAGAGACATGAATTGCCTAATAAAACAGAAGATTCTGGGGCTATTCTATTGTTCATTAAGTATAATGGGTTGTTTGTGGGACAAGGATGATGATGGGACTCAGGTTACCATTGGGAAATGGTATGATCCTTGGATCTGGAGTCAGAATCCCTTGGTTTGAATGCTGGTTCTACCGCTCTACAGGTGATTGACATTTTAACATGTTTCCTAATCTCACAACCTTTACTTTATCCATCTATAAAAATGATTTGTTAATTCATTTGGCCGTCGTGAACTGAAGGTTAGAGAGTGCTTTGTAAACCATAAATTTGCACTGCAGTAGAGTATTATTCATAAGGTGTTTTAAATGTTTAAAGTGTTTTTACTGAAAGATAAAGAAATCAGAGTGTGGAAATCATACATCTGAAGAATTTCAAGGGAAAACTTTCTCTGCTAGTTGTTTAAGTATATTGTAAAACCACAGTACTCCAAATAGTTTGGTACTGGTATGGGTAAAGATTAGTCAGTGAAGACAAGGAGGTACAGAAAAAAGAAAAGGAGGAATTTGTGTATAATAAAAGTGGCATGGCAAATATACCCATTGCACTATTAAACACACGGTTTTGGTACCACCACCTAGCTATTTTGGGGGATAAAGTTGGATCTCTACCTTATTGCAAAGTAAATTACAGATGAATAAAAGATAAAATTATAAAAACTGAAATAATAAAATTATAAAAAGGAAATGAAGGGGCGCCTGGGTGGCTCAGTGGGTTAAAGCCTCTGCCTTCGGCACAGGTCATGATCCCAGGATCCTGGGATCAAGCCCCACATCGGGCTCTCTGCCCGGTAGAGAGCCTGCTTCCTCCTCTATCTCTGCCTGCCTCTCTGCCTACTTATGATCTCTGTCTGTCAAATAAATAAATAAAAATCATAAAAAAAAGAAAATGAAAATGAATATTTTAAAGAGTATTTAGAGTGGAGAAAGCATTTTTAACCTAACACAAAAGGGAGAACTCATACAAAGGATTGATAATTTGGCTATATGAAAAATTAAATGTTTAACATTAAAAACCCCCTGTATTATAAACAAGATTGAGAGTTAAGTCATACTGTTAGAGAAATATATGCAATGTGAATGACTGGCAACTTTAATATTCTAATAAGTACAAGTTACAAGTCTTTTTTTTCCCCGCAAATCCATATAAAATAGACAAGTGCTCCAGTAAGAAAATGGGCAAGGTCGTGATCATGCAATTCACAAACGAGGTTGTAAACATGACCTATTCATATAGGAAGACAGATTAAATCTTAGTAATTAAGGAAATGCAAACCAAAACAATTAGTGCTAGTGAGCTATCACTTCTCACCTTCTGAATTAGCAACAATTAAAATGATTTACGACGCCGCGTGTTAAGGCCATGGGGAAAGAAGCGTACCCGTGTGCACTTGCGTAATGCGGGTGAGAATGTAAACTGGAGCATTTCTGGAGTGCAGCCTAAGAATTAATCTTAAAAATGCAGGGAACACTATATTGATATAAGCAAGTGGTTGAATAAATACATGGGGAGAATAGAAAAACAGAGGAATTTAAAATATCCTTCAAATATTCAAAGCATTACTCCCCGCTCCTCTACTTCTTATGCGTGGCTTAGACACGGTGTCTTTCTTTCAAAGAGTGCAGTGTGGTTAAGGGAGGGAATGACTGTTCGATGTAGAAAGCTCACAAACACTTCAGCTGGGTGATCAAGTTGACGGTGACTGACAGTGTAATGAACCCCCTTCGTGTGATGGAATAAAAATGATACTTTTCCTCTTTGGTCTTCCTCCCTCCCCAAACTCCACTCTAAGCAAGAGAAAACAAACAAACAAAAAAGGCCCAGTTGTGGGATTTTACAAAATGACTGGCCAGTACTCTGCAAAACTGTCAAGATTCTCAAAAACAAGGAAAATCGTAGGGACTCTCATAGATTCTCTTCCCAAATCAACTGATTCAGCCGTTTCTTCTGATCTCATTAAACATTTAAATGATATACCTAACTTCCCTTGCTCTAATCCCATTAAACTAAGCAGTTGTTCCATAACTTGGCTTCTAGCAAAGTTTGCCTCTGGGGAAAAATGTGTTAGATGAGCCAATATTTAGTTTCCCAGTCACAAGATTTCTCATTACAGATCAACTTAATGGTTCCCAAAGTGTGGTCCTTGGACCATAAGCCTCATCGTCACCTGGGAACTTAGAAATGCAAATTCTTGAGTTCACCCCAGGCCTATTGAATCAGAGACTCTGACATAAGAGCCTAGAAATATGTGATTTGACAAGCCTGCCCGGTGATTCTGTTACATGCTAAAGTTTTAGAGACATTGGATTAATTTATATTCTTAAGACTCTTTAAAAGCTAAGTAAGACCTCAAGACTGGTCAACTCTGACTATGTGAGCTAAAGGCCAGATTCTGGTCCATGGTCATAAATGAATGCAAGGGTCCACTTGTGAGATTTCCTGGTGGGCCTCTTCAAGTGAAAGCCTGACCTTGCTTTGCATATTTCCTATGTCTATCACTGAGCCAGAGTAGGATGTTGTCTAAACTATGTTATTATTGAGGTGCAAACATGTCATTTAGCACCTGCTCCCTGTGTATTTAGTTGGGTAAGAAGAAAGGAAAGAAAGCCAAACGGAAACGATTTAAAAAGGCAATCTCAAGGGGAGCAGTAGTAAATGCTCAACTTGCATGAACTGCAGACTTCCAGCCTTTGAAGTCATAATCTATAAAAGATGAATTTACTCAAGAGCCTTCTAGCACTTTTCACTCATGACTTAAAAAAAAAAAAAGTAAAGAAGAATCAGTATACTAGCAAATTAACTTGCAAAAAGCACAAAGAAACATATCCTTCAGTATTCAGGGGTGAAAAATATGCAGAGCATTTAGCAGTTACAAATAGATCACAACATGTTAGATTTATTACCAAATTTGTTTTATGACAGAATAAAGAGCAAAGACAAACATTAACTTACCATAGATTCAATTCTTCCACTCAAAGCCCTATATTCCTGGGTACCTGGTGAATTTAACTGATTACTATATTTGACATTTAGGATTTTAAAGCTGCTATGGTAAAAGTAAGACTTTTGATCTGTAAAGCAAAGAAAAGGCAGAATTAGTCTCACTACTAAGTACTTTAAACTTTAATTTATCCAGGATTATAGGATGCTCTATTATACAATTAAAAAATTTGCTTCTCTTAAATGAATAGTTGTTTTCATGATTCTCTTTCTCCTAGAAGAGTTGAATAGTATCTCATCCAAAAAATTTTTTTTGCTTCTCTTAAAGAAAACCCCAAACTTACTATAAATGAAACTATAATAAAATTATTTTTCTTTCAGTTTTTAAAAAACTGACAGATCTGAAACTGTTAAGGATGTAGGAAAATCAGAGCAGCATTATTTGTGAAATTAAAGTGATCAGAAGTATCATAATTTTCATTTTAACTATATTTTAGGGAGATGTGTGATTGCAGATTTATTCATCAAGAAGTATTAATGAATGTCTATAATATGCTATTATTAATTTATCACTAAAGAAGAACCCAAAGTAATTCTGAATATTTTAAGAATTGTTTCAAAAAATAATCATTTTAGAGGAATTAGTGACTTGTTAGTTTTTTAGAGTAAGCTAGAAAATAAACGTTTGAATAAAATAACTAATAGTTATCCAGTGTGAATTATTTCCACCAAAAAATGTCTGCCAGAGGACATATTCAGTTGGGTGAAGAAAGTAAATATTTCTAAAACATACTGTATACATCTTAGAAACATTATGAACATGGATATAATAACCTAACCTGTCTCAGGAAAAATCTTTTGATCATTCATAAGCATAATTCATGCAGAAAAGTATGTATATCGGGGAAAGAGTTAGAGATCCTGGTGGAAGGGTAGTATAGTCCTTTGTGGTGGAGGGGCAAGTCTTTTAAGGGCCATAAATGGTTACTGGGACACATTCTGCAGAGGATGAACCTAGACTCTTCTACTTGTGTGACAAGATGGTACAACTAAAAGTGAAAATTGATTAATTTAATTGGGAGCTTGAGGTGTCTTACCTCTGTAATTCACCTTAGATGTAACTGCCCCCAGGTGATTTGACAGAAAAATGTAGCCACAATTTTATAATTAGCTTGACTGAAAAGATTATTTATTATTACTGGTTTTCCTAATGCTGGTAATTTTATTGTGCCATTGAGAATTTTTCAGCTTTCACATAAATATGAATTTATGTGAAATTTTGCAAATTTATTTTGCAAAAATGCAAAAATGCATTTTTGCCTATTTACTATAGAATATATAATAAATTATATTCTCTCTGTCTCTCTACATTCATTCATACCCACACATATGATTTAAATGATTTAACAGAATTATAGTTGAAATAAAATAATCCCAAAATGCATTTTTAGATGAAAAAAGCACATTATAGCATATATTATATAGGGAATTAGACACAATTTTCTTTATCTACATTAAAACATCTGAAAGAATGTTCACTGAGATATTAAAGAACATTGTTTGTGAGTAAGCAGGGTATCCTGTATTCTTTATATTGTTTCTTGTCCATGTGTCCTTTATTTTTGTGATATAATAATACTAAGAGAAAAAATAAAAGAACAGGTCCTTTTTAAAATTTGTTTTTGTCCTGTTTTATGAGGAGAAAGATCATGATTAACATATACTTCCAAATTTTTAAGGTTGAAACTTAAAATTCTTTGCAATATTTCACTTTTACAGTTTTTCAGTGGAAATCACGATATTAAATGAGAAAACAAAATCGGCAAATTCTAGTACCAGAAAAGAATCAAAAGATTTTTTTTCCTTTGGCTAGAATAATTCTTGTCTGGGTAATACTGTTTATTCTAAAAAAAAAAAAAAAAAAGAAGAGAAAAAAGTACTAATTGAGGGAAATATAGACACAAACATGTATTTAGGGATATATAAGACATACAATTACATTATATTAAAAAATAATAGTGGCTATAAAAGGAAGAATGCCAAATGTTTCATCTGAAGGTATATTTAGTTATTTGGTTTGGAAAGTGGTCCTTTTAGTGTTCTAGTACTTACCAAAAGCTAAAAAGTAGATGAGTAGAGCTACGGTTACCGCCAAGATTACCACCCCTGCCACAACAACAAAACACACTACATAAGGATTCAGGAATCTTGAGGTTGAGGGCACCCGTGCTGGCCTTAAAAAAAGAGAAAATGATCAAAAACTAACCTTTGATTCAGGGAAGCCATTACTGTAGGGTTTATGAACATTTTCTATCTTCCTTTGTCTTTTAGTATGAACATAGCTCTCCATATAGGAAACCATGTGATTCTTGATTCTTGACCAGAACCTTTTTTTTTTTTTTTAAAGATTTTATTTATTTATTTGACAGACAGAGATCACAAGTAGGCAGAGAGGCAGGCAGAGAGAGAGAGGAGGAAGCAGGCTCCACGCTAAGCAGAGTCCAATGCGGGGCTTGATCCCAGGACCCTGGAATCATGACCTGAGCCGAAGGCAGAGGCTTTAACCCACTGAGCCACCCAGGCACCCCACTTGACGAGAACCTTAGTGACTTTTCTTTCAAATTTTTTTTCAGCACGAAAATGCTGACATTTTGGTAGTTTGATAGAAGCATAAGTAAATCGGACTTATGCTTTGCAATGATTTCTCTTCCTCTGTCATTTGATGAGGTTCTCAAGAGTAACAATTAATTGTACTGTTTTTTTGTCTTCCCAAGACCTTATGCTGGACACTTACTACGTATGGTAAAGCTCTCTTAGCTGAGTACCATCCCTAGTGGTATACAGAAGAGGAGTCCTTCTGGGTGGAGAGAGGGGTGGAGGGAGTCAGAACAGTAGCATTCCTCCCTGCATATTCTCTGTATTATTAAAAATGGGGGTGTGACCAGAGGTTGAGTGCTCAGGTCCTGGAGAATAACAAGCCTGAACTCTGAAATTCACCTCTGAAATGAATTACAACTGTCCCAACAGCAGAAGATTTGTGTGATTTATTATTTTTTTCCCCAATGAATTTATATACTACAGTGCAAGCCAGTAGATTTGTACTAATATGGTATCTGGTGATTATTATTAAGCACATGATCCAGGTACTATCTTCTTCCCTGCCTCCCTCCCCACAGCCACTTACACTTGCGCTAGGGAGGTAACCAGAAGAACTAAGTGTGAATTTCTCTTTTCTCCCTTGTTTGCTTGGAGGTCATATTGTCATTCATCTAAGACTTTCCTAGCCTGACAAGTGGGATTAATAATATCTGTCTCGGGGAACCTGGGTGGCTCAGTGGGTTAAAGCCTCTACCTTTGGCTCAGGTCATGATCCCAGGGTCCTGGGATCGAGCCCCGCATCGGGCTCTCTGCTCGGTGGGGAGCCTGCCTCCCCCTCTCACTCTGCCTGCCTCTCTGCCTACTTGTGATTTCTGTCTGTCAAATAAATAAACAAAATCTTAAAAAAAAAAAAAAAGAAAAAATCTGTCTCACATGCTGTCTTGAATATCAAGGAGGTTATGTTAGGAAATATATTTCTAGTTAAATAGATTGTCTACTAGGCGGTGTGCCACTGGAGGGGAAAGATAGTGTGCATGCTTCTGTTTCGGACACTTTGCAGAGTAACTGCTGTAAATAGGTGATTCATAAATATTTATGTTATTCATAAGTTTGTTGCAGTGTTAACTTTGAGCACGTTTCAGATTTAAAGCCTTAACATAGGGCACCTAGGTGGCTCAGTGGGTTGGGCCTCTGCCTTTGGCTCTGGTCATGCTCTCAGCGTGCTGGGATCAAGCCCCGCATCAGGCTCTCTGCTCAGCCAGGAGCCTGCTTCCCCCATCTCTCTCTGCCTGCCTCTCTGCCTACTTGTGATCTCTGTCTGTCAAATAAATAAATAAAAAACCTTAAAAAAAAAATAAAGCCTTAACATAGCTGAAAAATAGTTACACTTAACAAGATTATAGTTTCTCATTTTTCCTATTTGTTTTGCCAATCTTCTGGTGTAAGTGTGAATAGAATGCACTGAGGGTCAGTGATTTGCAGACATTTAGTTTTCATAGTAGGGCTGCCTGTTGTTGTTTGGGCTCTCCATGACTCAGAAGCACTTCCTGGTATTTTATAGTATATCACCGGCACATCGTATTCTGTGGTTCTGAGACCAGTAACATATCAAGAGATTGTTGGAGGCAGACTGGGACTTGCCAACTTTCAATTTTGTTGAACAAACACATTAATCATACAAAAATTGACCATGCTCAAACATCATCTAACGAAGAGGCATTTACGTGCCTAAAAGTAGGAAGGACATAGTCTCAGGCTAGCAAAATATGAATAATGTAGCTTTAGTTTTATGATATCTTTTTTACTGCATTGCTCTTTGTTCATTTTGCTATACGTGAACACTGACTTCCACTGACGCTGGTCCAGAGTCCAGCACTAGGAAACCACCATTGCGTTAAACTTCAGATTGGAGGAAATTGGCACTTTGACATTTGTTGATTTTTGAGACTCAGTTTACTCACCTGTTACCATATGTGGTCACTGTGCAAATCACACACAATCACAGATGCACGGTGTTTGGCATTTGTGATTTCAGTAAATGGTAGTGCCTGTTGAGTAGTGGCAGAGTCAAAAGGAGACAGAGTTGGAGTCTGGGGTAAACCCAAAAGTCTGAATAATTTCCAAACTGGTAGATCATTCTCCTCAACCAGAGATGAACTAATGTGTCGAGACTTATGAGTGTGGAGAGAGAAGTGGTGAGAAACAAGAAGTTGAAGGTTGAAAAAACACAAGGGCTGGAGTCAGCATGTGCTGGTTTAGCTTGGATAAGGCCATGGGAATGACTTTATCGCCAACTTTGCTTCAGTTCATGGAAAACACCTTAAACTCAATGACTAAAAAGCACCAGGAGACATATGACTCAATAAACAAAGGGCGTGGAGCTCAAATCACCTTAATCCCACAAGCCATAGTTAATTGCATAAGAATGGGTTGTTGCACCGTGTAGAAACCGCTGAAGAAATATCTACTCTTCTGCTGGTAGTGCAACTTGTCATTGAACCTCTGTATATGGTTGATTACAGAGCTTATGCCAACACAAACTAAATTGTGCACAGTATTTACTTTGAAACTATTGGAGATAACATATTTGCAAACACTGAATTTTGAAGCAGTGTAATGGAAATCTGTGCAAGAAAATAACTGCTTTTAAAGCCTGTTCCTGATCAGTGAGATTGCCTTTGAACAAAGCAAAACAAATAATTCAGTTCTAACACGTTTAACCAGCTTCCCCCTCTTGTTTGCTCTCTTTTATTAACTTGGAAGAGTTACATTGATGCTGCAGAACTTATTCTATAGTTTTGAGAGTCTAAGTGTCAGGCACTGCACATGCGTATTGCCGGTCTTCACAGCTGTAACACAGGTATTATGATCCTGTTTTGAAGAGAGGGAAAGTGAGGCTTAGAGAGTAAATAACTCAAAATTACTCAGGAGGGACAGCTGAAAATTGAAACGAGGTTGGTTTGAATCAAAGCACACGCACTTCCTTTCACGTGCTCTTCCTCACACTATGGGAGACAGGAAAGCTGCGGGACTCCTAGCTCTTCTGACTTCATTTGGGGTAAGGAAGAGGATCAACATCTATGGAGTGCGAGGACTTTGTCTTACACATAGTAAGTGTGCGATAAAATAATTGTTGACTTAATTTTTATTTGAAAGTAAATCTTACATTAATATAGCAACGTTATTTAGAAATATTAATTAATCTTTGCCATTGACCCATAGTTACAGCCAATATAGGGCTGTGGATTAATAGAGCCATTGGCAATAATTTCCATTATCTGCAAGAATGGAGGAAAACAGTGACAGGGTAATTGTAAACTCAGATGCATGTGCATGTAAAGGACTTTTAGACAATTTTGTGTGCTTCAAATTACATTTCAGGTGTCACCATAACAAAGATTTGGACCACAGTTGTCTTCTCCTGCGAAGCATTCTTCCTCGATAATCCCACTTCATGCCATAGTTTCAGCAAGCACTCTATAGGATAACATTTTCTTTCTTTCTTTCTTTTTTTTTTAAGATTATTATTTATTTATTTATTTGACAGACAGAGATCACAAGTAGGCAGAGAGGTGGGCAGAGAGAGAGGAAGGGAAGCAGGCTCCCTGCTGAGCAGAGAGCCGGATGCGGGGCTCGATCCCAGGATCTCAGGATCATGACCTGAGTCGAAGGTAGAGGCTTTAACCCACTGAGCCACCCAGGCACCCCTAGGATAACATTTTCTAGGACAGATCCTCAGCCCAGATCTCTGTCTTTGATGCCATCAGTGCTAGTTATCACCAGATATCTTCTGATGCTTTACAACCTCCCTAAATATGAGAGTCTGGGAATGGGGTGAAGGTGAAATATTTTCTCTCTGGATTTTTACCAGTCTCAGAGAATTCCAACCAGCACTTTGCATCACTAAGCCTTGACTGGTGTTGCCGGTTGTCCTCCCAGGGAGGGATTCTGCAGCTCTTGGGCAGAAAGGAAGCTCTGTGTGTGTGTGTGTGGACGCGCGCGCGTGTGTGTGAGATACTCATGCATTGTCCTCTGCTATCTTTTTATTTAAGCTTGGGTCTAGGGAGGATGTGAGTAAGCGGAGGAGTCGAGTGGGATAGGTTCATTGTCTCTGAAGGGAGAGATTCCTTTTGATTTCTCTGTTGCCTGAGAGCTTTGGGTCTGGAAGCCTGACTATCAGGTCCTGAGTTGCCCAAGTATAAAACCTGGGGATGGTGGGTGATACCCAAGCCATAGGTTTTGTGTCTCTGGGGAACTGCTTTCTTCAGAGGGAAGGAGGTGGGATGCTATGAATTGGCTGTGAGTTTCTGAGTTTTACCAAATAAAGTGGAATCTAAGAAGAAAAAAAAAGGAGCCCTCCTTGAAACTCAGTACTACACTCCGCACTATTTCTAAAATTGGTGAATTTCACTGCTATCTACCTGGTACCCTAAGTTGGAGACCTAGGAATTAGCTGCATCTGCGCTCTCGGTCTCTCTCGCATTCAAGAGTCACCACAAAATCCTTATCTTATCCTTATCTTTCTTTTTCTATACCCTCTATTTTGTTCTTAATTTTGGCTGTTACCGCCTGAATTGTATGACTTGCAATGCCTCCAAACGGATCTCCCTGCTTCCATCAACTACAGTCATTAATTAGTTAATGCAAGACGCATTTGGTGAGTGACTTCGATGTTCTGGGGGCTGGAATACAGTGAAAGAAACAGACAAACAGCCGTTCTAATGGTGAAGGGAGACAGAAATGAATAAGTAAAATAAGGGAAAAAGCAGAGAGGTGGGGAAAGAAGTGTGTATGTGGCACTGAAAGTTAAGGTAGCAAGAAAGGCCATGCTAGAAGGTGATACTTGAATAAAGGCCTAAAGCTGGCGAGAGAGCAAGCTATGAAGGTACCTGGAGAAGAATGGTTTCAGCAGCGGTAAGAGCAGGCTCTGAGCCAGGAACTCCGCTTGTAAATGTGAGAAACAGCAAGGGCAGCTAGATGGGGTGGAACGAGCAAGGTAGAGGTGTGGGTGTGAGAGAGAGCCAAGGTCAGAAAGGTAGGCGGAGAGTCAGCAGGTGCGCGGATCGGTTAGGGCTTTGCATATAAGGGCTTTGGTCTGCCCTTGGTGAAATCAAAAGTCTTTGAGGGTTTTGAGCAAAGGAGTGACATCACATCTGTTTTTCTGATAGAATCACTCCGGGTGGTGGGATGGAGCAGGGGCATGATTTCGGTCAGTCAGTAGTTGAGGTGAGGAGGGATGGTAGTTTAGGGAGCAGGTGGGAGTGGAGGTGGTGAGGAGTGTCTAGTTTAGACCTACTTTTAATTTGGACCTTAGAGGATTTGCTGAAGATTCACCTATGAGATATGGGAACAAGAGGAATCTAGATTGAAATCAAGATTTTTGCTTCCTTCTAATCAACCCTTTCAAATCCTTCCAGGGAGTTTTTTGAATTTAAATCTTCGGTTCTGACACTCTCCCCTTCCCCTGCCTTATTTGAAATTTATCTATAGCTTGTCAAGATACTCAGGATGGGGGCACCTGGGTGGCTCAGTGGGTTAAGCCTCTGCCTTCAGCTCAGGTCATAGTCTCAGGTTCCTGCGATTGAGCCCCGCATCGGGCTCTCTGCTCAGCTGGGAGCCTGCTATGTTTCCACCGCCCCCGCCACCCCCGGCCTGTCTCTCTGCCCATTTGTGATCTCTCTCTGTCAAATAAATAAAATCTTAAAAAAAAAAAAAAAAAGATCCTCAGGTCGGCATCCAAACCTTCCAAATGGCACTGAAAGCCCTTCACAGTCATCTCTGCTTCTTTAGCTCCTGCCATACCCTCATGTACTTACTTAACCCGGCCAGGCCAAATGGGGCAACCAGTGCTGTGTGTGACGACCCTTTGCCTAGAAAAGCTCATACCTCAACTGCCCAGCAGATTCCCATTTTGTTCTTAAGGTAATTCAACCGTATTTCTTTTCCCTCCAAGTAGATACCTTCTTCTCTCCTAGCTTCCCCTCATCTGATCTCGTAATTCCCAGTGAATTTCTCTATCCTAGTCCTTTTCCTACTTCATGTGGGAAACAATGGTTTTCTTGCCTGCACCCACCGCTAGGCTGTAACTTCTGAGCAGTAGACATGTATCGTGTCTGTCAGGACATGTCCCCTCCTTAGCACAACACCCATTACGGAGTCCACATCGGGTTTTATTTATGAAAAAACTGAGGAATGACACTGCAAAGAAGAGTTTAAAAATAATTTAACTCGAGTTTGGAAGGACTTGATGTAGGATTATATGATGTGCCTTTTTGCTCTAAATATTGACAAATAAAATACAGACTGGAGAATAATGTCTGCTAGCTCATGAGTGCTTGCTGTGCACCTGGCACTGTGTTGAATTTTTCTACGTCACTTAATTTAATCCTTGTAAATAAGCCTAGGTTACAGATGATGAAAGAGAAGCTTACTTACTCAGCTAGTACGCGATGGAGCTGGAATGGGAAGCCAGGTCTGTCAAGCTCAAACTGCAATGGCCACATCAGATGGGAGGGGGGTTTTTCTGTTAATTATCATGTTGTTATTCATTTCTATCACTCTGCCTTACAGTTGATGCTAAGAAATGGAAAGTTAAAAACATTGCTATAGACCTGTGTCTATAGCAGGATACACAAACACATATATTGGAATATGTGTATGTGTTTACATTATACTTTGGAGTTATGAAGACTATGAGCGATGGTTCCAACGTAAAGGGACTTACTTTACTTTAGTCCGTTTCATTAACTCATGTTTACCACTGGACAGGCAGTAGGGACTACCTAATTCAATGTTTTATTTTTTATTTTTTATTTTTTTTTTAAGATTTTTATTTATTTATTTGACAGACAGAGATCACAAGTAGGCAAAGAGGCAGGTAGAGAGAGAGAGAGAGGGGGGGAAGCAGGCTTCCTGCTGAGCAGAGAACCTGATGCGGGGCTCGATCCCAGGACCCTGAGATCATGACCTGAGCCGAAGGCAGAGGCTTTAACCCACTGAGCCCACCCAGGTGCCCTATTTATTTTTATTTATTTATTATTATTATTATTATTATTTTTGCTGAGAAACACTGTATTCAAAGTTGGAAGCTCAGAGATGGAAAACAGATGAAATGGAATAGCTTTTCTGTTTGAATTTGGGATGGGAGAAAAGGATCCCCTTTCTCCTATTTCTAGCAAATTTTCACTGATCTAGTCTAATACTTTTCTTTCTTTCTTAAGTTTTTATTTATTTATTTATTTATTGTTCTTGATAAACTCGGGTGCAATGTAAAAGAGAAACACAAGAGGATTATTCTGATTGCATAACTGGATGGTGGCAGGGTTGGTGCCACAGTTCAGACTTCGTGAATATATTTATTTTATTAAGCTATTGTGCCTTCTAAAAACTCTAGGTTCATGTGGAAGTTGAGAATCTTATCCTTGAATCACAAATCCATACGGCTTTATGTGCATGTACCTTTGAAATGCACTATTGGGTTTTCTTTTAATTCAGTGATTTACTTGTTAATTTATTTTTATCTTGGGTATCATTTAAAGAAGTTTACATTCCTTGAGGATATAAATCACTTTATATTTCCTGAGGATACAGAGGCTGGGTAAATTGTGAGGGACCTGAGCTAATTTATGTAATACTGTGAGAATTATGAAAAGTCAGCTTTTCTGGAGACAGGGGCAATTAGGAAAGGGTGCTCATTGGGCTG
This sequence comes from Mustela nivalis, assembly GCF_964662115.1. Classification (NCBI taxonomy): domain Eukaryota; kingdom Metazoa; phylum Chordata; class Mammalia; order Carnivora; family Mustelidae; genus Mustela; species Mustela nivalis. Next base: position 12,649,407 of record NC_139023.1, on the reverse strand, counting down.
TATGCAGCTATACTCTGGGACGCACAGCTTGGCAGGGAGCATAGTCTCCACCTCAGCTTTCAATCTTCCCCTGAGCCATGCAATTTTGTGCATTGCAACAACTTCACAACTGTATATAGCAGATCTGAAATGATGTGCCGAAGTTCTGGAATCTGCTACTTATAGGAAAAGCCCATTCAGGATTCAAAGTCTTCTCACAAAATTTGCAAGTTGATATGATTAATAGGTGAGTGAGGGTGCGTGCGTGTGTCTGTGTGTGCACGTAAGCATGTAGTAGTGGAGTTGAGAGTTGTTAATGTTTTATGAGATCCTGCTGCCAATGAAGTTAAGAATATAGGCTCAATTGCTTCACAGGCTAGTTAAGTTTTTTTCTTTCCTAGGACTCAGGATATACTCTAGATCTCAGACTCTTTTCAATAATTCACAGAATAGAATGAAGCCCATGAAAGAATGTGTCCACAATAGGGCAAAGCTACCTTTACTGCTGGAGGAAATGCCTTCCCTGATGATGCTCTATTCATATCTGTCTAATTGGTCCTAAACTTGAAGGAATCATTTTTATATACTGGAAGTCCGTGGGCATTCTTTCTCCATTTTATTTTATTATAGTATTGAAATGTATTTCAAGATACCTTACCACAACTATTACCCAATTTAGAAAAATTTCACTGGGTCCTAGTGATTGAGACTGAATTAAACAACTACTGGAGAAAGAATGTCTTATAGGTCATGTTCCATCATAGTGTATCAAATCTTAATTTATTTGGACCCCGATAAGTCAAAAAATAGTTTTAGTTTTGTAATATTTTCCATGTTAATATGTTCACCTTATGTTTCTGCAATAAACAAAGCAGATGTTGAAATTTTTGCTATTAAAAATGATTTCTTCTTTTATGAGATTTTTTTTGTTCTAATACCAGTCATGTTTTTGAAATAAAAGATTTAAGATATAAAAGATTCTTTTAATTGACTTTTGAGATTGTGTTTAATTTTTACATTATAAAAATATTTCTAAGGGGATGTTTCTAAGGGGATAAAGACCTGGTGTTAGGTGATTTACATTATAGAGTTAGTCTTGTGTAATTATTAATAGGAGATGTCTGAAGACTACTTACTAATAGAGCTAGTTAAGGGCTTAGAGACATGTTCTGATTACTGCTCTGCTATGCTTAATATACACTTGCTTTTATAAGAAAGGCCATCTTTGCTGGAATCTACAGTTGCCCAGAGGGTGGGTTCTTGCTTCCGTGGTTGAGATAATGGAGTCTTCTCAGGGTGCAAATGAAAACACTGACATTATGGTAGACTGTGGCATGGTCTACAAAGGTAGACCCTACATAGGCGATTTGAAAACAACGGAATAGATGGAAGTATTTCTTCTCAGACTTCATGATGCGGATACTTTAAGTGTATTTCTCTAGAAGTCATCTACCTACAAAGTTATAGGAACAATATTTTGTTTATTTTACTATTATTGAAGAATGTATGCCTAGTGTTTCAACAGCAACTGTCATGACAGAAATTCCTGAGACAGGTTACCTATCACCTTGCTAATTACTGTTAGGTAGAGCCTAGCATGTACTCCAGAGGGCACCATGTCAGTATTTCTTCTGAGCTCTAGAGAGTGTAGCTGTGGACAAAGCCATTGAACCTAGCAGGTTCTAAGCAATAAACAATTATTTAGTTGAAGTTTTGCGTCTGTGTCTATTTTCCTCCAAACAACATTTTTGTCCTACCTGGATTTAGTTTTCAAGAAACTAGGTGTTTTTTTCCCATCTTTCTTTATTATTTCCCTTCCTTTCCTTTCCTTTTTTTCTTTATTTTTGACTGAAGATGAACTATACCATTTATTAGCAACCAACATGATTTTGCCAACTTTCTCAAATTATAAGGAAATATTCATTACAGTCTAAATATGTTGTATTTTCTTGTCTACATGCTCTTTGGGAAATGAGTACTTGAACATTTTAAACTTCAATATATCTATCGGGATGATTCAGTGATTGTACAACTACCATTACTATGCTAGTAACAGATGAATTGGACCCTTAAACAGGTGAACTTGATGGTATGGGATTACATCTCAAAAGCCATTAAAAATTGAATTCATTTTTAAATAATTGTTAACTTACTACAATAACAAAATTGTTAAGCTGTCAGAGAATCACTGATGATGAGGGTGGGTTTGAACTCACAGAAGCAGACAAGGACTCAACAGAATGGGTATTCAGTTCAAGTTTCAGCAACTATCAGTGAGGTACTGGGATACAGTGGTGTATTATTGTTGACAGCAAGCAATTTATTACAAATAATAGTTAAAGCATCAAGGTTTTGGAATGATTTATTTACACAATTTAGAGCAGATAATTCTAGCATAACATCGCTCTTACTGGCTGCATTTTCCTATATTTTGGGGTGGAGTTATAAGTACTATATGGGGAATTGTATATAAGCCTGGTTAGATCCATGGGGGTGTGTCACACATATTACTGTCATATGTCAGGGTGGGGAAGAAAACCCCAGAGAAAACTTATATTTAAATTCAGTCTCTGAAATGACAAAACCCATTTGTTCTTTGCACATTCTCCTATTCTCCTGTTTCTTCCTTCCCATATGTGTCCTGATCTGACCAGACAGCAATGTTTCCCAAGATTGTTTGAGCACAGAGTATTTATTCCTGAAATACCTAACATTTTGAGGAACACCGTGTTCCCAGAACTCTGTTACGAAAATGCTGCTCTCTGAGTTCTAACTTGCCCAAGGCATTGTTTCTGCAGGAGAGACAAGGGAACTATTGCACACCCAGCTTACAGGGCATGCTTATTCATATTTAAATATACAAGGATGCTCTTGCATACCTCTCTCTCCATTCTGGATACTTAGAAGACTACCCTGTAGCTGTTAACTTTAATTGTAATTGTTTAGTGCCTCTTACATTTTAATGTATATGTGAGTTGCTTATTAAAATGCACACTTTAATTTAGTAAATCTGGGGTTGGGCCCAAGATTCTGCATTTCCAACAAGCTCCCAGGTGAGGTTGATGTTATTGATCCAAGGACTATATTTTATGTAACAAAGACCTTGAATATAATTAGATGAGAGTAGATTCAGAATCGAAGTGTGACTTTATTGAGGGCATACTAGTTTCTTCTTTGTTTCCTAAAGTTCAAGGACATAAACAGGTCTCTTCTGTCATAAGGTTATTATGAAATGTTCAAAATCTTAACTTACCACTTTGTCAAAAGATACTGATCCTAACAGTGAACTAGACACATATTTCTTTTTACAGAAAATAAGTGAGTAAAGGATTTGGGGCCCTTACTTCCAGTTCAATGTGCCTTGATTTTTATTATTAAATTGAAAGTGTCTAGATATTTCATTGTTTCTACAAAGGGAGTTCCACTGACATGGGGAATTTGGTATGTCACAGTCCAAAGAAGCACATGGCAGCATTTTTGGCCCTCAATGTCTTTATCCCCCAATGTTTGATCTGATTATTACATATAGACCCAAATAAAAAAAATAATTAAAAAAAATAAAATTAACAATTGCCAGGAAACAAATCTTGCTTAGTTTGTTTGGAAGGATATATGGCGTGGCATGTTTTTCATGTTATTTGCTTGGGGAGGGGAGCAGGGAGGCAGGGAAGGGGTGCTATGAATGATGGGGGAGAAGAAAGAAAAAACAACTTTAAATGCATAAGTTAAAGGAGTAAAAATCTACTAGTGACGGGTCAAAAGCAAGAACACAATCTGGGTGGCATAGGTTATTGGGCATGATAGATTCTAGAAATTTCCTGGAATAGTTCTCTCAGTTGAGAGTTATTACCAGTAACTTGGAGGGGATGAGTGGAGAATGAACTCAGAACCCCACACGTGTTCATCATAGTTTGTGCTATTTAATTATCTCTGTACATGATATTGTTCTCATAGAAAAAAAGATGGCTTCTAATGAATCATGGGTAAAAGCCAAGATTAGCTGTTTCAAGTGCTCTTGAGTAGTATTTAGTTACATCAATATATTTTAAAAAACATCTAGTACTAAATCCCTTCTGAATTTAATTCTTGCCCAGATTGTCTATAGAAGAGGAGGAAAGAATTGAGATTCTCAGTATTATTTTCCCAGGATATTTTTGTGTCATTATGAAATGAACAGCGATACTAATATTTTGGAGGTCTTCACAACAAAATATGTCCCTCAGAGCTTGGGAAAAATGCAGACATAGCACTTATCTTGGGAAGTAGTGTGTCTAGTGGGGATAAAACACTGTTGAGGTGTTAGAGAAACTGCTTGACATGAGGCACATCACTTCTCTGGACTCCAGTTTTCTCCTTTGTCATTAAACAAAGAATCAGTGAGTTTAGTTGTCACCTTCACACTGTTCTTTCCTCCTTTGAAAGGAAGGCTCCTTCTCATTTCCATGACCACTCCTGTTGGTAGGTGTTCTCACTCTTATTGCCCACTCTGTTTTTGAGAACACTGTGTTTCTTAAGCAAGCCTGTCTGCTTACAAGGTCTATCCTGTCTGCCATCCCCACACCTCTTCTCCCTAGTAGACTGGAACCTCCATGAGCAGGAGCATTTGAGAGCTGAGACTTGGAGGCTCTGTTGACTGGTTTCAAATTCCACGTCTGCCATTTATTTACTGTGTGAACTTGGGAAGTTACCTAACTCCTCCTTGATTTCCTTACCTGCAAAATGAAGGTACCGATAGTACCTACTTCCAGATTTTTGTGAGGACAAACGAGTTAAGCATTCGTTAACAGAACTAGAATTATGTCTGGCACTGGGCACTGTGTTGGCATGTGGTTGATCAAATAAATGAGGGCAAGCGCTGCTGGTGATTAGTTCTCCACTCTACCTCCCCAAGTTCTTAATGGTCTGTTCTTTGAGTGGAGCTGTACACGGCGAGGCTGGATTTGATGATGGGGGAGAGGCCCTGTCTATACTGTAAACATGGCTCCTATCATGGGCATGAAGATGGCATACATAGGGATTCTTTTCTGACTCCTGAACCAGTGCCTCCATTTACTGGGTTTCTTCTATTTTTATATAAATATTCTATGAAACACCAGCCCTGTCCAGAAGCCTGTATTTTTAATTATTACACAAGTAATATAGAAAGATAATATAGCACAATGGTGATAATCAGGACTTTTGTAATTAGACAGACCTAACTGACTGTTGGCAAGTGATAAAACCCCTCTGAGCCTTAGTTTCCTACTTTATAAAAGGAGGATAATTACCTGCCTCAGAGGGTTGTGAGATTAAGTGGGATGCTCTTTGTAAAGTGCTTAGAACTCTGGCCCGTGTTCAATAAATGGTAAATTCTACACTCTTCTTTCAGGTAGAACTCAGCTTTAGCTGAAAATAATATAATTTTTTTTTTTTTTTTTTTACAAATGGCATTTCTCAAGAGTGATAACATTCTATAGAATCACAGAATGATAGCAATGGAAGAGAGTTTCAGCAATAACCACTCTGACATCCCGTGACGCAGAATAAACTGGCCTGCAGAGAGATTAAGTGGTGCTATGTAGAGGCTTCTTGATTTTTTTTGTCTGTGCTCATTCTCTGATATTTTATTTTATTTTTTATTTTTTGCAGACCGGGACATGGTGGGCACTCCATTAACAGTGTTTATTAAGTAAATGTTAGAAAAATCAATACCAATTGAGTACTTAGAAAATCATTCTGCTAAACACTGGGGACATCTTGAAAGTAGTAAAAAACTTGTCCTTGCCTTAAGGCACTTCTCTCTCTCTTTTTCTTTCTTTCTTTCTTTTTTTTTTTTTTTTAAGATTTTATTTATTTATTTGACAGAGATCACAAGTAGGCAGAGAGTGGGCAGAGAGAGGAGGAAGCAGGCTCCCTGCTGAGCAGAGATCCCGATGCGGGGCTAGATCCCATGACCCTGAGATCATGACCTGAGCCAAAGGCAGAGGCTTAACTCACTGAACCACCCAGGCGCCCCCACTTCCCTCTTTTTGAGGGAGTATAAGACACCTGTCTGTTAGCAAACTTTCTGACCGTTGAGCCATTCTTTTTTAACTGAAATACTGTTTTTTTTTTAATTTTTAAATTTCCATGGTTCCATACTCTTTCTATCCTTCTGGTTCCCCCTTTTAAATGTCTTTTGCTGGTTGCTTCTCCTCTATTTAACCTTTAATGTCTGATGTTGCTTCCTGCTCTGCCTGGGTGTTCTCCTTTCTCTCTAGCTGAGCTCATTCAATCAGCTTCAATTACCATCTAAGCCAACTGCTCTCAAGTTTTTGTGTGCATAGGAATCAATTGAGAAGCTTGGAAAAAACAACAACAAAGATTCCTGCATCCACTATCCCAATAGACTGTTTTAGTAGGTCCGGTCTTGCTACTTGGAAACCTTCATTTAAAAAAAAAAAGATTTATTTATGAACTATTTCACAGCTGTAGGCCTGAGAATCTTTTTGTAGTGGGATAAGAGGGAATAGGTTCAAGATAAACATGCACACACTCTATGACCCAGAAAATTCATTTTTCAGGAGAAACTCTGGCATTTTTGTGCCACGAGGTCCATTTGAGAATGTTCAGAGCTACAATATTTGTAATGGCAAAATAGCAGAAGTGCGGATATGTAAGTTGGAGTATATTCTGACAGTGGAACATCATAGAGCTGTGTGAATAAATATATCATTACTACATACTTTATAAACATAATTTTGATTCCATCTATATTAATTTCAGATGTAGGTAGAACTGAATGTTATTTGGGGATCTGTCTATGAATGATAAAACAGTAAAGAAAATTGGGGACATTTATCTAGATATGTGTTATCAAGATAGCATGCTAGATAACAGTCAGATTGGGCAGGGTTGGGAGAGGGCAGTTAATGGACAGGGTGTTACCTGGAAATGTTATTTTTCTTTTTTCTTTTTTTTTTTTTTTTAAAGATTTTATTTATTTATCAGAGAGAGAGGGGGGGAGAGAGCGAGCACAGGCAGACAGAATGGCAGGCAGAGGCAGAGGGAGAAGCAGGCTCCCTGCCGAGCAAGGAGCCTGATGCGGGACTCGATCCCGGGACGCTGGGATCATGACCTGAGCCGAAGGCAGCTGCTTAACCAACTGAGCCACCCAGGCGTCCCTGGAAATGTTATTTTTCTTAATAAATAATGACTACTTTGGGGTTCATTTTAAAAATTCGTCTTTGAATGGTAGATTTCCCAATAAAATACTTAAAAAGAAAAGAGGATGAATAAGAGAAGAAAATTGAAACGAAGGCAATGGGTCTAGACAAACCTTTGGAGGAATTTTGTGGTGGAGGGCAGGAAATGAGAAATAAGGCAATAGCTGGAGAGGGGATGTAGGTCAAGGAAGGAGGTTTTTGCTTCATGTTATTGTTTAACTGGAGATAGTATGGTACGTCTTTATGCTGATGGCAATATTCCAACAGAGAAGCAAATTGCATGTTTTAATCCATTCTTTGCAGTGTTAAACTCAGGCAGATATCCTGGCTAAGAAGTATGATTGTCGGAATAAAATTTTGTCTAAGCTAGAAAATATACATTCACTGGCCCTTTTTAATATTCTTCCTTGAAACTCGAGCTCACATATCCGTTTATTAATCACTAAGGCACTTGTCCATATCTTTGATAAATGGGTACTGTAAATCTTCAACATCTATCATTTTCTTTCTTTCTGCTGAGTTAGTCCTTAGTGGGTAAACTTTTCCAAAGTCAATTTTATATTTGATCACTTTAGATAGTTACCCAGTGAATGGTTTTATTAGGATGGTGCTTCTATCTTACATATCATAAGCATGTGCTATCTTTAGACTTAAAGCATACTCTGGAATGTAAAGTTATGACCGGTTTTCTTTGCTCAAGAGAATGGGATCCTTTAAGTTGGAGCAATACCTTTTTTGGAATTGGACTGAATATCTTTAAGTTCCCTTACAATAGTTGATGTTGATTTTTTTGTCCTCTTGACTTACTTTAGGGGTATCAGCTGTAGACATGTTGGGGGCTGAAGCAGCCTAACAATCAGGTAAATAACAAAGTTCTGAGGAAATAAGTTGGGAATGCCTTCCAGAGGACAACCCTCCCAGTCTGCACCACCTCCTCTCCCAGACTGTACCACCATTAGAAAAACATTCTGGCTAAATGTGGCAACTGTTTCAGCATGCAACCTGAGGTTTTTGTGAGCAAAACCTGAACTTTAAATTCAAAATGTTGGGGCTCTATGACTGTAAAGATAAGTTGATACTCAGTTGTCTAATTTCTATTAAGAGATACCGTCTTTGCCAAATGACTTACAGTTTTGAGCATGGTTTTTGAAAGTTAACATAGCTATTCATAAAGCAGGACTGAAGTAACAGGCAGAGTTTGAAACATATTTTTGACAATTTTTGGCTTTCTTTTCTGCTTTTGTCTCATGTTGTTTTGGGCTGGAAGAAGGCAGGTCATCTGATGGGCTTTGACATGTCTGTTTAGTCAGTTAATCATATCACGAGCACAGACAAAAGGGAAGAAAATGGAAGTATGATTTGTTGTGGTCTGAGGCATTCTGCTGAGACTTGTCTCTTCCTGAGCTGAGATATACTCCCTTACTTTAAGTCTTTCCTTAAACTGCATTCTGAATTCCAGCTTATAAATCTTTAGCCCATTTTTCCAAATCCCAGTTTATACTTTTTATATAATGTACAGGTCGTAGACACTCCCTATGTAGACTTGACAAAATCTGGAATACCCAGGGATTTGCAACGAATAATGATTATATCATAGTAATGGAGCTGTTCAGGTTCCTGGGCTCTGTGGTAGGATTTCCTTCTTTGGAGAGGGGTGAACAAGGTAGATAAAGAAAGAAATATATCACCTTTGTAACCTTTAGGAAAGGACAGCCCTGAGGGATCTGTGGGTTTAACTTATAAATTAAAGTAAACAAACTGTCCAAGAGAGCCCATTCTCAACCAAAAGTATCACAGAGTTTACCTGGAGATCTACAAAAAAACTACCTAAAAATTACCTAGAATTACCTGAAAAAATATATTACGCACTTTTATTTTCTTTCTCTTATCCAATGTGGATACCCTGATTTCTCAGATCATATGGAGGAGTTAGAAAATCATGGAGTTGGAGATTTAAATTGGAGATAGCATGGCATGCTTTTATGCTGATAAGAACATTCCAGCAGAGAAGGAAACTGGATGTTTTCATTCATTCCTTATAGAATTCCTTGTAGACTCAGGCAGATGTGCTGGCTTTAAAGTAAAGCTGTCAGAATGAAAAATTGTCTAATTTTAACTCCCTAGTTAAAGAGGAATATGCCTTCCTCTTTCCACTGAAACGTCTCTTTATTCAGGTTGATGGAAGCATAGTTTTCTAGTCATGGATCCTCAGATTGGTGGTTGCGGATCCATGTTATTTTCAAAATTTCATCTATTTGCGTGGTAACCCTCATGATCTTGTTCTGATAAAAACCAACCAACCCATGAACAAAATTAATCGGGAATTATATAAATTTTAGGTTAAAAAAAGAACAACAAATTGATTTTTAATAGATGCAGACTATTTAAGAGAGAAAATATTTCTGACTGTGATGTGTAGAAATCAAGGTTTCAAAGAAGAGTCTTTTTGTACTTGGAAAATTTGGTTCTGGTTGAGTGTCATATTTTACGTAGATTGCTTCAAGACATTCTAAAATTGTACATCTCTTTCACTATTTGCATTGTTTGTCTTTATTTTCCTTTGAATGATATTTTGATGTACATTTAGCTGTTTATAAGCGTTAATTTTTGAAAAATAGAGAAATTTCTTTCCAAAATTAAAATAAAATGTTTCAGCAAAATGCATTTCAAACTGTATTATGATTACCAAAATAATATTACATTGTTATAGAAATTTAGAAAATAATGGAAAAAATGTAATTCATAAGCTGACTACTTAATTTTTAAAGATTTATTTATCTATTTTAGAGAGAGATAGAGAGCAGGGGAAGGGACAGAGGGAGAGCGAGAATCCTGGGGCAGACTCCCTGCTGAGCATGGAACCCCACATAGGGGCTCCTCATGGGGCTTGATGCAGGGCTTGATGCGGGGCTTGTCACCGGGGCTGCATCCCAGGACCCTGAGATCATGACCTGAGCTGAAATCAAGAGCTAGCCCCTCAACTGACTGTCCCAAGCTTACCACTTTAATACTAGTGTTTAGTACAATGATTAGTGTTTTATGTACCTCATTAGACATTCTCACACGTGTACTTTGTAAAGTAATAGTTTACGAGTAAATACAATTCTGTGATTTTTTTGCATAAAGTGAGGACACAGTATATAAATTCATAGATTTTTTTTTTACCTCTTTTAATGAATTCATCATATCCATTGTGGAATGTGAAATTATTTTATTCATATTATTGTTAATTCTTAATTATTTCTTGTTAGAAACTTAGCTACCCATTTTTCACTTGTGTGTTTATATATTCAAATGCATATAATTGTACATGTATTTTACTAAACTAAGTTTTGATTGAGTTTTCTAAAGTATGGTAGATTTAAAGTAAACTCAACTACACTTAACATAGCTAACACATTACTTATGCTTTTACCATCTTTTTAAAATGACTTAGTATCACATTTTTCTGTGTTCATGGAAAAACAAAATGAGTAATACTCATAGATGCACATACAAACACATCACATTATATAGTAATTTTGAGATTGTATCATCTGACTGTAGATGATACCACAATTTGTTGCTTTTTTTATATGAATGTGTGTGAACATCAGTATTCGTTAGCTAAAAAGAAAACTAAACAAATACTGTTTTTTCCCCCTGAAGTATCAATAAGAATTTACTTGAAAAATACTGATGCAGTGAGTATATGAAAAGTAGACAATACTATCTTATTTTCTTAAAAAGGACTTTAGGTTTCATTGTGTATTTCATAGCTAGTGATGAGAGAGAAGTTAAAATATAGAATCCTAGAAAAATTCTAAAACAACAGATGAATTTTTTACCGATTATGTTTTTAAAATCCAAACATCACTCTTTGAAGGGTAAAACGTGAGAAAACAAAACCACTTCCTTCTTTAAAGATATGTTTTCATAACCCTAAGCCGTCTCTTTATGTTTACTCATTTTGTAAAAAAGAAAAAAAAAATCAGCCATGCTGTAAGCAACTTATTTAAATAATATCGAACATATTCTCTAAACAATCATATTCTCTAAACAATCAAACATATTCTCTAAACAATACCTATATGTTTCAGTAAAGTTTCTGGAAAAGTAACTAGAGGATTGCTAGACAGAGCCAAAAGTTCTTCAGCCTCTGTATATGTCTCACATGCTCTGAGATATAATAAAATTTCTAAAACTGCAGAGACAAAAACAGGACTTACCTATACATTTTGATCCTGGACAATGAAGAGATCCTCTCTTCTGCCTATCCAACTTCCCTGAGATTTCTACACAAAAGAATGGCTCTCATGCATCATGTGTGATCTATGAAGAAGCTGAAGACAAAGGAGGAAATCCCACATAATTAAACTCTAACTTGCTAAACGAGTCTGAGGGAATCAACTTGAACCAATAGCATGACTCGTGGAATGAAATCAGAAACAGGGAATTTCACAAATCAGTAAGAGTTTAATTTATTTTGGTAAATTGTGACTAAACATGATAGCAGGGGATGGCTATTTCATGAAAGCTTGCAATGTCGCCACATGGCCTAGAGTCATTATATTTAATTCAATGGTATGTGATACTCTTGCCTGTGTTAGATCGTCATACACCTCCTTCTTTGCCGCAGCAAGCTGAGGATGATCAGGAAATACTTTCCAAGCCCTCATGAGTTCTACTACCTCTAAATTTACTCTTCTCTATGATGAAATACTGCTTTTCTTTGTAGAATAGGAAACAGTTTCAGAGAAACAATTGAACATGTGTACGAGTTGTGGGATAAGCAAGCAAAATGGTTGGAACTAAAATTGACTTTGTCTTTTTCCAAATACGTGTTTTGAAAAAAGGATTCTAACTTGCTGCTGTTAGCACATGAGTGTACAGTACAGTGTAGTGAGAGCATGTGTGGGGGTGAGCCTAAGGAGGGGAATGTCAGCAGTGTTTGGGGCCAGGACAGAGGCCCATGAAAACACAGAGGCAAGATCAGTGTGGAAGTGAGAAAGGACGTCTCGGTGTCCTGTGCTGGGAGGGAGCAGGAAATATATCCGGAAGGTTGTGCTGAGGTACTGTGTGAGAAATACTGCATACTGAAGAATTAGAATGTCTAATTGAATTAGATTGGGTACTGAAACTTAAATTTTAGTTTTAGTTTATTTACCAACTAATTGTGTAGCCTAAGGGGGCGGAAGCACTATTCCTTTATGAATCTGATTGACCTACTGAATGAGGTGGTTCTAGGGGACCCTTTTCAACTCAAATTCTATGACTTTATCTTGTAAATCACTGAGAGCTATTGGTTAATGAATTCACTCAAGGACTGCAATTAGACAAGTGTTCAATTTCTTATACATTTTTTATATAATGTGCATATCCGACAAGTGGAACTGGAAGGAGTGGGTTCCTCCCTACCCTTCCCTTATGTATTTTCATTGATCCTGTATCTCATGCCTGATATTCTGATTTTTTTAAATTTTTTTTTAGTGGAGAAAAAAAAAAACCTTGTACAAAGCTACCTAAACAAACCATTTTCATTTTACATGTTAACCTTTAAGGACTTTTAATACGTACGAGTTTTTTTCATACAGTTATATCATAATGTATAACTTTGTATTGTGCTTTTTATTCTTCATATAATTTTTATGAGTGCCCTGTGCTATCAAATGTTTATTTCTAGTAGCTGTATATATTATTTTAGTAGCTGTATATATACCTAATAGTTGCATAAAATGTGCATTAAAACTTTTTATTTTAATGTAATTTCAAACTTAATACATGCAGATATAGTACATAGATTCATCAAAACAAAGGAAAGGAAAACAATTTTAATGGACACATTTTAAAGGGTGAATCATCTTGTACTGAATAGTTTTATCATAAAATACTGAAAGCATCTCCTAGTGTATTTAGATATTTTCTTTTTTCTTTTAACTGTAGTCACCTTTTTTTCTCTTTTTTTAACAGATATTATTTATTTATTTGAGAGAGAGAGTGAGAGAGAGAGAAAGCATGAACAAGGGGATAAGCAGGGGGAGAGGTGAGGGGAGATGCAGGAAGAGAGGCGGAAGCAGACTCCCCACTGGGCAGGGAGCCCAGTGCAGGGCTGGATCCCAGGACCCTGAGATCATGACCGAGCAGAAGGCAGATACTTCACCAACAGAGACACCCAGGCACCCTAAGTAGGTGATTCTTTCAATGACCATCTTCACCAATATACTTTTTTTCATTCTATTGCTAAATTTTCCCTTGAAATAAATGGAAAGGAAAAATAATTTATTGGGCCAAATTATATAAATACTATAATGGCTTTAAAAAATATTTTAAAAATAAATTTTCAAGGATATGAGGTATTATCTTCTGTTTTTTTAAAATTTATTTTTTATTTATTTTTAGCATAACAGTATTCATTATTTTTTGCACCACACCCAGTGCTCCATGCAATCCGTGCCCTCTATAATACCCACCACCTGGTTCCCCCAACCTCCCACCCCCCCGCCCCTTCAAACCCCTCAGCTTGTTTTTCAGAGTCCATAATCTCTCATGGTTCACCTCCCCTTCCAATTTCCCTCAACTCCCTTCTCCTCTCCATCTCCCTTTGTCCTCCATGCTATTTGTTATGCTCCACAATTAAGTGAAACCATATGATAATTGACTCTCTCTGCTTGACTTATTTCACTCAGCATAATCTCTTCCAGTCCTGTCCATGTTGCTACAAAAGTTGGGTATTCATCCTTTCTGATGGAGGCATAATACTCCATAGTGTATATGGACCACATCTTCCTTATCCATTCATCTGTTGAAGGGCATCTTATCTTCTGGTTTTTGTTGGCAGCTCTTTCTCCCAATGATACATGCTCTTTCTTCTCCAACTTTGTATTTCCTGGAGCACTTAGTGAGGCATTTTTTTAGTCAATAGGTGCCTAGTCAACACATATTATTTAAATGTCCAGTAACTGAGTGTATTAATGCTGTTCCTAGTGCCCTATCACTATTCATAACATAACTTGGGAGTGAGTCAGGGGAGTGGCATGGGGGAAAAACTGCATTCAGTCTGAAAGCGACTTCCTGCTTACCTGTGATGATCTTAACACAGAGAGGTGGGGCATAAAATTATGGTTTGTGAGGCAAAGGGATTGCTCTTACAGAGACTAGTTCAAAAGATGTTGAATCTTAATCTTCAGATCCTCAGGGAGGGGCAGGATAGGTCTTGACTTTTCTATTCTTTAGGGGCAGCCATTGTAAGAATAAGGAATAAAGGATGACATTATACCAAAAACATCAGAATCTTCTTTTTCTTTGTCATATGAGTGATTTTATTCACTAAACAAAGAACAACTCACTAAACAAAGACAGCCCAACTCAAGAAGACGGACATGAACAGGCTTCAGGGAAATAGAAGACATCATTTATTTTAGTGGAGGATAAATCATGCCGTGCATGAGCCATCAAGATTGGTTCTTTTGCCTGCTTAGGCTGAGGGGGAGAGGTCATGGTAAAGAAAATATCTCCAAATATGCAAATGTGTGGTAGTAAGCCTTGCTTTGACAGAAGTATGAATCATTCACTGGAGCCCGTCATAACATTATAAGCAGAGAAAACAATCAAAAAGCAGATGATCTAAGAAGGTGTGGGCCAGTGGTGTCTTTTTTGAATTTGGAACTTAAATATTTAGTTACTGGGTTCAGGGTAGCACAGTCATAGATCTATGGTTGGTCATGAATGTGTCATGAGCTCTCTCACATATATAGATAGAAAAAGAAATTATATAGATAGATTATTATATAGCTATTACATAGATAGATATTATATTATATATAACATAGATAGAAAAAAGAAAATTATATAGATATATAGATTATTATATAGATAATATATTATCTAGATATATATTATTATTATATAGATAGAAAAAGAAAGATAATGGATGTGCCCACCACTTGAAAGTCATAAAATGGTCTTTGGCTCAGGTCATGATCTCAGGGTCCTGGGATCAAGCCCTGCATCGGACTCTCTGCTCAGCAGGGAGCCTGCTTTTCTTCCTCTCTCTCTGTCTGTCTTTCTGCCTACTTGTGATCTCTGCCTGTCAAATAAATAAATAAAATCTTTAAAAAAAAAAAGAAAGTTATAAAATGGTATTTAAATAGACACATTTACTTTATTATAAATGTCAATCTTAAGGTCAAGTAATAATTGGATTTTGTTTGTGTGGCCGAGTTTAATTTTACATATTCTTACTTGTAGGTGGTTGGAAGTTAGGGAATAACTATGTCCCACTATGTTTCAAAGGCTTTTGTCTCTCCAGAAGGCATGTTGTAGTGGAAACAGTATAGTCTTTGGAGTTAAAATACACCGAAAATCAAACTCAGGTTCTTCTGCTTCCTACACAGCAGGGTTCAGAAAAGTTGCTTATGAGCCTCAGTCTTCTTACATGTACAAATTGAGTTAAAGTACCATTCTCATAGAATTGTAAAAATTAAATTCAGTCAAATCAAATCAAAAGAATGAACTAACGTAAAGCACCTGGCATGTTCAACATGTAATGTTGTCATTCCTTTGCCTCCGACGCTCAGGGGAGTATGTGTATGTACTTGTGTAAGGATCACAATTGCCTGAGATGTGGAGGGCATGTAGTTCGAAAATGGCGTCGGGTGTTTCTAAAATGCCCACCCACCTAGATTCACGCCCATGCTCTTGCTTCTCCAAGCCAATCTTATTCCTAAAGCGTCTGTTCAAACACGGTTTAAATAACCTAAAACTTACTACAACCTGTGATGGCTTTCATGTTGGCAACCAGTGATTTTTCTTGTACATGCCTCATGTAAATTTTTAAAACCAGTTTCTAATAATAGTAAGAGATCAAAGGCGTATCTTGGTCATGGGTACGTTTTCATTTTGTTAAAAGAAGTATGTATCATTTACCTCTCTCGTAAGGTCTCCACATCCGTCTTTCTTGGGCTGCATAGAATCATTTTCTCCTATGGGGGGCAATTTCCTGCACATATGCATGAATTTGATTCTTGAAATTTTTCTCTACGTTCAGAAAAGCAATCAGGGCAAATTAATATAATACATGTTAAGAGACAATGTAAGTGATCTTATAAACTGAAGGTTCTGGCTGATAAACCCAATTAAAATTATCCAGTATATCCACAAAAGGCTCTTAAGTGATTTTTTATTTGGTTAATAAGAAGGTAGCAATAGGAATACATGCAACTGTTAGAAGTAGTATCTATTTTCAGATTAATCGCATTATCAATTAATGACTATTGGCTTTACCTGTTTCCTCAGTACTGCCCAGCAACATAGCTAGGTTTCTCTGGTTAGTTTCTAGTTTAGTCTTTATAAAAACCACTTCAGATCTTCTCTACTCTTCCTTAAGTGTTTATTTTCTGTTCTTTCTTCCCTGCCCTTGCTATTAACTGATGACTTACAGTTTTACTGCTGGAGAAGAATATAGACGCTTTCAGAGGGCCACTCCTTCCACTACTTGTTCCCATATCTGTATATCTTACTCATCGGCCTCTATCCCTCTATAGTGGAAGCGATTTTTGTTCTTCTCTGGGAGGCGAATCTTTTCATCTGTGCTTTGTATTCACATCTTCATCCTTCCTCTTCCTAAACCTGCTTCTCCGGTACTCCCCAGCTCTACAAGCTCTCTGCCATTCCCTTGGTTTCTGACACTAGAAACCTGGATATCATTCCTGACTCGCTCTCTTTTCTCAGTGTCTTATGCGCATAAATATTTACTGAACCCTTTCTTTTCTGTCTTCAGCTTCACTGTCCCACATGACTCCAGGGCCTCAGCTGGATTACTGCCACTCTCTGATTAGCTTCCTGCCTCAAGTCTCTTCCCATTCTAGCACATTCTTCATACTTACAAGAATGACCATTTGCAAATTGAGTTATGTTACCATTCTTACAAAAACTCTTCAGTGGCTTTATTGCATTAAGATACAGTTCATTTTCCTTAACATAGGTGGCAAAGCCCCACAGCATTTGGACCTTGTCTATTTTTTTTTTTTACCCTTCTCTCCTACCGACCACATTATTCCACAGTAGACCATAGGCTTATGGGGGCGGGGGAACTGCTATGTTTTCTGAGCCTGTCATCCTTGTCTGGTATGTGGTTAAATATTCATTCATGGGGATGGGAGGTACCATAGCTATATTTGAGCTTTTATTTATTTTTTTAAGATTTTATTTATTTATTTATTTAATTTATTTGACACACAGAGAGGGAGAGAGAACACAAGCAGGGAGAACAGCAGAGGGAAATGGATAAGCAGGCTCTCTGCCAAGCAGGGGGCCTGCTGTGGGACGCGATCTAGGACCCTGAGATCATGACCTGAGCTAAAGGCAGATGCTTACCCACCTGACCCACCCAGGCTCCCATGTTTGAATTTTTTAAAAAATTGTTCTTGTAGGACACATGGCAATATCTTTCAGATCATTTTTCAAGACAGTGCTCAGCTGCCAAGTGTATGAGTACCTGTGTTTTAAAGATTTTATTTATTTACTTGACAGAGAGAGATCACAAGTAGGCAGAGAGGCAGGCAGAGAGCGAGAGGAGGAAGCAGGACCCCTGCCGAGCAGAGAACCCGATGCGGGACTCGATCCCAGGACCCTGAGATCATGACCTGAGCCGAAGGCAGTGGCTTAACCCACTGAGCCACCCAGGGACCCAGTTACCTGTGTTTTAAAATATAGATTTTATGTTGGTTTAGGTATGGTAAGGCCAGCAGATCAGAAGATGATGGCCACTGAAGAGATTTTTATTTACTGTTCCCGAGAGAAAGGAGAATACCATTCCAGGTGGGGCCTCATGGGGAAGCACCAGAGTTAGAGAGGAGGCAGAGAGAAAAAGGAGGAGCTGTGTACAAGAGCTTTTATTGGGTTTCTGTAGGAAGAAGCAAGTGAGGCAGGGCAGGCATGAGTAGTTTGAATAATTTCAGTGGGTTCTGTGGTATAGGAGCTGTCCCTGAGTTGTTTGTTATATAGCCCGGGATACATGAACTGTAACTCTGGGCATATTCTTCTATGGCATGGGAGTAATGGCTCAGAGTGCAAGAGCTCAAAAAAGGAGGTTTTGGGATATGAGCTCTGGCTTGGCTGGTTGGCTTATGGAGGATTCACTTATGGGTGTAGTTATTTGCTGTTTCTGGGTAGTAGCCAGCCCTGGGAGCAGCAGTCCCTCTGGGGTTAGCAAAGTCCCAGATATTAAAACATCACAATAAGAAGATATACTTAATACAATGTGACAGTGTCTAGCTGCTACTTTTGTCAAGTAGCAGTCTTAAAGCCTCAGTTTTAAAGCCAAGGGCATTTTCTTCTCTTAGAAGCCAATAAACTGAGTGAAGTGGTAATATAAGAATATAGCTATTGTCACATAATATGGATTTCTCTAACGGTAATGGTTACTTCAGAGTTCCCAGTTGATAGGTGGAGATTTTGTCAGACAGGCATTGCTGTCTGATAACTCTTCTGCCCAACCCCACTTCCTCTCTTTTCCTTTAACAGGTGTTATTTCTCAATAAACCTTTGTACTTTTATTTGTCTCATTGTTTATTATCCAGAAAATCAAACTTGTAATAGGCAGTACTGAGAGAGTTCCAAAGAAAAGACATCAAGATGAAAGTTGGGGACTGGATCACTCACCTCCCAGCTGGTAATGAGGATTTAGCAGTAGGTGGCTTGTCAACAGCTTCTGGTACAGGTGGTGGTGTGATACTAAAACTCTGACCACTAGTGAGCTAGGCCAGCATGATAGTAGAAGTGAATGTACAGGGCAGTGTGCTGATTCGTGTATTTGAAAGATATGGAGGAGGGGGTGGTAGACCTAAGAAGAGTAGAACTGCATGGTTCCTGTGAGGTTGGATGTATGCCCCATAATGCAGTAGAAATGATAATGAAAAGTTGAGGGAAATGAACATAATTGAAAACCTAGTATGAGATCCAGAGGTTCTCTTTGGTCAATTATTAAGAAGCCCTCATCTCATGTAGTAGGTGAGCGGGAAACCTGAATACCAAGTACAAGATTGGAAAGAGTGGCTCAACTCCCATGATTGTCGAACCCTCAACAGAGACAAGTCTGTTATTCCAAAGTCAGAGCCCTACTTGGGAAGGCCTGGGACCTGATCTGTGGAATGCAGATAGCTGACTAGATATCCCTGAAGATTTTGACTCTCCAGACTTCTTTTGAGCCTTCTGAATCTGCACAAGTAGGTCTTCTGTGTCCTTTGAGAGTTAGTATTCTGCAGAGAGCCTCTTCCCTGAAAGGTGATAGCTGTCCTCTTCAGGAGCTGTGTGCATTTCACCTCCTGGCTGCCAGTCACAGTAAGTCACAACATAACCATCTGGGAATGTGTCAGGCCTGAAGAGAGAAGAAAAAAAAATCTATGTTACAAAGGAGCTGCAAAAATTAGCAGCAGATGTCAAGGGCTGTGGGAGCACTTTCTGTTTGACTGGATTTGTAGGGTGCTTGATCAAGAGATCTGGAACATAAGGCTGGGTAAGGACAGGTTGATTGACATGGGCAGACTTTCAGTATATAGGATATAACATCTGCCGAGGTACTTAGGGAATGGTGTCAGTTTGCTGCTGGAGTGGCTCCTAGAAGTCTGGAAAAAACAATGGCCCATGTTAAACAAGGTTGAAATTCCAGAATTTTGGTGAGAGACAGTAGAAGCCAAATGATCAGAAGGCTCAGAGAAGTAGGCCTGGTGGAATGGATATATTATGGAAAGCCTCCTCAGAAAGTTAGGTTTCATGGGAGAGCCCAGATAATACAACATACACCACAATCATCAGGAACATGCTGGTGTACCAGTAGGGGATAAACTTGTTCCATTTTGCCTGGAACTGTCCAGACTCTAAAACTCAAAAACTAACATTCTGGAAACTCAATCTTAGGTAAACTGGCACGGTTGGTCACCCCAGCACAGTATCATGAAATGTTGGCATGATGGGTACATAAATGAGATGGCCACAGTGGGAGAGATGGAGGTTCCATATGGGTCCAAAAGCTTGTGTTCCCACTTACCGGCACTACTCTAACTAATGCCTCCTTAGAATGTCCAACCTATCATTGACAAAGTCACACTGAATCCACAGAATGGCACTGTTCCTTAAGGAGACCAACTGGCTACCTGATAGCATATCTACTGCACTGGACCCCTTTCATCCTGAAAGCACCAGCCATTTATTCCTTATAGGACTAGACATCTTTTCTGGATATGAGTTTGTTTTGCCTACTCAGAGGGCCTTAGACTATAACACTGGTTGGGCTGTTGTGAACATTCTAACTGGGTAAATTCCTTATAATCCAGAGTACAGTGTTTGTTTTCCCTGGAGATACTTCTTTAATAACTGATTTCATTATGATTGTTCAAGTCACTAAAAGTACTATATTATTGTCCTGTGCATTCAGAAGTGAAGTGAGAATGTCTGAAAGTACCACCTGCTATTTACTCTCACTTTTTTGACATGTAGGGAAAAAAACCCAGAGAAGTTAACGTTTTTTTTTTGCTATGAAATATGTTCTCTTCAGGTTATGACTAAGTGTAATTTGAGGTGTGATGTGGGTAGACTTATTTTTCCACTGTCATATCTTTTGTATATATTTTTTCATGTTAGAAGGATTCTTGAGTCTAAGACCATGCATTGGTATGTAAAAATTGACATTAAAATTGTATCAAAGACAGTATAAAAATCTCACAAGCGTTTGGATATAGTTCTTGTTCAATGTTAAGAAAGTACTATTTAGAAGATTTTTTTCTAATATCATTAGTATAAAAGAGAGCAAAGATGATGAAAAATGGAAGGAATTTAATTGTAATCTTAAAGTCAGAGACAATGCCTCATCATATATTGGCTTGGATATATGGTAATATTTTTAAAGTAGTTACTTTCAAAAAATGTAACTATAGCTGTGCAGTGTTGTAATTTAAGGATCTTAGAACATATTAAGTTATGGGTATGGATTCCCATGGTGAGTATGTTTCTGAATCCTGTTGGGAACCACCATGACATCCTGAGAGAGTATAAAGCAGTCCGCTGGCAAAGGGGGAATTTCAGTGGAGAGGAGGGAAGACAGGAAGTGTTATGGAAGATGACATTACATTAAGTATTGGCATAAATGCTTTTCTTTTATTTTTGTTTTTAGATGTGTTAAAGAAAATAATTTATATACGTTTAAAACATTTACTAGACCATTATGAATACAAAAGCTTCCCGCAAGGGAGGGAAGTACGTAGAAATATCGAGTAAGGGTCTTTATTATTCTGGGCATGCTATTTGGGGAATAAAATATAGATAATTAAGACATTAGCCAGACAACATAAGAAAAACTTGGCAGAAATAAAGGAGACGGAAGTTGTAACAAATATAAAAATTATGCCAATATAGATGAAAGGTTTCAATAGATATAGTAAAAAGTGCAGTTCTAATGGTTTTAAAAGGCAAATCTAGTGGCTCTGCCTTCAGCTCAGGTCATGATCCCAGTATCGTGGGATCATGTCCCACATCGGTCTCCTTGCTTGGCAAGGAGTCTGCTTCTCCCTCTGCCTGATGCTCCCCCTGTTTGTGCCCTTTCTCTCTCTTTCTCTGAAAAATAAATAAATAAATACAAATTTTTAAAAAGGAAAATCCAGTAGTCAGAAAGAGGGTAATTTGTATTGATAAAAAAGTACACAAACATACAACAATTAAAAAGTTGAGAATAATAATAACAACAGATGTAGAAGATATAAGAAATGATAATTGTGAAACTATAATAAAAATATTTAGTATTCAGAAAATAGATTTCTGAAAAAAATGATTGAAATTTAAAATCAATTATTGAAATTGATTCAAGAACTAGGAGACTTGGACAAGAAACAACTGTGGAAGAAATGAAAAACATATAAACATTTTTTCCCTAAAACCATCTGGATTGCTCAGAAAACATTTCTTTTCTATGCTGTCTTAACTGTTCCCTTGACTGTATAAGACTTGCCGAAGGCTTTTCAGAGAATTTTATAATGCTGATCTTATCTTGGTTAATTGAAATCTTGATAGAACATTAAAAAGTATACCAATCTAGTTCTGAGGAATTAATAATTGTATTCAAATAAATAAACCTCCGGGTCTGTCTTCTAGGAAAATCTGCATAAAGTCGTCTTTATAAGTTACAAATCAAACACTTGTAATTTACAGTGTTTGCCCTCATGATCTTCACTCTGGGGTTGGGATTTGAAAGCTCTGTTTTTTAGTTTTACTTGTAATATACCTAACACGTCCTATAAGGTCTTTAGTCATATAGACTAAATTTGAATTTGGAGTTTTCATTGAACTTGGATATTTTCTGCCTTTGGCCTGGGGATTGTCAAACAAGTAAATTTCTTGATTTTGTTTGGTTGGATTTGTTCTTGTTATTTTGAATAGGTTAATTTTCCCATTTACTTTTATTGGTATTTAGGGGTAGATTCAAGGTAATCTACTGGTTTTCCTCAAGCTTAATTGAGATATAATTGACACAATATTGTGTAAGTTTAACATGTGTAATGTGATGATGTGTTACACACATATATTGTAAAATGTCCTTCACCTCAATTGCCATTTTATTGTTGTTGCTGTTGTAAGAGAACCTTAAAGCTCTACTCTTAAGGCAATTTTCACGTATGTAGTATAGTATTATTAACTATTGTCCCCTTGCTGTAACTTAGATCCTGGAACCTATTCATCTTATAACTGAAAGTTTGTACCCTTTAATCAACCTCTGCCCATTAAGCCCCTGACGACCTAATGTATGTGGTGGTGACTATAGTTAATAACATTGTACTGAAAAAAAATAAAATAAAATTTAAAAAATACTGTATTGTGTACTTGAAATTTTCTTAAAAAAAAGTCTTAAGTATCCTCACTACAAAAAAAAAAATAACTGTGAGGTGATGAATGTATTAATTAACTTAATGTGCTAATCATTTCACAATATATGTGTATTATTGAATTATCATGTTCTATACTTTGTATACAATTTTGTCAGTTATATCTTAAACCTGGAAAAAATGTTAACACCATCCAAAAAAACCTCATAGAAACATCCAAAATAATTTTCGACTATATATCTAAACTAAGTACCATGGCCCAATGAAGATGACATAAAAAAGTAATCATCATGAAGTTCAAGTAACAGACCCATTATCGCTCAGCTGGTAGGTTGTGGGACTGGGATTCAAATACATTTAATTGAATGTTATATTGTTTACTTCTATGTACACGATCCACCATTCAGCAAATGTGTGATTTCGTAGTGTAATCTTTTACAAATACCTTAAAAGAGTCCTTGAACCCCTATTCAATTGTCCATTGATTCCAATGAGAATCAGTGGCCAGGTTTTGTATTGGTGTCTCACTCTTCCACCGAACTGTGAGATACATGAGTGTAGAGAGGTACTTAACAGGGCTTGAGGCCATCTGGAACCATGAACATGCAACATAACATCCTTCTGATGCTAAGATAACAATTCTCACTTAACTGTTGGAAAAGCACATACTTGAATTCTTTTTTGTTTTTGTTTTTGTTTTCAGTAATACTGGTACATTTCCACTGATTCCACTGCTTCATCCTGGTTTGTTTTCCAAGGTTTTTAAACATTCAATATTATGATTAATATTTATAATTCTCTGATAGTTGTCTGGGATTAGGAATAGTCCATAGTCATGGAACAGGGAGAAGCTATCCAGCTCACCTTGGCATCCAGTCTGTGTGTCTGTGTCCTTGTGTCTGTGTATTTTTTGTTCTGTGCTCCAATTTGTTGGTCTAATCTTTTCAGATATCTAATGAGAAGGAAATAAGGACTTTGGGCCAAATAGGAGACATAGGTGTGGTGTAATCAGAGCATGTTAAGTTTTTAAAAAGGGCCCTGTGAAAGGCAATGTGAGGGCAAGGTTGTTTTCAGAGTGGTTTTCTCCTTCTTCTCCTATCCCCCCTCTCCTCCTTCTTCCTTTTCTTCTTCTTTAAAGATTTTATTTTTTTATTTGAGATTGAGAGCGACTGAGGGAGAGAGCACAAGCAGGGGGAAGAGCAGAGGGAGAGGGAGAAGCAGGCTTCCCATTGAGCAAAGAGCATGACTAGAGGCTTGATCCCCGGGTCCTGAAATCATGGCCTGAGCCAAAGGCAAACACTTAACCAATTGAGGCACCCAGGTGCCCCTTTAGAGTGGTTTTCATAAAAAGCCAGGAGTAATGCTCGTGCTTTTGCACCAGGGGTAGTATGCGTTGCCTCGAGTGCAGGGGGAGAGAAGAGAGAGAACTCTGCTTAGCTGTGGGCAGGACTCATAACTTAGAAGAGGCTCATCAATGCACATCCAGACTGCTGGAATAGCAGGAGTAGCTTTGAGAGTTGGAGGCTCAGCCAGAGGCTTGTGCTAGACCCCCACCATGTGTACGCGATGGAGCCAGACTGTTATCACCTTTAGTATAGTTTCAACAGCACTGAGAGGAACTGTGAATGTTGTCTCTATCTAGACATGATCCCCGCAAGATAATCAACGCAATAGTTTTGTATGTGGGAATTTTCAAGGTTAGTCACAAACATTTAAGGTTCCCCAGTGATGCATTTCATACTTCAATGCCTTCACTTAAACAAAGTGAAACAAACTTTTACATGGGAGGGAGGTTTGTCTGGAATCCCAGAGGTAACTGTGTAGTGTCTATAGCTAATAACAGGGATTCTTCCAATCTCCTCCGGTAAACAAACCCAGGCTTTTATCACTGAAACTGTAATTATCTTTTCTCAGGGGTCTCCATCCACATCCAGTTCTTCAGGAAAACATTCCCACAAGGATCAAATATCTTGAAAAAATGTTATTTCTTCAACATTAAGCATAATATTCCTTTGAGGGGAACCAATGTCATGGAGCCATGTGTCTAGACTTCCATGGCCTCTACTACCCATGGTCATTGCTGCCGTTTCTTTGAATGCATTGCTTTTGCTGAAGTAGACAGAGGATTTTGAAGTCTTCTGTCATGTTCCAGCTAACACAGATGATCTTTCAAAGGACAGCACAGTGTCTACGGATGATAGTGGATGATAGTGCATAACTGAGTGCCAGAACCTTCTAAGATGGCTCTGGGAGATCCAGGGTGCAGATGTAGTCCATTCTCTGATGTCAGTGACCACATAATAGTCAGGGGGCTGCTCAGCCTAGTGCTTTTTCTATACCATGATGTAACGTTAGGTGGTCATTATAGCCCATGCAAAACATTCAACAGATTACACAGGAATTTTCATTGACAGCATACCACACAACATCATCTGCTGTATCTAAGCCAATAGCACCTGTTTTAAGGCTAAGGACAGATTAGTGAAAACTGAAGAACTGTTGTTGGTTTCTATTTCTCGCCCCTGAAGCCTGCATTTTATCTTCGGTTTTCCTCTCCAACATTAATGTAACACTATCCTGGAGGCCTCCAATACCCTCAGGAGGTTCTCAGTCCCTGCGCTGGGCCTCACTCCCCACTATTACCATCAGTTTCCATGGAATTTTAAGCTACGTGATATTCAGTATTCATTTAAGTAAAATACTTTTAGTTTTTGTTCTCTGCTCAGTTCTATTGATAAAAAGAAGTTCAACTTGATAATTAGAAAAAATGTTTTATATTTTCTGCCAACAACACAATTCAGCTCCAGAAGGATTCCTTTATACTAATCCATTGCAAGTTAGGACTCAGTATGCCTCCATTTCATTCCACTACATCTCCAAGGGTCTCTAAGGCTCTAGTGGCTTTTTTAAAAAATATTTTTCACATTCAGAGAAATTTTAGGCTTATAGCCAAAATTGAGCAGAAAGTCCAAAGAGCTCCCACACAGCCACTCCCCTGACACACATAGCCTCTCCCACTGTTAATACCTGAACCAGAGTAGTTGACATCTGTTACAATCAGTGGACCTACAGTGATACATCATTATCACCCAAAGCCTGAAGTTTACATTTGGATTCACTCTTGGTGTGGACCATCTACAGTTTTTTTTTTTTTGGGGGGGGTTTTGACAAACGTTATAGTATCATACAGAATAGTTCTACTACCCTAAAAATCCTTTATCCTCTACCTGTCCATCCTTCACTCCCCTTAATCCTTGGCAACCACTGATCATTTTACTGTTTCCATAGTTTTGCC
This sequence comes from Mustela nivalis, assembly GCF_964662115.1. Taxonomy (NCBI): domain Eukaryota; kingdom Metazoa; phylum Chordata; class Mammalia; order Carnivora; family Mustelidae; genus Mustela; species Mustela nivalis. Next base: position 12,623,101 of record NC_139023.1, on the reverse strand, counting down.
TTTTACAAAATATCATATACTTGGAACCACACAGTATTTAACCTTCTCAAATTCGCTTCTTTCACTTAGTAGCGGGTGTTCAAGGTTCCTCCATGTCTTTTCATGACTTGGTAGCTCATTTCTTTCTATCACTGAGTAATATTCCACTGTATGGATGTACCACAGCTTCTTTATCCATTCATCTACTGAAGGACATCTTGGTTGCTGACAAATTTTGGCAATGATGAATAAAGCTGCCATAAACATCATGAGGATTTTTTTTTAAAGATTGATTTATTTATTTGAGAGAGAGAGAGTTGAGGGGAAGGACAGAGGGAATGGGAGAGAATCTCATACTTCCCACTGAGCCCGGAGGCTGATGAGGGGCTGGATCTCATGATCCTGAGGTCAAGACCTGAGCCAAAACCAAGAGTCAGGTGCTTAACTGACTGCATCACCCAGGCAACTCTGTGCATGTTTCCGTGTTGACATAAGTTTTCAGTTCATTTGAGGAAATACTAAGGAGCACAAATGCTGGTAAAAATATGTTTAGTTTTTTAAGAAATTCCCAAACATCCTTCCAAAGTGGCTGTACCATTTTGCATTCCTGTAGCAGTTTTGTAGCACGTGAAAAATATACAGGCCCTACAGAAGTGCCACCAGCATAACCTTTGGGATATCAAGGTCAGGTGCCAGTGATATGTCAACTGTGTGGCATCCTTCGGGATGCTGAATTTTCAAACTTAGGGAAGGCTATTGTGTAGAATATACTCTGACTCTCCTTATGGCCAGTACCAGGAGTTCTGCTGGGCCCCTTCGAGGTGATGATAACTATTATATTAATCTCCTAACTTTCTGCTTCAGTTTCCCAATTCATCCTCATCCCTCCTTTCTTCCTCAGCTCCCCCCTTTGCCAATTAATTAAGACCCCACTCTAGCTTATATCTACATATCCCAATAATATTAACCTGAGTCAGAAAACCCAACAGGCTAAAGATGTTATGATAATAACCCACCTCTCACCTTAGAAATGTAGCAAGCAGTGTGGGTCTTCCAACGAATAAACCTAAGATAGTATCTTTAATCATCTACCATTATTTTTGTAAGTAACAGTAATGTTACCCTATTAAAATCTGCCTCATTTTTCCATTAGTTATTCCAAGAATTAGGTTCTGAATTTCCAGATGTTCCTTTGCACTTACTCTTTCAGATTTACCTTGTTTCCACCTAAGCAGATTTGTATCTAGATTCCCCTCCACAATGGCTTTCATATTCAGATTAAAAATCTGTAAAATGGCTTTTGGGGCACCTGAGTGGCTCAGTGGGTTAAAGCCTCTGCCTTCGGCTCAGGTCATGATCCCAGGGGATCGAGCCCCGAATCAAGCCCCACATCGAGCCCCACATTGAGCTCTCCGCTCGGCGGGGAGCCTGCTTCCCTTCCTCTCTCTCTGCCTGCTTGTGATCTCTCTCTGTCAAATAAATAAATAAAATCTTAACAAAAGTCTCTAAGATGGCTTTTGATATAGCTTCTCTCTAAAATAGGACCTCCACAACTCTAACTTTAGGTCAAAATACCACAGTTGTGGAAAAATGATTTTTCAGTTACGTATCTAAAATGTGACATTTTTCTTCCGGTTTGGGTTTTCCTAGCATGGCATGTACTTACATTCCAAAGAGTCTTTACACCATCCCTGAGTTTCTTGTCCTTCATTTGCCCATGAGGCGCAGATCACTTCCATTAGCCTATTTTTGGATTTTACTGTTGCATTTTTGGTTTTTGCCCTGTATTTAATTTAGTGATTCTGGTGTGAATGGAGTCTCCTGAACTTGGAAAACAGAAAAAAAGTGTATGTATGTATGTATGTGTGTATGTGTGTATGTATTATTGTTATGTTAGTTACCACAGTTTTAAAACATTAATCAGTTAAATCTTGATTACGAATGGAAATGAAAAGAACAGTCTTATATAGATAACTACAATCAATAAGCCAAATACCTTTTTTGAAATTCAAATTCCTTTATTTCTGTGACCTTTTAAAAAGTATGGCATACGAGTTTTAGTTTTATCTCCATTGTCTCCTATTAGGCAAATGCAACAGAATAAGGCCTCCATCAGAAGAATATTGTCATCTAACATGGCCATTTGGAAGTATTCAACTCCACGAGGTCCATGAGAAAACAGGAGGAAAGGACAGTCCCAGCGGACCAAATGAAACTGATGACATGGAAAGGGAGATTTTTAACCTTAATTTCCAAGTATCCCTATGGGTTTGGGATGCGCTCATTTAAGGGATATGGGGAAGAGTTTTTGAGGTAGAGGGCCTCCTGAAAGGCCACTATCATGCATTCCTTACTGTATTTTGATTACTTCTGGTGGAGGGGGGAGGAGGAGGTCTTTAGGAACAGTCAGGAATATGAAAAAGAGGACCAGCACAAGCTGGAAAGGAAAGTGACGTGGGAGAAGCAGTTAATAATTGAGAACTGAGGCATTTTACCTTCATAAGAATCATAATTTGCCTCTGTGAGTTTATTCTCTCACTAAACCCAATATATACAGAATATTATAATATTGTGGGCAATAAAAAAATGAGTACAGCAGTGTTTAGCCTGATGGAACTTAAAAGAATAGTTCAGAGGCAACATGGAGGGTTTGGGGGTAGGAAAAGAATAAATGAAACAAGATGGGATTGGGAGGGAGACAAACCATAAAAGACTCTTAATCCCACAAAACACACTGAGGGTTGCCTGGGGGAGGGGTGTAGGGGGAGGGGGGTGGGGTTATGGACATTGGGGAGGGTATGTGTTACGGTGAGTGCTGTAAAGTGTGTAAACCTGGCAATTCACAGACCTGTACCCCTGGGGCTAATAATACATTATATGTTAATAAAAAGTAAAAAAAATTATAAAGAAAATAAAATAAAACCTTTTACTGCAAAAAAGAATAGTTCAGATAATATATGTACTTTAAAACTATAATGCAAAGTATGAAAAATACTTTAGAGGAGGAACAAAGAAATTTTTGTGCACTAAGCACCAGCAAAACAAGAAGTCTGTTGATTGTTGGCAGATTGTGCAGGGACTAAAAGCTATGGTGACATGGATTTAGACTATTTGTCAGGCTAAGGGGAAACCAGTGAAGATTTAAGTGAGTGGGAGCAATGTTATTGAATAGCATCATAACTGAGCTGCAATTTGCTAAATGGATAGAGTGGGGAGAGGCTGAATGTGGAGAGAGCAGTAGGAATAGGTGCGATAATAACAATATGGTGTTCATAATTGTGGGTTATTATTCTAGAATGTTCTATAGGCACTGCAAGTCATGGCCCACTAGGTTTTGAAATTAATTTATTTGGTGGGGCAAGCATTATAAAAAACTGAAATAGAATAGAATAGAAAATATTGGATTTTACTGCACTCAGTAGGGTAAGTATTATTTTATGAAACTTCTGTTTCACTTTTTAATATTTTAATATATATGCACTTCGTTATGTTTTTGTGGAGCTTGTGAAATACATTTTCTATTGTGGATTGGGGACCAGATAGAGAAACTTTACTAGAGGGTGTATTTATAAAAGCTTACCTTCATGGTAATGGTTAATGGCAATACACGAATATACTCTACCTACTTTAGGCAAGGGTATGAGAGAAATCCTTCAAGCACACTGTGTATACGGGGATCAGTCTGTATTTGAAATAACCACTGTCTTATTCTGCTACTTATTTTAAAAACGTCAGTTTGATCAGGAGACCATAAGTTTTGAATAATCAGCGTCATAATTTTGAGGTATCTCTTGCTTGCCTTTTTTTTTTTTTTGATATTTTATTTATTCATTTATTTTAGAGAGAGGGAGAGAGAGAGAGAATGGGGGAAAGCAGAGAGAGAGAATCTCGACTAAGAGTAGTTAACCAACTGAGCCACCCCGGTGGCTTGCATTTCTCATCTCTTGCCTTTCTAAACACGATCAGATGCTAGCAGAACAATAGTTCTCAACAGAGGACATTTATCAATGTGTGGAGATACTTTTGGTTATCACAATAACCAAAATGACCTAAAATAGTTAATTAAAAGAAATGCAATTCCTAACAGCAGTTGTAAGATTCATGCTAAGATTTGGTCTAACACAGACTCAGTGATATTATTTGTAGAATGCTCCATTCATCAACTTTATTATTAGATTTAAAATGATGTATCAGTACTTGCTTATATGTGAACCAGAATGAAATAGTGCATGTAACAGTTTAGCAATATAAAGTTTGTAACTCTAGGATCATTTTTTGAATCTTGACATTAAAAGCAGAATTATATGTTACCATCATAATATCAACTAATTTAAAAGGCTATGTATATTTTTATATATGAAGAAACAACTTTATCTTGAAGTGAGTTTAAAGAACAGGCAGCCAGCTGCCCAAGTAAATCATATCATTCAAAATTCTTAACCTAAGAGTTTTCTAATTTAAAATAGATTCAATAGAAGTCACTGAAATTCTTATAGAGCTGATTATTTAATAAATATAGGTGATCAGAAAGGAATTTTGTAAGAGAAAGGGCATGTGAAATTGGTACCAGGGTTGTTCCAGGCCTGCTGGGGATACAAACTACATATAGGTTCACCAAGTCATTTATGGCTTCAGCTATCTGAACCATAGGTGTGTTGGCCTGCATGATTTGCTGACTTTCCTAAGCTTTAAAACTTTGTGAGTCTAGGTTATGGATGTGTGTGTTTGTGTGTGTATAATTTGTTAGTGTCTTTTAGATTATTGCAGTAATATTTTCATGCCTTATCGATAGCCCATGAGAAAACATTGTTATGAAGTAACTAAATTTTTCAGTGGTTTGGCTTCTATTAGGCCTATACGAATAAAAGACACCCTGCTCATAAACCTGATTTTTAGCTGACGTTGTCACAGAGTAACTGTTTCCACAAGCCTGACCCTCCTAATGTCATGAGACGCTTTGGGGATACATTTGTTTTTTTCAGATCACTTTGTTCATGTGTTCTATGGGGTAGGTCCTAAAATTTATATTTATCAAAAAATTTTTAAACTAGTGTTTCAAGGTTGCAATAGTCAGGCTACTGCCCCAAGCCTTAAGAGATCATTGGCTGCAGCGTTCAAAGGTATGAAAGTTTCTTTTTATGTAGAAGGATGAAGCTCATTGATTATTCAACATATTAGTAAATTCTCAATTTTTTTCAAGGCCTTTAACCTTACAATAATGTATAGAACTACCTCCTGGTGGTTCAAACATGTAAACGGATCTATGAAATGTCAAATTTTTGTGCCATTCATGACTCATGAAGTTACCATTACTTTCCCCCAGTTTTTGTACCAAAAATACATTTCTGATTAGCTAGCTATTATGTATACTTATTTATTAATCAGAATTTCTCTGGATATATAAATCAGTATTTCTCTTTCTCTATGTGTCTGTATTTTAAAAAAATCACTAAGACATTAGGGAGGTTTCACCATACTTTGTTTCCTAGATGTAACCTTTTTTTTTTTCAAAGATCCTTCCATAGAGTTTATAAGTAGAAAATATATTATGGTGAATGGTGAAAAATCTCTTTGGAAAACTTGGAATAACAAGAAAAAAATTTAAAAATGTATTTGTGAGCTCAGGAGAAATGATAAGAAATTATATAAGGTTTTCTTGAACTCTTTAAGAGATTAAAAACTTTCTCACTTACAGGGACCTTTTTGACATTCTAAAAATCATGGATTATTTTAAAAAATTTGCATTACACCTCTTTTATACTCCAGCTTACATGATGTAAAGAACTGAGTGTTTCTGCTATATTCTCCCTTCCAGGCTAAACTGATCCACTACTTTGCAAATTTATAAGGATTTAAATTCCTTATAAATTGGCCATGAGTCATTGCTTAATTGAAGTGATTCTATAATAAATAATGTCATTTAATCTCACTTCATTGTACTACATTCACTGAATATGTAAATTCTCATACATATATACCTTGCTCACAGCACTCAATATCTAACTTTTAGAGTGAATTAGAGGCCCGTTTTCGAAGTGATCCAGTTTCGGTAATAAACCACTTTTGTGTAGACTCCAGGTTTGTTCTTTTGACCACAGTTGTCTCCCCAGCTCACAATTCCAATGAGATACCAGGTATCTTTAAGATCCTTTATGACTAGAGGTCCCCCAGAATCACCCTGAAAATAAAAGAAAGAATATTAGCTAAATATAAAGCTTGTTACTTAAAATATTCTTATGAACCACATATATTATTGTTCGATAGCATAGGTATTGATTACCAATTAAAGAATAATTAATTGAAACATGGATTTCAAAAGTTATAAAAGCCTTAAATTTCAATTTCCACATTTTAATTTCTTTAGCTTTATAGACATATAATTGACAAATAAAATTGTGAATATTTAAAGTGTACAACATGATATTTAACAGACATATACTTTGTGAAATGATTACCACAATCAGTTAATTAACACATTTATCACTTCACATAGTTACTGTGTGTGTGTGTGTGTGTGTGTGTGTGTGTGTTTTAAGAATGACTAAGGTCTACTGGCAAATTTCAAGTACACAACACAGAAAGTCTATCTAGCTGGTGTTGGTTTTTCAGACTCCAAGCAGGGTGCTTGGACCTCAGTTTTATTGGACAGACTAAACCCCTCACCACGAATCTCAGTTATAATCACTGTATTCCTGTCTTGGACCCTGTCCCTGGATCACCTTCTCAATATTTTCCCCAAGTTTTCTTTGGCTAAAACTTTGTCTTACCACTGACTTGCATAGGCCTGGAGCAGGCATCTTACCTCTGTTTCCCGTTTCAGTGAAATCTCTTTATGACCATCTCTTTCCTGAGGTCACTGATACCACTATTCGCCTAGATTCTCATGTGCTGTCTACAAATGGGCTCCTGTCACCACCTTCTCCTTGTGCATCATGGTTTGGAACTCTCTGTGTATTCTCTGAATTCTAGCTGCCTCCCTCCACATTCTCAGCAACGGAGGCTGGACATGTACCAGCTTCTGCTCTAGCTCAGCCCATCGGCCATAAAACTCCCTGCTCCTTTTCTGACAGAGGTTTACGTGTGTAATTTGTGGGATTCTGGGCAGAGTTTTCTGCCACTAATATCAAAACAATTTTGGTATTTCACCATGTAGAGTCACCTCCTTGGAGTTTTCAAGAATTTCATGTTATAAAGCAAGTGCTTTCCGGAAGAAATACACTTTCTACCTTGTCAGAAAGCATACAGGCTGCATGGACAGCAGAGGAAGGCACTGGAAAGGGCACCAGGCGATCCCAACATGACCTGATCCACCTTCTCCTTCAGCGGTATGGCCCGTCAGCCTCCTTATGCTGATTACTTGGGGTCCCCTCAAATATGAATTATAATTTCACACCCTCATAATTTTTGCTGTGCTCTTTCTATATATAGAAAGATAAAACTCTTCTCTTATTCTATAACTGGGTAAGGGCCGTTTATCCTTCAGGTCTATATCTTTCCTTATGATCTCTCTGTTACTTGCTGCAAAAAAAATTCATGCTTCATTCATGTTCCCTTCATGCTAAAAGTATTTGTTATCTCTTATACCATTTAAAAGATCTCACCATAGTTTGTCGCTCATGATTATTTCCTTTCTAGATGAGCCCTTTAAGAAAAGGGACTCTTCTTTATGAACCTTTGGACTTCTAGTATTAAGAAAATTTAATTTCGTTGGTTTGTTGGATAGCATCAAAGAAACTCTGTTTATAACATTTTGCTTAATAAAACACCTGAAAATATTTGTGTTGTGAAATCTGCATTTAACAATTATTGAACTGACAAGATGTCCATATTGATACTAACATAAATAACACAGAATATTTCTTGAAAGGGATAGAAGTGTTTTGAATTAATGATATTAAAATAATCTCTCTCTACCTACCCTGCAAGCATCATACTTTCCTTCTAGATATCCAGCACAAAACATTCCAAATTTTATATCACGGCCATATACATGCGGTTGCTTGCACACGTCATCACTTATGATTTTCAGTTTGGCTTCTCGAAGATTATTTTGGGATTTCCCTTCAGGAAAAACAAAGTCATTTTAGTGTTCACAATCAACATCCTTAGCTAGAATGAAGCGAGTGAACTTTTTTCTAATCTAATCTATTTCATACTTAAAATTGTCAATACAGAATGAGGTTGATGTAAACAGTTTCTAGAGAACAGATTTCCTTTTAAATTCTGGCACATTTAAATGATAATTATTATCCTTATCACATTTTATAAATACCTATACTAGGAATAAAAACATTTCCCAGAGAGCAAACTCTCTTGATGTCATTATATGTATGTATCTAGATACATACATATAAAGTGTATGTATAAAACAAAATCATTTTTATTTATTGGAAGTTTAAGTTTAAGTTTAATATCAAATTAAATCATTTTGGAGAAGATCATGGAATCTTTGTTATCAGAGACTATCTCTACACAGTATTCTTTTTTTGAATTAACATATACTGTATTGTTTGTTTCAGGGGTACAGGTCTGTGACTCATCAGTCTTACACACTTCACAGCACTCCCCATAGCACAACCCTCCCCAGTGTCCATCACCAGCCACCCCTTCCCTCCCCCACCTCCCACCCTGCAACCTCAGTTTGTTTTGTGAGATTAAGAGTCTCTTATGGTTTGTCTCCCTCTCTGGTTTCATCTTGTTTCATTTTTCCCTGCCTTCCCCTACACAGTATTCTTATCCCTGATCCCTTTTAAATTAACTTCTGTAGTTGTGAAGCAGATTTTGCTGCAACTGGCCATTGCAGCTGAGCAACGGGAAAACCTGTAAGGGGACCGAGGAAGGTAAAATGAGTAGTGGAGCAAACCAAGAGGAGAAGGAGATGAAAAGGGCTGAGGGAGGCTCACAAAAGCGGGCCATGGAGGGAGGGGTTCTTGGCGTGAGGGTGGGCATGAGGATGACAACATGCCTGGTAAGTACTTGGCACCGCATCGAAAACAGCGCGTAGAAATAGACTCTAGTTTTGCTGAGGAGATATTTGCTTCATTTATGTCTTCCTTGAGGCCCATCCTTTCCAAACTGCCTCTCCCTTAGGCCTTGTGATTCTCACAGCCTGCTTATCCCACACCTGCCTTTCTCGGTATAGGCACAGGAGTGAGGGTTTGAGTTTGCCAGTCAATCCAAGTACCACTGAACACAAACAGGGCCACAAGAGACCTTTTCAGGACTTAACGTCGATTCTGGCCAAGACGACATGTTCTTCCCTCTGCAGATACTAGGGGAGGATGATGTAGACCCCAGTGTTGCTGGCCACCTTTGATACTATGTGGAGCTAGAATCTCTCCGTATGAAGGCAGCCTCGGGGAGAACAAGCCAGAAATAGGAAGATTCAGACATTCAGAATCAAGTGACATCATACATCATACTCCTGAATCCAGCTATGTCTGAAACCAGACTCGTGTCATCTCTCTTGACTTCTAAATTACAAGGGCCAAATTTGCCATTTTATTATTATCTTTACTTTCGTAAGAGTTGAGTTTCTGTCACTTACAAAATAAGAGCACTCAACAAATCCAACCAAGCTGTGTGGAAATGGGTGGCAGGATAATATTGATGGAGGTTCAATCACACTGTCCTAAACTGGACATAGTGCTTGTGGTCCTTTCTGAGATACTGACCACCGTAGAAGAGTGCTCCAAATCCTGTGATATAGACCGTGGAATTTGGTTGGAAGGATGCAGAGGCTTCCGGCAGACAAACCCGGCGGATGTCATCGGTAAAGGTGACCCTGGGAGAGAACTGCACGGCAGCAATATCGTACTCTCTTGCTGGGAAGTGGTATCTTTCGTGGACAATAATTCTTCTGACATTTCTTTTCATTAATGGAGGGTTGATTGTCGTTCCAAAACTAACAGTCCATTGACGTGGATTTGCATTACTGGAAAATGTTAGAAATGAACAGAATATATAAACTGCACTATAATGATTACATAAAGGCTAATAAAAAACTCCATCTTAAAAATATATGTTGTAATGATAGTTTCCTTTGACCTTTAAATCCAGTCTATTGCTATTTTGAAAAAATAAACTGTGTACAAACAGTATCTTAGAGCTGGGATCCAAAAAAGAACTATGAATTTCAGAACTGTAAAGCATATAAACTACCATTCATTTATCTCTTCAACAAATATTTATTGAAATTCTATGTGATGAGCCTTATATGGTGAAAGTGATGAACCAGATAGAAAAAGTGCCTGCTGATGGCTGTATTCGATTCCAGTGAAGGAAAAAAGCAAAACAAATTAGCAGATAAATAAATCCAAGCAGTAATCACAGTTATGAATAAAAAATAGAGCAATTGAATAGAATATGGGAGTGTGTGTAGGTAGATAATTCTCTTTTGAGAATATGATGTTTATTTATTTGTTTTTTAGATTTTATTTATTTATTTGACAGAGAGAGATCACAAATAGGCGAGGAGGCAGGCAGAGAGAGAGAGAGAGAGGGAAGCAGGCTCCCTGGTGAGCAGAGAACCCGAGACCATGACCTGAGCTGAAGGCAGAGGTTTAACCCACTGAGGCCCCCAGGCACCCAGAGAATATGATGTTGAGATTGAGACATGGTTGATGAGGAGTCAGCTATGAGAAGACAGGGAGGCAAGTTTCCAGACCAGCCTGCTAAGGCCTGATACCAACTGGGCTATAGTTCAAGACACAAGGGAAGAATGGTGGGAAATGAAGCTGGCGAGGTAGCAGGAACCAGATTTTGGTGTTTCTTACATGTCATGAATAAAGAGTTTAGATTTCATTCAAGCGCTATGGGAATTCCTTGGATGATTTTAAGCCATGAGTAATGTAGTCTCTTGTACATTAAAAAAAAATTACATAAGTTCTTTCTGGAGAATAGATTGTTGGAGGGCAAGAATTAACAAGGAAAAAGTTGTCAGAAGCCTTGTGAAAAATGACCAAATGTGGGTGACTTGTAACTTGGGGGCTTGAGCAACTGGTGGATCTGGTATGGATGGAGACTGGAAAGGTCGTGTAGTAACAAAAGATCATCCAGTAAAGTCTTTGTTTTATACTTAAGGAAGATAAATTCTAGATGGGTTAAATTATTTGCCTTCTATCATGTCTTCTTGTCTCTCTGGCTCTTCTCTTTATTAGACATGGTCTCTCACCACAATCTATTTATTAGTAGCAAGATTGGTGTTCTTAACTAAGTAATTGAACTAACATTACCCAAAAGAGATAAGCAGAGAGAGATATTGCCCATAGAGATACTTGTTTCTTGACCATATTATTTCTTAATAGGTAGTTTTAGTCATAGAAAGAAGCATATAAGCATATATCATGGGGTTTAAATCCAATTTGAAAGCTGTAATTGTGTGGGGATTATTATATTTTTCTCTAAGGCAATTTAAAATTTAAGTTGTGTTTTTATATGTAATTTTTACGTGCAAAAATACTTTAATGAGAAAAACTAAATAAAAATTGGATTGTGGGGAGCACATGGGTAGCTCAGTCAGTTAAGTGTGGAACTCTTGATTTGGGCTCAGGTCATGATCTTGGGGTTGTGAGATCAAGCCCCATGTTTGGCTCTGCCCTAAGCATGGAGCCTGCTTAAAATTCTCTCTCTGCCCCCTCTCTGCTCATGCTCTCTTTCTCTCTTAAAAAAAAATTTTTTTTTGTGAACACAATTATTCATATTGTATAAATATGACTTTTTTTTAAATAATTCAGTCTTTTGTGAGTTTTATGGATGTAAATTTTCCTCTCAATTATGCCTAGATAAACTTAACATAAATCAAGTATTTTGAACTTGGGAATGCAAAGGACAGACCTTGAATACTATTTATTCAAATGGAAACGATCATTCTAGAACTTTCAGACGATGCCCTGATACAATTTAATACAGCTTGTATTTGTTATGTTTGTAGATAATGAGCCTGAAATAAACCTCTGACATGAGAGATACTAAGTGAAGATTACAGATAAACTTTCTAAATTCTTAATCCAGGCCCAAGTAAAAAAAGGATACAATTTAATGGTGATAAGTATACACCAGTAATTTGGTTCCCCATCTAAAATGTAAGAAATCAAAGTGGGACTCCTATCTGGAAACCATCCCTATAAAAAGGATCTGGGAATTTTGTTGATTATTAGCTTGAAAATCAATCATGTGATAAGAGTTCTTAAAGTGTTAATTTCATATAAGACTGCAATGGTATGAAATAATCTCAGAGTAGGGAAGGCCATAGAAAGTCATTTGGTCTTTTCACTGATCCAGTGCTTGAAAGATGGGACTGTTCATGAGGCAGACATATATGCCTAGGTTCGGTTCCACCATTCCCTAACAATTGTGACTTTGGGCAAGTTACTTAACTTTTTTTTTTTTTTTAATTTATTCATTTTAATGAGAGAGAGAAAATGTGTGTGATCAGGGAGAGGGGCACAGGGAGAGAAGGAGAGAGAGAACCTTAAGTGCTGGGCATGGAGCCCAACTACTGGGGCTTGATCTCACAACCCTGAGATCGTGACCTGAGCCCAAATCAAGAGTTGATGCTTAACTGACTGAGCCACCCAGGCACCTCAACTTAACTTTCCTTATTTCCCTCAGTGTAAAAGGGCTTATCAAGCAGGGTTTACTTAATGAGGCAAGTGTAAGAATTATATAAAACAATCTCAAGCATCTAACTAAAAATTTGTAGCACATGGGAGCTTAATAAATGGTTAATAGTTGCTGTTGTAAGCACACTCTCTCCAGTAGCAATTCTTTTTGCTTGAATCCTGCAGGTGGGGGCCTCTCCTTTCCCACCTCTTTCTCCACCTTGGGATACCTCGCATGTCTGGGCAGCTCTAACTGTTGACAAGTTCTTCCTTGATACCTTAATTCTCTTCCACAGGAAAGTGTCTCAGGCATAGGGTTTACGTGGCAAGGCTATATGGTTATACTATTACCTTTCTTTATCATCCAACACTCTATACTCTAAGAGTATTTCATTTCACTATGTTTTCTTTTAAGTCTGCTTTCCAGGAAAGAATTCACTATCCTAGTCAGGATTTGACCAACGAAGAGTCTCCTTTATTTTGGAATCTGTAGTTCTCTTAATACAATTTAAATCACCATGTAGTTTTGTGAACAACTGACTCATAGCGTGTTTTTTTCTGACTCAAATTTCTAAACAATTTTCACATGTTAAAACACAAATATGATTTTGGTACTTATACACTTGGATTTTTTTGGACCTATTTAGAGTCTTACATTTATACCAACTAAAATTAATCATATAGTTCTTGCTTATTACTCTAATATAATTAATGTCTTTTTGAAATTTCTGTTTTTCTTACCCAAACATTTGTCATCCTTTCCAGCATCTGTCATCAGCTACTTTGTTGATTATAACTTCCACATCATCTGTCAAGCCTAGAAAATACACTGTCTAGGACAGGGTGCAGGATTAAGGTCTTTGGTGGGCCATAAAAACATCCTCAGCATTTTAATAACAATTGTTAATCATGATCCTTTAGTGAGAATTGTTTAGTTTTCGAGCTACCTATTACGATCACATTCAATTTATATTGTTTATGATTTCAGAAGCCTTCCCATTTTACTTTGTCACTATGACATTGATCATATTATCTATTTTGAGAAGTGTATTTTAAGGGAGACACTGACAAAATCAAGAACATTTATAGGAGAAGAACCAAGATTGTAGGGCATCTGAAGCTGATGCTGTGAAATAAAGTAGTGATATTTATTTTCACATACGGTTTGGAGATTTTCACTCATTTTATATTGTTTGGCTTGAAAAAGAGAAAATAAGGAAATTTTTCTTTGCATGGTTGTATGGTGAAAAGAAAGAAATTTGATCCTTGCTGCTCCAGATCAAAGAACAAATATCAATGGTGGAAGTTATTAGGTTGCAGATTTGGCGTTCAGTGTTATGAAGATATTTGACAAGTAGAACCATCTACCACAAAACTGGCAAACTTTGGAGAGAGTAAGCCCTCCATTCCTTTGGGATATTCAAGGACAAACTAGGTATCTGCATAAGGGATTTCTGTGCATTCTAACATATTGCCCTATTGAGCTCTGATGTCTTTCAAACTTTGAGAATCTAAGTCTCTATACAGATTTGGACTCAGGCAGGCAGAATTTACTATGGTATCATAAGTCAGAATTTTATTTGCAAATAACTTTTCCCATTTGGTAAGCTGTCTTTTGTTTTATTTTGTTAATGTCTTCCTTCACCACACAAAAGCTTTTTATTTTGGTGTAGTCCCAAAATGGTAGTTTAGTTTTGGTATAGTTTAATTTTGCTTTTGTTTCCCTTACCCAAGGAAACATGTCTAGAAAAATGTTTCCACAGCTTATGTCAAAGAGATTGTTGCCTGTTTTCTTCTAGGAATTTTATAGTTTCAGGTCTCACATGTAGGTCTTTAATCCACTTTGAGTTTGCTTTTGTGTATGTTATAAGATTGTGGTACAGCTTCATTTTTTTGCATGTAGCTGTCCAGTTTTCCCAACACCATTTGTTGAAGAGACTGTGTTTTCCCCTTGTATATTCTTGTCTCCTTTGTCACAGATTAATTGACCATATAATGGTGGGTTTATTTCTGGGAACTTTATTCTGCTCTATTGACTTGCGTGTCTATTTTTGTGCCAATGTCATATTGTCTTGAGTACAACTTTGTAGTCTACCTTGAAAACTGGGATTGTGATTCCTATCACCCTATTTTTTCCTAAGATTGCTTTGGCTAAGTGGGATCTTTTGCACGGTGAAAGAAATCATCAACGAAACAAAAAGGAAGGAAACCTACTGAGTGAAAGAATATATTTGCAAATGATATATCTGATAATGGGTTTATATTCAAAATATAAAAGGAATTTATACAACTCAACACCAAAACAACAACAACAACAACAACAACCAAACCCTAAAAAACAAATGCTCTAACTGAAAAATGGATAGAGGGCCCAAATAGATATTTTCCCAAAGAAAACCTACAGATGGCCAACAGACATATGAAAAGGTGCTCAACATCACTGGTCATCAGAGAAATGCAAATCAAGACCAAATGAGTTTATCTTTGTGTATGGTCCATTTATATACACTGCAGTATTATGCCTCCACCGGAAAGGATAAATACCCAACTTTTGTATCAACATAGATTAGACTGGAAGAGATTATGCTGAGTGAAATAAGTCAAGCAGAGAGAATCAGTTATCATATGGTTTCACTTACTTGTGGAGCATAAGGAATAACATGGAGGACATTGGGAGATGGAGAGGAAAAGTGAGTTGGAGGAAACTTGAGAGGGAGACAAAGCATGAGAGACTGTGGACCCAGAAACAAACTGAGGGTTTTGGAGAGGTGGGGGGGAGGTGAGGCTGGTGGTGGGTATTCTGGAGGGCATGTATTACATGAAGCACTGAGTGTAGTGCATAAACAATGAATTCTGGAACACTGAAAAGAAATAAAATAAAATGAAATTTAAAAAAAGAATAAAAAACCCCAAATAAGACATCACCTTAAACTTATCAGAATGACTGAAATTAGAAAGATAAGAAAAATGTGTTGGCCAGGATGTGGAGAAAAAGGAACTCTTGAGCACTGTTGGTGAGAATGTAAATTGGTACAGTTATTGTGAAAAACAATATAGAGGATCCTCACAAATTAAAATAGAATTACCATATGACACAGTAATACCACTACTGGGTATTTATTCAAAGAAAACAAAATACACTAATTCAAAAAGATACGTGCACTCTAAATCAAAGCTATAATGAGACATCACCGCACACTTGTCAGAATACCTAAAGTCAATAATGTAAGAAACAACAGGTGTTGGTGAGGATATGGAGAAAAGGGAACCCCCTTACACTGATGGTGGGAATGCAAACTGGTGCAGCCGCTCTGGAAAACAGTACGAAGACTCCTCAAAAACTTGAAAGTAGAACCACCCTATTATCTAACAACCACACAACTAGGTATTTACCCAAGGAATACAAAAATACTAATTCGAAGGGATGCATGTTTATAGCAGCATTATTTACAATAGCCAAATTATGGAAACAGACCAGATGTCCATTATGAATGGATAAGTAAGATATGGTATATATACATGCAATGGGATATTACTTAGCCGTAAAAAAGAGTGAAATCTTAACCATTTGCAATGACATAGATGGAGCTAGAGCATTATGCTAAGTGAAGTAAGTCAGAGAAGGACAAATAGTATATGGTTTCACTTGTATGTGGAATTTAGGAAACAAACCAAAGAGCATAAGGGAACAAAGGAGAGGCAAACAAAGAAACACAACTCTTAACTATAGAGGATAAACTGATGGTGACCAGAGGGGTGGTGAGTGGTGAGTGGAAGGATGGGTTAAGTAGGTGGTGGGGATTAAGGGGTACAGTTGTTATGATGAGCCCTGGGTGTTGTATGTAAGTGCGGAAGCACTAAATCGTACAGTTGAAACTAATATTACATTGTATGTTAACTGGAATTTAAATAAAAACTAAAAAAAGAAAAAAGCCAAAAAATGTTATATGCACCCTTATGTTTTAATGCAGCATTATTTACAATGGCCCAAATATGGAAGTTACTTAAGTATCCACTGATAAACAAATAGATAAGGAAGATGTGAGGTGTATACACACACACACACACACACACACACACACACAGGAATATTACATAGCCATACGAAAGGAAGAGATCATGCCATTTGCAACAGCATGGATGAACCTAGAAGGTATTATGCTAATAATAAATAATTCAGACCGAGAAAGACAAATGCCATATTATTTCACTCATGTGTGGAACCTGAAAAAAAAAAAAGGAATAAACAGGTAGAATCAGACCTATAAAGTCAGAGAACAAACTGATGGTTGCTGGAGGAGGGGAAGGTTGAGGGGTGAGAAAAATGTAGAATGAATAACCCCGAGGAATAAAAGGCAGAGCATGGGAAATAGAGTCAGTGATGCCATAAAAATGTCATATGGTGATGGATGGCAGTTACACGTTTGGTGAGCACAGCGTAGTGCAGAGAGAAGCTGAATCACCATGTTACACACCCGCAACTAATGTAACATCTGTGTAAACTATACTCCAACACCCCTTCCCAAGACCTGTGAGGCCGTGACCAATGAGTGTTAAGATAATTACTACTACCCCCAGTAATGTTGCAAAGAAGTATACAACTGTAACATTATATTAGAAAAGAACCAGAAAGAAAACTTTTTCATTTACGTCAGTAATATTTGGGGGTATTGGTTTTTACTCAGAACATAATAAAACTCAGTTTTTAACAGTAGTGGAGGCCAACGTAGAGTCAATAACTTACTTTGTAAAGCAGTGCGCTGCTGTGATGAGCCACGTATTACTGACCAGGGTGGCCCCACACTGATGTACGTTATTACGCTGAAGGGAAGCTTGCCACGGCCAGGCAGCCTTGGCTGCGACGTCTCCAGACATTATTCTGTTGACTATTAATGGAACAACTCGTTTACCACAGCCTGTAAGAGATAAGATCATTAAGTCATAAGAAATGTCTCTATAGTCTTTGGTTCAGGGTACCTAAGAGAGAGCGCTAATCTAGTATTGACATTTATCATTATATAAACATATACAATATGAGTATCTATCCTCTTTGTTCCCTGATATGTTGATGTTTTTCTCATCCCTGTATTTATTTGTGGATATATATTGCTTACTAAAGCTATGTGAAACTACAAAGGGTTGATATATCACAAAGTAGGTATCCTGAGGACTTGAGATGTCCTGGGAACTCCTACTGAGACTATTGCTTCCCAGTTTCTGAAGACCCAGTGCGTTACTTTGACCTGAAATTGTTACCAGAAGAGCTCCCCAGACAAGTAATTGCCCATTTGTTGGAACTCCTTCTCTCATATATTTTTCTGTATGACTAGTTCCTCAGGTGTGCATGGGTTAATGTATGATGACCAGTTTCTCACTCTTCAGGATAGAGTGCCGCGTTTCCACATAAATATCCCATTCACTATTGGTCGGAATAAATACGTACTGTATTATGTGTATCAGATCAGAGATTATTTAGCTGCTTAGGGTTTCTCAGAATTAAGCCTGTTATGAACATGGTGCTAATAAAGAAAATATTGTAGTTCAATTCTTCTTCCAACTAATTGAGTATCAAAAAAGAAAACTAATTTTATTGATATTGACTACACAGCACTGTGGCCGTCATTTTAGAAATCTCCACCACTCTGCCTTCACTCATATGTTAAACCCTTTAATGACTTCTCTTACTGCCTTTCAAATAAAGGAAAAATGTTTCAGCATGGTTCTGGTCCTTGATCATTACTAATCATACCCATTTCCCATTCTATGTTCCAGTTACACTAACATTTTTATGTTATAAGAAATGACCATGTTCTTGCTTTTCTGAAGATATTTTTACATACTACTGCCCCTGTCCAGTATTCTACTTGCCACTTGATTCATGGCATCTCCTTTCTCTCCTGTCTCAGGGATCATTTTCTGACCCTATAAGACCGGGTTAAGCGGACTCTGTGATTGACTGTCAATCACATTGTGCACTTTCTCTATTGTAGCATTTATCACACTATTTTAACATTTCCTGATTTATTTATGTCTTCCCCTACCTTCAAACTCTTCATTTTAGAGGAGGGATCGTGTCTTATTCATAGTGGGATTCACTTTCTGGCACTTGGTAGATGTGAAAAAGATACTCGTTGAATGAATGAACGAATGAATAAATGAATAGAAATATATAGTGTGTTTGCAAGATACAGAGGCAAAGACATGAATACCTTTGTTCAAATTCATCACCACTTTGATAAAATCTTTCAAAATTTAGGCCACAGTGATATGGAGTGAGTGGATGAAGCTGCTGTCAACCATGAAAATGAATGTATTAAGCACATTTTATAGCTCAGTCATAGATAATACGGTCTATTTCCTCCCCATTTATTGCTTTCTTTAATTTTATTTCTCAGCAGAAAGAACATTTCATAGCATTTCTAAAATTAGAAAAAAAAAAAAAAAGAAAAGAAAAACAAGCCCATTTATTCCGAGGCAGAAATGCATAATTTATTTAAATTACCCCCGAATTTCCACCATGTGAAATGTTTTTCTTGAACATGATGAAAAAGATCATTTTCAGAAAAATTTATTTCCATCTGTTGTCCAGTTGTTACTCTCTTCCAAAGAGAATGTGTGACATGGATGGGAAATTATGAGGTAATACTTGAAGACATTGTCCTTTTTGATGTGGAAATGGAATTTGTTTTTAGAAGCTAACTAGACTTACATGCTTGGACAGTTAGCTTCCCTGTTGATGAGCTCATTGCTGAAAAACAAAATGGAATATAGATTGATAATGTGATATGGTCTTAGTTGGTCTTTCAGAGGATATTGACTATATATGAACTCTGGACAATCGAGCATGTAATCAGGAGAATGGCAGCCCAATAAACTAGATATGTATACAATTTTTATAGAGATTCATAGGCAACCTCTGAGTAGGTGGAAAAATCCTCAAGCTGTAGGTGATTAAGACTCAAATAGTGAATGATTGAACCCACAAATAGTTTTTATTAATACAAAACAGGGATTTCCTAATGGGCAGGATATAGGCTCTTTGGATTTCACTTCAGGAGTTAGAGAAAACGGGGAAAGAGGGAGCAAGTAGGTGGGGTCTCCAGGCTCAAACCCAGCCTCTGTCAGAGCAGCTCTGCTTTTATCTCTTCTATTGAGGAATTCATGTAAGCCTTTCTTTAGTCAAAGGGTTTAGGAATGAAAAAAAATTTTTGAAACCACCCATATAAACTATATTTAAAATACTTCTAAAACAATTATTAAATTGTCAAAATAAATTTTTCTGAAGAATAAATGACTATGTAGTCTTATCCAATATCTGCTGAATATTGGTAAAGACCAGTTATTGGACAGAATCTAAAATCAAATTTTCTCAATTTCCAGCAAAGTTAAGAATTTAACAAAGGATTAGGACGCCTGGGTGGCTCAGTCGTTGAGTGTCTGCCTTCGGCTCAGGTCATGATCTCAGGGTCCTGGAATTGAGCCTGGCATCGGGCTCCCTGGTCTGTGAGCCTGCTTCTCCCTCTGCCTGCTGCTTCCCCTGTTGTGCTCTCTTTCTCTCTCTGTGTGTCAAATAAATTAAAAAAAAAAAAAAGAATCTGACAAAGGACACATGAACATTTCAGCTTAAATTGATGGAAGGTTATTTGAAAATTGTGTTGATTTTCAAGATAAAAAACCTTACTGAGCAGAATGAGGATAAACTGTTTTACTTATTTCGACCAGTGCCATGTTTTTCAGACTCATACTTGCTGTCTCTACCTTTACATTGTGCAAAATAAGAATGTTTCTTTCTACTCACCTTCTATAAATCCAACTTGGCAAACTAGTAAGGATGAATTCTGTGAAGCAGGAATTTTGAAAGTATTCAATTCAAGAATACCCTTACATGGGTGCCTGGTGGCTCAGTAGGTTAAGCAGCTGACTTCTGCTCAGGTCATGATTCCAGGGTCCTGGGATCGAGCCCCACATTGGGCTCCCTGCTCAGTGAAGAGCCTGCTTCTCCCTCTCTCTCTGCCTGCTGCTCTGCTTACTTGTGCTCTCTCTCTCAAATAAATAAATAAAATCTCTAAAAAAAATAATACCCTTACATTCATGCCCAAGTCATTATACGATAAAGAATCAATTGCTCAGAGCAGGACAGATTCTCAGTATTTACTCTATAGAAGAACACAATTTTCTGTCAAATGTACTTTGACAAGAAACAAGAAACAAATTTCTTGTTTCATTTTTTAAAAACATAATTTAATATTTCCTACATTAGTTAGTAATGGATTAAAATGAAAGTAGTATGATGTTAAACTTCTTCCTTAAAGCTTCATCTTAGTTTGAGCAAGACGCAAATTTCCCCTTTCCAGGAAGGGTACCAGGTTGTTTGAAATGGTTGTGAGTGTAATTGGATTTTTGAGGAGTGAATTTTTAGGGAGAATGATCACACTTAGAGTTAAAATATCCCCATGCAAGTAACTAGCTGTTGATATCTAATTTTTACCAAATAATTTTACTTTTCATGTGAAGGAGTGAAATGAATATTAACACCTAAGCCATGAAAATGAGCCTCTAACATACTTCTGAGTTGAGAGTAATTGAGTTAGTATTCAGGGGTCTGCATGCTACGAGGACCATGAGGGGAACTGGAGCACACATGAACCAAACGTAGGCAGTGACCTGCTCTTTCACAGCCATGGTGTTGTAAGGGCCTTAGCCAGAGCGACCCCATCTCGGTAGAACAGCCATTTTGTTGTTTATGCAGTGAACTTAAATTGACCTTGCCCCCCAGAGGAACATAATTAGAAACAATCTGGGAAACCAGTAAAATATGGCTGACAAGTCTCTGATAAAAGAGCCCAGATATAAGGACAGGTCAGGTCAGGCTGAGATAACAGAGCCCAGATGCAAGGACGAGTCGGGCCAGGTGGAGGCGTCCAACAGTAAAGCGCACATACTATCTCCCTAACCACCAAAGAATATAAACCCTGTCTTTGGGGCGCCAATACTCACCAAAGTGATAGGCTAGTTCAAACAGCTACTATAGGGTAAATTGTAATTCAATTGGCCACCGTGTGTGACCTAGCATGACTATGCAACTTTCTCTGTGTGTTACAATCTCATTGGCCAGGCTCAATCACATGGCCTTTGCTCTATAAAAGCAAAGTGGGGGGGGGGGTCGCTCCCTCCATAGGAGACGCCCCTGGCGGTCGGTTTGATTCTCCGTTCTGGTGTGAAATCAAGCTTTGCTTGACCTTCACTTTATATCAGTCTAGATCCTTTGATCACGGACCCCATCAGTGTTTGCAATGCAAAGGAGTTGATTTTAGCTTCCCTTTGACACATTGCATCCCTCGAAGGATCCATATCACGCAGTGTTTGTTTTTCAAAAGAAACCCCAGAAAACAACAAAACCAAACCAAACCAACCCACAGATTCTTGACAAATAACAGATAATCTTGGGCTGCAGGGTTATTTCTAGACTTGGTCTAGAATGTCAACAGTTTCCCACTCATTGGGGACCGTCCAGATTGAGTGTTCCTGGAGAACTGTGATTTTGCCTTGAGGATTATGCTGAGCTTTTCACTAAGTGGGTTTTCCTAAATGTTAGTAAACACTTCTCTTTTTACATTTGGAAATTTGGAAACTTTCAAGGTTGCAGCTTTTTCTACTACCAGTCACTCACATTATGCTTTCAGATTTCCAAAGCACGTGTAGAATTTACTAGCTTTCTAAGTAGTAATGGCCTATATGTTTCACATTTTCTATTTTCTTATACATCCTCATATACATGATCACAGGAAGAATAATTGCAATTTTTATGGATGAGAGAACAGAGGTAAAGTCATGGGCCAATTACTTGGGTGGTCTTAAAGTGACTCGGTGGGGTAAACTTTCAAATCAGGTTCTCCAACAACATCCTACCTTTTAAGCTACTAGTCATTAAGATTAAAGTGTATTACATAAACTGAGCCTGTCGAAAACAGAAAGGCCAGGCAACGGATAGCCATTTTGTGCTTCATTGCTGGTTTCAGATAGCTCAGGCTTTTAAATTTCTGGCAATTAACTGGTTATTGGAAGTCACACACAACACGTCCTATACTTTATCAGAACTGCCACTATTTCACAACCTCAACTCATTTGTTTCCCCACGTAACAAGGTGGATTAAGCCCTTGACAGGTTCTTCCCTCCTGGGTTGGGAGAGGTCCCCAGCTTTATTCCCGGAGTAGCTGACTCTTCACCAGCAAACTCACGCCCCTCCCATTCCCTGAGATTTTCACTTCCTGGTCAGGTTTCCTCTTGAGGAGTCAGCCAGACCCTTACAAGGGTAGGGCATCCTGTTTCACCTCTGATATTAATTACTTACCCTGAAACTCTCTTAAGTCTGGTATCCATTGGAATTTGTAGGAGAAATCTGCACTTGTGTGCCGGAAGGAAGTATTGCAGAAGTAGCTTAATGCACAAGGGTAAACAGGTTTGTGTCTAGCCGCAGAGCCTTTAATATGCTAATATAAGCGATGAATATCATAGACAGAATTTCTAAGACGTGTTTGACCCAGAGCACTTTTTTATATAAAGCCTCTCAAGAAATTAGAGATCTAGATTTGAATCTTACATCGTTTTATTTATTAGTGTCCTTAATTTTTTGTTTCTCTTTCATATTTATAAAGGTGAATTTGCCTACTTCCTAAGAATATAGAAATTAGATGCTGCATGTGAAGAGTGTAGAAAAGGGACTTGATAAGGATTGGTTTGCCTTTTCAGTGTAATGATAATGGCATAATGGTTTGTGATTTTAAAAAATTTTTATTTTATTTTTTTTTCTCACCATAGGCTACCCCCTCTCCAGTGTCCATCACCCGCCACCCCATCTCTCCCACCCGCCTCCCCTCCAGTAACCCTCAGTTTGTTCCGGTAGCTCAGAGATTTTTAAAACATCACTTTTAAGGTGGCTTTAGTGGCTCCAAAGTTTTTTTTTTTTTTAATCATTTTCCCAAATGCCCACAGGAGGAAAAGTTAAGAGAAATGTCATAATTTCACTATATATAGAAACCATCCATATTTTTAAAAGGCAACACATGAGTTTATGTTTTAGGAAGGTCACGTCCTGGAAAATAGTTGTTGCTAAATGCTTGGTGTTTTCCCTACCTTAGTCATGGAGGTGGTGGCTGGATCAGATTAATTCTCTATTAGTGGTAAGGTTTGCCTTTACTTAAGGATGACTGTCGGTCAATACATACAGGAAAAACCACTTGACAACTAACTTCAGACTTGCATTTATCAGAGAAACACAAAACCTTGAAATGGCATTTTTTTAACTTGAAAAAATTTTTCCCATCTAAATTCTAGCTGTTATTTGGAATGGAAGTTAATGGTAAGTAAGTTTAAGATAAGACATAAAGTAGAACGAGTAGAAAACTTCACACCCCCAAAAAGAGTGTACCTACTTACCATTAACTTGAACTGAAGACACATTTATGGGTACGGCTCTTGTGTTCCTTATCTTCTGATTTAAGATGCTAAGGATTTTCTCCTTTATTAAGGCCCTTTGCTCAGTAGAGGGGAACTGAAACACCATAACGATGTCTACTTTCACACCATCTTCCTCTGGACTGCAACGTACAAGAGAAAGATGTTTATTCAAGGAATACACTGGGTCTTACACTCTTTCCTGGATTTAACACTCCTGGATTATGCCTTAATTGCTAAAAGTGTTGAGAACTAATCTTCTTACATTGACATTCATCTCTATGTCACTGACTCAAGATCATTAAAATGTCCCCTCTTCAAGTTTCCATCATATTTTGAGTAAAATTTCCCCATTAATTTGAAGGCTTGTTATAGTAGTTGGGTAAGATTCAGATCTCAAAAAAATTTCATCCAAATTGTAAAGTCTAAGGATCAGAAGAAACTTTAGTGGTCTCTTTGGCCAGCTGATACCTACATCACCTCTAAGCACCCACAGCCCTCTAACCCCCTGGGCAGTAATTAAAATGATGGGAAATTTACTTCCTTCCAAAGGTTGTTTCTCTTTGATCAGCTCTAATTTTAAGAGAATTCTTAATTTTGAGTTGAAATGTGTCTCTTTATATCTTCCACTACATTAGGATTAGGTCTACCAGTTGGGACATATATAAAACATCAAGTTCCTTTCCCACATAAAATATATGAAGACAGTGACATTCCTGGTTCCCGAGTCTTCTCCAGATTAAACATGTGCAGTTCTTTGAACTTTTTTTATATAAACAAGTTCAAGTCTCTCTACCTGTAGTATTCAGTTTTTCCTTTTTAAATTGGGAAAACCAAACAATTAAAGACCTTTAAAAATTAAGTCTATGTACTGATCTGCTTTGTCTCTTATTTTTACACTTCAAAAGACTCAAGCTCTGAAAAGCACTACAGGCCTAATTCTCCTGAATCCTTTAACTAAAAACAGGAAATCGTATTGATTCTGAGGCACTTTTATATACTGTTGTCCATTTAGGCTCCAGAATGTGAAGATACAAATAATCAGAATTTTATGACATACTGGCAAATGTAAGACCAAGTTAATTTTCCCTCTTTAGACAGAAGGAAAACATTTTTTATGAGGTAGAATTTCTCTAGGTCCACAGAGAAACTTATAAGTTATAATGACTATAAATTTCAGAGTTCACAAGACTATCATAATGTTTCTAGAATGTGATGGTAAATCAGAATTTGAAAAGAAACGATACGAAATCTAGAGAATTTCAGCAAATATGTGCTTTTTATCTCCTAAACATTGTAGAAATTATCTAATTTATAATATAAATTATAAATTATATTAATTTATATTATAAATTAGATAATTAGATAAATTAGATAAATTAGATTCTGGAGGTCACTAGTTATTTAGTGAAGGTGTAAGGAATAAGTCGTCTAATAAGACATTAATCTGTAGTCAGAAAAAATATTATTTCCTTTATATAAATCTGTCTGAATATATTCATTTTTTAAGAGGATGAGTCTTATAGGCTCATAGGTTTGCACCTATTATGTATTTATGTTCTGCTACATGCTTTCCAAATAACACAGTTGAAACCTCTGAGTAATTTCTGCAACTGATATGAACCTTCTCCTTTTACCATAACAAACAGAAAATCTGTTAAAACAGGAACATTTTTTGTTTGGGTATGGCTCCTGGGACTTCATTACAGGTAAAACCTATAATTCCATTCTGCAGTCAAACTTTGCCTTCTTATTTTTAAACTGATATATCTCTCTCAAGACAACTTGGTAGGTTTTCCCAAGGGCACAGGTTCTGGTAGTTCTGGGCCTTACAATCAGTTGATGGGGTTTGAATCTTTTTTTCTGTCACTTGGGGAATTTTGAATGTATCACTCAACTTCCCTGCATCTTAGTTTTTGCATTTAGAAAATGGTGGTCAGCCCTGAATCTCCAGACTGTATAGAGATACCATTCATGAGAAACCTTAGGCAAGAGCCAACCTCACAGAGACAACAACATATGAGTGTTCCCATCTCCTTTGCCCTATGTCCCTCCAGGCTGGGAGTCCACCTTTGCCCAAACATACATACGTCAGTCTGACTACTTGGTTCTTGATATAATGCTTGTTCAAGGCTGAATCTATAAATATCTCATCCACCTGTTATTAGAACAAGAGAGAAACTCTGTGTTAATAAGATATTTTATAATAAAAATATCCTTCTGATTAAAGGCTAAAAAAAATAGAAAAGAATTTTAACATGAGTAATATTCTTTTAAACCAGTGGTTCTCAACTTTCATAGTGAAACAATAACTGGCAGGTGTTTTTTTTTTTTTTTTAAATTATAGACACTGGAGCCCCTCGGAGTTTGGTTATAATTGATTAGGAAGGAACCTAGGCATTCATATTTTTAAAAACCTCCCCAGGTGATTCTAATATGCTGACATAGTTAATTTAAGAATCTTCCTAAAATTCTATAGAAGGTGAAGCCAAAAGACCCAGAGCCAAAATGTGGCATGGAGGGAGGCTTTGAGAGAACCTTGGCTGAGTACTGGGTTTGAAGCCTATCCTGCTGCTCATGAACTGGGCAACGTTGGAAGTTACTGAACTAATCTGAGCCTCAGTTTCCCAACCTGTAAAAAATAGATAGTGATAATGCTGCTCATAGGGTATAACGATTAAACACACATAAGATGTTGGGTATATTTTGGTAGTGATCTGCAGGTGGTTCCCAACCCCCCATCCTGGCATCGCAGGTCTCAGATTTCTCTGCAGGTCTTTGGCTCCTAAGTACAGAGAACAGGAGTTAGGCATTTGGGAGAGAGCCAACGATTTTTAAATTGTTGTTGGCTGTGGGCTCTAGTGAAAATCAGGGAGGAAGAAAGAGTAAGACAGCGTTGTAGATTTAGATGAAAGCTGTATTACTCAGTTTATATCACCATGGAAGGAGAAAATAAGCTACTACTTTTGGTTCATTCGCACCGAATTTTAATTGCCTGATCCAGCATCATGTGGCTGTGACTTATCACGCCTGGGGTTTGACTTGCAGTAACTCCTAGTGACCACTTGGTGGCAACAGTGTCCTCTAAATTAAACGAGCGTTGCATTTCACATTTGATGAACCAAATGTGCAAAACCCACGTCCTAAATCTTTAAGGAAGGGGCAAGAAAACCAACTTATTTTGAAAAATGCAAAAACATAAAAATAAATGGAAGGCTATGTTAGAGATCAAGGAACAAGTCATGGCTTCCTTAGCACTACCCGGCATTCACAAGTACTTAATTGGGACACAAAATATTCCTGGACTCCTTTAACCCTTACCATAACTGGTATGGGATAAAAATGATCTTGGGAGATGAACTGTGAGAGACTGTAGAATCTGAGAAACAAACTGAGGGTTTTGGAAGGGAGGGGTCGTGAGCCTGCTGGTGGGTATTAAGGAGGGCGCGTACTGCATGGAGCACTGGGTGTGGTGCATAAGCAGTGAATCTTGGAACACTGAAAAAATAAAGTTAAAAAAATGATCTCGATTTGTATTTTATTTGACACTTGGAGACATTATATAAGAATACCCTGGCATTGTGGGGATCATACACTGGAACTTATATTTAGATTTTCTGTTTGCCGGCCATCTCTTCTCATTAAATGCCAGCCTCCTTGATCAATGTGATGTACATTTTACTTCAAGTTCTTTCACAGAACCAAAACGATACATTATAAAATAAACATCAGGTTGACTTAAACTATAGAACTTGTCAAGATATAATTGGTTGTATATTTGTAAACCTGAAGATCAAAGGCAGTATTTAGAAAATTGAAAAACTGCTAGTATCCAAAATATATTCTTATTTGTATTTATGTAAGAAGAGTTTAAATGGACAGAGAAGGTGTGGGGTTTATAAGCTAAAAATGAAACTGTTTTGGGAGGTGTGTTTTTGGAGGAGTGACATTGATGTAACGATTTCTCTTTTCATTGCATACAGCTATTATTATTACTCAGTATCTGGGGAAAACCCAAAAGGAAAGAAAAGGAAAAAGAAAAAAAGAAATAAAAACCAAACCCAGGCCAACTCTACAGGAAAATAGTGCCAAATATTAAATGGAAGAAAAGTAAATAGCAGCTGAGTATTTATAGACGTTTGTAATTATCTGAATTTCCACCCTCAGATGTTCCCTTGGCTGTTTATAACTTGTTGGTGAAGGTATTAGGTTAAGTTTTGGACTTTAGATGACATCATTCTCAAGTCCCGTGGCTGCTGCGATACCTACACCGAGCATTAGTCCTGTTGTTGGTTCAGTTGTTTGGGAAGAGAGAAGCTGAGGAACAGCGTAAGGGGAAATCTAGGCATAAGTGACCTCACTAATCATAGAAATAAGGTTTTCTTCCTTCTAATACAAATTCCAGGACCCTGCCCCTCCCTATAAAGTCTCTTTTATTAGCCTGGGGTGAGGCCCAAGATCTTCAGGTGATTCTCGGGTGGTCCGAGGAAAGCGTGGAGAAATATGCTGCCGCACAGGGACTGGCTTAAAGGGTTTCTGCAATCAAGGAATTTCCAGCAGGGGTGAATCGGAGAAAACAGGAACCTAAACTCTATTGCTGAATGGATTTTATGTGTGGACTAGCTTTCTAGAGACCGTAAGATAATGAATCATTAATCACGATTAATCTTTCCTAGAAGATGAAGGCTTAGGTCATAAGAAATACTCGACTGATAGTTTGGCATTCTATATTTGTAAGAGTTAAGAACACTTTAAAAAAACAAACAAACTGGTGTGCCAGTTTGTTTTAAAGTGTATTATTTACACAAGCTAATAGAGATACTGATTTATAAATCCAGCCCACCTCCCATTCTGGGGCATTTGCAGAGTTTGCTTGTTGTAATTAGTCACTTAACTTTAAACACAGACCCCACCTCTTTCAGGGTAGTTCCTCCTTAGGTCTGATGATTTTGAAATGTGG
This sequence comes from Mustela nivalis, assembly GCF_964662115.1. Classification (NCBI taxonomy): domain Eukaryota; kingdom Metazoa; phylum Chordata; class Mammalia; order Carnivora; family Mustelidae; genus Mustela; species Mustela nivalis. The sequence goes on along the minus strand of NC_139023.1, from coordinate 12,594,105 downwards.
AAGTTGCGCTGAGATTAAGTTCTAAAAGGGCAATTGAAGGTTAGTTGAGTGTTTAATAAAAGAGTTAGGGAGAGGCTGTTAACTCCAACCAACAGACACGCCCATGCAATGAGCGCTCATTCCTGAGCAAGTTTGTTTACACATGGCCCACGCCTTTCACTGTCAGAAGCTTCCCAACTTGGCTTTTCTCTCAGCAATCTCTGTATTTACATAGGAGGTGTTTCAGGTAGATATGCCACCAAGAGATCAGCTAATGATATAAAAACAGTTTCTTCCAATGTCACACCAGATGAGCCCCCAGAATCAAAGGACCCACAAACATGCCATGAAGAAACTTCAGATTCTGTTGCTTTCTCCCAATTATAATAAGAGTAGCACATAAAGAACAGTGTGAGAGATACTTTAAAAAAAAAAAAAGACACGTTTAGTTTTAAATAAGACTTAATTGAAATTGCCTTGCTACAAGGGCTGAACGCAGGTAAAAGCAGGAAATAAAGCACAAGTCATTTTTGCCTCGGGTCACAGCGTCAGATATTGAAGGTCGTCCCCTTCTGTTGACCATCTTCTATCCCGTCTTCAACAGACCTGGACCTGTCAGGCTTGACCCTTATTCCCTGTTTACTTGTCCTTTTTAGACTATTCCTTGAATCTGGAGTACTCTCCCCCATTCTGCTGGTGCTCCTTTTTTGAATCAGAACTCTCCTTCAAGGTCTATTTCAGATAATACCTTGAACCTCAGAGTAATCTTTCCTCTTTCTGCCTTAATCTTTCTTATCACTCTTATACCTTCTACTCCCTCCTTAATAAAGTTATTTATGTAATTTTTAAAATCTCCTTTACTATACTACACACCCTTTAGGGATATGCTGTAGAGCATGAAAAAATAAAGCATCTTTTTTTGGATGAATGAATGAAAGAAAGTGAGAATTTATCAGAAAGCCCTGCATTTACCAGGAAAGTTGCAAGAGTTTTTTTTTTTTTTTTTTTTTTTAAATCTATTTATTTGACAGAGAGAGATCACAAGTAAGCAGAGAGTCAAGCAGAGAGAGAGAGAGGGAAGCAAGCTCCCTGCTGAACAGAAAGCCTGATGTGGGGCTCTATCCCAGGACCCTGAGATCATCACCTGAACTGAAGGCAGTGGTTTAACCCACTGAGCCACCCAGGCAAGAGTTGCAAGAGTTTTTAATGAGCTTTTCATCAGATTCAGACCAATGCTTCTGAAGAAAAAAGCAAATTGACTATGATTTACTGATGGCAATCCTTTCTCCTGTTGGACCATTTCAGGTAATGTGATTGTTTATGGAGAGGTCCTCCATGTTAGTAAGAGTACAGTAGTCATAATGGTGGGAATAGTCTTCATAGTTGTGCATCACCTGTGCACCAAGCACTAACCCCATTGTATTTGGGAGCTCATTTGCTTTTCTCCTCAACCCTCTGAGGTGAACACTATTATTGTCTACGTTACATAGATGAGGAAGTGACTTGCCCAGTTGAACTAGCTGACCTTGGGATAAGCACACAGGTGGGTTTTTACTAAAAGCTCCTACCCACAATGTGTAGTAGGCAGCAGCTAAGGGGTCAAGAAACTGTTTTAGCCCTCTTGCAAGGCAGTCTGTTTTCTTTGTTCTTTAAAAATGAGAACTATAACCTCGATTGTTCTTATTGTAATTTTTAAAGTTGTTATCTATTTAAAACTCTAGATTTTTGGCAAAACCCAAGAATCAAAAAGTCAGCTATGAATAATTTTTCTAAACCTACGTAGAGTGTGGACACCCTTCACGTAAGTGATAGTATTTATGGAATTCTGAAGTTTGGTGGCCTTCTGGGTATTGAGTCAATTTGTGTCCACAAAAGTCCTTTCAAAAAAAAAAAAAAAAAGCTGTGTCTAGTAGAGATGGAAGTTGGATCCAGTCATGTGGGGGCTGTGGATATGTGGATGAAGTGCCATGGAAGTGTGACATTCTGATTACCCAAAACCAGGAGTAATGATATCAACAAATCGGTTGTGATATTATTGAAGATATATCTTTGGTTGCCCTAGTCCTCCTCAGTGTTTCCTTATAAGATGTTAGAAAGAAAGAGATGGACATCTGTAACTGTTTAATCAGACATAGCAAGTAGCATTATATTGGATAAGCCTTATGCCAAATTGGCTTATATTCCTGAGACTGAGAGGCAAAGTAAATTCAATAAACTAAAGTGTTTGCAATTAAGGGTGATAAAGGATAAATTAGTAACTTTCAGCATAACACAAAGGCTTAGATCTCTGAATTACCGTTTTAGAAGAGGAAAATATATAATTTGTGTCTTTTCAAAGTTATAATAAAGATATTTAAACCAGAATGCCTGAGGCAAAGGAATGTGCTCTCCAGGTGTGTTGTCCTTGAAATCTCCAAATTATTCAGTGAGAAAGGGAGAGAATATGAATCCGTACTCTTAGAATCTTTTATATTTCCTGAATGATGAACAATAATCTAAATAGATTATCCAGTAAAGATTGTGCTATAATCTAACTTCATCAGGAAGTTTAGAGATGGTTCATATTGCTTCCTTTCTCAAAAAAAAACCAACTTCTCTCAGAAAACACCCATCCACATTTTTCTCCTAATCATGGTTTGTTTATGCTAAACATATACAGGCAGATATTTTCATCAGCCTCCTTCCTCTATTATAGTTGTTTGTTTCTGTTGTCTTCCTCCTCAAAAACTGATACAGACAAGAGACCATAAGCAAAAACTGGTATCAAAAGACAAAGAAAGTCATTATATAATGAAAAAGGAGTCAATTAATCAGAAAGACATAACCATCATAAATATTGTACCTAACATTAGAGTACACAAATAAATCAAGCAAATACAAACAGATATGAAGAGAGAAATAAACTATGCAATAATAGTAGAGGACTTCGCATCCCATTTTTATCATGGATCCATCATCCAGACAGAAAATCAATAAGGAAACATTGGGTTTGACCATACTTTATACCAAGTGGACTAACCAGACATATAGGACATCCCACCTAACAGCCAGAGAATACACATTCTTCTCAAACACACATGGAAAATTCTTTAGGATTTATATGCTCTATAATGATAGATCATTGTAAGTCACAAAACAAGTCTTAGCAAATACTTAAGACTGAAATCATACTGTTTTTGACGATGTTTTGACTACTATGTTTTGACTAGCATGAAACTAGAAGTTAATAACTGGAGGAAAGCTAGAAAATTCACAAATATGTGGAAATTAAGCAACACACTTCTGAACAACCAATGGATCAGAGGAGAAACCAAAAGGAAAAAAAAAATCTTGAAACAAATGAAAATGGAAGCACATATCAAAACTATGGGATGTTGCAAAAGCAGTTCTAAAGTGGAATTTCACAGTGATAAATGTCTACATTAAGAAAAAAGAAAGATCTTAAATAAACAACCTAATTCACACCTCAAGGAATTAGAAAAGAAGAAAAACTATTGTGCACCTGAAACTAATATAACACTATGTTAACTATACTGAAATTAAAAATTTAAAAAAGAAGTAGAAGAAATAAAGTCCAGAGTTAGCAGAAGGAAGGAAATAACAAAGATCAGAGCAAAATTAAATGAAATAGAGACTAAAAGATAACAGAAAGGATCAACCAAACTTAGACTTGGGTTTTTTTGACAAATCTTTGGCTAAACTAAGAAAAAAAGAAGACTCAAAATCAGAAAATGAAAGAAGAAATATTACAATGGATACTACAGAAATGCAAAAGATCATAAAAGACTACTGTGAACAATTATATATTAACAAATTGGATAACCTAGAATAAATGGACAAACTCTCGGAAACATACAACCTACCAAGATTAAATCATGAAGAAATAGAAAATCTGAACAGATCAATAAGGAGCAAAGAGGTTGAATCTGTAATCAAAATCTCCCAGTATAGAAAAACTGATGGTTTCACTAGTGAATTCTACCAAACATTTAAAGAAAAATTAACACTGATTCTTCTCAAACTTTTCAAAAAAAAAAATGAAGAGGAAGGAACACTCCCAAATTCATTTTACAAGGCAAGCATTAACCTAATACCAAAGCCAGATAAAGACACTACAGGCTAAAATTCCTGATGAATAGAGATACAAAAATTCTCAACAAAATTAATAAATCAAATTCAACAATATATTGAAAGGATCATACATTATGATCAAGCAATATTAATTCCTGAGGTACAAGGATGCTTCAACATACACAAATCAATAAAATGTGATACACAGATTAATAGAATGAAAGATAAAAATCATATAATTATCTCAACAGATGCAGAAAGATCACTTAACAAATACAGCATCCCAGGGATGCCTGGGTGGCTCAGTTGGTTAAGCAGCTGTCTTTGGCTCAGGTCATGATCCCAGCGTCCTGGGATCGAGTCCCACATCGGGCTCCTTGCTCCTCAGGGAGCCTCCTTCTCCCTCTGACTCTGCCTTCCACTCTGTCTGCCTGTGCTCGCTCTCACTCTCTCTCTCTTACAAATAAATAAATAAAATCTTAAAAAAAAAACAAATACAGCATCCTTTCACGATAAAAATTCTCAACAAATTATATATAGAAAGAATATACTTCAACATAATAAAGGCCATCTATGGCAAGCCCACAGCTTATATAATATTTCACAGGGAAAGGTTGAAATCTTCCTAAGATCAGGAACAAGACACCTAGGGTGCCCACTTTCACCATCTATTCAACATGGTACTGGAGTTCTAGCCAGAGCAATCAAGCAAGAAAAAGAAATAAAAGCCATCCAAATCAGAAGGGGATACATTGTTTTTATTTGCAGATATATTACTTTATATAGAGAAAATCCTAAAGATTCCACCAAAAATCTGTTGACTAATCCTTGAATTCAGGAAAGGTGCAAGATACAAAATCAGTATACAGAAGATGCCTACCTTTGTATACATTAGCAATGAAATAGCTGAAAAAGAAATAAAATACAATCATATCAAAAATAATGAAATACTTAAGATAAGTTTAATCAAGGAAGTGAAAGATCTATGCACTCAAAACTATGACATTTTGATGAAGGAAATCAAAGAAGACAAAAATAAATGAAAGATATCCTGTGTTCAGGATTAGAAGAATTAATATTGTTAAAATGTAAATACTGTCCAAAGCATCTATAGATAAATGCAATCTCTATCAAAATTCTAGTGGCATAAATAGAAAAAATAGAAATAGAAAAAAAGTCCTAAAAGTTATATGGAACGACAGAAGATCATGCATAGCTAAACAGTCTTGAGAAAGAAGAACGAAGCCAGAAACATCACACTTCATGATTCCAAACTCTAATACAAAGCTATAGTAATCAAAACAGCAGGGTGCTGACATAAAAACAGACACATAGACCAATGGAAAAGAATCAAGAGCCCAGAAATAAACCCTCACATTTATGATCAGCTAATATTTAGCAAGGCACCCAGGAGTACTCACTGGGGAAAGGATAATCTGTTCAATAGACAGTGTTGGAAGGCTAATAACATGCAGAAGAATGAAATAGGGCCCTTATGTACCATCTCAAAAATAATTTGAAATGGATTAAAGACTTAAGCATAAAACCTGAAACCATAAAATTTCTAGAAGAAAACATAAGGAAAAAGCTTCTTGACATCAGTTGTGGCAACAATTACTTGAATATGATATCAAAAGCATAAGCAACAAAAGCAAAAATTAGTACGTGGATCTTTATCAAACTGAAAAGCTCCTATACACCAAAGGAAGTCACCAACAAAATGAAAAGGAAACCTCTGGAATGGGAGAAAATATTTGCAAATCATATATCTGATAAAGGGTTAATATCCAAAATATATAAAGAACTTATACAACTCAACAGAAAAAAAAAAGTCTGATTAAAAAATGGGTATAAGAGCTTAATAGATATTTCTTCACAGAAGACATACCAAATGGTCAACAGGTACTTGAATAGGGGTTCAGTATCACACTAATCATCAGGGAAGTGAAAATCAAAACTCACTGAGATATCATCTTACACCTTTTAGAATGGCTATCATCAAAAAGACAAGAGATGACAAGTGTTGGAGAGAATGCCATCCCTTGTGCACTCTTGAAGAATGTAAACTGGTGCAGCCACTATGGAAAATAGTAGGAAGTGTCTACTACTTTATGATATAGCAATTCTGCTTCTGGGTATGTATACAAACGTGTGTGTGTTGTGTGTGCATGAGTGTGTACACAGAAATATTATTCAGGCACAAGCAAGAAGGAAATCCTGTTATTTGGGAAAATACAGATAGAACTTGAGGGCATTATGCTAAGTGAAATAAATCAGACAAAGACAAATACTGTCTAATACCACTTAGATGTGAAATCTAAAAAGCTGAATTCACAGAAGCAGAGTAGACTGGTGGTTACCATGGCTTGGAGTGGGGGTGGGGTCATGGGAGAAGCAGGGTGATGTTGATGGAAGGGTACGAACTTCCAGTTATAAGATGAACAAGTTTTAGGGATCTAATGTACAACATGGGGATTATAGCTAATAATACTGTGCTATATACTTGAATGTTGCTAAGGAAATAAGACATGAAATGTCATCCCAAAAAAGAAAGGGTAATTATGTGAGATGATGGAGGTGTTACAGTGATAATTATTTTGCAGTATATCAAATCAACATGTTTTGTATTGTAAACTGACACAATGTTACATGTAAATTGTATCTCAGTAAAGCTGAACACAAAGCTGATACCAGGAAGTGAGGAAACTATGGAGGAGGGCATATATAACAAATAAACCCGGTGTGTTGTTTAGCTAAGAGTTAACTATCACAACATATGTCCTTATAACTAACAAAACTTAAATAAAAAAATAGGAAAATAATAAATTTAAATATTAAATGGGAGAAAAATTGATGTAGAATTGAGCTTCCTATCTTAGCTGAGTACCTTCCTAACAAGTAGAACAATTTAATGGAAAGAGCACATGTTCCGATTTCTTCCATGGCTTTGCATCTCCCCTGTGGTATTTACTGGCTGTGGACCTCAACTTCAGAGGCTTAGTTCTCTTATCTGTCAAGTGTGATAATAATGTCTCCTTTGCAGTGTTATATTGCAGATTAGACATGAAATAGGCAATTATCTTTTTCTTCCAGGATTCAAATTAAACACATTGAAGTTGGAGGTGCAGTAATACACATCTTCCTTTTGATATGCCTAATCTTTAATTACAAAATAAATGTAAGTCTGTGTTCTCATGTAAGTTCTCAGCCATACTCTACATTCAATCTTTCTAACCTCTGAACATGGAGTTTCTTGATGATGTCTGCTTAGAATTTTCTCAAATCTTCCAAATCCAGTTTCTTCTTTCTAGGCATAGGGCCATAGTCCGACACCAAGTATGGAGCATTTCTTGCCTTATGCATCCAGACTTAAAGACTAATACCTTTGTTAAGTTTAAGTTTACCTTGACTCAGTTCCCTTTTCTTAGGAGCATTTCCTGCCTCAATGTTGATCAGAGCCAAATTTCTCACTTTTGTCATCTAATTCTTTTAGACAGTAAATTTCTAATTAGTTTATCTCCTTGTAACTCTGTTTCCAAGTTCCTTGTTTCTATAGTTACAGACTGTATAGACACATAGTATCAAGTATATTTTGAGAATCACTTTAGGCCTTTTTTGGGTGTCCCTGGGTGCTCCTTGGACATAGGAACAGTGTTTTTTAGGGGGAGACAACCTTAAGAAAATTCTCAACTGTCGCCATTGTTAATGCAGATGATGGTCACTGGCCCATGTAGATAGTGTAATTGAAAGATACTAATGTACTATGGATAATTACTTGATCTCTGGAATTTTGTAGGATTGTAGATGGGAAGTAAAATCACACAGGTGATTCTTAGGGATGATGTAAGTTTATTAAGAACATGTAATCTCAAATTTTAACTATTATCATTTACTAGCTGTATGATCTTGAATAATTTAACTTTTCTATACCTTAATTTTCTCATCTATAAAATTGTGATAATAATTGTACTTACCTCATAAAGTTGTTTTTGAGAATCAACTAAAATAATACAAATTGGGTGCTTAATGTAGTGTTTGGCACTCAGTACATGTTAGTGATTTTTATGGTGTTACAAGCTTATAGCTTTCACATTTGTAATGGCCCTATAGTTTAAAAATATTTCCTCATATTGCTAAAATATATTTCTTCAAATAAAGTGCCTCAGCCAGTGACTCTACCCAAACTTTTAATAATTAAAGAAAGTGACCTACCCATTTGGGAGTGTCATGAATTTTTGGTGTCTGGTTACTGGAGTTCTTTTAGCAGTATATGAGCATGAGCTCATTTTACTTTTGTACCTCTATTTACATTCAAATCAGTAAATCCCCAATTATGAGGAAGAACAGGACCTGCAACTTGTCTTTCTTGGCTGTCTAGTTAGCACCCATATAGGACAGAAGAAAAATCTGGTTTTATTCATTGGGATTTAACAACAATAAACAGGAGTGGCTCAGGATAAAGCATGAACCCTTTGTGTAATTCTTCTAAAGGTGACTCGGTGGTGAGTGAAGGAAAAATGGTCTCATTTAACAATTTTAAATTGTCTCATTTAAACAGAGCTAAATAATACCACATTTTTCTTGACCACAGAAACCTAGCTGAATTTCTTTTCTTTGAAGCTATTCTGACCTTACAGTCCTCAACATACAATTTGGTTTTTAATTATGTCAGGCTGTTCAGTTTCATGTGTGTGATTCTCATTTCTCCAAAGAGATTGGAAGAAATTTGAGGAGATAGATCATGTTTCCTTTTCTGCAAGACTCAAGTGCAAAGAAATGTAAAGAGCTGAACAATCATACCACATATTGGGAAGAAAGATTGTTTAGTTAAATTGGGAAAACTGGCTCACTTATATGCAGAATAAAACCTGAGACCCTACCTAACATTACATACATGGTGGACTTTAGATCCATTGAAGACCTAATATAAAAAGTAAAACTATAAACTTTTTTTTTTTTAAAGATTTTATTTGTTTATTTGACAGACAGAGATCACAAATAGGCAGAGAGGCAGGCAGAGAGAGAGAGAGGAGGAAGCAGGCCTCTGGCTGAGCAGAGAACCCGATGCGGGGCTCGATCCCACAACCTGGGATCATGACCTGAGCCGAAGGCAGAGGCCTTAACCCACTGAGCCGCCCAGGCGCCCCAAAACTATAAGCTTAATAGAAGAAAATATGGTAAAATACTTTTATGACTTAGAGGAAATTTCTTCTATAAAAAAATTTATAAAAAACATGAACATAAGACAAAGAAAATTGATGAAGATGATTACTTCAAAATTATGGATTTCTATTTCATGAAGAACAGCATAGTCCAAATTAATAGAAAACAGAATGGATAACTGTAATTTCTACAACCAACAAACTGTTCATATCTGGAAAATAACCCTAATAAAACAAAATAACTCCAATAGTGAAACAGGTAAAGGATAGATACCAACGGTTTATAAAAATGAAAAGTTTGCTAATAAGTATGTTTGATAGTGCACAAACTCATTAGTAATTAGAAAAATTAAATTAAATCCAAATAAGATATAACTTATTGCTTATTAGGCTGGCAGAAATCAGCAAGCCAAGTAATACCAAGTGTGGGCAAAGATATGGGGACCTGCACTGCTGACGGAATGTACACTGGTTCAGACATTCTGAAGAGCAATCCAGCTAGTTAGTCAAGATAAGTGGATGCACACCCAATGACCCAGTGACTCTGCCTTCAGAAGAACTTGCAGAGGTCCATAGGGGACAAGTAGGAGGCAGTTTAGTGCAGCATCTCTTGGGATAATGGGCAGGAGGTAAAATATGGCAGATACAGACTGGGAATCATTCTGTGGCAGCCAATAACAATGGATTAGATGTACATTTAACAACATGGATAGAGCTTAAAAAACAGATCTGAGTAAAAAAGTCTGAAACAAAAGGTGATGCCACGGACTGAATATTTGTTGCCTCTCCCTCTGGCCCCCACTCCCTACCCCCCCACCCACCCCGGCCCGGATTCACATGTTGAAATGCTAACCCTCAATGTAATGGTATTAGAGGTGGGGCCTTTGAGAGGTGATTAGGTCATGAAGGGGCTGGTGCTCTTATAACAAGAAACCCAGAAAGCCCTTTATGTCTGTTCTCATCCATGGGAGGATATGTCTAGAAATCTGCAGTCTGCAACCTGAAAGAGGGTCATCTCTTGATGAACCTGACCACACTGGTCCCTGATCTCAGACTTCCAGTCTCCAAAACTTTGAGAAGTAAATTTCTGGTATTTATTAGCCCCCCAGTATCTGGTACTTTGGTATAGTTGTCCAAACTGACTAAGACAACTGAGTTATAACACAAAGATTAAATTAAAAGCACGTGCATACAAAACAACAAAACTCATTTTTACAAGAATGAAAGCAAACAAAAGAATATACATGAAATAAGGAATGGTAGCCTGTAGGGAGAGGTGAATGAGAATGTGTTATGAGAAAAATAATGACGACCCCAGAAGTGCCTTGCCTGCGCTCGTGATGTGATATTACCTAACTTAGCCTTTGCACTTGAGGCTCCTTCATTCCTAGAAATGTGTGCTTTACTGAAACCTTAAAGTCCGTTTTCAAACACACTTTTGCTATTATAAATGCACTTTGCCTTTCTTTATTTCATTTTAAAAGATCTATTGCATTCCTGTCCATTTACTTCAGTAAAGATAGTGTCTTGGTTAGCCTAAAACAACAACAATGTTGGCTGTAAAGCATAAAGAAAACATTTTACACTTTCTTGATTTATTGTAAACAGTTTCCAAGTTCAAAGAATTTGCACATCGAAGACAGATTATTTTTTATTATTGTTTTTACATTGAAGAAGTTATGTGGAGTCACTCAGGGTTAGAGGGCTAAAGGAAGTACCACGGCACGTGCCCAGGTTTCTTTGGTATTCCTCAAGAAATGATTGCAAATGCTGTTTTCTAAGGTACTATAGATATAGAGGAATGGAAGAATATATTTCAGCCTACAAACGTTAATTAATGATTTGGAGGGACAAGACTGTAAGATGGAACCAAAGTGCATGATTTAGTGAGGCTTGAAAATATAGGTTATAAACTCCATGATATTATTGCAAATATGTTGCAATTGAGTGTGCATAGGGATAAATATCAGGTGGTGATAGGAAAATGAAAATTGATTTGAGAAAGAAAGGAACTATTTAGAACTAAAAAGGTTCTATGACTGCTAAAACAAACCAATACATCTGCCATTCCCACTGTTTTGAAATAACTGTACTGCCATGCTTCCTTGTCAAAGAAGTTAAATTAAGCTTAATTTTTTTAACGATTTTATTTATTTATTTGACAGACAGAGATCACGAGTAGGCAGAGCAGCAGGCAGAGAGGCGGGGGGGAAGCAGGCTCCTTGCTGAGCAGAAGGCCTGATGCGGGGCTCGATCTCAGGACCCTGAGATCATGACCAGAGCCGGAGGCAGAGGCTTAACCCACTGAGCCACCCAGGCACCCCAAATTAAGCTTAGTTTTTAAGTGATGGTTCACACACACCATCACCTTATCACACATCATGCAGAGAATTATATTATAACTGAGTTTACTTTTTCCTTTTGGGGGGCAGTCCTATATTTTAGTTTTAACAAAATTATTAGTATTGCATTTGAATATTACATAATAGGTCTGGCTATTTTATCTTTATTAGCATGCTTGTGAGATAAAATTAGTATTTGTGGTTATCTTTCCTTCTCCCATAGATTTTAAAAATATTTTAAATCTTAGAATGTGGTCACATGACATGAAATGTGGTCACATTTCATTCTTAGAATAAAACATGTGGTTTCACAAGTAACCATTTCTATATGGCTACACTTTATAATTTGGGTGATATTATGGGGCAGGGGGGGAAGTCATAGGCTGGGATCGAGTTGGCCTCCATTCTCTCACCTTTAGATGAGAAGACTGAATTAGAGTGGTGTATCAGGCTCACTGTTAGAATGCAGATTCCTTTACTTCCTCATCCCTGACTACCTATCTCATCAGACACTGATTCAGCGAGTCTGGGGTGGGGCTTAGGACTCTTCAAGATGAATTCGATGCAAGTGGTCTGAAAATCATCTTTTGAGAAATATTGAAGGAAATGATTCACAAATCCCTTTCATCTACATTATTTCACAACAGAAAGGATATCATCTGACTTACCAAGTTCTCACTCATCTCCCGTAAGTCCTTAAGTTGGTATGTGTTGTTTTGTCCAGAATTACTATTGACTCGAAGATCTGAAATTTTAAAGGTGGCATGATAATACTCCATTTTCTGTCCTGTGATATAAAAGAAAAGTAGGAAATTATGTGATATGGGCATAGCTTTCAGGATCAAAGGTACAGATACAATGAGGCTAATATAAAGTCTTGAATTTCTGCTGAGATTCTTTAAAAATGTAGTTTCATTAGAATATTAATGAAAATGATGATTAATGTATTATGTTAATAATAGCTGATATTTACTGAGTGTGTATTATCTTGTGAAACATTGTTCTGGGTACTTTACATGTATTAATTCATTTGGTCCTTATTCTAGTTCTCCAAGATTAGGGTCTCCATTTCACAGGTGAAGTAAGTGAGGCACAGAGGTGATAAGTAACTTGCTCCAGGGTCTATAACTAGTAACTAGCCCAAGTTTAAAGCGAGACAGTGTGACTCTAGACTGGAACCATTAATTCCTATACTGTTCCTTGCTGAGGGACAATGAAACGTATACCACCTTATACTCTATAGGAAGTAGATGTAAATGAACATCCTTGTGAATTTTGATTTGTAAAGATACAGTAAGAAAGACGGGAAAGAAAGGGGGAAAATTGTCAGAGGTGGGAGTTAAGAACACTGTGAACTGGGGTGAATCAGTCAGATTTCTGCTTGGCTACTGGGAAAGGTAAGAAAACAGAGAGCAGGGGAGACTTCTGGGAAATCTGGTAACCTTAGGAGTAGGTCCTTGTGTGTGTGTGGTGGGGACAGGAGTGGACAAGAAAGGCTACAAGAGTTAAAAATAGAGAATGGAGCCATCACAGAATGATTCTCTCTCCCTGGGGAACCAAGGAGATAAAATGGGTTTCTCAGCTGTGGAACGGGAAAGGAAGAGGGATCTCAGGATGGTGCTTCTTCTACGTGGACTCTGTAGCGCCTTTTCTGGTCCCCCTGATATTTATCTCCTCAATCCATATTGTTATCAAACCTTATAGTCATAATAAAGGGGCTTTTGTGCAGTCACATGAACTGACCTAAGAATCTTTGGCTGTTGGCATCAACTACAGGTGGGGTTGTCATAGTAGGCCAGAGCTGTGTCCTTTAAAGCTCCTGATAGACTCTTCATCATTCCCCATCAAATCTGAGGCGATGACAATAGATGAGACCATTCAAGGAAGCAACCTGAGCTAGTTGTTTTATCATACACATCTGTATGAGTGAGACTGTGAGATTTGTCAAAAAATGTTAATGGTTTGCAGTCTGTACAGAGAAACATACAATTTAAAAAGAACTCTGAAATGCAGTATTTGTGTGATTATAAATATAACAATTTTATTTATTTATTAGGCCATTAAAAAATACCTGAATATCATTTTAGAAAGAAAAAAAAATCTCTCTAAAAATAAGTAACAACATTCTGTCATATCTAGAGTTTACCAATTATTTTAAAATTCATTATTACTTTGGACATGTGTTTTTCTTTTGCCTTTAAATGTTGGTAGATAGGATGATGAGTAAATGAGCCAATTTTAATAATTATCACAGTTTTTCACTTGATGATTAGAGTTATTACGATTGCTAGTAAATTTTAGTTATTATTTTTGATCTTTTGTGTAGAATCTCAAAAGAATACTAGATCGTGAGCTCTAAGTAGATAGGAAACTTGTTTACTTAATGCTATTTCTTGAGTCTTCCAGAAAAGTACTCATATATAATTAGGTAGTCAGTAATTGTTTCTTAATAAAATTTTTGAATAAATTTAAACAATTCTAAATGTGGGCATTTGCTGGTAAAATTATAAAACTGTTTTGGGATGAAATCACATATACATATATATGAATGAGAAAAATGAAATCAAACTGGATGAAATCCATAATTTTTACCTACCAGAGACTAACACATGAGCCAAAACACCAATGGTCACTGCCACCACTGTCAGTAATAACAAAATGAGAAGGGCAGTCATCCATGGTTTCAAAACTCTGCTTCGAGTGCCAAATCCTGCTGTTCTGTGAAAAAGAAAACTCACCAGTTACTCTTACATGGTAATGGTTACAGGCTTTCCGGTTTTCATTTGGATAAGATCAAGTTGCTTTGGTCTGCCTTTCTCAGCAAGAAGACATTTGTCTTCTGTTTTCATCAAGGTTATCTTGGTGTGAAGGGAGGTGTTAAAAAGATCAGGATCTGAGAATCCATGATTTGCTCCTAGTTTCTATTTCCGGAGGCACTGGCTCTCTGTGGTGGCTGGTCCTGACTTAGCAATGTGGTCCAAAGCTTGAAAAAGGATGTTTTCCCTTCTTCCTCCAACATTTTTTTTTCTCTTTTCTCTGTGTATCCTTTTAGAGTTTACAGAGTGATTTCAAATCTATTATCTTACTTATTTTTTATCTTTTAAGTCTTGGTTATGAAGTATTTCAGGTACATAGAAATTTAGAAGGAATAGTATAGTGGAACACCCCTATATTTATCACATCATTTTATCAGTTGTTAATATTTTTGCCATTTTGCTTCATTCATCTTGTTGCCATATTTTAATATGAAATAAGACATTATGACTTTTCATTACATCACCATTATAAACAGGGTATTTCCAACATAACCATAATACCATAACACTCCTAAAAATTAGCAATATTTCTCTAGTACATCCGACTATCCAGCCCACCTTCAAATTCCCTTTTATCTGCACTATGTTTACTGATGCTTTGTACAAATCAGGACATAATCAAGAATCATGTAGTATATTTGGTCATTACGTCTTTCAAGTCTTTTAAAGAAGAGTCCTTTTTCCTTTGAAAATTTTAATTATGTTGACTTGTTGAAGAAATCAAACCAGTTGTCCTTTAGAACATCCTGCTTTTTACTTGTCTGAATGCTTTCTTATGATATCACTTACCTGGTTCTTCTATCCTTCTCATTTCCTGATAGGGTAAACAGATCTAAAGACTTGATTAGATTTTGGTTAAATTCTTTTGACAAGACTACTTCAAATGTGATGCTATGTATTTTTTACTTTTATCACATCAGAGTTAGAGGAAATCTCCATAATTTAGGAGGAGAAAAATAACTCTTTGCTTTTTTTCCTAGCCTCTTATGATCAACCATAGTGCTGATGATAGTGTGTCAAGTATTTGTTTGCATGTATATTAATCTAAACTTAGCTGTGCACTCCTTGTGGAGCTGGACTATTGTTGTTCATCTTCTTATCATTAAGATTTAATAAGGTTGTCTGATAAAGAATGAGAATTTTATAAAGCAATGGAGGCAGATATTATACCAGCTTTACATATGAAACAACAGAGGCCGAGAGAACAGAAACTTGATTAGAGTCAAGTGGCTTAAAAGGGTTTTGGTCATCTAACTCATTGTGTAGTGCTCCTTCTCTACAACCTGCCATTGTAGTCAACTTCATTTATGCCTTTCAGTAGAATTTAGCTTTGGGGGCAGAGGGTATTTTTCATATTTCATATTTCCTTCACAAGATTTAGTGCAATGTTTTGTACTGAATGTAATTTTAAATAAATATTGGTTGATTTATATATTGATTTTAATACAAGCATATTTTTATGTAAATGCAAGCACAAAAGATACAGTTTGTGGACCTAAACAATTGAGAAGATGGTAGTTTTGGCATAAGTAATGTATTTACCTTATAAACTTAGTGGAACTTGAGAGATCTAAATTCTGTTGAGTATAGAAAATATTGACAATGTGTGCACTGACTGATTAAAAAGAATCTAGACTGTGGAAAGGCAATGTGTCTTCTAATGGACCAAAGCTAAGGTGCTAGAATATAACAACAAACAGAAACTCCATGGGGTATAATATTCCTCAGCCTCTTAAATGGCTTAAAACTTAAATTCAGAAATGAAAGATAACTTAGAGACTACCTGAAAAATTCAACATATTTTCCAGGTGAGAAAACTGAGGCCTAGAGATGATTAAATGACTTCTCTATTATAACCAAAATAGCAGTCATCTCAAACTCATGCCTTCTAACTCCTGGGGCACTTTTTTTTTTTTTTTTTTTTTTTTTTTTTCCAGTGCCAGATGGCTTTTCCATTGAGTGTATGTGAAAATTCTTAAATTAATTTATTATTCATATATTCATCCACTCACTTATTTATTAATTCATTCATCATTTATTTGACCTTTCAGTTTCTCAGAAAATCTTAGTGTATCTTCAAGTCATTCAAAAACAATAAGAAAACCAAAGAAGAAAGGATAGACCTCAAGGAGATTTAAAAACCTTGAAATATATCTTCCCATCACATCAGAGTTCCTCTGAGTAGGACAAATGAAGAAGGTGGATGATAGGGAGCTCATCTCCAATACTGAGATGCACGCAAACTCACACCATTACATACTGTATGGTAGGACTCTCAGCAGAAGAGTGGTTCAATAACCAATAACACATTGCTTCATGTGCTGTGGCAGTCACATCTATAAATCCCATACAAGGTGGGGTGCTCCCAACAAATGGGAGTAAGAATGGGGAATAATAGGTATACAATGCCAAATTACAAAAGCTTCAGGAACCATAGGCTAAAGCTGCCCCTACTTAATCCTATATGAATAAACTTTCAACTCAGTTTCACTTTTATAAATACAAACAAGAAATTCATGAAAGCAAACATGCATCATTGACTTTCCATTCTAGAGAGGTTCTGCTAGTGATTTGCATAATATCACTTCAGATATGAAAAGAAATAGGCTTTGTAATGCCTTGGGAATCTAGCCTGATTGAAAGTAGAGATGCACTACACCATGGTGCTGATGCATTTTTTTCCTGCTTGCACCATAAAGCAAACACTGGTGTATTAATTTTCTATTGCCACAAATTACCGCAAAGTTAGCAGCTTAAAGCAACTAGTTCACAATTCTGTATGTGTCATGTCTGGGTTCTCTGCTCAGGATCTCACAAGATTGAAATCAAGATGTTGGTTGGGGCAGCTGTCTGATCTAATATTTGCGATCATCTTCCAGGCTCACTTAGGTTATAGGCAGAGCTCAGGTCTTTGAAGATTTTATTTATTTATTTGAGAGAGAGAGAGAGAGCGAGAGCATTTGTGAGCAGGGGGATGGATAGAGGGAGAGAGAATCTCAAGCAGCCTCTGTACTGAATGGGGAACCCAGCACAGGGTTTGGTCTCACTGCCCTGAGATCATGACCTGAGCCAAAATCAAGAGTCGGGAGCCCAACCAACTGAGCCACCCAGATGCCCCTGAGTTCAGCTCTTTGAAGCTAAACTGGGGTTCTTGTTCTCTTGCTGGCTGTCACAGACCTTCCTCTTTAACCTCCTTGATTTCACCCACATTCTTTTCATGTGGCCCACTCCATCTCTATAGCCAGCAATAGAGAATCAACCTTCAGCAAATCTCTCACATCTTGAGTCTCTCTCTCTACAGGTAGAACCAGCTAGTTCTTTTCAAAGATGTTACCTGATTAGAGTAGGCCCACCAAGGATAATCTCCCCATTTTAAAGTCCACTGGTTTGAGGCCTCAATTACATCTGCAAAATTCCCTCATCGCAGCACATAGATTACAGTTTGAATAACTGGAAGAAGAAATGTGTACATTGATGGATGGAAATCTTAGAGACCTTTTGAAAAGTTTTTCATAGCTAGAAATATTATGACTTTCATGAAGATGTACAGAAATCTCTATAGCCTTCAGAGAAAGCATGATTTTTATAGGAGGTGGTAGAGAACTTTTCATTAAAATGGAATTTTATGTTGAACATACAATTAGAAGACTAAGGGATATTTTACTCAACTAAGAACTGGGAGCAATACAAAGTGAACTCTTAGATCTTGAAATGGGAAGAATACTAAAAGTAATCCCTAATTGTGGTCTAATTAGTATTCTGCATCCCTTTAAGGAAAGGGCAAGAAGAGATGATACTTATTCAGCATAACACAACCTATAATCTGTGTGAAATCCAATTTATCATATTCATTTGACCTTCATTAAGTTTGGTTATTCAGTGTTTAAAAGGGCATATTCATAGCATGGTATTTTCAAAGATGTTATTAATGAAAACATGGTGGTAATTTGAATAATTTTGTGACTATGCTTTCTGCAGTCTTGCAGACTAAAAAATACACACCTTGAGGAATATATAGAGAGTATTAATTATTCATGATTGCAGATAGGATATTCTTTCTTTTTCAGTAACCAGTCTCTAAGCCAATGACTTATATATGTAAGTCCAAAGATGGCTTGGGTCAGCAAAAGATATAGACCTCTTTCTCCACATGGTTTTTCTTCTTTCTAGAAAGATTTCACTGAAGGCAGCACCTTAGGCTCACTCCTCAGTCAACCACATGCCCTTTATCATTTTTTTTTTTAAAGATTTTATTTATTGATTGTTTCGACAGAGGCAGAGATCACAAGTAGGCAGAGAGGCAGGCAGAGAGAGAGGAGGAAGCAGGCTGGCCACTGAGCAGAGAGCCCGAGGTGGGACTCCATCCCAGGATCCGGGATCATGACTGGAGCCGAAGGCAGAGGCTTTAACCCACTGAGCCACCCAGGCGCCCTGCCCTGTATCATTTTATCTGTAAGCTCTAAATATTTCCATTTTCCAGATTAGTCTTCTGCTTTCTCGTAGATAAATGTTATCATTGTACAAAGGGAAATTCATGTAATTATTATGCAAATGCCAATTTACAGACAGATTATGTTCCTACAAATCTTCATAAAGACAGTTTTTGGAAGTTTGAATATATGATCTAATTTATTTTTTCACTTTTAATTTTATTTTTTTTTGTATTTATTGTGTTCCATTAGTCAACATATAGTACATTATTGGTTTTTGATACTGTTCAATGATTCATTAGTTGCGTATAACACCTAGTACTCATTATCATACATGCCGTCCTTAATACCCATCACCTGGTTACCCCATCCCCCCAACCCCCTCCTTTCTGTAATCATCATTTATTTCCCGGGATCCAGAGTCTCCCATGGTTTACCTCCATTGGTTAGTTTCCCAGGCCACTTACAAGACTACTTTAACTCCTAATACAACTGAACAAAGGTGCTAAGTGCACTAAATTCCTAGAAGCTCTTTGCTGCAGAAAACTTTGCTCGTCTTTTTCTAGCATAGGGCCCATCCCTAGAGGAAAGTTCTAGAAACAAAAGGCCAAATTTTCCTACCAGTGAAAATTGTCATTCCCTTTGAGCCACTGAAGTCAGACATTTGCTACAGAAGAGCAACTTTTCGTGGTGACCTAATATACATTGATATGTGAATATCTGGTTCCTCTGTTTTATTCTATTCTATTTTATTTTTTTATTGTGTTTTATTCGTTTCAAGTGTACAATACAGTGATTCAGCACTTCTGTACATTACTCCGTGCTCACCCTGATAAGCATACTCTTCTTAAACCCCTTCACCTATTTCACTCATCTCCTCACCCACCTCCCTTCTGGTGAGCACCTTTGTTCTCTACAGTTAATAGTCTGTTTCTTGGTTTGTCTCTCTCTCTCTCTCTTTCTTCCCTTTTTTTGTTTTGTTTCTTAAATTCCACATATGAGTGAAATCATATGGTATTCGTCTTTCTCTGACTTATTTTGCTTAGCATTATTCTCTGTAGCTCCATCCATGTCATTGCTAATGGCAAAATTTCTTTATTTTTTATGGCTGAGTAATATCTCATCATATAATAGTATATATGGAACATATATAATAATACATATATATGTTTATACATATAATATATATATATTCCAACATAATAAACCATTTTTTAATTTTTATTTTTTTTAAAGATTTTATTTATTTATTTGACAGAGAGAAATCACAAGTAGATGGAGAGGCAGGCAGAGAGAGAGAGGGAAGCAGGCTCCCTGCCAAGCAGAGAGCCCGATGCGGGACTCGATCCCAGGACCCTGAGATCATGACCTGAGCCGAAGGCAGCGGCTTAACCCACTGAGCCACCCAGGCGCCCCCATAATAAACCATTATACACATACACACACACATACCACCTCTTCTTTAATCCATTCATCTGTTGATGGACACTTGGCTTGTTTCCATAATTTATCTATTATAAATGATGTTGAAATAAAATATGAGGTGCATGTATCCTTTTGAATTTTTATATTTTCTGGGTAAATAACCCATAGTGTAATTATGGATGCTTCTATTTTTAACTTTTTGGATCACAGGCTGCTTCCATTTTTAACTTTTTGAGGAACCTCCAAACTGTCTTCTGCAGTGACTGTTTTGGAATGACCATTTAATACTAAAATGGTAACAAGAGCTGCTATGTAGAAAGTGCTGACTTTGTGGGAGATATTGGCATATTGTCACACTTCATCTTCCACACACTCTTGTCAGTAGAATTATTTATCTTCATTTTTCTAGTAAATAACTTGCTCAATTCACATAGCTAGTATGCAGAACTAAAACCCAATTGGCCTCTGTGATTCAAAGGCCCATTTTTCTCTGCATTATAAAATTTCTTTTTGAGATGGATTTTTATATTTTTCAGAATAGGCTTCCTATAAATTCAAATGAATAATGGGTGGTATTTCAAGTAGCATAAAAGGCAAATGAAGAGTCTTATGAAGTGAAAGTAGAGTTTATTTGATCTACCGGTCACCCATCTTCATTGCAGGTAAGGGTTAAATTTATTTTTGCTTTCACATCCTTTTCCTTTCTACTGGCTTTAGATTCTGATAACTTTAAAAAAGTTAGGATTCCCTTGTTTCCCTTACCCAGAAGCCTCCTATAACAGTAAGCAGAGATTATTTGGAGGTGGGGAAAAAGAAAGAAGGGATTGATGGAATGTTGACCATATTTGGGGTTACCTATAAACTGTGAAGTTTTGATTTAATTTGACACTTTTTTTTATGCTACCACAAATTCCCTGCATGTTTTATTGATTGAGCTATTATGTGTACAGATATCCTTTTACTCTAAAGTGTGTAAGATCTTGAAGATAGTGAAAAAGTCTTCTATAGCATTGGACATTTCTTCAGAAATGTTCCCAGGGAGTGGGAAAAAGGGAGTCTCCCATAGTTAAGTAGGTTTGGAAAAAATGGGTTAAATAAGAGAGGATCCTCCCTTCTAGAAGTCTCAGAATCTGGTTTTAAATGGAGGTAAAGGTGAGAAGAATTTCTATCTTGGATTTGTATGTATTCTATTCTGTTCACTGATACAACTCCAGTGCCTCATACATCAGCTGACTCTTAGTAAATACTTGAATGCTAGTTATCAAATTGGACTGAAATAAAAGATTTTCAAATGTCCTTAAAAAAAACACATCTACTGATATCTTGTGTGATTCTGATGTACCACAGAGCAGTTTAGAAACATAGCTCTAGATGTATTTATACCACTGTGATGTTCATGGAATGCTTATTAGGAGAATAAAAAAAGAAACAAGGGAGAGGAGTTAAGATGTGGAGTAGTAGGAAAACGTTATACTTGCATTGTCCCTCAAACACAACTAGATAAATATCACATCATTTTGAACACCCAGGAAATCAATCTGAGGACTGAGAGAACAAGCTGTAGCTGGAGGGAGAACAGAGGCCACGTCATGGAAGGCAGAAGGTGCAGAGATGTGATTTGGGGGAGAAAAGAATCACTGGTCTTGTGGAGAGGAGGGAATCCTGATCAGGGAGAGATGAGAGAGAGAAAAGCGTGGGGAGAACAGAGCACAGGGCATTGCATAAAACAATTCCCCCAAACCACTGACTGGGAAAACAAGAAGGGTTAATTATTGCAAGTTTTTACAAGCAGTGGAGCTCAAACTGAAGTGTTCGAAGTCCAGGCCTTCACTGAGTGGAGTTGGGTGGGCATCTGCTTCTGTGGAGAAGGAGAGGAGAGGCCTGTGAGCAGACAGCATGCTCTGAGGATCTCCTGGGTGGCAACGGAAGAGATAGTCACCTCTTAGAGTGCATTTGGGAGAGGTGGCACTGCTTTTCAAGGGACAAAAGAGCTGACAGTCACCACTGAGCTTCCCTGTTCATTAGCATATGAGCAGAGATGCCTGCTGAGGGCAGCTAATCTGGACACTGGCTTTTTGCTGCATTTCACCATAAATTCTAAACCCCTGCACGTTCTTGTGATTGCCCTTCTGGGACAAACCAACACCAGCCACAGTAAAGCAACACCCTTCCCCAGAGGATCAGTTCAGGTCCCTGCCACAATGTGTCCATTGAATTTGGAGTTTTGAAACCCAGCTGGTGCGCTTGAGAGACAACGCAGGAGCATTGGGCTGCCAGCTGGGCAGAGAGCTCAGACACAAACAGGGTGAAAGTAAGGATCTGAGGGTTTCTGGGGACACCAAAGGGGAGATTGTTCATTCTTCAGTGAAGACTTCCTGCACAGTAGCAGGCACAAACTCCCCATTCTGGGTATTAGAGAGAAGGTTGATGCCATTTCCCCCCACCCATCAACATGGAAAGACTTCAGTGAACATCATAGCACCCACAGTGGAGGCTTGAGCTACTTACACCAAACCCAATGCCCCTACAATCTGAGCTAGGACAAGTGTGCCTGAGTGTCATATCGCCACAGGCCCCTTCCCCAAAAGGCCGGCACATCAAAGCCCTCCTCCTCCCACAACCACCAAGACTACTGTCTATAGAGTGCTGCAAAGCTTCAGCTCTCGGGGAAATAGGATCTAGCCTCTTTTAATAAGCAGACCAAAACACACCTAGTTAAAACTTGCCACAGTGGACAAGGTCCAAACACTCCTCAAGCAGAAAGAGAAACTCTGCAGAGGCCTTACCTGAGGGAAAGAGCAGCAAAACACAAGGGCAGAGTGCACCCAGCATATACCAGAAACACCTCCTGACACTCCAGGCTCTCTGGACAGTATATGACCTCCTCTTAATATAGTCATTACTCTCAGGAGCAGGAAACATAAGGTTTCCTGACATACAGAAGACACAGACCTAGAAAAAATGCCATGGTAGAGGAATTCATCCCAAAAGAAAGAACAAGAAGAGTTCATAGCCAGTGTGCTAATCAATGCAGGTAAAAGTAATATGCCTGAACCAGGATTGAAAACAACAATCATAAGAGAAAATCACAGAAGACACCAGGAGTCCCTTACCACAGAGATAAAAGACCTAAAAATTAGTCAGGCTGAAATAAAAAGTGGTTTAACTGAGATGCAAAGCCAACCGGATGTAATAACCACAATGATGAAAGAAACAGGGGAACAAATAACTGATATAGAAAATAAAATTATGGAAAACAATGAAGCTGAAAAGAAGAGGGAAAGGAAAATACTGGATCATGAAGACAGATTTAGGGAACCCAGGGACTCCATAAAGTGTAATAACATGTGTATCATAGGATCCCAGAAGTAGAGAGGGAAAAAGGGACAGAAGGTTTACTTGAGCAAATAATAGCTGAAAACTTCATTAATCAGGGGAAGGAAAGAGAAAACCAAATCAGAAGATACAGAGAACTCCTATTAAAATCAATAAAAGGCCGACACCAAGACACATCATAGTACAATTTGAAAAATACAGAGATAAAGGAAGAATCCTGAAAGCAGAAAGGGAAAAGAAATTCCCAACCTAAAAGGGAAGACAAATAAGGTTAGCAGCAGATCTATCCACAGAAACTAAGCAGGGAGAAGAATGTCTTGATCTATTCAATGTGATGAATAGGAAAAATATGCAGCCAGAATACTTACTCAGGAAGGCTGTCATTCAGAATAGGAGAGATAAAAGAGTTTCCCAGACAAACAGAAACCAAAAGAGTTTGTGACTACTAAACTAGCCCTGCAAGAAATATTAAAGGGGACTCTGAGTGGAAATAAAGACTGAAAGCAACAAAGACTAGAAAGGAACAGAGAACTCTCCAGAAACACTAACTTTACAAGTAATATAATGGCACTAAATTCATATCTATCTGAATGTAAATGGACTAAATGCTCCAATCAAGACATAGTGTATCAGAAAGAATTAAAAAAAACACACACACACACACAAAAACAAGACCCACCAATATGCTTCCTACTAGAGACTCATTTTAGACCTAAAAACTTTGAAAGTAAGGGGATGGAGAATGATTTATCATGCTAATGGCTATCAAAAGAAAATAGAGTAGCCACACTTATATCAGACAAACTAGATTTTTAAACCGAAGACTATAAGAAGAGATGAAGA
This sequence comes from Mustela nivalis, assembly GCF_964662115.1. Lineage (NCBI taxonomy): Eukaryota > Metazoa > Chordata > Mammalia > Carnivora > Mustelidae > Mustela > Mustela nivalis. Next base: position 12,569,701 of record NC_139023.1, on the reverse strand, counting down.
GCATTGTATCATAATAACAGAGTCTATGCAACATGAACAAAGATCTAAGAATTGTCAAATATTTATGCCCCCACTTGGGAGCACCCAAATTTTTAAATCAATTAATAATAAACATAAAGAAATTCTTTGTAGGGGATTTTAGTACCCCATTTAAACCAATGGACAAATCACGTAAGAAGGAAATCAACAGAAAACCAATGGCTTTGAATGACACACTGGACCAAATGGGCTTAACAGGTATATTAAGAACATTTCATCCTAACACAGCAGAATAAACATTCTTTTTGAGTGCACATGGACTATTCTCCAGGATAGATCACATACAGGCTTCGAAGATAGAAAAAAGATTGAGCTCATACCAAATATATTTTCAGACTACAATGCTTTGAAACTTAAAGTCAACCACAAGAGAACATTTGGAAAGGCCACAAATATATAGAGGTTAAAGAACCTCTTCCTACCAGTAGAACCTCTTCCTAGTAGGAAGAATTCATTCTTCCTACTGAAGAATGAATGGGGTTCACCAGGAAATTAAATAAGTTATAAAAAAAAAATACATGGAAGCAAATGAAAATGAAATCACAAAGTCCAAACTCTTTTGGATGCAGCAAAAGCAGTCATAAGAGGGAAGTATATAACAATATAGATCTACCTCAAGAAGCAAGAAGAGTCTCTAATACATAACCTAACCTTACACCTAAAGGAGCTAGAAAAGAAACAGCAAATAAAGCCTAAATCTAACAGAAGGGAAATGATAAAGATTAGAGCAGAGATAAATCATATAGAAAGAAAAACACAGAGCAGATCAATTAAAGGTGGTTCTTTGAAAGAATTAATAAAATTGACAAACCCTAGCCAGACTTATCAAAAAGAAAAAGAGGAAGGACCCAATAAATAAAATCATGAATGGAAGAGGAGAGAACACAACAAACACCACAGAAATATAAACAATCTGTAAGAAGATATTATGAAAAATTACATGCCATCTAATTGGGTGATCTGGAAGAAATGGGTAAGTTCATATAAACATACAAACTCCCAAAACTGAAACAGGAAGAAATAGAAAATTTGAATAGACCCCTAACCAGCAAAGAAATTGGATCAGTATCAATCTCCCAACAAACAAAAGTCAGGGACAGATGGCTTCCCAGGGGAATTCTACAGACACTTAAAGAAGAATTAATACCTATTCTTTTCAAGTTGTTTGAAAAAACAGAAATGGAAGGAAAAGTCATTTTATGAGGCCAGCATTACCTTGATTCCAAAGCCAGACAAAGACTCCATTAAAAAGGAGAATTACAGACCAACATCCCTGATGAACATGGATGTGAGTGTTCTTAACAAGATACTAGCAAATCTAATCCAACAGTACATTAAAAGAATTATTCACTGTGATCAAGTAGAAGTTATTTCTGGGCTGCAAGTGTTGTTCAATCTTTGCAAATAAATCAATGTGAAACATGACATTAATAAAAGAAAGAATAAGAATTACATGATCCTCTCAATAGATGCAGAAAAATCATTTGACAAAATACAGCATCCATTCTTGATAAAAACCCTCAACAAAGAAGGGGTAGATGGAATATACCTCAACATGAGAAAGGCCAGACATGAAAGACCCACAGCTGATATCATTCTCAATGGGGAAAAACTTAGAGCTTTGCTTCTGTGGTCAGGAATAAGGCAGGGATGTCCTCTCTCACCATTATTATTTAACATAGTAGTGGAAGTCCTAGCCACAGCAATCAGACAACAAAAAAATAAAAGGCATCCAAATTGGCAAGGAAAAAGTCAAACTTTCACTATTTGCAGATGACATGATATTCTATGTAGAAAGCCCAACGACTCCACCAAAAAAATTGCTAGCAAATTCAGCAAAGTTGCAGGATACAAAATCCATGTAGATAAATCTATTGCATTTCTATACACCAGTAATGAATCATCAGACAAGAAATCAAGGACTTGATCACATATTTACAATTGCAACAAAACTCGTAAGAGACCTGGGAATAAATCTAACCAAAGAGGTAAAAGATCTGGATTTGAAAACTATGGAACATTTATGAAAGAAATTAAAAATGACACACAAAGAAATGGAAAAACATTCCATGCTCATGGATTAGAAGAAAAATATTGTTAAAATGTCTAAGCAATTACACATTCAGTGCAATCCCTATCAAATAGGGATTAGCCAAAGCAATTTACACATTCAGTGCAATCCCTATCAAAATAACACTAGCATTTTTCACAGAGTTGGAACAAACAACTTTAAAATTTATATGGAACCACAATAGCCAAAGTAATGTGGATAAGGAAAACAAAAGTTGGAAGTATCACAATTCTGGACTTCAAGCTGTATTACAAAGCTGCAGTTATCAAGACAGTATGGTACTGGCACAAAAATGGACACAGAGATCAATAGAGAACCTAGACACAGACACAGAATAGAGAAGTCATAAATGGACCCACAACAGTATGGTAACTTTCTTTGTCAAAGCAAGAAAGACTATCCAGTGGAAAAATTTTTTTGAGTCTCTTCAAAAAACAGTGTTGGGAAAATTGGACAGTCACATGCAGAAGAATAAAAGTGGGCCACTCTCTTACACCATACACAAAAATAAATTCAAAATGTATTGAAGACCTAAATGTAAGATAGGAATCTAACAAAATACTAGAGGAGAACAGAGGCAGGAACTTCTTTGACCTTAGCCATACCACTTTGTTACTAGACACATCTCCAGAGGCAAGGGAGACAAAAGCAAATATCAACTATTGGGACTTCACCTAGACAAAAAGCTTTTGCACAGTGAAGGAAACAGTCAACAAGACTAAAAGGCAACCTACAGAATGGGAAAAGATACCTGCAAATGTCTTAATCAGGTAAAGGGCTAGTATCTAAAATCTGTAAAGAACTTATCAAACTAAATGCTCCCAAACCAATATCTAGTTAAGAAATGGGCAGAAGACATGAATAGACATTTTTTCTGACATTTTTCTGAATACAGATGGCTAACAGACACATGAAAAGATGCTCAACATTGCTCATCATCAGGGAAATACAAATCAAAACTACATGAGATATCACCTCACACCAGTCAGAATGGCTAAAATGAGCAACACAGGCAATAACAGGTGTTGGTGACGATGCGGAGAAAGAGGAACTGAATTATACTGCTGATGGCAATGACAACTGGTGCAGCCACTCTGGAAAACAGTTTGGGGTTTCCTCAGAAAGTTAAAAACAGAGCTACTTTACCACCTAGCAATTGCACTATTGGGTATTTATCCAAAAGGTACAAAAATACTGATTCAAAGGGGTACATGCACCCTGATGTTTATAGCAGCATTATCAACAATAGCCAAACTATGGAAAGACCCCAAGTGTACATTGACCGATGAATCGATAAAGACAATGTGGTATATATACACAATGGAATATTACTCAGCCATCAAAAGGAATGACATCTTGTCATTTATAACAAGGTGGATGGAGCTAGAGTGTATTATGCTAAGTGAAATAAGTCAGAGAAAGACAAATATCGTTTGATTTAACTCATGTGGAATTTAAGAAACAAAACAGGTGAACATAGTGGAAGGAGGGTAAAAAAAAAAACAAAAACGAAGGTAAACCATAAGCAACTCTTAACTACAGAGAACAAACTGAGTGCTGATGGAGGGAGGTGGATGGGGGATGGGTTAAGTGGGTGATTGGGTATTAAGGAGGGAACTTGTGTTGAGTGCTGGGTGTTATATATAAGTGACGAATCACTAAATTCCACTCCGAAAACTAGTATTACAGCATATGTTAACTAATAAGAATTTAAATAACTTAAAAAAAAAAAAAGCCTTCCACCTGCCATAATCCTCTCTGGAAAGGAGAGAGGGTCTGAAGATTGAGGTAATAATTGATCCTGCCTATGTGATGAAGCCTCTATAAAAAGTCCAGTAGTACGGGGTTTGGAGAGCTTCTGGGTTAATATGTGCTGGGAGGGTGGTGAAACCCAGTTCTACACGGACAAAATCTTCTGCACTGGGGACCCTTCTGGACCTCATTATTTGGCTGCTTATACATATCCTTTAATAGCCTTTAGAATAAACTGGTAATCTAGTAGGTAAACTATTTTCTTGAGTTCTGTGAGATATCCTGGCATATAAATCAAACCAGAGGAGGGGATTGTGGAGAGCTCCAATTTATATCCAGTTGTCAGGTACTCAGGTTAAAACAACCTGGGTTTGTGATTTCTGTCTGCAGTGGGGGCAGCGGTAGTCTTATGGGACTGAGCCCTTAACCTGTGGGGTCTGTGCTAACTCCATTAATGCCAGAATTGAATTAGAGAGTTTCTTGGAGAAAAACCCCACCTCGCTGGTGTCAGAAGTGTTGTGAGTGTGGCAGGGGCATAGGTAAGGAGTTTAGTAGTTCAGTAAAGGAAAACACAGGGAATTTTCCTTTGACAAAAATGAAAAAAAAAATTGCTTTAAGTCTTCTCCTGCTTGTACAAATCCTCTCCAAGCATCCTGGTATTATGGATATGCTCTACCATTTAGGGTTAGAAGATTTTGGGTTTAGTCCCTGCTTCTAATTCTTTGACATGCATCTTGAGAAGTTTATGAAACCTCTCTGAATTTCAGTTTTTCTGCTTGCCAAGTGGTGATAGTAAATACTACCCAGAGATGTGAGGAAATAAAGTGAGTAAATGAAGTACTCTAGCACACATCAAGTTCCTACTCCGGTCAAGAGGGCTCATGGTAGTTATCTGCTTTGATAGTCGTTGCAGCTTTTTGGAGTGGGCCTTAACACCTTTTCCCCAGCTCAGTCATGAGGAAATTAGAGAGGCAAAGCCACACAGGTAGTGGAGCTAAGGGAAGGGAAGACCTGATGACTTTGACATCAAGGCCCTCTGTCCCATTTGTAACCAGAACGCGATGATAATGAGCGTGAAAGCCTTTAGTAGTATGCCATTCAAACATTGCTCACTTTCATACCCCCAGCGGCTCAGTCTGTTGTCAGTGCTCAAGATGTTTCACAGGCCCAACTGTGAATGTATTGGGGATAGGATGGTGTGGATAGCTTCAGTTTAAAGTCAGTAACCATGATTTGGGGCAACTTTCTTTTTCTTTAAAATAGGGTAATAACTATTACCTTATTTTAATATATAATATATATTAAATATATATGTTAAAATATCATATATTACATGTTATATATACATAAATATATGTGATATATTATATATATAATCCTCATATGAGGATTGTAAATAATTGGTGAGATAATATATGGAAAACGATTCACATTTTGTAAATAGATAATAAATGACAGATGCTATTATAATAATTAAAAATTAGCCACCACCCACTAAGGATTCATATGCTTATCTGATCATAAACTCCTAACATCTGGGTTTCCAAGTACTCTATAAGCATATCTGCCAGCCTGCCTACTTTAGCTACAAGTACATTATTCCTGCTATGCCACGCAATTGGAAAGGAGGAAAAGCAGAACAAAGAAGATGCTATAAGTAGCCTTTAACTCTCAATGATATGAATATATATTTCAATTTATTGATTATGTACAAAGCCTTATGGAGTGAATCTTTCTTAGCACTATGAATCTTTTACTCAGTTTTTTACATTAAGAACAAAAAGTTATTTCTCTTGGGAATTATTAAAAAGAGGGAAAAGCAGGATATCCTAATAGTTAAGCTCAGATTCTGGATCTGGACTGCCACAAATCCTTACTCTCTCACTCCTCAGCTGGGATGTAGGGCCAGTTATATTTTCATCTATACAGTGGAGATAATAATGGCACCTAATCGTAGGATTGTTGTAAGAATTAAAGAAGCTAATATGTAGCATATCTATGGCACTATGAGTTTGTTGAAAATGAGCCAAATAATAAAGTTTAGTTGATCATTTATATAAAATTGAATGATCAGAAAGTAACATGGAGCTATTTGTTAATTTGGTTTTAACCCTGAAGATAGAGTTTTTTGAATAAATTAGAGAATAAACTTGGCAAATTAACAAGTTGATTGAAATGAGTTTTCAAAATGAAATTAAAATTTAAATTATCAATATTTTTAAAGGTTTTCCCAGGACTATCTTCTTCTCTAGAGGATGATAATAAAGAAGAGGAACCCAATTTTTGCATTTATTGATAAACAATGCTGAAAAAAATGACATGTAGGAAGAGAATGATGCCAGACCTCTGGGAATAGGATAGTAATCTCAGATGAGGTCCTTTGGTATTTTATCTCTTATATGGGAAATAATTGAGATTTTAAGAGAATAAATCATCCAATTAATTAACTTATAGGAAAGGGTAGCGGCATGTATACTGCTAAAAGCAAATGCAAACAGCTATTGACAGCAAAGTCTGAACACTAAGGACTATCGCTGCAATGTAGAGATGGTGCTGAAACTCACAGAGAAGAGATCCGAGGTTCAATGTAGCAGAAACAGTGAAGACATGAATCAAATACATTTTGAGAAGGCTTACACACTGTATTTCTTTTTAGTAGAGAAAAGTGGTGAGCGCGGCGGTAAAATACGTTGTAGAAATACTGTAGGTAAAACGGAGGGTGTCATAGTAATTATTAAACATTTGCTGTTTTCCGATCCTGAAGCCTTCCTGTTAGTGTGACCTGCTATCTCCTGCAAATCCTGGACGAGTGTCCTCTGAAGTTACCCTAAAGAAACCATATACCTTCAGGGTTTCCCACTTGAGTGTTTCTTTACCAAGTGTCATGGATACCCTGAACAATAGCACTGACCCCCAATATTACTCCTCAAATTGTTTCCCTTAAACTGAAAACATTTCTTTTTCAGATAAGATCAAAACATTTATTTATCAGAGAAAGAGAGCGAGAGAACAAGCAGGGGGAGAAAGCGGGCTCCCCGACGAGCAGGGAACCAATACAAGACTCCATCCCAGCACCGTGGGGTCATTACCCAAGCAGAAGGCAGATGCTTAACTTACTGAGCCACCCACAGATCGCAAACTGAAAACATTTCTATAAACACATAAATATTCATTAGAAAAGAGGACTTTCTGTATCTATAATCATGAGACCTTGATATTTTTAAAAGAATAATTTGGGGGAACTACGGCTTTACAATATCATGACTTCCATAAGCATGAAATATGCATTTTTTAATTCAATGACTTTCAAAATTCATTTTTTTAAAAGATTTTATTTATTCATTTGACAGACAGAGATCACAAGTAGGCAGAGAGGCAGGCAGAGAGAGAGGGGGGAAGCAGGTCCCTGCTGAGCAGAGAGCCCGATGCGGGGCTCGATCCCAGGACCCTGGGATCATGACCTGAGCCGAAGGCAGAGGCTTTAACCCACTGAGCCACCCAGGCGCCCTCAATATTCATTTTTAATAGTCATTTTTTCTAGCAAAATATTATGCTATGCATTTACATTTTTGTACTCATTCATTTGTTTAACAAAAATGTATAGAGTCCTGGGATTTCTATGAGGAAGGCAGGTGTCTCTGCAATTATGGACCTTCCAATCCACATTAGTTCCCAGGACTGACTATAAGGCATGAAGAAAAGTAGCAAAAGAGAAACTCTATAGAAGCTAAGTTCAGTGAGATTCTTTAAAGAAGACTTTCCTTAAAAGTAATGAACACCTTCCCCAACATCCCCAAACCAGAATTAATCAGAGCATAAGGTAATACAGTCTTTCAGTAACTTCTAAAATTCCCAGCTGTTGAACTTGGCAACATGAAATAATGGTAGGAAGGATTTTTAAAACAAAAATAATGATTTCAACTACAGAGTTTAATTAATGCAACTGCTGAAATCTCACAAGATCCATCAGATTGAATATGTTCAGGACACTTCACAGGCAATGCTCTGACCTACTGAGAATCCAGCCACTGACAGAAAGTAGAGCAAACAGCCATTTGCTAAACAAAACTGAACTTACCGATACATCATCTGCAGGAGGACGAACACGATCGTGAAGGTCTGAAGCCCCTGGGCTTGACTTTCTAATCAACTGCATGCCATCCTAGACGTATTAGAGGTCTGTGGCTGAAAGATATTAAAACAAATTACAAATAGTTGAAATGAAACTAGTTAGACAAGTCTGAACAGAGAAGCCTCAACCCATAGAATGGCTTGAAGAAAACAGCCCAGAGATAGCATAGTCGCAACAAGAAAGCAACATATTTTTTGGTATTGACTAATTTTGTTACAGGAAAAGAAACTGGTTGCAAGGATTTGAGTGAGAAATACCTTAGGAATGCACTAGGATTAAGAGTTTAAAGAAGATTATTGGTAAATATACAAATACCTTAAAGAAACCTTCATGTAAAAACTCTTAATAAAAACAACCAGGTAGCCTTGAAACCTAGAGTCATAATATAATTCAAGAAATAGTTTTAATTTTTTGTTGAACAACAGTTATCTCCATGGATCAAAGGGTTATAGTGGATTTATTAATATCTGTAATCATTTTTCTTTTAAAAAATATCTGCTTCTGAGAGTACACACAAATAAATCATATCAAGCTAGATTTTTTTCCCAAAATCATTTAATGTAATAAATACCCATGCTATCATTTATATTTAGGTAATATAAATTACAAGTATATTTTCTTTCAATATGTCTATGTATATATATATATAGAGAGAGAGAGAGAGAGAGAGAGAAAGCAAGAGAGAGACATTTATCAGAATGAAGAAAATAAAAAGAAGATTGGGAAACAAATAATTCTTTAAAAAGTTTTCAATCAGACATGAATACCTGCTCATTGTGAACACTGAAACATTAAAGATGAGGCTGAAACTCTGACCTCTTCCTGATCATGGCTCCTTTCCTCCTCCTCAGAAGCAAATAATGTTATTAAGGTCCATCTTTTTTTTCTTTTTTAAGATTTTATTTATTTGTCGGGGTGAGGGAGGGGGCAAAAGCTGGGGGAGGCACAGGTAGAAGGAGAAGCAGGCTCCCTGCCGAGCAAGGAACCTGATATGAGACTTGATCCCAGGATCCTGGGATCATGACCTGAGCTGAAGGTAGACACTTAACTAGCTAAGCCACCCAGGCATCCCAAAGGTCCATCTTTTTATAAAATCTTTTATAAAACATACTAAACATTTCCATACACACAGACACAGAGACACATATACCCATAGAAAAACTTATGAATATTGATTAAACAGTATCACATTATATACAGCCTTGGGAAATTTGGTTTATTGTCTCTTAATATTTTGAAGATCTTTCTATGTTGAGAGATATAGATTTACCTTATTTTTCTAAAAGCTACATGCAGTATGAATATATTTCGTGTTGAGCCTTGATTATAATCTTAGAACCAAATGATACCCATTTAAAGCAAAACACTAGTTTATTTCTATTTATTTATTTATTTATTTATTTAAGAGGCTTGAACTCACGACCCTGACATCAGGACCAGAGCTGAGATGGAGTCAGAGGTTTAACTGACTGAGCGACCCAGGCAACCTAGGGAAACACTACTTTAAATGAAGATTTTCAGTGGTCATTGTTTCTAACGCTTAGGGAAAGTACACTCAATGGGGCGCCGGGGTGGCTCAATCATTAAGCGGCTGCCTTTGGCTTGGGTCCTGGGATCGAGCCCTGTATCTGGCTCCCTGCTTGGCGGGAAGCCTGCTTCTCCCCCTCCCACTCCCCCTGCTTGTGTTCCCTCTCTCTTGCTGTGTAGCTCTCTGTCAAATAAATAAATAAAATCTTAAAAAAAAAATAATCTTAGTACTGTAGAATGCTTTAAGTGTACAGACTCTACAATCAGAGGTGGGGTTCAAATCTTAGCAGTTTTTACATCTGCAAAATAAAATAATACTAGTGACTACCTTGTAAGGGTTTTTGAAATGTAAAGGTGTCAATATATGTAAAATGCTTAGAGTAGGGCCTTGTGCAGTGGAAGCGCTACAGAAATACTAATGCAGTGCTTGAACTTGCAACCCTGGGATCAAGACCTGCACTGAGATGAAGAATCAGACACTCAACTGACTGAGCCATCCAGGCACCCCCAAAATATTAACTTTTAATATTAGGGCCTTAGTTTATATATAATCAAAAGAGAAAAACCATTTAGTGAGACGATAATTAGTGCAAATAGTACTTGTCAAGGACCAGACATTATCATCAATGCTTATACTTCACAACAGCCCTTTGGAGGTACAAATTTAATCCATTTTACAGAAATAGAAACTGAAGCTCATAGATGTTAAATTAATTTGCCTTATCACACATCTGAATGTGGTGGTAAAGATGGCATTTCCCCCCACAGGTGCCTCTGATTCTAAAAGGCTCTGATCTCTATCAATTAGATCTACTATATGAATGGCTCTTGACACAAAGCTTGCCCTTAAAAATAGATCTCAGTAGTTCGCTATATCAAAAAATGGTATACAGTTGTGTGTGTGTGTATTTTATATATATATATATATATATATATATATATATATATATATTTTAAGATTTTATTTATTTATTTGACAGACAGTGATCACAAGTAGGCAGAGAGGCAGGCAGAGAGAGAGGAGGAAGCAGGCTCCCTGTGGAGCAGAGAGCCCTAGGCTGGGCTCGATCCCAGGACCCTGGGCAGAGGCTTTAACCCACTGAACCATCCAGGCGCCCATATATATATATACATATATATATATATATATGTATATATATATATTTTTTAAGGAAATGAATATATATATGTATATATACATGTAGTGCATATACATGTATGTATATATGTATGTGTGCATATAAGATAATGTCATTTTTGAAAAAGGGGGAAAATTCTTTATAAGTTATGTAAAGTGTATTTATATTTTATATTTATATATTATATAAATTATAAATTTAGTTTATATATTTATATTATATAAAGTATAAAGTATATTATATAAAGTATATATTATATAAAGTATATCAAACTACATTATATAAAGTATATTTTTTTATATCTGTATAAACAGAACAATATGATAGGCTATAGCAAATTTTAAACTTTGACTACCTCAGGAGAAAACTGGGGAGAGATTGAAAAATTTTTTTATGTACTACTCAATGTTGTAAAAAATAGCTTTCTAACTTTAGAGATGGAAATGCAATTACAATAAGGTATATTTAAAAAATCATGTAGACCAGGAGATGGCAGCATAGTAACACATTTGGTCTATGTTTCTTAGTGCCTCTCTTAAGAGTGTTTTTAATGAATATCAATTTGGATCACAGGGATCTGTTGTTTCTACATTTCTTCTACAATGAAACAATATTAACAGATTGTGGAATCCAGTCCCTGTTTTACATGGTTGACTTATTGCTTAAAATATTATTTTGATTTTTTTTCAGGGTCCATGAATAAAATTTTATTGGAACACAGCCATGCCTATTCACTCATAAGTTGTCTGTTTCTGTTTTTGCACTATAATGGCAGAGCTGAGTAGTTGGGACAGAGACTGTATGTCTCACAGAACCAAAAATATTTAGTATCTGACCCTTCACAGAATAAGTTTGCTAAACCTAGAAAATGAATTATTATTTTGTAGAATTAAAATTTCTTTTTAGAAGCTCTAGGAATATATAGCTGATATTAATTTCAAGATGTGCTACTGCATATCCTTATGATCTTGGTTTAAGATTTGAGGATGGGACTCCAGTAAATGTCTGACGCATAACTTTTAATCTTTGTGATTAAGTCACTCTGATGCTCCTCTATTGTTTGCTACTTTTTTGTTTGGTTGTCATTAATATATCTTTCTGGGTGAAAAATTCCCTGTTTATTAAAAAAAAACAACAGAATACTTTTTTTTGGATTCTTTAATATACTATTATTTGAGGAAGTTCTGGGATCTTTGTCTAAGGAAGGTTGAAAAACCCATTTGTGACCACTTCAATCTACCTGTGGGTCCATGGTGGCCCTGATATAGCTTATAGAAAGAACCCTCTCTACTAATGGGCCAATTACACTGGAGGAAGAAGAGTCCAGAAGTCCTCACGCTATGCATGGCCAACCATACTCCCCAAAGGCTTTGCTATTTTCAACACCTATTATCAAATTACTTCTCCCTCTGTATGTGGTCTTGAGAATAGGACTTTTTATTTTTTTAAATATTTTATTTACTTATTTGACAGAGAGAGAGATCACAAGTAGACAGAGAGACAGGCAGAGAGAGAGGGAGAAGCAGGCTCTCTGCCAAGCAGAGATCCCACTGTGGGGCTCGATCCCAGGACCCTAAGACCATGACCTGACCTCAAGGCAGAAGCTTAACCCACTGAGCCACCCAGGCAACCAGGACTTGGTTTTATGTATAGTTGCATATCCAATGTCTAGAATACCTGATGTCTGGTGCATAGAAATTCCAGAAATGTTTGTTAGATGAATGAGTAAGTGATTTATGTAAGTAGTTGCATACAACGCTCTAGGCCAGTGATATCCATAGAACTTTGATGATGATAGAAATGATATATATCAGTGCTACTTAGTATAGTAGCCATTAGGTTCATGTGGTTATTTTTTATTAGAAATGATATTAGCATTGCTGAGGAAATGAATTTTAATTGTATTTTATTTTAATTAATTAAAATAAAAATAGTCCCATTGGCTAGTGGCTACCATATCAGATGGTGTGGCTTTTAGTAGATGGTGATGTTATGTGACTTCTTATTTTCCACTCTGCTGTGTTAGTGGATGATGGGCTGAGCCATTCTGCCTCAGCTGAATATGTAAATCTCTTTTCCAGCAGTGCCTATTTATACATTCTGGGAATATTAAATAGAATATACATGGTATGATTATGCAGGATTTAGATATGTGACAAATCTAAGAGAAATCTATATAGATTTCTTTGTATCTACATAGATTTCTTTGTATCTATAGATTGTATCTATCTCAATATATCTATATAAACAGCCTCCTTCACCCAAACAGATTCAGTTTCCAAATGATATTAATTTGGCTAAGATTGTTTAGATATGTGTGATCATCATAGATGAGTCTTTTAGCGTTCTTTCAGCATTATAACAAAAAGGAGAAGAAAGAGATTCTCAGACCCATGTAAGGAAATTGTGGTTGTAAGATTTTTTACAGTGATTTTTTTCCCTCTGACTATTGAACCCATGGCAGTGGCTCTCAGCTGGGTGATTTTTCCCCTCAGGAGACATTTGGCAATATCTGGATACATTTGGGGTTCTTACAACTGGTGGAGATTACTACTGGCATATAGTGTGTAGAGGTAAGGAATACAGTTGAACATTCTACAAGTCACAGGATAACTGCCACCTTCCCCCACAACATAGAATTATCTCTGACTAATGTCAGTAGGCAAAAACTGAGAAAGTATAATGGAGTATAGTGATGATTCAAAAAAATGAGTTTGAGTTTATTTTATAAATATATTTTAATGCATACAATATAATATTATGTATGTGGGACAAGAGAGACTCTCAGCTGATATAGAACTCAGAAGAAAATCTTGCACAACAGTTATTTCATTAGCCAAATTAATCGTAATGGCGGGAGCAAAGGTTTAGAAGCACAGAAAAAGATTGAGTTTTGTTCAAAACTAGTCCAATCATATAGGGTGTCACAAAATATACATTTAAATACATATGAAAATAACTATTTTATCATAAAAGGTAAATCTCTCCAAAGATGCTTTCTAAATTATTTGAATATTCTCTAAAAATACCATATATTAAAGAATGCCAGACTTTTTTTTTAAAATAGGACATTTTAATATTAGACAATAAAGACTTTTTCAAAATCTTTTTTTGTTTTTTGGTTTTTTAAAAGATTTTATTTATTTATTTGACAGACAGAGATCACAAGTAGGCAGAGAGGCAGGCAGAGAGAGAGGGGGGAAGGTTGGAACCCTGCTGAGCAGAGAGCCTGCTGCAGGGCTTAATCCCAGGACCCTGGGATCATGACCTTAGCCTTAAGACAGAGGCTTAGCCTACTGAGCCACCCAGAGTCCCCCAAAATCTTGTATCAAATTGTTTATGAATGTCTAATTTTATATTGACCTTTCACTTATTTGTGAATATCTAACATATTGATTTCTTATTCTGTGGGTACCTTACTTATTCTGGATTTGATTGAAGGTAAAACCATTTAGAAAATAAAATGCATTAAGATGTAATAAAGCAGAAGTGGAAAGTAAATCTCCATCACGTTTGGAGCTTCTCTCATTTTTAGAGATGGAAAATAGCTCCTTATCATGGAGTCCCTTTCTCATTTCCACCTAACAAAAAGGCCCAGAAATTTTGTCTTTTTTTCTCCTAAATATCAAAAAAGCATTTTTAGGTAGTGTAGAACAGGATACTGGGTTAGGCAACGTTTCCAATTTTGCTGTTCGGTCCCAAGATTTATTCATTGTCCCAAAGTAAATATTAGGTAGTTGTTTACCACCTCACACCAACTAGAATGGCAAACATGAACACAGCAGGAAACAACAAATGTTCGCAAGGATGTGGAGAAAGGGAAACCCTCTCACACTATTGGTGAAAATGCCAGCTGGGACAGCCACTCTGGAAAACAGTATGGAGTGTCCCCGAGGTGTCAAAAAAAGAGCTAATCTATGACCCAGCAATTGCACTACTGGGTATTCACTCCAAAGATACAGATGTAGTGAAAAGAAGGGGCACATGCATCTCAGTGTTCATAGGAGCAATGTCCACACCACAATAGCCAATGTGTGGAGGGAACTGAGATGTCCTTCAACAGATGAATGGATAAAGAAGATGTGGTCCATATTTACAGTGAAATATTATTCAGCCATGAGAAAGGAGCAATACCCATCATTTGCATTGACATGGATGGAACTAGGGGGGATTATGCTAAGTGAAGTAAGTCAAGCAGAGAAAGACAATTATTATATGGTTTCACTCATATGTGGAACATAAGGAATAGCGTGGAGGGCCACAGGGGAAGGGAGGGAAAACTGAATGGGAAGAACTCAGAGAGGGAGATGAACCAGAGAGACTATGGACGCTGGGGAACAAACAGACGGTTTGGGGGTGGGTGAGGGGAGGAGGTAACAGGGTGTTGGGTACTAAGGAGGGCACGTATTGTGATATGCACTGGGTGTTACACGTAACTAATGAATCATTGAACACTACATCAAAAACTGGTGATGTACTATACAGTGGCTAACTGGGCATAATAAAAAAAGATAAAATCTGTACAACTAGGTGTAAATGTATATGTCAATTTTTTTCAAGTTTCAGAAACAGGTACCTGTGCATCTGAGGGCAAAGGGAAAAGGACTCATAGTAATGCCATCTCGTAAATCTGTTTCACCTCTAGTGCCTCTCCATCGTCTGGGTTCGCTTTGGTCCAAACGAATTACCTTGATTTATTTGGTACTGTGAGCCTATACATTCTTAATGAGGATTATTTAGTGAAGGAGATACAAACTGTGGAGTCAGGGAAGGGTAGCCTGCCTTGTCAGGGAAAAAAATAGAGAATGCTTAGCCGTTGGCACTTGTCTGATTAAACGGGATTATTCTAAAATGAGTAGTACATACTAGGAACAGAAAGAGGGACAAGGAGATAATGAGAGACTTTTGGCAGCAACGGCAGCTCTTTGTGGAGCTGACAGTATTTTGTACGCTCATGGTTAGCAAAACACTTCAGATGATGTAAAACAAGATGCCTTCCTCATGTTTAAGAGGAATATTGTCAGATCATGCTTATTTGCATCTTGAATTCAATGACCGTATCCATCGCAGCACATACTCAACACAATTTGCTAGAGACCACATTTACATTTTGCACGTAGAGGTGATTGTTGCGTTAGATGTTGGTTTTAGATTTAATCCAGTCCCGATAACGAGTCACTTTGGTATAAATTCCAGGCTTATTTTTTTTTCCACAGTCTATCCCCCAGCTTACTATTCCAATAAGATACCAGATGTTTCTATCACGTGCTATAACCAGAGGTCCTCCAGAATCACCCTGGAGAAGAAGAAATGTACATTGTCAATAAAACAAATGAAAGGGAGTAAAAAGTGCACGTTAATGAGCATGGGAATACCTACTAAATTAATTTTTTAAATCAAGGTATGTAAAATGAATTCTATTTTTCCTTACTGTTAGTATTAATATAACAGTAAGTGTATTACTTATTATCTCTGTTTTTATCTTACAACTTCTGCTTATCTGTGTAAATGTCTTCATTTGGGGGGCAGTATGAATAAAGCTAAGGTTTCAGTTTTATCTTGTGTAGTTTTTAGTTTTGTTCTATCTAAAGAGAAAGCACAAATTGAACCTAAGTTCAGGTATACAATTCTTACAAGAATGATGACCTTAAGGCTCAACTAGATGTTACCTCCATGAAGCCTGTACTGTTAACTAGATAAAATCACTTGCTTGAATTTGAATTTCACCTTGTACCACTCACACCAGTTGACAGGAAACTGTCCTGGATGTTATATTGTTGTGTAGTAATAGGTTTAAAAGGAGAAATATAATGCAAAGGACACTCCAGGCAAATGTGCATTATTTATTACAGACGGGCTTTTGTTTCCAAATAAAAATTTAATCCCTAGCCCTCATGAACTGGTTTGAAGTGTGTGAATCTTGGAGACTTACCTAATATCTTTAGCCTAAGGTGTAGACAAATGATTTTTAAAAGCTTTTAGCAATGAACTTTTCATTCAAATGAAACATTCTATGGAAGTCCCTTACAGATTTATTTTATAAGAACAATGATCCTGTATGAAGCAGTCCAGGGGTCTTGTGCTTTTAGCTCCCTTCCCTTTTCTTTCCATGCTTCTTAGTACCATTTAGGGATCAATGGACAGAGTATGAGAACTCTGGTCTACTAAAAGTCATGCTCCTCAGCTCCTTTCCTGTAGGACCACATCCTAATTTAGGTCCTCAGCATTTTACTCTGCAATTGGTGAAGGAAGCAAGGGAGCATGGGCCAACAGCAGAGAACATCTGCTCTTATACAGATTTATGTTCCTGCTGAAGAGTCATGTGACCCAGTTGTATTGTGGGCCACCCTATTGTTTCTGCTTCTACTCAGGAAGTAAAGCGAGTGGAATGAGATCTTGTATTCTAGAACATGTAACCAAGTCCTAGGATTTTATTCTTTTTGTTACTTGTGTGCTATATTATTAGATCGTAAATTCATATAGATTCAGTGTAGGTTTTTAAATATTTATGTTTCCTTCAGTAATTGCCACATTATCTTGCAAATTACAAAAAGCCCCCCACCCCTAAATAAATAAGTGAATGAACGCTTATTATATCACATTACAGACAGCTAATGGCAGATCAATGGTGCCACCTTCACATTTAGGAAAAAGCTGGTGTATGTGTCAAATTCTCAGACATTTCCTAATCTTTCAAGAATTGTTAAACTGTTGGATCCATGTCAAATCTTTATTATTTTAGTTACTTACTTTTAGTCTTTTAAGTAGCCTGAATTTAAAACTGATATTCTCCTTAAATGCTTAACACTTAAAGTTCTGTATGGTTTGGGGAAAAGCTATTTATTTAATTAGTTTTTAGATATAATTGGTGAGGTAGCACTTTAATATGAATTAATGTAGTTAAATATATTTTTTTCCTAATAGTGCGATTCTAGCTGAATGTACACTGCTAAAGGTCAAAGGGTTAAGTACTGGTAAAATGATTTTCTGTTGGCCATGGAGTTACCTTCAGACCTCAATCCACAGTGCCTTATAAGTAGTAGGGATTATATAACTAAGTGGTTACCGCTGTGACTTGAAGCAATGATTGTGTGATTTTCTGGCTTGGTTTCCATTATCTGCTCCCAGTTTTTTTTTTTTTTTTTTAATTTTCTTCAATTAAAGTTCTAATTTGCAACTGATGGTCATTTTTTACAAATGATTTTGGAAAATAGGAGGGTGTTAAAAGAGGAGTATTTCTTTTTTTTTTTTTAATTTTTTATTTTTTATAAACATATATTTTTATCCCCAGGGGTACAGGTCTGTGAATCACCAGGTTACACACTTCACAGCACTCACCAAAGCACATACCCTCCCCAATGTCCATAATCCCACCCCCTTCTCCCAACCCCCCTCCCCCCAGCAACCCTCAGTTTGTTTTGTGAGATTAAGAGTCACTTATGGTTTGTCTCCCTCCCAATCCCATCTTGTTTCATTGATTCTTCTCCTACCCACTTAAGCCCCCATGTTGCATCACCACTTCCAAAAGAGGAGTATTTCTTATAGTTCTCCTATTTCTTCTTTTTATACTCTCCTCTCTCTTGCACAACTTAATTTTTGGGGGTCATATGAAGTGACATTGGTTATGGTCAGTATGGCCACCTCTAGTCAATAAATTCACTTCTGTGGATTTGAGTCTATTCTTACCTCACAGGCATCTAGTTTTCCTGTTAAGAATCCAGCACATATCATTCCTGATGATACGGCACCACCATATACATGAACTTGATTACATATATCATTACTTATGATCTCTACTTCAACTTGTCTCAGAGTATTGGGAAAGGGACCTAGAGAAGAAAAAAAATTAATAGATGAAGAATCTTCACATTGTTGCTTATGATAGTTAATTGTTGTATCTTAAAAAGGATGGATCAGTGATAAAATATGTCTTGAAGTTGACTCTGTGCTTAGTGACAGTGCTCAGGTTCAAATTCTATTTCTTATGTGTCTTCTATGTGCTAGGTACCATTCTTGGCACATTTACGTCCACTGTCTTACTTAATCCTTGCAATAACCAACAAAGATAGATAACAGTATTTTCTTTTTAGGGGTGCCTGGGTGGCTCAGTGGGTTAAAGCCTCTGCCTTCAGCTCTGGTCATGATCTCAGGATGCTGGGATGGAGCCCCACATTGGGCTCTCTGCTCAGCAAGGAGCCTGCTTCCTCCTCTCTCTCTGCCTGCCTCTCTGCCTACTTGTGATCTCTTTCTGTCATATATATAAAAATCTTAATAAAAAAAGAATATTTTCGTTTTCAGATGAGAAAACCAAAGCTTACCCAGTTATGATTCTTGCTACCATCACATAATTAGATTTAAACATTAGATTTAAATTAAATTTAAATGAAAGCATTTCTCACCACCTGTGATGATCTGTGGTAGTTCACCTTACCTTACCTGGAAATCTGCCACTTCACTCTAAAAAGGATACAGCGATACCAGGAATTGAGAATCCTTTAGGAAGAGGAGTATAGAGCAATGTTGTACTATCAGAAAGTAATTTTTAATACTGAGTAGATGGAATGCTATTGTTTCATGAGAAAGACCATGTCTACTTCGATCTTAAATGGCTATCCAGACTAATTCCAGGGCAAGTAACAAATACCAGGAGAAGAAATAGATTGTGTTTTATTAATGACCCATGCATTTATTGATTTGTTGTATGAAAAGTACCATTTCATTGTGTATTGTATGGTTTTAGTCATTGTGTTCTCATTACCCCTTAACAGCTTTATAAAATTAATTAATTAATTAATTAATCTTTTAAAAAATTTAAATTCAATTAGCCAGTATATAATTCATCATTAGTATTTAGTGTAGTATTCAATGATTCATGCATATACCAAGTGTAGCAACTTTTAAACACTGTTAGTCCTTCATATAAAGATGGGTGCTCTGTTTATAACAGTTTCAAAGACAATTGAGAAGAGAAAGGAGGGCAGGGCTGTCAGTTTGATCAACTAGTCAGGGCAATTCTGTGCTAAAGACTCTGGTCTTGGAGGCAGCACATAGAGGAGTTCGAACACCGCACAATTTATGTGCTATTTAGCTCTGTGCAATTTACTTAATCATAGTAAGCTTCATTTTACTAGCATGTAAAATGAGAAAATGATACCTATCTCACATTTTTATTGTGAGCTACAAAGTAATTGATGTGATCAGTTATGATAGTGCTTTGTCCCATATTCAAATTTTAGTCAATGGAAGCTCTTGGAGTGAACTGTAGAGTTCAGAATTACATATTTAAAACCCTCCTGGTTTAGTTGTGGTAGTTTATATGTCTCTAGGAATGCATCCATTTCTTCCAGATTGTCAAATTTGTTGGTGTAGAGTTGCTCATAGTATGTTCTTATAATTGTCTGTGTTTCTTTTAATTGTCTGTGTTCTTATAATTGTCTGTGTTTCTATGGTGTTAGTTGTGATCTCTTCTCTTTCATTCATGATTTTATTTATTTGGGTCCTTTCTCTTTTCTTTTTGATAAGTCGGGCCAGGGGTTTATCAATCTTATTAATTCTTTCAAAGAACCAGCTTCTAGTTTCGTTGATTTGTTCTATTGCTTTTTTGGTTTCTATTTCATTGATTTCTGCTCTGATCTTTATGATTTCTCTTCTCCTGCTGGGTTTAGGGTTTCTTTCTTGTTCTTTCTCAAGCTCCTTTAGGTGTAGGGTTAGGTTGTGTACTTACAAAACAAGGCAGACCCCCCAGAGATGAGGAAAAGAATTTTCAGATTATAATGATAGTACAAAAAGCTGGACCCAGTCTCAGAATTTTGAAGTACATATGGAAGGCAAGCATATTTCTATAAAAATCAAGTGACAAAGACTCAGTAGATAAAAGCTAGAGTTGGAGGAGGTACATAAATCAGACTATAACTTTTTAGCAAGAGTCTGGAGCAAGAGTCAGAAATTCAGATGCAGATTAGACTATGTGCAGGTTGATCACCTAAGAGAGGTAGAAACTGGAGACTCACATCACGATCTAAAGATCTATCTTTGCACTTTATTGTGTGTTAGTAAATGTAGTAAAATGTCGTACTTGTGAACTTTATAAATCCTGAGGCAAAAAAACTCCTCCAAAGTTACGTGGATTGAAGGGGCCACAATTTAATATTTAGCATCATACATGCCATTTAAAATAATTGTGAAAGGCTGTTTTTGTTTAGCTGCTTGACACATTACAGAAGTTTATCATCATTACTGCTCACAAATTACATACTTTAAGATTCATGCAGCCATAGCAGAATCTCTGCATATGAAGACAGGCACAGAAAGAAGGAATGTGAAAAAATATGCTTGAATAATTTTTGAAAAGAAAGTTATAACTAATTTCCAAAGTAACCCATAAAGAAGGCATTAAACATAGATACCGTGTAATAGTTCTAGCCAAAGTTTCCGAAAGTCACCATATCTAGATTTTTCTATGTGCTGTTTCGTGATATTTTCCAAGGGACATCTTGATTTCATCTCTTATTTTCAATATTATGTGATTTTCAATTTTCAATATGTGATTTTCACTTTTATTTTACATCTCCATTCAAATGGAAGATAGGTTTGCATTTTTTGCTTAGCTTTTTTTTTTTTTTTTTTTTAACTGAGATACTCACCATTAGCTTTTAATGCTCCCCATCCAGTGACAAACACTGAACTCTGAGGCAAGACTTCAAAAGTAGCATCTGGGAGACAGACTCTGCCCACATCATTGGAAAATAGGACAGGGGTGGAGAGCTTCACCACAGCGATGTCGTCATCATGCTTATGGGGAGCATAGTTTTCATGAATGATGATTGATTGTATCTTTCTTCTCATCAGTGGAGGGCTGAGAGTTGTTCCAAAACTAGCCATCCAGAGTTTGGGGTTTTTGTAACTGATCACAGATGAAAAGGATTATGGTTGATTCATTTCTGATCTAAAGTTGCCCAGGACTCTGAATCAGCATGAGACATAGGGGTGGTAGAAGGGCAAATTGTTTAAGGTGGTAATTGGTGGGTCTTCCCACCTTATTTGAAGCTTCACACCCCCAAGGACTACTTTCTTTCATTTAGCTGATCCAAATCGCCCCATTCTACGGTAGCTTAAGTTACTTCCTTTGAGGGGGAGTTTGTATTTTCTAAAGGGAACAAAATATTATTGCTATTTTAGATATAAAAGTAATACAGATTTGTTGAAGAGACTATAAGTAAATAAAAATTAGACATATGTACATATTCACACACATGTATACCTTCATATGCATTCAGTTATTTGGGGGGAAAAAGAGAGGGAAAAAAGGGAAGAGGGGAGTGAAAGGTGTCATACTGGAGTCACACCTTGTATATTGTTTTCTTATCTTTTCTTTTTAGTTAACATTTTACCCAGAATATTTTCCCATATTTTATGAATTTCCCTAGTCATTATTATCTCTTTATTATCTCCATATAGTCCATATGTTAAATCTTCAAAAAAGATTAAAAATTGCAATCCTAAAGATAGTCTTGTGGGATAATCTGATGTAAATTCATGGGTTCAGATACTGTATTAGCAGAGTTTTAAAAAAAATCTCAATATATCCTAGGAAAACTGCTGAGTGTGTTTAACTTTTGACAGTATTGACTTGTTCTTAGAGTTAGGAAAATATATTCCGGGGAATATATTTTCAGTTGGAAATGAAGATTTCTCTAACTTTTCTACTCTTCTTCAGTAACTATCATCTGTTCCTAAGCCTGCTTCACAATCATGAGTTTCTTTGGGAGACTAAGATGCTCGTAAAAGAATGAAAGCATGTGCCTTTGGCTCAGGTTATAATCTTGAGGTTATGGGGGTCTTGGGGTCTGGGGTAGAGCCCATATCAGGTTCCTGCTTAGTGAGGAGTCACCCCTCCCCCGGCTCATGCTCTTTCTGTCAAATAAGTAAATAAATAATCTTTGAAAAAAAAAAAAAGAATGAAAAAGGAAGGAGAATTATAGGAAATGAAGGTGAGAAAAGAAAGTGACATTGGTGATCCTGTTGGTACAGACTGAGGACTTACATGTCAAAGCAGTGAGCAGCGGTCAGGAGCCACTCCTCACTGATCAAAGAAGCTCCACAGAAGTGGATGCCGTCCATTTGCAGGCTGGCTTGCCATGGCCAATCAGCTTTCTTTGCAGGATAACCATCAGCAATTCTTTCCATAGATGGATATTCCCTCCCTCGTCCACAACCTGTCAGAAGGAAACAAGGTAGTTATTACTAATATTTTATTTTATTTTACTTGTCTATTTTAGCTGACACAGAGTGTTACATTTGTTTTAGGTATATTACATAGAGATTCAACTTTTCTAAGCATTATGCTATGCTCACAAGTATAGCTATAAGATGGTTATTTAGAACCAGAGTTATAAACATGCGTGGGCGTGTTTGGCACATAGTTAAAGATGGAAACACTAATAGGTTTACCTTACCTTTAAAAAGTTAATTGAAATTATATAATAAAATAGTGATTATTCACATTGAAAAAGTATTGACTTAAAAAAGTAAACTATTTAATGTCCTCCCTGGTACATTTACAACAACTTCAGCTTAAGGGTTTTTTTAAAAATTTATTTATTATTTTATATATCTTTCTAGGTCATTTTCTTATGTATGATGATGTATCCCAGTGATGTTTGACAAATTTTGTGTGTCAAAAGTACACTATTTTTGCAGGAAAATACCATTTGTACACTTAAAATGCTTTTCTAATATTATAACAATTACCCTACTATAACTTAAGTGTCAAAATTCACATATTAACATTAATGGGTGTCATTTAATTCTAAGCAAGGTTTTCTACTTTAACAAAGTGAGCCAAATATAAAGAAATATGATAAAATGATAGGGAATTGTTAAAAGAAGTTGTCAAACTTCCTGTGAGGAATAACAAGTTATTCTCACATAAACATTCCCAGTTATTAGTCGTAATTTTTCCCATCATGGAGAGTTAAGTCACGCATCCATTCAGAGATATTATATAGTTTGGAGAAATAGTAAATCTGGGGATAGAGAAACTCTAGCAGTATTTTGACTTCTGGAATTTGATTTGCAAACATTGCAGTGATATTCTCAAACTTACAGCTGTTCAGAATGTGTTCTGCTTCTGCTTCATTCATATCTGGAAAAAAAAAACAACCAAGATGATTGCTCAGTAATGGAACAATTATAATTTGACAATACTATGCTTACATGTCATGAGTGTTTCTGGTTAGTATGAACTGAATTATTCAGGAATTTCTTAAAGACAGTAAAATAAATTCCTACAAAAAGGAGAGGCCTGGATGTAAATTCTTTCTTCTATTTGTGGACTCTAGGAAAATCCTGGTTTATAATTTTAAGATCATTGGCATTGAGAAGGATATTGTTTGTCTGGAAGGTGGACTACATCTAATTAATTTAGCCATACCAATTTATTAAAATGCAGGTTATGCTGAAGAGGATCTAGGACTACTTTCATATATGTACTATTATCTGGTGGATACCATTTCCTTTTGTCCTCAAAGCATCTTAGATGCTGACATCTCCACAGAGGCTCCAACTGGAATAAAGATCTACTAGTGTAATAACAAATCCTCAATACATATTAGTCATTTTATCATAAACTGAAACAAATGATCAGTGAATATTCCCTAAAATTATATGAATTATTCCTTATACCAGACAGTATAATAAGTAATCCAAATCCATGTTTCTGTTAAGATGAAAATCAGTGTAGAGTTTTGGTAAGCTTGCAAATTAATGAATCTTTCAGTCAGACTCTAAAGAGGAACATTGTGTTCATCTGCTAGGAACTCAGCTTATGTTTACGTGTTTCTTAGAAAAAACCCCACAGAATTAGGTTTTGCCAATAATAGCAAATTTCTAACCCCAGAATTCCTACCTGGAGCTATATGACATGGTCCCTATTTATGTCTTTGTGGTCATATTGAACTGTTCTTGCTTGAAGCCACTACTCAGCGGCCACCCTAGCCTTTCTGTTTCTTGACTGTGCCAAGGTATTCCTGCAGTCTTTGTTCTAGTTGTCTCTCCTTGCAGAAATGCTCTTCCCATGACCATTTTCATGGTTGACTCCTTGTTGTCATTCAGATCTTAGCTTAAAAATCCTCTCCTCAGAGAGACTTTCCGTGCCAAATCAAAGTAGGCTCCCACTCCCTATTCTCTGTATGGAAAGTCATATTATTTGATATTACTTTGTTCATATACTTGTTTAATGGACCATTATCTTTTTTATTCCAATTAAAATGTTCTATGAGGACAGGTAATTTAGTTCCTGGCACAAATAGATTCTGCTGAGATAATAATGAGCAGTAGTAATTAATAGTTTACTGAGTCCTTTGTACTCGCGACTGTACCAAACACTGCTACATCCACACAATAATATTATGAGGCAAAACTATTAAGGACATGGTTTAAATATTTCTCAAGGTAAGAAACTTGTCCTACAACCATTTCACTGTAAGGTCGATTATAATCTAGTGTTACCTGCTATAGGTTATGGATCAGTGAGGGGGTGGAATTATGGTTACTTCACAGATAACTTTAGCCTTGGCTCATTTCTATCAGCAGAAACTATTGATGAACTTCCATGGTGATGCTGTATCTCATATGTACACATTATCTAGTAGATGTGTTCCACATGCAGGATAAAAGAAGTTAAATATCTCCATTTCTAGAACAAGATTGTGTAAACTCACTTTTTTCTGCTCTTCTTCTATAAATACTACTAAATACCCTGAAAATTATCTAGCAGATAATAAAAGAACCCTGAAAGCTGGAAGGAGGTAGGCAAAATGACTAGAGACTACAGTGTTTTAAGGACCATGTGGTGAGTTTCCTAGTGTTTTGTTCATCTCACATATACTCTGGTCTTGAGACCAAGAAAGGTCTGCAATCTGGAACCATCAATAGACATAGACAAAAAAAAAAAAAAAAAAATTCTCAAGACTAATCTGTTCTCTCCATCCAAATACAGGGAAAGAAGAAGCACAACAAAGACCTAGTGAGGAGCCCAAACCTCCTGCTTCACAATACAGGGCTGACTATCCATTTTGTCAGAAGTTGTGACAGCAAGAAGACTTTGACCATCCTAAACCCTACTTTCTAACCAGGGGATCAGCTTGCAGACAGACACCCACAGGGACAACATCAACCTTTATACACCCAGTGACATAAATAGATTCAGGCCCACTGCACCCCTCCACAAATGACGACCTAGGGATGCAAAGCAGCTTAGAGAAGCCTGTTCTACTCCCATATATGTTGCTGGCAGCAGGGGTTGCGAGGAAGCTCCAGAAGACTAGAATAGTACTGCAAGGACTCTGAAAACTAAATTGTTATTGAAACAACGAAAGTAGGTGAGACTCTACACTCTAAACATAAATAAGTGGACTACCTGCTAAAATAAAAGAATTAAATAGGATCAAGAGTCTCCTAACATAATAATCGAAAGGTCTGAATACAAGCAAAATTACTTGCCATACCAAAACCCAGGAGAACTACAATCTGCATGAGAAAAGATGATCTGATGCCAATACTGAGGTAAAGAAGATGTTGGAAGTATCTGATGTGGATTTTAAAGCAGGTGCCAGAAAAATAATTTAGTAGTCAATTACAAATTCTCCCAAAACATATAAAAAATAAAAATCTAAGCTAAGAAACAGAAGTTATAAAAACCAAATGGAGGGGTGTCTGGGTGGCTCAGTTGGTTAAGCGTCCAACCCTTGATCTCAGCTCAGGTCTTGATCTCAGGGCTGTGAGTTCAAGTCCCATGTTGGGCTCCACACTGGGCATGGAGCCTATTTAAAAAAAAAAAAGAAGGAAAGAAAATTATAGGACTGATAATAATAATAAAAAACCCTGTTGGATGGTCTTAATAATAGAGTGGAGATGGAGGACAGAATCACAGTAAATTCCAATGAAATTAAATAATATTTACTCAGAAGAACAGAGAGAAAAGAGATTGAAAAAAAATTAAGAAAGCCTCTGAGATTTGTGAGATAATAACAAAAGATTTAACATTCATATCAGAGTTCTAGAAGGAGAGAAAAAGAGTATGAGACTGAGAAAGTATTCTAGGAAATAATGGTTGGAAACTCCCTAGATTTAGCTAAAGACAAAGATGTATAGATTCAAGAAGCTGGGAAATTCTCAAATAGCAAAAACTCAAATCCCCTCCAAACCCATTATAATTAAGTTACTAAAAGCTAAAGACAATGAAAAAAATTCTTAAAAACAGAAAAATGATACATTACCTATAAAGTAACACCAATTCAAATAACAGCAGTTTTCTCATCTGAAACCGTGGAGGACAAAAGGAAGTGGCATAGCATTTTTCAAGTTCTGAAAGAAAAAACTATCAACCATGAATCCTATATCCATTGAAACTATATTTAGAAATAAAGGTATTCTCGGATGAAGGTACATGAAAAGAATTTCAGTTTCTAAAAGACCTACTCTTGGCTAATGGCTAGAGGAAGCTCTCCAAACAAAATACAAATGATAATAGAAGAAGGCTAGTACCTTCAGAAAGGAAAGAGACAGAATATGTAGAAACATAAATATACATAATAAACTATTTTTCCCCTCCTAGGTTTCTTTAAACATATTTTATGGTGAAACCAGAGATGCAACACCATCTGATGTGCAGAATATATAGAGAGGAAATACTAATATGATGTGCAAAATATATAGAGAGAAAAAGGTATCTAAAAAATGGGGAGGGCAAAGAAACCAAAATGGAAGTAAAGTTTCTACACTTCATTTGAAATGGTATAATTTTGCCACCGGTAGGCTATGACGTTATACATGTGTATGTTAATACCTAGTGTAGCCACTAGAACAGTTATACATAGTGATAAACTCAAAAACATTACAAATAAATGAAAATGGAAATCTAAAACAAATTTTCATGTTACAGGGATGGAGGGAAAAAGGGACGGAGGACCAAGACACAGGACAAAAGAAAGCAAATAATAAAACGAAAGATTTAAGCTCTAACATAACAATACTTAATATGTGGATGGTTTAAATACATCAATTAAAAGACAGAGTGTGATTAGGAAAACATGACTCAACTATTATCTCTTTACACTGAAATTTCTAAATTGAAAGTAAAAGGATGGAAAAAGATCTTGCCAAAGAATCTAAAAAAATGCAATAATGGCTCTATTAATATCAGATAAAATGGACTTCAGAGAAAAGAAAATTACTGGGTACCTAGAGGGACATTACATAATGATAGAAGGATCAATCTACTAAGACGAAGTAACAATTTTAAATGCATGTTTACAAATAGCAGAGCTTCAAAATACATCAAGCAATAACTAAAATAGCTGAAGAAAAAAATAGAAAAATTCACAGTTGTAGCCGTGAACTTCAGCAGCCTCCGATATCAACTGATATAATTACCAGACAGAAAGTCAGCAAGGATATATAGCATTAAACAACATCATCAACAACAACGTCTAACTGACATTTATAAAACATGCAGCAATAACAGAAAGCACATTATAAACACGCATGGAGCATTCATTAAAATAGACCATATCCTGTGTCATATTTAGAAGAATTGAAATCAGAGTACGTTCTCTGTTCAGAGTGGGGTCAATTAGAAATCAAGAACAGAAAGGGAAGGAGAAAAATCTCCACATACTTGGGAATTAAGCAACAGAGTACTAAACAATACATGTATTCAGGAAGACGTCACAAAGAAAATTAAAAATTACATAGAATTGAGTGAGTATGAAAGTACAACATAGCAAGTATTGTGGGATGCAGATAAAGCATTACAGAGAGGAAAATTATAGCACTAAATGCTTATTTAGAAAAGATAAATGGGGCACCTGGGTGGTTCAGTGGGTTAAAGCCTCTGCCTTCAGCTCAGGTCATGATCCTGTGGTCCTGGGATCGAGACCCCCGCATCAGGCTCTCTGCTCGGCAGGGAGCCTGCTTCCTCCTCTCTCTCTGCCTGCCTCTCTGCCTACTTGTAATCTCCCTCAAATAAATAAAATCTTAAAAAAAGAAAAAAAAAGAAAAGAAAAGAGAAATGATCTCAAATCAGTATTCTTGAGTTCCTAACAAAAAACAAACAGACAAACAGAAAAAGAAGAGCAAAGTAAGCCTAAATTAAGGAAGAGGAAGGAAATAGTGAAGAACAAACCACTGATACACACATCAACATGGATGAACCTCAAGGAAATTATGCTGAGTGGGAAAGGTCAATTTCAAAAGATACAAAGTGTATGATTTACATGACATTCATGAAATAATATAATTATAGAGATGGAGAAAGGATTAGTGGTTGCCAGAGGCCAGGAATGGGTAGAGGAGATGGGTGTAGTTATAAAGAGGTAACTCAGGGGAATCCTGTTATGGTACAGTTGAATATATTGAGTGTCGTAGTAGTTATGCAAGGCTACATACGTGATAAAATGGCATAGAGCTATACCTACACAAATGAGATCATATAACTGTGAAATCTGAATAAGCTCAATGGATTGTATTTATGCCAATTTCTTCATTTTGATGTTGTGCTATAGTTGTATAAGATGTTAACATTACCAAAGGCTGGGGGGAGCATGCAGGTGCGTAAGATATCCAAGTAAATATTTTTGCAACTTCTTGTGAATCTATAATCATTTCAAAATATTTTTAAAAATCAAGCACCCTATATAAAATCAGTGCACTAAAATCAACTGTATTTCTATACAGGAACAACGAGAGAGAAGAAAGAGAAATTAGGGAGTTGATCCCATTTACAATTGCTCCAAAACCCATAAGAGACCTAGGAATAAACCAAATCAAAGAGGCAAAGGATCTGTACTCAGAAAACTATAGAACACTCATGAAATAAATTAAAATGACAAAAAGAAATGGAGAAAAGTTTCCATGCTCATGGACTGGAAGAACAAATATTGTTAAAATATCTATGCTACTTCGAGCAATCTATACATTCAGTGCAATCCCTATGAAAATGCTATCAACTTTTTTCACAGACCTGGAACAAATAATCCTAAAATTTGTATGCAACAGAAAAGACCCTGAATAGCCAAAGAAATGTAGAAAAAGAAAACCAAAGCTGGTGGCATCACGATCCTGGACTTCAAGCTATATTTCAAAGCTGTAATCATCAAAACAGTATATGGTACTGGCACAAAAACAGACACATAGATCACTGGAACAGTAATGGATCCTGAACTCTATGGTTAACTGATCTTTGACAAAGCAGGAAAGAATATCTAATGGAAAAGAGACAATCTCTTCAACAAATGGTGTTGGGAAAACTGGAGAGCCACATGCAGAAGAATGAAACTGGACCATTTTCTTACACTGTACATAAAGATAAACTCAAAATGGACGAAAGACCTAAATGTGAGATAGGAATCCATTAAAATCCTAGAGGAAAACACAGGCAGTGACATCTGTGATCTCAGCTGCAGAAACTTCTTGCTAGACACATCTCCAAAGGCAAGAGGAACAATGGGAAAAATGATTATTGGGACTTTGTAAAGATAAAAAACTTTTGCACAGCAAAGGAAACAGTTGACAAGAACAAAAGACATGAATGAACAGTTGACAAGAATGAAAGAATGGGAGGAGATATTTGCAAATGTCTTATCAGATAAAGGAGCAGTATCCAAAATTTATAAAAAAGTTATCAAA
Source organism: Mustela nivalis (assembly GCF_964662115.1). Taxonomy (NCBI): domain Eukaryota; kingdom Metazoa; phylum Chordata; class Mammalia; order Carnivora; family Mustelidae; genus Mustela; species Mustela nivalis. The sequence continues at coordinate 12,539,355 of NC_139023.1, read as the reverse complement.
CTTAACACCTCCAAAAAACAAATAATTCAGCCAAGAAATGGATAGAAAACATGAATAGACATTTCTCCAAAGGAGACATGTAAATGTCCAACAGACACATGAAAAAGTGCTCCACATCACTCATCATCAGGAAAATACAAATCAAAACCACAATGAGATATCACCTCACACCAGCTGGAATGGCTAAAACTAATAAGTCAGGAAACGACAGGTGTTGGCAAGGATACGGAGAAAGGGGAACCCTCCTACACTGTTGGTGGGAATACAGGCTGGCCCAACCACTCTGGAAAACAGTATGGAGGTTCCTGAAAAAGTTGAAAATAGAGCTACTCTATGACCCAGCAATTGCACTACTGGGTATTTACTCCAAAGATACAAATGTAGTGACCCAAAGGGGTATCTGTTCTCCAATGTTTATAACAGCAATATCCACAATAGCCAAACTAAGGAAAGAGCCCAAATGTCCACTGACTGATGAATGGATAAAGAAGATCTCTCTCTCTCTCTCTCTTTCATACACACACACACACACACACACACACACACACACACACACACACACAGGAATACTACTCAGCCATCAAAAATGAAGTTTTTGCCTATTTGCAATGATTTGGATAGAACTAGAGGGTATTATGCTAAGCGAAATAAGTCAGTCAGAGAAAGACAATTATCATATGATCTCACTCATATGCGGAATTTAAGAAACAAAATTGAAGATCATAGGGAAAGGAAGGAAAAAGTAAGACAGGATGAAATCAGAGAAGACAAATCTTAAGAGACTCAATCATAGGAAACAAACGGAAGGCTGCTAGAGGGTTGGTAGGTGGGGGCAAGGGATAACTGGGTGATGGACATTAAGGAGGGCATGTGATATAATGAGCACTGGGTGTTATAAAGAGTGATGAATCACCGAACTCTACCTCTGAAACTAATAATACACTATATATTAATTAATTCAATGAATTCAATTAATTAACTGAATTTAAATGAAAAGAAATAAATCAAGCATCCTGGAAGAAAGTCTGAATTATCTTTCTTTTCTTTTTATATACAATTTTAAACATTGTCATTTGAAGAACTAATCATATAGTGTGCAGTCCAAAAATGTAAGGGGAAACAATATATACCTTGGTATACCAAGGTATTCCCTTCTTTCCTTTTCTTTCCTTTCCTTTTCCTTGTCACTCAGAATCACTGGAGAGAATTCTGACTTCTATATAATGAGAAGAAAGGCCATAAATATTTTATATTATGTAATATTATTTTATATTATGTAATATAAAATATAATATATTTTAAATCACAAAGCTATAAATTTTAGGAAAAAAATTCACCTAATTATCCATGAGCATTTCTACAATTTTTTGAATTCTACAATTTTTTAAAAGATCTACATGGACAGCTATTTAGCAAACTTGCACTTATTAACTCTGAAAGCCAAACTCAAAGCTTCCCTTGGAGCTTTAGTATGATCCTGTATAAGTTACTTTTGAGAGATTATATCTAATATTTTCTGCATTGTTTCTTCTGTTTTAGACTTAAGATATTTGCCAACTAACTCTTCCAGTATTTGTGTTTTGGGGCCATGTGTGTGTTTTGGTTTTTCAGTTACCTTTTTCAAGATATGTTATCAATTCTCCAACTTCCTAGGATCAGGGGTGCTAAAGATATCTGTGAAAGTCCATAAAATAATACATTACATTAAAATGTTTATACTTGTCCTTTTCAAAGCATTTTTAACTTTTTCCAAAGGAGTCTAACTTTCCAAAGTTTCATAGTTCCAAAGTTTCAAGTTTTTTAACTTTCCAAAGTTTCATAGTTGCTACTAATTTCATTTTGCAAAACAGGAACTAAGACAGTTTCAGTAACTTACCCCAGGCTGCCCTACTGTGGTTATCGTTGACATGGGTCTCCTGAGCTCTAGTCTAGGGTACTTCCTACCACTACCTTCAGACTTCCTCCTGGAATGCATTCCAGACATTTTTTTTTCTACTGTATATACTGAAATTATTTCTATGAGTTTTGTTTTTAAAATGTTTATGTATTTTTTGTAGTTCTAAAGCTCTATATGGAAAGAAGAATGGTCTAGTTTCCTCTGTGTTCTGTGGTGCTTGTTAAATTAAAGATTGCTTTTGTTTCCTGCCTACTTTCAAGAGAATGAGCTAGTTTATAGAGCTAAAGATAGGTTATTTTACAAATACCAATTTCCTGCTCTCTGCTGAGTTCTGTGCTAATCTTCGGGATGTGACTGTAACTACAGAAAACATATTTCCTGTGTTCAAGGACTTGTCAGTCTTTTGCATAAAAAGATGAAATAAAAAATAAACAAGTTAATTTCAGAATACCCTTGGTAAGCACAGAAAGGATGAATGATAAATCCAAGGAGACCATTCCATGGGAATGAAGAATGTCTTAACTGTAACTTGCTCTGATCGGCAAGAGATCTGGTGATGGAGAGTTTGCCACAGATACCTGAATAGACCAATCCCTCTTCTTGATCCAGCAACACTATGAAGGACCTAAGTGCCCTAATACCACAAAGTCAGGGTGGACATATCCAGACATGATAGAGTTTAGAGTTTTTAACATTTGGCTTAATGGGAGATCAAGATTAAATTAAATTATTTTGAAAATCAAAACTTCACCCATACCTACTACATCCTTCAACAAAATGCTTTCTTCAGAAAGTCTTGTCTTTGCTATCTAAAGCACAGAGCACTGGATTCAGAGTCTTATTCTGTTCTATCTGCATGGTTCACAGAATTCAATGTTGGGCATGACTCAAGAAACTTCAAGTTCTTATCTTCAAGCCTTTTTTATTTTTTTTTTTCCCTTTTTGACTTTTACCAAACCTACAATGCAATCTTCTCTTCTGTCAGCATATTATGATATATCTGCTCTAGCCCTCTGGGACAGTTTGAGGGGAAAAAGTACCAAGGGAAAACTTATTAATAACTGTAATTACAAGTCAGCCTTAGTGTCTCATTTCATAGCTTATACAAATTCTTGTAAAATATGGCAACTTCAAGGTTAGTATATGTTAGGTTAACATGGAATTATCATGAGCTTTGTTTAATCTTATACCCCAAATATCTATTACGCAGTTCCTTATGCCTGTGAGGCAAATGACATGGTGCCTTTACGCCAGACACAGCTAGCATCAGGGTCTGGCATTTTTCTTCTTGTCTCCTCCATGCCCTGGGCCAGTCCTATCCTGCATGCTGTAGGAAGGCTCATGGTAGTGTCTGGAAAAAAATGACAAGTCTCCTTTCACAGGAGCCAAATCATGTTTGTATCCCTCAAGTGATTTCTGTGTTCACACCACTCTTCCATTCTGGATTCTGATTGGAGAGAGTGGTGCGGCTGAAAGAACCAGGCACCACAGATTACTAGATCAGTAGCAGAGTTTAGGTTTTTATTTCATACATGCTTAATTAATTCAAAGAACTCCACCAAAATCTTAAAAAAAAAAGAAATATTATATTTGGGTTACCATATAATTTTTGTCTCATACTTCTCTCCACACTAATCAAAGTAAGAAAATCTTTGGTGTTGATTGTGTGGAGATTGGTTTATTATCAAGTAAATGAGAAAGTAAAAAATGAAAAGTGGTTTCATTTTATGGTGAAATAAAGCTTTCCCTGTAGATGAGAAGAATGTGAAAATGATAAACTCTAACAAGGGAAGGAAAATGGGATTTCTTGCCTTTCAGAAAAGGTAATGAAGTATCTATCTTCAGGAAGCTTTCATTTGATTTCAACTTCTGATGCAAAATGTTGTCAGCTTGCCTTTTTACTGTGTCTGCATGGTTAGAAGCAAACTGAAACTTAAGCAATACGTCTGTTTTCAAACCGTCATTACTTGAACTGAAAAAGAAAAACATCAGAATCAATGAATGAGTAATAGCCTTATTTATAATTATTTTATACTTTAGTATTTAAGCATTAGTTATATCTTCAAGAAAATACAACACGAGTACTTTATATATTATGCTCTTGTGGATTTCCTTCCTTCCTGTATCATATGGTTGTTAATACTGAAATTATCCCCTTCTTGTATAATTCGATCATATTCAGAGAAAGCAGAGTATCTTAGCATTCTATATTTTTTTCTGGAAAAATACATAAAAAATGCTTTTTAAATCCATCAACTTTGTATGTGTGTATAAAGTAAGTAAAAAAGAGAAGAGTATTTTCAAGGATTACAAGATTCCTTTGCTGAATGCAATAGTCTTTAAGAGGACAACCGGTAGAATATGTTGTATCACTACCCAAGCTAAGAAGTTATTTCCTTATAAGTACTCTGTAAAGAAGAAATGACAATTAAATGTAATAATATTAAAATATTTTTGCTCTTGATAAATTTAAGATATTTTAGATCCTGTCCACAAATCAAACAATGAAAAATAAGTGATACAGTTTCCTTTTATCATAAAAATTAATTCGTTGTGATTACCTAAAGTCAACAACATGAGACTTGATGTAATGATGATTTAAACTGGATCTTCGAAATATATTCTCTATCTGAGAAAAGAAAACAGTGTAGAACTTTTTAAAACATCAATTCACATATTTCAACATATCACAAAAATGCCTGTATAAAATTCACAGTAATAGCATTTATTTCTAAGATTGTTTGCAACTATCCTCAGAAAGCTCATTTGGGCATAATCCTCTTGTCATAAGGTCACCTCTAAAATTGGATGTTGATACTTGAACAACTTGTCACATGATCAAAGATGTCTGATATATATCAAGAGTTGAATTAAGCTAGGTATTTCAGTAGCCAGTATAAAAGATACATTAGGATGGAAGTGCTGAGACTGAATTTCTTTGAAAAATTTGATGGTGTATGGAATTAACAGCCACTATCAGTCAAGCTCAGTTATCATCATCATGGTTGTGATTGAAGGATCGGTTTTGTAGGCTTTAGTGAAGTTTTTGGACCATATTTTGATCCTGTGGTAGGTAAATGGAGGAGGGGATGAGAATGTATATTTATCAGGTACTTCCCTAAAAAGAATATACTTACCAAGAAACATACATGAAATGATTAATTAGAATAAGACAAAACTATACATGCCACTTGTATGTCATTTTAGTTGAATAAATACTTTTCACTCAACGAATTTATCAATTTTTTTCTGGTAAAGTGCCATGTCATGTCATACTACATAGTTTGGTAAACATATTTATTGAAAAATAAATAGTTATTAAAAATGAATGACCAGGGCACCTGGGTGGCTCAGTGGGTTAAGCCTCTGCCTTTGGCTCAGGTCATAATCCCAGGGTCCTGGGATCGAGCCCTGCATCGGGCTCTCTGCTCGGTGGGGATCTTGCTTCCCTCTCTCTCTCTGCCTGCCTCTCTGCCTACTTGTGATTTCTGTCTGTCAAATGAATAAATAAAATCTTTAAAAAAATTGAATGACCACATGTTTTCCTTCCAATTATGAAGGGAAATTTGTTTTTTAAGGAAATAGTTTTATGTACACACATACATTTATTTGGCAAAACAAATACATGTTCATTGTAAAAAGTTATAAAAAGCAAGCAATACAGCAAAGTAAAGTGAAAAGCATTAAAATAATTTCCAAATCACGGTACAGAGAACCTGCTATTTACATTTTTGTTATGTACTTCCAGATTTTCTATATTCATTTATATATTTTTATATATGACCTTTACATATCTTACATATAATTGAAAGTTTTCTGCCTGCCTCCTTCCCTTTTCTTTCCAAATTCATCATTTTTTGCTGTTTCTTTTGAAATCACAGCTTTGTGAACCGTACATTATAATTGAACATATAAAGAGTTTAGATTATTGAGTGCTACAAGAAGTTTCTAAAATTCATTTTAGGCACTAGTTTTAATCATTTCTCCTAGGACAGTATTTCCTAGGACTATAATTTATCATCTAAATTAGTGGTCAGCAAATTCTAGCCTGTAGGGCAAATCCAGACAGCCACAGTTTTTGTCTGACCCATAATCTAAGAATGATCTTCACATTTTTTTTAACAGTCAAAAAACCCAGAAGACGAATAATATTTTGTGACATCTAAGCATTTAACAAAATTCTACTTTCAGTGTCCATAAATAGTTTTATTGGACCATAGCCATACTCATTTGTTGATGTATTTCTCATGGCTGCTTTTGCATTACAATGATAGATTTAAAGAGTTTCAGAAACCACATAGCCTGCGAAGCTGAAAATACTTGACTATCTGGCATCTTAGAGAAAAAAAAAAATTTGCCAACTTCTGGTCTAAATTACTATACTTTCCTTCTTTACGTTGGCTCCATTTATACTCTAGAGGAGACGGCCAGTTCTAGTGAGTAGGCCATTTATTTACTAGTCATCTCACTGAAGTGTATTTTTATGGTCTTCCCATGTGGCAGACATAATTCCAGGCAACAGAAAATATGAGTAAGTAGACTTAGCCCCTCACAAATTCAGAGGGGCATAGACCTACAAAGTCATAATGATGTTACAAGGTGGTAAGCACTTTAACAAAGGTGTATGAAAGTTATGTGAGAGCACAGGAAACAGATGCTAATGTTTATTCAGACATAATTTGTCATACTTTTTATTTGCAACATAAACCAGTCTTCAGGATAACTCAGAGAGATAGGAGAAATTATCTTTGTTTTGTAGTTGAAACTTTGAGGGCTAAAGTAGCTTTTCCAAAACTCATAAACTGTCAAGAAGTATAATTTGGATATGAATCTAGATGTTCTTGACTTCAAAGCTTAGATGTATGAAACTCAATATATTGCTTCCTACAAAAACTACACCTACCTTGATCAATTTTCTTTAATCAAAATTTCCTTCAGATGTATTTTTGAAAAGACATGCCAACCCACTCAGTTCCTTCCTTTAATTCATTTCATCAGCTCATTTTTGTTGGGAAATGGGTAAAGAACCTGGCAAGAATGATCTGTCATCTTTGGTCAGTGCTAGGCTCAGTAGAAGCTGTGTACACAACTGAAGTCTTCAGTAGAAGAGCTTGTCTGTATGTTTATGTGGTATATTTTCAGGAATAAAGGTTTTGTGTAAGGTGCCTAATGAGAAATGTATTAGGGTCATACACACATTAGGTGCTTAATAATACAGTGATACGTAGTAGTGTATCACTGTATCATTGTGTCTAAATGATTGAACTGTGTTTCCAGATTACTCTATTAATTTGTTTTTCTTTGTATTTGAGCTTTCTGTTGGGATCCTATTATTCAGTCTTTGGTGCAATTATTCTTTGCCCTGTTTTATTTTCCAATTTTAAAGTTGCCAGGATTAGCAAACAAAAATATAGTTAAGTTTTAATTTCAGATAAAAAATGGGTCATTTTTAGTATAGGCATGTTTAAAATGTTGAATGAAATATATTTTCAGTAGGATTAAAATTAAAAGTTCACTGAGAGGGGCATCTGGGTGGCTCAGTGGGTTAAAGCCTCTGCCTTTGGCTCAGGTCATGATCCCAGGGTCCTGGAATTGAACCCTGCATCGGGCTCTCTGCTCAGCGGGGAGCCTGCTTCACCCTCTCTCTCTGCCTGCCTCTCTGCCTACTTGTGATCTATGTCTGTCAAATAAATAAATAAAAATCTTTAAAAAAATTGAAGTTCACTAAGAATTTTATATTTTATCTGGCATCCCCAACATAGGTATAATTTGATATTATCGGCTTATCTCTTACTTTATTTTAAACTTCTTCACCAAAGTATTGTCAGAGTAGGAGTGATGACAGACTTACTTCATTATTGACTTTTTGTTTCAAGTCTCTTCTCATTTTTGAGTGTTCAGCTGAAAAGTCAGGATTATATTCAATACTGGGGATCTGGAATGAGGTCTGGTAATAGTAAAATTTCTGATCTGGAAGGGAGAACAAAAATGGATGGTTTCTCTTTAGTTCATTTGAACTGCATAAATATCAAAGTAGAAGCAATAACATGCAAAAAAGTCCTATAATGACGAACTCTTGGGAATTAAACATGTGATAACTATGGCCAATACCCCCCCTTTTTTTTAAACTAAAATTGGTATATAATATTATACTAATTTCAGGTATATAATATAATAATTTGATATTTGTATATACTCCATATATGCATATATATATGTGATATACATACATGTATATCATATCTTCTTTATGTGTTCATAGTCGGACACTTAAGTTGTTTTTGTATCTTGGCTATTGTAAATAATGTTGCAGAGGACTTGGGAGTGTATATGTCTTTTCAAATTAGTGTTTTTATTTTCTTCAGATAAATGCCCAGAAGTAGATTAGCTAACTCATCTGGTAGGTCTATTCTTAATTTTTTGAGGAATTCCCATACTGTTTCCCACAGTGGCTGTACCAATTTATACTCTAACAGTGTAGAAGGTTTCCCTTTTTTCCCACATCCTTGTCAATACGTGTTACTTTTCTTTTTGATACTAGCCATGCTAACAGGTATGAGGTGATATCTCATTGTGGTTCTGATTTATATTTCCCTGATGATGAGTAGATGTTGAGTATCTTTTCATGTGCCTATTGGCCATTTGTATATCTTTTTTGGAAAAATGTCTATTCAGGTTTTCTGCCTATTCCCAAACTTGATTGTCTGGCTTTTTGCTATTGAGTTATTTGAGTTCTTTATATATTTTGGATATTAATCCTTTACCCTATATATGATTTGCAAGCATTTCTAACTCATTTTTAATATCACATGTTTTCATAGTCATGTGGTTGTCAGTTGTTTTATGACAAAATTATTACCTGTTAGTGTAATAGCTTAAATTCATAAATTTAAGCTATTAATTAGATCATGATAGAATGTAATATATTCTCATAAGTTAACCTTGAAGTCAGAATTGCTACTAAAATAATGTTTTTACTTTCAGTGCATTAAATATTATTAAACTATATAATAGCATAAGATGTATTGCATTGTTCACGAGGTAATATTATGTGAGCCAGTTAAAATTTTAAATGCTAGAATTAATTTTTATAAAGGATGATCATTTCCCAAATGTAGATATGTTTATACCAATACTGCATTCTGCAAAGCTTACATATATTTAAGAAAATTATTGTTGCAATGAAAATTACACTTCAAAATATTAGAAAATACTAGGGTTGAAATAGATTGAGTAGATCTTCAAGTTTTTAAAAGAATACAATGGGATAGACTTACCAAACGCCAAAAAATAAACAAGGAGACCGATGATTATCGCTAGAACCAACACAACAGCTGTGACAATAAGGGCTGTCATCCATGGTCTCAGTGAACTTGTCCTTCGACCCAATATTGCTGGCCTTTTGAGAGAGAGTTGGGTATTAAAGTCAAACAGAACTTAAATGCTAAAACCTTAGTTTTGCCTAGTTTTGATATAGAACGTTTTTTTCTAGAATTTGTGTTTAGCCCATATTGCATTTGGTAATACCTGAATATATTGTTCTATAAAGTTAGAAAAATACTGACAATGAAAAAATCACTGATTGACATTTGACTTATATTTTGATTTTAAAAAGTCAGAATTATATAGCAGTTAACTACTGTTTCATATACTTCCTGGTTCATCATGCTAATGTTCTGAAATATGTTTTTCTTTGTAAATGGTCAAATAACATATATTTGGTTCATGGGCTTCAAATCCAAAAAGCCTCAAAGAATGAGGGCTTCTGGGTCACTCTTCTCATTTTGGCATGAACCAACAGAGGCTCAGAGTGATTACTAAACCCTTGGAGTTGGACACAGTCAATGATATGATATTAGCAATGTAATGGGACAAATGTCACTATACTTGTGGTAAACATAGCAGAATGCATAAACTTAGCAATTAGTAGTTGTACATGTGAAATAATATAACATTGTATGTAACTATACCTAAATAAAAAAATAATAATAAAGATAAAACCTCAAAATTGGATGTTGAGGGAGTTGGAACTGGGTTTTGGGCTTTTGGAAATTTTTTCAAAACTCTATACTTAATCCTATAATCTCCGTTTATAAAACGAATAATCTGTAATGCATATGAAAAACATCTAAAATAGGATGGGTTGGAGAAAAGAAAATAGAACTCTAAGGAAGAAATAATAGGTAAACCAAAAAGAGAGCACCAATATAATGAACAAACAAATAAATAGTGATAGCTCAGATCTTTGGACCCAGGGACTTCATGGTGTGAGAACCACTGGTGTATTTGATGAATATCTATTTCATAGTGTTATAAGATTTCAGACCTATGATTTTTAACCAATGGTATTAGGTAAGATAAGGCTGTATTTACTTTAGTAAATAATTAATCAATTTAAAGAAAAATATTAAGGCAATAATGATACTAGTAGTATGTAAATATGGTAAAAAGCATGAAAGTTGTATATAAATGTATATAAATGACTGACATTTGGGAAACCTATGTGGAGTCAGAGAAATGTGACAAAGTTCTGTCCCTATCCCAGAATCAGAGCCCACAGCCTAAAGACCAAATCTGCACAATTAAGGAGTTGAGGCAGGCCAGAATGAGACTGGCATGGGTTGTCCTAGAAGATCTAATTCACAGGAGCACTGGGCAAGAATATGGCTCTGAAAGTTAAATATACTATTCTGATAAAATTATACATGAAAAAGCAGAAAAAAGAATTACCTTCTCTGGGTTGGTAGATGGCTGTGGTAAAGTAGAAAGTAGATCCCCACTTACTAATCAAAGATATCAACTGAGAGAGCCGTTTTGGCATCAACAATCTGAAAAAAGTGGGGATACTTCTGTATTCTGGTATCTGGGCAAAGAAGCTACAGGCAATTTCCTTACCCCAAAACCATCAACCTGAGCTCTGTTAAGTATCTCAGTCAGGTAGAACTAGTTCTTAGTTCTGCTGTGTTTCTGGAAAGATCTAGAGTTACCCTGGCTTTCTACTCTTTGGTTGGTATCAAGACAAGATTATTAAAATCTACAGACATCTGAAGTATCTTTAGAAGAGCGGGGGTCCTGCTGCGGCAAGGAAAGAACTGATGAAAATATTTACCATCTTTACTAATAGAAGATCATAGGTAATTATGAGCTCATTCAGTTAACATTTACCAAGTTTCTTCTGTGTGCCAAATACTTTCTGTTTGGGATTGAAAAATGAATAAGACATACTGTCCTATCTTTAAGAACATGTGATCTAGTGACACACTAAGTAACCAGTAAAATACAAGTGATAAATGTCGTGATGGAATTATGCCCAATAAGTTATGAGACATGAGTTGGTACAAATGGTTTTGCTTAGAGACCTTATCCTTTGAACTGTGATTTGGAAGCTGAGGAGGAGGAATCAGCAAGAATGATGGGTACGTCAAGAAGAGGGAAAGCATAAACAAAGACAAGGAGACAGGAGACAAGGACAAAGATTTCTCAAGGACAGACATAAGAAAGTAGAATTTATGAACGAGAATAGAGGTAAACCTAATCAATGCATGTGTTCATTAGCTAACTGAGTAAACATTTATTGAACATTGCTATGCACAAAACAGGAATATAATGAAGAATCTTCAATACATCTTCCTCTCAAGGAACTTAGAGTCTATAGGGAAGGAACACAGTATACACAAATTGCTACTAGAGTGATAGAGTATTTCTAAGAAAATTTCAGAGGACTAATGATTTCTCTTTGGAAGAAATAATGGTTGAAAACGATAATTTTTTCAAGTTAAAAAATGCTGGGCCCATCTTCTCACTGTCTTCTCTTCAGAGTCCAATACAGAAAACCGTTGATAGGGAGGAAGTTTATTTCACAACAGAACTCTCATTATCAAAAGGGTGTGGTTTCCTGTTGAACTTCTAACACCAGACATTGTGACTTATGTATGGGTCACAGTTGAAAAATTGTTTGAGTACATTTTCTTAATTATGTAGACATGCACAAAATATTTTTTCCTAGATATTTTTTAAAAAATTAAATATTTTTTTCTCACTGATTTTTTTCAGTACTGATCTAATTTTAACTTACACATTAATTAATTTCAATGGCTGATATCAGTGATTATTCCAGATTGGTGGAGCCTGAACCTCATAGGTACTTGGTAAATATTTGTCTACTAAATAAAATAATGTGTCATAAAAGAGGAGTTGACCCTAAACTATTTGTAACACAAAAACTATTTTTAGCAGAGAGTTTTGTTAGAGATGAATTAGGACAAAAAACAAGCATAAGCTTACCTGAAATCAAGATACAGTTACAAATTTTGCACTTAAAAATCTCTAAAGGACAATTCTCTCCTTCTCTTTCCTTTCTAGTTTCTTCCTCCCCCTAATCCTTCCAATTCAAAGAATTAATTTTGGTCGGATTTATCCCAGACAGATGACTAAACAGATTCACTACAGTGTAGGAAAAACCAGCCTTAGAGAAGACTTTGACATTCAAACAAACAAGCAAAACAATATAAGTGACCTCACCTTTGAGGTATTTATGCCAAAGCAAAGAGGAGCAGTGACAAAAGCTATTCATCCAAGCAGGTCAATCTAGAAAACCTTTCACAAAGAGTCAAAGCATTGATCTCTCCCCTGCCTTTGGTAACATTCTGAGTGGTTCATTATCCAGACTTTCATGGGAGGTAGTTCCTGAACCAAAGCTCAGCAGAATGGAATGGACTCTTCTTGCTCTTATCAGTGTCAGCCAGTCAATGTCACAATTTTTTTTTTTTTACCAAGGTATATATTCAGGTTCTTCCCTTTAGATAACTCTCCTAGCATCTATTATTTTTCTTGGAGCTTTTAAAATGCTTTATATAACCAAAATATTGTCCCCCAGTGATTCAAAGATGAGAGAGAAAAGGATTTCTTTTTGCCACAGCCATGGCCACATTTGAAGGGTTCATGGTCTCTGAAAGAGGTTGTTCATAGTAGTTGGGAGTGTGGGTTCTGCAGCCAGTCTACCCAATTTTTTATCCCAGCTCCACTACTATGGGACCTTGGGCATTCAATCTCATTGTGTCTCAGATCCTTTTACCAAATGGGGGTAATAATACCCATTTTGTGGGATTATTGCAAAGACTAAATGAGTTAATTTACATAAGAGCACTTGGAATAGTTACTAAAACATGGTGAAGACTTAGGAGTTTTGGTTATTTATTTATTTATTTATTTAAATTATCAAAAGCAGCAGAAAAAGATACCAAGGAGTTTGTACTTGATGAAATGGAGTGAGCTGGTGAAAAGCATGTGCTGATAGTAGATGTGCTATTTATGAAGGAAAGAGATAAGAACTGTTGCCCAGGACCTTGATATATAAGTGACAACACAGGAAAGAAACTATGCACAGACTGGGAAGCCCCTAGGGAGACTATCAAAGCCCTGATGATTTCCATGCAGAATTCTGGCAGATAACAGGGTCTAAGCTTGAGAGAAGGGAGACTACTAGAGCCTTCAAGAGAAATCCCAGGTTTCAGAGGTAGGCATAATCAGACTTTCACATTCGGAGCATCCATAGGGAAAAAATTACAATAATGGGTATGAGAAAGCTTAAGACAAGACAAGATGGGTGAATCATCTGGATGGGGTTTTAATCCATTGGCCAGGGAAGGCAGAATAACTCTGGAAGAAAGCTGTTGTTATGCAAATATCAGGAGGTGATGGTATTATTATTCATAATAACATTGGCTTAGCGGTGATGATGATGATGATTTTAATTGTAGCACCAGATGTGATGAGACTTGCATAAAATCTGTGATGTGAGTAGAAATACTAACTAAAAGTTGTGCAAAAGATTAAATGAAGATTTGTGTTTCCTTTTATGTTTCATGTTCTGACAAGCTGTGTGTCTTGTTTCTGTAACTCTACATTATGCAAATAAGAAAGACATAATGTTTCATAAATGAAAAGTTGACTGATGTCATAATTAAAATAGCTGGTGTTTTAGTTGATAAGAGTTCAAAAGGGGGTAATCAAGGGCAGAGAGAGCTACTCTCCAAATTCTGCTCATTAATGCAAATTTACATGGTGAAGTTCCATGAGAAGCTTTTCCTTGAAGGAAATTTTAGAGTACTGAGGCAATTAAAACCTGATGAGGACCAAAAAGGATGTGTAAGCCATTGACCTGGGCTACTGAAGATAAAGTGGCCAGAATGGTACTGCACCCACTTTGGCCAACACAGCTTATTTTATCAGTACGTTTTCCCTCTCTTACTAATATATATATATATACATATATATATATATATGTATATATATATATATATATACAAATTAAATTGAATTACTTTTTGTGTGTGTGTGTTCCAAAATTCATCATTTATGCACCACACCCAGCACTCCATGCAATACATGCCCTCCTTAATACCCACCACCAGGCTCACCCAACCCCTCAGATTTCCCCCAACTCATTTCTCCTCCCCATCTCCCAATGTCCTCTGTGTTACTCCTTATGCTCCACAAGTAAGTGAAACCATATGATAATTGACTCTCTCTGCTTGGCTTATTTCACTCAGCATAATCTCTTCCAGTCCAATCCATGCTGATACAAAAACTGGATAGTCATCCTTTCTGATGGAGGCATAATACCCATTGTATATATGGACCATATCTTCTTTATCCATTCATCCGTTGAAGGGCATCTTGGTTCTTTCCACAGTTTGGCAACTATGGCCATTGCTGCTATGGACACTGGAGTACAGATGGCTCTTCTTTTCACTACATCAGTTTTTTTGAGGGGTAAATACCCAGTAGTGCAATTGTAGGGTCATAGGATAGCTCTATTTTTAATTTCTTAAGGAATCTCCACACTATTTTCCAAAGTGGCTATACCAACTTGCATTCCCACCAACAATGTAGGAGGGTTCCCCTTTCTCCACATCCTCTCCAGCACTTGTTGTTTACTGTCTTGTTGATTTTGGCCATTTTAACTGGGGTAAGGTGGTATCTCAATGCGGTTTTGATTTGAATCTCCCTGGTGGCTAATGATGATGAACATTTTTTCATGTGTCTGTTAGCCATTTGTGTGTCTTTACTAAGATTATTAGTTAAGCATCATTTATCCTTAATCATTCTTTTCCTACTGTGGTTTAACAACAAATTTTGACCTCCACAAAAAAGCAAGTTTTGTTTTGAACATTGTAGCATGCTCTGATGTACTGGCTACAAATACTTTTTAATGAACAAGTTCTACTGTCACTATAATGACCAGTGGGAAATACATGATTACACTCATATGTAAAATTTGAGAAACAAAACAGATGAACATAGGGGAAGGAAAGGAAAAATGAAATAAGAGGCAAACAGAGAGGGAGGCAAAACACGAAAGACTCTTAAATGTAGAGAATAAACTGAGGGTTGCTGGAAGAGAGATAGGTGGGGAGATGGACAATAAATGGACGATGGGTGTTATGGAGGGCGCTTGCTGGGATGAACACTGGCTGTTATATGTAAGTGATGAATCACTAATTGTACTCTTGAAACCAATACTATACAATATATTAACTTGAATTTAAATAAAAATAAATAAAATAACATAAAATTTAAAATGTGAAAAGAAAATGAAGGAAAGCCTTTCTTGAGTCAGAAAAAACTGTTGAAAGAAGGGTGTGATACTGCTGGAGAAGTCACATGAGTGTCAAAAAGGAAGGGTAATGATAGGTAGGAAACTGACAGGTTCAGTGAACAATAACTGTCAGGAGTTTTTACATCTAGTCAAAACATATTTTGAGCTGCCAGAGCTTTTTAGTGTCTTCCTTCCTTCCTTTGTTACTTTAGCAGCTTTATTGAGATATAATTCTTATGCCCTACAGTTCACTCATTTAAAGCGTACAACTCGATGGTTTTTAGGTTTTAGTGTATTCCAAAAATTGTTTAACATCACAACAATCAATTTTCAAACCTTTATCACCGTATACAGAAACTCTGTACCCATTAAGAGTCTCTCTCTATTTTTTTCCTAACTCCCCGACTCTAGACAGCCATAAATCTATTCTCTGTCTCTACAGATTTGTTTATTCTTGACATTTCACATAAACAGAATTACATAATATGTGACCTTTTGTATTTGTCCTCCATCACTTAGCATAATATTTTCAAAATTTATCAGTGTGATAGCATGTATTACCCCATGCTGTTTTCCATAGTGGAAGGTAGGACTTCATTTGTGTTTATTGCCAAATAATAATCCATTTTATGATATGTTATATTTTATTTGTCCCTAGTTCAGCTAATGGAGACTTGAATTGTTCCTACTTTTTGGCTGTTATGAATAATGCTGCTGTAAACATTCATGTTCAAATTTTTGTGTGGGCATGTGTGTTCATTCTTTTTCATATAGAGATAAGAGCGGAACTTCTGGGTCATACGATCACTCTAGGCTTAACATTAAGAGGAACTGCTAAACTTTTCCAAAGTGTCTACACAATTTTACATTCCTATCAACAATGTAAAAATTTCTCCACATCTTCATTAATCTTTTCTGTTTTTCTCTTTCCCTTTCCATGGTAGCTTTTGGTTTTCTTTTCTTCCTTCTACTCATTTCTTCTGCTTTGTTCTTATGGTATCACCTTCTTTCTACCATAATCTGTTCATTTCGTATTAAACTCTTCCTTTACTTCCTTTACTTTTTTAAATCACATTTTTAAAAAGCAAGTATATGTGTTAATAAAATTATCTACAATTTTCTAGATTACCCACTTTCTGGAACTCAGAATCATAGAACATTTCCCTTGCACAACTGCTTCACGAAGCCAGTCTACTTCTGAATTGTCTTTCCCATTTGGCCCGTTCTTTTCATGTCCTTTACACCATCCTACTTCAGGCATTAGATGTATTTCATCTGGACAATCACAGTAGCCATTAATAGATCTCTTTATCTATTAATTAATTATCTAGATAATTTCCTTTTAAATACATTCTACAATGTTGCTACCAGAATTATTTTCCAAATATACAGTTCTAATAGTGTGACTCTGTCATTCAAAATCTCTCAAATATTTCTCATTATGCAGACCTAAACTCTCTGGATTGTATTCATTCATTCATCCAATCATTCATTGAGGAAATATTTAGAGAGACCTCATTATGTGCTAAGAGCTAATTCTGCTCCCGGAAAAACTGTGGCAAACAAGACTGGCAAGTTTCCTCCTTTTGTGACGCTCACAAGCTAGTGGAAGGAGGCCAAAAATAAAACAAGCCAAAGAATAAATCTCAACTCTTGAAAACAAAGTGTATTAATGAATAGAGAGCGAATGGAAGCTAGGGGGAGAGGGTGCTTAACTGAGTAGTGGGGAGTTATCCCTGGAGATGCCGTTTCAGCTGAGAGATGAATTGCGAGGATGAATTGAGAAGTGAATTGGGAAGCTTCTAGAAGAGCTAGGTAAAGAGCAACAAGGTGGCAGCAAGTTTCTAGAGACGGAACAAAGGTGATCTTCCTGAGTTCCTGAAAGAAATCAGGCCAGAGTGCTGGATCATGGTAGATCCAAGAAAGAGGAGAAAAAGTTCAGCCAGAGAGACAAGCAAGGATCAGATCACGGACCCTGAAGGTGATGGCAAAGTACTGATAATTTGAAGAGTTATAGGAACCCACTGGACAACTTTAAATATAGGTAGTGTCTTTCATTTATTGTGTCTAACTTACTTTTGGGTTCTTACTTTCCTGCACATATGCTAGTCTGTTCCTTACATTCACCCCTTCTGCCTCAAATATTCTCTTTCTCTGTGTTTCTAACCTCCTCTTTTTGCAGCTGCTGGCATTACCATTACTGGAAGCCTTTCAGTGTGCTACTTGAATGCCTTCTCCTTTTAAGGTCCAGTTCCTTTCACTGCAATCCTATTCCAGTTAGAAGCAACCTTGAAGCTTCCTCTACATATTTCGCTCTACAACAAAATTGGTCATGTTCTGTTTCATGTTCTGGTGCCACTGTGTCCTTCTCCCCACCTCAGCTGCCCAGTCTCATACTATGCTTTATGTCTTGTCATTGCCAACAGTGTCAATTCCTCCATAATCTACATTTATTTATTTTTAATTTTTATTTTTTTAAGATTTTATTTATTTATTAGAGAGAGAGAGAGAGAGAGATCACAAGTATGCAGAGAGGCAGGCAGAGAGAGAGGAGGAAGCAGGCTCCCTGCTGAACAGAGAGTCCGATGTAGGGCTCGATCCCAGGACTCTGGGATCATGATCTGAGCCGAAGGCAGAGGCTTTAACCCACTGAGCTACCCAGGTGTCCCCTCCATAATCTAAATTTAATCACCTAACTCTGCAACTACCACAACTGCCTTAGTACCCCACTGGGACTTATACACCACACATCCTACTATGTTTTCACTGTCTCCAGTCACTCTCATGTTGGCATTGCTCTCTTACTTGGCAAAAAGCCCATGGTCCCTAATTCTACTCATTCCTGGCATACCTCCTCAGTCTTGGAGTCTTCTCTCTTTATATCATTTCATCATCATATAGCAAAACTCCAACCATGGCTAAAAACAAATTACACCTACTTTGTGTTTATATAAACATGGCTGGGAAAAAATACTCAATTTTGCTGATGAGTCTCATTTTAAATTGCCGGAGCACTAACTTCAAGTTGGTCGTAGTGCTTCCTAGGCATCATACTTCCTTAGTTATTCTCTCTTTCTCCTACTGTGAGAAATAGAAGATTATTTCATACTTTATCTTCTCAAATCTTTAATACCTCCTCTTTCATCTTCACCCTCAGCTGATGGCCTTAAAACCATTTCACTGAGAAAATAGAAATAATTAGAAGCTAGCATCCATTAACCCATCAGCTATCACCATTGTGTTTTTTTTTTAAATCTCTTATTTCTGTGCCTGTGTTCTCTTTCTTCTTCTTACAACAGTAATGTTTAACACAGTGGTTGGCCCAATGTGGGCAATAAATTCTTTGAAGTGACGTTGCTCTGCTTTCTTCAGGGACAATGAAATTTAAGTGAAGGATATATGCAATAAGGAGTGAAAAGATTGGGTTCTAGTCTTGTCTTCCTACAGTTTGTCAGAATCACTTTGAAAAGAGGTGAAGAATTAAGACATTACCTGGATAATTAAGAGGAAAATCTCCTACTTTCTCTGATTGCCCAGGTGGTTTTCTCAATATCCCACTCCTCTGTTTAAACTGTCCTGTATATGATCTGTCAGATATTGAGAGGGTCTCTGGGTTGATGTCTCATGAGGAAGAAGCAGCTGATAGTAGCTGATTTATTGGGTTCACCTTAATGCATGCATCATGCACTGTTATGGGTCAGGCTCTTAAGAATATGTTTGAGGACAGCACAGTGTTAACTATTTTCTGAATTTTTACATGATATTTAACCTGTTCTAGCCAATCGTGCATGTATCTTATAGTCTTCAACAGAAAATAGGCAATGTTTTTCTCACATTACTTTTTTTTTAAGAGGTTGCTTTAATCACAGTAGCCTCACCAGCTCTTTGAAGAGAGGTTGGTTGCATGTGTGGGTTGGAAAAGAGCCCTGTTTGTTTTCAGACAAAATGCCTTTGCACTCACTAGTCACGTAACCTCACCTCATTTATTAGAGCCCGAGTTTATTAATCTGGAAAATGCAGATGACTCCTACAGAGATACGAGAATGAATAAAGAGCAAGTGCTTGCTTGATGTTAGCTATTGCTGTCAGGCTTGAATGAAGAAGACTTGATCCTACTGACCAAAATGGGATGGTTTGAAAAGTATAAAAAAAAAGGAAAAGGAAGAAAGAAAGAAAGAAAGAAAGAAAGAAAGAAAGAAAGAAAGAAAGAAAAGTGTAAACATTCTGCTCTGACCAAGGCAGTCCAGTCACTGCACAGAAACCACACTCATTTGGGAGAGTCCTGTCGATGTGGTAACCAAGTGTACAGATAGTTCTCTCATCTCGTTTCCTATTACTCATCTTCACACTTCAGTAGCAAAATACCTGCCCAAGGATGACTGTATTACTTCAGTTAAATATAAATGGCATTTCTATATATCTGATAAGCTATCTTTAATTGTTGGGAGTTCTTTCTATCTGTGTTTGATAAAATTTACACAGTGTAATCAGAGCCTCGTGAGGGTGGTTCTAGAGATTAGGGCCCCTGAGAATATAGGGAGTGGTCCTTTACTCAAAGATGCCCCACCTTATTTCAAACAGGTTTAGGAGAACAAAGGGTGAAATGGAAGGGTAGAAGAGTGAGGCAGAGGTCTCCCTAACAATAATAATAATGATGATAATAGCTTTCATTTATATAGCACTTTAGAGTTTTTAAAGAGCTTTAGCTTTACCCTGTAACCCTTGATCCATCCCACATCGACTAAGGTTCACATAGTAAATATGATTTGCTCATTTTTCACTTGAGGCTATAAGAATTTACCCAAGAACATAAAAGTACTAATTATTTGAGCCCACTTAAGTTTCTTGTCTTCTACTTATGAGCATTTTCCTCCGTGGAACACAGGTCCTAATCCAAAATTACTACAGCAATGACCAACGGGGTGTGTTACAAAAATAGAACTTTGGGAAAGTAAATTTTGCTGAGCAGAATTCTACTAAAAAGCAATTTTATTTTCAACCTCAGCACAAAGATCTGGAAGAACCCCAAGAATCAGAAAAGTAGTACATAACAATTAAGAGCTTCTAGTGCTTTGTGGAGTAACCATAGCAACCATGGCCTTACAGCTGAGCTGGTCAGCAGATCATGTAGGAGAAGCATGCTTGAGTCACATGTCTCAAGATAGTGAGAACACAGCTGTCTGGGCTATGACCTTCAGAGCACCCCCAAAAGAAGGAGAGGACAGAAAATGATTATTCCTGTTGGAGAGACGTAAAATTCTTTGGGGAAGAGACAATTCACTTATAAGTGGGACACAATGAACCGTTCTATTGGGTCTGTTCTCTGAAATCTGTGAGTAGGAGTTCAAGTCAAAGAAGTATTATAAATGTATAAAAAAGTATTATAAATGTCTAGAAAATCATTTTGATCATTTGTTATATGATGGATCTGACACTAGGGTCATTATAAAATCCTACTAATACATTCTCAATGGCACCTTCATTGAGCCCATTAATAATGATAACCTTTTACCTTTGTAATCTTTTATAGTTTTCATAGTGTTTATCTCAAATATCAGTACAGTGGTAAAAGCAGGTCTTACGTATGGTCTAATGGCACACAGGTATTAACTAGAAGAATTTTAATTCAGGTGTTCTGACCCTCAACCCAGTGTTTCTTCTATGCTATTTGCTCCAAACTGCTATTTATTTTGGAATGGCAGTATTTCAGTAATCTGCATTTTAAATAGTTCTTTATAAAATAGAGAATATTTAGAGAGGGCAAGATTATTTTCCCAGAGAGTTGGCATTTGAGCTTGTAACTGCAAGAATGACAGAAGATTCCATTTGATAAACTTGAAAGCATTGGCAAATTCAGGTTGTTACTATCAAAGCATATTTGATTGTGGTCATTATAAAAAGCAACAATGAAACCTGAAAATAAAAAAAAAATTGTGTTCCTTGTTTGTGATATATTTTTATGAGTGCTGAAGTATATAAGTACCCTCCATAATAAACACACAAAATGAAGATTTGTTTTAAAAAGTAGGGCTTCTAATCTGCATTTTCTTGAAGATGTCAACCTGGTCAAAAACAAACAAAACAAAACAAAACAAAACAAAACAAAACAACTATTACATTAACCAAGGAGGCAGTCTGCATTGTTAGTCTAATGACTCTAGTCTAAAATTGCCCTCTCTCACTTCCCTATTTATATAATATACTCATCTTTAAGACCTTATTCAAGTGCTCTATTTGAAGTGTTCAAATTCTGTCCTGCTTAAAATTAGTTGTTTTATTTGAGTTGTTTTCCAGATTTCAGTTGCAATATCACAATCTTTTGCTGTAAGCACTAATATCTCTATCAATTTTCTTAAATTTTTAAAATGAACTTATTTTTAACATAGCCAATCCCTAAGCAATAATACCCACCAATACTGAGTTTGATAGAGTAGCTTTATTTTCTCAATCATACATTAAAATAAATCCTACCTAAAGTCATTTCATACTATCACCAGCACAAGTATTGGTCTTTTAGGTAATGCTGCTAAAATTACATTGATTATACCTGTACTTAACATTTATTAATTTTAAAATTGTATTGTTTTTATTACTATTTATTCTCTCAATCTTTCCTTTACCAGAAATCAGTTTTCCTTTAACCCCTATCAGGAACCCAGTTAATAGTCTTGTCCTTGGTAGGAGTTGAATACATTCATTGTTCTTATTATTGAAATAAAATAACATTAAGTTCATCCTATTAGTATTTATATTCTTGGTTTGTATAAGAAATATTCTGCATCCATTTACTACAACCCCTGTGTATGAGTTTGTAATTCGATGTCTGGTCTACGGCCATACCACACTGAATGTGCCCGATCTCATCTGAAATTCGATGTATGGTTCATTTACTAAAACTGGAGATCAAGACTGCATTTTAATTCAGTAATGTGTCAATATCTAGGAAATTTGGAAGGTATTTTTTCTCAGATGGCTAATAAACTGGGAAATAGCATACAAACTGTGCTGTGAATTCATGAAATAAGAATAATTGTGGATGGATTAGGCAATAGTACATCCAGGTTACAGACTGTTCTTTCACAAGTCTATAAAATAATTATTCCACGCTACTTATTTCTACAGGGACATTTGAAATATTGTACTATGCCAACACTATTCAAAAGAACTAAAAACAAAACAAAACAAAACAACATTGTGTTTTACTTAAATGCCACACCAAGAGAAGACCTCTCCTTTTAGAAACTTCCCTGTTTGAACACATTTTCTTTTTCACTGTTTTAAGTTGTTTGTCAATAACCATTGATAAAAAATTGATAATTTTGCTTATAAACTTCGTGGAGCTAAGAAAGATAAATAAGTCATTCCACATGATCTTGGTCGATTTTTACTTTTTGCTTCCATATTTTTGAGTGAGATATTCACAAAATGACATGCAGAACTAGACATCATCAAAAGAAAGAGTAATCTGACAACTTTAAAAAAATGAGGGGAAAAGCTAATGTTGGATCAAATCTTCTGTTTACCCATTTTTCATAACTAAAATGAAAGTTGGGTGGCAAACTGGAAAGTTTATGTTACAAGTATGAAAAGGAGTAGGTAAGTTAACTTACAAACATGAATAAAACTATTCAATATGCACTCTTTTTAATCTAGCAGTTTTACTTTAGCATTTAAAAATGATTACTGAGTTTATACTAATGTCCGGTACTTCCAGTAACTGAGACTATAGCAGTGAACAAGCCAGATACTGTATCAAATTTATTTTTGTATTTTTAGCACCTAGCATATGGGAGTGCTCAAGACTTTTCTCTGTTGAAATAATAGGAAAAAAGGAAGGCTCTGAGAAGAATCTTAAAGAAGATTAACTAACATTTAAGATATGGGCAAGGAATAAAAAGTCTGAAAACCACAGAGGGAAATGAGGAGGAAAGTAAAATGTGATAATGAAAGATGGAGGATATTCTAGGAAGGATTGATCCATAGTGTCATTTGCTTTTGAGAAATCGAATATGATGAAAATTTAATAAACCCATAGAGTTAAGCAGTAGTGAATCCCTGGTGACCGTGACAGGAGAAGGAACAGAGTAGTGACATTATAAAGCAAATGTTAGTGGATCTGAGGAAAAATTGGGAGTGAAAAGACAGGACAGCAGATATAAATTTTTTTTTCCATGAATTTGACTATGGATGGGAAGAGAGAGATAAGTCAGCAAAGTGTATGGGGTTGATAGAGGAGTTTTTTTTTGCCATATGAATGGAACAGTTTTGTAGATGCTTACAATGCTGTTAACTAGCTAGTAGAGATCCTGAGTTGGGAAGATATTTGAAGGATCCTGGATTCTAAACTTGGGTTCCTGCATATCAAATTGCCATTTGTAGGGGTCAAAAGTGGTCATGAATTGATATTTTATATGATTAAACCTAGTAGATTAGAGAACTTGGATGCACGATAGGCATCCTCTTAGAGTTGAATGGATATAGATAGGTTTGTTGGTTCGATATCAGGAAGTTGAAGGAATTTTCATCTAACTGATCAATCACATTAGTAGAAGCGTGAGAGGGTGGGTGGTAAGAATTTGAAATTTGAAGGTGCTCGAGGAGGTGGAGATAGTCATTGTGGAAAATGGAAGTACAGACGAGGGGGATGTATTAGGAATGTTGGTTAGTGCTCAGTCCTCAGATGAACTGGCACCTCTTGGAAACTTGTGAATTTTCTGTGCATTTCTCAGTGGTCTGGGCAGGGGTGAGTCATTGTTCAGACAGTCATAGCCTCTCTAAAATTTATCCAGGTATGAGTGATGAAAAACACAGGACAATAGAATTTAATGGGGTTTGGCATTATTAAAAAATTTGTTGAGGGACACGTGGGTGGCTCAGTTGGTTAAGTGTCTGCCTTGGGCTCAAGTCATGATCCCAGGGTCCTGGAGTTGAGCCCCCACTGCATCTGGTTCCCTGCTTAGTGGGGAGTCTGCTTATCCCTCTCCTTTTCCTCCTTCCTCCACTTGTGCTCTTTTGGGTGCTCTCTCTTTCTCTTTCTCAAATAAACAAAATCTTCACAAAAATTTGTTGAAATGATGAACATAAGGATCATAAGAAAAACAAAAAAGAACATGTATGTGTGTGATGGGGGTGGCAACTGATGGGTATGGAGAATTGACAAATTTGGGGGACACCTGGCTGGCTCAGTCAGTAGAGCATGAGATTCTTGATCTTGGAATTTGAGCCCCTCGTTGGTTGTAGAGATTATTTAAAAAATAAAATCTTAAAAAAAAAGAATTTACAGATTAGAAAAGCCGATGAATTAAAAAAAAAAAAAAAACCTTATGCATTAGCAGAAACTAAGACTTCAAGAAGGAAGGTTAGGATAGGGATAGTTGTCCAAAGTTATGATTCATGAAGTGCAATTTCAAGTCACGACAAAGTCTAGGTGTAGACATGAGAGTGTTTTGAAGAGAATATTATAGAGATGAGGATATCAAGGAAATAAATGACTAAGATGTTGTAGATCAAGCACAGGCCCTGAGACTTCCTAGGGTAGATGCAGGACTTGAAGTAGAGAAAGAGATGGGGAAGCAAGTGCCAGTCTTCATTAATGGGGGAGGGGCATAATCATGGGTCCATAGGGACCACCATACAGAAGGAAAGGGAACAGAGAATAAACTATGTGAGGATCAGAGAAACAAGCCAGTTTGCAAGATCATTTACATGGGTGTGGAGAGCAAAGGTCCCAGGTGGCATCAGGAGGACAAAGACTAAATCTTCAATAGTAAACCTTACTTGAGATGGTTGTAAAAACAACGTGTCCTAAAGATATGCAGATGTAGAGAAGTTTGTTAAAGAATGCCATTCCAGAAAATGGGAAAGTGCAGATTACTTATCCTAAAGAAACAATTTCGAATGTGTGCAAAATTAGCTAGAAGGATGTTCATTATGACAGTGTTGTTTACGATATATGTGTCCATTTTACCTAGACTGAAAAATAAAAAAGTAGAAGAGATTTAAATGAAAGATACCTAGAATGACATTTTCCTATAAAAATATTTAACCATAGAAAAACAAATGTTTATTATCTTGTTAAGTCTTATTTAAAAAAAAAAAAAATATATATATATATATATATATATATATATAAAGGAAAATACAAATGTATATCCATGTATAATGTGTGTGTATTCTGATAAAACTTTAATTGGATTTTTAAACTTGGAATTATGTGACTTCAGAGATACAAATCACTCCTACTTAGGTTAGAGGCCATCTGTTGTCTCATTTTTTTTATCTTGTCCTAGTCCTACATGGACAGTGCTGAATTCCTAGAACCCAAGGCACTATTACAGACGATGAGGGAACTCTGTCATTTAAGTGACAAATTTCATTTCCAAATTAAAAATCACCTAACAGTCTTTTTATCCCTATTCTGATAAGACCCAAACTTGATTTAATAATCAATGTGGGGAAGAACTTTAAATCCATCTGTGGGTGTTACTACATGAAAAGAGACTCTAAGTGTTTGCTAAAGGCAGTAAGGGAGACAGGGAGAAGTGAGTGAAGGTGGTCAAAAGGTACAAACATCCACTTATAAAATAAAGTCATGGAAATGTACAGCAAAGCAGCTATATTGTATATTTGGATGGTACTAAGAGAATGGATTTTAAAAGTGCTCATCACAAGAAAAAATTGTAACTCTATGGTGGTGGATGTTAACCAGATTTATTGTGGTGATCATTTCATAATGTAGACAAATATCAAATCATTATGTTTATATTGGAAACTAAGATAATACTATCTGTCAATTATAGCTCAATTAAAAAAAGAGACTAATATTTCTGTGTGGACAGATGTAATGTAAAATTACTCAAAACCTCATTGTAGGAATAAGATAATCCAAAGAATCTATCTCATAGTTACTCAGTTTTAGGAAAGAAAATAATGACTAAAATTATAAATGTATTTACACCTTTTTATATCATTATATCTAATTTTTATCACTAATACAGAGTGACTTACTAGAAGAGTAAATAAAATATTTGTTTATATTTCTGTGGAAAATATTTCTGTGGAAAAAATTCTTGAAAGAGATATGAAATCCAGTTAAGTCAAATGGAGAAATTCCAAATAACCAGTACCTGATGAGTTAATTGGATATTAGTCTCACATAAATTTGAAGAACAATTAAACAGTTGAATTAATATATTATGTGCCAAGAATTCTACTAGGTACTAACGTGTACAACAAAGAATAAGTATATTTTCTTCACATTACTCACAGGAGACAAAAACTAGTGAAGATTTATTGTATACTTCAAATGGAGAAAACTCTGAGATTCAACTACACTGAGACATGGATTATCAATGGGAAGAGTAGGGATGGTTTTTCAACACTGACCCTTCTAATCCAAGTACCCTTACCACTTACCATCCCTGGGCGCCTCAAAACTAACAAAAACCAGACTGATATGGCAAAACTCCATAAAGCAGACATAGTGGTTTATCTGAATAGGGAGAGGGACAGTAGAATTTGTACAAATTTTGGACCTGGATGAGAAAGTTTTGACAATCTTGAGACTATCAAGAAATAGGAATGGAGAGGTCTAGATGGTTTCTTAGTCTACCAATCAGAGGTAGGTCTTTTGCTTTGCCCAGATTTTTACTTCAGCCTGTTTTCCCCATCTGTGTCCTTTTGTGTCACTTTCATTTCTTTCTTTACTTTTCTGATAGGTGTCTTTTGCCTTTAACCAGCTGTAATACGCAATTGACATTTGCATGAGCCTTAAAAGAAACTGAATTAAAACTGTATGTTTATTCTTCTCTATCCCTACGCCTCCGATGCTCAAAATGGTGACTGGTACATAGTAATTCTTTTTTTTTCCTTTTTTTTTCAGAGGGACAGAGAGTGAGAGGGGGGGTGGAGGAGCAAAGGGAGAAGCAGAGTGAGAACGTTAAGCAGGCTTCATGACCAGCATGGACACTGACACAGGGATCGATCTCAAGACCCTGAGATCATGGCCTGAGCCAAAATCAAGAGTCGGACACTTAACTGACTGAGCCACCCAGGCACCCCAGTACACATTAGTTCTTGAGTAAATATAGGATTACTAAAGAAATTGAAGAGCAAAAAAGAGGAAAAAGGTAGCCTTAACTGAATTATCTTTATTATATGGAATCACCACTATTTTCCCCTACAGAATGGAGATACTTTTTTTTTTTTAAGATTTTATTTATTTATTTGACAGACAGAGATCACAAGTAGGCAAAGAGGAAGGCAGAGAGAAAGGAGGAAGCAGGCTCCCTGCTGAGCAGAGAGCCCAATGCGGGACTGGATCCCAGGACCCTGAGATCATGACCTGAACCAAAGGCAGAGGCTTTAACCCATTGAGCCACCCAGGCACCCCTGGAGATACTTTTCAGTAAAAATAAAAATAATATTATTATGCTCATCATCCTACTTCTATTACATTCTATTTAAAAGTAAATCCTAATGTATTCCTGTATTAGAAATAAAATCAATTAAGTGTGAAAAGTTGTTTTTGTTCCTTTGTTTTGTGTTGTCTTTTAACAGCCTAAATCTATTAATATGTGGCTCTACAGTGAGCAGGCAGAAAGGGGAACATTTTGAATGACTGTAGAGAATAAAATCTGTTGGGGGATTGTGATCAAGAATTGAGTTTTATATACAATATCCAATTAACAAAGGATATAGTAAACCTCTCATTAAACAGCTTTAGAAAAGACATTTGTAATTCCCTCATTATCTGAGTAATTTGTACTAATTGATTCGTATTTGTACATAAAGAATGTTCAAACTTGAGAAAAATGCAAAATGGATCAGATGGGGAGTGCAAACTAAAAAAATGTCTAAGATTTGTTTTCTATAGACTTCATTCCAAATCTATTAAAATACAAAAATTTTAAGATTATTTGCTCTTACCTGCTTTTTACATTCTTATGTATAATTGTTCTTATATTGTTCTTTAAATTTTTATTTTTAAAAAGTAAAGGATTTCTCAAAGGACATTAAGATTCTTATTCATTTTTTGAAGCTTTAATGATGTTTATCAATTTCAGATTTGGTAAAATACAACACTTCCTTTATAACTTGTGTATTTCCTCTCCAATGTGTCAATTAAATGCATACTTTAGAAATATCACAAACAATATTATATATTGTCGAGTCTTTTTTTTTTTTTTTTTTTTATTGTCGAGTCTTGATAAGAGTGAGAAAACACTTTCTGCCTTGCCACATCCTTCCTCTCCTACAAATTTATACAATGTTACCTCAGGCTCTCTGTTTTCCCTTCCTCTCTCTGTGATTATCCCATTTTCATGTGAAAATTTCCAATGAAAATCCAACTTGTTAAACTTTTCAAATCTTAAATATGAAATTGTTAGCATGGTTTCCTGAAATAAAAAGCATTAACATTACTACTATGGTGTTATTATTTTCTTTAACAGTAAAGGAAAAAAAAGGTCGATTAAATTCTGAGTAGTGATAATGTTCAGAATAAGAAACCACAACCTGAAACAACTGTTTCAAACATGAAATCAAGTTAAACTTACTGATACATCGTACACTGCTGGGAATGCACACTCCTCCAACTCCGTGTTGCTTGTGCTTTCTTGTCAAATGAGTAGCATCCTGGGCCTTCCTTCAGATTTGTAAGGTGACTAAAGAAAGAATGCTTAAGGATTTAGAATAAACTAGTTTAACAAGTTGGGATGGGTAAATTTTAACCAATAGCAGGGTTTGAAGTGAAGAATCACTTGATAAGTCTTTGTTGCAGGAAGTAAGAATTTCCTGGTTCTGGCTAATGAAAATAAATGAGAAACAATATTGCATTCAAAACCTAAGCAACACCCTTGAAAACTTGGATTTGTCTTTCAAGGGGTGTCACTTTTTGTTGAGTCACTACAAGTCTCGTCTTCAGGCCCCGCTGTTCATCTTGAAAGGCAAGTGTGAAACAGGATCAGAGGTTTCCGTAAAGCATTTGATAGCCCTTGACTTCTTAGTCAAGGTGCAATAGTACATGAACCACTGTATCTGGCCTAGTAGTTCACTTTTGGTGCTCTAAAGGGGACTCTAGCTCTAAGATAAGAAAATGAAAATATATTTGTGCCAACTGCCATGTTGAAGGGCTTCACCAACTGATTACGGTAAGTGTTTACAACAGTTTCAGAAAGAAAACTTGGAGGGAAAAGCTTCTATGCAAAAGGATTTATTTGTATTTGTATATTTGTTATGTATAACATCACAGTGCATTTAAAGCCCTTGAAGTACCTTTTGAAAACTAAAGGGAAGAAACCAAGATGAGGGATTAAAATGGAAAGCCCGAAAAGGGTAATCATGACATTTTTCAACACCAAAAAAAAAAAAAAAATGGATTTTGTTTTTACGCCATAGGTGGAAGGCACTTAATTTCTTTTTATGCTATCTCTTTTTTTGACTGGGGGGTGAAGACTGTGGATCCCTTCTCATAATAATAATATTTTTTAGATACATAAAATAGAATATACAGAATTATAGAGAAACCAATATATAGCAATATTGCTATTGAAAAATTTTAAAATTTAGATTTTCACTTAGTGCAGTGTTAGAGGGTTCATGGAGTTTATGGCCCTGGTGTAAAAGTTAGTTGGCAGCACAATAACCTGTCATTCTGGTCAAGATAGAGTAATAAATGTTTTTCTATTAACATATTAAATCACAAGATATAGCAATGTTGAATAACATAATTTCAAAGTTGTGATGAGCATAAACATTTTTTGATATATATTAATAACTATTAAATGAAATAAAGATTATTTACAATCTCTTGGTGACAAAGTCAGTGTAGCTCACGTTACTATTTTTATTTTTATTTTGGGCTTTTTTTTTTTTTGCCTATTTTATAAAAGAAACAGTAAATTTATGTTAAAAGTAAGTCAAAATAAAGTTAAGACAGTTGTTTCTATCCAAGTTTTGGGTCTGCGGCCATATAACCCTGAACACGCCGGATCTCACCTGTCCAGGTTTGGGGCTCTATATTAAGTATCTCTGCTGTAGTAGATGGAGAAATTAGAGGTATTTGAAATAGAAGTGCAGAAGAATGGACTATAGGACATCAAAATTGAAGAAGGAAGATCATTTTGAAGTTTTTCCAAAAATCCAAGGAGGAGATGATGAAAGTGGAATAGAAATTAGAGTTATTTGGATTTATGATTTCAAAGAATTGAGGCTAGGTGTGGATTGTCCACTTGAATGTCGATATTGACCACAATGAAGACAGGAGTTCGAGAGAGGGGTCTATTTTGAACAGGTACCTACTACCTCAATAAATGTGGGGAATGATTAAGAGGTTGGAGGTAATTAGGAGGGGCAATCTGTGGTATAGCTAGAGGCGTGAGCTTATATACTAAAAATACTATATGTTTTTATATTAATGTGTAGCAGTAATTTTTGGAAGATTACACAATTATTTGGAAGCTTTAAGTTACATGTAGTCAGTAGTAGAGAGATGGTAAACCAGGAGGGAAGACAGAGCAATATGACGAAAAGGAAAAGGAACCCCAGGCGTAATGGGAGAGAAGCCAATGTGAAAGTACTGGCGACGACAGTGCCCTTCATTTAGTGCAGTGTTAGAGGGTTCATGGAGTTTATGGCCCTGGTGTAAAAGTTAGTTGGCAGCACAATAACCTGTCATTCTGGTCAAGGTCTTTGGAGTGTAGTATCTGATGCAGCAACTCAAAGGTAGCCATTAAGAAAATGATTATACCAAACCACATAGTCACTGAAAAATATGTAATCTCAGATGAAAAAAACACATAATTTTATATATACTGTATGTCAACTTTTTAAGATATACGTAAGAATATACACAAATATTGGAATATTAAAAAATTAGAAATAGTTAAGCTGATACCATCGTATGCCCTCTATCTCTCAAAAAGTATGTTATAATGTTCCTGTAGTATTTTTTTTTTAAATTTTTATTTTTTATAAACATATATTTTTATCCCCAGGGGTACAGGTTAGGATATATAAATCATCCATTTCTTTACTTTAAAAACTACTTCTGTTCAGTAGACCAACTATTTCCTTTTCTCTAAAATTTCTATCAAGTTGCTGGTGCTTAATATTTGTCTTTCCAAAGGTTTGTTTTTTTACTTTCAGGTTCTATTTATCTCTCTTCTAGCCTGTTCATTCTGCTTCCCAATTCTCTTTCCCTAAGGATTATCACATGTAGGGAAAACACTAGTGGACTGAACACTTATCCCAAGAATTCAGTTATCTCCACGTAGATCTAAACAGGAAAATACATGTTTGAGATTTAGCAAAAAGTGCTTGTTTTGAATGCTGTGAGAGATTTCAAAGGTGAAGTAAGCATTGCTAATAGAGTCATTCAAAATAGGGTCTGGAAGACACTGAGAAAGCAGGCCTAGGCACGCTTCCTCTTTCCATTTTTGGAACACCACAGATTTTTTTACTTGTCAGCCGCACCTGGCCCACCTTCTGGATCATATTCTTTTATTTTGGACTAAAACAGAGATAATCTAACATCTGTTAGCTAAATAGTAAATAAATGTGTTAGATTGTTTAACTCTGTCAACGTAATTCCTCCAAAACGATTTATGTAACCTTGTGGTCTTTGTCATTGTAACTGCACCCCCCTCATGGCAAGCTGGAGCACACTTCATGTCTGTCCACTGTGTCTCCTGGATTGCATTTCCCTAAGACCCCAAAGAAACACTTGTGGCTGCTTTACAACCTCTTCTTGGTCAACAATACAGATGATGAAAGGTGGTGATTAAAACTATTAGGAAGGAAGAAGTCCCATACACTTATGAAATTTCTCTTTCTGAAAATATTTGAAAAGGGGGCAACTGAACATCATTTACAGAGAATACCTAGGTTTTGGGGGTGGAAAGAGAAGAAAATCTGACAGAATGATCTTATCTGTGAAACTATACTTTTAAATAAAATGTGGGAGATCGATTCTGTCAATGAAACGCAATACATAACAATAGAACTTCACAGGGAATCTATGACAACTGATTAGGATTCTCTTTATTGCATAGCTTTGTTACTTAAATTTTTTTTTAATAATCCAGAATATAGACAAAAATATTACAAAGTAGAGTACTTAAAATATACTTTGTTAAATGCTCACTTTGGACTCATTTTGATATTTTCCATAGTCAACTACATAATAACTTTTAAAATGTTTCCAGTAGAAAAAAAAATGTTCCCAGTAGATTGATTATAGAGTTCTCCAATATATTATAGTAAAATATGCTTTGGATTATAATCATTCTTTTTTTTTTAAGATTTTATTTATTTATTTTTTTGAGACAGAGAAGGAGAGAGAGGGTACGCAGGTCGGGGGAGGGAGAGGGACAAGCAGACTACGCTGAGGGGGGACTTGATCTCATGACCCTGAGATCATGACCTGAATTGAAATCATAAGGCATGCAGGTGCCCCTGGATTATAATCATTCTTAAAGCCATCAAATAAAAAAGAATTTCATTTGCCTATTTTTCTTTTTGCAGTAAAATAATATTAATACTCATACAGAGGAGTTGTATTATATATTATTTCTTTTCAAGCAAATGATATACATAATTTCAACAAAACAATAGTATTTGCAAAATATACAAAGCAACAGTATTGATAAATGAAAATGGTAACATTGCATAAAAACTTCATGACTAATTTAGGGGAAGTTTGACATCAACTGTGCTGATATCAGTATCTAGTAATATGCTTTGCGCTTTTCAAACAGATTTTAAACATTCTCTGACTTTTGGCTGTTATTGTTCACAGGAAAGTTTCATAAATATCATGAGGTAGATAAATGAATGTTCCATTTCACAGATTGAAAGCAGTAGGAAGCAAAATTTTGTTTTTTTAATTGTACGATGTGATTGCATTGCTCTCATCTCTCATTGACTATAGTTAAAACTTTAAGGCAAGGAAAATATTGAAACCTGTAAAAGGATGTTTATTGTATTTACAAAAACAGCTTAATCAAAAATTTTAATTTGCTTCATTTTAATGGGCTTTATGTTTTTTCTGCTTACAAAATAAATTTTCTAGTGTGGCAGTAAAAAGACCAAAGAGAAAAACAGACATTTGCTTATATTAGTAGAATTCAAAATCTTTTGTTGGTCCTCATTTAAAAATAGTATAGATTTTTAGTTTATGCCATATTTAGGTTTTAAATTACTGCAATTTAACTAGTTCTACAGCTTTGCCTCATTAAAATGATCCCTGAGTGTAGTTGGATATACTTTTAAGTGGTGGTGTTTGTCGTAATTATAAAACTGTTTTGGTCCAGTGATACTTTGTTGAAAACCATGTGAATTTGAGTTATCTCACCTTTTCTTTTTTTCTTTCCTTTACTTTTCTCTCTTTCTTTCTTTCTTTCTTTCTTTCTTTCTTTCTTTCTTTCTTTCTTTCCTTCTTTCTTTCTTTCTTTTGGAAGGAGAAACAATGGATTGGCAACAATCTAATCCCACTGACTTCTAGAACTGCAGTGTTCCTGGCTAGTGACATCTCTGTAACTCAGATGAGAGTAGTGGGGTGAAGATGAGACTAGCCAAGGCCTATTTCATTTTCATGACTTCATGAGGGGATGCCTTAGACATGTCCCCTCTCTTTCAAACAAACATATTAACAAAGTGACATATATATTCAGTTGAAAGGGTAGATTCCCATTAAGGTATTTTTGTTCTTGTTGAATTATGAATTTCACTGAGAATTCTTAAACTGCAAAAATTTTGGTCCAATCTTGGACCAAATCTTGCTCTATCATTAAAAACTAATGCTTTAGTTCTCATGGCACCCCAATTCCATCAAGATTCTACAGGGATTATGTGCTGTATTATGTTTACTGTCCGCTTAATGAATTTGACCTGTCTTTTAAAGCAATGCATCAAACAAATTGTAGTTTTTGTGTTTGTTTGTTTGTTTTAAATATGTGAGTATTACTGTAACATTTACAACACAGGAAGCAAAACCAAGTTTGTTTTTTTTTATGCACAATATTTTTGCAAAATTCACAAGGCAATGCTATTGATAAATAAAAACTTCAACACCATAAAAAAAAGGCCCTTTTTACAGTCTAAATATATATGCACCATCATCTGTACTGGTAACAGTTTACAATGATACACTTAGCATTTTTTAGCAGGCTTTAAACATTCTTTGACTTTTCAATTTATTATTCAACTGGAAAGCCTCACAACAATGCCATGAGGTAGATCATTTAATGTCCCATTTGGTAGGTGGAAAACATGAGGTAAAAGAAACTTGTGCAAGGACACGCAGTTCATATGGGGCAGAACCAAAACATAGATAACATCACTCAACATGTCAGATATCAAACGAAAAATAGGACATATAAATCATGTTTTAAGAATGTACTTTTCCAAAAATAAATCTACTTTTTCATTTTTCAGATTACTTATGGCCTTCTGTTTTTATTTATGTTTAAATGTTATTGAATTGAATTGAGCATTGAATTATTTAAATCAGTGTACAGTTTCACAGGTATTTAGCAAAAAAGCTATCAGCCTTATGAAATGTAAATATAGTTACACAAAAGCACATATTCATTGTTATAGAACTTACATGGCAGAAATTTATTTTGTAGACAGATTTTTTTTTTCTGTTTCTACCAAAGACTGTATTTACTTACCTTTTATATAAAAAGATCTGTCTTCAATCAGACACATCTTAAATTTGCTAAATATTGTCCAGAATGCTTTGGATATTTTTCTGCATATAAAAGGAAGTGTAAACATTTGTTTTTTTTTTTCTGATTTTTCTATTGATATTTAGTTAATAGTAGTCATCAATTCAGAAATTTGGTGACATTTTCTTTTTAAAAGGAAAGTGTACATGGATGACATTTTTTATTATATCTTAATTAAGGCATAAATAACAACTAGGAAATTTTTAAGGTTGTATTTATCTTATTTGCATATATTGCTGCTAAATTCACATACATAGAAATTAACAAAACTTTGTCATTAAAAAAACAGAAAGGTTAGATTTTTTCTCTGATAAATCGGAACAAATCTAGCACTTGAGATCTCACATCTGCACCCTGAAGATGAATACTGCTATATGTCTCTAGTCACAGCCCTAGTGACAGATGACCACGCAGCTGCAACTCACAGTCCCAAGTATATTGAGATATCAAAAATGATTCTGAAAATCTAGTAGATAATTTAAGGGTTTTTTTTTTTTAAACAGTGTAATTTAAGCATTCTGAAACTACATGATTCTAAGGAAGGGACAGTTTTTAAAAAGTATATTGTTTTATGGAGTCGAAGGTACATTAATAA
Source organism: Mustela nivalis (assembly GCF_964662115.1). Lineage (NCBI taxonomy): Eukaryota > Metazoa > Chordata > Mammalia > Carnivora > Mustelidae > Mustela > Mustela nivalis. The sequence continues at coordinate 12,503,533 of NC_139023.1, read as the reverse complement.
TAATTCATAATAGCTAGTCCATATTGAGATACTGTGTGCAGACACTGTTCCAAGTGCTTTACTTTCATGAATGCATTCAATCCTCATAACAACCATATGAGGTAGGTACTATTTTTATTCCTATTTTAGAGATGAGAGTGCTAATGCACAGAGTTGTTAAGAAACCTGTGCAAGGGGGTTCCTGGGTGGCTCAGTGGGTTAAGCCTCTATCTTCAGCTCAAGTCATGGTCTCAGGGTCTTGGGATCGAGTCGCACATCCAGGCTCTCTGCTCAGCAGGGAGCATACTTCCCCCTTTCTCTCTGCCTACCTCTCTACCTACTTGTGATCTCTCTCTCTCTCTCGGTCAAATAAATAAATAAAATCTTAAAAAAAAAAAAAAGACACCTGTGCAAGGACACACAGTTCATATGGGGCAGAGCCAATATTTAAGTTTGGGCAGCCTGGTTCCAAAGCCTGTGCTCTCTACCACTAGACTCTGAGCTATATTTAAGCCCCAACGTCATTCACTCATTTGACAAATTAAATTAATTTATCTTAAAGCTCACAGAGGCTTTCCTTTCTTCCATATACAGGAAACATCCATGCTGTGCTTAATATATATGAGGTGCTGTCCTAAGTGCTTATATAAATCAATTCTCCTGACATGATAGATATCTGACCTGTCAGAGAGCTAAAGACCTAAGAGGTACCAGTTATCATCTGCTGATGTAGATATTTCTAAATAAATAATTGGATAGCTCATTCCACCAAAAATCTGAGGAGTGTTTTTCCTGCTGTTAATCTTTTGAAAACAACTCTGCTAGCCTATGTCCCGTCTTTTTATCTTTCTCATACACGTGGAAGAATGCTCCCAAGTTTCTTTTTTTTCCTCCTTTCTGGTCTAACTTCAATTGATGTATGAATGGCAAGATGCTATTAAAGAATAAATCAGAAATGTTTCTTAACAATACAACATGCTTCCTGAAGCTAGTTTTTGCATATATAACAATATTAACAGTAAGTTCAGATATACTCAAATATGTTTTAAGTGGCAACTCTTCTTGTTAATGATAATCCTTTGTATTATTATTCACAAACCCAGGCTGGAGTTCAAGTTACATTGCAAATCCGTCTTTCTCCATTCTAGCCATTGAATGTCCAGCTATCAGTCCCAGAATGTTGAAACTCTGAATTCTCAGGGAGTGATATTTTGCAACAAGAGTTACAGGTGCTCCAGGTACAGTGGGTTTTTGGCAGCAGCTCCTCATATCCTGTGAAAAGTGATGTTCTTTGTCTTCCATCGGGGGAAACCATTTGTAAATACTGATCGTATTAATAAGTATCACAGTTTCTCTTGTGAGTGAGGAGTTGCTCTTATTGCTGTTTGCTGTGTCTTCCTCCCTCAGGGCAGAGAAAGAGTTCAGTCACTTGTATGCAAACACCACCTTGTGATACTAGATTGGTCTGAGTCAGAGGATTTCTTGACATCCAGAAAAACCACTGATCCAAACAACATGGTTATAAATAATATACAATATGCAGGCGTTTCAGCTTCATGGGCCATGGATAGAGTTCATGGACAGTTCACACTAGATTCCAGTCTTGGAGGCAATCCATTCTCGATACTGAGTCACTCTGGTGTAAACCCCAGGTTTTTTGGGAAGAGCACATGATTGTCCCCAACTTACTATACCAACTAAGTACCAGATGTCATGATTATCATAAACCAGTGGTCCACCAGAATCACCCTTGAAAAAAAAAAACAAAAATATATTTAAAATTATTAACTCTAATTTAATTTAGGAGGAAGGTCATTACAATCCTCTCTCTTCCACAGGAGGGAAAAAAAAGGATATTAGTACATGGTATAGGCATCCAGATTAGAGATAGGTTATATAATGTTTCTCAGAATTGAGATGCAATTTTGTCCTAAACATTAAAGTGCATTGTTTCCCAGAAAGGCTAAACCCCATTCACATGGAATTTTTACGTTACTTCTGGTTTAACATTCTTAGATTTTGATTAGACACTTCATGCATGGTTTAGTAAGTACGTATATAAAATATTAAATATAAAGTTAACATTTCCAAGAATAGGTGGAAAGTTTTGATGATCTCTGAATATTGACAGGTAGACTCTATATTATAGATTGATTCTCGGTCCCCTTTAATGCCCCTAATTCTAATTTATGCTTGCTTGCTTAATTTTATATAAGCCCCTTTAAATCTGTTTGGCACAAGGACAATTATGTAAATAAACAGATACATATGTAGAGGTTGAAAGAGTGGTCTTAGTAGTTGAACCGTCAAGTTTCAGGACTAGCTCTATTAATTATGGACTAAGTGACTTAGGATAAGATACTTAGCTTCTCTGTGCCCCTTCTATCTCATTCATTTGTTCTTTTATCAACTATCTATTGAGTTCCAATTATGTGTCCCAGGCATTTTGAAGGGCATTCAGGATTCAATGATGACTGAAAGTGAATGGTCCCTATACTCATAAACTTGAAGTTTTGGTTATAAAAACATTAAACAAGCCCATAAATAAATGCAAAGTGACAGCTATGATAAATGCTAAGGAAATATACACAGGGGAATGTGACTGGTCAGGGAGGTCAAGAAAGTTTTTCTTGATGAGATGTAATTGAGTTGCTATCTAAATGAGTTAACCATGAAAAGGAAGGTGGTGATATAACATGTTCTAGGCAGAGCAAACAACACTACAAATGCTCTGTAGTATGGAGGAGCCTGGTATATGCAAAAGTCTGGGGAATAAAAAGGGGGACTGAAGAGAAGACAGCAAAGGGGCAAGTGGTGTGTGATGAAGCCGGAGAACTCAGGAGACTAGGTCTTGAGGAACCCTGTGGATCTTTCTTAAAAGTTATATTTTCTATCTTAAGAAAGAAAGTAAGTCACTGAAGTGTTTTAAGGATTTTGACATGATCAGATTAGCACCTTATTAGAAATCATCCTGACTTTCATTTGACTAATGCAGTCAAGGAGCATGCATAAGCATGAATATAAGGAAATTAGCTAGATGTCTAATTCCTTTAAGGGAGTGGTAAGGAAAAAGTAGGGAAAGGGAAGCAAGAGATGACAGAGATATTTAAGGAGGTAAAATCCTTGGGATTAGGTAATCAATTGGGTAAGGGGTAGGGAAAGAAAGCTAGAGGGCTCTCTGGGGCTGAACAGAGTTAAAGGAGATGTTGTTCCTAGAGACAAAGAAAGAAAATCAGGTGGGGAGGCAGAAAAGCAAAATCAGGTATACCATTCTGAATTTGAGATACCTTTGAAATATCCAAGGGGAGTTGCCAAGTAGGAGTTGAATATGTAAGTCTGGAGATCAAAGGGGAGGTTGGGACTAAAAGTATAAATTTGTGAATCATCTGTCAAAGGATGGCATTTGAAGCGAAGGAAGAAAATTAGATCTTTTAGAGAGAAAGTATAGCATAAAAAGAGGAGCAGGGACAGAATAGATCAAAATTTAATGGCTAGGTTTAAGAGAATGAACTTTAAAGCAGAGATTCAAAATGAAAATCATTACAAGCCAAGGAGGACAAGAAAGAGGGAGAGGTAATCATTATTAAACGGTGCTAAGAGGTGTGTGTGTGGGGGGGGAAGAATAGGACCAAATTAACAAGACAGTAAACAACAAGTACTGGAGAGGGTGCAGAGGAAGGGGAACCCTCTTCCACTGTTGGTGGGAATGCAACTTGGTGCAGCCACTTTGGAAAATAGTGTGGAGATTCCTTAAGAAATTAAAAATAGAGCTATCCTATGACCCTGCAATTGCACTATTGGGTATTTACCCCAACGATACAGATGTAATGAAAAGAAGGGTTCCCTGTACCCCAATTTCATAGCAGCAATGGCCACAGTCGCCAAACTGTGGAAAGAACCAAGATGACCTTCAATGGACGAAAGGATAAAGAAGATATGGTCCATATATACAATGGAGTATGATGCCTCCATCAGAAAGGATGAATACCCAACTTTTATATCAACATGGATGGGACTGGAAGAGATTAGGCTGAGTGAAATAAGTCAAGCAAAGAGAGTCAAGTATTGTATGGTTTTACTTACTTGTGGAGCATAAGGAATAACATGGAGAACATGGGGAGATGGAGAGGAAAAGTGAGTTGGGGAAATCGGAGGGAGAGACAAAGCATGAGAGACTGTGGACTCTGAGAAACAAACGGAGGCTTTTGAAGGGGAGGGGGGTGGGGTATGGGTGAGCCTGGTGGTGGATATTATGGAGGGCACGTATTGCATGGAGCACTGAGTGTGGTGCATAAACAATGGATTTTGGAATACTGAAAAGAAATAAAATGAAATGGAAAAAATACATTTATTGGAGGTCATGGGGGGGTCAGTGGAAACCTCAGGAAGAGCTATTTTGATGAACTGATAGGGCAGAAGCCATATTGGGATGGTTTAAAGGGAGGTGAGAAAATTGAGATAATGGGTATGGACAATATTTCAATATTTCAATATTTCAGAGTAAAGAGATACGATGTGGTGCTGATTGGAGGCATTATGGGTCAAGAAAAAGTTGTTGTTGTTTTTTCCCACCTCACTTAAGAGAGATGAATAGAAAAGGATCTAGCTACAAGACAAATGTTGACTATGAAAAGAGAGAAAATAATGTTAATGTAAACTTCCCCAAAAGGCCAAGAAGAACCTGAGCAGAGAAGGGATCAGCCTTAGAAAAGAAGTTACTTTTCTGTTGTGACCTAAGCTGAAGGTGGATGAAACGGGTTCAAATGAAGGTAAGTCTGCCTGCTTGGTGCTAGGAAGATGAGGAAATTCTCTGCTTATGACTTACATTTTTCTTTGAAAACTGGAAAACAGAATCATCAGTTGAGAACAAAAAGGTAAAAAGAACCCACAGAAATTAGGGAAAATGGAAAATGTTGGGAACATTCAGAGAGAGGCAGGTTTGAAAAAAACAAACAAAAATAGTAGGGTTGTCACTTTTATTGTCTAGAACCTACTAGAGTAGAACCAGTGTGTTCTGTTGTATTTTTTCCAGGAGCATTTGACTTCATAGGCAGAGAGAAAGAGAGATTAGATAATTAAGTTCTTCCAGCTTTGGGACTTTGTTAGACAGAAGCACTGAAAAGAGAGATCACCAAGAGAACTTGAAATATTAGCAGAAGTGTTCAGAAAATGATTAATAGTGAAATCTAAGTTGGACAAATTGACAGTGGAAGAAAGGATTAATGGAACATGATCAGGCAGAGAAGCAATGGTCTGTAGGTCCTTATGCAGTTGAAGATAAGTGATATTTTATTCAGCCAACAAATTTTTGTGCTAGGCACTGTGTTAGCTCTTGGTAATACAGTAGTAAATCAAAGAGACACCCCCTCAAAATCTGTGCCTTCGTGGAGTTTATATTCTAGTTTAGCAGGAGAAACAATCAACCATCTAAATAAAATATATTGTATATTGGATGGTATGAAGACTGGTAGGTTGGGGTATAACAGAGAGTGCGGCCTAGGGAGCAGGAATAGTTTGAAATGCAAGCAGGAAGGATTGAAGATAATTGTTAAATAGGAAGATTTGGGGAATTAGTATTTTTGGAGATGCAACAATTTTGGTGACAAGACTCAAGATCTGACCCTAGAAAGTGACTGAGAAGAAGTGAAGATCAACGGGAGTTAGGAGGTCTAGTGCCTGAGAGTCCGGCATTTCTACGGGTCTGTGTCAGTACTGCAGTCTGGGGATGGACAGGACGCGCGCTTCAGGTGTCAAAGTCATTGAAGAGTGGGGGACAAAGAGAGAGACTTAGAGGCCAGGGGATAAAAACAAGGTGCAAGAGAGATGATGCCAAAGCTGAATAAAGTGGTCTTCAGAGGACAGGTTTCTCGGTCTTCTGTTTCCAATTTCGTTTTAAGAAAAAATAACAGAACAGAAAAGTAATTGTTTGAATCAGAAATAGGGAGCAATAGACTTTAATCTCCTAATTTATAAAATAGGCATAACAGTACCTCTTCAATTTCACTATAGTAAATGAAATAATATATATAATGTGATTAGCACTTGGCTTGGCCTACATAAACACTCAATACAAGAATTTTTTAATATTATGATTATTAAATAAACTGAATTCTTAGTGAAATAAGTGATTTTTTTCCTCACCTAGGGGAAATACATGCCGAATTTAGAAATAGCTAATGGAAATTTTCTTTTCCCAGCTTTGACCTTGACTTTGGACTTACTTTACATGCATCTACTTTTCCTTCCATGAATCCAGCACACAGCATTCCCGACGTGATCAAGCCATCATATACATCCTTCCTATTACACACATCAGTGCTTATGGTTTCCACCCTGGCTTGCCGAAGTTTATTTTGTGTGGGTCCTATTACACAAGCAAACATACACATACAAACAAAACATGTATTCTTTGAATATAACTGTATCTAAAACATGGAAAACACATATGTTGTATATTCTTAGGAACAAAAACACAAAAACAAAAGAATATAAACATTAATTATAATTACTTATTGCCTAATTTATGTTCTGTATGATAAATGCCTAAATGCAAGGAACTATAAACATACATACCCCAATACTATATCATATTTGTGAATCTTCAAGTTATTAGAACCCCTACAATTATATGTAATAGTGTGTGTATACACTTTTTTTCCATGAAGAGACGGTTCATTCCACTCATCTTGACCAACTGGTACCCTTTGCTATATACAGAAATCAAGGCTAAGGGAAGTACATTTGTTTTCTGAGATAGTAAAAAAGAAACCAGTGCATGAGCTGCACAGAGTTATTTGCCCCATTCTGTGCTATGTGCATTATTTGGGGGTGGCTTGAAGCTTGGGAAACAACCACTGCCCAAGATATGCCAGCAATCTGATGCCAGTACAGAGCAAACCTGGTGGTTATGGGAAGGAAGGAAGTAGCTTAGGACTCCAGAACAAAACTGCTGGTGAGCAGTCCTAAACGTGATAAGGGCAGAGAACATAAAAGGAGACTTTTAGCAATATCTCACAAAGTCCAGTTGGACATGCATGGGACATTTGGGAAACTTTACGTATAATAGAGTTTTGTCAAGTAAAGAAAAGCCAGGGGCACCTGGGTGGCTTTGTTGGTTAAGTGTCTGTCTTCAGCTCAGGTCATGATCTCAGGATCCTGGGATCTAGCCCTGCATCTGGGTCCCTGCTCAGCACGGAGTCTGTTTCTCCTTCTTCCTCTTCACCAACCCCCAGCTTGTGCTCTCTCTCTCTCTCTCAAATAAATAAATAAATAAATAAATAAATAAATAAAATATTTAAAAATAAAGAAAAGCAAAGGAAAAAAAAACCCAGATTAAGATATATTAGCATTTGTCTCTTACTTTCTTCAGGATGATCTTTGATAGAACCTTAAACATTTCTTATTTCCCACTTTAAAACATTCAGCTAATCTCTTTCTTTAGAGTGGAATGAGCTAATAACTAAAAATTTTCAGTTCTGGTCTTTCATTTATAAAACTTGTTTCTTTCACCCACCCAGGAGCTGAGACCGATGAAAATAAATATATGTTAAATTAACTAATGCAAATGAAAATTCTCAAAACATTCACAAAACACTTTTACATTTTTAATCATCAGAAATCCTCATTAAAATGAAGAAACATTTAGACAAAAGATAGAAAGAGAGAAAGAGAAGGAGAAAAAAGGAAAGAAAAGAAAGGAAAAAAAAAAAAGAAAAGAAAAGTAAAAAGAAAAAAGCTATCACTGGGTGCCTAGGTGGCTCAGCTGGTTAAGCTTCTGACTCAGGTTTCAGCTCAAGTCGTGGCCTCAGGGTTGTTAGATCGAACCCTGTGTTGCCCTCTGTGCTTAGTGTGGAATCTGCTTGAGATTCTCTCTCTCTCTTTTTCCTTCTCTCCCTCCGCTTCTGCCCCTCCTCCCACCTGCGTGCATACACTCTCTTTCCCTAAAATAAATAAATAAATAGATAGATAGATAAATAAATAAATAAATCTTTTTTAAAAGAAACTATCAGTAAGATCGTGATCTGAACTGTATGCTAATTAGGAGTTATACATCTGGGAAATGTACAATTTAGAATCATTTACTCTTCTGTAGCCCATAGTATTTTGTCCCTTCTTGTAGCACCTAAAACAGCCTGTTCTTTTCTTCTTTATTAGCTTCTGCCCTTTCTCACCGCTGCTATAATTAATTGTGAATTCAACGAAAGAGACCTGATTCCTTTTCCTTTTTTAACCCCCAGATTCCAGTTCTACTCTGGGCCATATACACTGGAGACATCAACATTATTTTTATGAAGAGTTTGAAATGGATTTCCTAGGACAGATCGTTAGAGCTCAGGACAAATTTGCACTAAGTATATTAAGTTGAACTACTCACCATCATCTACAATGGATCCGAAACCTGTGACAAAAACACTTGTTTTAGGTGGCAACTTTATAGATGAATCTGGAAGGCAAACTCTCTGGACTATATTTGAAAACTCAACTCGAGTAGTAAGCTGAGCCAAAGCAATGTCATGTTCATTTGTTTCTCTGTGGTAGTTTTCATGAACGATAATTTTCCCCAGGCTTCGCTGCACTGCAGGTGGTGTTATTGTTGTACCAAAAGTAGCAATCCATTGACTTGGGTCTTTATTTCTGCAAAAAATGAAAGGGTCGGGTTTGTGATGTCTAGGGGCATCCTTTAAAAGAGACTGAGACTGTATTTCTCCCCACTATTGGGATTATGCTCCTGAAAAATCTCTAAACTCACAGTATCCCAGTCTTTCTTCCATTCTATCTTGAATTTATTCCCATCCCCATCATACCACAGTACTGATTTCTCTTATGAAGGTCACCAGTTATCTCTACTTTATCACACTCAGTGGCTGGTTCCTGTTAGGTCTGTTGTCACACAAAGGCCACCCTGGACCTGCTGAGATGTGTACTTCAATCACTGCATCTTATATTCCTCACTAGATATTAATAAATGGACATTCTGGGTTTATTTATGTTAAGTTTATGTAAATAAATGTCTGTCATGAACTAAAATGGAAGTCACTCTCCAAAACAAGTACAAAGCTTGGAGGACTATGTTAACCCCCCAAATCAGAAAGCCTTTAATTAGTGGAACTCAAGTTCCCCCAAGGCATAATGCTAGTTATTCTGAGGACTGTAAATGTATATAAATGAATCTCTTTTTTCTTCTCTAGTGAGAGAGTGACAATCACATTAAATTCCTTAGGTCATTCTTATTACACCTCTACACATAAAGATAGGTGTAGCCACCTTGGAAAAATTTGGCTGTTACCCTTGGAAGAATGGTCAAGACTCTCCTCATATTACCAAGCACAGTTTTCTCTGAAAGGGAATGTGAACAGTGCCACTGGCCAGGGCTTTACTCAGAGCTTTTGTCTTTTGAGAATTTAAAAGAAACTTCAAGGGGGCGCCTGGGTGGCTCAATGGGTTAAGCCTCTGCCTTCAGTTCAGGTCATGGTCTCAGGGTCCTGGGATGGAGCCCTGCATCGGGTTCTCTGCTCAGCAGGGAGCTTGCTTCCCCCTCTCTCTCTGCCTGCCCCTCTGCCTACTTGTGATCTCTCTCTCTCTCTCTGTGTCAAATAAATAAGTAAAAATTTAAAAAAAAAAAAAAAAGAAACCTCAGGGAGGAAAGATGATGTGTGCTTGACCTCCTGGGGCAACATGGTGCCCCAGGTGCATGCATGTAAATTAACACAGTTGAGTTTTAAAAACTATAGCTGTGAAAGCCTAAGCATCACACTCTTATCAGGTCATATAGGACTAGTCTTCAATACAGTGGGGACAGTGGGACAGGTGATAGGTCCCTCCAGTCATCCACACACCTTTCTGGACCACACAGCCCACATGGGTTCTTAAAGGAAGAGCTCCAAGAGTGATACCCTTTATTTTTTCTTATTTTTAAAGTGACGGTGGATGTTGACAGAGGGAGGCTAGCCCTCTGTTAGAGGCCCTCTACACCTCAAAACTTAAGCCTGCATCCAACTGTATATGTTACTCAGCAGAAAAGAATGATAACAGAAGCAGCTGAATTTTCTCCTTGAGCATGTGGAAGAGTTTATCCTTGTTATGTGTATAACAGTCAGTCCTTACACTAAAATAATTTATGATATAGTAGGAAAGATAACACCAGTGTCATGACAATATAGGAAAATATGTGCTAAGAACCATGAGAGTGATACAAACCAAACTTCATAAATATTGAGAAAAGAGAGAGGGGCGCGCGTGAAGGAAGTGTAGAGCAAGCGTCACGCATTCAGAGGATAGAGCAGGACCCATTCGGAATGGAGTAGACGGGAAACTGCTCAGCTGGACTCTTCCCAAGTGCTGAGTTGGTGGCAGGCGACGACGGGGCAAGGAGGTGACAGGCGACAACAGCCCTGCCAACTTACCTGCGGAAGCAGTGAGCTGCTGTGAGCAGCCAGGTGTTACTGATGAGGCTGGCTCCGCACTGATGGCCCGCCCCTTTGAGCTGGAGGCTGACCTGCCACGGCCACTCCCCTTCCAGAGCTGTTTCCCTCCCTTGGACAATCCTTTCGGTAGAGGAGGACGCTGGCAAAGGCATATTTGAAGATGTCATCCTTATTCCACAGCCTGACACGGAAATATATGTTAGCTCGTTTTCATGAAAAAGAGGAGGAGAAGAACATATGCTGATTTGCGCTGGGTACAGATGCTTCGGCAGTCCACTGTACCTGCTGTTTTTAACCCCTTCCTAGGACTCAGCATCTGAGGTTAGTCTATAGGGGTCCACCTGATCCTGTTGAGGTTCAAAAGAAATACTAACAGGTCAAGGCCTCCAGCCCGGGAATTAGCTTCTCTATTAAGCATATATCGATGGATAAATAGATAAAACATTTATTGAACATTAAAAATATGTAGATCCTCTACTAAATGTTTTAGGTTAATTATAACAACACAAACGGAGCCTTGGAAAGAGAACTTAAATTAATAGAGGTCACCCAGCTGGTAAGTAACCTTAGAGTCAGAGGATCTACATCAAATTTGTGTGTTCTTGCCCCTGAGAGAGAGCCCAGAACTGAATGCAGGTCATGCCTCTCCCTCGACATGAATTTATACATTGCCTTTGCAAGCCTGGACTTTAAATAGTCTTAATAATGGTATTTTTGGTTTTCTAAAACTTTAAAGTGTAGTTTCTAAAAAAAATCTGATTCCCTGACAACAAACTCTGAATTTGTTAGAGTTCAATCAACCTCAATAAGACCTGAAAACATATTGATATATTTTATTAATGCGACTTTTATTTTTTTATTTGTTTAAAGATTTTGTTTATTTATGCATTTATATATTTAGTTATCTATGAGAGAGAGAGAGAGAGAGAAAGTAGTGAGGGGGTTAGTGAGGGGAAGAGCAGAGGGGAGGAAGAGGGACAAGCAGACTCTGCTGAGCCCAGAGCTTAATCTGGGGCTTCATCTTAGGACCCTGACGGAGATCACAACCTGACCCAAAATCAAGTCAGATACTTATCTGACTGAGCCATACATGCACCTTTATTTTTATCTTTTTAAAATAAGCTCGATACCTCATGTGGGGCTCAAACTCATGACCCCACATTCAATTTTAGTATATGTGCTGCCGAAGCGAGCACATGACCCCACATTCAAGAGTGGCATGCTCTACCGACTAGCCAGCTAGGAGCCCCTATTAATGGAACTTTTAATTATTTATATTTTTATTAAAAATACTAGTTTTTTCAAAAAGGAATTTTCTCAGAAACAGGTTAAAATATATGCCTGAAATCATATTTATAGATTCATCATAATTTTCTCAGAATTAAATAGCTCCAGTTTAAAGTGACCATAAAATTGAACAAATAGGATTTCTGGGTTAATATAATGTCATATTGGTAGTACCCAACTTCCTCTTAAAATAGGCATAGAAGTAACACTAATATAAATAATACCTACTAGTTTTGAGCCAGGCCCTATATGTCGTGTTACATATATTTTCTCCAATTTTCACAATAACTGTCTATGTTAGGTGTCATCCTCATATTGTAGATGAAAAATCTGAGTCTATGCTATTTTTCTAGGGCAAAAGGAGAAAATTCATGAAAACTTATGGAAAGATAAGAAAAAAAATTTACAAATTCTGGTAAAAACTGCAATATCCAAAGGCATTTGAAAGCAATTTCTTGGACTATGCAAGCTTTAACCTGGGAACCAGAATTGTGTGGGGAATCCTGGTAAGCCTGACAAAGCCTTTGGCTTCCTGCTGTTGTGATTCCTCGGCCCAGGAAATGAAGCTACACTGCACTTGTCCCTAGCCAAGCAGAAACTATAGTTTAAACCATCCCACTGTGACTCATAAACTCTTTTCTTTTTCTCTATGTAGGCAGAAACCACATTTCCTGGCACACCATCTTATCAGGACATACAGAAAAGATGAGAAGTTCTATGAAAATGCAGTTACCCCATGAACTGGTCTGAATGTGAACCCTTCACATTTATGTTAAAATCCCGATTCTTCGAGGTCATTGTATTAGCAGGTGAGGACTTTGGGAGATGCTTAACTCACCAGGGTGGAGCCCTGAATCCCACCAATGGGATTATGCCTTATTAACGAGTCCAACTGCCTTATTAAAGAGTTTCCAGAGAGAGGGGCGCCTGGCTGGCTCAGTGGGTTAAGCCTCTGCCTTTGGCTCAGGTCATGGTCTCATGGTCCTGGGATCGAGCCCCACATCGGGCTCTCTGCTCAGCGGGGAGCCTGCTTCCCCCTTTCTCTCTGCCTCTCTGCCTACTTGTGATCTCAATCTCTCCGTGTCAAATAAATAAATAAAATCTTAAAAAAAAAAAAAAAGAAGAGTTTCCAGAGAGATCCCTAGCCCCTTCTGCTCATGGCATGATGATACTTGAAATCTGTGAGCTGGAAGAGGTGCCTCACCTAGCCATGCTGGCATCCTGATCTGACTCTTTCAGCCTCCAGAACTGTTAGCAATTAATTTCTGCTATTTATAAACCACCCAGCCCATGATATTTGGTTATGGCACCAGGAATGGAATGAGATGCCCCATGAAAGCAAGTTAAACAGTGAATGGAAGAGCACTGGCATCAGTGCTATATTTGGTGGTGCAAACTGGGAGGTTGATGTAGTTTTCATAAACTCTGCATCTAAGATCAAAACTCAAGTCTGCATCCAACTGTATAGCATGGTTAGGGCCCCCCAAATCAGATGATATATAAAATCAGAAGACAGACACATCTCTGAAAGTTATTTTCTACAAAAAAATTTTAGGGCATGTGTTTGGTATCAGGCAAGTTGTGCAAGAAAAACATGATCTTAACATAATAAAAGCAGCCAAACATAAGGGGAAAAATATACAGTAATGAGAGTACATATAACATAAGGGCTATCTGTAATTAAATAAAACTCAAGAAATTATAGACACATCATAGGAGATATAAAATTCACATGGAAGAAGACAAAACATGACACTAGACAACTGAGATAAGTGGTTTTGGGGAGTACATAATGGGTAAGATCTTTCTGAATGCAGAGGAAAGTCACCTGAACTGGAACTAGAAATAATGATCAACATGGAGGGCAAAAAATGGAATTCAAATAAATCACCTGTGTTCCTGAGGAACAGCAACAAAAATAGAACAATGGGAATGGAAATCATTCATCAAATTTATAATGGAAGAACATTTTTCCAGAACAAGAAAAAATATATATACAGATTGAAAACATTCATAATATCTAGTCAAAATTCAGTGCAAAATATGATTACATCTCACTCTCTTGGCAAAAAGTTAAAGGGAAAAAGATTTCCTACATTCATCCCAGAACAAAAAAGGTAACCTATGTAAGAATAAAAAATACAATAGTTTTAGATTTCTTCTCTACAACAAAACACTAGTAGAAAATGGAATAATGTGTATAGAATTTATAGTTAAAGTTTATGACCCAATAATCTTTAAGAGGTTGAGTTAAAGGAAATGGAAGCAGGAAGGCAGAAAATACACATGCCAGATATTTCAGCAAGAATGCAAGAAAACTGAGAAATCGTAACAGAAGAAAACCCAACTAGTTACCACTATTAAAATACAACATTAGAAAGAAAGTTACAAAACTTATAGTATCAATAATATGTATTTTTTTTATTACCTCCTGCAAGTCATCAAACTTGACATTGTATCTGGGGGGCTCAGTTGACTGAGCTACTGACTCTTGATTTTGGCTCAGGTCATGATCTCAGGGTCCTAGGATCAAGCCTTGCATTGGGGTACATGCTCAGTGGGGAGTCGGCTGGAGATTCTCTCTCTCACCCTCTCTCTCTGCCTCTCTCCACTCTACTCTCTGTCTCTCTCTGTGTCGCTCTAAAATAAATGTAAAAAACTTAAAAAAAAAAACCCTTGATGTTGTATTTGGTATAAATTTTAAAATTTAAATGTTTTAAATATTAAAAATAAGCAGGAATAAAAACACCAAGTGTTTGGTTAAACAAATACATTAGGTGAGAAAAAAAAAAGGCTGTATAAATTCTGCTTCGAACTTTTCTGTGGCTTTTATTCATTATCTTTGCTATGAAACGGACAGTGAATTATGGGTTTTGGAACTTACGGCTGCTGAGAAGATTCCTCATCTTTTTACTGTCAATAGCTGGAATGAAGAAAACATTGAATTAGTTGGTAGAAGAATATGTTCCTGTTTTTGTGTGATTTTGTTCAAATGGTCACTGTAAGAAATGTTTATGATCCAAAGCATCCATATTTCAAGAGTATGATATTTTTCATAGCCAACTAATATATACATAATTCTTATTTGATTTGGTCCAAAACGTATACTTTTATCGTAAAATGTAAATAGAGCATTTTTGTTTTCTGATTTTTGCTATGAGATCTAAAAAAGAATTAGGAAATTAGGAAAGAATGCTAAAGATAAATGTCCCTGATTGCCTTCTTTGGGAGCTCCAGTGTGACTCGAGGATGCAACTTCCAATTCCCACCACTGCTTGTGCTAAGTATATTAGATGTACCAGCCAATGTGTGTCAGGCATACGCCTGATGGCCAGTGTGGAAAGGGCAGCTCCACGGAAATAAGGGCATCATAGGTCCCTCATAGCCCAATTTCCAGCCCTCGTCTACAAAGGATAGGAATTCACTCAGTGCAGGTTGGTGGCCTTCTCTTACTGAGGATTCTTCCTCAAGATGGATGTTGTAGAAGGTTGAAGCTCAGGCACCAGGAACCCACCCATACCACTTCATGTCTCCCTTCTCTGACATCTTTTTTCCCTTCAAAGTTCTCCTCTTGTTCATTTTAGTTTCCTTGTTTGTTTGTTTTGGTTTGGTGTTTTGTTTTACTCTGGAATATAATTAACACTTAAGGTAGGTACCATACTCTTCATTATTTCTAATTACTTCATGAAAGTTGTCATTAGTATGTGTGATGTTTCTATCTCAAAATGGATTTTAAGGATTTTCCTGACTTCCAACAGAGAAATTACCTTTAGATAATCTTTTTCTTAAACTCATGGATGCTTAAGGGGAAAAGACTTTCCAGTCCAAAGGGCAAGCCTTATTTCTAGGTAATAGATCAGAAATAGCTGCCCTTGAAGTACTTAATCAGAACAGTGAACACAACTGGAACACCTGTCTATGAGACTTATGCTAGTGTTTGCGGGGAGGGGTAAGGAGCCAGAAAGGCACAGTAGGTACTGTGTACTGACCTTGAGACTTAGCATTTGAAACACATTATTATGCCTTTCTGCTTGGATTCCAACTAGCTGTGAGGTAGTTTCAATTTCTTAACATTTTGACCTCATTTTCTTCTACTTTTGGGGAAAACCAAAACTTTTCTGATTTTTTTTTTGTAAGGAATAAATGAGGAAATGAATGAAACATCATTTTAAATTGGAAATAATCTAGAGAACCTCTTCATAGATCATGTCAATGGTTTGTCCTCCAGGAGTAAAACTTCATAAAGATGTTTGTTTCCCTGATACTATAGAAGATAACCCCTGGAAGTGACCTATAAAGACCTCGGGAAGTCAGAACACCTGTGCTTTAGTTTTGACCCTGGGGCTTGCTAATCCTTGAGTCTCAGCTTCTTTAAAATGGCAGAAAATAGGGGCACTTGGGTGAGTCAGTGGCTTAAAGCCTCTGCCTTCAGCTCAGGGCATGATCTCGGAGTCCTGGGATCAAGCCCCACATCGGGCTCTCTGCTCAGCGGGGAGCTTGCTTCCTCCTCTCCCTCTCTCTCTGCCTGCCTCTCTGCCTACTTGTGATCTTTGTCTGTCAAATAAATAAAATCTTTTAAAAAAGGCAGAAAATAATACTTACCTACTTATGCTTTTGAAAAGATTCAACACGGTATATTGGATAAAACTTAGAAATCTTAGCAAAAGCCCTATTCAAATATGAAAATAAATTTCTAAAATTAAAGTTTGCCTTATAGTGAGTTTTTATTTATTTTTATTCTACACTGATATATGTATATCAGTGATGAAGTCTTAAAATGTAAGACACTGACCTAAATTCTTATGAAAAACAGACAGGATTACAAAGGAACCACAAAGATAGTAAAAGGACTTACATGTGAGTGTAAAGGATGGTTTGTTTATAGTCAAAGGCAATTGTTTTGTCTTCAGACTTTGATATAAAATCCTTTCAATTTTTTTCTTGATTTGCTCAGCACTATCAGTGGACGGGTATCGAAACATGAGCACCATAAGAATTTTCACGCCGTTTTCATCTGGACTGAAGAGCAAAAAAGGAGATAAAGCCACCTCTCTAGTCATTATCTACTTTTACCTATTAAGATTCATACTGAATTTAAAAAAACAATGGATGAAATATGTGTATCTCAGATTTCTAAATTATCTCTAGAAATATGGGCTCAGTTTTATAGCTGAAAAAATTGTTCTTGCTCTTTACTTAGCTCATCGTCTGCAGGGGAGTGGGAGAGAAGGAGATGTTCATGAAATCATGCTTTATATATAGTTAAACAATTTGCTTTTCAAGACATTCTGAGCCATCATCACCAACATCATTTTACAGCAGTGATACGGGAGAGGCAATGTTCTGTGTTCATGAAACCCAGATACCTTTGCCTCCTCAACACAGAGGTAGATTTCATTTGCTGGCCTCCTTTGCAGTTTATCAAAACTCTGGTGAATTCTGGGCAATGGAATGTGCACAGAAAAGATGTACCCCACCTCTTGCCTGGCCCCTGACACCTCTTAGGACACCCTCCATGCTTTCACTCTTCCTGTATTTGCCTACCAGACGCTCAAGTTCCAGTAGGCAATTTCCATTCCACATCTCTCCCAGCACCCATGTCCCTAGTGCCACTTTTGACTCTTTGGATTTTGCCTTGGAAATGAAGGAAACCTTTATTGTGTTAAACCATTTATTTGGGGGGATTTGATGGTTAGTTAATAAGTGTTGGGTAAGTGGATAATTAGAGAAAGCACTTATTAAAGGAAATCTTTTGATAAAGGGAACACATATTATACTATAATGTAGAGGTCTAGAAAGCCTCCAGTTGCCCTTTGAGGATGATTTGAATCTTAAAACAGATAAAGAATCAAAGAAGGAAGGAAGGAGGAAGGGAGGGAGAAAGCAAAGTAAGGAAGGAACAAAAGTAGAGAGGGAGAGAGCAGAAAAGGCAGGGCCCCCTAACTACATGTGTATTTACTCTACCATCAAATATAAGTGATACTTATATTTGTATAATGATTGATAGCCACAGAAAGAGTTTAAATTTTTTTTTATCAAAATAGGTAGACAATAAGATATTATGCCAGCAAATGTCAAGCATTTTGGACATCATATAAAAAGTATATTTGAGATGGATTCTAATAATTTATTTGATTCTCTTACAACAAATATATGTTCAATTTATGCATATTGGCTTTTATCAGAACATAAAAATGAAAAGGTATTAAAAATAATAATAAAAATCTAGTGACATTAAAGAAAAACCTTATTTCAGAGAAAGTCATCATCTGTTGTTGTTGGCTAGGCTTAGAATGAGGATAATTGAAAAGAGCTGTTCTAAATTCCTCCTAGCCCTGAGCTGAAGGAACAAGTAAGTTACCATGGCCATTCGTCCTCTTGCACTGTCTGATAACCGACACTGACTCTTCACATAGAGCACTTTACATCTTCCTATTGTAACTGGGAAATGTCTATGCAGGAGAAGCTGCACTGCTCAGGGTTTATGAAATCTCTGTCTTCCTGCAGAGATTTGCTTGGAGGAGCTGGGGAGTCCTGCTGATGGAGTACTTCTTACAGGTACAGGTTTGAAGTTGCAAACTAAATTCACATACCTCAGTTTGATGACATGAGATTTGATAAACCGACTCCCTCCAGAACGTCGAAATATCCTAGACATCTGGTTAGACAAATCAAACAAGAGAAGTATTCGTGAAAAAAAAAAAAAAAAAAAAAAAAAAGCTACTCCTTATCTTTTCTAAAAAGAGTTGAGGCAAAGACAGTTTCAGTTTATTCCCAGATTGGAACTGGTTTATCATAGTGATGAGACTAAAAGAGGTTCTAATCCTTGCATAAACAAATAACTTTAACAAAATTGTGTAATTCTGTTAAGCCTCTGTAAAAACAGAGGATAAAAATAGTATCTACCTCATAGAGTTGTTTTGAAGATTAAATGAAATCATGTTTATCACGCATTTCACACCTTGCCTGGTGTATAGTAAACTATTGATAATGTTCATTTTGATTAGTGTCAAATTAATTTAAGTATCTATGCTACTTTTAAAGGCAACACCCTCACTTTTAATTAATAATTTAATTTAATTTAACTTTTTGAGAGGAAGAGAGAGAGTGAGCACTTGCGGGGAGGGGAGGGGCAGAGGAAGAGGGAGAGAGAGATAATCCCAATCAGTCTCCACGCGCAGTGAGGAGCCTGATGTGGAGATGGATCTCACCAACCCGAGATCACAACCTGAGCTGAAATCAAGAATCGGACACTCCAGCGACTGAGCCACGCGGGTGCCCCAGCATCCTCACCTTTAAGAAAGCTCACCCTAAATTTGTCTTATTCCCAAATATGGAATCTAGCCCACTCTTTGTATCAACTCATTGCTTTCTTAAATGATTACCCCATTACTAAAGCATTTGAAACAATGAGTAACAATGCGTGTCCTTTGACTCTGACGCCCCGCACTGCTTAGTCACCTTTGTGTCGCAGGCAGACTTTCACAACTGGGACCAACTTTGGGAATGAGTTTCACCACACTCCATACCATTAGCATTTTATTACTCAGCTTTTCCAGCCGGAGCTGTTGAAGGTTTGGAGGCTCAGTGAGCCGATTTCCTGGAACCTAATCCCCAAATCCTAATGCCCACTGTTGAGGTTTTGCCTCACAGTAAAAAGCACTGGACTGAGTCAGAAATCAGAAATTACAGGTCCGCAGAAGTTTACACAAGGCTCACCTCCCAGTAAATCTAGCCCCCCTATATGATGTTCTCTGGGAAACGGATAGAATATTGCCTCCCTCCTCACAAGATTTCTCCCTCTCTCTGACTCCTTTAAACTAGTAATAATGCTCAGTAGATTTTATCAACTAAATATTGAATCTTCCTCCCTTCCTCCAATTCCACTGCTGTGGTTTGAATTCAGCTCTTTCGAAACTCATGCCTGGGCCTCTGTAGTATCCCCTCACTGGCACGTTTCTGTGATTCCGCTGTCTTCTCTCTCAGTTGTTCCCCTACAATGCTACCAACCAGGGTGACACTCCTAAAGTGCAAATCTGAGTATGTTATACTCCTGCTTCAAGCCCAGTATCTCCCTCTGTGTCAGCTCCACAGTCTTATGCCTTCATTAACCCTTGCCCCACCTCTACCTTCAAAGCCTATTTTCTTATCTACTGAATGACTAGCTCTTTCCCAATCCCACTGGACTGGTTCACACCTTTATGGCTTTGCACATTCATTTCCTCTCCCTACAATGAACTTCTTTCCTCTGGCAAGTCCTTAAATGACAATTCTGTTAGCACCCGGACACTCTAGGGACAAATAAGTTCTCTGTGACTTGCCCTCCTCGAAGTTCAGCACTCCTTTACTTGGGCCACCCCAGCGTCTTGCATGTGAGGCTTTTACGGTGATTGTCATACTGGTTCACAGTTGTGCCTTTCCCACTCTAGACTGTGAACTGTATGATGGTAGGGAATATGTCTGGCCCATCTTTTTACCTTCAGAGTTTTGAACACTGCCTGACCCACAGTAAGTACTTGATGCATGTTTGAATAAATCCATGAATGAATCAATGAATTAAGAATCAACAATATGGTAAAGGGAAGGAGATAATAACACATTGTTTTGTTTCATCTGCAAACCATGTTGACAAGTATAAACAGATCCATGGGAATCAAAAGCAGGGAAGGAACCAGGAGACTCCAGGGGTGACCCTCTTTCGTATGGCCGTTTCAGGGGTTTGGATCACTTTGGGGTTCTGTCACTTATGATTTCACTAAGCTTCTCGGAGCTTATTTTATTTCTATATTCCAGGGAACAGGGAGAAAAACCTGACGTTAAGGTCATCAGCACTTCATATAAATGTCCTCTGAAATTCTGAACTATGCACATGATGGCGTTTGGGGAAAAGATCAAGATTCTGATCATATCAGACTATAAGGAAGTGCTAAGAATCTATTCAAACTAAAATGTGATTATTAGCAAGATGATCGTTCCCTGAGGAGTTGACCTCTGTTTTAAAAATGGGTAGAGTCTGGTAGAGTACAGTATTGGTGTGACCACTAAGAATAGCTTACATGTACTAAGTCCGTAGTACAGGGTATGCATTGAGCCAGTTCCTTTGTTCAAACCCCATACCACCGTAGGAGTAAAATATTTCTAAAATTCTCATCAACCTCATTTTAAGATAAAGAAATTGTGTCAGGACACTTAAGTAAACGTGTCTACGGTGGCGTTATAAGTGCTGGTTCTAGCATATGAACTTGGAGAATCTGGCACGAGATCTTGTGCTCGTTCTTAAGTATAGTAAGTGACACTGAAAACACTTATACTTAGATGACAGATGCTCAGGTTGGTGATGGGTAGAGAGTCCTGGGGAAGGAAACCCCAAAAGAAGACATCAGATACATCTTTTATTCCCAGAATAAAAACCTCATAAAATAACATCTCTTAAGAGATAATTTTTCCCCAGCTTCTGAAAGACTGTTCCTTTTTTGGACACCTAGTCATCATTGTCAGCAATTTCTGGAGAAAATTAATGTACTGCTTATACTTTTCTACTGAGAACTCAGTAACATGACATTTAGTCCAAATTACAAAAACTAATTGAATCCTTCCCTTTTAACAGTCCAAACCTAAGAATAGATTTTTTTTGAGAGATTATTCTGTTTAAAATAAGAGAGTCTAAGCTAAGATGGGGAAAAAGTTCACCATAAAATCAGATCCTACGTGGAGTCCTTGGTTTGAACTCCAGCATCAAAAAACAAAATGACATATTTGACAATATGTGTGACTCTAATAGTACATCCAGTTACTATCTTCCACAAGCTTGGGCTTGCACCTTCCCTCTGGCTGGGAACTACATGCAAATTAAGTCCTCCTGAAAGATCAGTAGTTACTGGATGCCGGCTAGGGAATCCCTTTCTAGGTCCACCCATGAAAATAAGTCAGGCAAGTTCTGCAGATTTTCTGCTACTGTCAGGGGAATATGTAACAACAGAGGGTAAATACAGCAATAAAACAAATCCCTGTCCCTTTCTCCTCAAGAAAACTTCCTGCTACTTCAAAGGGATTTTCCCTTCCTCTGAACTCCTAAAATACTTTTAGTTCATGTCATATATATCTGACAATTATATTCTGCACTATGAAAGCTCTCATATTGCCATATTGTCTTGTTATCCAATCTATCTACTGTATACTCTTTTCCATGCACCAACTTTTAAATTTATTTTTATTATTTATTTTTTTATAAACATATAATGAATTTTTATCCCCAGGGGTACAGGTCTGTGAATCACCAGGTTTACACACTTCACAGCACATACCCTCCCCAATGTCCATAACCCCACCCCCCTCTCCCGACCCCCCCCCCCCCCAGCAACCCTCAGTTTGTTTTGTGAGATTAAGAGTCTCTTATGGTTTGTCTCCCTCCCAATCCCATCTTGTTTCATTGATTCTTCTCCTACCCCCAACCCCCCACGTTTCATCTCCACTTCCTCATATCAGGGAGATCATATGATAGTTGTATTTCTCTGATTGACTTATTTCACTAAGCATGATACGCTCTAGTTCCATCCACGTCATCGCAGATGGCAAGATCTCATTTCTTTTGATGGCTGCATAGTATTCCATTGTATATATATACCACATCTTCTTTATCCATTCATCTATTGATGGACATCTAGGTTCTTTCCATAGTTTGGCTATTGTGGATATTGCTGCTATAAACATTCAGGCCATGCACCAATTTTTATATACAAACTATATTATAACTCCAATAAGTCAATAAGAGAAAGACAATTACTATATGGTTTCATTCATCTGAGGAATACCAGAGAAACACAGTGGATCATAGGGAAAGGGAGGGAGAAATGGAATAGGAAGACATCAGAGAGGGAGACAAGCCATAAGAGATACTTAACTATAGGAAAGAAACTGAGGGTTTCTGGAAGGGAGGTAGGTGGGGGTATGGGGTAGTTGAGTCGGGCATTAAAGAGGGCACATGATGTGATGAACACTGGGTGTTATATGCAACCAATGAATTACTGAGCTCTACATCTGAAACTAATGATGTTCTATATGTTGACTAACTGAATTTAAATTAAAAAATAAACTCCAGGGGCGCCTGGCTGGCTCAGTGGGTTAAAACCTCTGCCTTCGGCTCAGGTCATGATCCCGGGGTCCTAGGATTGAGCCCCATGTCGGGCTCTCTGCTCAGTGGCAAGCCTGTTTCATCCTCTCTCCCTGCCTGCCTTTCTGCCTACTTGTGATCTCTGTCTGTCCGATAAATAAATAAAATCTTAAAAAAAAATAAACTCCAATAAGGAAGAAACTGTACTATTTAGAACTTGGTGTCCTTCACAGTCTCGCACAAAATAGGTGTACAATAACATTTTCATTAACCAACTGATTCTCCAGTTATGGTTAATCATAAACAACATTGTGAAGAAAAATATGCCCACTTATGCATCTCTTCATAACTCTTTCATTATATTCTGTCTCCTTCCTTTTTTTTCTCATTTATTTATTCACTCAGTGCAATTGACTAAGAATATTCTATGTTTAAGGCACTGTGACAACACCGGATAAAAATTATTAAGGAAAAAGTTGTGGTCTCTAGATTCATAGAGTAGAAGGATAGACAGTAATCAACAAAAATACATTAATTATAAGATGTAACTACTAATAGAGTAAAGTAACATAGGATAATGACTGGGGGTATATCATGACTAAGTGTTCTCCAAGGAGGGACATTTAAGTGATATCTGAAATATCAGAAGCAATAAGCAAAGGAACAAGATCATGGGATGATCTTCCAGGGGGAAGGAACAGAATGTGCAGAGCATCTGAAAAGAAGGCCAATATGGTTAGAGAACAGTGAGCAAGGAGGAGAGTGCAGAAATTGGAGGAATAGTCAGAACCAGAGCGTTAAATTCTTTGGAGGACTTCATAAAAGGTTTGGATTTTGTGCTAAGTACATTTGGAAGCCACTTATGAAATTTTATGCAAAATAATATATAATATGTTTTTAAAAGATCATCTGGTTGCTATGTAGACAGGATAATAGAGAGAGCCTGAATGGAGGCAAAGATTGTGGTAAGCTGCCTGGATGAGGCAACACATTAGCTAGGTCCAGGATGGAGACAGTGAATTAGAAGTAGAAACATCATTTGTGAATGGATTAGACATGAGGAGAAGGGAAAATACTATTGTAGCAACTAGATGGACTGTGATGTCATTGGCTGAGTGGAAAAAATAGGAATCAGAGAGTGAGAAAGAGAACAACTTAAGAATTGGATTTAGCTGGCGATTCACAGACCTGTACCCCTGGGGATAAAAATACATTATATGTTTATTTTAAAAAATAAATAAATGAAAAAAAAAAAGAATTGGATTTAGATATAACATCAAGATGCCTATGAGAGATCCAAGTGGGAAATGTCAAGTAGACCACTGAATGCACAAGTCTAGGATTTAGTGATATCTGGTTAGAGATTAAAATTTTAGAATTAGAGTTATTGTATATTCATCAGTACTCCCCCCCCTCTTTTTTTCCTGCTAAGAGAACCATTCTTTCCTATAGGAAACTCATTCCATATGGTCCAGATGGTGCTAAACTTGCCCCTTTTCCCATCTACCACAAAGGTGACACAGATTTATTCCCTTGGTCACACTGATTAATGTAGGATTGAGGAGATATTCCAACTTTGGCCAACTAGATTGGTTCTTCAAATTTTCCTCCAAGGACTATTATGGAAAATTGTCTTTATCTTTTCAATTAATACCTGGAAACATATGAATATAGAGTTGTAAGCTATATCATCTGCCACGTGGAGAAAGCCTGAAGACATAGTTTGGGCCTCTGAATCCCACCAGATTTTCCCATCATCTCTCCTCCTTCCCTTCCTCCCTTCCTTCTTTCCTTCTTCTTTGACTTGTTCATTGGGTTTCTGCTACTTTCTACCCAAACTGTGCCATTTATTGTGGGAATTTACAGAGCAATAGAAGAAAAAGAAGCAAAATCAGGATCATGTCTTGGATGATCTGGAGGCCTAGGCCAATAGGAACTATGTTGTCTCTAATCACTTACAAACAAATAATTTTTTTCCTCTTAAGATATTTATTAAGAAGCTGAATTCACATACAGATGATGAATTGTGGTGAAAGAGGAATTGTAGCAAATATTTGTTTGGTAAAACTGCATTTACTGGGCAAACACACAAATGCTCCAACTTCTACAAGTGTTAATTGGTAACAGTTCATACCAACACTTCTTCAGAAGTGCTGTCTTTGTCTGCCCTTGTCTGACTCGAGTACCTTACTTATTGATGTCTGGGAGCTTGTGCTTCGCCTTCCCTGGACAGTCCTTGTTGTATAACAGAAACAGCCCAGCCCTCTCACCTCTGGGTGCAATAATCTTCTGGATTATTCTGAGCATTGATTTTTCAAAGTGATGCTAATGATTCATTGAGGATGTAAAAAATATTAGAACTTCTATTTATATTTACTGTTAAATTTAAAAAAAAGTTTTCAGAGCACTGTCCCCCATGTGGGGAATCCTACCAGGAGTGCACTAATTACCTAATGTCTCCAAGGGGAAATTAAGGATCAGTCTGTTAGAATGATATCTAGCTCAGTGATAGTTTTAGAATAAGTTCTCAGTAATTCCTTGCCATATTGCTTTGAATTAAATAGTCATACTTCACTCATTGATTTTAACATAATGAAAGTAATAACTCCTAGTTTAAAAAAAATTGTTATCTTGTTTTAATTACTATATTAGGCATTTTTTAACTCTGCTAAAAACAATGGAGCACATATTAATAAATAAATCCATTATTCAAACAAAACCATTCTGTGCCAAACCGTACCACACATCTGGCTCTGAGACTTCAGATGGGCCTTGAGGAAGGGAATGATACCAGAGAAAATAACTATCTGTAATAAACTATTGCTGAACCTAACATTGGAGCACCTAAATATATAAAACAAATATTAACAGAAATGTAGGGAGAAGTAGACAGCAATAAGATAATAGTACAGAATTTTGGTACTCCACTTGAAACAATAAACAGATCATCTAGTCAGAAAATTAATGCAGAAACAGTGAATTTGAAAAATGCTATAAACCAAATGGCCCTAGTGGACATGAATAGAACATTCTACCCAAGAGCAGCAGAATACACATTTTTTCTCTCAAGTGTGCATGGAACATTCTTTAAAATAGATCATATGTTAGGCCACAAAATAAGTCTCAATAAACTTAAGAAGATTGAAGTTATATCAGTTGTCTTTTCTGACCACAATGGTATAAAACTGGAAATCAAAAACAACAGAAAAGTAAGAAAATACACAAATGTGGAAATAAAACAGCACATTCCTGAATAACCAATAAGTCAAAGAAGAAATCAAAAACAAAAAATTCTTTAAAAAAATAAAAAGACAAAAAATCTTGAGACAAGTGAATGTGGGTACACAACATACCAAAACCTTGAGCATTGCAGAAAAAACAGTTCCAACAGGGAAGTTTAGAGTGATAAACACCTATATTAAGAAAAAAGAAAGATCAGGCACCTGGGTGGCTCAGGTGGTTAGGCGTCTGCCTTTGGCTCAGGTCATGATCCCAGCCCCACATCAGGCTCCCTGCTCAGTGAGTAGTAAATTTACTTGATCCTCTCCCTGCCCCTGTCTGCTGGCTCATGCTCTCTTTCACTAGCTATCTCTGTCTTTCACTCTCAAATAAATAATCTTTTAATAAAAAAGAAAATCTCAAATAAAAAACCTAACTTTATACTTTAGGAAACTAGAAAAAAGAACCCTAAAAACTAAGCCCAAAGCTACCAGAAGGAAGGAAATAACAGAGCAGAGCAGAAATAAATGAAATAGGGACTAGAAAAATAATAGAAAAGATCAATGAAACTAGGAGTTGGCTTTTGGAGAAGGTAAACAAAGTTGACAAATCTTTAGTTAGACTAAGGAAAAAAAAAGAGAAGATGCAAATAAAATCTAATCTCACAAAACAAACTGAGGGTTGCTGGGGGGAGGGGGTTTGGGAGAAGGGGGTGGGATTATGGACATGGGGAGGGTATGTGCTTTGGTGAGTGCTGTGAAGTGTGTAAACCTGGTGATTCACAGACCTGTACCCCTGGGGATAAAAATAAATGTTTATAAAAAAATAAAAAATTTAAAAAAAAAAGATGTTAGGAGACTTCTATGTCAATAAATCAGATAAAATAGAAAAAATGGGTATATTCATAGAAACATGCAATTTATCAAAACTTTATTATGAAGATAGAGGAAAACTGAAGAGACTAAAAGCAGAAAGGAAATTTGAATCAAGAATCAATAATCGTGCAACAAAGGAAAGTCCAAAATCAGATGGCTTTACTGGTGAACTCTACGAAACATTTCTTGAACTGATACCAATTATCTCAAACCCTTCCAAAAAATTGAAGAGGGAAGAAATATTTCTAAACTCATTTTATGAGGTCAGCATTACCCTGCTACCAGAGCCAGATAAGGAGACTACAAGAAAAGTACAGGCCAATATTCCTGATAGAAATTGATGCAAAAGTCCTAAAAAATACTAGCAAACCAAATTTAATAGTACATAAAAGGATCACACACCATAATCAAGTGAGATTTATCCCTGGAATGCAGGGATGGTTCAACATAAGTACATTAATAAATGTAATACACTACATTAACAGAATGAAGAATAAAAATCATATGATCATCTTAATGGGGACAGAAGCATTTGATAAAATTAAACATCCTTTACTGATTAAAAACTCTTAATAAATTAGGCATGTGCCTTAACATAGTAAAGGCCATGTACGGCAAGTCCACAGCTAACATACTCAATGGGAAAAAGCTGAATGAAAAGTTTTCCTTTATTCAGAAACAAGAAAAGGTGCATTCTCACCACTTCTACTTAACTCAGTTTTAAAAATCTCAGCCAGAGCAATCAGGTTAGAAAAACAAATAAAAGCCATCCAAATCATAAGGGAAGAAATAAAATTCATCTTCCTTTGAGATGGAGGACTTCACTGCGATTATGATGGCCTATGTGCTTGGCTTTGCCTACATTCCAAGGGGTGCAATAGAGCACATGATGCAGAAACTCTCATGGCAGTTCAGTGGTGCCAGGAAAAAAGAGAACCTGCCAACTCAGAGCTCTGAAGTCCACGGTCTGGTGCCTTTTTCCACATAGCCCCTGCAATGATCTGAAAAGCTCAAAGAAGAGGCTAGGGCTTCTCTTACATGGACAGCCAGGGTGAGGTAGCCAGTGCTGAGGAGGAGCTACTGTCAGGGTGCATGTACTCTTGGAGGTGTTCCCACCTTATTCAGTGGAGAAGACCCAGTGGGTGCTGGCCAAAGCTCAGGGAGACTTGGAAGAAGTTGTGCAAATGCTGGTAAAGGGGAAGGAGGAGGGGCCTCCAGCTTGGAATGGCCCCAACCAGGACCTGCCCAGATGCTTCAGAGGCCCTCAAAAAGATGAGCTAAAGTCCTTCATCCTGCAGAAGTACATGATGGTGGATAGGACAGAAGATCAGAAGATTTACAGCCTGTGCTCCCAAGGAGGTCCTCAAGAAGCTGATCCAATACATCAACAACCAGGTAATGAGCACCAAAGTGGTTTAAAGATGTGCAGAACCCTGAGGCCAAGGAGGTGAAGGTCACATACATCAACCTCAAACCAGCCAGGAAGTACCATTTCCACTGGAGGCATTCACCAGAATCTATCAAAGTCTCCCAGGGTCAGATCCCAGAGGAATATAGAAGCCCTATAACCCCACACAGGACCTGCCCTAACTCCTATCCCTCTTCTTTACCCTGCTTTCTATTCCTTGCCCCACAGCGTTAACTTCCTTTTGGAGCTGCCTGTGGAACAGTAAAGGTGGCCCTGAGGATGGGTGGGGACAGGAGAAGTAAGGAAT
Source organism: Mustela nivalis (assembly GCF_964662115.1). Lineage (NCBI taxonomy): Eukaryota > Metazoa > Chordata > Mammalia > Carnivora > Mustelidae > Mustela > Mustela nivalis. The sequence goes on along the minus strand of NC_139023.1, from coordinate 12,474,924 downwards.
TTGGCTTCATAAAAGGAAAGTGAAAGAGAAAGAAAAAATGTACAGTTAAATAACATAAGAGAATCTTTCACATTTCTGAGAACATATTACCTTAACAGTCTCTGATGATAAAAAAATAAAAGGTCAATAAATTGTTGTCATCATAAAAGATATTGGAACTAACCAGAAAACCCCTACTTGCTTATTATGTACAAATCCACATTGCATAAAATTTTAATTGTATTCATTGCCCTTTGAGAAATTTGAAGTAGAATGAGATATAGTGAAGAAAAAGGAAAATAAAATATTCAAGTATTTGGAGGTACTCTTATGGAAGGACATTTAGTTTTTTTTTTTTTTTAAAGATTTTATTTATTTATTTGCCAGAGACAGAGGGAGAGAGAGCGAGCACAGGCAGACAAAGAGGCAGGCAGAGGCAGAGGGAGAAGCAGGCTCCCTGCCAAGCAAGGAGCCCGATGCGGGACTCGATCCCAGGACCCTGGGATCATGACCTGAGCTGAAGGCAGCTGCTTAACCAACTGAGCCACCCAGGCGTCCCGGACATTTAGTTTTGATTCTAAAAACTAGTTGTTAATTTTGAAATGGTAAACTTTGATTATATGCAAAGATTTTTGTTCAAGATGGCCAACTGACTATATATTCTCTCTTTTTGTGAAAGCCCATTAAAATTATATTAAAGGTATGAAAATGGAGGTAAATCTGTAACACTGACAAAAACCAATACGATTTCTTTAGTAGATGACAGATTTAATTCTTTTCCTGAACTCAACAAGTGAAGTAAAAATAACTGATAAAATACGATGCAGGAAGTCACAGGCTGGAAGATTTTTCACCCTCAGCAATATTGACATTTTGGGCCAGATAAGTCTTTGTTGTAGGGAGCTGTCCTGTGACTTGTAGGGTGTTTTTGCATCATTCCTGTCCTCTAGACACTAGAGGCCAGGAGCACTCCTTCCAGTGTGACAACCAAAAAATGTTTCCAGGAATTGCCAAATATCTTTTGGGAGACAAAACTGTGAACCCCTGGACCAGACTATGAGTCACAGAAACACAGCCAAGAAGAAAGTCTATCCGCCCTAAAAACTTTAGGAGAAACTCAGCACTTAAAAATACCAAATACAAAAGAGAAGGGGCATGAAAAGAGATTACAAAAGCCAGAAATATTTCTATACACCAATAAAAACCAGTAAGAAAATGTTCTTTAAAAGATACTGATTAATAATGATAAAAAAGAGCCTCTAATATTACATTTAACCAAAGATGAACAAGGCCTTTAAGGAAAATATTTCAAAGTTTTAGTGAAATACAGTAAATATATATAAATAAATGAAGATGTCGATTATTTCTCTAGACCTCTAGATTTACTAATCTCATAATCCAATGTCCTTATTGGACTGGAGAAACACAAAGGTCAGGATGAAGACAAAGATTGCAGCTATGTAGCTATGTGCCAGGGAACACCTGAAGTTACCAGAAGCTGAAAGAGGCAATGAAAGATTCTTCCCTAGTGCCTTCCAAGGGAGCCAGCACTGTTGATACTTTGCTTTCATATTTCTGGTTTCCATATCTGTGAGAGAATAAATTTCTATTGTTTTCAGCCACTAGTTTATGGTAATTTGGTACAACAACACTAGGAAACTAATACAACAGGTAACAACACTTACTGTCAAACTATAGAGGATAAAACATTGTAGCATTGACACAGTGGAAAAAAGGCTGATCAACAGAACAGATTAGAGAACAGAGCAATATCCTGATACACACATGGAAACTTGACTTGTGGCAGAAATGGCATGGCAGATCAGGCAAGAAAAGACTAATTGTTCAACCAGTGGTGCTAAGAGAAATGCTTATTCATATAAGGGGGAAAATGAAATTAAATTCTTAAGTCAAACACATATGCAAATTTCAATTCTATGTAGAATAAAGAAGACTTAAATGCAAAAAGGAAAAATGATTTTTTTAAGACAGTGATATCAGGGTCAGGGTCAGAAAGGATTTCTTACACAAACACAAAGAACACTAATAATAAAAGAAAAATGATGTATATAACTATACTAAAATTCAGAACACTGTTCATTAAAATGTATTATAAAGAAAATGAAAAGCCAAGCCACAAAATGGAAAAAGATTCATTTCTCAACAGGAAGCATTCATTTCCCAAAAAATGTTTCTCTTTTTCCCAAAAAATGTTTCTGAGAATAAATTAAAAGACAAAATTATAAAAGGAAATGGACATATTACAGTGTATGTTCAGTAAAAAGATAAAGAAAAAAAAGAAATAGGCAAAAAATAAAGAGTACCTATCTATAAAGGACGAATGGTTGATAACCACTGATGAACATTATTAATAATAGGGAAAATGTAAATTAAATTCACAATGAGTTACTACTGTACATACATAAATACATACATACATGTATACATACCAACCAGTTTGGCAAAAGTCAATTTTGTAGAAAATTTTGATGAGGAGGTAGGGCAACACGAATTCATTCCCTGCTGGTGTTGGTGCAAATGTCTACAAACCCCCTGGAAAACCTCTGATCAGAATCTGCTAAAATGAGCAAAACCTATGACCCAGCAAATCATCTGCTTGGTTTATGACCTGGGAAGGCTCTTGCACATGGATAGGAGCGCATGCACTAATCTGAAAGGATGTTAATTAGCTGCATTATCATAATTATAAAAGTGAAAATAGCTGAAATATTTGTCCACCTTAGAATGAATTAATAAATAGTAGTATATTCTTTCTAGGACATTCTACACAGAAGTGAAAATAAATGATGTAGCTATAGTTGCATGCATCAGAATGGGAAAGCCTCAAAGAAATAATGTTGGGTGAAATAATGAAGTACAGAAAGAAATAATATGATTATATATACATAAATTTCAAATGAGGCAAAAGTATATAATATGCTATTTGAGTATGCATACCTTGGTAATAAAACAATAGAATGATTAATTCCAAATTCAAAACAGTTTTTAACTATGAAGAAGAGAGGAAAAAGAACATATAGCAGTTTCCTAGATATTGGTAAGGTTCTATTTCTGAAATTTGGTGTTGGGTTCTTAGATATTCACCTTAAAATATTTTATGCTCTTTCTAAAGTCTAGTGATATCCCAACAAAAATGAATGAAAGAAAAAATACCAAATACCAAGACACATCATTACAAAATTTCAGAAAACAAAAAGGAGAGTACAAAGTTTCTAGAGAAAGAAGAGATTACTGAAAAAGAAACACAACTTCTTGTATAATGAGTAATAAATATAATGAGTAATAAAAGTGAACCAAAGCTTCAGGTGGTCTGAGGGGGAATGATTTTGAATTTAAAGGTTTACATTCAAACTCTCACTTGAGTGGACTGTAGAATAAAAGATTTATTCAACACAAAATAATTAAGAAATGTTCTCTCCCATGCACTTTTTCTTTAGGAAGGTGCTTGAGGACATAACCCACCATTATCAAGGAAAATATGAGATGCAAGAAGCAATGGCTCACACACACTACAGCAATCCTGTTTGGACCCAGGTTACCTCTCTGAAGGGGACCTAGAAAGCAACCAGTTCAAATTGAAGCTGAAAGCATAAAGTTTTGAGAAAGAAGAATTAAAGAAACAGTAAGACTTTGGACATATCTAGGGATATAGTAAAATAACAGAGGATTTAAAATAAATGAACGAGTTCTATTCAAAATTGCTTTTGGGAACACTCTTGTGCAGCAACACTAAAAACACTGTTTTGTTAAAGGAAAAGCACTATTTAAATAGCTATGGAAATGAAAATACTATTCATTGCTTTTCTTTTTTCTTTTCAATTTATTTATTTTCAGAAAAACAGTATTCATTATTTTTTCATCACACCCAGTGCTCCATGCAATCCGTGCCCTCTATAATACCCACCACCTGGTACCCCGACCTCCCACACCCCCGCCACTTCAAACCCCTCAGATTGTTTTTCAGAGTCCCTAGTCTCTCATGATTCACCTCCCCTTCCAATTTCCCCCAACTCCCTTCTCCTCTCTAACACCCTTTGTCCTCCATGATATTTGTTATGCTCCACAAATAAGTGAAACCATATGATAATTGATTCTCTCTGCTTTTCAATATTTAGTATCAACCCATATGAAGATTAAATGAAGTACTTTCCTACATTGTTAATACGTCAAAGAAAGGAAAGTACAGTGAATGGAGGGTTGAAGTGCTACAGTCATCTTTTAATTAAGCTAATAAATAATTATACTAATTCAGTCTTCTTTCTATAGAGCTATTCCTTCATTGTTCCAGAATAACTCTTGGAAGCTTTAAGGAGTACACTCTAGGCTAATATACTGGGTTATGCTAAACAAATCTATGGTCTCCACAGACATGGTTTTCATGGGACAAAAACGGAAGACTATTTTATTTGACTTTCTGCTATGATAGGTAAAGATTTAGTTTGCTAATATACTTTGAAAATTAGAAATGCCTTGATAGATGCACAGTTCTCAAGGGAAAACATGAGAGGCATAAGTAGATTTGAGATTGACATTAAAAATTTTAGATGCAGGCACCTGGGTGGCTCATTCAGTTAGCCATCTTTATCTTGATTTTGGCTCAGGTCATGATTTCAGGGTCATGAGATCCAGTCTGCACTGGGCCTGGAGCCTGCTTGTGAATCTCTCTCTCCCTCTCCCTCTCCCCCTCCCTGCCCCAATCTCTCTTTCTCTTTCAAAAAAAAAAAAAAAATTACAGGTGCCTATCTTGTATGTGATGCTTTACATGCTTTTTAAAACACAAGTAAGAAAATCATAAGGCAAACATGGAAATCATATATTCTTTCTTAAAAAATTTTTTTTATTTTTGAGTTTCAGAGCTCTTTATTAATCTTGGAAATAAGTACTATATTAGGTATACAATTTGCAAATATTTTTCTCAGTCTGTGGCTTGTCTTCTCATTCTCTCTTTTTTTTTTTTTAAAGATTTTATTTATTTATTTGACAGAGAGAGAAATCACAAGTAGGCAGAGAGTCAGGCAGAGAGTCAGGCAGAGAGAGAGAGAGAAGCAGGCTCCCGCTGAGCAAAGAGCCCGATGCGGGGCTCCATCCCAGAACACCGAGATCATGACCTGAGCCGAAGGCAGCGGCTTAATCCACTGAGCCACCCAGGCGCCCCTCTTCTTCTCATTCTCTTAAGAGTGTTTTGTAAGAGCAAAAGTTTTAAATTTTGACACATTAAATTTGTCCCATTTGTCATTATTTTTCTTTTTTTTAAATTTATTTTTTATTTTCAGCATAACAGTATTCATTATTTTTGCACCACACCCAGTGCTCCATGCAATCCATGCCCTCTATAATACCCACCTCCTGGTACCCCGACCTCCCACCCCTCGCCCTTTCAAAACCCTCAGATTGTTTTTCAGAGTCCATAGTCTCTCATGGTTCACCTCCCCTTCCAATTTCCCCCAACTCCCTTCTCCTCTCTAACTCCCCATGTCCTCCATGCTATTTATTACGCTCCACAAATAAGTGAAACCATATGATAATTGACTCTCTCTGCTTGACTTATTTCACTCAGCATAATCTCTTCCAGTCCTGTCCATGTTGCTACAAAAGTTGGGTATTCGTCCTTTCTGATGGAGGCATAATACTCCATAGTGGAAAAAAGACAGTCTCTTCAATAAATGGTGCTGGGAAAATTGGACAGCTATATGTAGAAGAATGAAACTCGACCATTCTCTTACACTGTACACAAAGATAAACTCAAAATGGATAAAAGACCTCAACGTGAGACAGGAATCCATCAGAATCCTAGAGGAGAACATAGGCAGTAATCTCTTCGATATCAGCCACAGCAACTTCTTTCAAGATATGTCTCCAAAGGCAAAGGAAACAAAAGCGAAGATGAACTTTTGGGACTTCATCAAAATCAAAAGCTTCTGCACAGCCCAGGAAACAGTCAAGAAAACAAAGAGGCAACCCACGGAATGGGAGAAGATATTTGCAAATGACAGTACAGACAAAAGGTTGATATCCAGGATCTATAATAAACTCCTCAAACTCAACACACAAAACAGACAATCATATCAAAAAATGGGCAGAAGATATAAACAGACACTTCTCCAATCAAGACATTCAAATGGCTATCAGACACATGAAAGAATGTTCATCATCACTAGCCATCAGGGAGATTCAAATTAAAACTACATTGAGATATCACCTTACACCAGTTAGAATGGCCAAAATTAGCAAGACAGGAAACAACATGTGTTGGAGGGGATGTGGAGAAAGGGGAACCCTCTTCCACTGTTGGTGGGAATGCAAGTTGGTGCAGCCTCTTTGGAGAACAGTGTGGAGATTCCTCAAGAAATTAAAAATAGAACTTCCCTATGACCCTGCCATTGCACTCCTGGGTATTTACCCCAAAGATACAGATGTAGTGAAAAGAAGGGCCATCTGTACCCCAATGTTTATAGCAGCAATGGCTACGGTCGCCAAACTGTGGAAAGAACCAAGATGCCCTTCAACGGACGAATGGATAAGGAAGATGTGGTCCATATACACTATGGAAATCATATATTCTTATGTTAAAAAAAGTTGAAGGAAAATGAACCAGGACAGAAAATCAAGAATTAAAAATAGGAAGCACATCTGTTTCAACCAACACTTTTCTTGGTGGCTAATTAGTAGCCTACTCTAATCTACATATGTTTAATGGTATATAACTTTATTCTAAATATTTTACATATATTAAGTTATTTAATCCTCACAACCATATGGCTTAGATAGTATCCACGTTTTTCATAAGAAGAGTTTGAGGGATGGAGAAACTAAGTTCTTACAGCAGCCACACTGAAAGTGAAATAGAAAAACATGTGAACTTTTAAATTTCTATTAGCCTTACCATTCTCTCAATCTGATGACTCCTTTCTATAAACTCTCTTGAGCTTTTCATTCCATAATTTTCTTTGTATTTTATATTTGTGATTTTAAAAGAGGCAAGGTAATAGAATGACTTATCATCTGAAAGGCAAACATAAATAAAAGATTCATGCTTAAATATAATCAGTTTCTATTTTCCCAACCCCAGGAAATAGGTTTACTATAGTGCAATTTATTTCTTCTTGGTACAAAAGTTATTGTGGACATTTTTCAAACATTTTGTAATTGTATTATTGTATCCAGCTAAAATAGAAAATTCAGGCCTCCAAGTACACTTTAGAATATTTTTTACAGTGTTTATGCATATAAAAATTTTCATACAATTGGACATGCAAAATGAAAAATAAATATTGAAAGCAATTGCTGAAAGTCATATAAAAATGATCAATTTCCTCAAAGAACTATACCACAGATTTATCTTAGGTAAGCTGTGTTGTGAAGATACATTGAACAGGCTATCAGTTTTCTCTATGCTGCTAATAAATATTAGTATTCATTGTTTTCACTTTTTGCCTATTCTTAATTCTCAGCAGTCTACTCTTGACATACCACTGAAAATTCCGTTGTCAAGGACAACAGTTGTAGTATGTAATAGCTACCTTTTTTAGGGTCTTTTTACTTTTCTTTTTTAAAAATCTTGATTGTTTTTCAGCCTTAATCATATTGCCTGAAGCCCCATTTTAGGCTTTGTGGACCCATATTCTAACTTTCTTCCTCTCTGGCCAAACTTCAGTGACCTTGGAGAACTCTTTATTTCTACTGCTATCCTTAGCCACCCACTGTTCAATCCTTGCTCAGGTCATGTAAATAACCCCTCTGGGTAAGCCTACCAGGGATGTCCTCAACCATCAACTATTTGTTGATGTTAAAAGATCAACTAGGTTGGTGTACCTGGGTGGCTCAATTGGTTAAGCACCTGCCTTCAGCTCAGGTCATGATCCCAGGGTCCTGGGTTCCGGCTCCCTGCTCAGTGGGGAGTTCACTTCTTCTTCTCCCTCTGCTCACCCTGTCTCTCTCTCAAATAAATAAAATCTTCAAAAAAAAAAAAAAATCAACTGGAGCACATTCACATTTTCAGGAGTTAATGTGAACAAATAGTAATTCCAGTGGGGCAAGACCAAACCAAAAGTGATTAGGACCCCTCCACCAACAGGAGTGAGGGGAGATTGGTAAAGAGAAGATGCAGAAGCAAATCAAGGAAATTATTTGATTGGCTATAGCTTAAGCAGCTGCTTTGTATTGGTTTTGGAACAAAAATATGAAACTGGGTACATGGTGTGATTTGTCTTTAAATATTAAGATTTTCACCCTTCTTTCTCATTTTAAAGCTTTATTACTTTTAAAAATTGTTATTTATTTGAGAGAGAGGGCAAGAGAGGAGAAAGGGAACACTAGTGGGGGTGGGGGCAGAAGGAGAGAGAGAAGCGGAATCCCAGCTGAGCAGTGATCTTGATCCTAGAGTCACGACCTAAACTGGAGGCAGATGCTTAACTGACAGAGCCACCCAGGTGCCCCAAAACTATATCGCTTTTAGATTTGTCTGTCCATGTAATGTTTGTTGCAAGTCTCACTGGCTGGAAATATGTAGCACTGAACTCAATACTGGAGCAAACAATAATTTAACATCAATAAGAGATTAGTAATTAAAATTTTAATATCATGCAAATAGTATTTTTTATACGAGAGAATTTCAAGATATTAAGTCATAGAGCACTTAGCATTAGGCAATAGAAATGTGACCTGGATACTTACCCTGAACAACAAAATGCGTAACAATACCAATTGCAATTCCTATGATTGCTACAATTGCCAAAGTGAAGAGAGCTAGACGTATAGGATCCCAAAACTGCTGTCTTCTTTGATATTCAACTCGTGGGTAATCAGCTTCTGAAAATTCAAGTGGTCTGTGATAATAGAAACAATAATAAAACAATAAGAAAGTCATTATGATTCCACTTTATGTCCACTTGTTACATTCCTCTAAAAAATAGTTTATACTGCTAATTAATAATAGGATACTTAGATCTTGAAAAGAACACAAGGATTTAATTTGTATACACTTTCCCAATACCCCAATCACAGTACAAATTTTGGTTAAAGTTCTACTGATACTGACATTCAAGTGAGAATATCTTCCTATGGCATTTTGTCTGACATATTAGCAATTTGATATTTGAATGGTGAAACACAAAGATTAAGTTATTAAAAAGGTAATTTATAAATAACATTTTCATATTTTAATAAGGGAGTTTCTAGCAACAGATTTATACAATAATCTCATCAATTCTACTTGATTTATATGAATACTTTTTTAATGACCTTAGGAATTTTCTTAATAATTTCTTTTAAAAGTAGCAACATTACTTTTGAAGACCTGATTATGGTTCTTCATATTTTATTAGCACTCCCAGTGAAATCAGAAATTGTGAATTGTACTTGATAAGACTCCAGTCCCGAAGAAGACTATTTCCATTTGACTTTTACCTATACCTGCCCACATACTACCTCCCCACTCAAAATATCTTGTTATTAAGATTATCTATCTTTTGATTATTTATTAATCAAAATTTATTAACTTTATTTTCCAAATAACAGAATAACATTCAGTGTTTAATATAATTCAAGTAAGATATTTTATATTTTTAATCTTATTTAACAATATTTATTTTAAACTTATTAATTAAATGAGATAATAGCATTCTTAGGATGGTACCTACCACACAACAATGTTTCAGGAACAGTTCTAGATGCCTAGAGATACAAAGATTTTAAGATATACTTTTTGCTTATTGGAAACTCCACTCTTTTATAAGAGGATGCAGATGTAGAATCAAGTAATTAATATATAGTGTGAAATGTGCCAAAATAAAACTTGATGCAGGAATAGAAAGCAATTAACTTTTTGGAGGTCTGTGACAGGATGTTTTATCAGGTGACATGATTAAACTTTGAGTGTTAAAAGTTCTCCAGGCATAAAAAAGGAGAAAAGAACAGAAAAAAAATTAACATGTGCAAAAAAGGGGGGATGCTAAGGATGTGAAATGGTATTTATTACTAATATAGTAGTCCCCTTTTATCCCCTGGGAATATGTTCTAAATCCCCAGTGGATGCCTGGAATTGTGAATAGTGCCAAACCCTGTTTTTTTCCTATACATACGTATGTATGATAAAGTTTAATTTATAAATAAGGCATAGTAAGAGATTGACAATAATAATAAAATGAGCAATTATAACAATACACTGTAATAAAAGTTATATATATATGATCTCTCTCAAAACAGCTTACTACACCATGCTCATTCTTCTTCTTGTCATGATGCGAGATGAAAAAAATGCCTCTGTGATGAAATGAAGTAAGATGAATGATACAAGCACTGTGACTAGCATCAGGCTACTACTACTTTCTGACAAGTCAGAAGGAGGATCATCTGCTTCAGGTAGAACGTAGGTAACTGAAACCACAGAAGGTGAAGTCTCTAATAAACAGGGGGTGTGGGGGTGCTGCTGTAATTAGCACTGGGAGTGAAAATATAAAATACTGCTTTTGCCCTTGAGGAATTTGTGGTCTCCAAAGTATGTGCATGATTGCATTCTTTCTCAGCACTACTGTACTAGAAAGAGGATATGCTAAGGCTGGTGGACTGATTGGGTCATGAGGAGTCCCATAACCCAAAGTAAAAAGTTTGAAATTGACTCTGCAGAAGACGGGGAGCCAATAAAAGCTGTAATCAGACTGAGAATTTAGGATAATCGCAGGATGGGGATTAGAGCAGGAGTGCAGACAGGAAGGCCAGTTTAAAGGTTATTTTGAAGGTCCAGGAGAAAGATGGTGAGGACGATGCATGAGGACCTGAGCCAAGGCCGAAGCAGGGGGTGGAGAAGAGATCGATTTAGCTCCAATTCTTGACTTTTGTTGGCTGTTTACTTAGTTGTGGGACAAGGAAAGGATTAATGGCCCCCTTGTTTTGATGTCTAGATAAGTGATTGTGCCTCCTGGCAAGGTGAGAAACATTAAAGGAAAAGACAGTGATTTCAATTCACTGTCAATGTTGTTAATAATGTTGTTAATAATGACCAATGTGCTATCCTTACACTTGGGTCTGAGCCAAATGGAAAGTACCCATTTAATGCCTTTTTCTCTTTGACTTATTTTATTTCAGTTGTGTCACTGACACCTGTTTGCATGACTCTAATAAAAGCAACTGTTAAAGTTGACACCACACAGCCCAGAACAAACAAAAATTTATTAGTATTCCCATATACAATACTTCCTTCCTCACCCTAATTGAAGTCTCCATCTACAGAATCTGTGGTATTAAGTATTCTTGATTATTTAGTTTGTGGATATTTTGCTTATCACTTTTTCTTTTCTCACTTCCTTTTTTTCCTAAGTTTTGGCGATTTGGTTGTTTTTATCTGAGCCCTTCAAGATGCAAAAAATGACAAGACTCAAATTCTGTCAAATTTGGGAGGTTATAAACACACAGTAAGTCATGATAACATTGCATCATGGTAAAGAAGATTTTTTATTCCTGACATAAATGTTGCTGTTCTTTGAATACATGAAAGATGAATGAGAGGAACACAGTCCAGATCCTACATCTGAATAATCATTTGCATACAAAAGCTAAATAATTCTGAGATGCAACTGTTGGTTCCAGTTCAAGATGGCGACCCAGGAAGATCCTGAGCTCATCTCCTCTCACTGACACACAGAACCTATAGCTACATATGGAACAATGGACTCTGAAAAAAACCTGAAAACTACTTCTCAGAAAGTGAGAAGGAGACCTCATGGAAGTGGCTAGAAGAAGCTGAGATATAATCTCACCATAAACCACAACCCTGGCAATGCATCCCACCACTGGGAGGGAATGCAAAACCTGGAGCTGTTTCTTGAGCAGCAAATGGTTTGAATCCCACACTGAGCATCCCAACTTTTAAAACCTGAGAGAGGAGTCCCCAAAACTTCTAGCTTTGAAAAACAGCCAGGCTCACCTTGGCAAGACTCATGAATTTGTAACAAACAGATAATGGCTCTAAAAGAGCTCCCTGGGGACTTCTCTGCTCCAGAGACCAGCTATTTCATTCTCATGATTTAACTCCGGTATATACAGCAGACTAAGTACATTATCCCAGACCGAAATGTTGTACATAAAAAAGTTCAATCTTTTACCTTTCTCTGCAGACAGCCTCACAAATGGTCTGATGACGAGAACAAACATAACTTCTAATACAGCCCCCTTACAACATGCCACTTGTGTAGAATTAACAATTAAGTCTCAGAGCTACGTCTTCTTTTAAAGGCAGATTCTTTGATGATAAGCACTGTAGTCATACCTAAATAAATAGGTGAGAAAGCTTGCCTCCTCTCAATAACTAGTTGTACTTGGCTCTAAGATTATTGTATAGAAGATGGCTGACTTTTGGACATATGACACTTCTCAGAGAGTTCAGTCTTATACTTTAAGGAAGTTTATTTAAGCAACTGGAATTGAGTTGCTTTTCCCCAGTTTCTTTTACAGAACTTTTCTTAAAATAGAGACTTTTATAGCAGATAAATTGCGGTTCTAACTAGCATAATTTAAGCAGAAGTATGCAGAAGGAAGTAGACACCCTTTATTATATATCCGCACATTAAACGGCATGTGTGTTTTTTATGTTAAATTGTAAAAAATGAAGATAGTCTATTTGTGCCTAAATTATTATTATTATTTTTTAAAGATTTTATTTATTTATTTGACAGAGATCACAAGTAGGCAGAGAGGCAGGCAGAGAGAGAGGGGAAGCAGCCTTTCTGCTGAGCAGAGAGCCCGATACGGGGCTCCATGCCAGGATCCTGAGATCATGACCTGAGCCGAAGGCAGAGGCTTAACTCACTGAGCCACCCAGGTGCCCCGGTGCCTAAATTATTCTTATTCCAGAATTCTCAAAGTTAATCCATTTGTATCCTTTTAAAGAGTTAAATTGAAATATATGTAAGCAGGGACACCTGGGTAGCTCAGTTGGTTAAGCATCTGCCTTTGGCTCAGGTCATGATCTCAGGGTCCTTGGATGAGTTCCATGTCAGGCTCCCCACTCAGGGGGAGCCTGCTTCTTCCTCTTCCTTTGCCTGAAGCTCCCCCTGCTTGTACTCTCTCTCTCCTTCTCTATCAAAATAAATAAATAAAATATATATATATTTTTAAAAAGAAACATATGTAAGCATATATGGTTCAGGTGGACTGTACCAGTCACAGGAGGGCACTCACATGGTAAGAGATACCCCCAAGCTAGAGTAAAACTTCCTTAATCACCAAATACAGCTACTGGACATTATCGAGATGGAATGATTAAAAGAGTCAGATGGCAAAAGAATTAATTTTTAAGTTCATAATTGGGATTTATATTCTGCCTGTCATTTTGCTTGATATAACTTAATCCATTAATTTATTTATTGGACAGAGAGACAGAGAGAGAGCATGAGAGGGGAGAAGGTCAGAGGGAGAAGCAGACTCCTTGCTGAGCAGGGAGCCCAATTCAGGACTCGATCTCAGGACTCCGGGATCATGACCTGAGCCCAAGGCAGTCGCTTAACCAACTGAGTCACCCAGGCGCCCTACACTGTCTCTTTTTAAACTTTAATCTGTTTTAGTTAATTCAGTTATGAAATTGGGATTTAAAACAGTTCATTACTGAAATGCATTCACATTATTTTTCCCATTTCTAGACTTCATATTACAGAGGATGTGTGTGTGTGTGTGTGTGTGTGTGTGTGTGTGTGTATGCTTGATTCTCTAAGGTTATGTCACTGGGAAGCATTTGTGCTATTATTGAATAATTATTTGTTGGTTTACCATTAGTGTTACTCTTTGTGTTAACACTGATAGACTAATTCTCAGCTTCTCTAATTACTAATTGTAATCTGCTTTTCAGGTCACATATATGTCACATATATGTAATAGGTATTTAACAATAACTAATAGAAATATTAAATAAATGAAATATCTCTATTATTTATACTATAGTATTTTATTGGTTGATGCAGAAGCAAAGCTTGATCTATTCCTTGTAAGCTCAGTTATTATCTATGTTCTCTGAACTCCACGTAGACTAGAAGCTTTTCCAGTACTTTTTATCGCCCATAGTCTTACTATGTGACTATTGAGTTCATGGCTAAAGGTCCCAAAGTTACATTGTCACACTACCATAATAATTACAATTAGTTTATTGATGTAAAATATGTCAAGTATTTTTAGACAAAGCTCTGTTAGTACTGAGTTTGTACTGAGTACTTTAGTACTCAGTTTAGTTAGTTAGTACTGAGTTTGGAACATATCCAGACCCACAGGATGCATGATCTGGTCAGTAGGGTTGTTATATGTCCTTGTGCTATACTTAATTCTACTTAAGAAACTTTTATTATGTACCTAGTATATTCCTAGCAGTGGGGATAGTATATTCCTGAATAAGGTATTCAGGGAGATTATGGTAGAGTGGAAAGGTATAAAATAATAAAATCAATACAGTGTCATAGGAAAAATAACAGATTTACCAAGTACAGTGATAAGTAAACATGGAGGATTGAATAACATAGGTTGTTTAGGAAAGGGACAAGAAGGCCTACAGGAAAGACTTCTTAGAAGATGTGATGACGATCAGGGCCCTTGAAGGTCAAGGGCGTTCTCCAGCACGTGATAGTGGTTAAACACATCCTACTCCTGTTTACTCCTTGCTTGCAAGTAGAACAACTTATCATTATCATAAAAGCACCTTTTAAATAGGAATATGACCACAGAATTTATTGGGAAGTCAAAAAAAGAAACACCAATGAAAAGTATTTTTCACCACCATGCTAATAAAAAACTGATAAAATCAACAGAAGAAAACAATTCATGCATTTTGAATAGAAGATGAGAAGTAAGAAGAGTTTAAGAGATTTTGGAAAACCATGTTAATGACTTAAACAGTCTAATTTAGTTCAGCTGATGGTAGTGTAGTTCTTTCTGAGAAATCTCTTTTTATGGGAAGACTTGCCAATGCTAGAAAATGTGAATCAAAACCTTGTCAGATTGTGGGTAGTGAAGGAGAGGAACTCTCCTTTGTCTTCATTGTGGCTGTTGCAGCATTTCAAATAATACAGACATCTATGATGGACACATGGTCTGCTTCCACACTTTGGCTATTGTAAGCAATGTTACAGTAAGCACAGGGGTGCATATATCTTTTTGAATTAGAGTTTTTGTTTTGGGGTTTTTTTTGGTGAATGAATATTCAGTAGTGGAATTACTGAATCACAATGTATTTCTATTTTTAATTTGAGGAGTATCTGTACTCTTTTCCACAGTGTCTGCACCAATTTACATTTCTTCCAGTAGTGCACGTGGGTTCCATTTTGACACATCCTTAGCAACACGTGTTATTTCTTGTCTCTTTGATTTTAGCCACTCTGACAGGTATAAGGTGATATCTCATTATCGTTTTGATTTGCGCTTCCATGATGATTAGGGATGATGTTGAGCATCTTTCATGTGTCTATTCATATGTCTTTGGAAGAATGTCTATTCAGATCCTCTGCCCATTTTTAAATCAAATGGTGGGTGTTTTTTTTTTTTTTTTTTTTTGGTGTTGAGTTGTACAGTTTTTTAATCTATTTTTTTAAACTCTTATCAGATATTTCTTTAGTGGACAAGGGATATATGGTGTGTGTCTATGTGTGTGTGTATGTATAATTGAATATTTTGCAGCCATAAAAAAGAATGAGGTCATGCCACTTGGGGCAACATGGATGAACCTAAAAAATATTATGCTAAATAAAATAAGTCAGACTGGGAAAGACAAATACCATATGATTTTACTCATATGTGGCATGTGAAAAACAAAACAAGTGGGTAAACAGAGAAATAATAATCAGAATCATACCTATAAATATAGAGAACCAACTGAAGTTTTCCAGAGGAGAGAAGGGTGGGGCAAAATGGGTTAAGGGGAGTGGGAGACACAGGTGTCCAGTTATGGAATGAGTAAGTCATGAAAATACATTGAAATTGGGAATATAAACACTGCATTTTAAAAAACCCTGCACTGGGAATATAGTCAATGACATCGTTGTAACAGTGTTTCATGGTGACAGATGGTAGCTACACTTGCGGTGAGCACAGCAAGACTTATAAAGAAGCTGACTCACTATACTGTGTATCTGAAATTACTGTAACATTGTATGTCAGCTATACTTAAGTAAAAAAATATTACAATCAATCAATCAGTAATACAATCATTTAAATAGTGATGACACTATTTCATGATGCTTTAGACGTGAGTTTTGAAGACTAGGAACAAAAATGAAAGGACTCTGACAAGAAATGCCCTTTTGTTCAAAAGGCCCATGAGAGCATATCCTAAAACTGTGATAGTAAATGACTATGGCAGCATAAAGAATGAGCAAAGTGGTGGGAAACTGGGGGAATTTCAAGTACGAGTTAGTCATCAAAATTTGGTTCTCTATCAGCTAGAGATTACTGGTTTGGCAGGTAATGGAGAAGGGCAAAGTTTCAGAGTGTGGGCAGAAATCAGATAGCACCCTGCTCCTTTATTGTAACGTGTAATAAGTCTGTACATTGCAGGGGGTGGGTATGTTAATTGCATTAAATCCTCTTTACATAATGTAATAGAATACAAAAGCATATTCTAGGATATTTGTGATAATTTCATGGGCTTTCCAAAACTTCCTTTAAAAAAATTTTTTAGACCTACGATTTCTAGATCCAGCACAAGATCTATTCCCCTTTATAGCTTATCTTCAAAATCATGGTTGCCATCTTCTAATCACCCAATGCTATAATATCGGCAAGGTCAGCTCCACCTCTGTGAAAGCAGCTACATGAACAATAATATTTGGTAATTTTATTCTTACAAATATGGGAAACATTTCCATAGTTTTTGTGTATCCTTCAAAAGCACACCAGGCTCTTCATAATCTTTTATTTTCTGGATGACTAAAAAAATTGCATTAGAATGATCACATCTTCTGCCTGAAAAAGATTTTATGGTTATTATGGTTGCCAAACACACTGTTAATAAGACACCTTTGATTTAATTCATTCAGTCAACACATGTTCATTCAGCATCTACTTATTTCAGTCACTATTTTAGGTAGCAGGGATATAGCAGGACTTAAAGCTATATTCTCTACCCTCATGTCTCCTGGTTAGGAAGACAGACAGTGAACAACACAAAATCTATATATAAATATGGGGGTGGGGTGGGAGGAAGGTGATCAGAGGAGACGTCTCTGCAAAGATGACATCCAAGCAGACACTACAAAATGAAGACGGAGTCATGCACATGTTTGAGGAAAAAGTACTATAAACAAAGGGAACAGTAAGTATGGGTATCCTGAAGTGGGAGCAGATTTGGTATGTTGACAGACGCGTGAGGAGGTCAATGTGACCAGGATGCAGTGAGCAAGCAGAGGAGAGAAGCCGAGGTCAGAGAGAGTCACCTAACAGTTCATAACCTAACCAGCCACTATAAGGTCCCTTTAATGTTATCCTGAGTGAGAAGGGAAACCATTATAGAGTTTTGATCAGTGGGCAGAAATCAGATAGCACCCTGCCCCTTTATTGTAATGGAAAGATCTTTTTAAAAGCATCACTCTGTAGAGAATAGACAGTGGTAGAGGGAGAAGGTAGCATGAAGAGTAAAAGTAAGGAAGCTTGTTAGGGGACCACTGTAGAAGTTCAGGTGGGAGATGATGGTGGCTTGGACTAGGATGCTAACAGTGGGGAGATCAAAATATATAACTGGACCCAGAATATATTTTGAAGGCCTTGCTGACAGATGTTGCTGACGAATTGGTGCAGAATGTGAAAGAAAGTATTAAGGAGGATTCCAGCATGTTTAGCCTGAGCAGGGGAAAGAAAGATTTTAAGAGGCTGAAAACCCTTTCTCAAATTAGTGCTTCATGGAACTCT
Source organism: Mustela nivalis (assembly GCF_964662115.1). NCBI lineage: Eukaryota > Metazoa > Chordata > Mammalia > Carnivora > Mustelidae > Mustela > Mustela nivalis. Next base: position 12,457,050 of record NC_139023.1, on the reverse strand, counting down.
ACTGTATAACACTGATTTAAAACAGAGCTGTCTGCAACAGAAAGGATATATGGAACTCTACCAGTGTGTAATTTCCTCACGAGACACATTCACAAGAATCAACTGCTAAATGTCGCACTGACGTATGAACTCTTTAACATAAGCCTGAAGATTCTGTATGATGAAGCCCCCAACAGCGGTCACACAGCCCCTAATCATCTCTCTCACTTTGAATTCTCCAGCCTTTACCTGTCAGGCACCCAAGGAGCACTTTTTCAAGTGGCACCTCTATAAAGTGTTTTCAACATAGGAAACTTTTGAGCAGGCTTTGACCTGTAAGGAAACAGGTGGTAGACATTAACCTGAGGCATGGATTCCCTTTCTGTCAGAGAGCCACAGAAGGGATAAAGCAAAGCTGGGATTCTAGAGAATAAAGTCTTGATAAAGAGACCTGCTTCCTCTGAAACCGGTGGCAGATACAAATGTATTTGTGAGTATGGGGGTAGGGACATGAAGACTCCTTTTTTGACTTTACCCAGGAACATGTAGATTCTCAGAATTCATGTTAAATATAACATATTATTACTCCATTTCACTTACTAATGCTAAAGTCCCCTTTATCGTATGACTTCTCTACACCAACCTGTTCTTAAAACCCTTCCTTCTTGGGATACCTTGGTGGCTCAGTCATTAAGTGTCTGCCTTCAGCTCAGGTCATGATCCCAGGGTCCTGGGATCCAGCCCCACATCAGGCTCTCTGCTCAGCGGGAAGCCTGCTTCTCCCTTTCCCACTCTCCCTGTTTGTGTTCCCTCTCTCACTGTGTCTCTCTCTGTCAAATGAATAAATAGATCTTAAAAAACCAAAACCAAAACCCTTCCTTCTTAACTTCCTTGAGGAAGTTCCTCTCACCTTTAAGTAACCTAAATATTACATCTATCACACTAGTTATATATCCTTAGGATTATATAAAATGGATCTAATCCTTCTGTTACACGTAATTCATTCAACAGGTTCTTACTGAGCACCTACTGTATGCCCAGCACCTACTGTATGCTGAGCACCATTATAGGTCTGATTAAAAAACCTAATTCCCTGTTATCACGTAAATTAAAATTGGGTGAAGACTTCCAGTTTCTTCTACCAGATGGCCAAACCAAAAGATTAAATGTCCTTACTGCCTAGGGAAGACAGTTAGGAATGGGCTGAGAAGGCATTTCCCAAACATCTTTTAAGAATTAAAAAAATATAGGGTGCCTGGGTGGCTCAGTGGGTTAAGCCACTGCCTTCGGCTCAGGTCATGATCTCAGGGTCCTGGGATCGAGTCCCGCATCGGGCTCTCTGCTCAGCAGGGAGCCTGCTTCCCTCTCTCTCTCTCTCTGCCTGCCTCTCTGCCTACTTGTGATCTCTGCCTGTCAAATAAATAAAATCTTTAAAAAAAAAAGAATTAAAAAAATATATATTAATAGGAACTATATAATAAGTGAATATAAATGATGAAAGCACAGATCCCTGAGAACTTTATAACTTTATAAATATTCTTTTTTTCATTCTGAATTTAAGGCTTTGGCTTTGATTAAAATCAACCAAGTAAGTAATGCCTCTCAAAATTAGAAACAGAGCCAAGAATTTATGTTGAATAAGGTTAGTTTGACTCAGTAACATGAAGAAAAGGGGGAAGAGTTGGCTAAGGGCTTAAATAACAAAAGAGAAGTTATTTTGTGGGGATTATATAAACATCCTTTAACAGAATATGACCAATATTATTCAATCTTTTTTATCACTTTCACATAACTTCCTCATTGGGCATTATCTCTGTGTTTGTTCTTAATGTCATTAAATGTTACAAAGAAACCCTCTAAAATTAATTTGAAGTGGATGGAGTGACTCTATCAGATAGTTGATGCCATCAGAATGAGAATTTAAATCTCTGATTATCCTCGGTACTAAAGAAATGTAAATAAACAAGTTTAAGGTAAATGATGTACACTCCTCCATGTACAGCATACATATTTATGTGCTAATCAGGTGTTCTCGAAGCAGCAACCCTGAGGGGAAATTCTTTTTGTGTCTTACACATGTCTTAACGCATTTGTATTCAACCTGAAGCACAGATACACATTAGATATTTTGTTTGGGAACAGTTCTCTCTACTTCTTGCCAAAAAGCCTTCATTTCTGGTAATGCCCATGATTAATAATAACTCTTTAATGACATGGGTTAACTGAGGTTAATAACTTTCCTTAAAACACACACATAGTCAAGCAGAGAGAGTCAATTATCATATGGTTTCACTTATTTGTGGAGCATAACAAATAGCATGGAGGACATGGGGAGTTAGAGAGGAGAAGGGAGTTGAGGGAAATTGGAAGGGGAGGTGAACCATGAGAGACTATGGACTCTGAAAAACAATCTGAGGGTTTTGAAGGGGTGGGGGGTGGGAGGTTGGGGGAACCAGGTGGTGGGTATTAGAGAGGGCACAGATTGCATGGAGCACTGGGTGTGGTGCAAAAAATAATGAATACTGTTATGCTGAAAATAAAACACACACACACACACACACACACACACAGTGAGGAACACTATTATTGGAGAGAAACAGCAACAGAAAATAATATAATATTCCTTTTAAATGCAATTTTGAGTGCACAAAAGTACTTGTGAAACTCAGCAATATCCATAGACTTAGACTGCCTCTCTCTAGTGTTTGGCCATGGAGATAGGGCATTAAATCACCAACAATGGCCTGTCTTTCACTGTGGTCCACTCTATGGTCAATTAAAAAGCGTAAAGTTTGTTTTGAGTGATTTGAGTTGAGATAAAATATTGTTCTTAGAAGCACCCTCTGGAGCCTACCTCTAAATCCCCATTTTAATGCTTACTAGCTGTGTGACTTTAGCAAGATACTTAACTTTTCTGTGCTTCAGTTTTTTTTTTTTTTAAATCAGCAAAATGGGTATTATAATATCTACTTCCTTAAAAAAATACTACTTCATAAGTTTCTTGTGAAAGTAAATTGAGACTATATATGTAAAGTGCCATGAGTACTATAAATGTTTTTGCAATTATTAAAATGCCATTAACTTGCTGATTTTCATTTTTAGAAAGGACAACTTTTCCAGGTATAATTCAATCCAAGTGTCTTCCCTGCCTTTCAATATGGTCATTTTCATATGGTCAATTTTGATTCTCACTCCAGCAAAATGTTTTTCTGCATTCTTACCTGACTTTCTTGATTTGAAAAATGAAATGATTCTAGTAAATTCTAAGGATGGGAATGGAGAGTAACAACAATTCAATTATTTTTCAAAGACAGTATTAAGTTCTCTCAAAAGAGCCATGGTCATCTTGCATTTTGATCCCATTTTTTTCTTTCATGCCTTATTTAGGTTGAAGCTTAACAAGTAGAGGTGGTTTCTATATAAATCCTGTAGTATACTAAATGTTTTATTGTAATATAATTAAACCTCAGCACTGTATTTCTTGAATTAGAAATTAGTTATTTTCCCTTTCTTTACCTTGTTTGCCTAGTCCACATTTTATAGTTGAAGCTTACACATCTACTATCACAATTTCCCTCATCTCAGTTAAGTGTTTCTGAGATCATTCCTTCTATCACATTGAATCTCTAATAAACACATTTTCTTTCCAAAAATTTTAGGAATACTCAGAGAACAATTCAGACATTCTTGCCTGCTGTACTGAGAGACAATAAAACAGATTGCTTAATACTCGCGGATAGCAGATAACTTTTTAATAATCTTTTGTCAAAGAGGTTGCTGCCTGGGTTCTCCTCTAGGATTCTTGAGGTCTCCCGTCTCACCTTTAGGGAGGCAGATTTGTGTGTTTCTTACTTTGCAACATCTCCCCTCTGTCAATCATGGTGTTGGGCAGTTGACACATTTTATCTAAAATTTGTCCAATAATTTACCATGTAGCTATTAATAGTTTCCTTAATGATAAATTAACTAATACTTAGATTAATTTGGACAAGAGAATTTTGGCAAAAACGGGGAAAAATTTGAATTCAGGACTATGATTCCAACTCTCCAATTGTTTTTGTAATCTACACATTTACCTTTGATAATTAAACCCATAAATAATTAAACTCGGAGATTTGGTTTAAGTCTGTCTCACTATGTTCTTACTGAACAATCAGAATGGGGTGTAAGCTATTCTCTTTGATTTCACTTTTGCACTCTGGCAATTTATCCAACACTCTTGAACAGAAATATTTGAAAAGTGCTTTTCTGATGGTGTTTCTTCTGCTTATATGTCTTCTCCAGCTGCATATTCTCTACTGAGTTGAGAATAAAAGGATAGGAAATGATTATGTGTGTAGTTACATTTTCAAACATTTCATAATTCAAGCTGTCATATGTCCTCATTATTCTGGCTTTGTAATAGTTTATCCTGAAGCACTAAAAAGTTTTAAGTTTGCATCTTTGCATTGAAAGTGTTTTTTGTTTGTTTGTTTGTTTGTTTGTTTTTTGCTGGCAGAAAAATAGACACATAGTCAATGGAACAGAATAGGAACCCAGGAATAGACCCACAATTGCTATGCTCATCTAATCTTTAACAAAGCAAGAAAGAATATCTAATGGAAAAAAGACAGTTTCTTCAAAAAATGGTATTGGAAAAACTGGACAGCAACATTCAGAAGAATGAAAGTGGACCACTTTCATACATCATACATAAGAATAAATTTTAAATGGATGAAAGACCTAAATGTGAGATAGGACACCTCAAAATCATGGAGTAGAACACAAGCAGCAGCCTTTTTGATATCGGCAATAGTGACTTCTTACTGGATATGTATCTGGAGGTGAGGGAAACAAAAGAAAACATGAGGCAGAGGAGTCTAAGATGGCAGAGGAGTATGAGACTTTGGTTTCTTCTGGTCCCAGGAACTCAGCTAGATAGCTATCAAATCATTCTGAAGACCTGAGAATTCAAACAGAGATCTAAGAATAGCTGCAACACTACAAATAGAAAAGCAACCACTTTTTGCAAGGTAGGAGGTGTGGAGAAGTGAATCTTAGGTGATATATGGGAAGTTAAACTGCAGAGGAAGAGAGTTTCCATAAGCCAGGTATTGGAAAGTGATTAAGGGCAGAGTGCAATATCAGAACTGAGGAGTGACTGACTGCTTTTCCCAGAGGGTGCACTAAGGTGTGGGACCTTGAGGTTTTGGCTCTAGCACTGGAGATTGGGAGGCTGTCATTTTCATTCTCATTCTCTAATGCATCAGGGAACAAAAGCTACATAGAACAATCCAGAGTAGATTACTTAGCCTGGTCCCCTGGCAAAGGAGATGCAATTCCACCAGGGCAAAGACACTTGAGAATCAGCCCAACAGGCCCCTTCCCCAGAAGATCAGCAAGAACATCCAACCAAGACCAAGTTTACTGATCAATGAGAACGGCACAACTTCAGTGCTAGGGGAATACAGTACATAGAATTTATGTTTTTTTCCCCCCATGATTGTTTTACTCTTTCAATTTTAATTTTTTCTTTCCTTTGTCAAACAATTTCCTATTTTATCAACTCTTTCCTTAAGTCTTTTTTAATTTTCATTTTTATGTTACATTCTATCCTTTCATTGTATTTAATTTTAGTGTGTGTGTGTGTGTGTGTGTATGTTTTTCTTTATAGTTTTGGGATGTAGTTTCTTCTAAAAGACTAAAATACAACCAGGATATAGTATATTGCTCTGCTCTGTTCACCTGTCTTTTTCTTTCTTTTGCCATTCTTTCTTTCTTTTTTTTTTTGTCTTTTAATTTTCATTTTTACAGTCACATTCTATTGTTTCATTATATTTAACTTTATTTTTGTTTATATGTGTTTTTTTTTCTTTACAATTTTGGGATCTAGTTTTCTAACAAACAGACCAAAATACACACAGGATCCAGTATACTGCTCTGTTCTTTTCACTGGTTTGATTATGTTCTCTTTTTTTCTTTTCTTTTCTTTTTTTCAGGTTTGGGTCTCTTTTGATTTGTTTAGTGTATATTTCTCTGGGGTCATTGTTGCCATTTTAGTATTTTGGTCTCCCATTCATCTGTTCTTTTCTGGACAGGATGACAGGACTGAAAAATTCACCTCAAAAAAGTGAACAGAGGCAATACTGACTGCCAGAGAATTAATCAATATGGGTATAGTAAGATGTCAAAACTAGAATACAGAATAATGATTATAAACATACTTGCTGGGCTTGAAAAAAACATAGAAGATACTAGAGAATCCCTTTCTGGAGAAATAAAAGAATGAAAATCTAATCAAATCAGAATGAAAAAGGCAATTAATAGGATACCAAAAAATGGAAACTCTAACTTTTGGGATAAATGAAGCAGGAGAGAAAATTAGAGATATAGAAGACAAAATGATGGAGAATAAGGCTGAGAAAAAAGAGAGATAAATAACTACAGGATCACGAGGGGAGAATTTGAGGGCTAAGGGACACCATAAAGTGAAACAATGTTAGAATAATTGGGATCCCAGAAGAAGAGGAAAGAGAGAAGGTGGGGACAGATGGTATACTGGAGCAAATATAGTAAGAAATTCCCTAACCTGGGGAAGAAAACAGGCATTCAAGTCCTTCCCTAATCTGAGGAAGGAAACAGGCACAGAGACCTCCCTCAAAATCATGTAAATAGAGGCACCTGGATGGCTCAGTGGGTTAGGCCCCTGCCTCCAGCCCAGGTCATGATCTCAGGGTCCTGAGATCAAGCCCCCCATCATGCTCTCTGCTCAGCAGGGAGCCTGCTTCCCCCCCCCGCCCCCCACCTGCCTCTCTGACTACTTGTGATCTTTCTCTGTGAGTCAAATACATAAATAAAATCTTCAAAAAAAAATCAATGTAAATAGATCAACACCTCAACATATAAAAATGAAACTTATAAATCTCAGAGACAAAGAGAAAATCCTGAAAGCAGCTCAGAACAAGAGGTCCATAATGAAGTTTGAAATATTAGGCTCGCATCAGACTTATCCAGAGTCCTGGCAAGCCAAAAACGACTGGCATGATACATTCAGCATGCTAAATGTCAAAAATATGGAGCCAAGAATACTTACCCATCAAAGGTTTCATTCAAAATAGAAGGAGAGATAAAGAGCTTCCAGGACAAACAGAAACTAAAAGAATTTGTGATCCCTAAATCAGACCTGCAAATAATATTAAAGGGTATCCTTTAAATGAAGAGAGAGTACAAAAGTAACATAGACCTGAAAGGAACAAAGACAATCTACAGAAATAGTGACATCATTGGTAATACAATAGCACTAACTTCATATCCTTCAATAGTTCCTATGAATGTAAATGTGCTTACTGCCCCAATCAAAAGACACAGGGTATCAGATTACATAAAAAAGCAGGACCCATCAATATGATGTCTGCATTAAAAGAAATGGACATTAAAAGAAAGCTGGGGTGACAATTTTTGTATCAGACAAATTAGATTTTAAACCAAAGACTATAATAAGATATGAGGGAAAACAATATATCATAATTAAAGTGTCTATTCAACAAGAAGATCTAACAATTATAAATGTCTGTGCCCCTAATATGGGAATAGCCAATTCTATAAACCCATTAATAACAAAATTAAAGGAACACATTGATAATAATACAATAATAGTAGGAGACACTCACTGCAATGGGAAGATCATCTAAGCAGAAGATCAACAAGGAAATGAAGACTTTGAGTGATTCACTGGACTAAATTGGACTGGAACAGAATACACATTATTTCCAAGTGCACACTGAACATTCTCCAGAATAGATCACATACGGGGTTACAAATTAGGTCTCAACTGGTACCAAAAGACTGGGATCATTCCCTGCATATTTTCAGACCACAATGCTTTGAAACTGGAACTCAATCACAAGAGGAATGTTGGAAAGAACTCAAATACATGTAGGCTAAAGAGTATCCTACTAAAGAATGAAGGGTTCAACCAGGAAATTAAAGAATAATTTAAAAATTCATGGAAACAAATGAAAATTAAGACAAACTTTAAAATCTGTGAGATACAGCAAAGGCAGTCCTAAAAAATAAGTATATAGCAATACAAGCTTTTCTTAAGAAACAAGAAAGATTTCAAATACACAAGCTAACCTTACATCTAAAGGAGCTGGATAAAGGACAGCAAATAAAGTCTAAACCCAGCAGGAGAAGAGCAGTAATAAAGATCAGAGCAGACATCCATGAAATAGAAACCAAAAGAACAAAACAGATCACTGAAACTAAGAATTGGTTCTTTGAAAGAATTAATAAGATCAATAACCCCCTGGCCAGATTTATCATAAAGAAAAGAGAAAGGACCCAAATAAATAAAATCATGAATGAAAGAGGAGAGATTGCAACCAATATCAAGGAAATACAACTAATTATAAGAACAAATTATGAACAATTATATGCCAACAAATAGGGTGATAAAGAAGAAATGGATATATTAAACTACCAAAACTGAAACAGGAAGAAATAGAAAACCTGAACAGACCCATAACCAACAAGGAAATTGAAGCAGTAATCAAAATCTCCAAACAAACAATGAGTCCAGGGATGGATGGTTTCCCAGGGAAATTCTACCAAACATTTAAAGAAGAACTTTCTTCTTTATACCTATTCTTCTGAAGCTGTGTCAAAAAATAGAAATGGAAGGAAAACTTTCCAAATCCTTTTACGAGGCCAGTTTTACCTTGATCCCCGAACCAGACAATACCCCACCAAAAAGGAGAATTACAGAAAAATATCCCTGATGAACTTGGATGCAAAAATTCTCATCAAGATACTAACCAATAGGATCCTACAGTACATTAAAAGAATTATTCACCATGACCGAATGGGATTTATTCTTGGGCTGCAAAGATGGTTCAACATCCTCAAATCAAACAATGTGATACAGTACCTTAACAAAAGAAAGGACAATATTATCCTCTCAACAGATGCTGAAAAAACATTCGACAAATATCAATTTTTGATTAAAACCCTTCACATTGTAGGGATAGAGGAAATACACCTCAATATCATAAAAGCCATATATAAAAGCATATCATGAAAAGTTCAAAGCAAATATCATTATCAATGAGGAAAAACTTTGAGCTTTTCCCCTAAGGTCAGGAACATGACAGGGATGACCACTCTTCCTACTATTGTTCAACATAGAACTAGAGGTCCTAGCCTCAGCAATCAACCAACAAAAAGAAACAAAAGTCATTCAAATTTGCAAAGAAGAAGTCAAACTCTCACTCTTTGCAGATGACATGATTCTCTATGTGAAAAACCCAAAAAACTCCTCCCCCAAATTGCTAGAACTCATAGAAGAATTCAGCAATGTGGCAGGATATATAGTCAATATACAGATCAGTTGTATTTCTATACACTAACAATGAGACAGAAGAAAGAGAAATTAAGGAGTCAATCCCATTTATAATTGCACTAAAATCCATAAGATACCTAGGAATAAAGCTAACCAAATAAGCAAAGAATCTGTACTCAGAAAACTATAACACACTCATGAAAGAAATTGAATATGTTCCATGCTCATGGACTGGAAGAACAAATATTGTTAAAGTGTCTATTCTACCTAGAGCAATCTACACATTCAGTGTAATCCCTATCAAACATGTGGATTAAACTGGAGGGTATTATGCTGAGTAAAATAAGTCAATCTGAGAAAGACAACTATCATATGGTTTCACTCCCATGTGGAATGTTAGAAACAGTGCAGAGGATCATAGGGAAAGAGGAGGGAAATGGAATGGAAATTGGAGAGGGAGACAAACTATGAGAGACTCTTACCTATAGGAAACAAACTGAGGGGAGGTGGTGGGGGGATTGGGCAATTGAGTGATATGCATTAAAGAGGATAAGTGATGTGATGAGCACTGGGCATTACATGCAACCGATGAATTATTGAACTCTACATCTGAAACTAGTGATGTACTATGTGTTGGCTTAATGAATTTAAATAAAAATAATAAAAAAATAAAAAATAAAAAAATTTTGAAAATAGAGCTACACTATAACCCAGCAATTGCACTACTGAGTATCTACTTCAAAGATACAAATGTAGTGACCCAAACGGGCACCTCACCCTAATGTTTATAGTAGCAATGTCCACAATGGCCAGACTATGGAAAGATGTCAGATGTCCATTGACAGATGAACGGATAAAGAAGATGTTGTATATATACAATGGAATATTACTCAGCCTTTAAAAAAACAAATCTTGCCATTTGCAATGACGTGATGGATCTAGAGGATATTATGCTAAGTAAAATAAGTCAATCAGAGAAAGACAATTATCATATGTTCTGACTCATATGTGGAATTTAAGAAACAAAACAGAAGATCAGAGGGGAAGGAAGGGAAAAATAAAACAAGACAAAACCAGAGAAGGAGACTCTTATCATAGGGAAAAAACTGAAGATTTTCAGAGGGGAGGGGAGGGGACACGGCAGGTGGGGAGAAGCGATAACTATGTGAGGAACATTAGGAGGGCACAAGGTGTAATGAGCCCTGGGTGTTATATAAGACTGGTGAATCACTGAACTCTACCTCTGAAACTAATAATAAATTATATGTTAATTATTGAATTTAAATTAGAAATATGCTAAAAATAAATAAAATAAATGTATGTAGAAAGATTAAAAAAAAAAGCAGACATGAACTATTGGGACTTCATCAAGATAAAAAGCTTCTGATAATGAAGGAAACAATCAACAAAACTAAAAGGCAACCAACCTATGGGATGGGAGAAGATATTTGCAAACAACATATCTGATAAAGGGTTAGTATCCAAAGTCTATAAAGAACTTACTAAACACAACACCAGAAAAATAAATCATCCAATCATGAAATAGAAGATATGAATAGAGATTTTTCCAAAGAAGGTATACAAATGGTAACAGACAGACACATTAAAATACGCTCAAAATCATTTATCATCAGGAAAGTGCAAATCAAAACCACCTCACACCTGTCAGAATGGCTAAAATTAACAACTTAGGAAACAACAGATGTTGGTGAGAATTTGGAAAGGGAAACCCTCTTACACTGTTGGTGGGAATACAAAGTAGTGCAGCCACCCTGGAAAACAGTATGAAGATGCCTCAAAAATTTAAAAATACAATTACCCTACAATCTAGCAATTGCACTACTAAGTATTTACCCAAAGGATGGAAAACACTGATTTGAAGGGACATATTCACCCAAATGTTTACAGCAACATTATCAACAGTAGCTAAATTATAGAAAGAGCCCAAATGTCCATTGACTGATGGATGGATAAAGAAGAAATGGTATATATATACAATGCAGTATTACTCAGCCACAAAAAATAATGATACCTTGTCATTTGCAGTGATGTGGATGGAGCTAGAGCGTCATGCTAGGTGAAATAAGTAAGTCAGAGAAACAAATAAATATTATGATTTCACTCGTATGTGGAATTTAAGAAACAGAACAGGTGAATATAGTGAGAGGAATAAAAAAAAGAAAGGCAAACCATAAGGGATTATTAACAGTAGAGAACAATTGAGAGTTGCTAGAGGGGAGGTGAATGGGGGATGGGTTAATGGGTGGTGGATATTAAGGAGCACACTTGGTAGGATGAGCACTGGGTGTTTTATGTGCGTGATGAATTACTAAATTCTACTCCTAAAACCAGTAATACAGTATATATTAAGTAACTAAAATTAAAAGAAAAAAATTTGAAACAAACAAATTAAAAAAGAAAAGCCCTTTTGCTTGAAATATTCCTTCCCCAGACATCTCTTTGTCTCATGACATGATTTCATTCAGGTGACCATTTGAAAATCATTGCAGAGAGGATTTCTGATTAATTTAAAATAGCCCATATCAGTTTCTATCTTTTTATTCTTCTTTGTTGTTTTTGTTGTACTTATCATTATTCAAATTATGATGTATATTTACTTATTTTTGTCTCTTCCATTAAAATATATTAACTTAATTCCTGATACATGGTAACTATCAAGTAACCATCTGATGAATAAATGAACTTAACATTTAACTTAACATTTGCTTTCCTAAAAACAATTGCTGCTGTTTCAGTATTTTATTATACAAACCTCTATCAATTTGAGTTACAAGGTTATATCAAAGGTGTATTCAGTTGTTTTCATTATTTTTCAGATATACATACAGCTAAACAAGAGTTACAGCTGTATAGTGTAAATATCTCAAAGGAACAAGCTGTGTCTCATATTGATTTAATATAACATTTAATTTTTTTCCTGTTCACTGCAGTGAATCAGCATCTAAGGGAAATAAATGCCCTTCTAAATTCACCCAGAAAGAATCTGACTCAAAAATTTATTTATTTTTAAATATTTATTATTATTATTATTTTAATTTTAAAATTTTTTGAGAGAAAGAGTGGTGGGGGGAGAAACAGGGGAAGAGGGAAAGAGAGAATCTTAAGCAGTCTCCATACCCAGTGCAGAGCCCAATGCAGGACCCAGTCTCATGACCCGAGGTGAAATCAAGTCAGTTGTTTACCCAACTGAGCCACCCAGGAGCTCCTTTAACAGACCTGTACCCCTGGGGATAAAAATATATGTTCATAAAAAATAAATAAATAAATAAATAAATAAAATATATATATATATATATATATATATATATATATATAAATTTTTTTAAAATTTTCCTTTAAAAATTTTAAAAAATTAACTGGCAGCAGTTTATGGAGTACCTGCATCACAACCTTTAGTTGGTATTAGAATATCCCAAGGAGAGAGGGTCATGACACATGGAACACTTTTCTTCACAGAGAAATTTCCCATCAGAGCTTTGTCACCATTAATTTGTATTTAAATATTTAAAATCTAGTGTAAAGGTTAGAAAGAATTAGTAATAAAACTCTTCCATCAATAAGCATTTTAGTAAAATTTTTGTTATAAATTAATAGTTTTAGTTTTACTTGATAGAACCCCAGATGGAAATAGGTTAGTCACAGTAATATTAATACTGAAAACTCATCCTATCAAAGCCTGTTCAGTAGGCTTGTAATAACAAAGTGATATAATTTCAGTCTCTTAGATACACCTCCATTTCATTATTAAAAACAGAGTCATAGCAGTGTAATGACCAAATGTTCTGGTAGCCTCTGATATTGGAAAGAAATTTATTTAAAGATATTAGAAAGAAAATTAAATATGTAACAAGTACACACATTTGCATATTGACCAATAATCTAGTAAACACGTTTTTTAATGCTAACAATGTTCCATTAGTATTCATTCACCACTCTTTTTTACTGAACAAATAGAAACCTACTATATGGTATAAGCCTAAGGATATGTCAGTAAGTGAAACAATGTCACCCTCATGAAGCTTACAATGAAGGTTCTAACACAGTCAGAAATATAAATGAGTAAAAACTACATAGCATATCAGATGGCAATAATTCCTATGGGAGAAAAATAGAGCAACTTTTGTGTAATAGTGAATTAGGTTACAGGAGTAAGACATTTAATAGAGTGGTTAAGGAAACTCTCACTGTGAAGCTGGCCTTTGAGCAAGACTATATTGAAGTGAAGAAATAAGACATGCATATGGTAGGGAAAGGTTCTCTTAGGCAGAGGCAACATCTTGTGCAATGACTCTAAATCAGGAATGTGCCGGGTGTGCTTAAGAAGTAGCAAGTGGTAGACATAAAAAAAACTTTATTATTTTTAATTGCTTCAAAAGATAATTGATTGTATTAAGCAAAATTAGTAACAACATATTATGAGCTTTATACACTGTGGGATTTAGAACATGAAAAAAAAATGTTTTCCAGAAATAGCCCCAGGGATGGAAGAAAGAAACTGGAAGAATACAGCATAAACTTCTTATATCAGGTGAAGTGGTATAATATTATTTGAAAATAAACTGTAATAATATAAAGATATATATTGCAAATCATAAAGAGATACTTAAAACTTTTAAGAAAGAGTTATAACTAATAGTAGAGATAAAGTGTATAATAAAGTGGAAAAAATATATAACTGACTAATCCAAAAGAAGGCAGAAAAGAGTAAAAGGTGAAAAAGAACAGATGAAACAAATACAAAGCAATTAGCAAAATGGTTTGATTTAAATACATTGTGATGAGCACTAGAGGTTGTATGTAAATGATGAATCACTAAAGTCTACTCCTGAAGCTAGTATTACACTATATGTTAATTAAATTGAATTTAAATAAAAACTTAAAACAAAATACCTACATACATACATACAATCGTATCAGTAAGGACACTAAATGTAAATTATTTTTAAAACTCCAATTAAAAGGCAAAAATTACTAGATTGGTTATAGAGGTAAGACCCAACTAAATACTGTCTACAAAAAAACCTACTATACTTCTAAAGGTATAAATTAAAAATAAAAGGATAGAAAAGTTATGTATTTTACAAAACCAATCAAAAGGAAGCTATAGTGACTCTATTTATATTTGACAAAATTGGACCACAAAAAAAAAACAGGGAATTATGGAGAACTAAAGATGATGCATAATAATAAAGGAAGTCATTTTACCAACATAGCAATGATAGAACAATCCTAAATGTGTGTGTAACGAATAACGGAGCTTCAAAGTACCTGAAGCACATATGACCCGAACTGAAGGCACACGTTTAACTGACTGAGCCACCCAGGCATCCCAAAATTTTATAGTTTTAAATTCTTTCAGTATAAAATAAGAAAATGATAGTGTTACCTCTGCCTTAAGACACTAGAAAAAAGTAGCATAAAGTAAACCAAGACAAAGTAGAAGAAAGGAATAATAAAGATAAGAGCGAAAGCTAATAAAATTGAAAATAGAAAAACATAGAATCAATAATCACCAAAAACTTAAAATGACCCAAACACCCATCCACTACTAAATGGATAAATTATAGTATAACCATGCAATGTACCCTTCCTCAGCCATAAAAGCCAACACGTTATACATGCAACAAGAACGCTAAATCTCTCAATGGTTTTATGATACATACAAGAAACTAAGAAAGAAGTTAGACACAAAAGGCTATATACAAGACTATATACTGTTTGACTCCATCTATATGACCTCTGAAAAAGGTAACATTTTAGGAGCAAAAATCAGAACAGTGATCCCTAGAAACTGGAGCAGGAGTAGAAGATTCACTATCAATGGGCACAGGTAACTTTTTAAGGTAATGGATAAAGTCTGTATCTTGATTGTATACATTTGTCAAAACTCACAGAACTGTACCACTAGAAGAATAAATTTACTATAAAGGAAAATTAGGAAGAAAATTCTCATGAATATAAAAGGCAAATCAATCCTCTGGAGCATCATGCATAATTATAGTGATTGCACTCAAGGAAAGTGCTAATGGACAGAGAGTAGGTCCAAAGAAAGGAATTAAAATGATTAAGGGGCCCCTAGAATTGCCATATGAATTTAGAGTAGAAATTCTAGACTCAAATCTGAAAAGAGTATAATGCTGAGTAGTGTCATTATCAAAAACTTGTTTAATGAATCCCAAAAAAGAAAGTGTTAAAAAGAGTGGTCATCCTTTAAAAATAAAATCATGTGAAACAGAAATTAGGACTTCTGAAAAGAACACTTTATGAAACTCCTTCTAAGAGGTTGTGCTGATGGGAAACATGGTGGAGAAAAAGAGAACTTGTGCGTGTTCATAAGTATTGAAACCACAGGAGTGCTTGAGTGTGCAGTCAGTTAAATGGCTAACTCTTAGCTTTGACTCAGTTGTGATCTCAGGGTCCTGAGCTCAAGGCCTGCTTCAGGCTCCATAGTCAGCATGGAGTCTGCTTCAGATTCTCTCTCCCTCTGCCCCTCCTACTTGAGCTCTCTCTCTCTCTCTAAAATGAATAAATAAATATTTAAAGAATATATATTGAAACTATATATGGCAACTAGAAAATATTGTAGGGTATTTAATCTCTAGTGTTGATAACAGGAAAGCAATGCTGATTATTACATGATACACCGTGTCCTGAGGTTGTCACTGGCAACACATTGTTAAGCTGGATGGGCCCTTATAAGTGAAGTTCATGACCTTAAGGACATCCAACAAAAATGATTTATTTAGATGTAAGAAAAGAAGAACCCCTTTTCTTCTGTAACTAATATCTTGGTGGGGTTCATGCATTTGTGGCAAGTATTCTTGGAAAATCCCGTGTATATTTTGCTTGCTATTTTTTTTTTTTTAAAGATTTTATTTATTTATTTGACAGAGAGAAATCACAAGTAGATGGAGAGGCAGGCAGAGAGAGAGAGGGAAGCAGGCTCCCTGCTGAGCAGAGAGCCCGATGTGGGACTCGATCCCAGGACTCTGAGATCATGACCTGAGCCGAAGGCAGCGGCTTAACCCACTGAGCCACCCAGGCGCCCTTGCTTGCTATTTTTTAATGTTAAGACTCTCTTAGTAAGTCTTAGTCCTTACTTAGGAAGATTACCCTCCTTCATAGTAAGATTATTACTAGGTACAAAGTTCAGCAAGGTTTAGGCCATTCCATCTCCACATGTTAAATTATAACAAGGTGGGGGGAGAAAAATCATAAAAAATACACTTCATTTAAACCTTACTCTATGGCATAAGAACTTTTTAGTATTCATTACTTTGAAATGTCTGTTCTAGAAAGTAGAGGAAACCTATCACTTTCCCAAGTGGAGAATGGAAGTTTGTAGTTAGGAATTTTCATTTGTTAATTATCTGGAGTATCAGAAGGTATCCCTTAAAGATCCCCTGCAGTTACTCTCAAGGGAAAAGTATTCACATCATGTTCACAGACTGAATAGTCCAATCTCTTTTCGTATTCTTCAGTTAACATGGCAGTAGGTAAAGGTGCCTTCTCGAAATTTTAAACAAATATTTGTCACAATGAAAAGAAAAATTTCTCACTAAAAAAGAAATCTGAGTGCCTAACACAGGTAATATTCAATGATTATTTAATGTTATCCTGAATAGAAAGTTGGGTGTCTTTACTGAAAAGCCTTTCTGGTTCATGTTTGCTTTTTTTTTTAATATAATTTTTTCTTTTTTTTATTAACATATAATGTATTATTACCCCGGGGTACAGGTCTCTGAATCACCAGGTTTACACACTTCGCAGCACTCACCATAGCACATACGTTCCCCAATGTCGATAACCCTACCTCCCTCTCCCTATCCCCCTCCCGCCGGCAACCCTCATGTTTGCTTCTTAGAGTTCCCAATCTTCAACTCACTGGACTATAAAAAGAGCTACTAATTATCACTTATCCATGGGCAAAATTTTCTTAAAACACATCCCTACATTTATTTCACCCCCACATAATTAGTGTTAGCTAATCTTGGCCATTCCATACCCCTGGCCCATGGCTGTTCAAGAGTAGACAGACACTTTTTGGCCAATGATATAAGGTGGGGGGAGTTGGTTGGGGGATTTCTAGGAAAGATTTCCTTTCCTTTAAAATGAGTCAAACTCAGGGCCACCTGGGTGGCTCAGTCCATTAAGCATCTGCCTTCACCTCAGGTCATGATACCAGGGTCCTATGATTAAGCCTCATGGCAGGCTCTCTGTTCAGAAGCCTTCTTCTCCCTCCTCCCCTCTGCCCTCCTCTTGTTCATGCTCTCTCTATCTCTCAAATAAATAAATAAAAAAAATCGTTAAAAATGGTTCCTTTTCTTTTCCTCCAGACACTATGTGTCACTATGTGACTCATGGGACTGCTACAGCTACCTTGCAAGTCTTGAGAAAAGCCAGCCTGGGGACAAAGCTGATTCACTAAGAACAGCATAGGGGAGAGAGAGAAAGATCCTGGCTCTCATGTAATGCAGTTGAGCTGCTAAATCAAATAGGACTAAGACCAGTCCTGTTTTTAGAAATGCTGTTATATTAAATAATTTTTCTTCTTGTGTAAGCCAGTTTGAGGCTGGGTTTTTAATTAATTGTAATTGAAAGCACCTAAACTAATACACATTTTTAAATGTTAATTCCACAGCCTTAACTACCTTCCAAGAATATGCAAAGGGGTTTTCTTTTCCTCCCTAGAATTAAAGATTCAGTTCAAGCCCTATTATAACTTTGATATAGTTTTGATAGTTCAGACACAGGCTTTTGTATTACATGCATATAAAATACTGAAAAAGAAAACTGTATAACCCAAACATTGTCTATATTTTACGCAGTTTGGATGCACCTATTACAAATGCTTGATATGCTAATTACAAATATTTCTAGCAATTCTTTGAAATCAGGTCTTCAGGATTTTCCTTGGTAAAGAATTTTAATATTTATATATTCATTCAAAAAATAGTTATTGAAATTTTTTACTGGTTGGGGGTAGAATGGTTAACCAGATATATTCATAGAGTTCACAGCCCAGGGGGAAATGCAAACATTAAAAAATATTATAGGAATATCTATATTATTATCATAATGAAAACTGCTCAGGGAAATGCAAGGTGTTCTTCTATGCATACAACATGAAAATTTTATCTAGTGTCGGGATTAGAGAAGATTCCCGGAGGACATTTAAACTAAAACCTGAAGGATTATCTAATTAGGTAGTTAGATGTGCTAATCAGGCAGAGGAAGCAGCACATGTTGGGTGAGTTGAAGTTTGACAAATTCAAATACTGAAATAAGATCGGGGTGGATTAAACACTGTGAGTGTGAAAGAGAACAGCCTCAAGTCACTGCAAAAAGATAAACAAAATAATTCCACAAACATTTTTTGTGTATGAGTATTCAAAATTAGCTCTATAAATCTGGGCACTATTATATAAAGTTTATTAATGAATAATAAGAAAAATATACAAAGTTCATCACATTACTCTGAATATTTTTAAAATTTAGTTTTTGTAAAAATATGATTAACATGGATACCATAGACAAAAAGTATGCAAATTATAGAAATATTACCTGTGATCTTTATACATATAAACATCCTAGCATATTATTAACATTCTTCTGTTCTTTCTACCTATATTTCATATTACTTTATATTATTCTATTACTCTCTTCAGCCATTGATTACATGCTAATTTATTTTTGCTTGTGTGTGTAAAATTTTTCTCCAAAATTGTAAACTCCTAAAGAACAGAGGTTTCTCTTCTATTTCCAAAAGGCCCTTGCATGGCAGTTATTTAGAAACTCTGGTTGACTTAGAAGATTTCAACTATGACTGAGTCACGATGAACTCCAGATACAGAACTTGCCAGTATTTCATGGAGATAAAGAGGACATAAATCAACATTTGACACACAACTATTAGGAACAACCATAATAACTTCCCAGAATCAAATCAAGAATTCCTGGTCTGACATTTTATTCTGTTCCCTGAGGCTGCAGAAAAACAATGACACATGTCATCTAATCATAAGGAGAGCAGCAAGACTGTCCCATTAAAGTTTTAAACTTCAGATCAGGTAATAGGCAAGGCATTTACTTTTTTTCTTCAAGTATGATCTAGGAATCCTCTTTTAAAATATTGACATAAGATAAATTGAAAAGAAAAATGCTAAATTACTAAGAAGAGCATATCACCTCCCCTTCTAAACAGCACGTCCAGCTGATCGGATCTCTACTGGATCTATACCTTCCATGTCCAGTCTCTTCTTTGTTTCATGAAATAGCCTTATGGTCTCTCAATAACTTTTCTTTTTAACTTAATTCCATTTCTTTCAACCAAAATAATTTTACTCAGCCTCATCCAACACAGCATAATATGCTTCTTGAGAAATCACAATCTGCCACTTGTGACCGAGTTTGGGAGAATTTTTTTTTTCTTTTTTAAAAGAAAGAGGGAAGGCGAGAGAAGCAGAGGCAGAGGGAGAGAGAATCTTAAGCAGGCTCCATTCCCTGCGCAGAGCCCCATGTTGGACTCAATCTTACAACCCTGAGATGGTGACCTGAGCCTAAAACAAGAGTCAGATGCTCAACTGATTGAGCCACCTAGGCACCCCTGAGAGAACATCTTAAGGGACAGAATTAAAGTGCTATTAGTGACTGAAAAGCTAAGCATATGCTCTCCTGACAAATATTTTGTGTATTTGTTTATGTAAAATATTTTTGGTATGCCAATCTTAAAAAATCTTCAATATTTTGTCTATTATTCAAAAAGACAAAATAGTTATAAAGAGTGCTATTAGTTACAATAAATTTGAACTGCTATATACTTTATTATATATATTTATATAGTATATACAAATTTATTTTACATATATGCTATATAAATATATATATTTATAGCTACTATATAAATATACTTTGCTATATACATATATCTATATGTGTGTTTATCTGTATATACTGTTTGGTATCTGTGATATATATATATACACACATATATGTACATACACACACCACACATTCTGTTTGGTATCTGTGATATATATATATATATATATATATATATATATATATATATATATATATATATATGATAGATATATCATAGTGTCCTATTGTATTGTCCTATTGTATTGCTATGTAGTTTCTAGCAAATAGAATTGTTATGTAACAGTACATACTATACAATACAATACAAAACTATATAGCAAATAAATTGCTATGTAGTTTCTAGCAAACTAAATAATTAAATACATAAAATTGTTTTTTAAAACGCAGTTACTTTTAATAAGCAGCCAGTGTTCTTTACTTAGATTCCTGTATGACTGACTGGTATAAAGGTTTGTATTTCAGTGGTATTTTGCAATCCAGTTCAGTGGGAGGAGGTATGATTAAGATATAAATGTCCTAGATATAAGAGATCAACAATGTTCTCATTTGCAATTAATATAATCTGCATGTTAAATAAACAAAATTAACATGTCCCAGAATCTTTCTGTCACATTTCTGAAGGGCCAAGTATGAAAGAGGTAATGAGTAGGTTGGAGTGCTAGATTGTATATAGAGAAGTTTAAGAGTTTCTCATTCTCATTTTCCCCTCAAATGCTCAATTGTCTTATCACTGATGAATTAACTAAAATATCATGCAACCCAAATGTTATTTCATTAGACTTACACTTCCTTCAAATAGTCATTTTTTATTTTTTGAAGGTCTGAGGATATATTAAGTGGTCATCTGGTAATTAATTAATTGCTATAGTAAAATTATCTAATTCCCAGTAGTTTAAAGAAAACCTATGTAGCTATGGAATCACATAAAATCATTGGATTTTAACTTCTGAACTTTTATTTATTTATTTGTTTATTTTTCTTAAAGATTTTATTTATTTATTTGACAGAGAGAGAGAGAGACAGAGAGGAAACACAAGCAGGGGGAGTGAGAGATGGGAGCAAGGAGCCCATCAAAGGGCCTGATCCCAGGACTCGGGAATCAGGACTGGAGCCGAAGGCAGATGTTTAACAACTGAGCCACCCAAGTGCCCCTAACTTCTGAATTTTTGAAGAAATCTTACAAACTGTATATATAGTTTAAACAGTGTAAATATTAAATTTTGTCTGTGTAAGCATACTTCAGATTCCATTATTGAATTTCATAATCTGATAGATTCTACTTCTATTTTTATGAATGGATCAATAGAAATTTACTACTATATTTACATGAACATCCATTAATCAACTTATAGTATTACATCTGCCTGCAGATAAAAACTCTAAAAAGGAATTACAGCCAGAGGGGAACTTGGGCAGCTCAGTTGGTTAACCGTTTGCCTTTGGCTCAGGTCATGATCCCAGGATCCTATGATCGAGTCCTGTATCTGGATCCTTGCTCAGTGGGTAAGCCTGCTTCTCCCTCTGCCTTATTCTCCCCACTGCTTGTGCTCACTGTCTCTCTCTCTCTCTCTCTCTCTCTGACAAATAAATAAATAAAATCTTAAAAAAAAACCACAAAAAACCAAAAACTTATTTCATAGCCATATGAATATTAATAGCCATATTTCATTAAGTACACTGCAGGATTTAGAATGCAATTCCCATATATTTTCTCCTATACAGTTAAACAGTTAAGTACCATAAATGCAACATTAGTATATGAATCAAAGAAAATGCAATTCTAATAGGTAGATTCCATTCTAAATGTTTATTTCATTTATGTTAATGAATAGGTAACACATAATTAAAGCAGATAATCCAGTTCTAGGCACCTAGAACAACTCCTTACACATTAACCTTGCATCAAAGTATATTTTATTTAAAATTTATTTAATCATTTCCAGAAAGACAGTCTTGAATATAGTATCCTTTATCCTCATTAGTTTAGAGATATGTATGTTCTCCCTGAGTTCCTGATCCACTTTAAAAAAAAATTTTTTTTGAGGGAATGTAGCTTGATCTTTGAACCTGAATTCCAGTTTAAAAATATCACACATAGGAGGTATGTAGATTAGTTTATTCTCATTGGGTACTAAGAATATAATCAGTTGGCTTTACTATGTTCCTTGATAATAAATGGAGCTCTTTGCAACTCTATTTCAGTCATGCAAATTTCAAACTAATGGAGACCCCTGAGAGAGTCAGGACAAATCATACAATACAAATAGGTCTACACAACACTACTAAAAATTTGATTCAAAAGCCAGCAGTTTATGAACGAAGCCATTCTCAGTTAATAAACTGTATCCTTCCATGTTGCCAGTTTCATTTAAGTAATGCTTAACATTTTTAAAAGCTGTTGTCAGCAAGAGAATAGTGACAGCTAATCAGTTAAATAAATAACAATAAAGAGAAATGAATGGTTTTGCCAATTTTAAAGAAGTATTAAATACTGACTAAATTCTTGCTGTTCTTGTTGGGCCAATGGGTAAGGAACACAGGAGCAGTCTTAAGCAAGAAATAGTTGCCCCAAAGAAGATGAATCATGAAAGGCAAGGATTCTAAGTTTATCTTTCCTTGAAAGAGGGTAAATTTCTTAGGATGACTACTGATAATGCAAAAAAGGGAAGATATTTGTCTCAGCCATTTTATCTGGTAATATCCCAAGTACCCAATCACAATATCCCATGAGTTAATATGTTCTTAAAAGTGGCGAGGTATAAGCAATAGAAAAATAAATTAATCCTTCCTCTATCATGCCAGTAGCAGAAATGGTGACCAGTAACACTAAAACAACTGAAGTCTGAGTTTAGAAATGAAGGTATAATCAGGGGATAGTAATCATCAAGAAGATGATTATGGAAAGATCAATGATAACAGGGAGAAGAAGATAGGTAGTAGGGCCATAATGGGACAGGAAATGCCTCACTGACTTAGTAGAGAGGAAAGCTAAAATGACAACACTGATGTAGTTTCAAGGTGGTGTCTATGTTATTATGTTCAACCCAGTCTGTAACAGGTCTCTACAACTTCTTCATGTCTACACATATGACCAAAATCACGAGTTCTGTGTGAAAGATGGGAGTAACATAACTGACCTGATTTTTACATTTATTTAATTGATTAATTAATTAACTTATTAATTAAGAGAGTGAAAGAGAGAGCATGAGCAGGGGGAGAGGCAGAGGGAGAAGCAGACCCCCAACTAAGCAGAGAGCCCAACGTTTGGCCTGATCCTATAATCCCAGGATCATGACCTGAGCAGAAGGTGGATGCCCAACTGACTGAGCCAACCAGGGACCCTTAGCGGACCTATTTTTAAATAACTTTTAAAACTTTAATCAAGATGAAGCCATAGAGTCTTACTTTGTATATCTTCTCTTATGATTTGACACTGCCACATTGTACTAAAGGTATCATTCATTCTAAGTCCTTTTACTTATTCAGGTTTATTTGACGGATTATGAAAAGAAGTGGTGCAGAGAATCTGTCAATGGGTATAAAAGGGGGAGATACAAGAGTTAAGGCAATTGTTGGATACCTTATAGATCAAATGATTAACTGGATTTTTTTCCCCCTTTCTGCTTACAGTAGTTTACAGACACACCCTACAATCTGTTTGGCACTAGATTTTTTTAAATTTTTTTTATTTTCAGGAGTTAATTTTTGCCAACTTGCTCTATCTTATCTCATCTTTTGATATGTGTGTCCAAGGTTGTTTGACATTCTTGTATCTAAGCCATCCAGTGTTTTTTAGATAGTATGAAGGATTTTTCAAATGTCCTGATAGTTTCCTTAAATCGTGTAATTTTTAAGTTGCATCAGTCATTCCATATATATATATATATATATATACATATATATATATATATATATATATATACACACACACAGTCATTTCATATATATATGTGTGTGTGTGTGTATATATATACATAAAATAAGACCTTGAAGAGATTTGATTAGTTTGAACCATATGAAATTTTTGATACTCAGTCATTTTTAACCATAAAAGGAGCAATTTCATATGGTTCCCACTAGTAGATCACACTAATGTATATTTTCTATAGTTATATTTTAAAATAATTTATTTTTATTATATATGAAATACCTAAGTTGTGGGCTGCTATCTTTACCCCATGAGAATGTTACATAAATTACTGAATGCTATATAGTAGCCTGTTTTCAAATATTGAGCAGTAATAAATAATTAATTATAAAATCTTAAAAACTTTGCAAAATAATCAGAGACATTTAAATACATTTTACTACTGGCAACTAAAGGGAATCAGTGAAAAGTCAAAGTTTAGTCATTTACACTATTGGAAGAAAATAAAAGGTACAGAATTGAAAATAGCAAATAGTCTCTCATATGTCTTTTTTTTAAATATTTTATTTAATTATTTGACAGACAGAGATCACAAGCAGGCAGAGAGTCAGGAAGAGAGAGGGGGGCAATCAGGCTCCCTATTGAGCAGAGAGCCCAATGCAGGGCTCGATCCCAGCACCCTGAGATCAGCACCCCGAGCTAAAGGCAGAGGTTTTAACCCACTGAGCCACCCAGGTACCCCTCATATGTCTTTGAATTGACTTCTCAACCTAAATTTCGAATGTGAATGTTCCTGAAAAGTTAAGGATTCAAACGTTTCATAAATAATTAAACCATATAATGAATATATGATTCAAGAGCATGAAAAATTTCTTGCTATTTTTCTCCAAATATCCATCCATTACGTTAACACATTGAACCCCATAGTACTCCAAAGACACAACATCCTTTTTAAAGACTACCACAAATAACTGGACACAGCAACACAGAAGTATTTTCTTGGTCAAGGTACTGGTTTTCATGTCTTCCTATAATTGTTAAATAGTGTTAAGAGGGTTAGATCCTATTTAGATCTTCAGAAGACTTTAGTGGGAAACTTTCAATATTTAACATTTTCAAATGCATTTCACAAATTTAGCTTTCATTTATCTGTGGACAAAAGTAGGCTGTAGAGAGTTATCATATAAACTGAAAGTCTATTTTTTAAAACATGCCAGCAGTTATCACTACCAGGATTTTCACTGATTCCAGAAATTATCAAAAGAAATAAAGCTAAGTAGAAAAGATTTTTGGAAAAAAGCATAAAACCTTTACCTCATACTGATCACATTTTAAATTCATATCCATTTGTTTTAGTTGTTTACCATGTCTCCTCTAAATTGTAAACACCATAAAAGTAGAGAATGTTTCTTACACTCATATACATGTCTATGTGTATATTTATGTGCATGAAATATATGTAAATATGATCACATAAGATAAACTCACTATAGATATGTGTATATATAGTACGTGTATACATGTATATGTGTATATATATTATGTGTGTATGTAATGGGCTACTGGTATGCCATAAGTTAGAATAATAAGCATTAGTTGAATTAATGCATAAATAAAACTATAACATCTAGTCTATAGTCATTTATATGATGTTTTCATCTCTTCTATAATAAATTCCCATGGTAGAAGTTTACTTCAAATGAATTCTCTCCACTATTTAACTTTTTATTTACCTTCTGATTACTATCTCAAATTATCTCATAGGCCTTCTCAAATAGATTTGTAATGAAAGTAAACTCCGGGGTCTTGGGTGGCATAGTCTGTTGGACATTGGACTCTTGGTTTTGGCTCAGATTGTGATCTCAGGTTCATGAGATAGAGGCTCTTGTTGGGCTCCATGCTCAGTATGGAGTCTGCTTGAGAGTCCTGCTCCTTCTGCCATATGTACTCTCTCTCTCAAATAAATAAACAAATCCTTAAAAAAAAAAAGTAAACTTGAAATTTTCATTTACTCCAACTTCTCTTTTCTTAGTCTCTGTTCTTCAGCTTTATGTTTATGTTTGGCATATGTTTCCATAAGTCAACAGACAAATGTTGAGGGTCTACGTTGGGCCAGGAAATGTGTTTGGCCTGGGAATATAGAGAGCCGTCTGTTAAACTGTGGACTATAATTGTAAACAAATAGTTAACCATACAGAGAAGTGCCAACAGAAGTATTAATGTTTATTTGATTTTTCTTTTTCAGAGAGAGAGTGTGGGGGAAGAGTAGAGGGAGAGAGAGAAAATCTTAAGCAGCCTCCACGCCCAGTGCCCAACGTGTGGCTTCATCTATTAACCCTGAGATCATGACCTGACGTGAAATCAAGAGTTGGAGGCTTAACCAACTAAGTCCCCAGCACCCCTGTTTGTGTGATTATTTTTTTTTAACAGGATGGCTGTGCTTCAGGAATTATGAAGACATAATATGTGATGTAAGAGAAAATTTTCACAGTTATTTTGATTAGAATCTTCAAGGAAGATATGGGGTCTCATCAGCCATGAGAAGGAACCCTCATTTTAGGCAGAAGAAACAACTTGTACATAGGCAGTCTCCTTGTCATTCCCTTCATCTAGTTCTGCAACTGTACCAGGAATCAGTAGAACCACCAGACTACTCTGGTCTACCCTAATTGTTCTCAATCACAAATTATATCATTTCTTCCTTGTGCTTAAATTTTTACTCAACTCTCTTAATAAAGTTCAGAGATTTTAATCTGATATAAAAGGCCCTTCATAGTCTGACTGATCACTCATTTCTTCTCATAATATCCAACCTCTGTTTGCCCATGTATGTTAAGCGTCATGACCTTTGCAAGGGCTGCGTTCTCCTAGCCCAGGATCCCTACTTCCTTCTCTTCCAATAATTCCAAATAGTTTTTTTTTTTTAGACAAAACTCAATCTTTTTATGTTCAGAGAAGGCTTTATGAGGTTGAGGAGTTATCCCTGTAACATTCTTTATACTTATTTTTTCATATTTGTCAGACTGTGCCATCAGGGTGTGGCTTCCTGCCACTAAAGTATCTATATTGCTGGTAACCATATCTCTTATTTCTGCCTCACCTGTGGGAGGCACCAAATTTAAGGACTAGTGGAAAAAAAATCTATACTTTGGGATAATTTAAATGGTTTTTAGAGTCTCAAGAAAGTTAATGTCCTCCATATTAACTAGCTATTAAGTTCTTTGAAATCATGGAATTTAAAAGGACTTTAAGGCTAATGCAGTGTTTTTAAAATATTTTGACCATGACCCACAGTAAGAAGTGTTCTATATCACAGCATAGAACATACACATAATCATATATCTAAAACAACAGTTCCACAATACAATACTTAGACTTAATAGTTATGATATAGTAAAAATATAACAAAGTTAACACCAGATATTACTTCACAGTTATTTAATTTAACAAAGAAAAAAAAACCAAAATGAATAATACCCAGATAAACTAAGTATCAAATCAATAAAATAGCTTCGGGTTTACTCACAGAAATGACTTCAAGTCCCATTAATGGTGACAACTCCTCCTCCATTTACGTTAATGTAAACTCCCCACACTTTACATGTAGAAGAAGTGAAGTCTTGGAGGTAAGTGACTTGTCAAGACAAGTGAGCACAAAGCTGGATCCAGAACACATTAAATCTCATGCTAGTACACTTTCCACTACACTACAGTGAGAAGAACGAACTTCTGAGAAGCTATAGCATCTAATTCATTCATTCTTTGAAACTGAGACTCTTTGCCCCTTGAGCAAAATGCCTTTACTAAGGAAGTCAGTGAACCCACTGCCTAACCTTTTAATCTCTATATCACAATCCACTTTTTTGACAGAGGATCTGTGTTAAAAATAATACTGTTCTAGAATCCAGTTAGAAGAGATACTTAATCATAAGAGATACAGAATTATAAACTCTAGATCCAACCTGGTGAGGCTTCAATATAGAAATTTCATGTGTTGGTAATAATACCTTTAGGGTGGGAAAGTGAGTGAATGGAGATGATACCAGAAGTTGGGAAGAGAAGAATTCCACTGATAGAAAAAGCATACCACAGGATTCTGAGCAAAATGAGAATGAGAGAACTTCAAGTTCTTCACTAATTCTTTAAAACTGAAATTTTTAAATGAATGTTTGTTATATATAAAAGTAATTTTTCTATCTGTACATTTTGTCTTACTCTGTCCTTATCTTTGTGAATTAGAAATGACACTTGCAGGGGTTTCTGGATGGATCAGTCAGTTAAAATGTTCTTGATTTTGGCTCAGGTCATGATCTCAGGGTCTTGAGATCAAGCCCCACATCAGGCTCTGCACTCAGTGGGGAATCTGCTTGAGATTCTTTCCCACTGACCCTCCCCCCCTCACTCATGTTCTCTCTCTCTCTAATAAATAAATAAATCTTTAAAAAGAAGAAATAACACTTTCTCATATTTAATAAGAAGTATACCTCTTGTGGGGCACCTGGGTGGCACAATTGGTTAAGTGTCTGACTCTTTTTTTTTTTTTTTTTTTTAGATTTTACTTATTTATTTGACACACAGAGAGAGATCACAAGTAGGCAGAGAGGCAGGCAGAGAGAGAGGGGGAAGCAGGCTCCCTGCTGAGCAGAGAGCCCGATGTGGGGCTCAATCCCAGGACCCTGAGATCATGACCTGAGCTGAAGGCAGAGGCTTAATGCACTGAGCCACCCAGGTGACCCTAAGTGTCTGACTCTTGATTTCAGCTCAGGTCATGATCTCAGGAACATGAGATCGAGCTGCATGTCAGGTTCTGTGCTCAGTGTGGACTCACCTTGAGATTCTCTCTCTCCCTCCCACCCTGCCCCTCCCACTTGTTCTCCTCCCTCTCTAAAATAAATAAATAAATCATAAAAAAAGAAGTATACCTTTCATATTTAATAAGAGGTACCTATAATATGCTATATCAAGCTGTCCTGAAATGGCCTTTGGAGAGAAGCTCTCTCTATGTGTGAAATAGATCATCTTCCTCAGGCTCATGCTATTATTTCAGAGAGGTTTAGGAAGGGCAAGAGCACTCATTATCTAAGAGTGCTGGAGCCTACAGGCTTAAAGTATTACTCTTCACTGAAGACAAAAATCAAACAACTGTACAATTATAATGATCACAGAAACATGACTAAGTTTGAAACCTCAGTCAGCAGATCACATGGGAAATTGGTGTCTATAGAGAAGTCAAGGACCTCTCTGAGAAGAAACAAGGTTAGACTAAGCAGGCACTTGGACGAAATCACTCATATCGAATATTAGTTATTCATTTATGAGTCTATAAAATGATAGCCTGAAATTACCTAAATGTATATACATATACAAATTTATTTACCATAAATTCATTACTTGATCAATTATTTTGGAGTTCAATTGTGATAAATGTCACATACATTGTAGATTTTTCTAACTCAATCATTATTTAGATATTTAGATATAAAAATTTTACTTTTCATCCTTCATTCATGATACATATAATCTTAATGCTACCACACTTTTCATTATTTAGAACTAAAAATTGAAATTCCAATAAACTCTCCTTTAATATTTCAGGTTTTCCAGATATACTTCACAAAGCAATACAGACAAAAATTTGTACCAAGCTACTGATCATACCAAAGAAATTAAACTATTATAAATCGTTCTTTCGAAGCATAGGTTTTTCTAAATGTTTAAATATAATACAGTTAGATATGTTACTGCATATCATTTCTATTTCTGTTATTTAGAAAGGAACACATTGGCTCCTTTTGTTTAAAAAATTCTTGTGTGTAGAAATAGCAACAAAATAAAACTTTAACCCAAAATACAGTAACGCACATTAAAAAAAAAAAAACCCAAAACAAACCAAAAAAAACCACCTTATTTTTAAAGCACTCTTGACCAGCCAGCATTTGTCCTGCCTGTCTCAGGAGTTGTGTCTGTTGGTAACTCTGACTGAGAAAAGCTGAGTACTTACGCGTACATCATGGACCCAGGACTGGGGCAGCTTCTATCCAGTCACCATCTGATCTCTATCAGCCAGGTCAGGACTGGGAGGCTGGAAAAGAACGAGAGTCACTGGCAACAAGAAAGGAAACAAGTCCAACGTGTTTAGTGACTGAGATTTCGAGTCCTGATATAGCCCGATAAGAACATGATCAATTTTGTGCCAGCTAGTTCAACTCCGTGAAGTAATTATTAATACTTCATAGCACAGAGAAGCTCCAAGCGGTGGCCGGCACACAGAGTGCAACTGCTGATGATTCAGAAGACCACACTTTTCCAGTTGGGGAGGTATGATCGGCATTGAGGTGTGGCTCCAATTTGTTTAAAAAAAAAAAAAAAAAACAACCAACAAAACATTAGAGTACATCGATGGTACTTCCTTCTTCATGAGAATTGTTATGTCTCTTCCCATGCGGTATGGTGGTGTGGTAAGAGCCTGAGCTATGGGCCTGAGACAAGCATCCTGCCACCTTGCTGGTGCGACCCTGGGCAAGCTGCTTAGCTCACTGGGACTTATTTTGCTCAAAAGTAAAATGGCAGGACTGTATTGGCTTTTCTACTGCTGTCCATTTTAGTTCTAAAGATTACAGATTTTATTGAAAGAATTTATTTACCCCCAAAACACAAAAGAAGAATGTGATTGTTTTATTTTTTACTTTTCATTTTTTTTTAAAGAATAGCTTAGGCGTGCCTGGCTTAGTCAGTTAAGTGTCTGACTCTTGATTTTGGCTCGGGTCATGAGCTCAGGGTCCTGATATAGAGCCCTGGCCCTAGGCTCCACACGCAGGGAGTCTACTGCTTGGGATTCTCTCTTTCCCTTGCCTTCTGCCCCTCCCCCCACTCATGCACCCTCTCTGTCTCCTCTCTTTCTAAAATAAATAAAACCATTTTTAAAAAAATAGTATATTTCATCTTAATGGTGTGTGAATACCTCAGTATTTATAAACAGTCGTTTTAGATAATTGAATTTTTTCAGAGATCTTGGTCTGAATATATGAATTTCTAGTGAAGATAGTAAAGTTTCAGCATGAATATTACAATTTTAAGAGCTGCTTTTAAAGGCTTAGAGCCAGGATATATTAAAGAAAAGAAAGCTTTAAATGTGAGTCTTCATTGTTCTTACAGAAAACCTTTATTTAAAATACTATAAGCTATATGAATGTAATATTAACATTTTAATTATAATATTCAACAAAGTCATTAATATGAAATATATTTCCCAAGACATTTTACAAATGGAAAAACCGAGCCAGATTTTCAGTTAGTGTAATCATTGATAATATGACAAAAAAATATAACAATATAATTTTGAAAAGGAATAAAAATTTCTGAGTAAATAGTTCACAAAACTTACTGAAACACTTTACCTATGTTGAAAATTATAACTTAATTTAATAAAAAATAATTTTATTCTTTGGAGATTTTATTTTTTTTCCAAAAGTAAAAAATCATTTAAAAAATCTAATAAAAAAGTGCTAGAAAAATTACATTAATTTTAATATGCCTATAACACACTATTATTTCTATATTATAATACTGTGCTAACTTGAAATTAGCATCATATACATATGCTTTTAAAATGTTTTTAATGTTTAAATTAAAATATTCTTCATTAATAAATTAATATTATATTTGAATACATTAATATTGTAATTGAATTTGTTAAAGTTTATAAAAATATCCTCAGCTCTTTATGTTAGTAAATAATAATACAGAGAAAATAAACTCTTGGCTCTAGTGGAGAAAATTATGCTATACAAGAATCACGTGAGTACAAGAAGCAGCTTTGAGGTCTGGAATGAGATGTGATTTGCATATATTTCTCATATTCATAAATATTCAAAAAAAGCAGCTCAACTCTTTCTCTCAGGAATCTTTCTTCTTATGCCATTCTCTCAAGTTATCTTCTATCTGATGTCAAATTTTCTATTTCTTTCCTTATTTTTGTTTTTTTCCTCTTCTGATTTCAGCGAATATGTAAAATAACTCATCTTTATTCTCTGAAGTAATATCTTTACCATGGTGGGGTGGCAGCACCCTAGGGCCCTGCGTAAGATGACTGGGTTCACTTACTGGTGCTATTGTCTACTGACTATGTAACGTTTAGGAAAATTCTTAACCTTTCTACATCTTAGTTTCTTTCTCTGTAAAATGAGGATACTACTTGGGCAAAGTTTAAATGAAAGAAAAATGTAAAGAAGTTAAAATAGTGTCTGGTTCATAATAAAGCCCACAAAAATATTAGGTCTTTTAGTCTCTCCAGCTCTCATTTTTTTCTAAGAGTAGTGTTACGTTGCTAATTACTTTCAACGAGCTTCAAAAGGGGAATTTCCAAATTCCCATTTATATGGTTTCCCTTTTCAGCAATTTAGTATGTCTGCACAACTTTTAAATTTTTTAAAAAAGATTTTATTTATTTATTTGACAGACAGAGATTACAAGCAGGCAGATAGGCAGGCAGAGAGAGAGGAAGGGAAACAGGCTCCCTGCCGAGCAGAGAGCCAGATGCTGGGCTTGATCCCAGGATCCTGGGATCATGACCTGAGCCGAAGGCAGAGGCTTTAACCCACTGAGCCACCCAGGTGCCCCACAACTTTTAAAATTTTAATTAAATTAATGTTAATTGTAATCTACAATTAAGGATATTGATGGATTAAGGTCCAATTAATGTAGCATTTTTTCATTTTTTAAAAGAATATTCCTTATAAGGCTGAGTAACTATCAGCTAATTCTGAAGGTTGGCAGGCACTAGTTATTTATACTATAGAAGAGAAATTACTACATGTGAATTTTATTTCATTGGTTCTTAGTACCTTCAGCACACCTTGCTCCATGTGTACAGGAACAATACTGGTTTCTGTTGCTGCCTTGTTGATTGATTTATTATCAGTCAAAAGACAATAAGTGTATGTTGCAAAATGTCAATAGGGAAAGTCACTAATAAGATGACATTACATTATGACATCAAGCGGAAAGTTAAGATACTCCCAAACTGATCACATTTCTTCAGTTTCCAATATGAAAGGAAGGAATAGGAAAAAGATAACTTTTAGAATAGAATCTAAAAGGTTTATATACATTTCCCTGTAATTTCAGAATTTATAATAAATTAGTTAAGCTTATGAACTTAATAGAGTTATAACAAAGAAATAACTTAGCCTCATACTTAGTAATAGCCCAAGGTCTGAGAAGTGGCCTTAAATTTTATCTTGCATTTATTAAGTCAATCAGCATACTATTTTGCCATTGAAGAGAAAACACAAGGGGATTTAATGGAGTTTTATACCTTCCCAAGTATGAGGACTGCCAAAGGGTGATTACACGGAAGGAAGAGACTAACCTCAAGAGTGCCAATGAATTCTATGGACTAGAATGAATGTATCATTGACTTATGGAAAAGGAAACCAAATTGAAGGCCTCCCTTTAATCGATTATAAGAACAAATAGATATTATTTGCCCAGAAAACTGAGGTAATAAAAATTAGAGACACTTACTCTAATATCAACTCATTTACATGTATCATTTCCTTGTGTTTATTAAATTATGGAAACGAGAAGATCAAAAGATGGTAAATGTGCCTTTTTTTTTCATCTCAAGAAGTAGATTTTGGAGGTTTTCAGCCAGTGTGCAAGCCAATAGGTTTTTTTTTTTTCCCTCAGATCCTAATTGTTTCCTTTAGAAAAGTTTTATTTGGAAGCAAAATATATATTTTACATGTAAGGGAAATTATTTTTTTCAATATAAATAGCTCAATTACTTCATTATAACCACCTTCAATGACATAGAAATATTCTATTATGATTTCAATATGACATATTAAGTGATTTCCTTGCTGATAAATATCTGTATTATCTAAGTCCATGAATCTAAGATAATTTATCAGTCTCTACATTTTTTTTAAAGATTTTATTTATTTATTTGACAGAGATCACAGTAGGAGAGAGGAAGAAGAAGAGATCACAGTAGGAGAGAGGAAGGGAAGCAGACCCCCTGCTGAGCAGAGAGCCCGATGTGGGACTCGATCCCAGGACCCTGAGATCATGACCTGAGCCGAAGGCAGTGGCTTAACCCACTGAGCCACCCAGGCGCCCCTCAGTCTCTACATTTAAAAATACTTCTGCTCAAATTATTTTACAAGTAATTATAAAATATATTTCTGCATCCTTATATGTAGAGTTCACTTTTTTATGCTTTGTGATCCATCTATCATCGAACTAAATGTTGGGAAACAGAAGAAATGCACGTGGTTATACCGAATCGACTAATAGTAGTAGCACTGAGATTCTGTTTCTAATAATCAGTCATTTATTTTCATTCTTTGGGTGACAGTTTTGGAAAATATTTTATGTACAAACTGTTTAACTCTTCTGAAAAAAATTAGTAGGTTCTGTTGTTCTAGAACATTATATGAACTTCAACTCAAATTTTGGAAATTAAAAAGTATTTTACGTGACAACTGTTTAACTTTTGGGAAAAAATTGGTAGGTTCTGTTGGGATAAAACACTACATCAATTTCAACTCAAATTTTGGAAACTTTTATGTTACATTTTCAGTATATGTATAGTTTACAGATATCCTCTTTCACGATACTTTTAATTCTGGCCTTCTAAAAAGAATAGGACTTCTATGTATAAAAATGGCTTTATAACATCTGTAAGAGCATTTTTACATGGTTGAGGAAGTCTAACAATATGTGTTCCTGAGGTTGTAGAGTAGTAGTCCCTAACTACTGATTAACTAAAACCTGTCAGCTTTAGAAAGAAAAAAACTTGAGCCTGATCTCCAACTTGAGTGCTAGATGCTAGGGTAGTCAATTAGGGAAAAGTTGAACAACCTCAAACTTCTTAATGCCAAGGATCCTTTCACCAAAAGAGTCTTTCTTTAAAAAATCTGTGTGGCTGTCTGGGTGGCTCAGTGGTAAAGCATCTGCCTTCGGCTCAGGTCATGATCCCAGGGTCCTGGGATGGAGCCCCACATCAGGCTCCCTGCTCTGCAACAAGCCTGCTTCTCCCTCTCCTATTTCCCCTCTCTTGCTTTGGCTTTCTCTGTCAAAAAATAGATATAAAATATTTTAAAAAATTCTTTGAGCATAGGTATAGCATCAGAATCAAATGGCAAATTCCAAAATGACCATAAATACTATGCCAAAGGAAGAGTTTCCCTGGGTCTTCACAAAGAACGTGCATGCTTCTCTGTCATCAGGAAGATCGGATAATTAATGCCCTGGATCAGTGAAATGGCCAATGAGCAAGCAATGGCTAAATTCATGAATAGCAACAGAAAAAAACTCATGTTGAAAAGCTTTCTAGAAGATATGTTGGACATCGTCGTGCAAAACAATGAAGAGCATAGCTCGTGACTATGAGTAAGATTCTGTTTCTTCCGTACTGGTTTCCCAACATCAAGCTGCTGAACTGGGAACTCCACATCTAGGTTTTTGCTTCATCTCTCAAGTGGATGGATCCAGTTGTCCAGGAAACTCTTCCCCCAAAACTGATGCATTTCCTGGCCTCAAAGAGACATAATTGCCTTTCATTCTCTTTATTGGAATTCATTCTGTCTTAGGGCCATGATATGTTTTCTTGATATGTGTGTTCGTGCACAATTAATTGTCTAGAGGACAGCTGGCAGCTTGCTGGCCACAAGTGGCAGTTTCATTCCGACCATTGCCAAAAGGCTGCTGCCCAATTTAACCTGTTTCTTTCCCAGAAGACGATACTTTTAACCTTTGCTAGCAGCACAATGCTGTTTGGTTGACTAGAGTATTTTCTTACTTAGAAACATGATGAGGTTAATAGTTGGAAGTAGAGAAGCTGATACTTTTTCCTCTAGGAGAGTAGCAAAGATATGGAAAGAACAATAAGAAATAACCACAGGAATTCTAGAGCAGTGATTCAATACATCTTAAGATTTCTTTACCAGATGTGTGAATGAAGCAATCTTTCATAGACACATATCTAGACTCGTTTTTAGAGTAAAGGGAAAAAATAGAATAGAGGGAAGTAACCTTTTTTTTTTTTTGAGATTTATTCCCTTTTTTTTAAAATTTTTTTTAAAAAATTTTATTTTTTATAAACATATATTTTTATCCCCAGGGGTACAGGTCTGTGAATCACCAGGTTTACACACTTCACAGCACTAAAGACAATATAATATAATGTATTATATATAATATAATATAATATAATATAATATAATATAATATAATCTTTTCAAGATGAGGAGTAGAATAAAAACGTGATCAGGCTAGGGGTTCAGTTGACAGGGCACTGACATTTATTGTTTTGGCTTCCATCCTATTTTGATATACTGCAATTTCACATATTTGATTAGGTGAATTGTTTATGAATAAAATTATCTAGTTTTAGATAAACACTTCATAGAATGGAACAGGTTGAGTATAGGTAATAAGAAACAAACAGAAGTTAGACCTATTGAGAAGTGTTAGGTCTTTCAGAGAAGCATGGGGGAAAGTGCATGCTCTTGTTTCTAATACCTTTAATTAATAAACTACATCCAGCCTCTTTCTAAAATGTAATTCTTTATTAAAGTATCACTGAAGTCTCTTTGGATTAATATCTGCTCTTCTGGTCTCTTTTGTCTCCCCATACCACTGCCATAGTTTTGGTGTACAGCATTCCTACATGTTAAAACATGAGCTATGAATATGATCTAATATTTTCTGGTATGCACTTTCAAAAAATAATTAGGTATTTCTCACTTGGAATTAAGCTGACTGAGATAGTCTCATCTTCATCAAATGATACTGGATCTGAGTAAGATGGATGAATGTATTCTACATTCTTACATATTAGCTATATATGTCAGTGACTTTGCAAGGAAAAATGTGTCAAGCTGATCAGCACCCCATAAGCTCCCCCAGCAGGGTTAAATGCAAAGAGACTGTTCTGTGACACAAGTACTAAATAAGCATTTATTTTTCTTCATAATTTTTGAATTGAAAGAAATCCTTTAAGACCTCAAGTAGGAGGTTTTTATAACAGCTCCTCCAGATTTTTTTTTTTCAAAACAAATTTCTCTTTAATGAATTAATTAATCCTCATGGCTCTTTAAGACTGTCCTCTATTCAGACAATTCCTCAAACTGTATACCCACTTTACTCCCTCATTAAACTGTAGTCCTATAGATGCCTGTTGAGTTCTTGTTTCACTGTCTTATCATAACTATATTCAATCATATAATTAAAAATATTTTCTTCACCACTTATTATGTACCAGGCATCTTCAGAAACATTTTCTTGGCCATCCACTATGTGCCAGGCATTGTGTCTCTCATATGGCTAAGGCTAAACTGGTAAATGTGACACCATCCTGCTCTCGGAGAATTTTACAGTCTAATCCCTTATCTCAAAGTTAACAAATTTTTGTGCCTCCAGGTTTCTATGTCATTGTCAGTGATGCCACCTAATGTCTTAATCACCTACACTCAAAATTTGAAAGGTATCTTTGACTCAGTACTCACTTTAATTCTCTGTGTCTAGCCAATGATTTTGGTAATTATTCCCTCAAATTATTTTTTTGGTCCATATATTCTTTTCTCATCTTAATCTAGCTTACACTATTTTAACACCTTGCCAGCTGAATTCTATGACTCTTGCTCTTTTTTCCTTCCATGTCACCTTCATGCTTATTAAAGACTAATTGTCCATAAACATGACTTTCATCATGTGACTATTTTAGAAAGCTTATAATGGCGCCCATATTTTCTACCTCATCAAGAATGTGCTCAATGAAATTCTAAAATCCTCTGAGAATCAAATTCATCCCAGCTCTATCTCCCATGATACATTGTATCATGAACTTCAAGCCTAATTAAGCATTGTTATTCTTAAAACATGTAATATTCATTCTGACTTTTAATTTCTGTTATTATAACCTCCTTCTCATTGAAGTGTTCTATTATTTTCTCTCACTTAAATATGACACTTCGTAAAAGCTCAACCCAATTATCACCCCCTTAATGAAATCTTTGATAGTTTAGGGTAACACAAAGTGCAGTTCCTGGGTGCAGGTTGAGGCTGCACGGCTCAGTCAGTTAAGTGTCTGCTTTTGGCTTAGGTCATGATCTCGGGGTCCTGGGATGGAGCCTGACATCTGGCTCCCTGCTCAGCAGGGATTCTGCTTTGCCCTCTGTCCCTCCCCCTCTGTGTGTGTGTGTTCTTTCTCTCAAATAAATTAAATAAAATCTTTAAAAAAAATAAAAATAAAATAAAGTGCAATTCTTGGGTACTGACTGTTTTCATTCAAATTCTTGTCCTGCCACTGATTCTGTGATCTTGGTTAAGTTATTTAATCTCTTTGTGCCTCAATTTCTTCACTTGTAAGAGAAAAATGAAAATTGCATCTATCCTTTAGAATAGTTGTGCATAGCAAATGAAATTATGAATGTAGATGACCTGGAAGAGAATCTAACAAGAGTAGTTACTCAATAAACATTACATCATTCTCATAATCAATAATTTAGTTAATAGTGGTATATTGTTCTAGAACTTGTAGCTTCTTCACTGGTAGACTCCTCAAACACTTACAATGTATGATACAGTTTCGTGTTTTTGCTATTATGTATTCTAGTTTTGTCTCTTCAACTTTATTTGAAATCCAAAAGACCAGAATGTGGATCTTTTCCTTCTGAAGTATCTTCTGGTATCTGATATAGACCCATAGTAGATGGACAGTTAACACACACGGGCTAATTTATCTTATTCCATTTCAAACTACAAGTAGTATTTATTTTTTACATAACTTCTGAAAATTGGAAATATGATCTTTTTCTCTCTTTTTAATTTTGAAAGTAAAAAAAAAAACTTCATAACAATTGCAGTTAGCTTTTCAGAACTCTTTATGAACTCCATCTTTCTTGGATGCTAAGTAAAAGGAATCTTCTAATAAATTACACTTGAGAGACAAATAGGATAGCCATTTCCTCTAAACATTTTCTTTCCTTTATTGGTGGCTGATTTTAGGTATTGCAGTGGCTTATAACTTATTTATAGATGGCTTATAGTCTTCATTGATAACTTGATAATAGAGATTGATTCTGGTATGTAATAACTTGGAATTTCCATTGCCACTCTGAAGCAGTGTCACCCCATGTCTGAAGTCAGGGGTTATAGAAGCAGTCTATTCTGCATGCAGGAAAATAGGAGGGTACTATGTCTGTAAAGAATTTAAAAACAAAAGGAAAGTTACTGAAGTTGGCATGGTCTATTGTGAATGAAGCTGATAGGTACAGTTGTGTACAAGTTTGAGGGTGGATATATATTTTCATTTCTCTGGTAAATAACTAAGAGTGGAATGGTTGATTTGTATTATAAGTATATATGTAACTTTGTCAGAAACTGCCAAATCACTTCTCAAATTGGTTGTTTAATTTTACATTCCCACCAGGAATTTATGGGCATTCCATTGTTCCCAAATGTCCACCAACGGATGAATGGGTAATTGTTGCACGCCAGGTAACAGACTGCTATTTAGCAACAAGAAGGGAACTACTGATACCCTCAACATCACGGAAATAATATCAGAAACAATCTAGTGAGTGAAAAAAGTCAGACATAAAAAGTACTTATTGAATGAGTACATTTATATGAAGCCGTAGGAAAGGCAAGTCTAATTGATAGTGACAGAAAGCACATCAGTGGGCGTATGTGGCACAGAGCTGAACATTTAAGGATTAAGTGGGAAGGACGATCTATAATTGATCGTGGTAGGGTGCCATGATGTATAACTTTGTGAACACTCACTGAATTTTTATGTAAATTATATTTTGATGAAGTAGATCTTTAAAATTATTTATGTGGTTTAGGGCATGAACTTCAATTTTGTGTATGTCCTGAAAAGAAATGCAATAAAGAACGGTCTTCATTTGAAAAAAAAAAAAAAAAAAAAAAAAAAGTTGGTGCGGTCATTATTGTCACCATGCACCAGCAATTCTAAACAACAGTAATTGATAAAATATTCCTCCCTGCTGGGGGTGGACTAGTCCCACTTATTCTCCACCCCCACCCTACCTCCTATATCATGCTCTAAAGTTATCCTTGTGGGCATTAGATTTTTCCTGGTCAGTATTGAGAGTTCTGATACATCTTGGTACAGCTTTTTTCCCTCAAAAATTTTTATTATGTTCTACAGTAAAAATGCATTTTATATCACAGCAGCATACACATATTGATACATATATATGTTTCACAAAACAGCCTTTTGTACTAGCAGATAATAGCACTGATTTTGAAAAATATTGCTCTAATTTATTCCTTAACCATCTGAACCAAAACTACAAAGACTGTTCTGTTCTGGGGTCCCATGAACTATTGAAAATTAGATTTCTGATATTGAGAGGTGAAAATAGAAATGAAAGAGCTGATTTACTTTCTTTGGCCTCTTTACTAGACAACAGAGAAAATTGTACATCAAAGTCAATACCCAGGCTGAGAGGTGGGTATCATCCAAAGACCTCCCATCCTTGCTCTTTGGAATTTCCATTTTCAAGTCTGTACCTGACCTGAGTACCATCTTTCAACTTTTCCTCCAAATGTACTTCTTGTCTGAAAACATACTATTATTCTCATTGAATTCTGGCCAATTTCTAGTTTCATCCCCAATTCACATAACACTGAAGTTCACTAGTCTCCATCCCTTTTTACACTGTGTGCCTTGTTTCATTCATATCCATTGAGTGTACTAATTCCTTAGGTATTTCTATCGCCATCTATGCATAATTCAAATACTTCTCACCGGGGGTGTTATTTTATGCCCATAATTCATTAATGAAACCAGTCATGATGCAATGCTTGCTGGCCAGGATTTCCTCATGAAGCTGTAGTTAGATTCCTAATCAACAGCAAGATGAGAAGTCTATACTTAAGGATACATCTCAAATATTATGAATTATTCTCTCTTATATACTCTTTAGTTTATGATAGAGACCAATTGTAAACAGGGACTTAATCATTGTTATATAATTTCCAAAAATGTATTATACACAGCTAAAGTTTTATGAAATATATTTAAGTAAAAATTTTTTTTTAAGATTTTTTCTTTATTTATCTGACAGAGATCACAAGTAGGCAGAGAGGCAGGCAGAGAGAGAGGAGGAAGCAGGCTCCCTGCAGAGCAGAGAGCCCGATGTGGGGCTCGATCCCAGGACCCTGGGATCATGACCTGAGCCGAAGGCAGAGGCTTAACCCACTGAGCCACCCAGGTGCCCCTAAGTAAAAATTTTAAAGGGGGTGATTTATTCTGAGTTCTACATAAATAACCATTCAGTTATTTTATACCAAGTGAGAAAGTGACCTTAAATCTGTTTCAGTAAGGATTGTAGGAAGTGATTACAGATTAATATGCATACTTTTTCTAGCTAATTTTAATATAGGCTATCATTTCTCCTGAGTCATGGTTTTTCCCATTGTTAAAATGAGGGATTTCAACATTATATGCTCAGATATATGATTTTATATGTTCACGATAACGTGATATATCAGGAATTGTAAAAAGACATTTAACCATTGAAAGGCTGGTAGGTAAATTACTCTTTGCAGACAACAAGATTTTCTAAATAGAAAATCTAATTGATTTAAAAACAAAAAGAAAATCCAAGTTAGTTAAGGATTAATCAGCTAAACTAACAAAAGAATTCAAAGTGGCTTGATTCAAAAAGTGAATATAGCAAGGAATAACTTTGTCAGTATTAACCAATTGTGAATAATAAAATCTGAGGCAGGTGGATGGTTCAGTCAG
Source organism: Mustela nivalis (assembly GCF_964662115.1). NCBI lineage: Eukaryota > Metazoa > Chordata > Mammalia > Carnivora > Mustelidae > Mustela > Mustela nivalis. The sequence continues at coordinate 12,415,191 of NC_139023.1, read as the reverse complement.
TTAAGCAGTGGCTTTTAGCTCTGGTCATGATCCCAGGATCCTGGGATTGAGCCCCGCATAGGTCTCCCTGCTCAGTGGAGAGCCTGCTTCTCCCTCTCCCTCTGCCTGCAACTCCAGACTACTTGTGCTATCTCTCTGTCAACAACAACAACTTAATATAAAAATAATAATAAAATAATAATAAAAATAATAATAAAATCTTTTCACAAAAGCAAAAGTGATACCATGTAACTAGTAATAGCCTTAAGAAATGTGCAATAACCACATACAAAAAGCTATACACATTTTAAAGAGAAGAAAAAAACAACAAAGATGTGCCAAAAAAAAATTCCAAAAAGCTAAATGGATGATTTTTATATGTGAAAACTGTTAACACACCTCCTATTGATTAAATGGAATATTTTTTAAAATGTGAAAATTCATATTAGATTTGGAGATGGGGAAGAGGAGAAGTAGAGAAGAGAGAGAAGAAAATGGGCAGGAAACAATTAAAAAAATGAGAGAAGAAACAAAATTCTGAAGATTTTAATGTTCTTTTAGGTATAAGCCGCAAGATGGTCTCAGATTGTAGCTCTTCTCATGCTTTTTATCTACATCTCTCAGAGACTTACAATCAGCCTTCCAATTTCACCCAGATAATCACAGTAAAAAATGTATGGTTTTTACAAAGCAGATATGGCAGCAGCTAGGACAGTACAACCTGGAGAATTAGGCTTATGTTCCAAATCTGATTTTCAACATTGACTCTTTCCATGTCTAGATTAATACCTCAAAACATTAACTTAATAAAATAGAACACTCTTAGTGGACTGAAGGAGTGGGTGAAAGTTTCAAAGATCACCAGCTCAAAAAAAATCAGTAATATTGTAAGTCAATATTTTGCATTTAAGATTAAAGATTTCACATATCAGAAAACAGAGAATAAATAGCAGTATACTGAAAAGAATATTTGACTAGGAAACCAGATTCCAGTTCCAGAATTAGTCACATACTGACCTTGTATGTTACCTACTTCTTTCTGGGCTTCTGTTTTTGTGTCTGCCAAAAGAAATTTTGGACTACCTCATCCCTGTCTTTTTCTATTCTAAAATAATTATACTTCCATGATTTTAATCCTATAACCTATGACAAACCCAAGACCATTTGCAGTAGGGTCAAAGTTCTGATCATCAAAAATGTATCTTGTTCAAGATCCTCAATGTGATTGTGGAATTGATTATGTTAGGTGCTGGGGGCCAGGAGATAAGCATTAATTAGACAAACAAAATATATCACCCAGAGCACTAGCATTATATATTTCAAAGCGTCTGATCTGCACAGTCATCAGATGCATAATCACTATGTTAAATATGTCATGGACTGAGTCACTGAATGAAAAAACAGCAGGTAGTATTTTTTTGTGGGCTTATATATTTTTAAACTCTAGCTTTAAAGCTAATGAATTAGCATTCTATCATTACATAGGTCTGTTATGCTTGACTTCTCCTTTGGAAAGAATTAAATCAGTGGTCCTCAAATGTTTGGGTCTCAAGACACAAACCTTAAAAATTACCAAAGACCTTAAATATAGTTTATGTGGACTACCTATCAATCATTACTATATTAGAAATTAAAACTAAGAAATTTAAAATATTTATTTAAAATAAAAATAAGTCATTTAAAAATATCATTTTTATTTTTAAAAAGTTGAGTTCTAAAAAAATGTGAATCTTATTTTAGGTCTAGGTCTACTTGCTCTCAAACTTACTGTATTGCCATGTGTTGTTTTGACTAAAATATTTTAGGAAAATTCTGTCTCACACAGAGATATAATTAGAAAGAAAGAGTATTTTGATAGGCTTTCAAATAATTATGGATATTCTTTGATTTTACACTAAACATGAAAGAGGTGAGTTGTTGCCATGTAGAATCTGAGAACGTATCAATTAAATTTTTGTACTTTGTTATGTTAAAATCTATCAGTCTTTGTCACACTTGATGGGCTCTTTAAATGTGTATGATTTTGTAACATCAGGCATTGGGTCTTTATAAAGTACTGATTCACTTAATTCACATAATCCCCTGTATTCCCAAGTGTTAACACATTTCATTATATAATATCAAGAAACCCATGTTTCTTAACATCAACATCAACCTCATTATAAAAAGTAAGTATGTTGGAAAGCTGTAAAATTTACAGGGGTTATGCAAGTTTTAAAAAATTCCAATTTTCACTTGTGAGTTTGAATTTGATCACAAACAACAAATGATTAGTTTTCTTTGAAGTCACAAACTGACTTTATTAATTTTTTATAAGCTGCCTGTCAAAAAAACTAAATCTAAGTAAATGATGCTGTATGTTAAATAGTAGCTTTTCAGCTTTTTTCAAATATCTAAGAACTTTCCTCAAAACCATTGCACTTCAGTTTGCAGCAGAAATGTTGATGTACGGCTTTCATTTTGTCACCAGGAGTATTAATAAAAAAGCTTGACCATTACACAATGGTCAAGCTTTAATAAAGTTAATACATCAGTAACTTGATGATAACTTCTTCATCAATAACATTCTTAAGTGAAACTGGAATTCTTTTTTTTTTTTTTTTCTGGAATGCTTGAAAACAAAAAATGTAAAGACAATGTGGTACAGTTTGGTTCCACTGCCTTGATTCATACTAAGGTGCAGCAGTTTTAATCATCATTGCTATTGCTTCAATCAGTACAAATATCAACATGGCAAAACCACTAATGATACTTCAATTTTGATGTCAACAGTCCATGAGAGTCTCAGGGATATCCCAGGAGTCCTTAGTACACACTGATCTAAAGTCTTCGAACAAATAAATGCCATTATAAACCTCCCAAGATATTTTTAAAGTTGACTTTAAAAAAAATTCATTTTTATGCAATAAATTGAAATGCCTCATAATTCAAGGTTCAAGGAGAGAGAATAAAATTTGAACAAGACAGATTTAGAATGTCAGCAAAAGAAGTAAATTCTTAAAAGTCATGTCATAGTAAACTATAATAGGGCACAAGGAGGACAGCAAATGGACTTTAGAAATATGTGTTTATTCCTTTTAACCATTGCTTGCATACCTTGTAGTTTATAGTCTTGAAATGGTTCCGTCATTAGACAGTTTCTACTTCTTTGGCTGGCAGCGGTTGGAAATGGTCCAAAATGCAACTCTGGAATCCTGTCTCTGGCATCCAGAATACATGAAAGTAATGTAGAGTTAACCTCCTTCTCCCAGAACTTCACCTTTAAATCTGAGTCAGACAAGGTCCTGGTTTCAAAAAGGTTCTTGCCAATTTGAAACTAGTCACATGCCATCTTTTTTAGCCAATCACAGGGCCATGCTAAAAACAACAGCTGGTCGATTGAGACATCATTCCAACACACCTGTAATCACCACTATCATTTTCGCTGACTCTCTACCAGAAAGTTCTGAGGATGGCACATAATCCCATCAAATCTTACAGCACCCAACATGTAGAAAGAAAAAATTATGTTCACTCTACATAAGGATTATGTAGTTTGATCCAAGCCTCACAGTGAGTCAAAAGTTAAAATACTGATGAAAGAATTTGGATATGGGATCTTTATTTCAAGAAATGCCTTTTTTTTTCTTATTCATATTCCTTTATGTGGCTGAAGGAAATGAATAGGAAATAACCTCTACAATTACCATTTTTAGAGTGTTTTTCGCCAGTACATAAAATGGCTTTGTGCTATTAACTATCTGCCAGTGAAACATTACAGTATGGAACTAATATTTATTCAGCTCTTACTTCTGTAAGACACGCTTTTAGGCACAAAAGCTTTGAAGGGTTTGGTAGACATTGTTATTACATAAGTTAAATTACAGTACTTTTAGCATTTGGTTAAAATATCTAATTCAAAACGTTGGTGTAAAAATACCCAAGAAAAAAAATCTGTAGCTACCGTTTGGCTTTAAATTATTCCTAATTAACAAAGGAAATATGTTCCAGCTACTACACACGATGCTCTTAGTATATCTGTGGCAGTAGTAGATTGTATCTAATACTTGAAACATGAATCAACTAGGAGTTACATGACTCCTCAGCAGCTGCTAATTACAGGGCACTGACTGAGAAACTACTTGCTGAATCCTTTACTCTTTCCAACAAGTCAGGATTCTAGTTCTCAGGGCTCAGCCTTCAGATATTTCTCTACCACCTTTACTCCTGACTTGCATGAACTTCCTTTGTGTCAAATACGCTCTCGATATATTCATGATTCCCAGACTCACATTTCCAGTCCAGACCCCTTCTCTGAACCCCAGACTGGCATATCCAAATCTCTGCTCAACATACTCATGTTTCACCAAACATCTTATATTTTTTAAATAGATTTTTTTTTTTTTTAGATTTTATTTATCTATTTGACAGAGAGAGATCACAAGTAGGCATAGAGGTAGTCAGAGAGAAAGAGAGGAGGAAGCAGGCTCCCTGCCAAGCAGAGAGCCCGATGCGGGACTCGATCCCAGAACACTGAGATCATGACCTGAGCCGAAGGCAGTGGCTTAACCCACTGAGCCACCCAGGTGCCCCACCAAATATCTTATATTTAACGTGTTCTAACCTTAAATTAGTTTGCCCTAACCTTCCGGACTGCTTCTTCCCACTCAGTCTCAATTGCAGTAAACTGCACCACTCCTCATCCAGTTGGTCACGACAAAAATCTTGAAGCCATGCTAGACTGTTTTCCACATCCAGTCCATTAGAATATCCTCATCTCTATCTTCAGAATTCAGATCTCACCCCTTGTCACCATCTCTACCTATACCACACTAATTAATAACCTGATCATCAGTCATCTGAAATATTGCATTTCCTCCTAAGCATCACTGCTTCTGTGATTAGCCCCGTTGAGCAGTCTACCCTGTATACAACAATTAGAGTGATCTCATTGAAATACTAGTCAGATTATGCTGCTGCCTTGCATTAACCCCTCACATGTCTTTTCAGCACAGTTACAATACCATTGCTTTATCTTGGCATACAAAACCATATTTGATCGTGCCCTACTACTTCTCTCTGTTCTTTCCAACCTAATTTTCACTCGGTTTCAGCCATGCTGTCCTCAGCCTTGGCAGTTTCTATACTCTCCCCTTTGAAACTTTTCCTGGAGATACTTACAAGTCTCACTCCTTCATTTCTTCCGCATCTCCACTCAAATGTCACCTCATCAAAGGCGCTTCTCTGACCATGTTCTCTAAAATAGTGGCTCCAACACTCTCTATCCTCAACCTCTGATTACTTATTTTTCTTAGCATTTGTAGCTTGTTATCTCTGTCTCTGTCTACATATGTATCACACACATATATGTATATATATCTCTATTTATTATTCAGTAGAGCGAAAACACAGATCATTGCCCTTTTAATGCTTACAACAGTGCTTGGCACATAGTTGTAAATATTGATGAAGTAACAAATGAATCAAGTACTCATTCATAAGGACTTTGTACAGAAACAGTATACATAATATCTAATTTCTGAGATATCTTCACTAGCTGTACCTAATGGCCAGTTCTTTAATAATAAAGTGCTAGAAATTAGTGCTGGAACCACATACATAACACCAATGAATTTTATATATATATATATGTAAATATATATATACACACACTCACTATTTCTAGAAACACACACACACACACAGACAAGCCAAGTGAGAACAAGTAGAGGCTATTTATTCAGAGTTTTTATAAGAAGGGAGTCAGAAATTAACATTTATTTGTGTTTGGTTGGCTCAAGGACAGGCAGAGCAGGGAGAAATTGTAGAAAGGTTAAATTAAAAGTAAGGCAGCCTATTTGATTGGATAAGGGTGCATATTTAGTTATCTGTGATTGGTCCTATGTTGAAAGTAGAGGAAAATATTAAAGAAGTTCTCAGCTATTAATCATATTATAAATCAAGTCCTGGTCATCTGGGGCTAATTGCTTATTTGGCCTCTTGGATGGTCATTGTACATAGTGAGTTGGCTTTCTGGGCTGGTTGTTGAAGGTAATGTGTAAGAGTTGTATATAATCTGCCCATTGCTTACTTGTATATTCAGCCTATAAGCAGGTAACTTTCAAAAAGATACATATAATACATTATATATTTGAAAAATATTTTTATAATTATATTTTTAATCCCCTTTAATATTTTTGTTATCTTTTAAGTGTCTGTAGTTAAAGAACAACTCTAGGTATTGCTGCTAGTGACAAACATCTAGAACAAATAGGCTCATTTAGCAATGGTAGTTAAAATTCTGTGTTCAAGAATTTCTTATTTAAAAATGGCAAAGAGTATTACCTAAAATATCTATAACAACAAAAATAAGATGAAAAACATATTCTATAGAAGCTTATAAGGATATAATAGAGTGAGACAAGATTAGAAGAAATAATAGTCAAGAATTTCCAAAAACTGAGGGCATAAATCTTCATATTGGAGAACCTAAACAATTGAAAGCGAGATAAAGTGCTTTTATAAGTTCTCATCTATAGAATATTTCAGTAAAACTTAAGAATGCCAAAATATTAAAGAACTTGTAAAACTCAACACCCCCAAAATGAAAAATCTAATTTAAAAAATGGGTGGAAGATGTGAATAGACATTTTTCGAAAGAAGACATACAGGTGGCTAATAGACACATGAAAAGATGCTCAGCATCACTGGTCATCGGGAACTACAAATCAAAATTACAATGCAATATCCCCTCACACCTGTCCGAATGGCTAAAACTCACAGTATGAGAGATAACAGGTGTTGGCAAGGATGTGGAGAAACATTCTTCATTTTTTTTATTCTCCTAATTCAAGGGAATGCTCTTGCACTGTTGGTGGGAATGCAAAGTGGTACAGCCAGGCTGAAAAACAGTGTGGAGTTTCCTCAGAAAGTTAAAAATAGTACCACTCTAACACTCAGCAATTACATTACTAGGTATTTACTCAAAGAACACAAAATACAGATTCACAGGGATATATGCACCCCATATTTATGGCAGCATTATCTACAATAGCTAAATTATGGAAAGAGCCCAAATGTCTATTGACTAATGAATGGATGATGGAGAGGTAGTTTATGTACTCAATGGAATACTACTCAGCCATAAAAGGGATGAAATCTTTCCTCTACTTTCAACATAGGACCATTTGCAACAACGTGGTTGGAGCCAGAGAGTATTATGCTAAGTGAAAGGTCAGTCAGAGAAAGACAAATACCATATGATTACACTCAGATGTAGAATTTAAGAAACAAAACAGAGGAACAAAGAGAAAAAGAGAGTCAGGCAAACCAGGAAACAGACTCTTAATTTGTGGAGAACAAACTGATGGTCACCAGAGGGGACGTGAGTAGGGGGATAGGTGAAATGTGTGAAATGCGTGAAGGAGCGTACCTGCCGAAATGAGTGCCTCGTGATGTATGGAATTGTTGAATCACTATATGGTACACCTGAAACAAATACTACACTATATATTAGCTAATGGGAATTTAAATACAAATTAAAAATAAAAATTAAAATTAAAAAAGAATAAAAAATAGAACTACCCTAGGATCCAGTAATCACACTACTGGGTATTATCCAAAGAATTCAAAAAACAGTAGTTCAAAGGGATACATGCACCCCTATGTTTATAGCAGCTTCTTTACAATATCCAAAATATGGAAGCAGGCCATGTGTCTATCAATTGATGAACAGATAAAGATGTGATATATATACAATAGAATATTACTCAGCCATAGAAAAGAATGACATCTTGACATTTGCAATGACATGGATGGAGCTAGACTGTATCATGCTAAGTGAAATAAGTCAGTCAGAGAAAGAAAAATACCATGATTTCACTCATATGTGGAATGTAAGAGACTAAACAAATGAGAAAGGGGGAACAGAGAGAGACAAATCAAGAGGGGGTTTGGGAGAAGGGGGTGGGATTATGGACATTGGGGAGGGTATGTGATTTGGTGAGTGCTGTGAAGTGTGTAAACCTGGTGAATCACAGACCTGTACCCCTGGGGATAAAAATATATGTTTATAAAAAATAAAAAGTTAAAAAAAAAATAAAAATTAAAAAAAAAAAAAAAAAAAGAAACAGACTCTTAATTATAGAGAACAAATTGGTGATTACCAGACACGAGGTGGGGAATGGCATGGGTTAATTAGATGTTGGGATTAAGGAGTGCACGTGTTGTGATGAGCACCAGGTGATGTATGGAATTGTTGAATTACAATATCATACATCTGAAACCAATAATGACACTATCAGTTAACTAACTGAAAGTAAAATAGAAAAAGAATCCAAACAACCGGTGTCATGTAACTGGTAGAAAACACTGGCATACATATTTGCATGTGAGTAAATATTTGAGGAAATAGGGATGTGACAAAATATAGTTCCAGAGCAGTTCCTAATTTAACCAAGATTTGCTGATTTCCTGTTGCTGTCCTGAGCATTTTCAGTACTTTTTTCCCTTAATCCTAACAATGCTGTGAAGTATACACTATTATTCCCATTAATCTGGAAAGAAAACTAAGATCGGGGAGATTGAGTAAATTTCTCAAGCCACAATATAACTAACAGAATTGGAATTGAAATACAATGTTTCTCATTGGATAGTTGGGGATCCTAAGATCCTCTCCCATTAGACTTTCTTCCTGAAGTCAAATCCTCATCACCATATTAAAGAAGATCATCAAAGGCTTTAAACTGTAAAAACAGGATCTTTGTGGACTTGGTTATAGTTATTTGATTGAGAGGCCAAAGAGGAACAGAAGAGAAAAATCATATTTAACTGGGGAACTTGGGTGGCTCAGTGGGTTAAAGCCTCTGCGTTTGGCTCATTATGATCCCAGGGTCCTGGGATTGAGCCCCTCATTGGGCTCTCTGCTCAGCGGGGAGCCTGCTTCCTCCTCTCTCTCTGTCTGTCTCTCTGCCTACTTGTGATCTCTGTCCATCAAATAAATAAATAAAATCTTAAAAAAAAAAAAAGAAAATCATATTTACTGGGCTCCAGATAATAATGGAAGTTGCCCTAGGAGAACTGTGACAAATTTCCCGATTCTGACTTCTGCATTTCATAAGCATGGTGGGTAGAAGGGAGTTATATATGTACCTACTGAGGTCATTAGCACTGAAAGTATCTTACTTGATTTGCAAGAGGTAGAGTTTAAGATTTTTTAGAGACAGACAAATCAGAAATAGTTCTGATGTAGCAATAGGTCAGTATATGGATAAACAGGTTGCCCCATATGTAATTGTTTGTTTGCTTACTATTATAATTTATATTAATCATACTATTCATTCACGGTCAATATCCAGAGAAAATCTGCTAATACACTGTTTAAAGAATAACTGCCAGTCATGAGAGAAGAAAGGAGAACAGTATGACCCCTATTTCCATTCCTGTTATAGGACGAAAATGAAGTGGACCTTATCAAACTCTTGGGAGAAGGAAGTTCAGACACACAAAATACTTTAGGGGAGCTGTCAACTTTTCCTCTATAATTTGTGATAACCTAACTGATGTGTGTGTGCAAATGTCAGAATAAAGGTCAGAGAACCTAAAAAATATGACAGGGCATCAAGTAATGTAACACATATTAAAAACTCAGATATCTCCTGACATAATACTATATATTGAGCACTTTGGGTCATACCAAATTTCTCATCAAATAGTCAGTGTATCTTTTGATAACCTGCTTGCTTTATACATAAACACAGATCTTGTTTCCTGCTGTACTGAGCATTTAAGCAATCTCACAACATGTATTCATTGTCTTATGATGACTGAGGTTGCAGGAGTTCAAAATGTATTGTCACTTGGGTGACTCAGCTTCCAAGTGACAATACATATTACCTCATTTTTGATAACGTGTTAGAGGTTTAACCTGTCTTGGGTTAGAAGAGGCTCTGATTAACGTCTATATCATTTGAGCACTGAAACAAATAGCTATGCTGTGTACTTATTTCTCAAAAGCAGGGTTCTTTCATATGTTTAAGCTGCATGCTTCTAGAACAGAGACTTATTTCCCTCCTATGTGTTTCATACTTTGGGACAATTCTTCTGCGGCAACTCTTATATTAATAAGACATTCTCGTTTCAGGCAAAGAGCTAATGATAACTATAAAGAAGAAGTGAAGGGTCTTCTGGTGGTATTTTAATTTGAGTTATTCATGAAAATGAATGCTTATAACATAATCAATTAATTTGTCTTGTGGTATGTGCTTGAAACTAGGACTTTGTAGATGTGTTTATTTATTCAGCAAATATTTACCTAAAGCCCACCATGTAGAGATACTGTTCTAAATGTTGGAGTGATAGTAGTGAATACAATAGCGTTCTTGTCTCTATGGGAGCTTATAGTCAAAAAAAGGAGACCGAGGCCCACCAAGGCCTTGCTTCTGTAACAATAGATCACCTCTCCTTGTAGAGGAAGGTGGTTTACTACATGCTAGGTGCTATGTTAAATGCCTTATATTTGTTAGGTTATGTACAAGACTTGGTACTATTATCATTTCTACTTTGTAGACAAAGACATGAGGGCCTGGGAAATTTAAGAAACTTGGCAAAGTTCTACAGCTGGACAGTGGCAGGGACAGAAATCCAACGCAGGTCTAATGATTGCTGGGTCCACGCTTTAAACCATTTCTCCAGTGTGCCTGTACTGCGTTCAGTGTGCTGTTCCACTTTAAACTTGGTGAATATGACATAATATACAGGAACGGTAATGCCATTAAATAATGGATGAGCAGAGGATGGGGAACTCATATGTGAGTCAGACGATGAAGTGTGCTGATGTTAAGTTTATGGGGCCTTAAATTGTTTGGAGTGGTCAAAGAAGCAACTGGAGATTTGAAACAGTCTCCAGGTCTAAGCCTGGAAGTTATTACTGCTGTCATGTACTTGAATTTACTGTGTATTTACACTTTCCCTCCACTAGATCATGTGGTTTTTAGAGCAGAATCCATTTGTAAATACGTATATCTTTATTTATCATGAAACTTGATATTGTCATTTGCAAGAACGTTCTTGACACTTTCCTTTAAAATGGAACTTAATCTGTGCTCTTCCCCAAATCATATTTAACCTCTTCTAACGTGTGTGATGGCACCTTTATAAAAATTGTGTCCTCTGGGCTGTTAGCTATCTTCCTTTATTTGATACTTGGTACAAATTGATAAGAACATGCGCAAATCATCTCTATTTGTATTTTTTGATTACCAGAAAAAAGGACTGGAAGGGAGGTTTTTACTTTGTCTTCTTTCACCTCCTCATGGGACTATACTTTGTCCATTTATGAAAGGTGTCAAGTAAGCATGAAAGTTTGACATATATGGAAGCCATGTGAAGTGGGCTACTTGGGTTGTAGTGCCCTCTGCTGGGAGAAGTGCTAGAACGTACGTGTTCTTTTCTAATAAGCCCGGGTTTCAGAGGTAAAATTTGAAAGCTTATTCATCCCTTAAGCAAATATATTTGGGATCCTATATAGAAAAATAATTCAAAATAATATACTTATTTAAATATCAGGCTATTTTACAGAATTTAAAATATAATTCAGCTTATAAAATTGGATTAACACAAATTTTAATGACACATCTGTGGAAAGCAAAAGCATATATCTACCTGTTTTTTTTCCCCTCTTCTACCCACGTAAGGAAAAAATTTAGCTTTCCAAGATGAGACTGAACTTTTGATCATTATACTGTAAAGAATCTCTTGCTTACTATCTAAGCCCTCCAGCTCTATCTCTACTTCTTTTTGACCTGAAACTTCAGTATGAACCTGTCTACTAGTCATCGTTGGGCAGTCATTCGGGCTGATTAACAGAGCACTTTACTGTTTATCTGTAGAAACTGTCCATTCTTTGTAGTAGCAGAAATTAGTGCCAGGGGTCTGTTTTACAGAACTAGGTTAGGCCAATTTAATTTATGCCTCTCCAAATATCCAAGAGCTCTCTCCCATTTCTTAGACCCCTTCAAGTTTAAGGGGCCATTTGAGTTCCGTCTAATCATCTAAGACCCTTAGTGAATATATTTTCAGTTCCATTAGTAGATCTGTTAGCAGCTTTCTCTTTCTCTGCCATGGAGATTGTGGAGGCTACATGTTCACATGGTGTAGCTGTAAGGACCTGTTTAACCAGAGCTCTTCCATCCGGTTAAACAATAACTTTGTTGTTTAAAACTTAAACTGTCCCTGCCCCCCTTCCCCCAGGGGACTTACTTAAAAACAAGTTCTGGAAACCAGTCCCAGGTAACAAAGCCTAAATACAAGGGTGGGTCAGTCCAGGTGGAGGTATTCAATCAGTGGGGGCACATACTGTCTCCCTACTTACCAAGGAGTATGGGCCCTGCCCTTTGGGTGCCTTTTGGGTGCCAATTCTGACCAAGGTGGTAGGCTAGTTCAAATATCTACTAGGGTAAATTGTAATTCAATTGGTCACCTAGCAGGACTGTGCAGCTTTCTCTCTGTGTTACAATTTCATTGGCCACCTGTGTGTGGCCAGGCCCAACCATATAACCTCTGCCCTTAAAAGCTAATCTGAAGCAGAGAGAGGTTGCCCTCTCTGTAAGAGGCGCGGCCCTGAACGTTCGGTTTGATTCTTGATGCTTGGCGAGAAATAAAGCTTTGCTTGACCTTCGCTTTGTATTAATTAGCCTTGCTCCTTTGACAATGGACCCATTATTGGGGGACCCACTATTGGGGACCCAACAGTTTAAGGGGCGATTTGAGTTTCGTCTAATCCTTAGTGAATATATTTCAGTTCCGTTAGTAGATCTGTTAGCAGCTTTCTTTTTCAATGCCATGGAGATTGTGGAGGCTACGTGTTCACATGGCATAGCCCAGATAAAAGCAGCCTGAGCTGCTGATCGAGCTGTCTTGATGAGTCATCCTACTGACAATAGTCTAAGATCGAGAAATAAATTGTGACGCATTAAGCTATGGAGATTTAGGTGTGTGTTACAACAATATGATCTAGACCATCCTAATAAGTGATGCTGCATTCAGTCATGGGATTTGAGAGTGTTTCCTCTGCTTTCGGTGCCCTACCCAAGTACCTCCACCTCTTCACTGAGAAGTCTTTTTTTGATTTCTTCCTGTTTATCTTATATGGCTTATCTCACCTTCCATTGCCCTCATCCCTCTTCCTAGTTCGCTGCCTCTTCAACATGCTTCTTTTGTGCCTGTGTATGGATGAATGACTCCTGGTTATTTATGGATGGACAAAGTTATTTTGTGGTTGCTATAGATACTTTCTTTAGAAAGATTAGCATGGCTCAGTGGTTTCAAAAGTTTGGTCTGCATACCCCAGCTGGTGTCTGAGACCCGTTCAAGAGGTCTGTGAAACCAAACCAGTGGTTCAAAGCCAATAGTGGTTAAAACTGCTGACACCTTAGTAAATCGAGGTGTTGATTTACTAGTAAATCAGGAGTCATCCTATCTCTGCATTCTTCACTGCCACACATTCACAGAGAGGAAAAAAAATCTAACTTATTTAAGCATTCCCTGGATGAAACATTGAGAATTATATGAGAATTACATTAAGAATTCCCTGGAAGAAACATTAAAAATGATGAAATCTTGAGGCTGAGTGTGTCTTTGTAATATTCTGAATGACCAAAAGAGAAGTATACAGAAGCCTTGCCACTGTCAAGTTAAGGTTGTTTTTCCCTCTAACAAACATGAAGATAGTTGGGAAGTTTCTGGAGGACATTACATGCCCCCCATCCCTTCATTTCAAGTATCTGTCAATGGGCTGTTGATTATAAGGACAATTAATTGAATCTATATTCTCTTCTGGAAGCTTGGCCATTGATAGAAATGGTTTGTTCTTGTAAATTGCTAAGACATTTGTAAAACTGAGGGAGAATCATGTCTTGCAGGATTGTGATCTCCTTAAGTTAACTATTTGTTTTTCCTTTAGGGCAGCTGGGAGTGGAGGTGGGGGGTGTCAGCTCCTGTTTGTCCTCAGTTTGCCTTCTGTTCCCTCATCATTTTCATACGAGAAAATCTGCAAATACTTGAAAACATTATTAACATTCTCTTCCCTTTTTCAACTACATACCTGTGTAATGCTAGATTTTTTTCATATACTTCAACAACAACAACAACAACAACAAAACAGATTGAATGAAGAAGCAGAGATGAAAATCCAGCCACCTTCTATTAAGCCAGATATTAAAGATAGTGCCATATTTCTCATTTTTTTTCTCTTGGAGAATATCACTATTTTTAAATAAAAATTCTGTGATTTATGTTAACATGTAATGAGTTTAATACTGCTATTTTTAGTGGATTAAATATTTTGAATGATTTTCAGTTTAATTCTTAGTATGATAAATATCAAAATAGATACAGGCTATATATAAACAAAGATTCTTTGAGGATCTCAGTAATTTTGAAGAATGTAAAGGGACCCCAAGAGCTCAGGGGTTTGAGAACCACTGATATAATCTAAGATCTAGGATATGGACTTGGTAAAGCTAGCATAGCAGATTTAGCTATATGACTCTATTATTTTTAAAAAATCCACAAATTTATCCATTTTTAAATAGTGCATGAGTGGATGTGATGCTAATTGGCAGTACTTGATTTTCTAAAAATGGTCAATAAAATTTTATAGAAAACGGCTGCCTTTGCATTGCTACTCCTCATCCAAAAGACCAGCAACCACCTGACCAAACTTCTCAGCCTGGCAGGCCTCAACCCTGGCTGGACTGGCCTCATCCTCAGGCATGACTGGGAGCCTTCTGCATCTAGTTATGAGAGACCCACATGCTGCATCCCCACTGGCCTGCCTGAGCCTCTCCCTCTAGCCTGAAGGTCAATTTCTAACTACCTTCCAGCCTTCTCTCAACCCGTAGACCAAGTGGAAACAAGAACAGAAAAAGAGGGGGGAAAAAGAGCAAAAAATAAAACAAGGAAACCACATACACACAAAAAGAAATTTGTCATTGTACAAAGACAGTCTGCTTTCAAATGTATTTTAATTAAAATACATTATACATTTTCATGGTTCATAGCTACTTCTTTTTATATGTGTTACAGAAGAAGAATTTCCACAAAAACCTGTATCAACACTGAAGAATTACTGTACCTGGTCTCTGGAGGTCTAAAATGCGTTTTGCAGAGTTTTGCTGATGGTGAGATTGTTTCACAGTGATTTCAAAAGTCGGTCAAGCTCCCCATACAAACAAGAGACTAGAATTCAGTGCCTGATTCTGGTCAGCGTCAGTTTACAATCATCCTCCTTCCTCAAATGCTATGACATGAAGGCAGATAGAGCATATTTCAACCCGACCCTCAGAAAGTGTTGGTTCCAGTCTCTCACAGTGCTGCCAGATAACTTGCAATGAAATTTCATAATTCCAGAAAGTCTGAGTGACTCAAACCAATAGCTTTATGCCACATCAAGGCATGACGCTGGTTCATACAAGAGAGAAATAGTAATTGTCCTTTTTAAATAGGAGCACTTTCTTTGCTCAGGTCTTCTTGACTAAACATGAGATTTACTTTGTAAGTCTGCTTAAAATTCAAGTTCATAAATATTCCCTCAGGACCACAATTCTTTCAAGACAGCCATTGTACACACTAATTTAAAATGCATGCTAAATAAGGTTGGGAGTAACCTTAGGCAAAAGTGACTTCAGAGAGTTGCTACAAGATGCTTTTCTCTTAGATACCGGTCTTGGAGGCAATCCAGTTGCGGTAGGCAGTCACTCGCATATAGACCCCTGGCTTATTGACTTCACCACATTCTTCTCCCCAGCTCACGATTCCAACAAGGTACCAGATATTTCGAGAATTGGGATGAACTAGTGGACCTCCAGAGTCACCCTAAATAAAACAAAGAACAGTGATCATTATGAGAATTAACTTTTTGTGATTCATGCTTCATGCAGACCAGAGGAAAATGTATGGTGTAAATCCCTGCATCACCCTTTACCCCTTCTGTGGCTGGAGTATAGTCTCGGGAGCTCTTTGGTGTTAAGTTGAATCTTGAAAGCATGAACTGATAAGTTATAAGGTCTAGTTCTATAAGAAAGCCTTTGGGAGACAAATATTATAGATGTACTTGCAGAACAGGGCTTTATATCTGAGAAAAGTAGCTAAAACCCTGGCCACGGAGAGGCCAAGAAGGTAAGAGATAGGGGCTGGAAGTAGTTGAAAATTCTCGGAGACTAACCCTTTACTGAAATACGGTTAAGACTATGGACTGTGATGCTAGAAGCCCTTGTGTGCCAGCTTTTCCACTTGCTATGTGCTCTTGTGCAGTTCTGTTTACCTTCTTGTGACTCAGTTTTCTCATCTGTAAAATGGTAATGGTAGTATCTACATCACAAGGTTGTGATGAGGATTAAATGAAGTGTTTGTAGAAGACTCAGTCCATGCTTGGCTCAGAGTAATTCCAACTTAAGTATTTGTTAAACACTTACAAACATACATTGCATGTAGTGGAAAATTACTTTAGCACCAAAACTAGAGGGGGTTTAATAGAATTGTTAAAGGACAAATTAACAGAAGCATACAATTGTCTCCATGTTGATAATTTTCATAAAATAAGAGCAATTATTTATACACTCTTATATACTCTTGGTCAGTATGACTAGTGTCCAGACTTACCTGGCAGGCATCTATATTTCCTTCCAAGTACCCAGCACATAGCATTGTGTCGGATACCAAACCATCATATCCTTCCCTAGAATTACAAGTGTTTGTGTCAATGATCTTCACAGGTGCCTTCTGAAGTACCTCTGGGTATTTACCTAAAGGGAGTAAACATCACCAGTAAAAGAGCTGCTCTGAAACAGAGCAGGGTGGAAAGCTTCTTTTGTCCTCTGTGCATAAAACCTACATTTGACTTTTGCCTATTCTTAAGTTTAAATAGAAACTTTCAAAGAATAGTTTGAGGTCTTTTAAATGCTGTCTTTCCATGTCCTTTTCTCTTGTCTTATATATTTAAACCAGAACTTTCTCAGCTAGTTACTCCAGGTTGGGGAGTTTCTACAACCAACTGGTCTCCACAGAATTTTCCAAACCAAGGCAATTTGAGAAGCCATAACTCCATAAGCATTATTTCCTGAGACATGGCCTGGGAGAACTAGGCATCCTGAAGTAATTGATGCCTTTCACTCTGTACCTTGGTCACCATTTCTTCTTGATGCTTTTGTATTCAAGCACTATGGTAAACCTTCACTGAACTTACCATTATATGAAAGTGCTCCCCATCCTGTAACAACAACTCCTTCACCTGGTGGAAAAACCTGTGTGGCTTCAGGAAGGCAAACTCGATGTACATCGTTCTGAAACAAGACTTTTGTAGTGAGCTGTATAACTGCAATATCATCATGATGTTCACCCTGGATGTAGTCTTCATGAACAATAATTTGTTGAACATAATGTTGCATATAGGGGGGATTTACTCTGGTGCCAAAGCTGACAGTATAGTTTTTTGGATTGTTTGTCCTAAAGAAAGAAGAATTATGTATTTTGTATTTATCTCAAAATAATAACATAAACAATGAATTTTGGAACACTAAAAAATTAAATTAAATTAAATTTAAAAAAATAGAAATACAGACTGCGTCTACTGTATTCTTTTCATTACATTAATATTTCTTTGCTGTATAGCTCATTAGCAGTGATAGTCTGGTTTTTAAAATTCATTTAAAAATCTTGTTTGAGTTCCTATACCATATGCTATGTAAAGTAATGGGAATATGGAAATAAAAATTAATAGTCATACCTTCAAGAAATGGGCATAAAATGAAAGATGGGCATAAACACAGACATTTGTAATTGCTTAGTGCTTTGTATCTAATTAGTGGGACGACAAACAGGTGGACTTAAATCTGCATGCTCTAGGGAAGAGATTTCTTAGGGAAAGTAGCATTTTGAGTCACAGTTACCTAAAATATCAGAGAAGGGGATAGGCATGTGCAGAAGGGGAGGGAGGTATGACATAAGATGATATGTTTTAGCAACTATGAGTCGTTAGGGATGTCTAGACTATAAAGTGATGAGAGATAAGGATCATATGAGAAAAAAATGTAGTATCAAGAATGAATGACTCTTAGCGTTTTTATTCATATGAGAAAAAAAATGTAGTATCAAGAATGAATGACTCTTAGCGTTTTTATAGGTAATGCAGAAAAATCTTAGATTGGCTTCCTATATAAACTGTCTTCCAAGCCAGGACACTTGAAATGAGAGTGCTACTGATAATGAAGCTGGGAAAACAGGTAAGAACCGCAACTGTTCCAGGGTCTTTGGTCTCCCTATCCCTGGGCAACATGAAGAACTTACTTTTGAAAGCAGTGAGCTGCAGTCACCAAATATCTTTCACTGATCAAAGATGCCCCGCAGTGGTGTTGGCCGTTTTTTTTGAGAGTTGCTTGCCATGGCCATTCTCCTCTCTCAGCGTTGGAACCTCCCCTGATTCTGTCATATGTAGCTGACATCCTTGCTCGTGTCCCACAGCCTGTCAGAGTCAGTTTTGTTCCATTGAGAGTAGGAAGATGATGTTTATTTGATTATAAAGCAGAGAGTAAACTGAATTATTCTTGTATGGTTCTATCTGACAATATCTTGCACTGAAGAGGATAGGTTATAATTTGCACAAGAATCACTAGCAGACCTTGGATCACCTCCATACCCAGCATAGGATCTCCAAGATTCTTCAGCACTTGGAGAATATGAGAGGTATGGAAGGCAGATAAAGTCACAGTTAAGTCCATGGGCTCTGCCACCCTGTCTGAATTCTAACCATATCATTCACAAGCTGGATGACCTTGGGCAGATTGTTTCACTTCTTTGTGCTTCAGTTTCCCCATACTCAAATGGGATGATAATAATAATATCTACCTTTGGGACCGATGTGAGGACTAAATGATTTGTATGTCAAGTGCCTGATTAGAATTGTGCCTAGTTAACAGTAACAAGTCTTGACTGTTATGTCTTAGATCATCTCACACATTTAATTAAGAAAAGTATCTGAACTTACGGTTGTTGATAATCTTTTCAGCATCAACCTTACTGATTTCTGAAACAGAACAAAAGCTCATGGTAAACATAGTACCTAACATTAATCCATTGACCCTAGGGCCGATGAAGTAAGATGCTTAGTTCAGCAGAGCAGGAGGGGTCCAGAAAATAATTTTGAATCTCAGGATAAAATGTCAGTAGAAAAGAGAGAGTATGGGTTTATTTGAATTGTTCTTCTACTTTATGTGAAGGTATGATATGGAAATACCACCTTCATAGTTCCACATGAGAGACTTCTTTTTTATTTGATTGGAACTGTATTCTTTATCAAGTAAGTGGAAAATTGCTGGTAACTTTTCTCGGGGGAACAGGAAGACCGGCAAGTGAATCTGATTCCTGTCAGTGCACAAAAATAATTTTTAGAAGTGACCTGTCTTATAATGGCAGATTGTATGCTATTTTTGAATGTTATAGGAGATCATGAAAAAATACACAAGATACACCATTACTTTTAAGGACTGTTCAGAGCTTTACTATTTGCTTTATAATGAAAAGCAGTTTTCCCCCCAGAACTGCTTTCAGTTATGCTATTATTGCAATTTGAATATTATGTTCTCAATAAGAGAGAACACAAATTATTGCTCTGATATAAAATAATGACATAGTCATTGAAAAAATTGAATATCAGCTTTGTGCATGGTACTTGTGATGTATGTTAGAAATAAAAAGATGAGAGTAACACTGCTCCTATTTAATACATTAGCTTACCCATGAGCCTGAGAGAATTAGGATCTGTGGTCAGAGAGCCTGCATGGTTCCTCAGCATCTGACGTAAGATGCTTTCAATTCTTCTTCTTGTGTTTTCCTTCATTGACCTGGAAGCCTTGAATACTAGCCATATATGTGCAGTGACACTGTTGTCATGAGGACTAGAAACAAGATAAGTATGTTTCAACAAAATAAACATATTTCATATATTGTTTAAAAATAGCATTTCTGGGGCACCTGGGTGGCTCAATGGGTTAAGCCTCTGCCTTCAGCTCAGGTCATGATCTCAGGGGTCCTGGGATTGAGCCCCACATCAGGCTCTCTGCTCAGCAGGGAGCCTGCTCCCCCCCCCTCTCTGCCTGCTTCTCTGCCTACTTGTGATCTCTCTCTCTCTGTGTCAAATAAATAAATAAATAAATAAATGAATAAATAAAATCTTTAGAAAAAATAGCATTTCCTTCCTCATTCCCTGTTCTTTTGTATTTTTATTTATTCTGCTTTGTTATGGGTTTGTGTAGTAACTTCATTTTTGGTTAAACACAGGATCATGCATCTGCCTACACTTATTTGGTGACAGTAAGCATGCAGCTCTAGTATTCATCTTAGAGGACAAGTAGTTCTATAAATCTGAAAAATAGGAAAGGTTTGAGCATAAGGTAGAATTACCACAGAAGAGGGATTGAGCCCTGAATCAGGCTTTTTGCTTAGTGTGGAGTCTACCTGGGTCTCTCTCTCCCTCTCTGCCTGCATCTTCCACTCATGATTGCTCGCTCGCTCTCTCTCTCTCATGCTCTCACTCTCTCTATATAAAATAAATAATTTTTTAAAAAAGAAGTACCACGTAAGAACTGGGCTCACTTATTCTTGTATTCACCAAACATTTACTGAGCAACTTGCTATAGACAAGTGACTGGAATAGGTACTACTAGGTCTTGCAAGGGTGATTAACACATGGTTCCTATCCTCCAGGTATTTCCAGATTTCTAGGAGATAAGACATGTACACAAATTACTACAATAAATTAGGCAGAAGCAATGATATTTATTTTATCTTATCTTCAATAGAAGGGTAACTCATTTTTTGCTTAAAGAATCAGAGAAATTTTCATGGAAGAGGTGACATTTACACTGGACCTTAAATTATTGTTTCACTATTTCGTTATCAAACAAAATTTCATCAGGCAGAGAAGAGGAAGAGTACTACTCCCGACTAACTGGAGAGCCATAATTAATTAGCATCTACTGGGCATCTACTATATTTTCACATTTATTATCACACTTAAACTTTGCAACAACCTTGCAACATAGGTGTCATTATCTTCGTTTTATAGACGGGGAAGAATGGAAGCTCTGAGCTGCTACCTAATATGCTTGAGATAACACAGCTACTGAATCAAACCAGATTCAGTACAATTGACTCTGTAACCCAGGATTTTCAAACTGTACTGTCTCTTTATGCCCAGTCACAGAGACAACAATGTCTAGGAGATTGGGCTCAGATGGAAGAGGACATTTAAGGCTAGTCAAGCAGTAGCAGTAATGAGAAGCTGTCGAATAAAACTGTACTTGAGGAAGATGAACCTGACCCTGGTGTTCAAGCAAGATTGGTTTGGAATTCAGAAAGGGGTGACAAACCCCAGAGGTTGAGCAGCAGACATGTAGGAATTGTAAGCAGCTTTGAGGCCAGTGTCTGAAGTGGCACTATTATGCTTTGACTCTTTCTCATGGATGACTAATGTTTTGGCATATAAATCAGTAACTTGTGCTAAGAAGCACTCAGTACACACAGGTTTGATTATCATAGGAGGGTGTACCAAAATGAAAATCTCTGTCCTGCAGCCTCTCCATCACTTCCTTTGGGCCTGTCCTTCCCATAGATAAGTAACGTTACATGCGTGGGAAGAAAAGCAGAAGCTCTCCAGTGGTCGCGATGATCTCTGAAAGATGCCTGGGCCCTTCCACTTTAGCCTTCCATCTCTTTCCAATACTAAAATCAACCCTCCAGGTTAATTCTAACTGAGATCTTTGATGTGTTCTGCAAGTCCAGAAGTCCCATGAGTTTCAGGAGCAGAGGAAGAAGGCAGGCATATTGTCTGGTGCCAATGATGAAGGCAAAAGCAAAACATATTTCATTGGAAATGTGTTTATTTGCAAATATTCCCATACATTTCTTCTTTGATCCCAAGTCTAGTTTTATGAGAGGCAGTGACTGTGCTATTTCATGGATTGATGAGAAGAATCAAAGTGATATATTAACTCACCCAAAGCTCTGGGGCTGCTATGTGACAAAGGCTGGGCTCAGGTTGACTAACTCCTGTTCTTGGGCTCCTCTGCTATCTCATGTACTCTAAACCCCCATGAAGAGGACACATAGCATGTTTTACGTATAGACTAGAAGGACCTCCTTGTCATCAAATCTTGGTGTAGATAACTACCTGTAAGAATTCTAGGGTAGTTCCACAGGTATTTAGCTGACTTGCAAGTGAAAAGACATGAGAAAACAGGGTCTGTATTTACACTACTGCTAAAATGTTTTACTATCAGACGTTGGTCAAAGGGATCATCTGCTATTTGCTGGACATAAAAACTCAAGAAACTTGAGTTATGAGGGGTTTAATGAATAATAAGTTCTCAATAGATCTAATGAATAAATAGAGAGCCCAATCTTTTGTGCTTTTTTTTAAATTAAGATTTTATTTATTTATTTGAGAGTTGGAGAGAGAACACAAGTAAGCAGAGCAGCAGGCAGAGGAACAGGCAGAGGGAGAAGGAGAAGCAGGCTTCCCTTCAAGCAGGGAGCTGATGTGAGGCTCGATCCCAGGACTCTGGGATCATGACCTGAGCTGAAGGTAGCTCCTTAACCAACTGAGGCACCCAGGGGCCCCCCTTTGCTTTGGTTTTATATTGAACAATTATTCTGACATTTAACTTAGGGTGATACTGTTTATTAGTAATTTATTGACTCATGATTATTATATTTCAAAATTCTTCTTACAGAGGTACTTGAAATACATGTCTACAAATGGGTTGATCTCTTTTCTAACTGCTATTATTAGTTACTTACACCAGTGTGATGACTTGAGAATTGATATATTGTCTGTAAATACTAGAACTTTGAAATGCATCAACCATCTGTTAAAGAGAACATAGAGCCAAACATCAAATTCCAATAATATATTTATATTTTACAGAACTAACAATGAAATAAATATACGAAAAGACTAACTTACCTTAGTCTCAAGAATTTTGCTAAGATAGTTATTTTCCAGTGACGTCTCTCTTTGATAATTACTGTTATATGGAATATCCAAAACTGTAAATCTACCTTGGTAGTAATAGGTTGTATTTTCTGTAAGTTAAAGTGAGCCAAGAATTATTTAAGTGAAATGGATTTCAAATGCAAATATAGATTACCTAGTAATACCAACTAGTAAATATTGTGCTTGTATTTTACACTGATATAGCCCATGAATCCTCTGTCACAGTCGATTAGATATCCTGGGCATTGTGAAAAGTGTATACTGGACCCGTAATGCAGCAAATATAGATATAGACAAAGGTAAGAAGAAAGAGTAGTATCTTGATTGAGACAGATAGGACTATATAAAGAAATGAGATTTATGTCCCATAACCATCAGACTATGAATAAAAATAGTTATCATTTATTATGTACCATGGGAAGATACTTTATAAAACACATATGAAGTATATATATATATATTTTTTTTTTTTTTTCAGGAGAAATGTGGTCTCAGAGATATCCAGTAACTTATGTAGTATATAGCTACTAAGAGACAAGGATCAAATTTGATTTGACTACTGAGTCTACACCTAACCAATTATATTTCCTTCCCAACGTTTCATGGACACTAAGCCATTTGGTATATGATACATCTTGCCCCTAAATGTGATAGATATTAAGCTGTTATATAGCACCTAGCATATAGTAAGCACTAAATCAATATTAATACTATTTTGCAATATGATCATTGCTTTTGAAGACTGTGATGAAAGAGACAAGCTCAATATGGATACAATCATTACATGAGGCAATAATAAGGATATAATTTTAAATGAGAATGTTAATTGTTTCTCTACAGTTTCTATCTGAATGCAGAGAATTAAAGCACTGTAATTAAAATAAAATATGACTTACTATTATAAATATGGTGAAAATATTTCATATTGAGAAAGGTAATAGAAAAGGAAGTCAGAAAGTTCTAAAGAAATGCTGGAAATGGTTTGTTTATGAACAATAATTTGTGAACCAACATTGTTAATTGTAGTTAGTCTGTCTGGGGTTCATGGATCTTTTACTATAGAGACCAAACTTTGCAATGGTAGGTTATTTGACTTTACCATAAGTAGTAAAAAAAAAAAAATACATCTTGAAACTATTCAGCTTTCTTTTTAATTCAGAGTTCACAGTGCACCCTTTAGTTCTTTATTTAGATTCTTTTATCTTAATATTCTAATTATAAAGTCATATAATACCATCTTGGTAGGTTACTTTTTCTGACTATCAATTATCTATCTGTACATTCATATCTGTATATTGTATACATTCTTTTACTTGTGTATATTCAAAAGATGTCTGCAATACAGTGCTTGGTAAATGCATGTTTCTGGGATCTTGGGTCATTTATGGCCATTTTAAAGGAAGATAGATAATTTCCTGTTTGCAATATCTTGTATTTGGTAGAAATGGAAATAAAGTTTACAACAAACTGAAATAACTAAAAATGTATTCTTTACCAACCTACTGCCAGAAAATGAACCAGGAGACCAATAGTTATTCCCAGGATTGCCAACACTCCAAACACAATGAGGGCAATCATCCATACTGGCAAAGATGGACGGGAAGCTGTGACCGGTCTGCAAGTAAAGGATCAAAATACAAGAGGTATATCAGAAATTCAGAAATAAATCACAGGCATTCCAAATCTTTATTTCTTTCCTCTTGCTCACTCCCAGAAGCTCAGTTTAGACATCACAGTAGCAAAAAGTATATGAAGAAAATAAAGAAAATGAAGAAAGGAAGAAAGGAAGAGCACAAAAGAAAGAAAGGAAGGAAGGAGAAGAAAGAGAAAAGTTTAAAATCGAACCTCTCTGGATTTATGCTATGAAATTATTTTTCAGGAGTAGGATGTGTCTAGTTCCCTCCCACCAGAGACAGAGTTAGTATCAATAAATGAACAACTTGCCAAGTTAGGGAGGAAAGAGGGAGGAAAACAGAATGTCTTAGAAGTTCTTTATGGGGGTGCCTGGGTGGCTCAGTGGGTTAAAGCCTCTGCCTTCAGCTAAGGTCATGATCCCAGGGTCCTGGGATCGAGCCCCGCATCGGGCTCTCTGCTCAGTGGGGAGCCTGTTTCCTCCTCTCTCTCTGCCTGCCTCTCTGCCTACTTGTGATTTCTGTCTGTCAAATAAATAAATAAAATCTTTAAAAAAAAAAAAAAAAGAAGTTCTTTATGCCAAAGCCTATCATAATTTTTGAAGTATGATCATGATTCTATTTTATTTGCTATGCCCTTATGCACAAAGAACACACACAAATATGAATTACTATATTGGGTGAGAGCAGGGTCCATCTTTCTTACTAGCTTATTTATGGCTGTTGTTCCAAGAGATATTTTGTAGAAAAGCATGCTGTTCAACCTATTAGTAAGTATTCTTACTGTGTTTCATTTAGACAACAAATAGGTATTGCTTAAATTGAAGTAGGGATTTGGGGTAAATTTCCAGATGAAGAGGCATGAGAAGATAGTCTAGGAAGAGGGAACAACAAGCAGTGCTTAAAGAATGGCCACCAATTCAATTTTATTGCAGCAAACTCTGTGTCATGGATTGGCCAAAGATGAAACTGGGCAGTATAATGGCTAATTTTAAGTGTCAACTTTGGCTAGGCTATATTGCCAAGTTGTTTAGTTTAACACAAGTCTACACATTGTTGTGAAGTATTCTGTAGCTCTAATCAACATTTATAATCAGTTGACTTTAAGATATAAGTGCATGGGCTTCAACCAATCATTTGAAGGACTTAAGAGCTAAAACTGAGCTTTTAATGAGAAGAAAAAAATTCTGCCTTGGGAGTAGAAATCCTACCTGAGTTGCCAGCTTTATCAACCATAAAATTGTGTGAAGCAATTCTGTTAAATAAAATCTATCTTAGATACATAGATCCCATGGTTTTATATCTATATATATATTTATACGCCTAGCTAGCTAGCTATCCATTGGGAGAGAAAGGAGAGAAATAGACAGGGGAGGATTAAGAGGAAATAGAAAGAGAAACAGGTATCCTATTGTTTGTTTCCCTGGAAAATCCTCTTCCTCTGTTGTTACACAAAGGTGTTTATATTTTGTCTTAAATATTGAGGCTCCTCCAAGTATGACTGGAGGACAGCCTTTTTCAAAATCACCTGGAAGTGCTTACTAAATATACAGAAAATTATATTTTACAATCCTACAATCTCAGATCTAGTTAATTCAAACTCCTGAAAGCGTCTGTGAATTTGCAGTTTAACACTCAGTGATGAAAATTTTTGCTAAACTATAGGCTATCTTCACAACAAAATTGGAAAACTTTAATCTAGCCAGGCCTATCGCCAGGGCATTCAGATTAGAAGTGGCTTTGAAGGGGTGCCTGGGTGGCTCAGTCAGTGAACCATCTGCCTTCAGGTCATGATCCCAGGGTCCTGGGATGGAGCCCTGCTTTGGGCTCCCTGCTCTGCTGTGGGAGCCTGCTTCTGCTTCTCCCTCTTCCTCTGTCCCTCTGCACAGCTCACGCTTGCATGCTCTCCCTCTGTCTCTCTAGTGTGTTCACTCTCAAATAAAAAAAAAAATGAAATCTGGGGCGCCTGGGTGGCTCAGTGGGTTAAAGCCTCTACCTTCGGCTCAGATCATGATCCCAGGGTCCTGGGGTCAAGCCCCGCATCGGGCTCTCTGCTTAGCAGGGAGCCTGCTTCCTCCTCTCAATCTGTTTGCCTCTCTGCCTGCTTGTGATCTCTCTCTGTCAAATCAGTAAATAAAATCTTTAAAAAAATGAAATCTTAGAAAAAAGAAAGAAGGGACATTGGAGAGGTATCTATTTGATGTATTGGATCTCAGATAAAAATAAATTGGATTGATGCTTTCAGGAAAACAAGTTTTTGTATCTGATTTTTTTTTTTAATACATCCCCTGTTGATTTTTTTTCCTTTCTCTTTGAAAACTATTTCATACTTCTCTTTTCCTCAAACCTCCAGCACCTTTTATCCCATCCTCAATCTGAGCTGACCGGGTCCACTGAGAAAATTAAAGGTGTCAGAAGAGAATATTTACTACTCCATCATCACATTTGTAAACTTCTCATCTGTACCCCACACTCTGCTTTTTCCTCACGTTTCTGTAGGTAAACTGTACCCCCGTCTTAAGGCAACCTCTCCATCATCTCGTCTCACTCTCCAACCTGCTTCTAATCTATGTTCCAGCCATTTCATGCTAACCAGACTTCCATGGACAACCAAACTCCTTCACACCTCCATGTCCTCACGCATACTCTGATTCTTCTGCCTAAAGGGTCCACCTCAGGTCTACCTGGTAGCTCCCACTCAGACTTTATCACTAAACTCTGTCATCTCCTCCTTATTGAGGTCTCCCATGGCTCACCCGAATATGATCTACACTGAGAGTATTTTGTATTTTCACATGGCAATCTTTTCACCTCTAATGGAGGCCATGCTATTGTCTGGTCCAAGTCATTAATTATTGTTGATGTTGTTACTGTTTTATACCTAAAAGCCATATTGTGGGGTCTAGTACATCATAGACAGTGTTTGTTGAAGCAGAGAATAAATGAAGCCAAGGGCTATTGAGGACAAGTAGGTTATGAAGGATATATAGATCAGAGGGATACAAATTATGGAAAGCCTTCAGTACTAATCAAAAGAGTTTTTTACTTTATCTGAAATGACAACATAAGTATATGCAGTGCTTAAGGAGATGAATCTGCAGTCTGCGTAATGATGGTTTAAAGAAGGGAGAAAAATAAAAGGAGGACCAATGAGCACAGAGGCGTATATAATCAATGGGAATGGAGGGATGGATTGTGGTAGTAAGAAAAGAAACAAAGTCATGAATTTGAGAACATTTACAGTAGGATATTTGTCAGAATGTGGTAATTAATTAGCTGTCATGGTAAAGGATAGGGATAGGTCAAAGATGACACAAGATTTTATCTTGAGAAGTAAAAAAAAGTCAAATGAAGTGTAGGAGAGGTAACTCGGGGAAAAGTGTTAAATATTTTACATCTGAAATTTAAGAGACCTTTAAATTTCCAGTAAACAAATGGAGATGTTGGACTGGCAGTTAGCTGAGTGAGGCACCATAGTTGGGGTTAACTTAGGAGTCACCCCAGAACAGGGAACAAACAAAGCTGTGAAACTGGATCAGTAAATTCAGTGCTTGTTATATAAAATAGAGTACAAAACTGACATTTCTCTTCCTGAGGCAAACGTTTGTTTTCATTCTAACTACAACTAATTTATCTCCATTTTTTCATGCCTTACCTGATTTTCATAGTCTCATTGTTTGACATCACTCAAAGACTTTAAATTTTCAACATGTGTTTCTTAAGTATAAAAATTTAAGACTTGTCCACCTTTCGGGGATGGGTAGTATTTACTTCACCTTCTAGGCGTTCAGCTCCACCAAGACGACTTTGTTGTCCACTTGGTTCTTTAATCTTTGCTCCATATCCTTTCCTTACTTTTCTGCTCCCATTAATTGGCATTGATTACTTTTCTTTTCTTAAAAGTCTCTTAACTGGGGATATATTTATATATTTCTTGTTTTGTCTAGTTTTGTTTTTTAAATTTTTAGATCAGGACAGGACTTCATATAGATTTGGGCAAAGTTTTTTCTTTTATCTTTACAGTTTGTTTTAGGGCTGGTATTCTTAGAAGAACAGAAATAAATCTAAATCTATTAAAATCTGATCAAGTAAGATATCTTAGAATTCATCCAGACACTATAGCTTTAAAGAAGACTGAAATATCTTCCTAATTTTCATTTGTCTTTCATCAAAAGTGCAGTAGAATTTTATAGTTACGTTCCCAATCCTCTTTTTCCATTTTGATTATTGCTTGTCAGCAGCTCAGATGTTTCTCTCAGATGCAGCTACCCTTAACTGATAACCTAAAGATCTTACACACCATTACACAGATTAAATATCTCTTTAAAAATGACAGACTTCCCACAGAGAAAAATCACTCAACGATTTACCCAATATTTCTGGTACTCCATACCATAAATTCATTTGAGAAACCACATAAGGGAGATTACTAGAAGATAATGTAGAATATCTATTGTATCTTACCATAAAAAATAATAACAAAAAACAGCAACAAACTCTTGTCCATGAAATCTTAATGCCAGCTTGGCAAGGATCTAAAACACCACTTTCTCCTGAGAATTTTTCCATTTTGTCCTAGAGAACTACTCTAAGAAAACAATTGAAATTGATAAAATATGGCATTGAAGTCTTTACTTCTACTTCTAGTGTACCTTTTCTTCTCTTGTCCATTCATTATTTAGCCACTCATATGCAACCACAAGATTGCCCAAGGTCTCCTCAAAAGCACCTGCAGAAACAACTAGGTTTCCAAATACCCCCAAGCTCTTCCGGCAAAATAATGCCTCAGTCTGTGGGAAGTTAACCACTAAATTATGGTTGAACCTTTCCTAGGTGATTAGGAGTACTTGGAAACAATGGATTAATCCTTTGAAATATTTCAGGTGAAGACTTTCCACAAGTGTTAAAATGTCGAAGGAGAAGAAGATGCCCTATTTAAAAAACAAAACAAAAAAAAGCACATCCATCCAGCATAAAAATGATGTCTATCTTATAAGTAAAACAACAAAATAATCATCTGTTTACTTTCCACTTACTGAATGTGTATGATCACCCTTTCCTTTACTGATAGATCAGAAATGCAGCTAATAAGAAAACACTGGAATTATAAATAATATAACATATCTAATAAAGAATTTGCACAACAGTAAATTATTTACTTTAGTTCAAAAAAATGTCCTTAGTATATTCCATCACAGAGAGTATGCTCTTTCTAATCACATTTTTACATGAATAGTGATATTGTAAATTACATGTGTGTGTGTATGTCGTAAAGGGTTAATAAATTGACCAAAGATGCAAATTTTTAGAGAAATATTTGTATGAAGCCTGCATTTATATTTTACAGTTATCTGAACATTAAATATTTCATAACTGGTTCACTTTATTTTGTATATTTTGATGAAAATGTCTTGTAGGTTGAAACTGTCTTTTTTTTTTAAATGGTATTGGGGTGCCTGGGTGGCTCAGTGAGTTAAGCCTTTGGCTCAGATCATGATCCCAAGGTCCTGGGATGGGGCCCCGCACCAGGCTCCCTGCTCAGTGAGGAGTCTGCTTCTCCCTCGCCTGCTGCTCCAACCCCTGCTCCTGCCTCTCTCTCTCTGTCTCAAATAAATAAATAAAACCTTTAAAAATATAAGTAAATAAAATGGCATTAATAATCACTGTTCACTTAATGTAATAATTATCTAGTTAGATACTTGAAAAATAAATAGCACATGTCCATACATGATTTTCTTCTAGTTCATGAACATTTTACAGATAAAAATGCATGGTTTATAAATGATTCTATAAGGAACGCCTATGAAGCAATGGTACTGTGAGATTCAAGACAGTATTTATGAAAGCAGTTTAGAAAGTACAAGATATTAAACAAATACAAAGGAGTCATCATCATTATCACCACCAATAATAATTTAACATTTAACAATTTAACAGTTTAACATTTGATTTGTGAGAGAATTTTTCCCTCTGCTTCCTCCTTTGTATTTTACACCAGTCACACAGTCATTTTTCATTCACAGGATGTTAAGCTGCTTGTCACCCTTCTGAAGCATTCTCCAAAGTATGACATAAAACTACAGATCCAGACTCAAAAGCATACGTGTTACAGGGGTGTCTCCATGCAGAAAATCCAAAATGCTGTAGAAAAAATTACAAATCCCCCTCTGAACTCAGTTACTTTACTGCAACCCTTGGGTGGGAATCATATTGGGGAAACAGTTAATTCTAATTATGTCTAATTAGAATTTTGGGCAAGGTAATGTCCACTTACCTATACATAATATGCTGATATAAATTAGGCTGTTGGTGTTAGTACGATAAAGGAAACTTCTGCACTTCTTTTGTCCTGGTCAGTGGTTCTCAGGTAAATGTGCTAACCACAATGATACTTGGGATTTTAAGGGTTGGGTGCAATAGCATCAAGCAATTAAAAGGAAACTCGTTTAACAAGTGTTGATGACATCTATGGAACTGTGGTTTAAAGGAAGAAATGAAAATTCCCTTTGAGTTGAATATTTAGAAAAAGAATAGACACAACTTGGATTGGTTGCCTGAGAGGTCCACCCAGGAAATAGCACCGCAGATTGGTGAATCAGTGCTCTGACTCAGATTCCATCCGGCTCTTTCACGGAGAAGAACTCCTCCTCAGTGAAACCCGCTGAATCCACCAGAGAAGTCTCTGACAAATGACTTAAATATACAATATTTTTTTAGTATGAAAATTCTGCTATAGCATTACTCATCTGAAAGGTGCTTAGTCTAAAAATTCTCACTGGGAATAAACACATAGTATTGTAAAAAAATGGATTTACACTATATGTAATTAACTGAGTTTAAATTTAAAAAAAAATGAAGTGTTAAACTATGTTAACATATTACCTACTTAAAAATACATTTGCATTTTTTAAAAAAAATAGATATGTCATCATGATCGAAAAAGAAAAAAAGAAATGGATTTATATGTGGAGATAGGTTTTAGAGTAAGGAATACCAGTTCTCTTTTGCTAATTGTTCATGGGAAATGGTACTAATTAATATAGTCAAGAGTTGTTTTACTGGGGGCACCTGGGTGGCTCAGAAGTTAAGCCTCTGCCTTCAGCTCAGGTCATGATCTCAGGGTCTTGGGATCAAGCCCCACAACGGGCTCTCTGCTCTGCAGGGAGCGGGCTTCCCCCTCTCTCTCTGCCTGCCTCTCTGCCTACTTGTGATCTCTTTCTCTCTGTCAAGTAAATAAATCTTTAAAAAAAAAAGAGTTGTTTTACTGGGACACCTGTGTGGCTGAGGTCATGATCCCAGGGTCCTGGGATTGAGTTCCACATGGGTGAGGGAGGGGGGATGGTCCTTGCTCAGCAGGGCGCCTACTTCTCTCTCTGCCTCTGCCTGCCTCTCTGCCTGCTTGTGCTTGCTCGCTCTCTCTCTCTCTCTGACAAATAAATAAATACAATCTTAAAAAAAAAGCCTTTTAAAAAAAAGAGTTTTTTTACCTAATGAATATGAATTAAGTTTTTAGGTGACATCAAATTCTTATAAAAACAAAAAATCAGGAGGTTGCTAAGATATTTTGGATACAAATATTTGGATCTTTAGCGCCATCTTTCTTATAGTTAACTATCTATTCATTCCATTTATTCATTTGATAAATATTTGTGGTAAACTTCCTGAGATTGACATTATTGTTCCTAGTAGTGGAAATACAAAAAGGGGCAGAATAAAGTCCCTGCCTTCACGGTGTTAATCCTTTAAAGAGAAAAACAGGCAAACACTCAAGAAAATAGTAAATGCATAATTTAATATGAGACATGTCCTAATGAAAATGAGGCAGAGTAATTGGGTAGAGATTGGCGAGTGTGTTGAGAGGGTAGAGAGTGGCTTTCTTCAGGGTGGACATGAAAGGCCTCTCAGAGGAGGAGGCTGTTGAACAGAGAAATGGATTATAATATTAATTAGCACGACTCATCTTCCTAAAATAGATATTCATGACATTTCTCTATTTAAAATCTTCAAAACTTTCAATCGCTTTCAGAATAAAATATAAAGTTCTCTGATTGATATTCAAGGATCTTCAGGACGTCATCTCTTTTTATTTATGTTGTTCCATGGTAGTTTGGTGAAACAAAGGACTTAAAATGATTTGAACTTCAGCTTTCTTACAGGTAAAAATGCAAGCTAAAGATGTCCTTCTTGTTAGGTGCTATATCATCTGGGCCATGTATACCAAGTGCTCAGCACAATATCCAGGACACTGTATTATCTTAACGATGACTTTGCCTAAAGTATGACTTTGGTTGAGCCATTTCTCACGGTTCCGTTCCTTGCATGGCAAGTGCTTTCCTACATTCCTGCTTTTATTCATGCTGTTTAATACTCTCAGAATTTGTCATTTCTACCCATTCAATGTTTATTCATGCTTCATGGTCCAAATTAATTGCCACTTTCTTTATGAAGCTTTCCCTGTAAAGCATTCTCTTTGATCTCTTTTTTCTGGTTTCTAATATTTACAGTCATTAGTACTTTTATAAATTATAAAATTAGTAATTTTAGATTTAATTATCTGCTATGTTGTATTGATTTCTATTTCAATATATCCTGCAGATGGTAAGATTTGGTAACATATGGGCTCCCATATGTTCATGGTAGGAGTTAGAATCAAGGCAGAAACTTTAGAGGGAGCATCTGTTTAATTTTACAGCTATATCCCCTGTAATTAACAGTTTCACTTCTAGGTATCCACCTAGATTTCTATAGGTGGATTAGGTAATTAAACAGGAATATATGAATATGAATATGTTTATTACAAAATTTACAATAGCAAAAAAAATGGAAACAAATTATTAATTGGTAGAGGAATGGTTAAATAAACTATGGCATATCAATATTCTGAAATGTTATTCAGGTGTTAAATGAGATTATAGTAAATATGGTGGATTGACTTAATCATGCTTCATTCTAGGTTCCTTTTTCTGCTGCAGAGTTTGGAAAACTAAAAATGACATTTTCCAGGCTCCTTTGCAGTTAGAATTCTGGCTGCAGTTTAAGTTCTGTCAGCTAGATGCACTCTGGAAAATAGTATTGAGGTTCCTTAAGATGTTAAAAACAGAGCCACCCTATGACCCAACAATTGCATTACTGGATATTTACCCCAAAGATACAGATTTAGTGAAAAGAAGCACCCTGATGTTCATAGCAGCAATGTAAAGTGCCTTCAGCAGATGAATGGATGAAGAAAATGTGGTTTATCTATACAGTGGAATATTACTCAGCCATCGAAAAAGATGAATATCTATCATTTTACATTAACATGGAAAGAACCGGAAGGTATTGTGCTAAGTGAAATAAGTTAATCAGAGAAAGATGATTATATGGTTTCAGTCATATATGGAACATAAGGAATAGTTCAGAGGACAACAATGGAAGCGAGGGGAAAATGGTAGGGGAAGAAACCAGAGAGGGAGACAAGCTGTATGAGACTCTTGACTCTGGGAAACAGATGGTTGCTGGAGGGGAGGTGGGCAGGGCAGATGGGGTACTGGGTGATGGGCATTAGGGAGGGCACACGATGTGATGAGCCCTGGGTGTTATATGCAACTAGTGAATCATTGAACATTATACCAAAAACTAATGATGTAAAAGAAAAAAAAAAAAAAGAAGAAGAGAGAATCATGTCAGATGCCTTCTAAAGCAGAAATGAGGCCACTTGTGGATTTATGCTGGTTAAAGTTCATGGATATATGATATTTCCTCTAGCAGAATTTCACTGTCCACTCTTCAGATTTGGGGGAGCTAAGAAACAATTTTCGAGTAGGCAGAGACCCGACCAGCTTGTGGGTGTCAGGAGGCTGCAGTGATGTTATCAATGTTTGTGCTCTTTTCTTTTCCTTCCTTCCTTCCTTCCTTCTCTCCTTCTTCCCTTCTTTCTTTCCTCCCTTCCTGCCTTTTTTTTTCTATATTAGTGAGTTTAATTAGTTGGTATAAGAAAACACACATGTATCTGCTATCTCTGTTAAAAAATGGAAATTTGTCTGTCACGCTAAAAGCTCCCCCAATACCCTATCATAGCCTTAGTCTCCCACATGCCTCCAAAAGTAACCTCTGCCCTGAATTTTTTCTTTCTTTTTTTTAGTTGAAATTATAATTAAAATACAGTGTTATATTAATTTCAGGTGTACAATATAGTGATTAAACAGTTCTACACATTACTCAGTACTCATCATAGTAAGTGTACTCTTGATCCCCTTCACCTGTTTCACCTTTTTCCCACCCATCTCCCCTCTTGCAATCTCCAGGTTGTTCTCTGAATGAGTACTTTTTTGTTTATTGTGTTTCTTAAATTCCGCATATGAGTGGAATTGTGTGGTGTTTCTCTTTCTCTGACTAACTTATTTCACTTAGTGTAATATCTTCTAGCTCTGGTTGCAAATGGCAAGATATCATTCTTTTGGGGGGCTGAGTAATATTCCATTTTTTTAAATTGTATCTTCTTCCTTTTCCATTCATCTAAGGAAACTTGGGTTTCTTCCATATCTTCGTTATCATAAATAATGCTGCAATAAACACAGGGTTTCATACATCTTTTTGAATTAGTGTTTTTGTATTCTTTGGGGAAATATTCAGTAGTGGTATTACTGGACCATATAGTAGTTCTATTTTGAAGTTTTTTAGAAACTTTCATACTGTTTTTCACAATAGGTGCACCAATTTACATTCCCACCAGCAATGCATGAGAGCGCCTTTTTCTCCACATCCTCACCAACACTTTCTTTCTTATTTCTTGTGTTTTTGATTCTAGTCATTCTGACAGGTGTAAGGTAATATTTCATTGTGGTTTTTATTTACATTTCCCTAGTGATTAGTAAGTTGAACATCTTTTCATGTGTGTGTTGACCATCTGTCTGTCCTCCTCAGAAAAATGTTTATTCAGATTCCTTGCCCATTTTTAAATTGGATCTTTGTTTTTTTGGTGTTGAGTTGTATAAGTTATTTGTGTAATTTGGATATTAACCCCTTATCAACTATATTATTTACAAATATTTTTTCCCATTCAGTAGGTTGCCTTTTGGTTTTGTTGATGGTTTCCTTTGTTATGCAGAAGACCCTAAAAAGCCAAATCAATTTTGAGAAAAAAGAATGGGACTGAAGGTATCACAATTCCAGATTTTGAAATAAACTACAAATCTGTGGCAATCAAGACATTATGGTACTGGCACAAAAGTAGACACATAGTTCAATGAATAGAGAGCCCAGAAATACAGCCATGATTATATGGTCAATTTATCTACAACAAAGGAGACAAAAATATACAATGGGAAAATGACAGTCCCTTCAACACATGGTGCTGGGAAATTTGAATGGCTACAATGCAAAAGAAAGAATGAAACTGGGCCACTTTCTTACACCATAAGCAAAATTAACTCAAAATGGATATAAACCTAAATGTGAGACCAGAAACCTAGAACTCCTAGAAGAAACAGGCAGTAATTTTTTTTTGACATGAGCTATAGAAATACTTCTCTAGATATGTCCCTTCAGGCAAGGAACAAAAAAATCAAAATTCAACTGAGACCACAACAAAATAAAAAGCTTTGGAATTGAAGGATACCATCAACAAAACAAAACGTTGTGGTGCTTTCTGATCTCTGGATCTTATCTATTAAATTCAGAAATGCCAGTTACAGTCCCTTCCTCTGGCATCAGTTCTCTAGTATTCTGTGAATTATCCTTGAGGCTTAGCCTAGAGTCTGGAGCCTCAGTTGTTCTGACAATTTTTGAAGTTTGCAGTTTTCTGCTTCAAACTTCTGTTTAACAAGCCTTTCCTAATCTGAACTCTGGTACAATTTTAGATCAATATAGAAAGACTTCAAGAAATATTGAGTGAAGGGTGTCTGGGTGGCTCAGATGGTAAAGCATCTGCCTTTGGCTCAGGTCATGGTCTCGAGGTCCTGGGATGGAGTTCCACATCAGGGTCCCAGCTCAGTGGGGAGTCAGCTTCTCCCTCTGTCTCTCCCCCTGCTCATGCTTTCTCTCTGTATCTTTCTATCTCAAATGAATAAATAAAATCTTAAAAAAATATATTGAGTGAAAATATGAAATTCAGAATGATAATTCAATTATGATATGATAATTAATTAATACTTAAAAGAAATAGTAACTAATACTTCACATTTTAACTGGGTTTTAATAGATGTACTTAAATCCATGTGTTTATTTATGAAATGTTAAATAAATATATGAAAAGATCTGGAAGAATTCACAAATCAATGACTACTCCTGAGGAGAAGGATACAGACCAGAATTTAAAATAGCAATTAAAGCAATTTTAGCTTGATCTATAATGGGTTTATTTTTTCACAAAGATAATGTGTTAATACGTTGGTTATGTAATTAATTTTTTTAAAAATATACTATGCAGCCATCAAAAGAAATGAAATCTTGCCATTTGCGACAACATGGATGGAACTAGAGCATATCATGCTTAGCGAAATAAGTCAAGCGGAGAAAGACAACTATCATATGATCTCCCTGATATGAGGAAGTGGTGATGCAACATGGGGGCTTAAGTGGGTACGAGAAAAATCAATGAAACAAGATGGGATTGGGAGGGAGACAAACCATAAGTGACTCTTAATCTCACAAAACAAACTGAGGGTTGCTGGGGGGAGGGGGTCTGGGAGAAGGGGGTGGGATTATGGACATTGGGGAGGGTATGTGCTATGGTGAGTGCTGTGAAGTGTGTAAACCTGGTGATTCACAGACCTGTACCCCTGGGGATAAAAATATATGTTTATAAAAAATAAAAAATTAATAAAAAAAGAATTAAAAAAAAATGAACTTGCTGAAGTGAAATCAGTTTGTCCTCAATACGATCTGAGTAGAGGAAAAGGTAGAATTAGCAATAAAATACAACTTCTCAGGTAGTCAGGGCCAAGCAAATATTGGCTAAAAAATAAATTATATTTTTTGGCTCTGTAGGACTTTCCAGGGTAAGATGACAGCTTGATGATAATAAGCTCCAAATCCATGAGAACACAGGACATAAAAATCTCACGAAGGTGTGAGCTATTTTTAATTTATTTTTAATTTTTTTTTTAAGATATTTTTTATTTATTTGACAGAGAGAGAGAGGTCGCAAGTAGACAGAGAGGCAGGCAGAGAGAGAGGAGGAACGCAGACTCCCTGCTGAGCAGGGAGCCCGATTCGGGGCTCAATCCCAGGACCCTGGGATCATGACCCAAGGCGAAGGCCAAGGCTTTAAGCCACTGAGCCACCCAGTTGCCCCTGTGAGCTATTTTTTAAAGAATGGAAGGAGTTTACGGGGGGAGGGGGGAGTCAGAGAAAGACATTCCAGGCAAAGAGTACATTTGGAAAGGTCCAGGATAGCATGTTTCAGAAATCTCAGGTAATGGTGTGATTGGAGAAAAAATGAAATTTAAGGGCACAATGGGAAATAAAAAGATGTCTCTCTATTGCCAGATCCCAATAATGCATTTCAGCATCATTCCTTTTGACATAGTGATTACCTCCGTTGAACCAACCACAGGTCTAGGAACATAGAGATGGAAAAAAGGCCTTTGAGAAGTTCATGGTCTAGTAGGATATTCAGATGCACACACAGAAGTTTTACAGCTTGTGGAATGTGTTGTGACCAGGTGTATGCCTGGGTCAATCTGGAGCACCAATCTGGAGTATGTCAGGAATACTTTCTCGTGGGAGGCAACACCGGAGCTCTGTCTTGACTAAGGAATAGGAAGAGCGAATCAAGCTTTTTAGGGTTTTGCAAGTTATAATAAAGAGTTTAGGTTTTATTCTCTGAGGGTGTTAAAACCAGGATGGAGTAGGATGTTAAGCAGGAGGGGGAGGAGCTCCTAGACTAATTCTCCCTGATTACTAAGGCTTTGTCCCTGCTCTGATTGTGGCTTGGTTTGATTCCTCCTGATTCTCTTTCATCAAATGACATGGGAGGAAAATGTGAGCACAATCTCTCATTACCCTGGCTCGTAATTCCTGCCTTGCTCAATCACTTTTTTGGAGATAAATGTGACTTAAAAAACAATAACATAGGCTTATAAAACCAGAGATGGTTATTTATTGTTTTTTTTTAGAGTTTATTTATTTATTTGACAGAGATCACAAGTAGGCAGAGAGAGAGAGAGAGGAAGAAGCAGGTTCTCTGCTGAGCAGAGAGCCCGACATGGGACTCGATCCCAGGACCCTGAGATCATGACCTGAGCTCAAGGCAGACACTTAACCACTGAGCCACCCAGACACCCCCAGAGATGGCTATTTAATTGAATTCTTACATAATATGTACATAATATGTACATAATATGTACTCCCATGTTTAGTGAAAATAAAGTTTACAAATTTTAAATGAAGATAATTAAATTTTTTGAAGAAACAACATATGAAAACATGACAGGATTATTTTCTTTTCATAATTAAATATAATAACTGTAGAGAACACAGCATATTATAATAGTATATAATTGTCTTTTCTGGAATCCTTTAATTATTTACTATAAGTGGCAAATCTGAAATGTCCTTTAAATATCACTATGAAATGTTTCAAAAATAGCTTCTTTTGAAGCCTTCTCTTTCATTAAAATTATAAAAAAATGAAAACCAGTATCAAACCTTATTATTATTATCATCAAACCAATATCAAACCTCAGTCATGAGCAGACATTTCTTAAGACACTCAACAAAACATCTGACACAAGGGCCAAAAAACTAAGTTGTAATGTCAAGGAAGAGAAATTGTACTTCAGTTGCACTATCTGATGACAATTTCTTTTAAAAGCATAAATGGAGAATGTAACTATTGTGGTGTGCTAGTAAGTATTTAAAAAGTAAGTATTTAAAAATTAAGTCTCAGGGCCAGGGGTTTGGAGCTCATATGTAGCATTGGTCAGTTTCTATTATGTAACTAACAACACCACGGCCAATTCAGAACTACCCACATTACATACCAAACATTAATTTGGGAAGGGGTGAGAAGTAGTACTCTATGTATTTTTACCACACAGATACAATAGAGTAAATAACTTCAAGACCCAATGTACTAGTAAAATATAAAGTAACTAGGAAATGATAAAAATGAGTTTTCGGTATTTCGTACTCTTAAGTTTTCAACTGTGGTGTGTTTCACAAATGACTAACATAGTTCCTGAAAATTTAACATTAAACTTGTACATCAGTGCAAGCTAGTTTCAGCTCACTACTGCTGCACTTCTAAATATTGAAATTTGCAAATATTTCACAAGTTTGGATATTTAAAAGGAATCATAAGATTCCATGGGGAAAATACCTACATAAAGTTTACATAATGTATTCCATAGGGAATACTTACATAACATAAGCAAAGGATAATGTATAGAAAGAGCTCAGGCTAGCAGGGGAGACCAAGAAATATTCAGGTGCAAGCTCCACTGTCCTTATTTACAATATATAGATATTTCGTCTTCATATTGAACCACAAAAATTCAATAATTTCAAGATCCAGCAGGGTCTTGGATCAGGAAACAAACTGGCCCAGAGTTTGCAAAGAGGGTTTCTGATTTTAAACCTCATATAAACCTCACATAATCCTTTGGCCTTATGTTAGCCAAGAACAAACCACATATCCAGGCATTTCCAAAGATATAGACTTTTCCCAGTCCAGTTGTAAATTCTACACAAAATCCAGTAATTGAAATTACAAAGGATAGTATTTCAAATATATCTTACTCTGGATGACCCAAGGACTTTTTTTTTTTTTTTTTTTTTTTTGGTAAATGTAGAAGACTGAGAAAATATGAAGAATTCTGTTTTGAAATGCTAATGTAAGTTGCCTATTAGATCATCAAGTAGAAATTTCAGAGACATGAAATTGGAGGTCCAAGTGGTCAAAGCAAAAGTTAATACATTAAGGAGTTCTCAGCCAGTAGTTAGTTAGTATTAAAATGATGGGCCTGGATAGGATAATCTTGAGTATGAGTGTAAGTAAAGAAGAGGAGAGAGCTGAGAACTGAGCCCGGGGGCACACCAACATTCAGCGTTGAGGAAGAGGTAGAAGATCCAGCAGCAGAGACTGAGAAGGAATAGCTGATGACATAGAAAGATTACAAAAGTGTATTCTTATTTTTTTTTCTGGAATCCAAGCAAAGAAAATGTTTTAAAGGGGTGCCTGAGTGGCTCAGTGGGTTAAAGCCTCCGCCTTCAGCTCAGGTCATGATCTCAGGGTCCTGGGATCGAGCCCGGCATTGGGCTCTCTGCTCAGTGGCGAGCTTGATTCCTCCTCTCTCCCTCTCTGCCTGACTCTCTGCCTACTTGTGATCTCTGTCAAATAAATAAATTAAATCTTTTAAAAAAATAAAATGTTTTAAAAATTAGACAGAGAAGGACAAATGCCATGTGGTTTTACTTATGTGAAATCTAAGAAACATAACAAATAAGCAAACAAAATAAAAAACAGAAACAGACTCATAAATACAGAAAACAAACTGGTGGTTGCTGGAGAGGAGAAGGGTATGGGGAAAAGCAAAATAGTAGAAAAGGATTAAGAGGTACTAACTTCCATTTATAGAAAGATACAGGATAGGGAATATAGTCAAAATATTGTCATTACTTTTTATATGGTGATAGGTGGTAACATTGTGGTAAGCATTTTATAATATATTTTTAATTATAAATTATATACATTTATACATAATAAATTTATACATATATACATAATATAGATTTAAAATATATTTATTATATAAGTACTATAGCACTTATATATTTCATATATATCTCATATATATCCATATATCTCATTATATATCTCATATAATCTCATATATAACTGTCAAATCAATACATTATATTCCTAACCTAATATAAAATTATATGTCAACTATACTTCAATGAAAAAATAAAGCAAAAAAAAGTGTTTTACTAGGGCATAATCAAGAGTACTAAATGCTATTGATAGGTTAAATAAGAGGAGGATTGATAATTGAGCCTTGGAGCTGGCAACATGGCATATACTGATGACCTTGAGAGATATGGTTTTAAAGCAGTGTCTGAGTCAATATCTTGACTGGAATGAGTTTGAGAAACTAGAAGGAAAAGAGATGAAACAATACTTTCAACCATATTTGCAGAGAAATATGGCAGGAAAGAAATGTAGGGTTTAAAAAAAAAAACTTTGTTTTTGTCTGGGAAATATTATAGAATTGCTGTGTTTATGGAAATGATCCAGTACAGAGGGTAAAACTGATGATATAAGAGGGGTGGGTGACAGTGAGAGAAACAAAGTCCTTGAGAAGATGAATGCAGAGAGGCTATCACAGGTGTAGAGTTTGGCCTTAGATTGGTGTTAATCCAACAGTTGATCCACTGTAACGAAAGGACAGACAGATGACAGTAATAGCTAACAGCTCTTGCGTTTGCTATGTGTTTTAAGTGCATTACATTTGTTAACTTCTTCAAAACTCCATAATAACATGGTGAAGTAGATACACTCTTATCCCCATGTCATATCAAGGAAAACATGATATGGTGATGTCTAACCATTTGTCTGAGGTCATACATCTAGAAAGCAGCAAAGCTATGGTTTGAACACAGACAGTTTAGCTCCAGAGTTTACTTGCGTATATTGCCCTTGAAGAAACAAGTAGTTTGATGGATTTTTATGGTAAGTGCTAGTAGGAACTCTCATCTGATTCCTTCTTCTTTCTTGGTGAAATAATGAGCAAAATTATCAGGTGAGTGTAAGGAGAAGAAACTGTTAAATTAACAAGGAGAGAAGGGTGAAGGAGTTACTTAGGAGAATGTTGAGAGGGTTTTCACTAGAGTGCAAAAGGATTTTCTAGGAGTTTTAAGGACCCATTTGAGATTTGGGATCATGATTTTAAAGTGAGACTAGTGAGCATGGTGTGCCTTTTTCTTCAACTGCTCTCACTAAACAGGATTATATACCAAAAAGTTAGAGAATGGAGTATAACCAAGTTGGGGTTTGAGCAGGCTGGCTGGTGAATAGAGAAGGAAGCAAGGGCAGTAGAGACATGGGTCATGGTTGACTATAGTATTTAAACTCGGTAAGGAAAACATTAAGATATTTGTGAGTTTGCAAGAAAAATTCCAGGCAAGGGAATAGAATTTCCAGTAGGCTTTGGACTGTTAGGTCTATATCTAAGACTAAATAGAAAATATAAATTTAAAATAATTCTCAATACTTTGCATCATATATATATAAATTATACATATAAAATATATATATATATATTTTAAAGATTTTATTTATTTTTTTGACAGAGAGAGAGATCACAAGTAGGCAGAGAGGTAGGCAGAAAGAGAGGGAGAAGCAGGTTCCCCGCTGAACAGAGAGCGGGGCTTGACTAGGACCCTGAGATCATGACCTGAGCTGAAGGCAGAGGATTAACCCTCTGAGTCACACAGGCACCCCAATACTTTGCATCACTTTTTTTCCTCTTTCGTGAAAGTGTTTCCTAAATGCATCAATATGAAAGTTTTCTAATTTTCATCTGCTGAAAGTTTGGAGATATTTCTACTATAAATACAATCCTTGGCACACCTGGGTGGGTCAGTCAGTTAAGTTTCCAACTCGTGGTTTCAACTCAGTTCATGATCTCATGGGTTGTGGGATCGAGCCCCAAGTCTGGGATCCATGCTCAATGTGGAGTCTGCTTGAGATTCAATCTCTCTCTCTCTCTGCCCCTGCCCCCATTCACAAACGCTCACACACTCTTTCTCTCTCTCAAATAAACAAATGTTAAAATAAATAAATAAATAAATAGATAAATAAATAGCAAATAAATAAATACAATCTTTGAAAAAGGAAGTCATTATTAATAGCTCTTTATTAAAGCTGAAGCTAGCTGGTTAATTTGAGGCTAGATAAAAGATGAAAACCCTGAGTATCTGGGTGGCTCAGTGGGTTAAGCCTCTGCTTTTGGCTCAGGTCGTGATCTCAGGGTCCTGGGATTGAGTCCTGCATCGGGCTCTCTGCTCAGCAGGGAGCCTGTTTCCCCATCTCTCTCTGCCTGCTCCTCCCTCTACTTGTGATCTCTCTCTGTCAAATAAACAAATAAAATCTTTTAAAAAAATTTAAAGAAAAAAAAGATGAAAACCCTAACCCTACCCAATCAGTGCTAGGGTTCACTTAGTTTCAACTGATTTTCCCCCGTACAGACTGAGATCTATGGTCTATGGACCGACTGTCTGTGCCTCCTCAAAATTCATATGTTGAAACTCTAATCGCTGATATTATGGTTTTTGGAAATGCAGCTCTTACATCAGACACCAGATCTGTTGGCACCTTAATCTTGGACTTCCTAACCCCAGAACTGTAAGAAATAAATGTATGTTGTTTAAGGCACTAAGGCTATGGTAATTTTTTAGTAACCTAAACTGACTAAGACACCATGCTCACAATGCTGGGGAGGAAAGAAATAAGTCCACAGATATCTGGCTTCTGAATTAAGTATCTATAAGACGAAGAGATAGCTAGTAATACCTCTTACATCTCTTAGCAATGGAATTAAACTAAAAAAGCATATGTCTTTTTTTTCCTGCTACTTTGATAAATCCAATTGGCTTATAAAAGGATTCCTTCTGTTATTCTAGTTAAGCTCCTGACCCAAGGAAAAGGGTGAATATGCATTCGTTTCTTGCCAGGACAAGTGTAATAGATTTCTAATCTTTCTTTGTGCTTTTCATTATGAACCTTCACTCCAACTCCAGTCCATTCTCCTCACCAAAGTTAAAGCGATCTTCTCAAAGTGTGATATTAGGTCATCTCATTCACACCTCTGCTTAGAAAACTCAAGGGGCCCCCACTGCAGTTAAAATAA
Source organism: Mustela nivalis (assembly GCF_964662115.1). Taxonomy (NCBI): domain Eukaryota; kingdom Metazoa; phylum Chordata; class Mammalia; order Carnivora; family Mustelidae; genus Mustela; species Mustela nivalis. Next base: position 12,370,720 of record NC_139023.1, on the reverse strand, counting down.
AATCCAAGGTCTTTACAAAGTCTTATTTGACTTGATCCCCAGCCATGTCTTCATATATTCCACCATCCTTACTTCCCCGCCGGGCTTCAGCCATGTTTGCCTTCCTTCCGCCCACATGGCCACCTCATTTACTTCTCTGGAGGACTTATGCTTGCTCCTTTAGGATTTCTCTTTCTCCCAGGTGTTTTATATGTTTTGCCTCTTCAGGTAAAGTTCAAATGCTACTGTCTTGGAAAAGTTGTTCAGACTGTCCAGTCTCAGGCACCCCTCATCTTCCCCACTATTTCCTATCCTGTTTTTGTTTTCTTCATTACATTTATCACAACCCAGAATCCTCTAATGTACATGTTTATTGCCCATCTTTGTCCACTGAATGCAGCATATTTGAAAGAAGATACTGTGTCTATACCTGATATTCCTGGAACACTTTAGGTGCTCAATAAATATGTGTGACCTTCCTGAGAAAGAAGTGGGGAGAGAAAACACCATCGTGTCCCATTGGCTATGGATTGGCTTGACATCATGCATATCACTTGAATCATATTTTATAATAAAGAAAGAATGAAAGAGTAACATCAGAACAACTGAAGGAAGGAATTTTTTTTCAAGTTTATTTTAGCTGCTTTTGAAAATATTAGTTACCTTTTTTTTATTTTAGGAAATTACAAAGGGTAAATAATTTGCAGGGGCTACAAGTCAGCCCTCCATACATTTATTTGTACATGCACTGTTAAGAGACTTATTACAATAGCTGTCACACAGTTCCCTGCCCTTGAAGACCTCACATTGTTTTTGCTATAAGTGAAGACAAACAAATATCAAAAAGATGACATGAATAAAATGTCATATAAATAATTGCAACCTAAAAATTATTTTTGTATTCCCGACTAATTTTGGATCTAAAGTCTACCAGGGGAAGTTCACATGAGGGTCACAACTGAAGAGTGAATTTAAGCAAATAATTTTTCCTCTCTAGTCTTTACTTTCCTTTACTATAAATTGAGAAATGCTCTAGTTCATATTCCTTCTCCACTCCAAGATCATATCTCACGTATAAATAAAAATGAATGTCTATTAATTTATCTGACAAAATAATAATTTAAAGAATGAAAAATAATTTATTTGGTAGACCCAGCATATATGTTCTCATACTAACAAAATATGTATTTCTTTAAATTTTGAAAAATAAATTAAGGTAAATTCTGAATATAAAGGTAAGATAAATCAGAACTAGACTATGATTTAGCTAATTGAATTTAAATTTAAAAATTCCAAAAAAAGAACAAGGCTATTAATAAAAATATTTTGGCCATCTTTTCTTTTTTTTCCTTGCTGTTTCCTATATTATCTGAATAGATAATTAAATGAATGGATAGTGTTTTAGATAAAATAAAATTTATAAAGACCTTTATGTATTTGAATGTAAGAAAAGAATTTGTATCAACAATCAAAGAGAAAGACTTAAAGCAGCAGATAAGAATACCCTGCAGTTGTCTTTATATTCCATTCCAAAGTTACTTTTCTTTCAGAGTCCAGTCTTGGAAGTAATCCAATCACGATAAGCAGTCACTCGTGTGTAAACACCTGGCTTATTCTTTTCAGCGCATCCATCACCCCAGCTTACTATTCCAACAAGGTGCCAGATATTTCTAGAGTCCGGGTAAGCTAGTGGTCCACCAGAGTCATTCTAGAAGAAGATAAGAAGACATGTTTCTTGCCCCATCAAAGAATTTCCTTTTACTGTTTCTCTGGATTTATCAAAAGCCCCTGGGCACTGAAAATAGTTTATCCTCTTTTGGGCTCGGAACTGTAGAACTTGGGTTTATTCAAAACCCAGAGTAACTATAAACTAAAATATATTGCCTATAACTGCCATAGGTTGGATTGGACAGAGCAGACTTTATAGGAGTTCAGCCTTGACTATGGAGAAAATGATGCATCATGAAGCATGAGGAATGGGAGAAGTGTGCACATACTAGACCTCCTGCTGCATCTTGGATAAGGAAGAGGTAGCGTTCTATTGTGCAGATTTCCCAGAAAATAGGGACAACTTTATTTTATTCCCAGGCAATACTGTCCTTGGTATGGACTCCTAGACTGAAAACTCCATGAGAGCAGGGATTTTGTTGACCAGCGCATCCCCAGCATCTAGCCTGGTGTCGGATACGTAACTGGGATCAGTAAATATCCATTGTGTGGATCAATCTAATCTACTCTATGGAAATCATTCACATGCACAAAAATTTTGTGTTGACAAAAACTTCCATTTAATTAGTACTTTGGGAGAAAATGATTTGATGTGTCTATACATACCTGACAAGCGTCAGCTTTTCCTGACATAAATCCAGCACATAGCATTTTATCTGTCACTGTGCCCGATAATGCATGCGGAGCGTTACAGACTTCATTGTCAATAATCTTCAAAGAGGCTTGCTGAAGTTTTACTGGAAGGGGACCTAAAGGCAATAAGTTCTGTGTATTATGGAGATCTTAACTTTGATTATGGAGACAAGGAACATATATAGATAAAGCAGATTGTTTTGGTCAGCAAGCGCCAGGCCTGGTCCCTTTCTGGTGTTTACTGCCACTGGCTATCTCACACATAATTCCAACTCTTCCAATTCTTTTTTTTTTTTTTTTTAAGATTTTATTTATTTGACAGAGAGAAATCACAAGTAGACAGAGAGGCAGGCAGAGAGAGAGAGAGGGGAGGAAGCAGGCTCTCTGCAGAGCAGAGAGCCCGATGCGGGCTCGATCCCAGGAACCTGGGATCATGACCTGAGCCGAAGGCAGGGGCTTTAATCCACTGAGCCACTCAGGTGCCCCCAACTCTTCCAAATCTTATTCATATTTTAGAAATTGAAGACAATTTGGTCCCACGCCTTGGTTTTCTTTTTGATATATTTACTGACTGATTAATTGCATGAGAGAGTGATTGATTAATTGACTGTTTAAATGATGATTCCCATGAAGCTATTACTTTTTTACAGAAAAACTTACCATTCATATAAAGTGTTCCCCATCCTGTAACTACAACACTGGCATTTTCTGAAAGCTTCATTTTGGCTTCAGGAAGGCAAATCCTACGAACATACTTTGTAAAAGAGATTTCTTCCGCAAGCTGCACAAGGGCAATATCATTATAAACCCCAGGGCTGCTATAGTTTTCGTGAAAAATAATGTTTTGGACTTTCTGTGTCATATATGGTTTATTTACTACTGTTCCAAAATTGACGGTCCAATCATCTGAATTATTTTTCCTGAAAGACACAATTTAATTAAAGTACATGCAGTTTTTGAGCAATAACAGTGTCCATAGTGGTTATTACCTCATAACTATAAAGCACGAGGCTCCCAGCCAACACAAGAAAGTACCATATTTTTATTTTTAAGGATGCCTTTGACACAAAGATATGGCAAATAAAACAGTGCTAAGGACTATTAGATCTGTCAGATTTCTGCAAATCCTCCTAGCTAGAGTGAGGGATGTCTTCTGCTACTAAAACCCCACCCCGTTTCTGAGCATTTGACTTGGGTAGGAGTCACATGAGCAGCTTCAGTGGGCGGGGCCCAGAATCACTCTTATTGTCAAACACCCCGGGTTCCAAGAGCCTGTGGCAGGCTCTGGACATCTTTGTACATAAAAAATTGTCATTTGTTCTTACCCAGTCACCCTATTACTAAGTGCATTTTGGCTTCTAATTTAAATTTTCTGATTATTTCTCCAGTTCTTCACTGAAACTCTTTCTCAATTTAAGACCTGTTTAATTTTTCTCACCTTCCCTCAAAATGTCAGTTGCTGTTTTTGTTTTTAATTTTCAAAAACTTGTAGTGGTTTCAATCCTTCTCCCGTTCTGAAACTTTCAGTGACTGCCCACACTCAATGTGATTCTTTTTTTTTTTTTTTTAAAGATTTTATTTATTTATTTGACAGAGAGAGATCACAAGTAGGCAGAGAAGCAGGCAGAGAGAGAGAGGGGAGGAACTCGATCCCAGGATCTGAGATCATGACCTGAGCTGAAGGCAGAGGCTTAACCCACTGAGCCACTCAGGTACCCTCGATGTGATTCTTAAACTCTGCTCCCTTAGAATCAATTCAGGCTCCACCTCCTGAGATTTATATTTAAGAGATCTGGTGTGGGGTGCCTGGGTGGCTCAGTGGGTTAAAGCCTCTGCCTTCAGCTCAGGTCATGATCCCAGGGTCCTGGAATGGAGCCCCACATCGGGCTCTCTGCTCAGCAGGAAGCCGGCTTTCCCCCTCTCTCTCTGCCTGCCTCTCTGCCTACTTGTGATCTCTGTCTGTCAAATACATAAATAAAATCTTAAAAAAAAAAAAAAGAGATCTGGCATGATGCTGAAGGACCCATACTTTGAACAAGTCCCCTGGGTGGTCTTCTGTGTATCGACTACTTTTTAAAAATTGCTTCAGAGACAGATCCTGCAACCATGCTTTATAGAGACTTTCTCAGGAAGTAATAAACTGGTCAATTAGAAATGTGCCCAATCAATACAACAAATTTTCCAGGATGTATTTTCTAATGTTTCTTTTAACAAACCTTCTTTACTTCAAATTGTTCTTTTTGTTTGCTGTCTACGGAATACAACCTGGGTTGTTCCACCTCAACGCATCTGAAGAAGGTGGTTTTCCAGATCCAAAAGGCGTATTGCTCTTTCCCATCTACCTACCCCATCAATCAAATCTTTTATCTATAGGGTCCAGGTTAATCTTACATCTTCATCCCTCAGCTGGATATGCTCACCTTCTTCATCAAATTTTCACAGAACGTATTGTCTTGTTGTAAGTGTGGCAGCTACTACACTATGCTGATTAATGCCTTGAATATATCACATTTAAATATTTTCAGTTAGGTAGTGAACACCTGGAGGATAAGGCAAATAAGCATGTAGTAACTGAAATCAGACATACCTGGCATTACATTCAATTTCTGTTAATTTAATAACTGTATGAACTTTGCCAGGTTACATCACCATTTCATTCAGACCTAGTTTCCTCACCTTTAAATAGATTAAATTATAGCTTCCATACAGAATTATTGTTACAATTAAATAAAATGTAAATGTCAATAAAGCACTGAATGTCAGGTCCAAGTAGCTATTCTCAAAATGTGAGTTACTTCTATTCACCTTTTCCTCTTTGACAAATTATTATTTTTTAAAGCTTTATTTATTTATTTTAGAGAGAGAGAGTGAATGTGCACAAGCGTGGGGGTGGGTAGAAGGAGAGGGAGAGAGAAATTTAAGTAGACTCTGTGCTGAGTGTGGCGCTTGATACAAGCTCCCACCCCACCCTGAGATCACAACCTGAGCAGAAATCAAGAGTTGGCTGCTCAACCACCTGTGCCACCCATGCGCCCCTCCTCTTTGACAAATTTAAATGCTTCTGCTGCCCTTCAGGTATGCAGGTAATTATACATTTCATTTGCCTTTGGTGAATGTTCACACATTTAGGTCAGTCCCCACAGATGACCCAAATGTCCCGCATACCCAGAATCCTACAGTTAGTCAGAATTTTGCACCCAAATGTCCCGCGTACCCAGAATCCTACAGTTAGTCAGAATTTTGCACTTACTTAGCAAAGCAGTGAGCTGCAGATAATAGCCACCGGCTGCTGATCAGAGATGCCCCGCAATAATGTTGACCTTTCCATTGCATGCTGGCTTGCCATGGCCATGCCCCAACCAGGGCGTTTTCCCCATTCACAATTCGGTTGCCTGGTATGATACTGTTGGATGATCTTCCACAACCTAAAGAAAGGATTTATTTACATAGGAGCAGCTATCTTTGATTACTCCTTTATTTTTAAAGAGAATCTTTTTTTTTTTTAATTGTATTTGTTTATTTGACAGAGAGAGAGATCACAAGTAGCCAAAGAGGCAGGCAGAGAGAGGGAGAAGCAGGCTTCCCACTGAGCAGAGAGCCTGATATAGGACTTGATCCCAGGACCCTGAGATCATGATCTGAGCTGAAGGCAGAGGCTTAACACACTGAGCCACCCAGGTGCCCCACTGAGCCATGCAGGTGCCCCTCTTTGATTATTCTTGACAAGAAATACATCTTAAAGTATTACTTGAAACCCTTCAGTAATTGTCCAGCAGCTATTAAGCAATGCTGTCTTTTCCAGAATGTACTGGGATCATGGTAGCTGACTCCATCTTGGTTTGGGTGACTTTTACTTATACTTTTTTCTCTCTTGAGCATCTTTTGATAACTTTTATTTTATCTATTTGCTATAATTCTCATCTCTCCCACTAGACGCAAATTTCTTGAAGGTGGAGATTTTATTTCATTATGTCTGTATCTCGTACAGCATATGAAGCACTATCTATAAAGTCCCATGTAGATAATAGATACACCATTGAGTGAGTGAATGCATGGATGTATCTTGTGTGCAACATGATACTCTAAAAAGAATTCATTTAAAAGATTTCAGAACTATTTTTTATCTTATAATAAATGTATTTGATATAGCCTACTTTTATATTTTCTTATCCTAAGTTGTCTTTTTTCCCTTCAGTCTTTTTTATTTTAACTTACTCAGATATTATATTTTTCACTCATGATTACATTCTTTGAAATCAGTTCTCATTTCATCCTTTGGACAACTCCAAATGTTAAAATTCAAAGGCCAGTGTTTTTCAAAAGAAATTCCAGATATATATCTGGTATATCCAATAATTTATAAAGATTACTTAATGGACTACTTAATGATATATTTCAAGACACTTTTTAGAATAATGATAGTGAAATATTTGTGAATGTTAAATATATCATAGTTTCTAAACTTACAGTTGTTGGTAAGTATTTCAACATTAGCCTTGCTGATTTCTGAAATTAAAAGAAACATATAATTAATAAAATATAATCAAGCAATTATCTTTAATCTAAGAACATACATGCTACCTTCCTAGCCCAATCATACTCAACCTTTAACTATTCAGACTAGTTCACATAGCAGTTAACAACCCTTCTCCCTCCTACTTTTTATATTTTGACCATCTCTACACATATCTACCAAGTAGTATAGGACAGGGGAAAGGAAATATAAAGCAGAGCTCTCAATTTTGTTATAGTTGTAGCAAAATATTTACTGAGGTGAGAAGCTGACATTCTCACTTAAAGAGGGACTGGGAATTAATTACCTTTGGATTTTTTTCCTTATGATAATTCTCATCTCTCTGAAAATGCTCAGAGTTATCTATAAAAAGAAAAATTCTAATTAAAATTTTATTCCATTGGGCCTCTCCTCTTTAGAGTCATCTCATATCTGTGACTGAATTATGAAATTTTGTGAATTTAACTTAAATTCAAGTATCTTTTCTATTAGGAAGAGACTTAATTCTTTATTTTTATTATTATATTTTTTAAAAGATTTACTCATTTATTAGAGAGGGAGAGAGACAGTGTAAGAAGGGGGAGGGGCAGAAGGAGAGGAGGAGGATCTCAAGCTAACTCCCTGCTGAACATGGAGCCTCATGAAGGACTTGATCTCACAACCCTGAGACCATGACCTAAGCCAAAACCAAGATCAGATTCTTAACTGACTGAATCACCCAGGTGCCCCTAGGAAAAGACTTTAGAGACAAAAAGAAAGAGCAGGGAACTACAAGAAGACCCACCAACAAGTGATGACTAAACCCCTAGGGCATTGAGGGGCAGCCTTCCTTCCCAACAGCTACCCACAGAGCAATTGTGTTGTTCTTTTGAGAAGCTCTAGCTCGAATTCACTTGGTCCACTGGTGACAAGGATTGTGAGGCAAAGGAGTTATAACTGGAAGTTATCAGCCTTGATAGACTTCAAGTACACTAGGATCAACTCTCAGTCTAGAAAACTACAAAACTGAGCTCTGAAATACATGCTTATTACCTAACAGGCCTTTAACAATCCAAATGAGAGGTTCAAGAGCTTTGCAGGATCTTCAAGATCTTTACAGACTTCACTTCCTACATGTACTGGGGCGAAATAATTTTGTTCCCTTGTTTTCTAGGAAATTATTCCAGACAATTTTTTTTCTGTTAGTTATCATTCCCATTCTTTCACAAGTAGCAGTGAGAACTCCCTATCTCCAACGTACGTCTTACGCATCCATCTCCACACTAAATGATCAAGTCCTAAATCTGTTCCCTATAATGAGATCCTGACAAGAGTAGAGGGGAGGAATAATGCTTCAATTAGAGTCCTTCACTTCCTTTTTCATACAAAAACATGAAACCTTCCAAGCTCAAGTATATGCCCACACTTTAGCCCTCCTTCTTATCAGTCTTCAGATATGTTTATAGCGCTGCCCCTTTCATGCCAACTCATTGGTAGGAGTACCAGAATTTAAGAAGTATATTTTTCTTCCCAAAGCAAATTCCTGAAACTTCTGGTTCATTTTTTTCCTAGCACTTTTTTTTTCAAAGAGCCCCCAAACCCAAGTAACAGAAAATAATGGAAATAAATGAAATACCTATGAGTCTCATGGAAGTAGGGACTGCATTCCAGAATGCCATGTTGTCTTTCAATATCTGATGGAAGATAGCTTCAATTTCAGTCTTCATGCTATCCCTCTTTGCTGGAGGAAATTTGAATGTCAGCTGGAACTGTACACTTGAGCCATTGGAATCAGGACTAGAAAAAACAGAAATCTTCTAGTTTGCTGTTTCTTGATTTTTGTAAACATTTTGTGAATACATTGAATTTCCTATATTTTGTCATATTTCCTTTACATATTCTAAAGAACAATACACAGATATTGTCTCAGTATGTATAAAGGGTAAGGGTCTCTAAAAATCTTCTGACTGGTTCACAGGAATTGGTCATGGGATATGTGAATTACAAACTAGAAATCAGAGTATTTTGAACACATGTGAGAAAAGGAGTATTGGTCAACAAATGATTGATTTAAGATTTTATTAAAACAGTAAAAACCATGTCCTTGTGGAGATATTTTCTAATAACTTTAGAAAAAGAGATAAATGCAGAACCAGGAACCATTTGAAAGATAACTCCTAACATATATTCAGGAGCCGGTACTAAGCTTCTCCCTATTATTTCTTATACATCTCTATGCCAATATAGCTGTACAATGAGAAATCTCAGAAAGGTAACTCTAAAGCATAAAGAGAATATCCACTATCTATATATTCATTACATTCTTTTTATTAGTTAGAAAAGGAGAGTAATTCATTTGGGAAGACCTTCAAAACAAGTCACAATTTTTTAAAATACCCACAACTTCTATTTTCAATAGAAAGTTTTCGCTTGTAAGTAGGTTAGTTGATTGGTTTTCTGGCCAGCTGGAATTTTTTGTTTTGTTTTGGAAGTTCCGAATTTCCCCAGAATGGATATTGGCAATTACCAAATTATAAGCATTCTCTTGCTTTATCACTCATCCCCTGTGCTCCATGATACCCTCCTCCCTGAATCCCTCTTGGCCATCAGCATCCTCAAGCATACTTCAAAGTCCTATTTAGACAAATTTTATCTTAAATGACACTAAAATTCACTTTGCTTCACAGTCATTATAATGATAGTGATTACTAAAGAGACCAAAAGAAGATTATTTTAGGAAAGGTATGGCCAGATGGATGTGAATGGGAGAAGAGGAAGCTAGTAGGTTCGTAGCAAAGCAATCAGATGAGACTCTTTTTTTCACCGAGTTAAAATGATCTTTCATCATAGCAGTCAGTTAGGACTGGCTGCTACCAATAGCCTTACAATTACCCTTCAAGTGTGGGGATTATGCTGCTGCCCCTCGGAACAATTTGTTACTTAAACTGTAACCCCTGGAGGATTTTACTAGTTACCAAGCACATTTAGATAGGGCCTTAAGAAATACATATGCTGGCAACAGGTCTTCGGGGAGAAGGACTATGTAGGACCATGAAGCCCGGCAGCCGGGAACGCCCGCTCAGCTCAGGGTGGAACGAAAACCGCCTGCTTCCTTTATGGGTTCCCGCTCCTTTCTCTTCCCAGAAGCACCCCTTGTTAGTTAGATGAGCCCTTTGAATGTGCTTGTTTAACTACTAACTTTATCCCCCTCCTTGCTGGCCTGCAAGACGTGACTAACGTTTGACCTTCATCGGTCCTTCTGTTGGCTATTGTTTCTATCCAATAAAAGTGAGACTGTGGAGTTGCTCCTGGCGCAGTCCTTTACGACTGTGGTCCCCTGCTCCCAGTCTCTGGCAGCTGACTCCTCTGTGCCTAATTCTTCTCTCGTTGCCGACTGGAAGTGGCAGGATTACACATTTGACCAGAACAGTTCCTATTCTGCACAGAAATTTGTTAACTGCAATGACATTTTAATTTATGGGTCTTTCTTTCTTTTCTTCATTTCTTTCTTTCCTTCTTTTTTTCTTTCTTTCTTTCCATCTCTCTCTCTTTCTATTTTTTCTATTGTTTTTATTTAAAACCATGGCTGATGTTACATATCATCTACCTTCCCTTCCTTATGATCCTGATGGAATTTGCACTTACAAAATTTTGATGACCTGAGAGTTGATATATTCTTTATATATACTCGAATTTTGAAAAGCCTCCAACATCTGTCAAGAGAGAGAAACAAAGTGGCCACCATATCAGTTTCGATCAAATTTATTATGAAATTATTAAAAGAAATCTCTGACTTACCTTAGTCTCTATATTTTTGCTCAGATCAGTGCTGGCTTGTGAAGCTCCATTTTCACAACTATCATTGTATGTAACTCCAGAAATATGAAAATCACCTTGGTAATAGAAAATCCTTCCTATGAAACAAAAAAATACTCAAAGAATTTTAAAATAACAAATACCCTCAAATCCCTCCATAGCTTTGTCTCGAAATTAACATTTGACCCAGATTTTTAAATAATCAGAGGGAGGGAGAAAGAAAGTGGAAAGCAATGAAAGGTAGTGAATATCCACTCCTTCTAGAAATGGCAACCCCCAGCTTTCATGAAGTGATACTCCTCCTTTCTTCATATGATAATAGATGTTACTGCCCTATTAAAGCCAGGAATATCCTCAGGATCCACCTTAAAACAGCAATCCAGGCAATCACTAACCATCCACCTGAGTGTGCACTAGAGAGGAAACCCATTTTTCATATGCAATCTAAATTCTCATAATAGTGATTACCCAGTTACTCTTTCTAAGCACTTCTGATATGGAAATATTCTGATAAGGAAATACTACAAACATTCGCCTTCACTCTCTGGATGATCTATACCGTCTTATTATTTTTCTTCTGCCTCATTGTCTATCAGCCTGCTTTCTATTCCTTGTAGTCATTCCTTGAGGAATTCCCACTGCCCTTCTACTTCCCTCCAGTATATGGTGGCTGGTGTTTGGTGAGCATCACAAGGTCTCACATTCTCCATTCTGTCTGCTCCCTGAATGTAAATGGCTTTATCTAATATATTTGGCTACTGCAATGTAAAACAGGACAAGCCTAGAGGTAGTTCTTCGACATCATGCATGTACTTCTAAAAATAGGAAAAAGTCATTTGCAAAGATGTGAATGGAACTAGAGGGTATTATCCTAAGCAAAATAAGTCAATCAGAGAAAGACAATTATCATATGATTTCACTGATATGTGGAATTTAAGAAACAAAACAAATGATCTTAGGGGAAGAGAGGAAAAAATAAAACAAAATGAAACCAGAGAGGGAGACAAAGCATAAGAGACTCTCAATCATAGGAAACAAACTGAGAGTTGCTGGAGGGGAGGGAGGTAGGAGGATGGGGTAACTGGGTGATGGACATTAAGGAGGGCAGGTCATATAATGAGCACTAGGTATGACTGATGAATCACAGACTTGTACCTCTGATTAACTGAACTGAATTAAAATAAAAAAATTAAAAAATTAAAAATAAAAATTGGAACTAATATAAAATAGTATCCTGTTTTGGTTAAGCAATTAGCCATTCATATATTTTGAGAACAACAGTACTTTTGATCCATTTTAAAAAGTACCAGGGGACCTGGATGGCTCAGTCAGGTAAATGGCTGCCTTTGGCTTGGGTCCTGATCCCAGGGTTCTGAGATGGAGCCCCGCTCCCGGCTCAGTGGGGAGTCTGCTTTTTCCTTCTCCTTCTGTTTGCTGTTCCCCCTGCTTGTGTTCTCTCACACTCTCTCTCTCTGTAAAATAAAATCTTAAAAAAAAAAAAATAGTACCACATAATCTCTAAGGAATGTTAATAATAGGGTTTAAAAAATATGATCTCTGAGCTGAAATAATTCATTATCCTGGAAGTCAGGAATATCATTTCAATCTAAGATATGAGAGACTGTGGACTCTGAGAAACAAACTAAGGGTTTTAGAAGGGAAGGGGGTGGGCAATGGGTTGGCCCAGTGATGGGTATTAAGGAGGGCACATATTGCATGGAGCACTGGGTGTTATATGTAAACAATGACTCTTGGAACACTGCATCAAAAACTAATGATGTACTGTATGCTGACTAAAATAACATAATAAAATTTTTAAAAAAAGATAAAATAAAATAAAAACTAGTTTCTTATCTTTCAATGGTCTCCTATATTTTTCCTCATGGCAAGAGGTATATATAAAAATCAAATGCTAGGTTCTAAGAAGTTACCTAAGGTCTTTCTGAAAGAATAATGCATACCGACTTAGAGGAGCTACTTTAAATCCTCCCACCAATTGGGTGTGCATGTTGGTATATCACGTTAGCCTCCTGGACATTTTTTCATTAATCCCAAAGACTACATTGCAAAAATAAACTCCAAGAGCCTCTTTCTTAGCATTTCATGCTTTTGATCTATGAAGTCTATCCTCAAATAGAAGAGCAAACAACTAGAATCTGTTAATTTTGTGTTACATCCGGTACGCTGAACTTGGGTATTTACAGAGAGGCAGATTTCTTTTTCTTTCTTTCTTTCTTTTTTTTTTTTTTTTTAGGAAACTATTTTATTTTATCATAAAGATATTATTAATTTATTTGAGGGAGAGAGAATATATGTGTGCATGTGTCTGTGTGTGTGAGAGAGAGAGAGAGTGTGTGCACTTGCACAAGTGGGGGGAGGAGCAGAGGGAGAGGGAGAAGCAGGCTCCAAGGACCCTGATGTAGGACTCTATCTCAGGACCCTGAGATCATGACCTGAGCTGAAGGCAGATCCTTAACCAAGTGAACCACCCAGATGTCCCAGGTAGGCAGATTAATTTGTCAAAAGTCATACATATCATGCCCATATTTAAAGAAACCATGATGTTTAGATATGTGTAGTTATATTACTGGAAAATCAGATTGATTTGAGGTGCAATATTTTAGTTTATTTTCCCTTGCTTATTTTTATAATCTGAATTGTCCCCTAGAATTTATATGTTGAAGCCTTAACCCCCTATGTGGCTATATTTAGAGATAAGGCCTTTAGCAAGGTAACTAAGGTTAAATCAGATCATAAATCAGATCATTAGGTTAAATCAGAAACCAATAGCCTTATAAGAGGAGATATAAGAGAATGATCCTTCTTTCTCTCTCCTGAAAATTACCCCCCAACCCCATATACCACAGAAAAAAAGGGCATGTGAAGCTATATTAACCCTGCTGACATTCTGATCTTGGACCTCCAGCCCTCAAAACTGTGAGAAAACAAATATTTGTTGTTTTAAGACACCTAGTCTGTGGTATTCTGTTATGGCAGCTTGAGCTGAATAATACAATTACTTAGATAAATTGAATGGGAATCTATCTGTACCCTACACTGCGGCCTATAAAATCATAATCATAATTAAATCATAATAATAGTATAAAATCACATCATAATTAAAATCATAATTTTATAGACATAGCAATGATCAGTATTTAGATAGTAATCTTTCCATATCTTATCCCAAGGTTTATAATAAAATCTATATTTTAAGATAGAAATATATTTTACCACCTTTATAAAATATCACTTTAGACCTATGGGTTGCAACACTATCTATTTATTAGAATAACTACAGAGCTTCTAAAAGGCATACATGGGCGGGCCCTGCCCCAGTTTCACTGAATCAGAAAACCTAAGGGAATGGACACTTCTTTGGAAGAGCTCCACAGGTGATTCTGAGAGGAAACCAGGATTTAGAACTACTAGATAAACTATCTGAAGGATTTATCATTTGTTTATAAATGTCTGTGTAAGCTTTTCGAAATAGTTTTGTTAAATAAAATAGTTAAGGAAGAGCTGAACCAGTCATTTCTAGAATAATGAGCCTTGTGGAATATTAATCTGAGTTAACCCAAGAAGTAGAAAGTGAAAAATAATGGCTTGAAAACGATAGACATATTCAGAGAGAGAAACTAATTTCATACCACTTGAATGAGAGATTATTCTAGGTGTCATCCAACTTAAGTTGTTCTTAGTATTAACAAAGATTGTATTCATTTCTAATTCAGATTCCTAGAGCCAATCCATCTTTCAGACTAACTCCAGACGGCCTTTCCAAGAGTTTTGAATGTGTATTTTTATTGCACAAGGAACCTAATTCAATTAACTTAATTACAGGAAATATAAGCCCATCTAGCCTTGTATTTGAAATTGTAGGTGGTTAACCATGTAGAGAATAGAGAAAGTCAAGGGCAAATTTTCATCCCACACATGTCCTGCTTGAGCCACGATGTCTGCCGTCCTCCCTTGTGCACCACTCCAGTCCATGAATGCACTGTTTCTCCAGAAGAGACTCATTAAATACAAATTATATTTTGGAAGGATAACTAATTAAGCCACTGGGCTTCTTCACAGGGCTTGATTTGGCAAAATTGGAGCAAATTTCCTTAAGGGGAAATTATATAATGAACGTTATTTTTTAATGAGCAGAATCAAACAGAGGACAGAAGGATCCAGACTACAGAGAGTTCAGGGGTCAACATAGCAGGCCAGAGACGGTATGCATACCTGACCCATCTGAAGGACAAGTTCTGAAGTTTGAAACCAAGATGGTTCGAGAAAACATAAGGTGCTTGGGTGGCTCAGTTTGTTAAGCACCCAACTCCTGGTTTTGGCTCAGATCATGATCTAATGGGTGGTGAGACCAAGCCCTACCTAGGGTTCTGTGCTCAGTGGAGAGTCTTCTCGAAGACTCTCTTCCTCTGTCCTTCCCCCAGTGTGCTCTCTCACTCTCTTTCTCTCTCTCAAATAAATACATCTTTAAAAGAAAAAAAAAAAAAAAGATGGTTAGGGAAAACAAAGGAGAGGCCGGGTTGAAGAAAAAGCTGGAATTTGTATTAGGAAAATGCATCCTATGCTTCATTATTGTATAGGGTAATATATTTCAGAGAAATAAAACAGAAAAACTTATGATAAAGTAGAATAATACACTTGAATGTTAAGGTCTGGGTTTATGTTCATCTATGACACTTAAAAGCCTATAATAATAAACACTTTTCTTTTCTCAATCTTGATTTTTTGCATGTGAAAACAGTGATAGTAGTAAAACTTACCCTCCCTAGCTCAAAGAATTATCATGAGGATCAAGTGGAATTATGGATGTCAAATTTCTTTGAAAATATTAAATAGCTTCACAAACTTAAAGTTTTATTTTTCTAAAAGGTAGAAATAATTTGGAATACCAAGATTTCTGAATGTGGTGTTAACAAAGATTTTTAAGATAATATCAAATTTATAAAAACATATAGTCACTTCTACTATCTATCGTTAGATGAGACATTTTTGTGGATGAAAGACCTAAATATGAGACAGGAATCCAACAAAATCCTATAGGAGAGCAGCCTCTTTTACCCCAGCTGCAGCAAGTTCTTGTTAGAGATGTCTTCAAAGGCAATGGAAATAAAAGCAAAAATGACCTATTGGGACCTCATCGAGATAAAAAGCTTTTGCACAGCAAAGGAAATAGTCACCAAAACTAAAAGGCAACCCATAGAATGGGAGATGTTTGCAAGTGTCTTATCAGATAAAGGGCTAGTATCCAAAATCTTTAAAGAATTTATCAAACTCAATACCCCAAAAACAAAAAATCCAGTCAAGAAATGGGTAGAAGACATTAACAGGCATTTCTCCAAAGAAGACATACAAATGGCCAACAGACACATGAACAAAGGCTCAGCATCAATTGGCATCAGAGAAATACAAATAAAATTACAATGAGATACTGCCTCACACTAGTCAGAACAGCTATAATTAACAATTCAGGAAACAACGGATGTTGGCGAGGATGCAGAGAAGGGGGAACCCTCTTTCACTGTTGGTGGAAATGCAAACTGGTGCAGCCACTCTGGAAGACAGTATGAAGATTTCTCAAAAAGTTGAAAATAGAGCTACCCTATGACCCAACAATTGCACGATTTTTAGGTATTCATCCAAAGGATACAAACATAGTGGTTCATAGGGGCACATGCTCCCCAAAATTTATAGCGGCAATGTCCATGATAGCCAAAATAATGGAAAGCACTCAGATGTCCGTGGACAAATGAATGCATAAATAAGAGGTGAGATATATTGATATAGATATAGATACAGATATTTCAGCCATCAAAAAAAGAATGAAATCTTGCCATTTGCAATGACATGGATGGAACTAGAGGGTATTATGCTCAGCAAAAGAAGTAAGTCAGAGAAAGATAAATATGATATGATTTCATTCATATGTATAATTTAAGAAATAAAACAGATGAACATAGGAGAAGGGAAGAGAAAATAAGACAAAAACAGAGAGAGAAAAGTCATAACAGTCTCTTAACTATAGGAAACAAACTGTGGGTTGCTGGAGGGGAAGGGGGTGGGGGGGTGGGGTAACTGAATGATGCACATTAAGAAAGACCCTTGATGTAATGAGTACTGGGTGTTATACGCAACTGATGAATCACTAAACTATCTCTGAAACTAATAATACATTGTATGTTAATTAAATTCAACTAAATTTTTTAAAAAGATGATACATTTGTGGATTATTCATTGCTATTTAGCAATTATATCTTAATAACCAGAATTGAGCCAAGAAGAGTAGGATTTCCAAATTTTTAGATATACTTACCAAAAGATATAACAATTCAACTACTAACCTATTGCATAAGCTCCTTTATTGACAATGCATTTTGGCCTCAAAATATTGAAATTTTCAGTTTTGTCCATAGTCTCATAGTTGGTAATATGTTACAGAGTGGCTCAAGGAGGCATTTGATTCAAAAAAATTTATAAACCTTGGTATTAAATAACAGAGAATTATTACATTGAAATAACAGTAAATAGATGAGAAATTTCCCATGAAAAAAATTAATATTCATGTTTCTTACCCACTTCTAAAAATAAAAGATTTAGTAGCAAGGTGAAAATGAAAAGTAGGCAATACTGACCGACTGCTAGAAAATGAACAAGAAGACCAATAGTTATTCCCAAGATTGCTGTCACTCCAAGAAAAATAAAGATCACCACCCATGCTGACCAAGATCTTCCCCGGGAGGACATGCCATGCCTATAAAAGGAAAAAAAATGGTTCAAATCAGATGATAGACATTCTAAATTTACCTGGCTCTCCTCTAACTCATATAACATAATATATAATTTATGAATAGGTCCTTATTTCAGCATGAAGCATAGAAGCCTTAAACATCATAAACAACAGAAAGAGGGTACACCCTAATACTCATTTACTAAACAAATCATAGTTGAGTACCATTTTAGCTTCTGGGAATATTGCAGTGAGCAAGATTCACTTCAGAGATGCCTGGTTTCTCTGAAGAGAAATTGATTTGCTCTTTTTATTTATCTAAAGCAGGTTATAAAATACTAGGTGTGGTCTGATTGTATTTTGACTATAATCATACTATGTATACAGACATATAAATTTATAAACAAATATATAATATAACCATTTGTAAGTTTTAATTAAATGTGAGAGGAAATACCATGATGCCAACCTCAGTTATCCCATAACCGCTGTTATAAGATTATAGGTAGAGTTTTCTTTTTCGTTTACTTTTTTCTTAACTATATTTTCTAATGTTTCTACAATAAACATGGATTATTTGAGTCACATAAATTAAGAGGTAAGTTTCATCATCAAAGCTAATTAATTAGATGAAAAATAATCAGAAAATATAGTGACTTGGTATCACCCAAATGGAGTGGTCTAGAGTTATAATTAGATCTATGGTTACCCTCAGTCGAATCTATATAAAGTTTGGGCACTAGTTATTTATCACTTGTATTTTAAAAGACATGATGTCATGAAATTGCTGATTTGGAGAAAGAGCTTTAACAAGCACTCATAAAATTCTGATTTCAGGGGCACTTGGGTGGCTCAGTCAGTTAAAAGTCTGTCTTCAGCTCAGGCCATGATCCTTGGGTCCTGGGATGGAGCCCTGTATTGGGATCCCTGCTCAGTGGGGAGCCTGCTATTTCATCTCCTTCTGCCCTTCCTCACCTGCTCATGCTCATTCTCTCCCTCTCATTCTCTCTCAAATAAATAAATAAAAAAAATCTGATTTCAAATTTCAAAGTAGCTTAAGTAGTTTCCTCAATCTTTCATATTCTGCATCACCTAAAACAAAACTTGTAAAACAGAGGAGTTTATAATCAGGGGATATATTTGGCACATTAGATATTCCCTATGAATATGAGAATTTTTTTGTTTTGATCCCTCTAGAACCAGTTTATACTTAGGTAGAGAAGTTTCTTTAAAAAAAAAAACAAATAATACCTTATGACCCAACTGTACAACTCCACCCAGTTTTATTCCCTCTCTGCTCTGTTCTCTATTCTTAATCCTACCTCTTCTTCATACCCCTTTGATGACTTGTTAATTAGTGTTTCCCAGAACTAGAATTATTTGTCAAAGCTCCTCAAAGAAACTCCCTATTTCAGATGCATTCCACGTATGCTTTCATACCAGAATCCTGCTGTTTAATCTCTTCCTCAGAGCAAAGAGCCATTCAGGTATTGTGTTTTTTACACTAGATGAATCACTCTTTAAAAGGAGTATGCAATTAAGGTAATTAATAGCTATTTAGAACCCAATGACTATCTGATAATAAATCTTTTCAAATAAGTAGAAATGTTTACTGTGATACTGAGGTCTCAGATTTGTTTTGGATTAGTCAGTGGTAACTTAGTCTGGTAGCTTAGTCTTTCTGAAATGTGCAAATTAATTTGAAGGACTTTTAACATTATGTGCCCCGAATAATGACTCTAAAGTAGCTGAAATGGTTTCTGTATAAGTAATCACCAGATTATCGTTTATATTTCTTTGGAAGCTCCTTTAAGAAGTTCTGGGAAGTGGTAGAGAATACATTTTGTTAACAATAGCACGGATGCTTTGTTCCCTTTCATTATGAATTTCTTCCTGTTATAAATAAGGATTTACTTTTATATCTAAAACATCATAGTTGTTTATGTTTTATTCAACCCTTCCTCTAGTAACTGTGATGCATGGACACTAGGAATTGATTATTATTTTTGAATAATAGCTGAAATTATTTAAATGATGTTTTAAATATTTAAAAGATTTCCATTCATGAGACAATTTACTTTCTCACTTAGCAGATTAATTTTGGCCTTTTTTTTTTTTTTAACAGAAATCTGCATTCCAGAATGAACTCATTTAACAAACAAAACAGGTTAAAAATTAATCTTCAATGAATTTAACCAGCTCCATATACTTAATTAAACTACAACTGCCTCATTTTTGTATTGAATCTAATTCAAGTAAGGGCTTGTCACTCTTCTGGCATAATCAAACATTTCCCTTAATCAAACCACAATAATAATGTCAATAAAAATAATGGTAACTTCATGATTCATAATTTTAAAGAATCAATTTTACTAATTTATCCTCACAGTCTATACCGGGTATTATTTCCTAGATTAGATTTTCTTACAACTACCTTCTGATATTGCATTAGCAGTTAAACTACAAAGCATTACAATAACTGTAATTTTCATTAATTAGAGCTAAATTTATAGATGATTTGAATTAGATTTACCTGAATTTTGTTATACAGGGAAGACTGTTAAAACAGAATTCCAGTGCAAAATTCCCCAAATTTTATAAAGATCAACTTTTTTTTTTTCATAGAGGACTTAGTCATTAGGGAAAGAGTTGTGAATAAGGAACAGAGAAATTAATGATCAAATGAGTTGAATGGCTTCCACCAATAACTTTCCCCTGGAATTGTGGAAAAGCAGAGAACCTACAGAGGGAATTTATTTGAAAATCTATGAAGTTTTGAGGATGCTCTGGAGTCTGCCAGCTGCCAATTCAGGGCCTGGATTATAAGTACATTATTGTAAAAATCTATAATGAAATTTACATTTTTAAATCATTTCCAAGACAACATTTTCATATTAGAAAATATTATTTTAATTAAATTACTAGAGAACAAAAATGGTAGTGTTCTTATTAAAAAAAAAAAGTAAGCAAAATTTTGCTGAGATTGGATTCTTTTTTTTTTTTCTTTTTTTTAACTTCCGGAAACTTTCCCAAAGATTTTGACAAAATTTTGGATCTTCGAAACAATAGCATTTTTTTAACAGTGTACAGAAATAAAAATCTAAATTATGAAAAGCAAGCAGTTAACAAAAAGCTAAAAGATAATCTAAGAACTTGCTAGGTTTTGTAGACTTAATCTCCCAAATAAAATCCCATTTACCTGTGCATAGTATTCTGATTGTTGTGGTGTTGTCAGGAACAGTGATGGTGATGATGATGAGGGTGACAATGATAATAGTGATAATTAAAATAAGGGCCTTCTGGTGTAGCTTTTAAGGAGATCAGTGTTTCCCAGGTTTCTGTGTGACGCCCAGTGTTGATTGGTTTGTTTTCATGGGCTGGGTGAAATCTAGAGAACAAATATGATGACACTTGTATGACCAGCATTAATGACTTTCATATTTCTATTGTTTCAAGACAGGAGTCATCCAGGGAATCACAAACTTCCTTGACTCGGCTATTTAGAAAAAAAAAAAAAAATAGCCTACTCCTACCTTCTTCTAGAAGGTAGATCTAAGAAACAGTTTTGTGGTAAATTGGGATAATCCTAACTCTGTATTTGGCCAGTTCCATTTATACTGGCTTCTTCCCCAGCTGACATCAGCTGTAACTAGGCAGAAGTTTCTGACAAATGAATTTTCACAAGGTACCAATTTTAATATAACTCATATCACTATTCTGATGTAAATGAAATTGTATTTCATTGTGATTTACATTTAAATTTCCCTAATTACCAGTGAGGATAA
This sequence comes from Mustela nivalis, assembly GCF_964662115.1. Taxonomy (NCBI): domain Eukaryota; kingdom Metazoa; phylum Chordata; class Mammalia; order Carnivora; family Mustelidae; genus Mustela; species Mustela nivalis. Next base: position 12,349,545 of record NC_139023.1, on the reverse strand, counting down.
TTATTTTCATTCTGGGTTTCTCCTTCTGAGAATTTTGTTCATGTATCTAGCTATTGGGTAATTTATCTTCTTTCTTATGGATATATGTGAGTTATCTATTTATACGGATATTGCAATTCCATATGTAAGAAGCTTGGAAGTTGCCATTCCATCCTAAGAAGAATTATAAAGCTTAACAGACTATGAAATCAGCAACTCTTTTTTGGAGTCCATAACTGAGGAGAGGACACAGAGCAAACAACTGCCCTAAATACTGGAAAGATAGACAAGAGAATTCAGTTAATAAGTGAGTCAAGACTCTAAGTAAGTATTCTTAAGTCTTGACTGAGTCAAGAGTCAAAGGCAGAAACCATCAGAGCAGAACCAGTGTCAGGAAAGAAAAACCTAAAGTGTAATTGACAAATTGCTGGAGATTTGGTATGAATACCTCTGAGATTTTTAAAAACTCCAGAGGGACCCAGTCATAGAGGGAAGGCCATAGCATTGTGAGATTCAGCTAGACTCCACAATAATATTGAAGAAAAATCCATCTGGGCTTCTGGTGGGGAGACAGGAAAGGGAACATTTTGAAATATTCCAGAGCACTCTATTCTTCCTAACAAGGCCTGCCTTGGGAGACAACTCGTTAATCAAAGCCTATCATACTGGGGTATTAGCAGAGCCTAACTAACCTGGGAAAGGGAAATACCCAACCTCAGATTATTTTTCCATCCTGAGAACAGGGGGTAAAAAAATTGACAAACACTTGTGAAGTTCATAATCTAGAGGCATAGACTCACTAAAAGCGTAGACTTAATCATCAGGCTGTAGGACACTCCTTCTCCCTACACCTTACCACCACATTACTAAAGGCCTGTTTATAGTTGTTCCTTTTACCTGATCTGTCATGCCCAAATATCAGGGAAAATTTACAATACACACCAAAGGGGAAAAAAAGAAAAAGAAAAAGAAAAAAGAAAACCCTCAGTTTGAAGAGACAGAGACAGAGCAAGTCTCAGAACCAGACGTGGCAGGAATGTTGGAATTACTATACCAGGAATTTAAAACAACTATGATTGATATGTCGACAGCTTTAATGGGCAAAGTAGACAGCATGCAAGAACAGATGGGAAATGTAAGCAGAGAGATAGAAATCCTACAAAAGAATTGAAATGCTACAGATTAAACAACAACAATAGCAACACTGTAACATAAATGAAGAATGTCTTTGAAGGGACATAACAGCCCTAAATGTGTATGTACCTAACTACAGCGTCAAACTACATGAGACAAAAACGCAATAGAACTGCAAGGAGCAATAGATGAATCTGTCACCATAGTTGGAGACATACACAGAGACATGTCTATATCAGAAATGGACAGATCCAGCAGGTGAAAAATCAGTAAGAACATAGTTGAACTAAACACCATCAATCAACTGAATAATTGATATCTATAGACTACTTCATCCAACAACAATAGAATACAAATTCTTCTCAAGATCACATGGAATATTCATCAAGAAGGATCACATTCTGGACCACAAAATACACTGACAAATTTAAAAGAATAGAAATCATACATTGCTGGCTCTCACCTCACAATGAAATTAAATTAGAAAAAGCAATAACAGAAAAATAACTGGAAATCTCAACTTCTGTGCAGGTTAAATAACTTGCTCCTAAATTATACCAGTCATTTGAGAGAACTCTCAAGAGAAATTTTAAAATATTTTTAACTAAATGAAAATAAAAAATACAACTTATCAAAATTTGTGGGATGCAGTGAATAGGAGAAAATTTATAGCACTGAATGCATATGCAGTCAACCTTGAACAAAAAGAGGCTTAGGGGTGTGGACCCCCCTGTTGAATTGAAAATATGCCTATAACTTGACTCCCCCCACAAGTTAACTACTAATAGCTTACTGATGACTGGAAGCTTTACCGAAAACATAGATAGTTAATACATATTTTATATGTTATATGTATTATATACAATGTCCTTACAATAGAGTAAGCTAGGGAAAAGAGAATATTATTAAGAAAATTTTAAGGAAGAGAAAAAACATTTACACTACTATAAAAAATCTATCGGTAGACCTGTGCAATTCAAACCTGTGGCTGTTCAAGGCTCAACTGTATTTTTATTAAATCTATCCTATTGTAGATGCTATTATTCTTTAAATTTTATAAATGTTATACATGTTATATAGGTTGTTGGCATATAAAAATAAAATGGGTTTTCATACATTGACCTTTCCAGAAAATTTATTTTTTTTTTTACTTGAACATTCTTTTGAATATTTATCATATACCTACATCATCAAGTCATCCGCAGATAAGAATAGAATACTACCTCTTTCTCATTGCTTATATATATATTTTTGTTTTGGTTGATTGGTTGACCAATTCACTGTTTTAACCTTGTGTCCTAGAACTCTAGTATATTACTGAAAAAAAAAGGACAGTACCAGGCATCCTTCCTTTTCTCAATTTCAAGGAGAGGTTTTCAGTGTTTCACTATTCAATAGGATGTTAGCTGTCACTTTACCAGATTAAGGAAGTTATCTTATGTTTTTAGTTAGATGTATTTCATAATAAATGAACTTTGAATTTCATCAAATGCTGTTTTTTTGCATAATGGAGATAATCATACTTCTTTTCTACCTTTATTTGATCAATGTTGTCAGTCACATTGATTGATATTTAAATACTAAACCAACTCTATTTCTGAAACAATACCAACTTGATTGTAACTTATACACATTTTATGTATCACTGGGTTTCATATGCTAGTTTGTTTAAGATTTTTGCATCCATGCTTCTGAGAGAGGATGGCACAGTTTTCCCATCTTTTAATATCATTGTTTAGCTTCACAGTCAAAGTTTGTTGGCCGTATTAAACAAGGTGGGAAATAACTATCTTGTTGCAAATAAATTTTAAAATTTATATGAAGTAAAAAATTTCTAGAAAAAGAGACCCTTAATTTGCCAAAACTGACATAATCACCACTATACTATAAGAATTACTACCTGCCTTTTCAAGAATACTACATTTTGGACTTTGCATAAGCTTGAAATAAACTTTCCATTTTACCAACTCACTAAGATTCAGGAGTTTATCTCTTGAAATAGCTAATAACAGAAATATCATCTGTAACAAATACAAATATTACCTATTATTTACGGCCAACTTATATTTTTAAACAAAATTTAAAGATATGAAAATACTTTTATTAGATATCAATCATCATATGCATCTCTTCTTCCTTTTGATTTGCTTCTAGTATCAGAAATAGAAACCGTGGACTGGTATGGTTCTCCAACTTTCCATGGATGGAGAACATTGCTTCTGAAAGAGGATAAACTTTTCTCCCATTTTGAACAAAGAGTAAAATTTTAGTACTCATGCCATTTTTCTTTTCTCAGCCCCACAATCATAGAAGAGCTGTCAGTTCTTAAAGGAAAGGCACAGATGTCATGTTATAGTTATGGTCTTGTTGAATCATCATTCTTTAAATGACTGAGTTATAGAATGTACATTTGTTCTAAGGACACTCCCACAGACATCATGTCCTAACTTCAAGTCAACCATGAAGTCTCAATGTCAGCTCGGATAAGAATTATTCAAATGCTTTGCAGCAACTGGAATTATTCACTCCATGATGGTACTTCCTCTTCCTGGGTGTATATTTTCCCCAGAAGCTTTATCTTGTTATTTGCATCTATATTCATTTATTTTCAAAGTCCTTCAAAACTGTCTTAAGGCTTTCTACTAAATCTTCTACAAAAACTCTGGCCCACAGTAATTCTATTATTTTTTGTGATGAAATTTCACATACCTCATAGCAACTAATGATTATTTACTATTCTATTTGTGCCATATCTATCTCCCCAAGTAGATTATAAAGTCCTGAATTGTAGGGTTTATGTCTTATATTCGTTTTTCATACATTCTAGTGGGGTTTTTGGTTGTTTGTTTTTGTTTTTGTTTTTTGAGAAAGAGAGTGAGAGAGAGCATGGGTAGAGGGGCAGATGGAGAGGGAGAGAATTTTAAGCAGGCTCCATACTGAGCATGGAGCCTGATGGGTGGCTTGATCTTATAATCCTGAGATTATGACCTGAGCTGAAATCAAGAGTCCAAAACTGAACTGACTGAGACACCCAGGTATCCCAATTCCAGATTCTCAATAAGCACTTACAGGTTGTCTAATTCTTACAACATGAAACAGAAAGCAAGCACTTCTTCTCCTTTCTTTCTATTGCTTGTTTATTCCAACATAGTATTTGGTTCTTCTTAATACAATTTTCTTTTGAATTTGCAGTAATATTTTGGGTTAGCTTAGCTGGTGAACTAGCAGAGACCTTTTTAATTATAGCAAAATTAGAAGCTCGGTTTTACCACGAAAGCCCATATGATCAAGCTGTAGGGAATTATTTCATATTTATTAAACTCATGAGACATAGTTTTCTGTCCAAGATGTCATTTAGTTAACTTAGAATGGGAGCTACCCAGTTCTTTATGTGTCAACTCCATAACTAGGAAACTAGCTACATATTCTCAAGGGAACTGTGTAACCTAGTCAATAGGCCTGTTACTCAGTAAGCAATGTGTATGTATCAAAACCAAACATTCCAATACTTGGCTGCCTACCTTCTGTATGTCCGCTAGAGAAAAACATTTCTTGTTCATTTGTAATTGAACAACTGCTGTTCAATGAGTTTCAGTCTTATAAGATGAATTACTAAATGTACTTACAAGTGAAACAGTGGCAGGGTAATAACTAGTGTCCATGGAATTTTGATATGTCATAAAATGAGAGAAGTATAAGAACAGAGATTATACAGTTTATTTTTTTTTACCTGAGAAAAGCTAATATTTAAAATCACTTGTCCCTGAGTTTGACATCAATTTTAGATTCAAAAAAATCCAGAATATATTACTGAAGCATGGCTTGGGCAAAACTAAAAATTAAAACCAATCATTACTTGAAGCCTATGCATTGTCAGATTAACCTTATATCCACTTTATTTTTATTCTTAAATTAAATTTAATTTTATTTCTTTTCAATGTTCCAAGATTCATTATTTATGCACCACACCCAATGATCCATGCAATACGTGCCCTCCAAAATACCCACCACCAGGTTCGCCCAACCCTCCACCCCCCTCTCCCTTCCATAACCCTCAGTTTGTTTCACAGAGTCCACAGTCTCTCATGGTTTAGATTCCCACCATTTCACTTCTCCTCTCCATCTCCCAGTGTCCTCCGTGTTATTGCTTATGCTCCACAAATAAGTGAAACCATATGATACTTGACTCTTTCTGCTTGACTTATTTCACTCCAGCATATTTTCCAGTCCCATCCATATTGATACAAAAGTTGGGTATTCATCCTTTCTGATGGAGGCATAATACTCCATTGTTTATTTCTCCTTTAGATTAGAAGATTAAGGCAATGTGATAGAGTTATACAGAAGTACTACTCTTATCATCATCATCTTAATAATTATTATCATCATTCATATAAAAATAATAGCTGTCACTTATTGAAGTACATTAGCAGCCTTGTATCATCACTTCCCGTGTTTTTATATACACAATTTCATATTAAAATTTTCAACAATTCTATAAGTACTGACATTCTCATTTTACAAGTGAAGAAATTGAACTTCACAGAGTTTAGGGTTGCCTGAGTGGCTCAGTCAGTTAAGCACCTGCCTTTGTCTCAGATCACGATTTTAGGGTCCTGGAAATCACACCCCACATCAGGCTGGGCACCCAATGAGGAGTCTGCTTCTCCCCCTCTCTCTGCCCCTCCCCCCATCATGTGCTCTCTCTATCTCAAATAAATAAATAAAACTTAAAAAAGTTTTTTGAACTTTACAGAGTTTAAATTACTTGTCAAAGTTTACATAGATAGTGAGAATAAAATCAAGACAAATTTTTCTTAAATAAATGGGACTGGAATTTCCAGTAATGATAGACTAAGAATTTAGACCAACACTTCTGATAATTATAGTAAGAAAGATGAAAAAATATATAGTTAAAATTCTTTTGAAGAGATCAGAGAGCTAGTAATAAAATGAAGAATTTCAGGACAAAGATCTAGTTTGAAGATAAACCCAAAGAAGTTAGCCTCTTATTTGGGGCTCCTATTTTTGAAAAAGGATTCTAGGTGTCTTTAAAGATGAAGAGGACATTTGGCAGTATCAAGGAGACACGATCAAATATGGAATCCAGGATCTGTTATGGGTAGAGTGATTGGTAACCTTCACTGGACTTTTGAAAAGCAACTTCCTAAGTATAAATATATCCTAAATCTGGATATCTTTATGGGGAAAGAAGATATTCCTGCTTTAGGGAGATCATAAATCTTAATGTAAAGGGTAAAATAATAACCATCCAGAAGGTGATTTAGGAAATGATCTTTATGACCTTGAAGAAAGGAAAGTCTTTACACAAGGAGTACACAAGAAGTCAAAACCATAAGAGAAAAAAAATGATAAATTGAGCATATTTAGATCCTATTTCTCAAAAGACCCATTAAGAATGTGAAAGGCAAACCACATAATAGAAAATATCTTTGTAATGCATGTTTCTGACAAGAAACTTATATGTAGAATAGATAAAGCACTCCTGAAAGTCAAATTTTTAAGAAGGCAGACGTCCACTCCCCCCCCCCCAAAATAGACCCACTTCAGAAAAAAATAAGTTATGTAAAGTACATAATAATATGAAAAGATGTTCAACTTCATTAGTCATCCAGGAAATGGAAATCAAACCACTGTATATTGATCATTTTGGGTTAAGTTAAAAAAATGTAGTAATACCAAACGTTGTTGGGAAGAGGAGCTAAATCACTGCTGGTGGAAGAGTAAACTGGAGTAATCCCTTTGGGAAGGGACTTGGCAATTTCTACTAAAGCAGAATTTGTGCATGCCTTTTAATTCAGCAATTTCACTCCTATTCTAAACCCACCACAAATGGCATTTGCACCTGTGCTAAAACCATATACAAGAACATTCCCAGCAACACCATTCGCCATAGCTCCAACATGTAAACAACCCAAGTGTCCATGAACAAAAGAATGGCTACATACTTGTGGTATTTTTATACAATAAAATACTCTACAGCACTTCAAGTAAAAGAAGTTTGGATGCATGTAGAAACATAGATGACTCTCACAAGTGAAAGAATCAGAAACAAAATAATATGTATTATCTATTTCTGTAATATTCAAACACTTAGACCTAAATTATAAAGTTAGAAGTCCAGGATAGTGTTTGGTTTTGGAGGAAAAGACACATTGCTTGGGGGAAATTTTTTTGGATGGGGTAGGTGGCATGTAGCTTCTAGATGCTGGCAGTGCACTATTTTTCGATTAGGTGGTAATCACATGAGTGTTGGCTTTGTGACGATTCATTGATCTGTACATTTGTCCTTAGTATTCTTTTCTATGTGTGCTATTCTCCACAACAAATTTCTGGAAAAAGTACAATATACGTTATTAAAAAAGAAAACAAAATAATAAGCCTGTCAAGTATATATACTAAAAATTTACTATACTGCACAACACCTTATAAGGTACAGCGGAGGTAGATTAAAATGATAGAGAAAAGAATTCACCTGCCACCTAAAGAGATTACATAGAATAAAAGAAACCAAATGTGTTTTTAACACATGTAAACATTGTTATTATAATAACCAAATGACTTTTTCCAAGAAAACTGACATGTCTAAGGGATAATATATTCCAATGCATTTTTAAATGAAGTTTTCATAAAAAGAAAAGAGTATACATTATTTTCTTACTAACATAACATAAAATTTATAACATACTGCTGATGGTCAAACCTCTAGTCTCAATTATTATAGCTGTAAATATATTTATGTGATAAATTTGGTTTTGTTCATACAACTAAACATTTTAAATTTCTCCTCAGTAGTAAGTACTTCCCAAGTATTATAGAAAGAACTACTCAAATTATAGATACTATACATTTTATTATGGTTTGCAATATATTTTCAGCTTTCTGAAAATGCCAGTATTTTATGCAACTTCAGAAGTTTTTTTTTTTTTGAAGAGTGCATTCACAAATGGTAATTGACTGGCACAAAAACAGACACATAGATCAATGGAACAGAATAGAGAGCCCAGAAATAGACCCTCAACTCTATGGTCAACTAATCTTTGACAAAGCAGGAAAGAATGTTCAATGGAAAAAAGACAGCCTCTTTAATAAATGGTGTTGGGAAAATTGGACAGCCACATGCAGAAAAATGAAATCGGACCATTTCCTTACACCACACACAAAAATAGACTCAAAATGGATGAAGGACCTCAATGTGAGAAAGGAATCCATCAAAATGCTTGAGGAGAACACAGGCAGCAACCTCTTCGACCTCAGCCGCAGCAACATCTTCCTAGCAACATCGCCAAAGGCAAGGGAAGCAAGGGCAAAAATGAACCACTGGGACTTCATCAAGATCAAAAGCTTTTGCACAGCAAAGGAAACAGTTAACAAAATCAAAAGACAACTGACAGAATGGGAGAAGATATTTGCAAACGACATATCAGATAAAGGACTAGAGTTCTCTTCTTTTATAATTAAAAAAAAAATATGTAGATATCTTAATTGTGCTCCCAGAATTAATTCACTTGAAGTGGCAGATTTTCATTCCTGGTGTGAACTCTGATTTCTATCTGGAGTCCTACTTACATATTTCTCTTTGAAAAAAGAGTCCATTTTTATTTTTATTTTTATTTTTTTTAAAGATTTTACTTATCTATTTGACACACACAGAGAGAGAGAAAGAGATCACAAGTAGGTAGAGAATCAGGCAGAGAGAGAGGAGGAAGCAGGTTCCCTGTTGAGTAAGAGTCCCATGTGGGGCTCGATCTCAGGATCCTGAGACCATGATGTGAGCTGAAGGCAGAGGCTTAACCCTCTGAACCACCCAGGTGCCCCAAAAGTCCATTTTTTTTAAAAGATTTTATTTTTTTATTTGACAGAGATCACAAGTAGGCAGAGAGGCAGGAGGAAGCAGGCTCCCCGCCGAGCAGAGAGCGGGATGAGGGGCTCAATCCCAGGACCCTGAGATCATGACCTGAGCGGAAGGCAGAGGCTTTAACCCACTGAGCCACCCAGGCACCCCCAAAAGTCCATTTTTAAATGGCACACTGAGTGCAATTTATTTACTACTGTCCTCATATTTATTTTTAAAATATAGAATTACTTTTTGTAGGCACTGTGGCTAATTTAAATAATAAAGCAAGACAAAATTAATAAATTCATATGCTATATGTAACTAATAGCAGTTACAAAAGAAATTATTCTTTCCCATTATTCTGATAAGGATTCAACTTAGTTTTTCTGAATATTTTCTTCATTTGTTTCTTCTCTTGCCTTTTACCCCTGTTCACATCACTCATCTCAGGAACCTCTAAATTCCCAGCTCAGGCTTGTCCCATTGTCTGATATGAGTCCTTCTCATTCCTTTCTCCAACTCACTAAAAAGTGTTCTTTGGAAGTCACAAAATGATTTCTGCAAAATTTTCACGTCCCGAATCTCTTCTCCAAATATTATCTTTTTGCTCTAACGGGGACCTGACTTTCCTCCAGCATAAAGATTTCTTCACCGCCATTTAAAGTGGTGGCTATTCTTTCTCCCCAACCCTTTTCACCACTGTCCATATGGGTGAAGAGGATATTTCCTTGCTCATCATTGCCAATTCCAAATCATTATCCCTCTTTACTCCTTGGAATCAATTGTATGCTACTATAACTCCATGTGGGATGTATTGAGAATTCATATAGAAGGTGTAGTAGGCTGAATAATGTACACCAATACATATCAGTCCCCAATCCCTAGAACTTGGAAATGTTACCTTATAAGGAAAAAGAGTCATTGCAGTTCTAAGTTAAAGATCTTGATATGAAGAGATTATCCTTGATGATTGAAGTGGGCTGTAAATTGAACTACAAGGGTCCTTTATTAGAGAGAGGCAAAGGGAAATTGGACACACAGAAGAGGTGAAAGGCATGTGAAGATGGAGACAGAAACTGGAGTGATTTGACCACAAGCAAAGGTATGTGGCAGCCACAAGAAACTGGAAAAGGAAGGGGGGGATACTGCCCTAGAGCCTCTGAAGAAAGGTTAATATGACTTTTAGCATGAAGAGCAGTGGACAATGACCTGAGATAAAGCTGCTCTCAGCTTTAGTGAGGGACTAGATCCTGGTAGACCTGGTGGATCATGTTAGGGTTTCTTCATCCTAAAGCAAAGGTACAGTTATTGGATATTTTAAGCAAGGGAATGATCTAATCAACTTAGTATTTTAAGGATATTACCCTGCCTAGAGAAGGGCTGTTGTGTGGAGGGCAGCAAGAGAGGATGTAGAGAGCTTAGTTACAAAGGACTTGTAGAAATCAAGGTAGGTTCCTTGGTCATGAGAGCAGAGCCCTTATGAATGAGATTAATACCTTTTTATAAAAGAGACCCTGAAGACCTCCCTTGCCTCTTCTATCAGGTAGTGCCATAATGAGAAGATGGAAGTTTAAGAACCAGGAATTCAAGTTCCCATAAGGTACCAAACTTGCTGGCACCTTGATCTTGGGCTTCCTAGCATCCAGAACTGTCAAAAAGAAATATCTGTTGTTTTCAGGCTACCTAGTCTATGGTATTCTAAGGTAGCAGCCCAAAGAGACTACAACAATTAACCAATGAGCAAGGAAGGAGTTGGTTTCAAAGCTGTAGAGTCTTTGCTTCCATTTAGGACATGTCAGAGAGGCCAGTGTATGTCTAAGATTATGTCAGCTTCAGAGGTCTATATGGCATTGATTGAAAGCCTTGTTTCAACTTCTCCTCTTCCCAGTACCTCTTACTTCACTGACTTAGAGATGTTACTTCAGTGACCTCTATCCAATAAACATATATACATAAGTCTCTGTCCTAGAGTCCATTTTCTGGGAACTTATGAGAGAGAATCTCTGGCTTTTAAAAGAATTTAGTTCATTTATACTTATTATGATTACTCATATATCTAAGCTTGTTTCTGCCATTTTTATGGTTTTGTTATGCTTACTTTGCTTTTATTATTTCTGCTTTATAATGGATTGAGCATATTTCTTTATTTTTATTTTATAATTTCTTAGGTGACTTAGAAATTACATCTTATTTCAATTTATGTAATGATTACCTAAAAGTTTCTAGTAAAAACTTAAACATATATCTCTGCCATTCCCTAGACTGAAGAGTATCTATAGAAGAAGATTTTAGCAGCCCTTTGAACTAAAATAATCTGAGATTTTAATTTTAGAATTCTTTTTTGTTTGCATGTTATACAAGAATATTATTGGAAGTTAACCAGGTTTCTCTGGTACCTTTTAATAATCTCTCTTTGATCCTAGTTAGTTTTTGTAGTGTTCATTAACAACAACAACAAAAAAGCCTATATATTTTTCTTACAACTTGAATGCCAACTTTGGAGCTCTACTCATACCACAAGTAAATTTTAGAAGCTAAATGTAAATAAAAAGTAAAATGACAAAAATAATAGAAAAGAATGTAGAAAACGTTGTACATTTTTTAAATGTAAAAAACTTGCTAAGCAAGACACAAAGCCAAAAAGTAATAAAGGAAAATAACTGAGTTTGACAACCCAAGATAGTGAAGCTTAAATATGATAAGTATCATTTATAAAGTTAAAAGAAAAATGACAGACTGAGGGGGGGAAATTTTTACTGCATATGTAAAAGAAAAAGGATTATTTGGGTGCCTGGGTGGCATAGTTGGTTAAGTGTGGGGCTTTTGATTTGAGCTCAGGTCATGATCTCAGGATCATGACATCAAGCCCTGTGTCAGGCTCTATGTTCAGCACAGTGTCTATTTGAGATTCTCTCTCTCACTTTTCCTTGGCCCCTCCCACCTGTGCTCTCTTACTGTCTCTCTGGGAAGAGGAAGGAAGGAAGGAAGGAGAGAAGGAAGGAAGGAAAGAAAGAAAGAGAAAGAAAGAGAGAGAGAGAGGAAGGAAGGAAAGAAGGAAAGGAAGAAAGCAGGAAAGAAAGAGGATTACTTCCATAATACATAAAGGGGTACAACACAGCTGTATGGAAAAGGCAAATAACCCAGTAGGAGAAACAAACAAACAAACAAACAAACAGGAAGCACTATAAACAGACAACTCACAGAAGTACATTGAACAGTAAAACTTTGGGAAATTATTTTGCCTTAATTGAGTTGCAAAAGCTTAATAGTTAATGAAATGCAAATTAGAACAATTAGGATATTATTTTTATTAAATTAAAAATGGCAAGTTGAAGAATGCAAGGAAAGTAGTGGGTTGTTACAATCTATATGGGATTATTTTGCAATATATGTCAAAATTCAGCAGTAACATTTCTAGATAACAATCCTATTCATATATTTTCAAATATGCATAAAAATGTATTTCAAGTATTATGGCAGAGACTAATAGCTACCAGTAAAATCCTCTTCTCTTAAAAAAAAAAAAAAAATCCTTTTCTCTTTCTAGCTGTGTGCTTTCCAGCCACTGTTTACTTAAATGTGAATGTGTGACTGATTTACCATGTGAGCAGAACTCATGTGTACTGTACTTCTGGTGCAGGGCTTTTAAGAAAAGTAAGTGTGCCTTTTCCATGATCACTTTCTTCTTCTGTAGGCTGAATACAACATGATAAGGGTTCCTCGTGGATGGTAGGGCTCCATGATGGAAGCCTCCTGGGTCCATGAAACACTTTTTTGAAGAAAATTACTTGGTGATCTGAAACACCTGCGTTGGACAATCATGTGAGCAAGACATAAATTTCTATTATGCTTGAGACATTATGTTTTTACTTTGAATGTTATAACAGTTTTGTGTTATCTAGAAAATACAATATGTTCCCTGTAGCATTCTGTTAATTAGAGGAAACCAGAAAGAGCTAAATCTATCCATCAACATAGGAGTTGCTATATAAATTATAGGAAATCTAAGTAATGTTTTCAGCACATAGAATGAAATTGTTCAAAGTTGAAATTTTCATGTTGGATATCTAACAATTTCCTTATAAGTCATTAGCAAATTATTTTTAAAGTGTCATTTTTAATAAGAATTAAAAAAACAGATAAAGCAATTCTCAAAAAAAAAAACAACACAACATCAACTCACACATAATGATGCATTATTTTTGAATTATTTTAATTCTCGCTTACCACTTTTTTGGCACTTAAAAAGCAAACATCACAGACACTCACCATTGATCCTCATTGAAAATCAATTGCAGATTAAAAAATAGCCACAGGAACTTCATCTACTTAAAAAAGAACACATACCTTTGTTCAGGAAATAATAACAAAAAAAGGCTTAAAGATGCTGTGCCAATTGTTTTATTTTTAAAATTAAAGCAGTAGCTAGTTCATTTCTACACGTAAGTTACATAAGAAAACCACATAGTCCTTTTTTGTCAGGTTTATGATCCAGGAATACCTTTCTCAAAGACCTGAGAGCCTTATCCTTGGAATGTAAATATCATAAGGGGTGACACTCCCATCTCCCATTTTCCGTGGGAGCGTAGGAGCCCAACTTCAGTGGCACCTTACTCCTATTTGTAAAACAACATCCTGTCACAAAGATACGAAAAATTTCATTTTTGTCTGGATGAAACCAATTAGCTAACACAGATGGTCACCTCAATTACCAGGTGAAGCTAGGATGAACCATGTCTGACAAATAGAACTTTGCAATTCTGCCAATTCTGTCTTTTCTTCCCAGTTTACAGGCAGCAGTTTTACCCTCTTCCATATTCTTTTCAGACGTTAGTTTCACTATATACAGATGCTGTAAGCGTGAGATTTCAACAAGTAATGCATTTCCTATTTAAATCCTGAAAACTTTTATTTCATTATTCCCATGCTTAGCACGGTTTAGAAATCTCAGAAATAGAAATTAAACTAGAAAAATAATTAATTACTTAAAATATTAAGAGAAGGATCTGCATCTATGGTTGTTATGTATCAATTATAAAACAGCTTCTGCGTTTCTCCTCAGTCTTCTTCCTTTGGCAGGAAGAAGCCTGAAAATCAAGAGTATCTATTCATTTACACCACCAGAAGTGCTAGAATTAATAAGAGAAATATTCTAGTGCTGATAAAGGCTTCATTGCTGTGCATGCGGTCTGATACAAGTTGTTTCTTTGAAAATGTTTTGTGAATTTCTTGAATGTGTTAAAATGAAGTTGTTAAATTCTATATGTTCATATAAAAGGATATTAAGATAATAGCCCTATTATTAATATAGTGCCTTATTGTAGTAGAATATATGATTGGCCTTATATAGTTTCTAAGTGGTCAGTAGGGCTATAGGAGGACAATGCAGCAGGAGTGGTGGTAAATGTAGAATTGTGCACCAGAGGAGGTTAGGGTTGACGACTGGTGTGTGTTTGCATAGTAGACTATGTAAGATTGAGGAAGAAATGGGAAGCTACAAACATTTTGGTGCTATATTAACTTCTTTTGTGTGTGAACTATTTGGTTTCCCACCTCTAGAGGCTGGGTTGCCCACAGGATTGGTTTTACTGCCTTGAAGACACTTCACAGGGTTTGTGACTGCTGGGGTTCTACCCTGTATCTTGTTCCCATTCTGTCTTGCATCATGTGGCTGTCTGATAGGATGACAATTTATATCGGGGGAAAAAAATAAGCAATGTGTTCCACCAGGTAATGCATGTATGTTTTCATAGTAAAATATAAGAATTGATTTTTGAACTTCTTTCAAAAAGTATTGGTGAGTCATTCTTTTAAAAAAAAATCAAGTTGAAAGATAACTGATGACAGATCTTTCAAAAGCCTTCCAATATACAACATTGATTTCTGCCAAATCTGCCTGTAAGCCCATGTTCATCAAAGAGTGATCCACCAGCAAATGATTATTTAAAATGCACATTGCTAGACAACCCCAGCCCAAATGTATGCAGGTTTGGGAAGGGGGCCCAAAATGAATTGTTGACAAATATTTCTGGTGAGTTTATAGACACTTACGTGTGAAAAACATTGCTCTAAGAGTATTTGAATGAGTTATAACAATAAGAACAACAACAAAAAACTCCAGGAGCTAAGGGAGTTACTGTATATCCTTTAAAATTGTACAGGGTTTTAACCCTGAAAGGATGAGACCAGTGGTTTTTGACATGTACTGAAACTAGTAAAAGAATTAGGAGTATCCCCTTGGGTACCCAGCTGCCAGATTTTTTAAGAATCTAAATAAGGTCTGTAGTTTAACTAATAATACTGGACTAATGTTATTTCCTGTTCTTGGTAGTTGTCTTATGGTTATACAAAATATTTACATCAGACACAGTGAGGTGGGTAATTTAATAAAACACTTTTTATTATTTTTGCAACTTTCTATAAGTCAAAAATTAATTTGAAATGAAATGTTTTTTAAGCCACTAAAGCCTTTGAATAATCCTCAGTAAATCTTATTGCAGAAATAATAAATAAGTCCAGTATTTTGAATGACTGTGGCTGTATTGTCAAGCTTAAAAATTAAATAGCTGGTTATTTTACCAGCAAAATGAGTTTATTAGGAAATAGAATATTGCAATTCAGGATAAGCCAAGTATGGCACACTTAAAGTGTGAAGGGAAGGCTTTTCTAGGTCCATTCCTTTGTACCATACCTAGTTCATAGTATAACAGAGCTATGGTAATTGCTCTTTTCCTAGAGCAGGTCATCCTCCTAATTTTTTTTTTTTTTTTTTTTTAGGCAGTTGAGGGGAAGTAAAGAGCTCTTCCTGAGTCTGCTGGGTTTTGGTGTATTTTTAATCCAAAATAATCTTCATGCCACGATGGCCCATCCTGGAACCACATGCTCCCCTTGGGAGACCAAATATATATTAATTAGTATAAATCACAATATTACAATTGGATTAAGAATACATTATTAAAATAAATTCCACATGTTTCTTTTTACCTTTTTAAAAATATGTCTACTAGTGTGAGGTGATATCTCATTGTGGTTTTGATTTGTATTTCCCTGATGCCGAGTGATATGGAGCACTTTTTCATGTGTCTGTTGGCCATCTGGATGTCTTCTTTGCAGAAATGTCTGTTCATGTCCTCTGCCCATTTCTTGATTGGATTATTTGTTCTTTGGGTGTTGAGTTTGCTAAGTTCTTTATAGATATCACCTCACACCAGTCAGAATGGCTAAAATCAACAAGTCAGGAAATGACAGATGCTGGCGAGGATGCAGAGAAAGGGGAACCCTCCTCCACTGTTGGTGGGAATGCAAGCTGGTGCAGCCACTCTGGAAAACAGCATGGAGGTTCCTCAAAATGTTGAAAATAGAACTGCCCTATGACCCAGCAATTGCACTATTGGGTATTTACCCTAAAGATACAAATGTAGTGATCCAAAGGGGCACATGCACCCGAATGTTTATAGCAGCAATGTCCACAATAGCCAAACTATGGAAAGAACCTAGATGTCCATCAACTGATGAATGGATCAAGAAGATGTGGTATATATACACAATGGAATACTATGCAGCCATCAAAAGAAATGAAATCTTGCCATTTGCAACAACATGGATGGAACTAGAGCATATCATGCTTAGCGAAATAAGTCAAGCAGAGAAAGACAACTATCATATGATCTCCCTGATATGAGGAAGTGATGATGCAACATGGAGGCTTAAGTGGGTAGGAGAAGAACAAATGAAACAAGATGGGATTGGGAGGGAGACAAACCATAAGTGACTCTTAATCTCACAAAAGAAACTGAGGGTTGCTGGGGGGAGGGCGTTTGGGAGAAGGGGGTGGGATTATGGACATTGGGGAGGGTATGTGCTTTGGTGAGTGCTGTGAAGTGTGTAAACCTGGTGATTCACAGACCTGTACCCCTGGGGATAAAAATATATGTTTATAAAAAATAAAAAATTAAAAAAAAATATGTCTACTAAAAATTAAAATACATGTGTGGCCTACATTCTATTTCTGTTAGCACTGATCTAAAGATGATAGTCACTTTTATTATTTTGGCTTATTTTTTTATTGAACCTTTTAGAATGTAATGAGAACTTTGAAATCTATTCTAAGTTTGGTGGAAAGCCATTATAAGGTTTTAAAACAGAAAATGATGTGACCAAACATATTTCAAAAGGCTTCAAGTGGTGGTTGTGTAAAGCAAGAAACTGATTGTCAAGGCTGAGTAGGAGCAAGAGACAGAAAGTTAAAAGGCCTTTGTGGTTGTCTGGGTGAGAAACAGGGCTATTGGGACTGCAGAGGTCATAAGAAATTGTTGCAGTCTGTTAAGTTTTGAAAGTAGACCTGGTAGCATCCACTAATGGGTTAAATGTGGTGGAAAGTTTGGGGTCTGAGCAATTGGGTGCATGGTGATGCCACTGAGATGGTAACACTCAGAAAAAATATGGAATGGAAGTTGGAAATCAAGACCTCATTCTCAGACACGCCCTATTAGAGAGGGCTTTTAGGTCTATGGGGAGCTGTTAAATAGGCAATTGCTTATATGGGACCGGAGTTCATTGAAAAGGTTGTAGCTGGAAATACAAATTTTGGCAGTTGAGAAAACTGGAGACCAACTATTGTCATGGAATGGCCAGACAAGTTGATTAGCCCAATTGCTGTCTAAAGAGAGTGAGCTGCAGAAACAGGTTTCCAGTTACAGAATGAGTAAGTCACAGGGATGAAATGTACAGCATAGGAGATACAGTCAGTGGTATTGTAATAGTGTGTGTAATGAGAGATGGTAGCTACACTCACGGTAAGCATAGCATGATGTAAAAACTTGTCAAATCACTATGTTGTACACCTGAAACTAATGCTAGCATTGTGTGGCAACAATATTTCAGTAAACAAGTAAACAAATCAGCCTCAGGTTAACGGATGTGCCTTGATAACCATGAACAGGAAGCTAATTGTAAATAGCAGAAGCTCAAATGGAATGAAAGATTTTAGGAAGCTACTCTGCTATTATAAGTGCTTTTATGTTTATTTTTCCAGAATGAACTCTATTCCACAATAGTAAGAACAGCTGAAAATGATTACTGAACTAATGAATCTAATGTCTCTGGAATTTTGGAGCTTCAGAGAATAAAGGAAGTAGCAAATGATAGTCTTTTCAAAAGGAAGCAGATGATTCATTTACTAACAATGGACAAGTGAGGTTGAGTTTAGGCAAAATTCGAGAGGATGTTATTATTCTAAAAAAATTTCAGATGTGGGATGTGAGAGAAAGAGAGGAGTCAAGAGGTTTCGAGCCTGAACAGCTGGAAGAATGGCATTGACTGAGGTGAGGAAGATACTAGGTATCACATGTTTGGAGGCAAGACACATGGTGTTTGAAATGATTACTAGACATCTTAATGAAGATACAATAGGCAATTGGACATAAGAATTTGGATTTGAGGAGAGAGTTCTGTGGTAGAGATAAGAATCTGGAAATGTCATCATGTAGATGGTATTTAAAACCATGAAACTGGGGGCACCCGGGGCTCAATCAGTTAAGTGGCTAACTTCAGCTCAGGTCATGATCCCGGGTTCTGGGATTGAGCCCTGCATGAGGATCCCTGATCAGCAGGGAGTCTGCTTTCTCCCACTCCCTCTGCCACTCTCCCTGCTTACATGTTCTCTGTCAAATAAATAAACAAAATCTTAAAAACAAAAGCAAACAAACAAAACAAAACAAAAAACCCAAAACAAAACATGAACCTGAATGAGATCAGCAAGGAAGAGTAACAAGGTCTTAGACCTGGAGTCAGCCAACGTTAGGAGGTCAAGGACGAGGATGGCAACCAGAAAATGAGACTCACCTATGAGTACAAAGTTCGAGAGTAGTAGGAAATCAGAAATATGCAATGCCCTGAATGAAAAAGAAAGTTTAGGAAGGAGGAAGCAGAGATCAAGGGTGCCAATGCTGTTGATGAGACATTTAAGATAGTTTAAGATAATCTACCATTAGATTTAGCAACATGGAGACTAAAATGTCCTTGCAAAGAGCAGTTTTAGTGAAATTTTAGAGCCAAAATTTGACTGAAATGTGCTTAAGGAATAACAGAAGGACAGGTATAGGAGACAGTAAATACAGACTGATTTCTTCAAAAAGCTTTCCTACAACATCTTGGAGCAGCAACTGGTGGAGAAAGTGGCGTCAAGATAATTTTTTTGGGTGTATGTGTGTTTGTTGTTTATTTGTTTAAGATCAAGGAAATAACAAAAAGAAAATGACTAAGTAGGAAGGGGAGGGAAGAGTTGCGGGAGCAAATTAATTACGTAGGTGCGAGAAGGTGGGAGCTGGTATATAGGTGGAGGGATTGGCTTTCTATCAGAGCCCCGGGGGCAACAGGTAGGAAGGCCGACGTCAGGAGCAGCTACTGCCATGGGAATAGACGTGGTGAAGGGTTTCTTCTGAGAGCTTCAGTTTTCAGTGGAGGAGGTGAGAAGCGAGATCGTCCATGGAGAACCGGGATGGAGAAGGAGGCATCAGGGGAACTGAGGGGAGGAAAAGATGTGAAATAGACATCTAAGAGAACGGGAGGGCGACCAGCGAAGGGTCACATGATGTTGGGGAAGCACCGAGAGTCTACTGGAGGCTTGTGATCCTGAATTTGAAGTTAGACCTGTCAGTGTGGTTTTGTATTTTTCTCTAAACATGTTCAATGGCATGGTATAGGAAGAGAGTAGGTGGAGATTTGGATTTTTATCAGGGTTGTGGTAAAAAGCAAGTGTCATATGGCGGTGAAGCAAGAGAGAAGTCCATGAGTCAAAGGTATGTGTGGGGATGGACTGTGGTATTTACCTAAGCTGGGTACAGCTGTGCCAAAGTGGTATTGATTAATGGGTCAGTGTCAACTAAGGAAAATCTCCTACTTGCATGTCACAGGTGTCTGTCTTCCTCTCCACCCTGAGAGTTGTACACTAAAAACTTTATTAGGACAAAAAAATTGTAGTCATGATTATTAAAATTGAGACCAACAATATGTATGAATTATTTCCTTATACTGGAATCCATTCCACATGTACAGTGTAGAAATCGATACAGATGTGTCAGAAAACCATTAAGGACATTATGTATCAAGAAATAAACAGGTACAATATGATATGTGATATTATATGATAGGATCATTATATAATCCATACCTTTTATTCTGTATTTGATTGTGTACCCTGTGGGAAAGTGTGGGGAGCAAGATTATTTATCAAGCAATATGAGATACTTGGAAGTACTGTGGTAAAGCCCAGAATTATAAAAATTATAGCATAATACACTCATGAAGGCAATATTATTATTTTTTTCTACACAAAGTAATTCCTTTTTAAAAATTTCTCATGTATTGCTTTGTTTGCTTATTTTTATTACTACCATCATTCTTTATTTAATAAATCTTTATTGAGTATGTGCCATAAATAATAGACTTTACAATAAACTCTGAAGTTTATAAAAGTGAATCAGTCATGGTCCCTTCAGGGGACTGGCTAGTTGTTGAAATCAGGTCTATTCACACATATCTAAAAGCCATGGGAAGCAAATATATGTACAGAGAGATTAAAAAAAATGGTAAGAAGCCACCAGCAAAGAATTTGGCAGTTTCATAAAAAATTAAACATGTGCTTATCAAGTGATAATTAATGCACTCTCAGCTATTAATCTCAGAGGAATGAATGTTCACAAAAAAATCCTATACCACTGACACACAAATGTTGTAGTAGCTTTAATCATGAGAGTCAAAAATTGTACACAATTCAATTCAAATGCCCTTCAGTGACTGGATGGTTAAGCAAATTGTGGTATGTACCTACCATGGAATACTACTCAGCAACAAAAGAAGGAACCATTGACACACATGAATTGGATTGATGTCAATGGAATTATGTTGAGTGAAAAAGCTAACCTCTAAAGCTTTCATATTGTATGATTCCATTTATATACCATTCTTGAATAGACAAATTTATAAAGATACAGAACAGATTAGTGGTACCAGGTGTTAGAGACTGAGGACAGGGATAGGGAGAAAGCCAGGTGGCTGTGGGTAGCTTGAGATCAAACTATGCTATATCTTGTCTGTGGTGGTAGTTACACAAATCCATGCATGATAATATTACATAGAATTAAATACACACATACGCATATAATTGCATGTTTTTAAAACCAGTGAAATCTGAATAAGATTGATGGATTGAAGGATGATCTCAATGTCAACTTCCTGGTTATGGTATTATACTATAGCTAAGCAAGATGTTTATCATTGTGAGAAACTAGGTAAAGTATACACAGAACCCTTCTATATATACAGTATATAAGTATACACAGAACCTTACTATATACACAGAATTATATTTTACAACTGAATGTAAAAGTATGATTTTCTGAAAAAAAAGTTTAAAGTTTTTTTTTTTTTTTTTGATGGTAAGGAATTTCAGAAAAAAAAAGGATGTTATATCCTGTTGAGAGAGTCAAAGAAAGCTTCAAGGAATGGTCATCATTAAACAAGAAACCAGCTCATTCTGTTAGTCTAATTATCTCTTCATTTCAAAAATATTTATTCAAACTATTATGATCAAGTACCAATTGCTTAAAACAAGATTACAGTTTAATTACAATAGTTACAATAGATACCATTTCTTGAAACCTACTATATTCTAAGAACTGTGCTAAGCACTTTCCAACAGTATCTGATTTTAATCCCTACAATCAATCGTTTAAGGTAAATATCATTATCCCTGTCTCATAAGTGGGTATATTAAGGTTTAGAGTGTTCAATTAGGTGGCTTAAGTCACACAGTTAATATAAAATCTGGATTACTTCTAAAAAATCAATGAGTAAACAATAAGAAAGCTGTTTTCTGCATAATAAGAAAATAAATCAATATTTATTGAAAGCCTGTTACATACAGAGCACTTTACTAAGTACTGCGGGAGGAGAGATTAAAGATATAGAAGGAACTCCCTACCTCTTACACAATTAATAAATATTCTTCCAGTCATGACTTCTTAGCTTTCTCCAATGAGTTAAAATAGACATGTTCAAGAATGCTGAAGCTCTTTACGTGTTATCTTTCAAAAGAAATTATTTTAAAAACATGATATACTGTATTATCTATTTCTCTGTGCACATTAAGTTTGAACTGTTGTCCATATTTTCACTGTGACCCAAACTGTTTCTCAGATTTTTTTAAAAGAAAGTATCAAAAATATTTCTCTGAGTACTATGATGCTATTGTTAAATTAAACTTCTAAAATTTCTCCTTAAGTTAAGTCTCTTCAAGTTTGTTTGCAGAAGAAATTACTCAATTACCTATTATAAATTTTTAGTTTAGAAACACCCCCAGAAATCTGGAAAATATTAATCATGATGTAAATTTATACTTATTCATTTTTAAGTCACTTTAGAAGGAGAAATTGTATTTTGTTTGCTTGTTTTTTTTTTTTATAAGAACTTAATACAGAATTTGTACTATGGTTTTTATTACTTCAAGATCCAGACATCGGTATCCTTAGATTTTTCTACAGCTTGTAGGCGCCACCTAGAGGCCCACCTGCAGAATGTACTAAAACAGGGGAATCCATTTGGAATAGAACAGAGAGTGATTTTGTTTGAAATGTATTTAAATTTTTGTTTAAAATTCACCACTTGCATCAATTTTGTTTTTTCAAAACATCTATTAAATGAAACAAAAATAATTTATGCAAAATATTTCACACTGTCAATTCATGTCAGTTTCCATTTTATTTTAGCCAAGCACCTAAATCTGACCCTTTCATATGCCAATATTATTTGGGTGAGTCAAAGTCAAATTTTTCCTTCTCATATTGGTTTTCAAAGTGATTATGGTCCAATACAGAACTTGGATGAGTAACTGTATATGAGGAGGCAAGGGTAATGGAAAAATTTAGTGTAATCTCACCATGTTAACATAGCATAGATAATGGCATGAGTTGTAACTAATTTCATAATGGCCTAGATCACCTGCATGCTGTGTCTCTAACTGCTCAGTAGTTATTTACCAAAACTAAAATTATGAAAGTGGTTGATATTCGGCTTTTACTCTTCCGTTTTGTCTGCAAGCAATTAGTAATTCAGTGCTGTACTGGACATAGCAGGGTGGCAGCTTCCAGGATACATTCCTATGATATCTTCCCATCTCAGCCCAGAGAAGTCCAAGAGGTCAGTGGTCCAATCCTGGGCTGGAAATTCAGCAGCAGGCAAAAGCGTGCCATCACCTCAAAATGGAGTTCTGGCCTCCATTTGCATGACTGTATCTACACCCTAATACCTGGACCTTATTCCCGTCAAGGCTTTGTATTTGAAAAAACTTGAAAACGCAAATACAGAAGCACCTGGTGATAATCCTATTTCCTTCAAAATTCTGGACTGATTCTCTTGTCATTTTCTTCTTTTCAACAACAACAACAAATCTTAACACATAAGGTATACTGGTTGTTTTCAAATGAATTTCCATAACCTCAGATCTTAAAATAATTTGAAATACATTGAGTAGTATTATTTTCCCATATTCCCCTTCTTCCTGAACTATCATAATATCAACCAAATTGATGATATTGTTATTATATATTGATATCCTCAACAGTGAAATATTAAATAAATATTATTTGCTTTACCTTAGAACAAGTACATTATATAGAGTTTTTTAATTATTGTAGGCCACAGGAAAACAGAATCATCCCTACACTCATCTCTGTACTTGTTAGCTAGAAATGAAAATAAAACTGTATCTTGGTTTCTGTGCATTTCCTGAATTCCCATTCTTTTTTCAACATGAAGTATTTGGTGTTCTGGGGTCTGTTTGCTTGACCTGTTGTAACAAATGTGATCATTTTCCTCATACCATTAAGGGAGGGAAAAAACTCTTAATACTTCTTTGTGCATAAAAATATGTAGGTTTTTCGTTTTTTATATTCCCTTCCACTCTGTCCCACCCCTTGAAAGTGGAGATTTATTAAGATGAGAGATTCTGGGGAAATGAAAGAAGGAATCACTTCAAGTTGTATATATGCATAAGAAATTTATGTCAACGAGCCAAAATTTTGATGACAAAACTTCTAGAAAACAAGTGAATGCAAATCGGGACAGAACATATCTGCAGAGCAGGAAGCTCAGGGTGAAGCAGAGCTAGGAAAGAAACATGCACATCAAGCAGACAGTTTCGTTAGATGGGTCCAATCCGGGTGATCTGCAAGACTTCTTTTGGGATTCTGTCTCTCTGAGAACCTCTGAGCATGGTCCATACACAAACCATGTGTTCCATTCTACTAGGGTTTTCTCTCTTAGACACAAGTTTTGGAACGGATCCAGTCCCGGAAAGCAGTCACTCTAGTGTAAACACCGGGCTTATTGGGTTGGGCACATTCATCGCCCCAGCTCACTATTCCAGCAAGATACCAGATATCTCTGGCATCTGCACTAACCAGTGGTCCTCCGGAGTCACCCTACAGGAGAAGGGAGAAATTAGTCATTAATAATGCAGTTGATTACAGCAGCATTCTTTATTTTTCTGACTCCAGTTTAATGAAAGGGGCGATTTTCAAAAGTTTTCACTGTGCTCAAATGCAGAAGCCATACCCCCGTGTCAGTAATTCACATCAAGGAGAAGGTCTACTACCTAGGGTATTGGCTTACATTCGGGAGTCAGCACACCGAGATTAAAGGCACCATATCTTTGGAGAACAGTATTCTTCTCTGGTATATCTGAGAAGAGAATTCCTCATATCCCTTATCACTATGACATAGCTCCCCAAAGAAGGGTGAAGAGTCTATTACTGAGAAAAGCACAGACACCAGAGATGGACACCTGGGTTTAAATCTCAAGTCTGGTTCTTCCAGGTAGCTAAGACCTTTAATTTATATTTAATGCTCCTAATAATACCTACCTCCAGTGATAATTTTGAAGATCAAGTAAGACAGTATCAAGCGCTTAGCATAGAGCCTGGCATAAATCAGAACTTAGTAAAGACATGTTTAAAACCAGAAATTCCAATTGTCTATGCATTGTGAACTCTAGAGGCCTGTTTCTTCATACAGGTCATAAAAACAAGGTACAGGCTGATTTTTCCTCAAAATCCCGGGGTCTCTAATATTGACCACCCACTAAGTGTTCAGCACTCTATGGAGCTCTTAATTAATTACATATTATCTCATTAATTCGTGTAATTCTAGTAACAAAATGTGAAGTGAGGTTTCATTTTCTCCATTTTAACAATAAGGAAACCAAAACTCTCAGAAATTAAGTAACTTGCCTGATGGCACATGCTATTCAGGGGCAGAAATGAATTTGAATCCACAGCGGTCTAACTCAGAAGTCCAGATTTCTTGCCCTGCATTGTATTAACTTCCCTGTGCATTTACTTTTGTTCATGTAAAAATATTAGCTAATATTAACGGTAACTAAATTTGTAATAATGTGTCTGTAATTTTTAAATCAGTTAACAGTAAGTGTTTACCTATACCCTCAAATGTCAAAAGATAGTAAATACATGCCCTCAGGTACATACAAATAGATCATTTTGGTAACTGAAACCCAAGCCTATATGAAAGCACCGATTAGGATGAGGAAATAGAAGATTCCAGAGATCACAAAATTTAAAGCTATCTAAGAGAAAGGTACAAAAGAGTCTGAGAAATAAGTAATCAAAGAAAAAAGATAGCAGTGTACTTAACAGCCTTCCAAATTGTATCAGTATCGTATGATAATGTCTACTGACAAGTATCAAATAGGCAAAGACTGTCCTACTAAGACTAGTTAGCTTACACATGATTAGTGAATGGGGGAGTTAAATCAGTGTAAGATAGAGATTGTGATGGTTTATATGTGTTTTGTCTTAGGTAGGGAAGCCAGGGTAATGAGAACAGAATTATGATCTTCAGAAGAGGAAAAAGCTCTCAACTGAGCTGTTGCACAAGCAGAGGTCCTTGGGGCTCTACTTTTTTTTTTTTTAAGAATGTATTTATTTATTTGAGAGAGTGAATGAGAGAGAGCACAAGCTGGGGAGGGACAAAGGGAGGAACAGACTTCCCCCTGAGGAGGGAGCTTTGGGGCTCTCCTTTAATAAAATATTTGTAAAGTACCTGTGCCCTGGACTCCCCCTGCCAGAGAAACACAGCACAGCTTCACTCCCTCATGCATCCTGGCAGGTTACACTTTCTCCTCTACTCAGGGCTACCCTCTCATGTGCACTGCCTTGGCCCCAGCAAGCTGGTCCGTCCATTCTGTCATTTCTCTGCGTTTTTAACAAACCCCACGTAAGTAACCAGTCACCCTGGCCATTCTGCCTGCCCACACCGTCCAAGTTATTTTTCAAGACACAATTCTGCTGCTGTTGTTAATTCTCTGGGTAAAAAGTTGCATAGCCTTTGAGGGATCTGTTGGTCTGTCTCTGGCCCTTTTTTCCCATAAATCCTGTTCTTTTCAGTGAGTGGTGTAGTGTGAAACAGGAAATTTAATAAGGATTACATATCATAACAGAAACTTTGAAACTAGAAGCCAAACCAGGAAGTCAATTTAGTGGTTACGATATGAAGTAATGAAGGAATAGACAAGGGTGTTAGACAAAAAGTATGGGGCAGAGATACATTTGGAAGACATGGTAAAAGAGAAAAATATCTCCAAAGACTTAATCGATTAGATGTGAAGAAGATCTAAAAGGAAAAGTAGACTTCAACAATAAGGAAACCCAGTAACATAAAGGAGAAACTTGAAAATGGAAAAACAGATACAGACATACCTCATTTTATTATGCTTTCTTTATTGTGCTTTAAAGACACTGGTTTGTTTTTGTTTTTGTTTTTTACAAATAGAAGGTTTGTGACAAAGTAAAAAGTTACTTTGTCAAGTAACTCTGCCAGTGCTGTTTTTCCATTTTGTGTCTCTGTGTCCCAGTTTGGCAATTCTCATAATATTTCTAACCTTTTCATTATCATATTTATTATGGTGATCTGTGATCAGCGATCTTTGATGTTACTATTGTAATTGTTTGGGGGTGCTATGAACTGTGCCCTGTATAAGAGGGGAAACTTAATAAATGTGTGTAGTCTGACTGCTCTACCAGCAAGCTATTCCCCCATCTCTCTCCCTCTCTTCAGGCCTCTCTGTTCCCCAAAAAGCAATAATATTGAAATTAGGCCAATTAATAACCCTACAGGGGCCTCTAAATATTCAAGTGAGAGGAAAGTTGTGTGTTTCTCAGTCTAACCAGAAGGTAGAAATAATTAAGCTTAGTGAGGAAGTATGTCAAGAGCTGAGACAAGCGGGAAGTTAAGCCTCTTGCATCAAACAGCCAAGTTATGAATGCAAAGGAAAAGTTCTTGAAGGAAATGAAAACAGCTACCCCCGTGAACACAGGAGTGATAAGAAAACAAAACAGACTTATTGCTGATGATGGAGTTTCAGTGGTCTGGACAGAAGAAACAAATCACAACATTATGTTAAGCAAAAACCTAGTCCAGAAAAAGGCTCTAACACTCTTCAGTTCTGTGAAGGCTGCAGGAGCTCAGGAAGCTGCAGAAGGAAAGGTCAAAGCTGGCAGAGATTGGCTCATGAGGGTTAAGGAGTTGTCAGCATAACATCAAAGTGCAAGGTGACAAGGCAGCTGCCAATATAGAAGCTGCACTAGCAGCTGTAGCTAAGAAAATTCATGAAGATGGCTTCACTAAACAACAGATTTTCTAATTTTTTAAGATTATATTTATTTATTTGACAGAGAAAAAGTCTGAGAGAGCACATGCAGGGGAAGCAGCAGAAGGAGAGGGAAAAGCAACTCCCTGCTGAGCAGGGTGATGGATGCTGATCCCAGGACTCTGGGATCATAACCTGAGCCGAAGGCAGATGCTTAACCAACTGAGCCACACAGGTGCCCCAAAACAGATTTTCAATATAGGTGAAACAGCCTTCTACTGGAAAAAGATCCTATCTAAGACTTTCATAGCTAAAGAAGATAAGTCAATGTCTGGCTTCAAAGCTTCAAGGACAGGCTGACTCGCCAGTTAGGAGCTTATGCAGCTGGTGACTTTAAGCTGAAACTAAGGCTCACATACCATTCTGAAAAATCCTAGGAATCTTAAGAATTATGATACATCTACTCTTCCTTTGTTATAGAAATAGAGCAAGGCCTGAATGATTGCACATCTGTTTACAACATGCTTTACAAAATATTTTAAGCCCGCTGTTGAGAATGACAGCTCAGAAAAAAGGATTTCTTTCAAAATATTACTGCTCATTGGCAGTACATCTGGTTCCCCAAGAGCTCTGGTAGAGATGTACTGCAAGATTAATGTCGTTTTCATACCTGCAAACATGTGGGCCAAGTAATAATTTTGACTTTCAAGTCTTATTATTTAAGAAGTACATTTTGTAAGGCTATCGCTGCCATAGATAGTGATTCCTTTAAAGTAAATTGAAAATCTTCAGCAAAGAAAGCACCATTCTAGATGCCTTTAAGAACATTTATGAGTAATGGGAAGAGGTCAAAATATCAACATTAAATGGAATTTGGAAGAAGTTGATTTCAACCGTTAGGGATAAATTTAGGGTTTGAGACTCGAGTGGATGAAATCATGGCAAATGTGTTACAAATGGCCACAGTCACCAAACTATGGAAAGAACCAAGATGCCCTTCAACAGACAACTGGATAAAGAAGATATGGTCCATGTATACTACGGAGTATTATGCCTCCATCAGAAAGGGTGAATATGCAACTGTTGTATCAACATGGACGGGACTGGCAGAGATTATGCTGAGGGAAATAAGTCAAGCAGAGAGAGTCAATTATCATATGGTTTTGCTTATTTGTGGAGCATAAGGAATAACAAGGAGGACATGGGGAGATGGAGAAGAGAAGTGAATTGGGGGAAATTGGAGGGGGAGACAAAGCATGAGAGACTGTGGACTCTGAGAAACAAACTGAGGGTTTTGCGGGAGGTAGGAGGACGGGTGAGCCTGGTGGTGGGGATTATGGAGGGCACGTATTACATGGAGCACTGAGTGTGGTGCATAAACAATGAATTCTGGAACACTGAAAATAAATTTAAAAAAATAAATAAAAATTAAAAAAAAATAGCAAAAGAATTAGAATTAGAAGTGGAGCCTTACGATGGGACTGAATTACTGCAATCTCACCATATAACTTTAATGGACAAGGAATTGCCTCTTATGAATGAACAAAGAAAGTGGTTTCTTGAGATGGAATCGACTCCCAGTGAAGATGTTGTGAAGATTGTTGAAATTATAACAAAGGACTTAGAATATAAATTTAGTTGGTAAAGCAGTGGCAGAGTTTGAGATGATTGACTCCAATTTGAAAGAAGTTCTACGGTGGATAAAATGCTATCAAACAGCATTGCATGCTATAGAGAAATCATCTGTGAAAGGAAAAGTCTATGTGGCAAACTTCTTTATTGTCTTATTTTGAGAAATTGACTAAGCCTCCCAACCTTCAGCAACCACCACTGTGATCAGTCAGCAGCCATCAATACTGAGGCAATATTCTCTAGCAGGAAAAAAATTACAGCTCACTGAAAGCTCAGATGATGATTAGCAACTTTTAGCAATAAAATATTTTTAAATTATAGTATATGCATTGGTTATTTTATACATAATGTTATTGTATACCTAACAGAGTACAGTTGAGTGTAAAAATAACTTTTATATGCACTGAGAAACAGAAAAAACCATTTGATTCATTTCATTGTGGTAGCCTGGAATGGAACCCACAGTATCTTCAAGGTATGCCTGTAACGTTTCATAATGCCTGTTGAGTTTGAGATGGCACATATACAAGTTTTAATCTTATACTAAAAACTTAAAACTTATAAATGAAAACGTTTTTGGAGTAGGTGGAAATGTGAGACTGAACTGGGCAAGAGTTTAATTCTGATTACATAGATTTGGAAGTCATTAAAAGGACAACTGAGTTCAGAGAAAAGATAGTTTCTTTCAGTGAGTAGATAGAGAAGAGAGAAAATTTTCACCCAAGACCTGAGTCTTAATGGATAGTTAGTCTTAAACAGGGAGAGAGAAAGAGAAAGCAGGATAAAGAACCAGGAATGATAGTGAAATAAGTCAAGCGGAGAAAGACAACTATCATATGATCTCCCTGATATGAGGAAGTGGTGATGCAACATGGGAGCTTAAGTGGGTAGGAGAAGAATAGATGAAACAAGATGGGATTGGGAGGGAGACAAACCATAAGTGACTCTTAATCTCACAAAACAAACTGAGGGTTGCTGGGGGAGGGGGGTTGGGAGAAAGGGGGTGGGGTTATGGACATTGTGGGGGGTGTGCTTTGGTGAGTGCTGTGGGGTGTGTGGACCTGGCGATTCACAGACCTGTACCCCTGGGGATAAAAATATATGTTTATAAAAAATAAAAAAATTAAAAAAAAAAAAGAGCCAGAAATGAGTGGTAGGAGAAAGAGGAGGGGAAATCAGCACATTTCAGGATTATAGAACCCAAAGAAGAATCTATTTTAAGAAAGAGGAGGTAGCCAAATGTCACTGAGAAGAAGATCCAAGTAAAGATTTTTGCATATGATGATATTGATGAATTTTGAGATTTTAAAGTATATGGAACTGGTCAAGTGTCAAAAATTGTGAACACTGGGGACGCCTGGGTGGCTCGGTTGGTTGGACAACTGCTTTCAGCTCAGGTCATGATCCCGGAGTCCTGGAATTGAGTCCCGCATCAGGCTCCCAGCTCCATGGGGAGTCTGCTTTTCTCTCTGACCTTCTCTTCACTCATGTTCTCTCTCACATAAATAAATAAAATCTTAAAAAAATAATTGTGAACACTGGACCTAAAATGGGGAAAAAAAAAACATGGTGCCAGAGATAGGAAAAAATTGGTTTTCAGAAGTAGGAAAGCAGGGTTTTATAATCACAAACTGAAACTTTGTTCCTTCTCTTTAATTCCCCAAATTATAAGGAAAAGGAACATTCACATCAAATACCATCATGGAAGTGGCATTGTAGAGTAGAGAGCATATTTACAGATGAAATTATATGACATCTGGGATTTACTTCAAAATAGATCTGAAAAAATAGGGTGGAGAAGGAAGAGATGAGAAGATTGTGTTAAGATATGTAGGAATGAGGGACGCCTGGGTGGCTCAGTGGGTTAAAGCCTCTGCCTTCAGCTCAGGTCATGATCTCAGGGTCCTGGGATCGAGCCCCACATTGGGCTCTCTGCTAGGCGGGGAGCCTGCTTCCCCCACTCTCTCTGCCGCCTCTCTGCCTACTTGTGATCTCTGTTTGTCAAATAAATAAATAAAATCTTAAAAAAAAAGAAGATATATAGGGATGAAGTAAAATTGGTCATGAGCTGATAATTGTTGAAGCTAAGTGATGAGTACATTGGGGTTCATTATATAACTCTCTTTACTTATACATACATTAGGAAATTTTCTGTAATAAATAATTTATAATACAAAAGAGTCATACAGCTCTTCCTTGCATACTTTATAGAAGCTGAGATATTTGAACAAAAATCATAAATGATGATCACAAATGCAAAATCATATGTTTTGGTAATGTTAGAGGCAAGTAAGACCAGAGATTAAGGCAAGAGAAGATCTAGAATATCTAAACTATGATTCTATGACTATCAAGAAGCCAAATAAAATATAATTGATTCTTGCTATTCATAGCAGTTCTTTTTTATGAAGTTGCCATAAACCCTGAATTAGTGAATACTGAATCATTGCTCCAGGGGGAAATAAAGGGTTTGATTTCCATGAGCTTCTGGTCTTATCTTCATCAACTGATCAACACATATCCATATTTTATGTATGCTTCACTTAAAGACACATTAAGATCTATTATTAATTCATTCATGTGGAACTCATAGCCAACAGCACTGTAACTCATGCCTGTATGACACTTACCTAACACACAAATTTTCTCCATGTGGCACATCACAGACTTCTTGTACCTTACTTCAGCACTACACTTGGGAACTATTTTAAATGGTGAAGTTACCAACAAAAATGAGAAAAATGTGGCACTAAATACACCAAAAAAGATACACAAATTTATGGTATGAGAGCTGAAATAAGAAGGCAGCACATTTCCTTTTGACCTCAGGTGGGAACATGCACATTGGGTGACTCATATTTTTTGCTATTCTGCCTTATCAAGTGCCTTGATAATTGATTTGGGATTTACAAACAAATTTTAGCAAATACATGAATTCATAGGCACAGAGTCTGCAAATAATGAAGGCTATGGGTATATTTTCATGTGTTTCTTTTATTCAATTGGTTTTATTTTAGTATTTTATTCACAAGATCAACTTGAATTTTCTGTAGAATTTTGTAATGGGAACTATCTATATTGTCCCTTGTCTTCCTCCAGGAATAATCAGGGTCTCAGAGTGGACAAAGAAACACAATGAGTTAAGTCTAATCTTTAGTGTTTGCTAAGAGTATGGAGAAAGGTCAGCTGGGTGAAAGAGTTTAATGTAGCAAATTGAACAATGCTGAATTGACTGACCCAGAGGTAAAAGTTGGGAAAGGACAATGATGAAGTCAGTCATGGATTAATGGAAGTAAAGTCAATGAAAGAAAAAAAAAAATGTAGTGTATATGTAAGAGAGAAAAAACATGAAAAGTTGAAAAAAAATTCTTAGAAATGAACAATAAATCACTATATGGATCTAGACTGTAGAATATATAGAATAACATGTAATTTCAAAAACCAATTTGAAACTTAGAGGAGTGCACATTAAACATAAGATCTGTCAAATCACAAAATTAAAATTATACCCATGGAATGAGTATTGGCCTTGATTCTATCAGCAATGTAGATGAAGACATAGAGATCATAGCTGTCATAGCAGGCAAACAGTGCTAGCTTGTGTGCTGGAAAGCAAAAGCAGGGTTCAAAATGATGTCTATGCTCTAGACAAAGGTAGAATAGAATTACTTATTTTTACCCAAACTAAATTTAAAAGATAATAATTAATTAATTTTTTTTTAAACTGGACTTTAGAAATAAATATAAAAAAACACTGAAAAGTAGATAGAAGATGCCAGGAGACCTAGGAACCCGAGGACTCAAGGAATGATAAAATAATGAGCTCCCTGGATTTGCTTTTTTGCTCTACTTATCCTGAACATAGAGCTTATAAAAATGTTAATCTAGCAACCTGCCAACAGATATGGATGAAAAAATAGCCCCGTGAAAACCTTTCTTTCTCTAGTCAAAGAAACTGAAGTGGGGCAATCTATGGAGGACAAAAAAAATCCTTTTATTTTTTATTTATATATACTTTTAAATATTTTATTTATTTACTTGACAGAGAGATAACACAAGCAGGGGGAGTGGGAGAGGGAGAAGTAGGTTTCCCACTGCGTAGGGAGCCTGATCCTAGGACACTGGGATCATGACCTGAACCAAAGGCAGATGCTAACAACTGAGCCACCTAGGTGCCCCTGGAGGACAAAAGCTTTTAGATACTACCTGCTCTACTCCAACCAAACACAGAAAAACTGTGGCCCTATCTTAACCCCCAACAGTAAAGGCAAAGTGGGGAGCCTAGGCTTCTACCCCTACCAGGCTGTAAGATCCCCTCCTCCACCAGAGAAGGCTGAGTTGGAAACTAAACTTTGATTTCTGCCAGGTGATAATGAAACCCTTCTCTTTCTTTCCTATGGTGACCAGCTAGAGAGCATAGACTATAACTCTGTAGAAATGAGGCCTACCTTTCTCACTTAGGGTGATGTCAGAGGAGACCTCGTGCAAAGTCAGGGCTATCCCCACTGCCAATAGTAATGAGGCCACTACCCCATGATGTCTGTGGAGGCCACAAATGGAGCAGTAACAAGGTTCTCCCGGCCAGACTGGTATCAGAGGAAGCTTAATACAGAGCCTAAAATCCCACTTCCATCCAGCAGTAACAAAGCTCTTCTCCTCTATTTGGGTGTCAAAGGAAGATCAGTAGGAAATGAGGTAGAACCTACCTATTCCAGCCAGTGTTATGTGAGAGGAAGCATGCTAAAACAGAAGAATTTAAATAAGATCCAGAGTTTTATAATACTCAAAATGTCCAAGATATACCTGGAAATCACTTATCATACCAAGAACTAGAAAATCTCAACTTGAAAAAGAAAAGACAATCAACAGATAGACTGAGATGAGACAGATAGTGAAATTTTCTGACAAAGATTTTAAAGCAGGCATTACAAAAATGTCTTAATGAGCAATTACCACTATGCTTGAAACAAATTAAAAAATAAGAAGTTTCAGCAAAGAAATAGCAGATATACAGAAGGATCAAATAGATATACTAGAACTGAAAAATGAAATAATTAAAAACCTGTTTGGATGGGCTCAATAGGATAAAGATGACAGAAGAGAGAATCGGTGATCTTGAAGACAGAATGGCAGAAATTACACAATCTGAGCAATACAATCAGGAATGGGGATGGGGGAATAAAAATAAGCTCAGGGACATCTGATACTGACAAAACA
Source organism: Mustela nivalis (assembly GCF_964662115.1). NCBI lineage: Eukaryota > Metazoa > Chordata > Mammalia > Carnivora > Mustelidae > Mustela > Mustela nivalis. Next base: position 12,315,064 of record NC_139023.1, on the reverse strand, counting down.
ACTAACATTGCTATTATTAGGCTCCCAGAAGGATACAAAAAAGAAAGTGGGGCTAGGAAATTATTCAAAGAAATAATGGTGGAAATTTTCCCAAGTTTGTCAACAGACATGAATCTGCACATCCAAAAAGCTGAGTAAGGACATTTTACTTATTGCTATAAACAAACAAACAAACAAACAAACAGAGTAAACCCAAAACAGGATAACCCAAAGAAATCCATGCCAAGACACAATCAAACTTTTGATAAAAACTTTTTGATAAAAGATAAAGACAAAGAAAAGTCTTGAACACAGCAATAAAGAAATGGCAGATCATCTATAGGTAAAAAACAATTCTGGTAATAATACATCTCTCACCAGAAATTCACAGAGGCCATGATCTAAATGCTGAAAGAAAAGAACTGTCAATCCCAAATTCTATATCTGACAAAATTATGGTCCAGGAATGAATAAGAAATGAAGAATTTTGTAGACAGTAAAAGTGAGGGAATTTGTCATTAGCAGATGTACATTAAAAACAAGGCTAAAGGAAGTTTCTAAAACAGTAAAAAATGATAAGAAAAAATCTTAGAAAACCAGGAAGGAATAAAGAACAAAATTATGAATAAACAGACTTTTCTTCAACTCTTGAAGGAAAGTGGAACTTGAAGCAAAAACATTATCTAATGTGGTTCTCAATGTATGTAGAGGAAATATTAAAATTTACATTAATACTATCATTATAAATGTGGAAACATAAAGACGCTTAAAGGGAAGTAAGTTTTCTTACTAGTAAAATCTCAACACCAGTAGACTGTGTTAAGTTGTGTATATACAACTGAGAGGAACCACAAAAATTTTTCCACAGAGATAGCCTAGTCAAAAATACTAGTAGATAAATCAAAATAGAATTCTTAAAAAAAAAAAAAAGCTACAGTATGATTCTATTTATATAACACTGTCAAAATTACAAAATTGTAGAGATGGAAAACAGATTCATGATTTGCAGGTGTTAGTAATGAAAGAGTGATACAGGATTTACATTGGCCATAGCAACTGCTTTCTAGATATGTCTCTAGAGGCAAGGGAAACAAAAACAACTTCATCATTATAAAAAGCTTCTGCACAATGAAAGAAACAATCAACAGAACTACAAGGCAACTTCCAGAATGGAACAAGATTTTTGCAAATTATGTATCTGATAAAGGGTTAGTATCTAAAATATATAAAGAACTTATAAAACTCAACACCCCAAAAATGAGTAATCCAATTTAAAAATGTACAGAAGACATGAATGGACATTTTTCCAAAGAGGACATACAGATGGATAAAAGACACGTGAAAAGATGCTCCGCATCACTCATCATCAGGGAAATGCATATTAAAACTACAATGAGATAGCACCTCACACTTGTCAGAATGACTAAAATCAATAATACAAGAAATAGCAGGTGCTGGCCAGAATGTAGAGAAAGGGGAAAAACCCTCTTTCACTGTTGGTAGGAATGCAAACTGGTGCAGCCACTCTGGAAAACAGTAGGGAGATTTCTCAAAATGTTAAAAATGAAATTACCCTGTGATCCAGCAATTTGCTCTTCTATGTATTTACCCAAAGAATACAAAAATACTAATTCAAAGGGATACATGTACCCCAATGTTATAGCAGCACTATATACAACAACCAAATTATGTCCTTCAACTGATGAATAGACAAAGAAGATGTAGGAGTGTGTGTGTGTGTGTGTGTGTGTGTAATAGAATATTACTCAGCCACAAAAGAGAATGAAATATGCCATTTGCAATGACACTGATGGAACTAGGGAGTATTATGTTAAGCGATACAAGTCAGATAAAGATAAATGCCATATGATTTCCTCATATGCAGAATTTAATAAACAAAAAAAGCAAGCAAAGGGGAAAAAAAGAGAATGTGAGGTAAACCAAGAAACAGAGTCTTAGCTATTAAGAACAAACTGATGGAATCCAGAGGGGACTGGGTGGGGGGATGGTTGAAATAGGTGATGGAGATTAAGGCGTGCACTTGTGATGAGCATGGGGTGTTGTGCGGAAGTGCTGAATCACTGCATTATACACTGGCAACTAATATTACACTGTATGTTAACTAACTGGAATTTAAATAAAGATTTAGGAAAAAAAAGAAAGTGATAGAGAAATAGGTGTTACTATAAAGAAGATCTTTGTGGTGATGGAATAATTCTCAACTGCAGTGATGGTTACACAGATCTGCATATGTAACAAAATGCCATTGAACTAGAAGCACACATTGCACCGATGTCAATTTCCTAGCTTTTATATTGTACTATAGGAATGTGAGATATAACATTTGTGGAAAATGAATCAAAGAACATGGGAAATCCCTCTATATACTTTCTATAAATCTCTAATAAATTCAAAATAAAAAATGAAGAAAAATTCTGCAGCATACTACTAGGTCAAACCACATACCTGGCACGCATCTCTTTTTCCTTTCAAGGAGCCAGCACATAACATTCTAGGAGTTATGGCACCATTATAAGATTGGGGTTCATTACAGGTTTGAGTGTCTATGAGATCCACCTGTACTTGCCAAAGATGATTTTGACTACTACCTAAAGGGAAAAAATAGTCTTTATATTTGTATATATACATATATTCTAAAAACCTCAGGAAAATCAAAATTATTAAATGAGATGGCAATATAGAATATGTTTTTTTTCAGGTACAGTCATATTTTGGGAAAGAATTACTTCTTAACTACTTTAAATGAAAAGTTAGGTACTTATAAGAGAATCTCAAGTTGTTCAAGTGACTTCCATCTCGTGGCAAAACTTGGAATCTTATTTCAATAGAGAGAATGGTGACCTTATGATTCTCTCATCTTCACAATTGGGTATATTAATGATACCCAATCTCTTATGTGGTCAATTCCCTATTAAAAAGTTCAGCCATGTTTATTGGACACCTTACCAAGCACCATTACTACAGTAATAGTGAGGCGCTTGATAGCAACCTATAGCAATGAAGGAATGTGTGTGTCTTTTAAATGACCTTGTTCACAAATGGGGTCAGAGTTTCCCACGTCCATATTACCAACCTGCCAACATATTTTGGCATAATGACACTCCATTCTTTAAATGCCTTAGAATACCAAGTTGAGTTCCTATGGTTTGACTTCTCTTCAAATGCTCACCGTCATTTTGCAGTGCTCCAAATCCTGTCACAAACATCTCACTGCCTGGGTGAAACTCATGGGATGCATCAGGGAGACAAATCCTATGTACTGCATTTGTGTAGGGAACAGGGCTGGAAAGCTCTGCAACTGAAATATCATAGTCATGTGATGGATACTTATATTTTTCATGGACAACTATTCTTCTGAGTCTTCGTTTCATCTTTGGAGGGTTTATTGTTACTCCAAAGGAAACAGTCCATCTGTCTGGGTCCTTATACCTGAGGGAAAAGTTCAAAGAATAAATTCTCCTTAACCATACTACCAGTGTAATGACTTATATTAATAATAATTTAAGCTGCTGGAGTCAATATAAGTTTTCTTTTTAAAATTACAGTTTCTATGTATAGAAACAAACTCTTTCTAATCTGAGAATCAGACTCAGGAGTACCATCAGGTAGAAAAGCCACAGTAGCATGGTTGTTGGAAGACACATGCCACTCTGCATCTGAGTTGTTCAGCCCAGATCGTAGGACTTTTTGACATTTCTAGGAATCAGTGACCCCGAGAAACATATGGGAAGCATATTTTGTACAGAATGAAAGAACCAAATGTATTTTATGCACCTTGTTCCCTACCCACAAACACACATTTCTCTGAAAACTGAAAGAGCTATGCATAAATATAACAAAGTGGTACTATCCTATATACACAGGTATTTTGCATTGGGTTGAAAGGTCTCCATTCTTTGTCATACAACTAGTCAACTTACTCAGCTGTATAATTTACTACCAAATTTCTTCATACTTAATTCTTTCTTGACACGTGGAATTTCCCCACTGAGATGAAACCAACTATCCCCAACCCCATCTCTCATAGACATACAGCAAAGATATATATATGGGTCTTTGACATCAAGCTCAAAGTCAAAAGATGATGTTAACATTTCTTTAAAACTCTTGCTTCTTTTGACAAATTATTATTTATTTATCAATGGATAATTTATCTACATGTATTTTGAAGCCATTTCCATTTCCAGACTATTAAACCTCTTACTAAGGATTATGAGACATATATTTTGACATATATTTTATGTCAATTTTTTGTGACATATATTTGAGATACACTTTATTGTACCTCTTTGTGACATATATTTTATCTTTATATTAAACTCATCTCTTTCCAACTTCTTGAGGTATTTCCTTCCTGGCAAGCCGCAACGCACTTTGCTTATCCCCAGTCGTTCACAAGCCAGTCATTCAGGACTTACGTTCTAAAGCAGTGAGCAGCACTCACAAGCCACGTGCTGTTAATTAGAGTTGCCCCACAGCGATGGGTGCCATCCCATTGCAGGCTAGCTTGCCACGGCCATTCGCCCTCTTCCACCTGTGTCCCACCGACGATTCGCAGACTCTGACTTGCAGTTTTACTCCTCCGTGTCCCACAGCCTGCCAAAGAGAGATGATGCCTTACTTCACCGTGCTTTTAAGTGTCAAATTGTGTCACTATCTCAAATTTCTTTTGTACTTTGTGCTCCAACAGTATCAGACATTTTCTCCTCTTACTTTTCCTTTAGGTATAGCCGTTCATTAATTTAACAATTACTTATCTTGTAAGATTTAAGTCAACCATTACCTCCACTATGAGGCCTTCTCTCACAATTCCTCTGCCCCCAAACTAGATTAGTTACGGCTCTTTTGATACTTCCATCATTGTTGTCACCTTCATCATCAGCATCATCATCTGTGTGTGTGTGTATAATTATACACATAGCTACATTAATGTCTGTCTCTATATACATGTGTATGTGCTAATATAGTTACCAGTACTAATTATATATATACTAGTTATATATATTATATATACACACTACTTATATATTATTTATATATAATAATATAAAACCTGTAACAGATTTTATTATATATACACTAATTACATATACATATATACTACATATACATTAACTCTCTATATACATATATTACATAATTTTATATATAATGTATATAAAGTTTATAACAGGGTTTCTCAACACTGACACTATTAACATTTTGAGATGGGTAATTCCTTGTTGTGGACAGCTGTGCCAGTCATCACAGGATATTCAGAAGAATTCCCTCACCTACACATATTAGATGCCAGTAGCATCCCCCCTTGAAATCATGATAACCAAAATGTTAACCAGGCATGACCATGTGGGGGTCAAAATTTCCCGTTTGAGAACCACTGCTTTAGAATTATGTGTTCATGCATTAGTCTCATACACCTACTCTCATTAGAGTATGAGCTGTTTTAGACAAGGATTATATCTCATTCATTTTACATCCCTTTTGCCTTATATACCAGTAGCACACAACAGTTTCATAATAAATATTGGTGGAAAGAATATACATCATTGAGGTTAACAGGATTATTCTTGTTTCTCATGTTCAATCAAGTTTGTGAATTAACCAATATTCTAAGGGGTGAGTAGCACATTTCCTTCCATCTTTTAAGATACGGACATTATGTACAAATTCCATAATTACCAAATATATCCTCTCAATCATGACGGGGGACTCTGCTGTAGAGGAAGGGAAATACTAAGCCTAGAGTCAATACTTTTAAAATATGGGTGAAGATATTATCTGAGCCTTTAGTAATTTTATTGATATATACTCCAACCCCCTAATTGTTTAAATTTCCATAATATGAGATTAATGACATCATGCAGATTTTATTTAGTGTAGAGTAATAATAAGTTTCTGCCTGTAGCTAAAAAATACCAACATAAAGATGACTTTCATATAATCTTTAAAAAATGTTTATGAGAGTGTATCGTAGATATCTGCTATTAGAATATTGAGTCTTTTCTCCCTTTTTTAACAACTGTACAACTCATTTCCACTAGACACCTGCTGGGCAGCTATCTATCCACTCCATAGTTCTCCAATTTTTTTTGTTCTTTAGTAATAAAAGTGTAACTCAATGATAAGATAAAGTATCCTGTGCTTTGCACAGACCAATCAAATTTTATTCTGACCCTATAATATCACACAAAGTAAGCCTAAATGATTTAGTGTTAACTTTTTACATTCCGGTAATGCAATTTTAATAAATATATTACACTTACAGCTGTTTAGAAAGTTGTCTGTTTCTGTCTTGTTGATTTCTGAAATACACAGAAATGGTGAATAGAACAGGGCCAGCACATCAGAATTTCATAATGCCTCTGAGTACTTCAAATAGGAAAGGCTGATTAATTCCATTATAAGACAGAACCTCTAGGTTTAAAAAAAAAAAAAAAAAGCAATGCTGTTAGAATATCATAGAGAGAGCGTGTTCATTGCCTTGGGAAAAGGGAGGTCTAAACAGTGTTTCTTAATCTTAAATTTTAGCATGGATAATAGTCACATAAGGAGCATCTTTAACCTGTCAATTCCTGTTCCTCTCCCAGTAATTCTGATTAAGTAGTTTTGTCCCAGGAGGCCATGTTTTCTGTTTGAAGCAGAGCTTCCTTAGAACTCAGAAAGAAGGCAATAGCATTCTACTAAACACAAAACACCCAAGGACCCTATTATAACCTTTTTTGCTCCCATTTTTCTTATATTAGCCAATAGCTTCTGCTGAAAATAATGACATACAAGGACTTTCCAGTTCTTTCTTGCTTAAGCTAAAGGTAGAGAGCAATGGTAAAATGTGCACATTAACAACAAAGGAAATAAAAATTGTCAAACTAGCCTTGCATAGTGTTTCCATTGTTCTGGGAAGAGTCAAATTCATGCATGTGTGAGCTATGAAACACAATTGTACACATACTTAAATTCTTTTGCATTTATATTTGAAATCAATATTTTACAATATGAAGATGGATAATATAACTATTGCTAGTATTTTAAAATTCTAATTTTTTCATTTAGAATGGCATTGATTAGCAAACAAAAAATACCATGACAAGTCCAGAGAGACTGTAGAAAAAAGAAAAGTCATATTTTAATACCCTTAACAATACATTTTTGTTGCTTTTTGAAGAGTCCAACATTTTGCACTAGCTAGTTCTAATTACTCAAACCTTCCTTCCTAAGCAAGCAGGGTAGGTGATCATCAGGTCAGGCCTCAGGTTAGATCTATCAGCTTTTATGCTAGCACACTATGTTCATACTTTCTACTTGTTCCATGTCCAATACTGTGTCCACTAGTCACATGTCCCTACTAAGTTCTTGAAATGCAGCTAGTCTTAACTGAAATGTGCTATAAATATAAAGTATACACTAGATTTCAAAGCCTTAGTACAAAAAAAATATAAAATGTCTTAGGGATAATTTTTCTGTTGACTACTTGTTTAAATAATAGTTCTTTTATATATTGGGGTAAGTGTCACATTATTTAAATGAATCTCATATGTTTAGTTTTGCTTTTTCAATGGGCTACTAGAATATTTAAGATCCTATGTTTAGCCCACATGATATTTCTATAGCATTGTTCTATAGCACACAACTTGACTCTTAACCAAACTTTTACTTCTACTGAGGATCTTCTGTGTTTCTTACTTGCTAGTAATGAGGATCTATCCTTGCTTATTTTGTTCTCCAATACCCAACAACAACAAAAAACTCAAACTATTTAAATTAGCTGTAAACTAAGTATGAATAAAACAAGTATAAATAAATTATAAATTTTTCATTGGTGAATGGGCTAAGGGAAGAAAATGTAACAAGGTTTATCAATGAAACTTGAAAAAAAATGTGTGGATGGCATGAATCTTTCCACACATCATACTCTAGAACATAAAATGGAAACAAGATGAAGGAGAAGAATATACAAAGCTACTTTCTCCATTTATAATTGGCTGCTATAGCTGAAGTGTAAGGTCCAATGCAGGAAAAGAAACCAGTTCCAGAGGTAAAGACAGACTTGCGTAGGAGGCATAAGTTTAGAGTAATATAAAAAATAAATAATTCATTTTAATCCCAAAGAAATGTTCTATTGGTAGCAAGAGTCAATAATTGAAGGACATCCAAAACAATTTTTAAAAAATCAGTGCCTAAGGGGCAACTGGGAGGCTCAGTCATTTGAGTTTTTGTCTCTTGATTTCGACTCAAGTCATGATCTTGAGTCATGAGAATAAGCTCCATGTAAGGCTCCATGCTGGCTGTAGAGCCTGCTTGAGATTCTTTCTCTCCCTCTGCCCCTTCCCTCCTCTCTACTAACTGCCCATTAGTGCCTAAGACCAAAATTAAGATGGAGCTGTTTTATGTAAGAGAATTAAACTAAATAAGAGAAAGAAACTTACTTTTAATTTCAACTGATGCAGGATCTAATTTAGGGGGTCCTACAGCATCTTGCAGCTTTTCAGGTAGAACTTGTTGGATAATTTTATCAATGGCTTTAGGATCCTCAGTAGAGCGAAATTTAAAAATCAACAGCATATGAGCCAACACTCCATGTTCCTCTTGACTGTGGACCAATAAGATAAAAATATATATATATGTCTTTAAAAGATATAGTTTGGAATTAGATTTATGGTAATATAACAATCTATTTTTTTCTTGATCATTCATTTGAAACACACACAAAAAACAAACTTATAATGTAATTTAAAAGATCCAACTTGGGGTGTCTTCGTGGCTCAGTTGGTTAAGCATCTGCCTTCAGCTCAGGTCATGATCCCGGGGTCCCAGGATTGAGTCCCCACATTGGGGGGGGGGGTTGGTCCCTGCTCAGTGGGGAGTCTGCTTCTCCCTCTCTCTCTGTCTGCTGCTCTGTCTGCTTGTGCTCCCTCTTTCAAATAAATAAATAAATAAATAAACAAACAAACAAATTTATTTTTTAAAAGATGTAAAATTATTTTTAAAAATCAAAATAAAAGATCCAATTTATTTTATTCTATATTCCTATTGTTTACTACATATGAAACTTCTGAATCGGCCACCCTGATAGTAAGCTAATACACTCACAGTCTCTCTAACACCAAAATGTCTAGTTGTTAATATAAAAAGACACTCTCTTGTCAATCATTTAATACTACCAGATATAGTGTATGGTCAATCCGGAGTCAACTCTGGCTTTGGTTTTCAGGTTTAATTCGCTGTGACTTAAATCCAATCATATCTCTTAAGCAATGTCAAGCTCTCCTAAACAACTTCTAAACCTAAGGATATTAGAATGCTTAACCAAATTGTCTTGACTTCACCTAATTATATTTTCAAGATAGAGCATTAATCAACCTTAATGTTTTTAGAATGAATTACTTCTTGGATGCATCCTTGACTTCTCTTTCTCGTTCTTAGTCAGCTACTCTACCCCTTTTTCTTCACATGCAATCAGTTCTCAGAGAGTCTTACTCCTCACTCTACAATGTATTGACTCCTTATATAAACTGTAAGTGGGAATATAAATTAGAGCCTCATTTTAAACAAAATGGACATTTTGTTTATCAGTTATACATTTGATGATCCATTATCTCTGATACAGCACTCTTTTCAAATATACTCGTGTGTACAAAGAGATTTATACATGTTTATCATAATCTTGCTTTTAAATCAGAAAAAATATGTAAAACCCAAGTGTCCATCAAAAGGACATTGGCTGAACTCCTGACATTATTTGTAGTGAAATACTATATAATGAGTTGTTGAGAAGATGTCTTTTGTTTCTCACCTCCTTTCACTCACTGAGCAAATCTGTACAACAGTTATTTATTCTGTCTTCTTTCTCTTAGACTATTCCTATACTGGCTGACTAATAGAAATAAAACAAACAAAACCCCGTCTCTACCCCAGATATTCAATTTATCTCTCACCTTCTCATCACAGCAAACCTTCTTGAAAGGATAAATTACACTCTGCCTCATATTTACTTTCTTGCATTCTGCTTCCTCCCTTTCCATTCTACTGAGCCTTTTCTCTACACTAATTGACTTCCTTATTGACATATCCAGTGAATTCTTTCCAGTCATATTACTTGGTTTCTTGGGAGTATTTTGTCAATGCTGTAAATTTTTATCTTTCATGTCAGTGGTGCCTTTCTCATGTTTCTTTTTTTTTTTCTTCTCCTTCCCTGTATATTACCTAGGATTCTATTTTTTTCCCCATCTCCTTAACTATTGTTTTCTTCAGGCTTTCTTCATCATCATTTTTTTCCTTGCATTACCGTTTTTCTGAGAAATTCCGCTTATATCCACATGTTCCAGTACTCTTAGTTGATAATGAACAAGGCATATCTTTAACTCAGTTCCCTTTTCTTCCGCTGAGTGAGACCCTATTTCAGGTTCATGTGGTCCCCTAGTATCTCAACTCAACATCTTTAATACTGATGTCATCTTCCCTACAAACTTGTGTTTCTTCTTATAGATTTCAGAAGAAATACTAACAAGTAGGAAGAGTACTAGGAGGAAGAAGAAAACAAATTGGAAAGTGATTTGGAAGGTAAAACCTGTAGAACTTAGTTATTCATAAAGTGTGAGGGGCCCAGGAAATGGAGGAATGTAGATTGACATCCATGTTTCCCATTAGTGTACTTGGGTTTCACTTGAGTTAGAGAATTTTCTGTGGAATTTCCATGTGGGGATGTGCATAGACACATCAGTTTTGATTGGAAATAGAAATTTAGATTTCAAAAGCATATGAAGTCATGTGGGTGCATGAAGACCCCTTGAGAGATTGAAATTTTAAGGCTGGGAGAAGTAGATACAGATCCAAGAGAGAATAATATTTCAAATGCAGGAGAATAGATGTCAGCTAAGTGATAGACTGAGAAGGAATTCTTGGAGTTTTTGTCATTGAAATAATACTGGAAACAGCTTTCATTCTATTTTTGAGAAATTCAAATAATTTGTATTTAGACAATATATTATTTAAGATCCTAATATAGTATTTTTCTTAAAATGGAGTGCTCTGAAATTCTATTTATTGATGGTTGACTATCGATCAGATTTTCTTAGGTAAATATTTGGAGCAGAAAGGGGTAGAGAAGAAAATGGAGAAATAGGAGATTAAGAACACCTCATCTACTACACTATTTTACATAAAGGACGATTGGCTACTAAACTAAGGGATATGGCTTAGGTCCCTATTCATGCTAATTAGTTTCCAAAAAAATTATTCGATCATATAGCCACCAATAACACCTCTGTCTTTTGAAATTATTCACCACACAAATGCTTTCTTATAGTTTTAGAGAATGTATAAAGCAAATTGTAACCCATGACCTAGAACAGTTGTCAAATGAATGTTGGTTTAATTGAATTATATGATATCACTAACTTTTCACAACAGTATTTATTAGTGACCAAGTTCACAGCTTTAGTTTTAAACTATATTCAGAAGTCAGCATTTTAGTTCTACATACCTGAACCTGATAATGTGAGACTTGATAAATTCTTCCCTCAAAGGAGATTTATGAAATGCATCTTTCACCTGTTCCAAAAATGTTGAAAATATGTCAGTGAGAATAATTTCTTCAAGTCAATTTAAAGCTCTAAGGAAAATTTAAAAACAAAACAAAGCAAAACAGAAAGTATTAATCAACATTTCACAATGCACTCAACTTGAAGAATCTTTTCTGGTATTCTACGCAGTGATTTCAAATGAACTCTGCATTAGAAGTTATAGTATTGGGGAGACATAGTAGTGGGGCCAAGAGTGACATCGACACTCAGAAAGATACTAAAAAGAATAAACATACTTTTTTTTTTTTTTTAAGAAAGAGAAACTGTTCATACTCTCAGATAGAGACTTCCATGTAAGTAAACACAGGAAATGAAGTAATTCTGCCAACTGATGGTTGAGTCATAGATATGAGTGTGTGACAGTGTCACACGGTTCTTAAAACTAGTGAAAAATTTGCCAAATATAGTAGCATAACTTGCTTCCAATTCAGTATTAAAAATGTTCTTAGAAAGGCCCATGTGAACTAGGATACTCAGTCTACCTAATATGTTCTGTTAGGTTTACTTCAATAAGGTAAAAAAATGCATCTTGTGGAGATATTTCTTACTACTATAATTAAGAATTCTAACCAGCTTAAATTTTTAAGTTAGGAGTCAAGGTAAACATGTCAAGTATTTCTTGGTCTCAGTGTGTGAGACCAAGAGACTAAGTAATCTGACAATGACTACAAACCAGGCTCTTGCTCTCCTGGTCTATACTAATAATTTTTCCACTTTTAAAAACATTTGATTCATTTCTGAGGATGAACGTTGAAGCCTTTAAAAGATGAGCACCCAGGGGCACCTGGGTGGCTCAGTGGGTTAAAGTCTCTGCCTTCTGTTCAGGGTCATGATGCCAGGATCCTGGGATGGAGCCCCGGATCGGGCTCTCTGCTCAGCAGGGAGCTGCTTCCCACCCCCTCTCTCTACCTGCCTCTCTGCCTACTTGTAATCTCTGTCGGTCAAATAAATAAAATATTTTTAAAAAATAAATAAGTAAAAGATGAGTGTCCATGTGTCTCCTATAAACTTATCTACCCAAAAGTAGTCCAAGGTCAGATATTTGTAAATATAAAAATACTATTCAAGTATGTGTCTGGATAGTTTCAATCTTATGGTCTTTTGCTCATGGTGTCTTCTATAGAATACAGCAGTCATATTTTGGGTCACCCTCAATTCCCAGAATTTCTGGACTCTGCTGATTAAGACTGTAGCACTAGCTATGGAAGAATGAGTGGGAGGGACATGAAGGAAGGGCTAAGGTCACTTGCATCAGCCCTGCAAGACATACTCTCCCAAGTCATGTATTGACAGTTTTGTTACTTCTTTCTGGCAGGGCTGCTTCCCATTTTTCAAAGATAAGCAAGATTAGTTGAATGAATATTATGGAAACTAGGTACCAAAAAAATGGATGTAAAATTATAACAAATGCCCTAGAAATGGAGGAAAAAAGTGCTTACCATCGATTCAATTTTCTGGCTCATTTCTGTGAAGTTTTTAGAACCTTCTCTTCCAAAGTCGCCATAGAGTTTGTTACTTGTAAATGACAATGTGCTATAGTAATTGTAGGTCTTCCTTTGATCTATGAAGGGAGAGGGGAAAAAAGAATCATACTGTTTATCAGATGTACGTAAAGCATCATTATTTCCATGTTTGGTGATTTCTAGAAAGACTGAGACCAGAGAGAAGGGCCCTACCTCAGATCATCATCTCTATCACCTTGCCTTGAGCTTCATGGTTATCTCAGAATAAAAGATAACAGCATTCATCATTATAAGATTTAGAGTATAAAATCCATAAGAAATGCTTGTTGTTCCTATGGGCTAATTAGTTATGTATTATCGATTCCTGAATTAGCCACGAGAGGCAGCAATTCACACCATCTGAGCATAAAAACAAGAATGGACTTGGAAGTTTCCCAAGAGTAAATGCACTTTTATATTCCAAAAGTAGATTTCTCCCAACTCAGTAAAATTACATATTAATTTTGGTCTCAAGGACTATAGTGTAGGAAAATTAATTTGGGGTAAAGAAGATGAGGGTAAGGATGAAAATGTTTGAGGTTCAGCTAGGGAGCTAGAGCTGCCATTTGGCATAACCTTCCAGGGATACTGGGCTTCGCCTGGCTCCCTTGTCACTCCACTGGTTTTCTCCCACCAGCCACAGAGATTGGCTTGTCTTGCCATTGTGTACATTTTCTGCATCCAGTTAAACAGCCCACATTTTTGGCCCACTGAAAATTAATAGAGCATCCATCTACACATCTATATGAAACAAGTATGAGCCCTAAGAAGATTCATTCATTCAACAAATATTAATGTTAACTACCTTTTCTATGAAAGAAACTAATACTCAATACTCTGTGTTGAGTATTAGGAATATTATGGTGATCAAAACAGCTGTGTGTGTGGTTATTGTAGGATAATGGAGTGTGCTTCCCCTAATCTCAATTTCTTTCCTCTTCTCTCTTGCTTCTCATTCTTTCCTTCTTCACTAGAATCCCAGAGGAAAAGGAAAGTAACAGTAGGCACCTGTGTCCCAAGCATATTCATGTATCTCATTTAATTTACCATAACTCCCATGGGAAGGCAGTATTGTTCATATTTAACAGATAAAGACTACAGTCTCAGAAATGTAAATAAGTTGCCCATCCCCAACATGACATAGCCAGAAAAGACAGAATTGGGTTTCAAGTCAAAGTTTAATTCTCAAAGCACAAACCTTCTTTATATACCACTTCGTGGAGTGGGAAAAACCAAACCCATTCACCAAAGCTGTAGGAGACGTCTCTTATACATAAGAATTATGGAAAAAACTACTGGTAAATTGCAAAAGAACATCCCAGCTGTCCCAAGGATTTGGTTGGATTGACAAGGCTAAGGAATGGCCAGTGATACAAAAAGAGATGAAGGGCAGCCTGAATGGTCAGTACCTTCCGGGAATTAGCACCAAAGTGAGGGGCTAGGGAGGTTTTGCCTTTCTCCCTCTTTACTTAGCTCCCTTTCAGTGAACAGCCTTGACATGAATGGCCAGAGTGAACTGAAATGCAGGTAGGTCCCTGGAAATATACATAATCTCAAGTAAAGTTTTTAATTTACTGAAATATTAGACATTGGGTCTAAATTGGGCCTAAGAATCTGCATTTCTAACCAATTCCCATATGTGATAATGCAGATGATGGGACATAACCCCTCATTGGGAAGTTAGTATCTAGAGAGGAGAATGGACTCTTCCACATTTTAGTCCTATATATATATTTTTTAATTTGATTGAGGGCACCTCAGTGGCTCAGTCAGTTAAGCATCTACTTTCAATTCTGGACATGATCCCAGGGTCCTGGAATCAAGCCTTGCATCTGGCTCTCTGCTTAGCGGCGAGTCTACTTCTGTCTCTGCCTCTCCCTTCTGCTCATGCTCTCTCTCTGACTCTCTCTCTCAAACAAATAAATAAAATCTTTAAAAAAATTATTAGATTAATAAATTTGAAATTACCATTCTAGAAGCCCCAAATGGTCAAACACCATTGATTTCATATACCTCAACCAAATTAACAACTTGTGTGTAGTCAATATTTTACTTTGAGTCAATAGACTCAAACAGGTCACTAAATGTCAATATTTCCCAGTTGCTAGAATTATATGGCATGTGTAGTTGTTGGAAAATATTGGGGACTATTAACAGAAAAATAAGAAAATTAAGGATGAACATTAGTTTATTGACAATTTTCTGAAAAAGTTTGTGAATCTGTTATCTACAAGGATGTTGCTCATAATAGAGTCACCTTCTATCATTCAATTCACAGAGGGACAGAAATGCAGTCCCAAAGGCCCCTGAACACCAGCTGCCACACACAATGCTCTGTAGTCCTGGGCTTTATACCAAAATAATGTCGTTGTTGTTTTTTTCAAGGTAAGTCACCTCCATCTTAATCTGTCTGTTTCTGTAACTATTTATTTTAGTTTGCTTATTTAGGTATGCCAACTCCTAAATGCTCATGTGCTATATCCACTCTGTTCTTTGTTTCTCTGTCAGAACAGAGGGCAAGTCACACATGTAAGACAGTAACTGTTTATTCAGGTGTGCTGTGTAGGCAGTGTGGAAGTTGGGTATTCCATATTACTAAACTGATCATTCAAACAATAGGATGCAGGAACAGGTGACTGGAAAAATCTTGCCAGGTTTTCATTGTATGCATGTGAGCAAGATGGCTTGGGAAGAGGCAAATGGAGAAGCAGTAAGAAACATTTTCTCTCACTGAGACAATGAGACCTCTAGCTTTAGTAGGAATTCTTTGTGATGTCAAACAAACCAAAGTATGTCCCTTTGAAAATATCATAGGTTTGATTCACTAATCTTTATCATTCAGTATTCAATAGATATTAATTATTTAATATGTGGCAAGATCCTTCTAAATTCTGGGAATATTAAAAATTAACAAAACATAGTGTTAAGTACCTGTGAATTATGACACTTACAATATAATGAGACTCAATATATTCCTAATGGAACTGTAGAATTATAAAGTTATTTTAGCCATTTTTTTTCTTTTTAATTAAAAAGACAGTCCACAGAAATAACCAAAATGTAGATACTCCAAAATTTAAGGACTTAAGTGTATGAGTAAACTCAACCAAAAAACGGTCTTTACTTTAAATATATTTTCTTTAAACTACCCAGAAATGATCTACCTTGCTTTAGAAATTGAGGCTGGAATTGAGATTATGTCTGTCAGTGGAGGACGATAACCAATTTACAGATCACCTTGTCTCTTTACAAGAAAGCAACTTGTGCAAATTCCCAATTAAATTAGAATCAAGTAATTAGCTTCTTTGGTTACAGTGTCTTGAACATCAAAGCATTAGCTAGTCACTAAGGGAGATATTAAGCCAATAGGTCATAGTGGAGTCAACTAATTATAACTTGAGGCAGAGTAGAGGGAAACTTCAGAAGGGTTGTTATACCCTGGAAGAACAGTCCTGAAGTACCCTGGGGACCTTTCTAATAACAGAGCAGACTCATGGTTCATCTAGCTGTGAGATACCTGATTACCACAGAGTGAACCTCTTTATAATTAACCTTCTCAGCATATTCTATCCTCTTTAATCACATGCAATACATACCAAAATGAGATTAAAAACAACAGAAACAGACACTTACTAAACAATATATAATTATGAGCATTTTTCCAGCTTATTAGTACAGAACAGAGATGACTTCTCTATGATCCTTGATTATGTAATTATCTTTTGGGCTCTCAGGATGTTAGTAAGTTGGAATAATTTTAAATCAAGGTGATTGCTCTGCATCCTCAAACAACTCAACACGTTCAACTCTAGCTCTCCCATGGTCTTCCCCTATTTAATATTTGATTATCGCTTATTAATGAACATAAAAACTAGCATGCTATTCCCAGCAGGAAGCATTGCTACATCAAAGATAGAAGAAAGAATCCTCCTTGGCTTATAAGGATTATGTGAGAGAGACAAGGCAGGTAAAGAATGCTCTGCCAATGAGTTGTAGTCATGAATGAATAAGCCTGAGGCAAATCAAAACCAAAATGCACATCAGGAAACATTTGGGGGTAAGTGACATGATGCCAGGGAAGCCCGTACTTACTGTATCTCACATAATGAACAGTAAGTCCAATGCACACGGCCACGACAATCAGGGAGATAAAGGTGATGAGGCCAATAACCCAGGGTTCCAAACAAAGTCTCTTCCTGTTCTTCACCACAGCTGGCCTGAGAAAGCAAGCAAATAAATGGGTTATATCACAGGGCACACCACACCCACTCCTTGGGTAAAGTAGATATCTCTGGGGAATTCAGGACCCTCACATGGTAGAATACTGTTTAGGTTTGGAACTGATTCTGGTCCCAGGCTGCTGAAGCCAATTCCGGCTCTGGTTGCCTGATCTTAGGCAAGTCATTTGACATCTCTCTACCTGTTTCCTCATCCATAAAGGGAAGATGATTGTGATAGTACCTATCTCATAGGATTGTTGTAAGGATTAAATGAATTATTACATATAGAGTGTCTACAACAGTGCCTGGCATGTAGAAAATACTTAGTAAGTGTTAGCTATGATTTATTGCACTGATTATGTCCAAAATAATGAGTTAGGCACAATCAGAGCTATGAAAATGTTTAAAGCCTGGTTTTACCACTTTAAAATCTTAAAAGGTCTGTGAAATATGTTACAGCTTGATCCATTCTGTTCCAGATAAAATTTCTATTTTACTCTATTTTTCTGAATTATTTCCAAACAAACTTTGAGAATATACTTAAGAGATTACCGGAATTTCCTCTAGAGAACCTGAGTGCTTGTACTCTAAATTTCAGTAACACTACAAGAAATCCCTTCTGCATAGGATTCCCTCAACCTCTCCCATTTTTTTTCTGCTTTCAAAAACATGTTACTGAAAAATGTTGTCAGTTGGGCTTTTGTTTAATTAGACAATTGCTGTTTCCTTGTTTTTAGTAGTTGCTAAGCAAACTCAAAAGTTAGAGAAAATAAAATAAGAGTCAGAGTTGGCTAAGGAGTTTGAATATGAAGCTGTTATTTTATATTTCTTGAGGTATTTATCATGCTGGTAGAATCACTGGCAAATATGCTTATCTCCAGAGCACTGCCTGGTACGGGAGGGCTGGGACGAAGTGTGGTGTGATGCTGAAGGAACACAGAGAGGTCAGTCACAGGGGGGAGGATTCTCTATCTAGCTCTTCCCTTAACAGCTATGTGACTTGGACAAATCATTTAAACTCTGAGCTAAGTTCTTCCTCTGTCAAGAAGGGACAGTATAGACATTCGGTCTGAAGCACATGGTTGATTCTGAGATCCTGAATGAGATCATGAACGTGAAAACTTTCTGCAAATTGCACAGCTACTTTTGCAATAAATAATTTCTGCTTACAGGAAGCAAGGGGACTCAGTTTCCAATTATGTAGGACCAAGATGTGACATCATCTTGGGACCTATCCCATCATAGCTTGGCTCTGCCTCGATGTTTTGTTTTGTTGGAACTTGGTCACAGAAGTCAAGACTGTCGTCATTACTACATGACTCTGCCCTCCTGAAGGCACTGAGATACAGTGAAAGGCTCTAGAGACTCTATCTGGTCTCCTGTATTGTTCCTGTGATTTTCCTATGAGACTATACAGCCAAGGACATGTCATCTTCCTCTCCCCAATCTCTTCAATGTTCAGTCCTCCCTTAAATGATATTCCAAACACCTGATCCTACAATGGCAATTACTGAAAGATAAAAAGATTGCTCCATGAGGAGGTCATTAATTTTTTATGTGCAAATGTGCCTAAAAACCCTAAAAATTAATTCCTGTTCCTTCATCTCTGAATACTTGCTCTTGCAGAAGAAAGAAGATGTGCATAGCAGATGTAAACAAAACTTTAGGGGAAATATGGGGAGGGAAGGGCTTCTCAACTAATGTCAAAACATGCCAGATGAAGACTATGAATTTGTAATTATAGCAAATGTGCTGTAGTTATCAAAAATATATGATCACTGTGTAGAACTGTGAAATATGGCAGAAGTTCTAATTGTTCTACAACTTTTGATCAAAACAGAAAATTAAAACAACACAGCCATTAAATTGATAGGATAAATCTAGAAGTATCAAGATGGAAATAGTCAATGATATTTTACATTTTAAGGAAAAAATGTTGCAGAAAAATATGCATTGTATGTTCCAGGTTTTTTAAAATAATTTTTAAAAATTTTTATTTATTTATTTGATAGAGAAAGACAGCATGAGTCGGGGAAGGGGCAGAGGGAGAAATAGACTCCCTGCTGAATAGGAAACCCAACTCGGGGCTAGATCCCAAAGGCCGTTGCTTAACTGACTGGGCCATCCAGGTGCCCTCATCAAAAACATTTTGAATAAACTATGAGGAGAGTCTGATTTTGAGTCTTGCCACCAACTTATTTATTGTATAATCTTATACCAGTAGATTCAATTCTCTCTCTTATATTTTCCATGTCAACCAGAGATGATAATTTCAGACCCCACCTAACATGATGAACTATGTAGAGATAAAAATAGTAAAGTGGTTTTTTTTTTTATTACTTTGAGTTCACAAGAAGAAAATTATCAGCAAGGTCTATTATTATTATCATCATTATTTTAATTATTAATAATAATGGTAATGACCATATTACTGAGATGTTTGTCATTTGAGACTTTAAATCTTCCCTTCTTAGTCTGTATGGCATTGCTTTGCAAACTGATTCAGCCTGTTTCTTAATTACTTTCTGTTGCTCTCTCAGCAAGAGATTAAGTAATGAACTACTTCAAACCACGCGTGGTAGAATTGTGTTAAAAAAGATAGGTAAAATGGAGGAATAAATCCATTTGACGTATCAGTAGACAATTACATAATTAACCCCTCCTGTACACAAGTCCTTGTGATTATTGTGGCCTTTTGAAACTTATCTGAATCTTTTCATGTAAAATCACTTTCAGACTGGATAAATTCTAATAGCTTCAATAGGGTCAAATTTATTTCTTTCTATGATTTTTCCTTTCAATTTGTGGAGAGTTGTGAGTAGATGATGAATATAGCAGTTAAAATACAGGTACATTTTTATAAACCTAAAATTGTCAGAAGACAACTAATATGTCCAGAGTTGTATCCAGAGTTGTGCTATCACTTCTTCATGTGTCATTTTAAGAATGGTACTAAAAAGGAAAAGCAGCAACAGCAACAAAAGGGCAAGGACAAGCAAAAGATACTAACACAAATAAACCTCATAGCGAGCCCTGGAGAGTAAGTCCCGGCTCATAGGGCTTCAGAGGAAAGTTTATCAGAACGAACCCCTACATAACACCACCACTGTAGACTGATTAACAGTAGATGACTAATTCTTTGCTCATCCTCAGTAATGGTAAGCGGCAATGATATTCTTAGTCTTCCTGTTTCACCAGCCCAGTCCAGCTGAGATGTTTTAAATGAATATGTGTACATTATCTATAACATTGGTGGTTCCAAAGCATTATTATCAACTACTTAAGCCAGAAGTCAGCACACTCCTCTGTAAAGTTCCAATAGAAACTATTTTAGGCTTCCTGGGTCACACATTCTCTGCTGCAACTACTTAGCTGTGCCCTGGTAGCCATAAAGCAACCATTGACAATGCACAAATGCACATGGTTGTGTTCCAATAATACTTTATTTCTGTGCGCTGAAATTTGAATTTCATCTAATTTTCTCATGAATAGTTTTCTTCTTTTAATTTTTTTTCAACCATAAAAGTATAAAAGTCATTCTTAGCTCAAGCACTGTATAAAAACAGGTGGTGGGCCATAGTTCACTGATGGTTGACTTAAGCAATAGTCTACAAATCAATGCTAATTGTGTTGGGAAGCTGTAATAATCTTTTCACTTTCTAGTCTCATCTGCATGGCAAATTTAATGTAGTCTGTCTCCAATCCCATTGCCACTGACTTTATTCTGGAATTCTCACTAAATTGTGTCCTGTAGCTTAATACCAGCTTCTCTTCTGTCCTCTTAACCTCTGAATCATTCTCCATTCCAGTAAGCTATCTTCCTAGAAGTGATGTAGCCAATGGCTGAGACTACTAAAAACCCAAGTTGGCCTTAGCCTGGCATTCTTCTTTTCCCCGTTAACTTTTCAGGCTCTTTGCCTTTGTTTCTGTTTGCTTCCTACCTGGAGTAACAGGATTAATGCTTTGTTTGCATCTTTTTTTTTAATTAATTTATTTATTTTCAGAAAAACAGTATTCATTATTTTTTCACCACACCCAGTGCTCCATACAATCCGTGCCCTCTATAATACCCACCACCTGGTACCCCAACCTCCCACCCCGCCTCTTAAAAGCTCATCTGTATTTAAGAGCCTGTTCAAAAAATCCCCTCCGCTTCAGTTAGGTCTACCTTGAGCATTGTGTTGAAGTACATATTTTGAGCTCCTTAAGGGTAGGGAATGAGCCTTACTATCTCTATATTCTCAAACCACATGCTCAAGATAGGTTCACAGAAGGAACTGAATTGAAGTTGACTAAACCAGATTAAACTGATCATTTGTCAATACCACAATATGGGTCTCCATATCTCTCAAAGCACTTCTGGTTTGCCTTAGTCTTAGAAAAGAACTTGGTATATACGCACAAGGAAAGACAGGTCGGACATTGTGGAGAATAATTATTATTTAAGTAAAACCTGATTTCCATAAAACACTTTATATAATGATCACGTTTTGTGGTTAATATTCCTATATTACACATGTTTAAAACATGTGATTTTCCAACTGTGATTTGATCTATCCACTGTAAAGTGTTATAATAGTATAGAAAGTAACAAATGCAATGAGGGGACATTAATTTCAGGAAACACATTACTTGGGGCTATTGCATGTATGCAATGCAATATCAAAACAAAAGCATAAAGAAAGATGTCACAGTGATGTAAGAACCTAGTACTTTATGACATTGCTAATCCCCTAAGTCAGTGCTTAGGATTTCAAATATCAGTTAATAAGCATTAATTCAATTTTTATTATGTTTTTGTCACCAGCTTATTTCTTTAGCTGATTGAGTCGTACCCACTTGTCCTATCCACACAAATACTTCAGGAGATTTCTTCTCTGTGGAAGACTCTTAGCAGCAGGCATGGGAGAGCTCTTTAATCTTTCTTACACCTTGTCCAATAAGACTATAAAAATATACAGGTTGGAACTAAAATTTGTATACGTGTTCATGGATCATATATTTTCATTGCTTTTTCTAAAAATAAATACAAATTACTTCTAAAATTGCAAAGAACATATTTCCTTCCTGTTAACTGTTACACAAACATATTTATAAATTATCTACTAACATCAGCAAGGCCCTTGGACTGGATTATGTGTGCATTCTCAAGAATGTTAACTACAAATAGTTCTCATACAACAAGGTGGGAGTCTAATTACCAGAAAACCATTTCCATTTTCTCTGTACAACACTAAGATAAATGGTGAGTTCATTGTTTTAATAAAAATGTTTGAGGGACGCCTGGGTGGCTCAGTTGGTTAAGCAGCTGCCTTCGGCTCAGGTCATGATCCCAGCGTCCTGGGATCGAGTCCCACATCAGGCTCCTTGCTTGGCAGGGAGTCTGCTTCTCCCTCTGCCTCTGTCTGCCATTCTCTGCCTGTGCTCGCTCTCTCTCCCTCTCTCTCTCTCTGACAAATAAATAAAAAAAAATCTTAAAAAAAAAATGTTTGAGCATATATTACACCATGTTCTAAATTAGCCTAAGATAACATAAGGAGAAAGATATATATAGATATAGAGAGAGAGTATATATAGATATATAGAGTAATATATATAAATATATACATATATGTGTGTATATATATATATATATATATAATTACTAAGACTACATTAATTCCCATCTAGACATTTCCTTAAGTCAGGCCACAAAATTTATAGCTTTCCAGCAGCCAACTCCAAAACAAAAATAAAAAGACAAAACAAACAAGCAAACCCTCTTCAGGTAACTTTTTCATGGCAACCATAAGATAAACAGTGAACAATTATTTAGTAACAATACAATTCCTTTCCTCATTAAAAAATTACTATGTAAGGTAATGAACTATAGTCTCCATTGAAACCAAAATTAGTTTTGTAATACTCTTAGTGTTTTCTTCAATATGGGCAATATTGGCAAAGGACATCAATTACTATTTAGTAAAAACAGTTGGATGGTGTGGGGAAGGGGAGCAGTATGAATCATTCATACCAACCTCTATGATAATTTTAAAAAATATCTAACAAGCTTTGAAGCTTTTGAAATCTTCTGCACAGCAAAGGAAACAGTCAATGAAACAAAGAGGCAACCCAGAAAATGGAAGAAGATATTTGCAAATGACACTACAGGCAAAGGGCTGATATCCAAGACCTATAAAGAACTCCTCAAACTCAACACACACAAAACAGATAATCACGTCAAAAAATGGGCAGAAGATATGAACAGACACTTCTCCAATGAAGACATACAAACGGCTAACAGACACATGAAATAATGTTCATTATCACTAGCTAACAGGGAGATTCAAATCAAAACCACATTGAGATACCACCTTACACCAGTTAGAATGGCCAAAATTAACAGAATAGGAAACAGCAAGTATTGGAGAGGATGTGGAGAAGGGGGAACTCTCTAACACTGTTGCTGGGAATGCAAGTTGGTGCAGCCACTTTGGAAAACAGTGCGGAGATTCCTTAAGAAATTAAAAATAGAGCTACCCTATGACCCTGCAATTGCACTATTGGGTATTTACTCCAAAGATACAGATGCAGTGAAAAGAAGGGCCATCAGTACCACAACATTCATAGCAGCAATGGCCACAGTTGCCAAACTGTGGAAAGAACCAAAATGCCCTTCAACAGACGAATGGATAAACAAGATATGGTCCATATATACAATGGAGTATTATGCCTCCATCAGAAAGAATGAATACCCAATTTTTATATCAACATGGATAGGACTGGAGGAGATTATGCTGAGTGAAATAAGTTAAGCAGAGAGAGTAAATTATCATATGGTTTCATTTACTTGTAGAGCATAAAGAATAACACAGAGGACATCAGGAGATGGAGAGGAGAAGTGAGACCGGGAAAATCGGAGGGGGAGACGAAACATAAGAGACTGTGGACTCTGACAAACAAATGGAGGGTTTTGGAGGGAAGAGGGTGGAGGGTTGGGTGAGCCTGGTGGTGAGTATTATGGAGGGCACGTATTGCATAGAGCACTGAGTGAGGTGCATAAACAATGGATTTTGGAACACTGGAGAAAAAATTAAAGAATAAAGGAAACTCAATATAAAAAAAAATCTAACAATACTTCCTTAACTATTATTGAAATGGCTCTGTAATGGGATTTTCATATTATAAAGTATCTAAAGGTTATTGAAATTGTAGGCATAAAAGCATAGTATTACTTAGTACAGTAATAAGTACAGTACTTACTATAGTAGTAAGTTTTTAATAAACATTGTGACTCACCATTGTGACAGAAAACCCTACCACTCATGAACTTTTAACTTTAGCAAAACCCATAACTTAACCATTCCTATATTTAACCAACCATAACACTCAAGTGATAGTATCTTTCCTCCCACCTACTTTTAAAGGAAGTTGTGAAGATCACATATGCGATCATCAGACTTTGTTAAATACATGTATTATATTCTGGCAAGTATCAGTGACAACTCAACAGTAAGGAATGTCTCTGATCTCCACTGTGTGATGAACAAGGTATTTATTAAGTCCCCAACCAGATATGGTACTGCACAGGAAACTACAAACTGAGACTCAGGTTGACACTTTGCCTGACCTCTAGAAATATGTAATCACAGATAGATGTGGTGCCACAAAATTTAAATATATTATTAAATAATTAGTATGGGTTTATAGACTTATAAACTGAGCTATTTTCATCCTTAATTCTACTAAGATATTTGCTTTCTTTTCTTCAAACTCTTTTTACTTCAAGGTAATAAACTGCCACAATCTGAGTAAGGAACTTTAAAAGCAACAGTTTCCACAGAAATGTTGACAAGGGATGCCACTGCAGCCAGTCATGGGGAATTGTACACACTTAAAAATATATTTAAAAAAAAATAAGAATTAACAGGGAGTGTGTAATTATGTGGTGGCAGGTATGATCAGAAGAAAAGTAGTTGAGAAACATAAGCTCAGAGACACTTTCGAGGCTGTTAATACATAACATAGAATTTCAGAAACTTTTTGTAATGTTAGATGTCTTCCTACCAAATATTTCTCATAACTTTGTTTAGACACCTCCTGCGAGAGTTGGCGTGATAGAGTAGAATGAGCTCTAAACTGTTAGTCCAGTGACCTGCATCTTAGACCTAAAGGTTTCTGCTTAAGGATTAAGTCCTTTCATCTAAGTCTGAAGGTTTGAGACGAGAAACCTGAAAGCATATTCGACATCAGATAAGTTCCAGCATCCGTAACCCCCAACTTGTGTGATGTTGAGGGCCCTCTCATTTTCCTCATCTGCTAAAAGCAATGAGTATTTTAACTGATCTAGATACTCTTTATCTTCCACCAAAGTTAGTGCTCCATGCCTCACATTACTTAAAAATGCTTAATATATTATAATTAAAATTTAGCATTTACTAAACAATTAGCTTTAACATAATTTTTCAAATATCTCATTTTTATGGTTGCCACATGCCAGTTAAGTGGAATGAAGTAAGGAACTGCAAGTGATTTTAAATAATTCAAGTTTCATATGAGGAAGTCATAAATTTTATTACTTGTCTCCTAAGCCAGTTTTAAAATCTCTAGAACAGTGAAATTTCATTTTATGTAAAACAATGATGGCCCTTAGAATTGGAATGTGTCAGTTGAAAGACACACTAAGAGTCTACAGTATACTCCGGATTGCTTTTTCCTGGCAAACACTATAAGCCACACACAAAGAATCCCTCCAATAATCTAGAAATTCCTTTTTATAATAAAACCCTACCAGAATTAATGTACCAATGAAGGGCAATTGGAAAATGCATGGATTCTGTTAATGTTTAAATTATTCTCCCAGAAGTGAGATTTCTTGATTAATGAATTTCCTGTCCAAGCTGCTGACCTATAATAGGTGGAAGTATTGAGTCTTAACTTTTGAATGGAACACCAAATTAATACCATAATAGTATAAGAAAGGTGTTATCCAAAAGAATAAAATATCTTCAGTTACCAATGCTATGGCCTTAATTTACATCTACTTGCTGATGACTACCAGATCCATAACTGCAGCTTAGATCACTTGGCTAACCTTCTGACCCATACATCTACTGCCTTCTTTTCATCACAATAGAATATACCTCTAGTCATTCAAATTTAACATGTCTGTAGTAGATCCTTGTTGGTGTCTACCCCAAATAACTTTTTCTTAATAATACAATCTTTGATATTTGTTGAGCACATAGCCATCTTGGAAAATAGAATAGTGTCCCTTGTCCACAGGCCTATCTGCCTGCCTCCAGACTTGTTTATACTAATTCCATTTTTTATAAGTAACTGTTACCCTAAATTTCTTGTCCCTCATATATAGCTAAATCTGATGCTATTACAATATGCAAAACAAATCAGTTGCAATCAAGGTGAATTGCCACTTTTTTGTAATTATCTTTGGGAAACTAATTTTTTATAGTTTATATGGGAAAGATGATAAAATAATTTTATGTAATATTCTCTAGCAGCTGATTTTAAGATACTCTTGACTATACTCTATGGCTTTAAGCAAATGATTTCCATTTCTTACTTATTGGATAAAGGTCTGGGTTTTGGCATCCAACACTTTGGATTTAGTCCTGGCTCTGCCTCTCACTCACTAGGTGGGCCTGAAATTACTCACTCTCTCAGATTCTACATTTCCCCACCTATAAATGGGGCTACTGATAGGACCTAAGTATAGGTTCTTCTGAGGGTTAAAGAAATAACGCCCACAGAGCAATTGGGATCAGGCCAGGCACACAGTGCTCCACAAATGTTGTCTGTTGTCACTATATCCTCCTTCATAGTGAGAAATTAATTTGTTTTCAAAGTGGGTAGAAAGTCCGTCAAATTGCCTCCTGTGTGCCTAAGGGGATAAGGAGAAGATAGAGCAGTGAGGCTGCCAAGATTAGTGCCACTTTACCCATAGCAACTCTGCTGCATGTGTCAAGGGTTTGCATTAGGTCTTATGTGCGAACGGAATTCAACTAAGAAAGACGTATGTTCCAACTCCAGCTCTACTAACCACTTACTCAGAGATTTGGAAAGCTCTGTCTTCCTAATCTTTGGTTTCCCTACCTGTAAATTCATGGTAATATTAAAATTATCTACTTTACAGTGTTGCTGATAAATACCAAATAAGAAAATAAATGGTGGAATCAACTATACAGAATATACACTTGTTTCTTCCTGTTATATGTACCCTCTGTGGATTTTGCTAACTCTGACCTGGCATGTCAGCTTTTAAAATGAACAACTAATTTTTAAAAGGCCATATATTTCTATACATCTTCAAATGTAATAGTGATACAGTAGCAATAGTATTTCCTGAGTCATCTGTGTTAATTTAACCCTTCCACTTGATGGTATTGGATTAGGTTTACAGGTGAACAGGAAGAACAGATTCTATCTCTAGTGCTGACTGACTCACCAATTCCTGTAACCACATGCAAATTACCTAATCTTTGAAGGTTGTATCACCTACTATATAAAACACAGATAGCAAAGCTTCCTGTCTACCAGCCTTAAAGGTCCACTGAGAAGACTATTCATTGAATAATAGCATTGTTCCTTGTAAATATAACTTTTATATCTTTTGACACAATCAGACAGTTAAATCATCCTAGCAGTAGAACTACCAAAGTGGATACAAGAGACGTGAGGATGGTTACACCACTGTAGTTAGGAGCATAGGTTTGGAGTCAGATGGACCTAGATTAATTCCCAGTTCTGCCATGTATTACCTCTGAGAAGATAATGTTATCATCTGAACCTCAATTTCCTCATCTATAAAATGTATGTAATAATGTAACCATAGGTTGTTTTAAAGATTAAACACTTGTGATGTTTTAGAACAGTAGTTGGCTCATAGAACATGTAAAACAAATGACAGCAATTATTACTTTGTTCTGTACTGACCCACAGTTTAACTTTAAACAAAGTGGTAAGTTTTTTTATATCTGCTTTTTCAGCTTTGAAAAAGAGTTATCCTCTGACATTTTCAGATGAAAGATTGGAGGGTAGAATTTAGTCATGGTACATGGTACTTTGGATTCCCCTTAGTTCTATTACCTCAGAATTACTATTCTAAAAAATCTCACAAATTGCTCAACCACACAGACCATATATGTAAGTGGGAGATGTTTTCGCACGCAGATTCTGGCATGACTTGGTGTCCCTAAACCCATTTTCCCCCGCTCAACCTCTTAGAAGTTTCTTATTCTCTAATCCACTCATTTCCAATGTATTAAATTATGCTTGAAATTGTGAGATCATTCTTCCTAATTCTCATGCACTATCTTTGATGAAAAAATGTCTGAAGGAGTGCATTTTGAGAATTTCTTTGTGCATCTCCTCTAAAACCTAATGCTGACCAAGCCATGAAAGACAGCCAGAGCATGGACCACCTTCCATCTTAGATGACCTGCTCCGCAAATGCCCAACTCACCCCATTCTCAAGTACTAAAGCCATCAGACCTACTTATGAATCTCAACGCTGATATTGAAATGCATGATTTGCCTTTTTTTCTTGAATTGTTCAATTTATTCCCTCCTTGTATCGAAGCAATGACATATTTTTGGAGGAAAGCGGACAACAATGAAAAAATAACAATAAGGTTCATTGAGACAATTACAGTTATTACAGACTGATGAATCCTTCCATGATACACGGTCCTAAGTGAACTTGATTTTCATGAAATAGCAAATGCTGTAATCCGTTTTAGAAAACAGTGATGATGCAATTAAGGTGCTGTACTCTCAGTCACTGATCGTCTTTAAGATAGTGTAGAGAAGTTAGGTCATATTTTCATCTTATTTAAATACAAAGACAGTTTTAAGAAAATCTAAAAAAGGGAAGTCCATGCATCTTTAAAATGTTTCTTAAGTAAAATTATACCACTATCCTTCCTCTTTCAGCATGTATGTACTTTATTTCACATCAACCTGTGTATGATCGGTTTCTTTGCCTAGACAGTGTATAGCCATCTATGCCTATAAATGCATCTGCATTTTCTCCAGTCTGTATCTGTGTGTATACCATGTGTGTGTGTGTATTCCTTATCTCTGTCAGAATGCAAACTTTCCAAAGACTCTTCCTTTAGCTCTGCACACGTGATAGACAATGTGTTCACCATACATCTTAGAGCCAGAAAAGCCAAGCTCAGATTCTACATCCAACACTTACTAATGCTGCACAGCCTGAGTTGCACTGATTCCATCTTTTAAAGGAGTTATTGCAATAAGTGTTTCTCAAGGTATTTCCAAAATTAAATGAGATCACATTTTACAAAATGTACAATACATAATAGGTGTTCCACAGGTAGTTTTCTTCCACGCAGAATTTAATATACATGAGAACTCAATAAAAATTGTTACATGGACCAGGACTGATGGTAGCTGATGAAGTGAGGCCCTATCAAAACTTGGAGCAGGATCCCATAGAAGCTCTGGGCCTAAACCTCAATATGATAACCCTTCAGTACTACTACGGACTGACTTCAAGTTGGGATGGGGAGGGGAGATAGGCTTGGCTGGCTCTATGTTAAGGTTTCCCTGAAAACAGATTTTTTTTTTTTAATAAACATATATTTTTATCCCCAGGGGTACAGGTCTGTGAATCACCAGGTTTACACACTTCACAGCACTCACCATAGCACATACCCTCCCCAATGTCCATAATCCCACCCCCTTCTCCCAAACCCCCTCCCCCCAGCAACCCTCAGTTTGTTTTGTGAGATTAAGAGTCACTTATGGTTTGTCTCCCTCCCAATCCCATCTTGTTTCATTAACCAACACCTTCTCTGTTAGACATAAACTTCCCAAATCATGTTTTGTACTCCCATCAGTTTCCCATACCTCCTGGATTTATCCTCTCTTCTTTAATCATCACTACATTGCATAAATGAATGCTCTTCTCCCTTGGAGGGAAAGGTGACTAGGGAAAGATCACCACCCATTAAGATATAATTATACCAATTTAAATAAAGCAAAGGGCTGCCTCTTCTAAAAGCTGACCTATTTCATTTCTGCTTTAATTCCTTTCTGTCTTACATATTCCTTTCTTTTTTATGACTTTATGCTGTACATTTCTCAAACTTTAGTGTGACTAAGAATTTAACTTTTAAATCAAAATATCATTGCCATGCCTCAAGCAGAGATCCATGAGAATTTCTGGGATTGGAACTAAACTTTTCTATTTTTAATAAGTACCCAGTGATTCTAATGGAGGGGATCCCTGTGTGGCCCACACACAGACTAAGATGGAGCTCTGATCCTACTAAGCAAAAATTAAAGTTGTCCATTTTTTTTAGATTTGAATATTACTCATTTCATCTCTGTGTATCTAAATTTATGTGGATATTATCTATAAATTCAGTCTGCTTATCCTTAATTCTTGTCAGTGATTGCTGGTAACTACAGTTGGTATATATACTCATCACCAATAAATATTTATTTAATAAATATATTCTCCTCTTCCCAACTCTCTACCCCTTAAACTTATTCCTGATAAAGTTTTCTTTAACCTTCTGCTCTCTGTGTGTGCATTTTTATAAAATCCAAGTGTTATTCTTTTCATGCTGAAAGAATAGCAAAAAAATAAGAGTTTGCGGGAAATGGAAGAATATGAAGAATAATATTTACCTGGTCCAAATGTCTTCTTACTTTTAAATTCTAAAATATTGGTTTTCATTTAGAACAGGTAAAGTGAGGAAAGGGCTCTTAGAGATTTGGCTAAAGAGGAAGGAGTGTGCCATTTGATAAAAGCCCACAGTGTTTCTTATATGCCTTCCAATTATGAACAACATCCTTAAAAAAATTGTCTACATATTTCAATTACATCTCTTTCTTCAAAGCATTCCAGTTAGTGCACTGCACTTGGTCTGGTGCATAATAAATTTAATCCCTTTCCGTTCTAGCCCATTTTCTTAACATCCCCTAGGTTGACAAACATAGACATGCTCCAGTTTATAAATTTATAGAGTTTTAGACCAGAAAGAAATTATTTTGTTTGTTTATTTTTTTTTCTTTGAGAGATTATCTTCCCTCTACTATGAAGTACCAAAAATACTCTGAATACCAAAAAATAGGTGTATCTTTTGCTTCAGATTAGAGTACACTCAGAAAAATGCTTTCCAATACCCCCACATAAGAACTACTCTACACAAATTCTCGACTAACTGATATCTAGCATAGACAAAGCCTGAAATCCATTTAGTATCTTCAGTTTGATAGTGATTATATGTTTAAATAAAACCTCTCTTTTCTATAGCACTATTCTTACAGATAACGTAGTAAAAAGGGTAGGACAGGAAAAAAAAATCAAGGATTATGAGGAAGTACTCACAAAAGGCAGGGAGGCTTAAGAAGTCTGACTAAATTTGTTATGTCTATAGCTCTTAGTAGCCTCATTAACATATACAGAAGAGTATTAAACTTTTCATAACAAGTATTAGAAAACTTTCTATCAATGACAGAGCCTGAGTGTTTTTCCCTATTAAGAGTCCACTGGTAGTTTTACATTTCCAAACTGTTTTCTTCTCAAACTAGAAGTTTTTTTAATAAAATGATATGCCAAAATATGAATTAGAGAAAATAGAATTTTAATCTGAAGATAAAATATTTTTCAGAGCCCAAACTAGTACATGGAAACCTTATTACTATTTAATTTCTAACTTTTAATGAAAACAATCTCAAAATAATTTTGACTTATCTGTTAGAGAAGTGATTTTGGTCAGGTACATCATTGGATTAATTTTTTAAGTCAACTATAATAATTTAATCATACTATCTTCTTAAATTATTTCTTGCTCTTGAGAAACATTTACAGTTTTTAAAATTTAACTATTTAAACAGAAATGAATGTAATTTTGATCTGCATGACCTCAGATTTATTTTTTTCTCATGCATACCTTTGAAAATAAGAGTATTTTCCCAATAAAACAAAGTCCAAGCTAAAAACATGTTCTATTCTTGAAACTAGCGAACTGGCTAACTAAAAGACAGCTGTCAAACATGATGTACCTTTATCCTTTGTTGAACTCATCTGAAAGTACATAGAAAAATATTTTAGGATGAATCCCAAGATGACAAGGAACACTAATATAGAAAGAAGAGAAATGTACTTCTTGACATAATTGCATGTTAAATATCAAAAGTATGTTTCTATATTAAACAAATAGTAAATTAAAGATCCACACATTCTCTGGTGTGGTTCTTGCCATTTTAAACTACAAGTAATCTTAAGACAAAGGAAAAGGGAACTCACTGATACATTGCTGACCAGCAGGGAAGAGTCCTGTGGAGACCAAGGTCTGCAGTCAAGTGCGTGCATCCAGGCTATATCAGCAATTTCATGGGCTGGATTAAGGTGAAGAAAGAAGTCACTCATGATCTAAATAGAACCAGTCTGACGGGTCTTGACTAGTGTGATGGGAACTGTGTGTGTGACTAGTAGGACAAAGACAAATTTTATATGGAGCAGGAGAACATAAATAATTTATAAGCACTTTCTAGGAGCAGGAACTTAAAAGCTATTACCTTAAGATTATGCTAGCTTAAAAGTGTTCATGTAAACCAGAATTTTTATAAAGGTCAGATGTTTAAATTTAAAGAGATCTTAAAATTACATTGCTTTGCTTCCTCATTCTTTTCAGTGAAGAAATGGACTTTTAACTTAAATGTTAAGTGATGGTCAGAATCATATAGTTTATGACCCACAAACCAGAAGTAATACCTATATTTTAAAAATTTATCCAACTTGCTTTCTACTTTAGCCTGCATAGAATGAAAGTTTTCCTTTGGTATTGACTATAATCAGCAGTTGAAAATACAATAGAGATTAGAAAAGCATTAGTATATTAAAATTATGTGACTTCATTCTTTCAGAAAAGTCAAGTTGTTTATAAATATTAACCCCCAATTGAGACAGTATATTTCTTTCATTATACTGGAGACAAACGTATCAGCCAACTCTGAGTCATTACTCTCTTACTTCTGAAAAGCAAGTAATGTACTTAAAAAGTGTGTGTTTATACATGTATATGCAGATACTTGTGTATTTGTGTCAGGCATAATCCTGAAATCACCGTCCTTAATCCCCATAAACGAAATTAGGTGTTCTTCCTCTGGGCTCTTGTGATATCATAACCCTTACTGCACTGAGTGAGAATTTTTTGTTTACTTGTATCTCAACTGAATTCTTAACAGACAGTAATCCTATTCTTAGTATATATGGGACCACAAAAATACGCATGGAAAGAGCATAAGAAGGAAAGAGGAAGAGAGTATATGTGATCAGTTCTAAAAAGCCACCATAAAGAAGGCAGATTGGTACTCCTATTCATTCATTCATTCATTTTGGGGGCACTGTTGAATATTGCCACACATCCATTTTGCCAGTGGTTCATCTAAACAGATGCAGAAATTGGGATCCATAGTAAGTGTGTGATTAGGCTACCAAGAATTAGAATCAATCTCTGGCAGTAACCAAGAAACCTGTATGTTGGTACACGTTGTTCTTGGGACTAGAGAGAGCATCAAATGTACCCTTTTTATTCTGGCCTATAGATCACTTAAGACTGAAGAATAAATAGCCGTACATTTACCTGAAGCTATTAAACATATAGGATCAGGTTTCTGTCTACTCACTTGAAAATATAATTTAGCCAGAAATAAAGAGGCAACAATAGTAAAGTAAAAACTTCCAGGTTACAAGATCAAATTTTTCCTACTATACAGCCTTTAAAAAGTGAAAGCCTCGCTAATGAATGTTTTATACTGGTTTAATAATGCTATATTCTATTTAACCCCATATTCGATGAAAATATTGATTATATTCTTGTTTTCAAGGAAAAATCAGATCCCTCTTTTGTGTATCCCTGGGCCAAAACCTGGTCAGACTCATATTAACAGAATCTCATGACTTTTTTCTCTACTAAAATCCAGATTCCAAATAATCTGGAATCAAATAATAAAATCCAGATTCCAAATAATCAAATAAATTATTTATATGGTCCTATGGTTATATATGCTTAAGGTTATGTGCACCTAAAGACAGAGATGCAGAAAACGAGAGGGCTTTCATAATTTTTTGAAAACCTCATGGATATATGCTAGAATTACAGAAAAACGGAGATTAAGGTTATGCAGATAGAGAATGAGTGGATGTCAACCAAAAGATAATAAATCCTAAATATATCCTTCCTATGTTAATGGCCTTCGTTCAGCCTACTCAAAGAGCATTTGTGTGTGTTATCAAATTTCATGATATTACATATTCTTTAGTAGACATTTGAAGGATAGAGAAGAAAGGAGGAATCAAACATTAGACTAAATTATCCACCAAATGGAGCATTTTATATTCCAGTATTTCTCTAACAGTTATTCTTAGAGTTGTAGGATACAAAAACAAAGTCAATCATTTTTAACTTTGTTGGTCTCTAAGAGGAAAAAAAGGATTTTAGAGCAAAAGTTTGTCTTTCATTCAAATATTTATTTTCTTGATTGCTGTTTTTCTAAAATCATACATTTTATTTTGTAATCCTTTTGCCTTAAACTGTTGTAAAGAAAAAAGAGTTATCCTCCTCTTTGTGACTGAGATCAGGGCAGTCTGTTTTCCCTGTGTCCCTCCATGAAATGTGGAAGCAAAGTCAGGAGAAATATATTTGTGAATTTGAGTCTCCCAGAAACCCACAGTAGATACGTTACATCGCGAAACTAATAAAATAACAAGTTGACCACAGGTATTTTTACTAGCCAACAAACTATTCCACAGCCCTTCTTATACTTAGCAACGTCATAACAATGAGGCATCTGATGGCCATAAGTATGAGTATGCTAAAGAAGTATAGTGCCAGTGTGGCTAGTCATGGATTATTCTTATCATTGTTTAAATATCCCTTAGCTTGAATCAAGTTCTTTTATGCCTGGTAATAGATGCATGCTTATGCATAATAATATAATTAATTTATGGAAGCCCTCAAAGTTATACCTAGGTTATGTAATGCCAAAACAATCCTTTTATTGGTCAGTTTATTGGGTTGTGCATTACAGACTGACCGATGTTAAACCTGTGAATGAGTGAGTTATCAGAGTAGACACAGTTATTGTCATTTGTGGCTCCATTTCCTCCTATCATTATTGTTTTGAAGGTACTTGTGCACTTTAATTTGTTCAAGCTGAGAAAACAAAGAGCATCAATATAATTAACCTTTGGACTCTATCCAGTAAGAAGAGATCACACAAGAATGCTGCTGGGGAACCAGCTATCGCTGACTCTCCTTTCCTCTGTCTTATTTTCTTAGCCAAAATGTGATTTATTTTTCACTAACCTATCAGTACCTATCTCTGAAACCTTTCCTTTTGCCTATGTTAGCCTTTTCTATTGAACGCCATCATGCTGTAGTTGTTTCTCAGCGCATTCTGTCCATTACTTTTTCAATGGAGAAGACTACATCAGCTAGCCCAGCCTTGTCTTGTAACCAGGTATTGCACTCAGTAGGGTTCCTGGTATTGCGTTTAGATTGCAAAGGAAGAGGCAGATGAGGATAGATGACTTCCTGCATTTTCAGCTGGTTGAAGAGTGCCACTCCCACTCTGAACATCTGGCCCTTCTCTGCAAAGAGTGTATTGTACTTGAAGCAAAGCAATCAAACACAAATGCCATTGATGGAACTGTTTGCCAAAGAAATGTCTGGTCCTTCTCTCTCCCTTTAACTGCATCGGGAAAGAATCCTGATCTCTAACTTGGCTTCCACCTGTTTTTTTGAAGTGTTTTTGAGTAAGGGACCTGGGACAAGAAATCTGTCATGTAGCTAAGTATGCAAGAAATCTTATTAATCCAGTTTTGTTCAAGAGTTGCTTAGCCAGATGATTTTTTAAAACTCAAGTTTAGTTTCACAAGATCCTTTTTTGTTCTTAATTACTTAAATAGGAGAGAATTTTATATAATTATTTTTACAATAAATTCAAAGAAGCCTGAGAGTATAATTTTGAAGCTAAGGTTGGTGATGGATTTTTTAGTTTATGCTGTCAAGAATGTATACTTCCACTGCTCTAGCTTGATCCACAGGAGAACTCAAAGTACCTACTTAGAGGTATCCATGTTCCCTAGATGAACTTTCTGAAGTAACTCCTCTCAGAGGACCTTTAAATGAACAAAACAGGAAATAGTCTGAGTTCATAGCCTTCACAAAGGCCTGGGGAGTTAGTATCCTATGTTGTTGATTGAAGGAAGATCACATTTACTTTGTTAAACCAAAAAGGCAGCTGGCAGAATAAATATTTTATCAAAACTAAGGAGCTGGGGGCACATCAGTGGCTCAGTTATTCAGGCTATCAATTCTTCATTTCAGCTCAGGTCAGATTGTGAGGTTGTGATATCAAGCCCCATGTCAGGCTCTGCACTGGTCATGGAACATGCTTGAGATTTTCTCTCTCCCCCTGTCCGTCCCCCATCCCATCCCCATATTTCTTGCTCTCGCTCCCTAAAATAAATAAATAAAGTCTTTAAAAACTGAAGAGCTGGATGAAATCATGTTTTTTTGCTTGGTTACTTTTTTTTTTTAAATCAGAGAGAGAGAGGGGAAGAGAGCGAGCACAGGCAGACAGAGTGGCAGCAGATGCAGAGGGAAAAGCAGGCTTTCTGCCGAGCAAGTAGCCCAATGTGGACTCAATCCCAGGACACTGGAATCATGACCTGAGCCAAAGGCAGCCACCCAACCTACTGAGCCACCCAGGCGTTCCTGCTTGGTTACTTTTGTAAGATATCTCAACAGGAGCATAAATGCAAAATAGTTATTTTTACTTCAAAGCTTCTAACCATAATGTGTTGAATCTCCTACTTATAACCCTTCATAAAATCTTGGCACATTACATCATTTTCTACTAATTTCAGTTATTAAAATTTTTGTCTAGTTTAAAACTTCAATTGTGAATCTGATGTAAATAAGATTACCTTCTTTTTCCCCTCAACATAAGCTTGAACTGTGATGCTGATTGCTTGGAGTAGAGAAGTTGGGAGGGTCTGGTTCCTCTCTCCTCCCTACTCAGCTCCAGTCTGGGGGTCAGAGAGGGAAGATAGGGGTAAAAACTTACATAATCAAGCATGTTTTGGTATGCAGTGGTGTCCCAGGTCTTTCTGTGGTTTAATCCAGTTTTGTCTATGGCTAATTGATTCTACTGCTGAGAGTTCTGTGCTGGTGATGAGCTTTGTTTTCTTTGGGTGGAATTAGCTTTACCCTAGCTCTCTCAGTCATTGAGGAATTCATCAGGGAGAATCAATCCACTTTGGGCTCTGACACCAGTTCTTCCCCTAACTCTTTCTCTAGCTGGATTTTTCCTTAACTTAGAAACTATCTTCCCTTTTTCCTTTCCTTCATGTTGCTCTGTATATAGCCATGGGAACCATTGAGATCACTTTCCGAACCTTAAAGAACCACAAAATACTAGGGTTTGTTAGAGTAGGCTATTAATTCCCTGTCAGTAACAAATTCTAGACTGCATCCCTTCCTATTCTGTTAGTGTGAGCTACTCTAGTGAGCTCTTCTTTAAAAATCTATGACTAAAAATGAACACCCATGTTTGGTTCACAAGTGGCTCCCCAACTTGAGGTGGCAAGTACTTAACTTCTCCAAGAAGACGCTTACCCACAGGACTCTGCCGTAGCAGCTCCAAGTACACTTGTGTGTTCTGTAGCTTATCATCCATCCAACTGAGGAAGGAGAGGTCAATTTTTCCTCTTGCGTGCTCTTGTGTGCACACACACACACACACACACACTCACACACACACACACACACACGATCTTTACACATGATTCTCCAAGGGCTTCCATTATTTAGCTTCAGTAAGAAAAAATAATCTCTCTTTTTCTCTGAGGAAGAGGAATAACCTTTTCCTATGAACACTGTGCTCTCCAGGAGTTTGCTGTCTTTCATACTCTTTTCCCTAGTTTTCTCTTTATACATATTGACAGCTGGACACTGGGTGTTGTTAGGAGGACAAGTTACTTCACCTCACTGTGTGCTTATCTTTGGTGGGGGACAGTGTGTGGTCCCAATTTTTGGCATCTCTTCAGAGTTTCTCATAGGGAGGGTGCTACTCAGATCTACTTTTTAGTTATGAACAACTGAAAAAGTTCTATTCAATATCCTGAACACTTTCTTACAAATACATCTAATTATTGTCCCTAATTTCCATAAGATTTTATACTTCCTGGAGTATTTTTTATTTATTTATTTTATTTTTTTATAAGCACACAGTATATATATATATATATATATATATATATATATATATTTATAAAGATTAGGTAGTTAACAGTGCAAAATTGGTTTCAGGAGTAGAATTCAGTGATTCATCACTTATATACAACACCCAGTGCTCATCACAAGTGCCCTCCTTATTAATATCCATTGCCCATCTAGCCCATTCCCTGTCCACCTCCCTCCGTCAACCCTCAGTTTGATCTCTGTCATTAAGAGTCTCTTTGGCTTTTCCCTCTCCTCTTTTCTCTCCCCACTTCCCATATGTTCATCTGTTTTCTTTCTTAAATTCTATATGTGAGTGAGAGCATATGGTATTTTTCTTTCTCTGACTGCCTTATTTCACTTAACATATTATACTCAAAATCCATCCATATCATTGCAAATAGCAAGATTTCATTCTTTTTGATGACTAATTTTCCATTATATATATCTACCATGTCTTCTTTACCCATTCATCAGTCCGTAAGTCCAAGAGCATTTGGGCTCTCTCCCTAGTTTGGCTATTGTTAATAATGCTGCTATAAATATCAGGTGTATGTATCCCTTTGAATCTGTATTTTTGTATTCTTTGAGTACATAACTAGTAGTGAAATTGCTGGGTCATAGGGTAGTTCAGTTTTAAACATTTTGAGGAAACCCCATACTCTTCTCCAGAGTGGTTGCACCAGTTTTCGTTTCCACCAACAGTGTAAGAATGTTTCCCTTTCTCTACATCCTCACCAACACCTATTGTTTCTTGTGTTGTTAATTTTAGTCATCCTGAGAGGTGTGAGATCATATATCATTGCAGTTTTGATGTGTATTTCTCTGTTGATGAGTGATTTTGAGTATCTTTTCATGTGTCTATTACTTATCTAGAAGTCTTTTTTGGAAATGTGTCTATATCTTCTGTCCATTTGTTAACTAAGCTGTTTGTCTTTTGGGTGTTCAGTTTGATAAGTTCTTTGTAGATTTTGGATACCAACCCTTTATCA
Source organism: Mustela nivalis (assembly GCF_964662115.1). Lineage (NCBI taxonomy): Eukaryota > Metazoa > Chordata > Mammalia > Carnivora > Mustelidae > Mustela > Mustela nivalis. Next base: position 12,275,508 of record NC_139023.1, on the reverse strand, counting down.
GATATGTCATTTGCAAATATCTTCTCCCATTTCATAGGCTGCCTTTTAGTTTTGTTGATTGTTTCCTTTGCTATGCAGAAGCTTTTTATCTTGATGAGTCCTAACAGTTTGAATTTTTGCTTTTGTTTCCCTTGCCTCTGATAATGTTTCTAGTAAGAAGTTGCTATGACCAAGGTCAAAGAGGTTTCTGCCTGTATTCTCTTCTAGGATTTTGACGGTCTCTTCTCTCACATTCAAGTTTTCATCCACTCTGAATTTATTTTTGTATATATTTTAAGAAAGTGGTCCAGTTTCATTCTTTTACATGTGGCTGTCTAGTTTCATTCTTCTGCAAGTGACTTCCAGGACTTTGTTAAATAGTAACAGTGAGAATGGACATCCTTGTCTTGTTCCTGACCACAAGGGAAATAGTCTTAGGTTTTCCCCAGTGAAGATATTAGCTGTGAGTCCTAGGTATACTGCCTTTATGGTGTTGAGGTAGGTGCCTCTACCCCAACTTTGTTGAGGGTTTTTAATCAAGAATTGATGCTGTATTTTGTCAAGTGCTTTTTCTGCATCTATTGATAAGATCATATGGTTCTTTTTTTCCTGGAGTATTTTTTAATCATGATGCTCCATCATTTCTTTTGATCCATTAAATTTATCTGCTATTAATCCAAAATTATTTTAGCTACTCCCATCTTATCTCTAAATACTAAATGTTGCTCCTGTTTGCTCTTAAACCCTGAATTCAATTCTGCTTCATTGTCTTTACATTTGCTGATTCCACTTTCTAGAATTCTCATTGGTTTGCCCAGCAGTTACTCTATCACTTCACTCAAGTCTAAGCTCAAAAATCATTTCTTTAGGGGCCATTACATCCAAAACAGTCTATCCCACTAATAATGCCCATCACTCTCTATCCTTTAGACCGCCTTCTTTTTCTTCGAAGTATTTACTAATAGTTAAAATTATTTTCAGTTTCCTCCATTAGAATGAAAGCCCTTAAGACTAAAAACTTTATATTTTTCACTTTAACTCTATCCCTGGGACACTAAATACCATCTGAAACATGATGAGAATTCAAAAAGTTGTTGAATGCATGATTTATTGAGCATTTCTTTGTATCCAATCTCTTTATGTCACAATAGGAGACTACTGGTACAATTAGATAGCTGGTTCTTACATTCAAGTAAAAATAGTAATAGGTAATATAGAATATTTGCCTGTGCCATGTCCTCTTCAAGACACTTCATATATGTTTTAATCTTCACAACAAGTCTGTAAAGTAGCCATTATTATTATTATTATTTTAAATTTCTTTTCAGCGTAACAGTATTCATTGTTTTTGGACCACACCCAGTGCTCCATGCAATCCGTGCCCTCTCTAATACCCACCACCTGGTTCCTCCAACCCCCCACCCCCTGCCCCTTCAAAACCCTCAGATTGTTTTTCACTCCATTTTGCAGACAAGGGAGCTACAATACAGGGATTTATGTAATTTTTGTTAATTTTTATTTTATTGTGGTAAGAACAGTTCATGTGAAATCTACTCTTTTAGTAAAATTCTCTACATAATTGCCAACCTTTGCTATTTCTTATGTTTTTGATTCTAGCCATTTTGACAGGTATAAAGTGATGTTTCATTTGGTTTTGATTTCCATTCTTTGGTGACCAGTAATGTTGAGCATTTTTCCATATGTCTATTGGCTATCTGTATGTCTTCTTTGGTGAAATGTCTATTCAGGTCCTCTGCCCATTTTTTAATCAAATCATTTGTTTTTTTGGTGCTGAGTTGTATAAGTTCTTTTTATATTTTGGATATTAACCCTTTATCAGGTATATATCATTTGCAAATATCTTCTCCCATTCAGTAGGCTTCCTTTTTGCCTTGTTGATGATTTCCTTCACTGTGCAAAAGCTTTTTATACTGATATAATCCCAATAGTTTAATTTTGTTTTTGTTTCCCTTACCTTAAGAAATAAATCTAGAAAAATGTTGTTACTACCAATGTCATTGTCAAGAGAAATTACTGCCTACTTTCTCTTCTAGGATTTTTTAGGTTTCAGGTCTCACATTTAGGTCTTTAATCCATTTAGAGTTTATTTTTGTGTATGGTGTAGGAAATGTTGATCCAGTTTCATTCTTTTGCATGTAGCTGTCCAGTTTTCCCAGCACCATTTGTTGAAGGGACTATCTTTTCTCCATTGTATATTCTTATGTCTTTGTCATAGATCAGTTGACCATATATATGTGGATTTATTTCTGAGTTCTCTATTCTGTCCCATTGAACTATATGTCTATTTTTGGGCCAGTGTCTTATTTTTTGTATTACTGTGTAGCTTTGCATTATATCTTGAAATCTAGAATTTTGACATCTCCTGCTTCACTCTTCTTCCTCAAGATTGCTTTGAATATTTGGGATCTTTTGTGGTTATATAGGAATGTTAGTATTATTTGCTCAGTTCTGTGAAAAATGCTGTTTATATGCCATATTTTCTTTGTCCAGTCATCTGTTCATGGACATTTAGTCTGTTTTCATGTCTTTGCTATTGTGAATAATGTTGGAGTGAATATGAGAGTACTAATATCACTTCAACATCTTAATTTCAATTCTTCTGGTTAAATACCCAAAAATGGGATGCTAGATCATGTGGATGTGGTAGCTATACTTTTAATTTTTTGAGGAGCCCCCATACTATATTTTGTAGTAGCAGTTACACCATTTTGCACTTCCACCAACAGTGTGCAAGAGTTCCAATTGTTCCACATTCTCACCAATACTTTTTCTTTTTATTAGCAATAGCCATCCTGACAGGTGTGAGGTCATATCACATTCTGGTTTGGATTTGCATTTCCCTGATAGAGATACAAAGTTTTGTTTTGTGTTTTTCGGTCATTTGGATATCTTCTTTGGAGAAATGTCTATTCAAATTCTTCGCCCATTTAAAAAATTGAGTTATTAGTGTTTTTGCTTGAGTTATAGGAGTTCTTTATATATTTTGAAGAACCCAATATCAGATAAGTGGTTTACAAATATTTTCTCCTGTTTCGTAAGTTGCCATTTGACTCTATTGATGATTTCCTTTGCTTGGAAGAGTTTTAGTTTGATATAGTCCCACTTTTGCTGTAGTTGTTGTTGTTGTTTTGCCAGGACTTATGTAACTCAACCTAGGTGACTACTGATAATTGTCTAAGCTGGAGTTTGAGCCCAGTCAGTCTAGAACTAGGTTATAGGCTGCATTCATTGTTAACTACCATAATTTAGTAGTGCATTTTTTTATGCTTTTATATACTTGGTTAATGACAATGTAAAATACATCTTTTTAAACTTTTTAAATTTAAATTCAACTAATTCAAGTATAATGTATTATTTGTTTCAGGGGTGTAGGTCTGTGATTTGTCAGTCTTATATAATACCCAGTGCTTATTATAACACGTGCCCTCCCCTAAAAGACATCTTCTAATACCAAAAGTGTCCAAATTAAATAAACTTAAGTTGTACTGAATTAGTTGAAATTGAACTGCAGAGGGATAGCTGGGGTGGCTCAGTGGGTTAAGCATCTGCCTCCAGCTCAGGTTATAATTCCAGGATCCTGGGATCCAATTCTGCATTAGGTTCCCTCTGCCAGCTACTCCCCCTGTTTGTGCTCTCTCTCTTTCTCTCTGAATAAATAAATAAAATCTTAAAAAAAATAAATAAACTGAACTTCAGAACCTAACAATGACTATTTAAATAAGTTCTAGCAAGTTGTGTTTGGCACATATGTCTCTGTTTGGCAGTTACAAGATGAATTTAACTGTAATGATGGAAAAGGCTAACTTCTATTGCAGTCTCTTTTAAGGAAATATGGGGTTTTTTTCGTCTTTTATTCCTCAAAGCACCTAACATAATGCCTTGAACAGCTGACTCACCTGAAAGCATTTACAGAGTAACCAGAAATATTATTGTAAAATATGTTGTTCTGCTTGTTTAAAACTGGACCTAAGTGAACAACTCTTTTGGTTTCCTTCTAACATCACAAACAAGGCTATTTGGATCTCTGGAAGCCACAGCTTCCTGTTACCAACCCAAATCCCAATATATTACAGTAATATGTTTTTCTGTCTATTGGTGAATCTTTGTTTGGGCCTAATAAAGTTGAAACAAAATATACAATTGATAATGAGATCCTGTCCTATGTGTGAAATATCTGGAAGTATGGGATATAAATTATTAAAAATGTAACCCCAAACAGGCTATCAGAATGGATATGCCATTTATTCATGGTCTGAAAATATTTAAGGGAGAATATCCAGTATCAAGAGTCACCTTATAACATTTTTATGTCTGAGATATACCTGAAATGGAAAAGAAAGGAGGGCTAAAGTTGGAAAAGAAAAAGTCTAGACATCAAACAGTCTTTTATTTAAGTAACTTGAGGTACAAATCAATATATCTGTAGAAGAGCACAGAAAGGGTAGGGTAGAAACTTTCTTCATTGGTTTTCTTATTCAGGTCCATTACTCAGCCCTGATCAACTGTCAGTGGATGAGGCCTATCTCTCTCTCTCCACCTTAAAGGAGTTCACAATGGTTGGATGTGTTTGTTACTGAATTACTCAAGAGGAAATGAGTCTCATATCATATTCACCTAATCAAGACAATTTCAGAATGATTGCTAATGTCACCACCATTACCTCATTCTTTTATTGAGGAAAAAAAGAGGGAAAATAAACCTAAATTTTCTGAATATTGAGATAGTATATATTTTAATAATAAAGTAATTAAAATAATCAGTTAGCTATGAAAATAAATTAAATTTGAATACATTTAACTCATATATTTGTTAAAATATCTATTGTATTTAAGTGCTATACTGAGTTCTGAGGTTAGAAGATGGACTAATTAGTCGCTTTCCAAAAGCAGGAAGTCAAGTAGTAGAGGCAGATGTAGATTCTCCTCGAGTAGTATGGAAACAAAGGGCTAAGGGAAGAAAGACAATGGGGTAATTGATTCTGCTTGGCAGAGATTTTACAGAAGGACAAGAACTCACAAATAATTAAGATTTCATCAGGATAACAAAGAAAGTTCATTCCAGGAAGAAGCAGCAACATAAGCAAAAATACTGAGACTTGAATAGAATACACAATACATTTGTAAGATGTTCACGAAAAGAGCTCAATCTGAAAGAAATACATTTTATTTTTCTAATCCACCCCTCTAAGTAATCAAACTCTTTATGCTGATCCCTTCTTGATGGATCAATGTAACAAGCAACCCTGGAAATAAGTGCCTATACTGAGTGCTTTTTGAACAATCCCCTTACTTCCAAGAAACCATTCTGCATGGTTGAACAGGACTAAGTTTTCATTCAAATATAGAAAATTACCACCAGGCCACTCCTTCCTTGTCTTTCCTATCATTATACTACTTCACATTCTTGGAATGCATTCCTGAGCCATGTAAGGGACTCTGCTCTCTGCTTTGTAAGACACAGGACTTCACATAATGTTGCATTTCTTAGCCTGTTTTATAATTTTCTGTCCATGTGTGTCCTTCATGACAGTCTAGGCTCCTTAAAGACAGAATTGTGTCCTTCTTTTTAGCTATAGTATTCCTAAGGCCTGCCCAAGTGCCAGACCCATGGTTGGCACTCAATAAAAATCTATTAAATAAATGAGTGTCTGCATGCTTGTTGTTTTGGAGGTCTGAGATCCTCTTGCGGGGTACTAGGTCAGGCCTGGCCAGGACAAGGATAAGTAGGGCTGGCAACTGAGGATTAGTTCCTAAGAGTAGGACATACTAGCTGAAGAGGTCTGTGGTAGAAAAATAACAGAACCGAATTTGAGCCAATGTTCTTAAAGATAATGAAGTTTCAAAGTCAAGGAAACAAAACCAAATGGCAGAATCAGAGTTCTAAATGAGGAGAACCTTAGGCTGTGCTTCTTAAATAGGGGACCTTGTTTTCACAGGAGTATTTGTCAGGGTGCCTCAGAGGACAGGAAGCCGTAAGACCAATGTGGGCCAACTTCCTACAATGAAAGATTTATTCAATGGTGAGTAATTTAAAACATTCCATTTCTACTAAACATGGAGTTAAATGCAAATTTTCACATATTTTAAAAATAAAAATGAGGTGGAGCACTTAGATGGCTCAGTGGGTTAAAGCCTCTGCCTTTGGCTGAGGTCATGATCTCAGGGTCCTGGGATCAAGCCCTGCATCGGACTTTCTGCTCAGCAGGGAACCTGCTTCCCTCTCTCTCTGCCTATCTCTCTGCCTACTTGTGATTTCTCTCCCTGTCAAATAAATAAATATGATCTTTAAAAATAAATAAATAAAAATGAGCTTTCAAAATAACTTTCAGTGAGCTACTTCATTGGTATGCCCAAGTTCCTAGAGGTATGTGCTTTTCCCCCTGATATTAGGAGCAGTACAAATTTCTGAGAAGTATAAGTAGGGTAAGAAGCTGAACAAAACCAAATTTTAGAATTCACTGAACACAATTCAAGAGGAATTTTTTTTTAAAGATTTTCTTTTTTTTTATCTGTTTTATAGAAAAAAGGTGTGAATGGGGGTAGAAGCAGAGGGAGAGCGAAAAAAGAATCCAAAACAGATTCCAGGCTGAGTGAGGAACCTGATGTAGGTCTCCCCTGGGAGCTCAACATGGGGCTCAATCCCATGATGCAGGAACATGATCTGAGCCAAAACCAGGAGTCAGAATCAACTGGCTGAGCGACCCAGGCACCCCTTGAGAAGGATCTTAAGCAACTTATGAGAACAATATTGGGCTGTCCTTAGCTTAATTTTACTGATTTGCATAAAGGTGAATTCTACAGATTAGGGAAAATGTTAAGTAGGACTAGATCTTAACTTTTTATTTTTTAACTAGTATTGACTTTTTAAAATAAACTATTACCAAAAAATGCATAAAAAGATTTGGCACAAATTGATCATGTTGTAACTGGGCAATGGATACTTGAGGCTTCGTTATACTATTCCCTTTATTCTTTTTATGACTTGAAAGCTTTTGTACTAAAAATTTAAAGAGACAAAAACAATGTGTGCTTAGTTATAGAATAATGTTATATGCAGGTAAGCCAAAGGAAGAAAATGTACAAGAAACCTAATTTCATCACCCAGATACCAACCACCATTTTGTAGTATTATTTTTAAAACTACTTGTAGATAGCAATAGGTAATTTTTTTAAATCTAAAAGAAATATAATTCCATTGCCCAGGCACCATAATATTGTAAGTTTAATTTTCTAGTCTACTCAGATAGAAATTAGGTAGATATTTTTAAAGTTGTATTTGACTCTGTAAACACGTTCTACCTTATTCTCTACTGGATGGCAGCAGTCTGGTTTGGGAAATGGTGAGTGAGCCTGACTGGTCTCAAGAGAATAACATTCCCTTTGCCAGCTATAAATTCAGAAACCAGCAAATGATGCAATTCTCCCAATGATAAATGAGGAAATAGTTGCTAGAGACTTCTAGAAAAGTTCCTTCTCTTCAGTCTTTACAACAAATGAAAGCCATTCTCTATTTCTCTATCTGAATGTGAATGAGGAAACAAGTAGTCATGCTTAATTGTACCTAGAATCTATCTTACAATTATTTGGGGAACCAGCTATAGGATGAAGCATATTTTGATGACAGAGCAAACAGAAACCACCTGGTTCCTTGATAACATTGTTGGGTCACTGAATCAGCTAACCCTGAGTCATGCCCTACACCTGAGCTAGATGAATTGAATTAATACATGTAATAACTATTATTATAAAAACCAATGTATCACTTTTAATTCACTGTATCACTTTTATTTCATTTTGAAATAAAAATTTCATTTAAAATATTTTAAATGAAATTTAAATAAATAAATAAATTTTAAAATATTTCATTTTATTTCATTTAAAAATGTATCACTTTTAATTCATTTTCAATTGGATGTTTTGTTACTTGCTGTCAAAACTCTCCTGACACCCTGCAGCTTAGTCTTTTTACTACTTTAAGATGTATGGTGAACATATGTCACATGTGTCAAAAAATTCAATAAATTCAATTCTACAGCATCATTTTGAATGCCTGTATTGTACTCCATTGCATACCTGTACCTTTGCATCTCCAAAGCGTATGATGCAATCTTCTTATACTGTCAAATGCATGAAGTTCTTTAGCAGTGAATCCATTAAGGACACGCTGGTTCTAATATCAGTATCGTTTTTGAAGGGAAACTGCCCTTTCACTGAATAACCACTGTAATAAAATAGCAACTATATGTTAAAAATTATTTTATCTAAATTTAAGATTTGACATCAAGATAGCAACTCTTTCTTGTGAATCCAGAAAGTTTACATGATATTTTCTCTTTTCCACCTATCGTGAGCACACTCTGAAGGCACACACAAGAGTCGTGTCTGTCCACAAGGTCAACTTTATTCAATCGAAAAGCAAAGTTAATCACAAGTATAAAGCAGTCTCAAGATTCCAAACTCAGTGACATTTCACCATGTGATTAAACTTGGCTTCTTACAAAGCACACAGAACAGGACACGAGACAAATTACACAACAAACAAGAAGGGCCTTGGAAGTTAACAAACCAAACATGAAGTCAGTCTGTGAACACGGAGCTGAGACGAGACCTCGGTCCAGTCTGAGTCAGTTCCGGACCTACTGCTTCTTATTTTCAAGCCGTGAAGGATCTTGGTTTTGTTCGGAGATCAATCAGGCAGAGCCTTTGATGTCAGTTGCCTTTTTCAAGTGGTCAGACATAGAGAGAGCTCATATCTGAAGAGTTTGACAGTTTGCTGCCCAAATCATCCCCTTCCTAAGGGAATTTAATCGGTCTTGGGCCCTGGCAGAACTCCTCTGGTTCTGCTTGTTACCAGTTCCAGGGTGTCAGCCGATGCTGGTCCAGGCATATCTCGTAGCTGCAGTACCTTTAACTGTTTGCATCATTGCTTGACACAGCGCCCTGCTTGACATAGAAGACTCCATTTTGCTTTTACACCACCCTTCATCTAAGAAAAGGTTACTATACCCTGAAGCTGGAACAATTCTGCCACCTCCTGTAGAAGGCTATGCAAAGCTCCTCCTCCCTGAGCTCCAGGCAAAGACAGGGTTCAGTGGCAAGAGTTTTGTCATGACTGTTTTCCCAGCATATTCATGCTGGGAAAAACATTCAGAAGTGTCAGAAACTAGTGCCCGCCAAAGAAACTGGCTATTGTAGGGAAAAGTAGGTTTTGAGAAGGTCCCATTTAGGTTTTTTTTTGTTTTTATTTTTTAACTTGATATGTCGTGTTAACCAATTTTCCCTTGACTGGATGCCATTTTCTCACAAAGGATATTGTATTACCAGATTAGGATTAGGATTATTTGAAGAGAATGGAAAATAATTTCTTTTAGTTATAGCATTCCTATCTGTATCAAAGACCCCTAATATGGGTAGAGAAATTGTGAAAAGAGGCAATAGTTCATATATGAATAATCACTTCAATAAATAGTTATATCAAAAACCACATCATGATTTTTTAAAAAATCATTAAACCATAAACATTGCAAAAATCAGTGCAATCAGTGCTCTACTAAATTTGACTACACTTGGTGCCACTTCCCGCTATTTGCCTTTAATTTGAAGTGGTTCGCCAAGATCTCACTCATGTTGTTTTTTATTTCATACATAGACAGGTTAACTTATGTCCTATTTATACTCCTTTGTTCTAATAAAATAGTGCTACTGAATTGGCAATGGTCCTAATTCAGATTACTTTATGCACAGAAAATTAAAATTATTGGCAAAAAATAGAACCACAGTGGATGTTCATTACAATGTACTCTTCGGTTGCCTAGAATATTCTCCAAAAATATTCTCACCACACATAATTGTCTCACCAAAGACACCCACCTCTTTCCCAAATGGAAATTAAACCAAGTCATGTCTATTTGACCTTCACAATGTCCTGAGGTAAGTGTTCCTCAATTCTAAGCTTTCTGTACAATCTTCTCCAGTACAGTTGAGTCAAACTCAATATGAGAGTTTCAAAATACCAGTCTTGGGAGGAGTCAAGATGGCGGAGAAGTAGCAAGCTGAGACTGCTTCAGCTAGCCGGAGATCAGCTAGATAGCTTATCTAAAGATTGCAAACACCTGAAAATCCATCGGCAGATCGAAGAGAACAAGAACAGCAATTCTGGAAACAGAAAATCGACCACTTTCTGAAAGGTAGGACCGGCGGAGAGGTGAATCCAAAGCGACGGGAAGATAGACCCCGGGGGGAGGGGCCGGCTCCCGGCAAGCAGCGGAGCAACCGCGCACAAAATCAGGACTTTTAAAAGTCTGTTCCGCTGAGGGACATCGCTCCAGAGGCCAAACCGGGGCGAAGCCCACGCGGGGTCAGCGTGGCCTCAGGTCCCGCAGGGTCACAGAAGGATCGGGGGTGTCTGAGTGTTGCAGAGCTTGCGGGTATTGGAACGGGAAAGCCGGCTACAGAGACAGAGCCGACAGTGAGCTCGCAGCTCGGGGTGACCTTGAACCGGTCGCAGGCTCGGTGAGCTCGGAGCGCGGCCGGAGGTCAGGCAGACGGGAGTGACTGGGCGCTGTTCTCTGAGGGCGCACTGAGGAGTGCGGCCCTGGGCTCTCGGCTCCTCCGGGCCGGAGAACAGGAGGCCGCCATTTGTATTCCCGTCCTCCGGAACTCTACGGAAAGCGCTCAGGGAACAAAAGCTCCTGAAAGCAAACCCGAGCGGATTACTCACCCCGGCCCCTGGTAAGGGCGGTGTAATTCCGCCTGGGGCAAAGACACTTGAGAATCACTACAACGGCCCCTCCCCCAGAAGATCAACAAGAAATCCAGCCGAGACCAAGTTCACCTACCAAGGAGTGCGGTTTCAATACCAAGGAGAGCAGCAGAATTCCAGAGGAGGAAAAAGCCAAGCACGGAACTCATAGCTTTTTTCCTGTGATTTTTTTTAGTCTTGCAGTTAATTTAATTTTTTCTTTTTCATTTTTTTTTTTTTTTCTCGCCTTCGGGTAAAATTTTTTTTTTTTTTTTAACTGTTACCTTTTTCTTTTTTAACGATTTTTTACTAGTTTAACTAATATATATATATTTTCTTTTTTACATTTTTCTTAGGTGTTTTCTTTTTTTAAAAATTCTTTTCTTTTCTTTCTTTTTTTTTTTTTTCTTTTTGCTTTTTTTTTCTTTCTTCCTTTTTGAACCTCTTTTTAACCCCTTTCTCCCCACTCACGATTTTGGATCTCTTCTAATTAGGTTAAAGCATATTTTCCTGGGGTTGTTGCCACCCTTTTAGTATTTTACTTGCCCCTTCGTTTACTCTTATCTGGACAAAATGACAAGACGTAAAAATTCAACACAAAAAAAAGAACAAGAGGCAGTACCGAAGGCTAGGGACCTAATCAATACAGACATTGGTAATATGTCAGATCTAGAGTTCAGAATGACAATTCTCAAAGTTCTAGCCGGGCTCGAAAAAGGCATGGAAGATATTAGAGAAACCCTCTCGAGAGATATAAAAGCCCTCTCTGGAGAAATAAAAGAACTAAAATCTAACCAAGTTGAAATCAAAAAAGCTATTAATGAGGTGCAATCAAAAATGGAGGCTCTCACTGCTAGGATAAATGAGGCAGAAGAAAGAATTAGTGATATAGAAGACCAAATGACAGAGAATAAAGAAGCTGAGCAAAAGAGGGACAAACAGCTACTGGACCATGAGGGGAGAATTCGAGAGATAAGTGACACCATAAGACGAAACAACATTAGAATAATTGGGATTCCAGAAGAAGAAGAAAGAGAGAGGGGAGCAGAAGGTATACTGGAGAGAATTATTGGGGAGAATTTCCCCAATATGGCAAAGGGAACGAACATCAAAATTCAGGAGGTTCAGAGAATGCCCCTCAAAATCAATAAGAAGAGGCCCACACCCCGTCACCTAATAGTAAAATTTACAAGTCTCAGTGACAAAGAGAAAATCCTGAAAGCAGCCCGGGAAAAGAAGTCTGTAACATACAATGGTAAAAATATTAGATTGGCAGCTGACTTATCCACAGAGACCTGGCAGGCCAGAAAGAGCTGGCATGATATTTTCAGAGCACTAAACGAGAAAAACATGCAGCCAAGAATACTCTATCCAGCTAGGCTATCATTGAAAATAGAAGGAGAGATTAAAAGCTTCCAGGACAAACAAAAACTGAAAGAATTTGCAAATACCAAACCAGCTCTACAGGAAATATTGAAAGGGGTCCTCTAAGCAAAGAGAGAGCCTACAAGTGGTAGATCAGAAAGGAACAGAGACCATATACAGTAACAGTCACCTTACAGGCAATACAATAGCACTAAATTCATATCTCTCAATAGTTACCCTGAATGTGAATGGGCTAAATGCCCCTGTCAAAAGACACAGGGTATCAGAATGGATAAAAAAACAAAACCCATCTATATGTTGCCTCCAAGAAACACATTTTAAGCCCGAAGACACCTCCAGATTTAAAGTGAGGGGGTGGAAAAGAATTTACCATGCTAATGGACATCAGAAGAAAGCAGGAGTGGCAATCCTTATATCAGATCAATTAGATTTTAAGCCAAAGACTATAATAAGAGATGAGGAAGGACACTATATCATACTCAAAGGGTCTGTCCAACAAGAAGATTTAACAATTTTAAATATCTATGCCCCCAATGTGGGAGCAGCCAACTATATAAACCAATTAATAACAAAATCAAAGAAACACATCAACAATAATACAATAATAGTAGGGGACTTTAACACTCCCCTCACTGAAATGGACAGGTCATCCAAGCAAAAGATCAGCAAGGAAATAAAGGCCTTCAACGACACACTGGACCAGATGGACATCACAGATATATATTCAGAATATTTCATCCCAAAGCAACAGAATACACATTCTTCTCTAGTGCACATGGAACATTCTCCAGAATAGATCACATCCTCGGTCCTAAATCAGGACTCAACTGGTATCAAAAGATTGGGATCATTCCCTGCATATTTTCAGACCACAATGCTCTAAAGCTAAAACTCAACCACAAAAGGAAGTTTGGAAAGAACCCAAATACATGGAGACTAAACAGCATCCTTCTAAAGAATGAATGGGTCAACCGGGAAATTAAAGAAGAATTGAAAAAAATCATGGAAACAAATGATAATGAAAATACAACGGTTCAAAATCTGTGGGACACAACAAAGGCAGTCCTGAGAGGAAAATATATAGCGGTACAAGCCTTTCTCAAGAAGAAAGGTCTCAGGTACACAACCTAACCCTACACCTAAAGGAGCTGGAGAAAGAACAAGAAAGAAACCCTAAGCCCAGCAGGAGAAGAGAAATCATAAAGATCAGAGCAGAAATCAATGAAATAGAAACCAAAAAAACAATAGAACAAATCAACGAAACTAGGAGCTGGTTCTTTGAAAGAATTAATAAAATTGATAAACCCCTGGCCCGACTTATCAAAAAGAAAAGAGAAAGGACCCAAATAAATAAAATCATGAATGAAAGAGGAGAGATCACAACTAATACCAAAGAAATACAAACTATTATAAGAACATACTATGAGCAACTCTATGCCAATAAATTTGACAATCTGGAAGAAATGGATTCATTCCTAGAAACATATAAACTACCACAACTGAACCAGGAAGAAATAGAAAACCTGAACAGACCCATAACCAGTAAGGAGATTGAAACAGTCATTAAAAATCTCCAAACAAACAAAAGCCCAGGGCCAGACGGCTTCCCGGGGGAATTCTACCAAACATTTAAAGAAGAACTAATTCCTATTCTCCTGAAACTGTTCCAAAAAATAGAAATGGAAGGAAAACTTCCAAACTCATTTTATGAGGCCAGCATCACCTTGATCCCAAAACCAGACAAGGATCCCACCAAAAAAGAGAGCTATAGACCGATATCCTTGATGAACACAGATGCGAAAATACTCAACAAAATACTAGCCAATAGGATTCAACAGTACATTAAAAAGATTATTCACCACGACCAAGTGGGATTTATTCCAGGGCTGCAAGGTTGGTTCAACATCCGCAAATCAATCAATGTGATACAACACATCAATAAAAGAAAGAACAAGAACCATATGATACTCTCAATAGATGCTGAAAAAGCATTTGACAAAGTACAGCATCCCTTCCTGATCAAAACTCTTCAAAGTGTAGGGATAGAGGGCACATACCTCAATATCATCAAAGCCATCTATGAAAAACCCACCGCAAATATCATTCTCAATGGAGAAAAACTGAAAGCTTTTCCACTAAGGTCAGGAACACGGCAGGGATGTCCATTATCACCACTGCTATTCAACATAGTACTAGAGGTCCTAGCCTCAGCAATCAGACAACAAAAGGAAATTAAAGGCATCCAAATCGGCAAAGAAGAAGTCAAATTATCACTCTTCGCAGATGATATGATACTATATGTGGAAAACCCAAAAGACTCCACTCCAAAACTGCTAGAACTTATACAGGAATTCAGTAAAGTGTCAGGATATAAAATCAATGCACAGAAATCAGTTGCATTTCTCTACACCAACAGCAAGACAGAAGAAAGAGATATTAAGGAGTCAATCCCATTTACAATTGCATCCAAAACCATAAGATACCTAGGAATAAACCTAACCAAAGAGACACAGAATCTATACTCAGAAAACTATAAAGTACTCATGAAAGAAATTGAGGAAGACACAAAGAAATGGAAAAATGTTCCATGCTCCTGGATTGGAAGAATAAATATTGTGAAAATGTCTATGCTACCTAAAGCAATCTACACATTTAATGCAATTCCTATCAAAGTACCATCCATCTTTTTCAAAGAAATGGAACAAATAATGCTAAAATTTATATGGAACCAGAAAAGACCTCGAATAGCCAAAGGGATATTGAAAAAGAAAGCCAACGTTGGTGGCATCACAATTCCGGACTTCAAGCTCTATTACAAAGCTGTCATCATCAAGACAGCATGGTACTGGCACAAAAACAGACACATAGATCAATGGAACAGAATAGAGAGCCCAGAAATAGACCCTCAAATCTATGGTCAACTTATCTTCGACAAAGCAGGAAAGAATGTCCAATGGAAAAAAGACAGCCTCTTCAATAAATGGTGCTGGGAAAATTGGACAGCCACATGCAGAAAAATGAAATTGGACCATTTCCTTACACCACACACTCAAAATGGATGAAGGACCTCAATGTGCGAAAGGAATCCATCAAAATCCTTGAGGAGAACACAGGCAGCAACCTCTTCGACCTCTGCCGCAGCAACATCTTCCTAGGAACAACGCAAAAGGCAAGGGAAGCAAGGGAAAAAATGAACTATTGGGATTTCATCAAGATCAAAAGCTTTTGCACAGCAAAGGAAACAGTTAACAAAATCAAAAGACAACTGACAGAATGGGAGAAGATATTTGCAAACGACATATCAGATAAAGGACTAGTGTCCAGAATCTATAAAGAACTTAGCAAACTCAACACCCAAAGAACAAATAATCCAATCAAGAAATGGACAGAGGACATGAACAGAGATTTCTGCAAAGAAGACATCCAGATGGCCAACAGACACATGAAAAAGTGCTCCATATCACTCGGCATCAGGGAAATACAAATCAAAACCACAATGAGATATCACCTCACACCAGTCAGAATGGCTAAAATCAACAAGTCAGGAAATGACAGATGCTGGCGAGGATGCGGAGAAAGGGGAACCTTCCTACACTGTTGGTGGGAATGCAAGCTGGTGCAGCCACTCTGGAAAACAGCATGGAGGTTCCTCAAAATGTTGAAAATAGAACTGCCCTATGACCCAGCAATTGCATTATTGGGTATTTACCCTAAAGATACAAATGTAGTGATCCAAAGGGGCACGTGCACCCGAATGTTTATAGCAGCTATGTCCACAATAGCCAAACTATGGAAAGAACCTAGTTGTCCATCAACAGATGAATGGATCAAGAAGATGTGGTATATATACACAATGGAATACTATGCAGCCATCAAAAGAAATGAAATCTTGCCATTTGCAACAACATGGATGGAACTAGAGCGTTTCATGCTTAGCGAAATAAGTCAAGCAGAGAAAGACAACTATCATATGATCTCCCTGATATGACGAAGTGGTGATGCAACATGGAGGCTTAAGTGGGTAGGAGAAGAATAAATGAAACAAGATGGGATTAGGAGGGAGACAAACCATAAGTGACTCTTAATCTCACAAAACAAACTGAGGGTTGCTGGGGGGAGGGGGTTTGGGAGAGGGAGGTTGGATTATGGACATTGGGGAGGGTATGTGCTTTGGTGAGTGCTGTGAAGTGTGTAAACCTGGTGATTCACAGACCTGTACCCCTGGGGATAAAAATATATGTATATAAAAAATAAAAAATTAAAAAAAAATAATAAAAAAAAAAATAAAAAAATAAAAACAAAACAAAATACCAGTCTTGGGTTAGAGGATGAGTTTCACTATTCTTCAATCAGGGTTCCCAAAAAGAAATTGATGGCACAACTAAATAAATTAACTTCAGGAGGAACTGTTTACAAAGGGACTATTTACTAAGGAGTGGGCGTTGGAATTATAAGGTAGAATGCAGGAACCCAGGGTTTTGTAGCAGTTGAGTTATTTCCCCTAGGCCAGAAGTTACCAAAGGAGGGAGAGAATCACACAGAGTGATTTGTCTTGAGTAGATCTGTGACCTTCAATGAAAGACACAGAAGGCAAACTTGTAAGGTGGAGCCTTATCCTCTCCCCTCCCCTCCCTCTCTTTAGACCAGTTAGGCTCACTCATTAAGCTAAGCTCAATTTCCCAAATGAGAGTGCTGCTTTTCAACGGAGAATAAGGTGGAATGTATTTGGAGAGTCAAACACAATTTTTAAAATATCTATCTAATCTCTATCTATGAATAGACTAGAAAATTAATCCTACAATATTATATAGTGTCTAGACAATGGAATTCGATTTCTTAAGGATTTTATAGTACATGCTTTTAACAAGAGATCACTTTCTTCCATTTCTGCTCTCTCAATGAGGTATTTTATTATAGTTCTCTGCCTGTGGTGTGCCTTTCTTTTCCATTCTGAATCCACTGTCCTCTCTCTACCTTTCTCCACCTTACACTCTGTCCTGGGAGGCTGACCTGTATAGACATCATTAATAGATTCTTATGTCCTCTGGTTTCCAGTTGTTCAAAGCCAGTGAGGAGGCACAGCAGTAGATCTGTGAGGCATAGGTTGTTTGGGGGGTATGGTGAGGACAAAAATATGTCTGATCAATGATTCAAAATTTTAGAATCTCTCTCTGAGGATAAGGAACAAGTATGAAATTAGTTAAAGGAACAAGTATGAATGGAGACAGGACCAATGATGCAGCAGGGTAGCATTCCCAAGAACCATGGGGGATCAGAGTAAGAGGTCTAAGTAAGAGAGAATCATGACTGAACTCAGATTTGAATGTAAGAAAAAGGTAAAAGTCCCATCAAACAGGACTTTCTATAGATGCTCATGGACCCGTGATAACAGTGAGTGTGGTCCCTTCTATAAATCAGAGAACTGAAGACCTTTCCTTAGGCCATTTATCAAAATATTCAAAACACAAAAAATATAAGTCCCTAAGAATTTTTTCATGGAACTTCCTATGTGTATTCTCCATATTCCATATTGTTTGTCAGTTCTTGATATCAAATCTAAAAAAGTTCATTTTTTCTTACCAGTAGTAGATGTTCTGTTTAAGGCATGATACACTTAAGGATTTAAGACAGTCAATGAAATGATGAAAGTTTTCAGTTTTCATTACTTGGAGTGGTTAAAGAATTAGAGCTGCACTACAGCAATATACTTATGTGGGTGTAGAATAATAACTATGAGGATAGGCACTGTACAAATACTAGTCATTTTTTTAAAATAAGCCTCTTCCAGTCAAAAAGATTCACTTAATAAAAACTCAAAATACATGCATTTACAGAGTTTATTTCTGATTTACCCTTGATATTTAAGTACTGACAGGAACTGAGAAATAAATTTCACAAATGCAGGAGCAAATCAACATAGTTGTACGCAGCTAAACTCTCCATGCCAAATATCTACAGTTAAAAAGAAGTGCTTTAATAATGTTCATTCTATTAAAAACTTTCAAAATACTATTTTTGAAAATAAAAACTTTGCCTCTCAGTACTGTTCTTTTGCATGAAGAAAATATTCCTTCCCTTAAACCCTAATGTTTAGACATTAGGAAACATAAAAGAAATGATATTATCAAGCTCTAAATAAATAAGTTAAAATCTAAATGAATGTTTCACCCATCTTTGTTTTACAATCATCGCTAATAAGGTTAAAAATCAATTGTTGTAATGTATCAACCATACCTTCTTGTTGCTTTCATTACCTCTCCATCATTACTTAGTGAAGAATTATATGTCAAGTTCTAGTTAAATCTACATGTGATATATGTATATGCTTATGCTTAGTGTATGATGTGCATGTGTATGTTTTAGGAGAAAATGGACAAAGATGGGGAATAAGGACTGAGGTGAGTTTGTAGAAATAAAAATGGAATACAATGAAATATATTTTTTTAAAGATTGTGATTTTTTTTCAGACAATTCCGTGAATAATTATTTAACCACATTACTAAGTACAAAACACACACATTAATGAGAAAAGGGTGGAGGGCAGACTTCCGGTTTCAAAATGACAAACATTTAAGGTAATCTCCCTCCTACACTAAATTCATAGAAATGAAGGAAAATGTATTTTAAAAATAAATGCAGCCATTATAAAACAAACAAACAAACATAAGTCATAGGAATAAAAGGCATAGCATAAGGAATATAGCCAATGATACTGTAATAGTGATGTAATAGGACATGGTAGTGTACTTATGGTGAACACAGCAAAATGTGCAAACTTATCAGGTCACTAAGTCATATATATATGTACCCGAAGTTATTGTAACATTGTGTGTCAACTAGAGTCAAAAAACAGTAAAATAAAATTTATAACCATCACCAACAGAAAAAGAAGAACTTAACTACGAAAAGAGTAATTGATCTTTGAAAAATACAAACAGGTATGAGAGAGCTCACAGATCAGGATTCCCTTGGGAAAGTTCTGACCTAGGAGGTAAGACCAGCCACACTAATGTTCCATGTGTAGAGATGATGAAATAAATCCAGGAACAGGAGCTAGACCAAGAAGCAACTGGCAGGGTGACTAGTTGGAGTACCACAAAGGGAGGAGCCGGGCAGGTCAACCCTTGCATATCTCTTTCCTCCCCTTTCTCCTTGCAAGACAAACAGCAGTATCTACCTTTAGTCAGGAAAGATGGGTATGGGCACTGATTACAGAGAAATAGGACACTGTCCTTGAGGGCTCGTGGCAACAAGGGGAATGGGGAGCACTCAAACTCAGATAAGTTACCTTGCCAGGCATGACATCCTTTACTAGATTTAGACATAACGTAGTAGAAGAAATATTTCAGGGGATAATTGCCTAGAGTTTTCCAGAACTACACAAAGACATGAAACCTCACAAAGGGCCAGCAAGGGCCATGCAAAATTATAGACACAGAGAAAAGATGGTGAAATCTTAAAAGCATCAAGTTAAAGAGGAGAACCCTGATGCCACTTTAAAGAAAAGATGGATTCTTTTCAGGACAATTAAAAACAGACTTTTCATCAGCATAGTGCTTGTGAAGAAACATATGAACAAAATATTTAGTGAGAAACCTTTGAACCTGAAACTCGATACCTAGTCATATTATCAAATAAACAAAATCATTCTTAGAGAAAACAGTTTAACCGGGAATTTGATGGCCTCCTTTTCTAGTTCTGAATGAGGTTAGCTTAATGTTAAGCATCAAGTAAGTTGTTTTTTTTTTTTTTTTAAGATTTTCTTTTCTTTTCTTTTGACAGACAGAGATCACAAATAGGCAGAGAGCCAGGCAGAGAGAGAGAGAAAGAGAGAGAGAGGAGGAGGAAGCAGATTCCCTGCTGAGCAGAGAGCCCGATGCGGGGCTCAATCCCCGGATCCTGGGATCATGACCTGAGCCAAACGCAGAGCCTTTAACCCACTGAGCCAACCAGGCACCTCACATCAAGTAAGTTTTAAACATACTTCAGATAAGAATATGCAGCTGATCCTGCCCTTATGCCCTCTGCTGATTGCCTACTATGGATGAATGCAACTGTTAGTTTCTCTGCAACCAAATCTATACTTTCAAAGCTACACTCAGTTTGCTCCTTTGTAACACCCATATTTTCTACTCACTTTCCTGTGCCTCCTCACTACCTCACAAAGAATGTAGGTTTTAAATTTATGTGACGCCTCATGTCTCTGCTCTGATTCCCCTATCTCTAAAGCCCATCCTTCCACAAACCCAGGGATCTACCAGACTTGAATCATGACCTATCCCAATCTGGCTCATTCAAATACCACTTAAGACTTGGTTAGGGCAAATTAAGATTTTCAGTAACGGGGCATCTGGGTGGCTCAGTGGGTTAAGCCTCTGCCTTCAGCTCAGTTCATGATCCCAGGGTTCTGGGATCGAGCCCCACATCGGGCTCCCTGCTCAACGGGGAGCCTGCTTCCCCCTCTCCCTCTCTCTCTGCCTGCCTCTCTGCCTACTTGTGATCTCTCTCTGTGAAATAAAGATAAAATCTTAAAAATATATATATTTTCAGTAACATATGAGATTATACATTATGTTAGAGCTTGAGGCTACAATGTGTCAGTAATAAATCAGAAAAAATAAAAGAGTCTTCTAGCCTCTTTAAATTTAAATCTTAATCCTGCAATTTACTAGTTGTGTGACCCAGGGCCAGTCTTACTAAACATGCCTAAACCTATTTTTATAAATGAGGAGAATACCCTTTTAACCTTAGGGTTATTGTGCAAAACAAATGACATAATATATGTAACGAGACCAAGAAATAGTAGACCGTCAATAGACAGGTGTTTCCTCTACCTCCTCCCTCTTAACAGCAGGGCAAATTCTGCTGATAAAGAAATGTGAATTCATTTAACTTGGAAAAATCATTTGAGAAATAAAAACAAAAATTCATTTTTCCAGTCAATGATTAAAGAAAAATTCAAAAAGAGTTGAATGCACCAGGTGATATTTTAATTTACCGTGTTGCAGGGTTCCTGGGTGGCTCAGTGGGCTAAGCCTCTGCCTTTGGTTCAGGTCATGGTCTCAGGGTCCTGGGATCTGCTCAGCGGGGAGCCTGCTTTCTTCTTACTCTTTGCCTGCCTCTTGCCTACTTGTGATCTCTCTCTCTCTCTGTCGAATTAATAAATAAAATCTTTCAAAAAAAAAATTTACCCTGTTGCTATCTGTGAATGCCTATTTAAAATCACATTATCAAATATTTGAGTATGTAAAATATATAATGCACTCCCAATGCGTTTATAACACGTAGTTATGTATCTGTGTCACTAAAGCATATAAACCAGAAAATTTATATGTTAATTTGCAGTGAGAAATATTGTCAATCTAGCTAAGTGGACCACCATTTTTGGTTTGGCCTGACCAGCCCATTTTTTTCTGGTAGGCAGATCTACTGGGAAAATCAAATTATCAGAATATTCTCTAGTGAGCATACAATCAGAATGAATAGACATTGGTTAGGTGATTCCAGCGTAGCTGACACATCTTCTCCACAATGGAGACCTACCTGTCAGGCTATCCAACACCTAGAGGAGGCCTCTTACCCTTTCCTCAGTGTGATGCTATTTCTTACTACTGAGAGTGGCCCTTGGGACGCTGCTTGGTTCAGCTTCTGTGGCTGAATTGCTCTTCCTTTAAATTTGCATTGGCTTCAACTGGGGTTCCTAAACCATCTAGCTAATGGAAAGTGAACTTTAAAATTTTGAAGCAGGAGAAGCTTCTTCCAACGAGAACATAACATATAGTTTTCCTGCATAGTGTAGAAGTGAGATGGACCTTTTTTTTTTTTTCAAAGATTTTTATTTGTTTATTTGACGGATCACAAGTAGGCAGAGAGAGAGAGAGAGAGAGAGGAGGAGGAAGGCTCCCTGCTGAGCAGAGAGTCCGATGCGGGACTTGATCCCAGGACCCCGGGATCATAACCTGAGCCAAAGGCAGAGGCTTTAGCCACTGAGCCACCCAGGTGCCCCTGAGATGGGCCTTTTACACTTGTACACAAGTAGCTTTCCATTATTCTTGAGCAGAGGCCTGACTATAGGGAAGTCCCCAGACAGAAAGGTCTGACATTGGGCTGAAGTGTTCCACTCAGTAACAGAAATTTGATTTACCAGGAAGTCTGCTCCACAGAGCTGAAGACAGTTTCTCTTAAATCTGAATTCAGTCCGCTCTCTACCTGAAAATTACTATTTCATTCCTGGAAGCTGTGTTTATAATCTTTATTCAAGAATTTGCTCCCAGAAGGGGAGGAGATGAAATTATATTATATGTGCACTTTGAACTCCTTGCCTTATCTTGAAGGCAAGATTAAAAGCAAACTGTATTGAATTTGGTGCAGTGGCATCTGAACTATAATGTAACCCTTTCCTATAAAGTGTTATTTGAGATGGAATTGGGCAAAGCACATGACTGTTTTAAGTAGTTTGTTGAGCCTGATTCTGTTAGTGGAAAGAATGTGGGTTTTCCCTTGATAAGCATGGAATTCTCCCTCTCATGCTCTGTGTGTGTGGGGTGTGTGTGTGTGTGTGTGTGCGTGTGCATGTGTGTGTGTTGGCTCATGCTATGTAGAAGTCTGATGGTTGCTATGCAGGGACTTGGAAATATAGTTGGACCATAGGTTCTAAGAGTAGTTACTTGTAACAGTAGCTGTTAGTCAAACATGTCAACTAGTGGCCCACAGTCCCACTGAGGCCCACAAAAATGTTTGGTTTGGCCATGGTAGTATCATTTTAAAGATAAAAGAATGAAGTGCCATACTGCTCGGAAGTAAAGTTTCACTTAAGAATGTTAATTTCAGACCTCTTGTAAAATCAGGTCCAGCAAACCTAGGTCTTTGTTCCCACAGGCCACCTTTGTTTCCAGCAGCTTCTCCCTTTCAATGGAGCACATTCTGGCCAGTTCACCACCACTCTCACGTTGTCTGTTATTGGGTGACATTTTAGCCAAATGTCACGGCCACTTTTGTTATTGCCTGCAGCCTTCACACTGGCCCACTACCAGCCAGACCTCTTGACGTTCAACTTTGTAATTCTTATGCCTCCCAAACTTTGCAGGCTCTCAAGCTTCTTATGGGGAATTACCAAAACAGTGTCACCACTCAGGAGTTGGGCAGGCAATGCCAGTGGTCCTTAGAAACAGAGTAACAGGCTGATAAACATCAGTAGCAGCAAAGGCAGCAAACATCCCGTCAGCCAGCTGGCTCGAAGGCTTCAGGGAGGAACCCGGCTGTAGCAGAACTCCAAGCCACAAGCAAGGCAATACCTTGCAAACTCCCCAAACAGGTGCCGATATCTGATAATCAGATAGAGCCTTTAAGCATCATTATCTAGACACAAAAATGAAACGTCACCTCAGTTTGTAGTGACAAGCTAAGGAAGCTGGAGACGTGGGTTGCACAAGTTCTGAGGGGTCATCTCAGGGGCACCCCTTCACCTTCTCATTTGTTCTCCACTGTGTTACTTGTATGGGAAAGCATGCTTTGCCATCAAATAGAACAAAAATTAAGTGATTTTCCCTTGGAAACTGTAAATGAGGAGGGGTAGGGACATGTTTCTTTAATGGCTATGGAGAAGCACTGATTTGGATGTGGCTAGCACCTTCTCAAAGGGAGCACATCTTAAACCTTATACTTTCCTCCATGGTCGCAAATGTTTAATTCATGTTTAATTAATTTCAGTAGGTGGATAATAGAATTGTATATAATTTGTATTTTAAAGAACTGACAATATGTAATTTGTGCTGTTGTATTTGCCTTTGGGATGACCTGCTATGCTGCAGATCAAGCCTGAGAACTTTGATAAAAATTGAAATACCTGAGGTCAGATGGACTGTGGGATGGGGGAAGGAATCTTCTTTTTGGAAGGAATCGTGTAAAAGAAAAGAGTCGAGCTCCAACTGAGCATCATTACCCAAGAAATAACTTTTTAATTCGCTGTAGTGATTTTAAGTACCTATACCATGTCCATGAATTATAAATTTTATATAATCTATATATTGTGTTATAAATGAAAGAGAAGAATGTGAAACAAATGCAGAGAAATAAGAATTTTTGTTGTTGTTGGTGGTGGTGGTGGGTTTTGTTTTGTTCTGTTTTGTTTTCTCGAGAAACAAGAGTTTTTATAAGTACAAACAGACAGGAAATAGCTGGATAATAGGGAGTCTCCACGTGCAACTTTGCAAAATATTGCCAAGTTGCTTCCCAATGTCGTTTACCAATTTACACGCGCCCATGACAGTATGTGGGCGTTCCTGTGTTAATCCATGGTTCTCTATCATTATATCTCAAGTACCACACAAAGTAGGACCATCAATGATGTTTGATGAATGAACAGATGAATGAGAATCAGGAATTTTTTTTTTAAGGATCGTTTTTAACCATGGGGACAGTCCAAAATATAGGTCCAGCACCAGCTCTTCCTGAAGGCATGTAAGAGGAGATGTAGTATTGCATGAGGGTCTGCTCAGAGAAGCAAAGGAGAACACACTACATGGAAAGAATAGTGACAAAGAAGCAATCAAATCCCAAGTGAGAAAAATGTAACAAGATGGATAGGACAGGGCAGGGAGGCGGTCTTCCAGTAGGCGCTACTCAGAAATCCAGGCAGCACTGACTATCTCAGTGAATTTTCAGCTACAGGGAACTCTAACTCTGAGGACAAGACCTCAGTTTCTGGAAAGGACTGTCAGAGAAACTATTGCCGTTATGGAGAAAAAGACAGTGGGAGGTACAGAGGACTTTATAAAGGATGGACATTGAGCGAAACCCCAGAGCTAGAATCAGAGTAAGTCTGGCAGACTGTTTGTGTCTTTAATCTCACCCCGCCCCCCAGTGTTCATAGATATCGATGTATTTTTGGCTGTAGTTCAGGGTCCGTGGTGTCAGTTTGCAAACAGATTTCCTCCTTTTCTTCATTCCTTTTACCCTGCTGCTCTCCTCTGCACGGGCCACCACCGGGTTTCATTCTTCAAGCTGTATGGCCTTACAGGTTCTAGACACAGTCATTCCTCTTGGTTGCCATCCTTTAATACCAAACTGTGACTTCCTGAGTTTAGCTCAATCTGCTGATGGTATTATTTCAAATTAATCTGCTAGTATCAAAAATTTTGCCCAGGCGCCTCAGTTGGTTTAGTGTCCAACTCTGGATTTCGGCTCAGGTCACGATTTCAGGGTTGTGAGATAGAACCTTAAGTCAGGCTCTGTGCTTAAGATTCTCTCTCTCCCTCTTCCTCTGTCCCTCCCCAACCTTTCTCTTGCTAAAATAAAAAAAAAAAAAAAAAGTTCAAAGGATGTGCAGTGAGGAACCATATCTAATAGATACATAAGTATTCAATAATGAAGGAAAAATGCTACTTATCTCTGAAAACACTGCTGATCAGTCTGAATCTGAGAGACTTAACTTCATCTCTCACATTGCAAAAAGATAAATATTTCAAGACAAAAGGGAGTACCTACTTTCTATAATGCCTGCATACAGTCCTCCTAGAAAGGAAAGTTGAGACATTTGGGAGGGATCTTTCTACTAAACTATAGCCAATAATAAATGTAAGGAAGAAATAAACAGTAAGGTTTGTAACATGTTTCTCTTTTTTTTGACTCCTGGTCTTAAACTTAATGAAAAGTTTTCCTTTGATTAGACCCCTCAGTTCAATATTTATTATTTGTATTTATTGTTTTGTTATTGGAAAATTATATGCAAGAGACTTTATGCTACAAGGTACCATAGAAAATGCAAAGATGAAAAATAAGCTGAAGCCATTCCTCATAAACTGGTACTTGACAGTTGAGTTTCTATAAACTTTGCAGATCAGAGCGGCAGATTTTTCCTATATTAACACCCTTCATCTGGGGGAAAAATAAGCCTTAACGTACACCACTTGTGTGCTACAAGCAAGGCATGATTCTCCACAGAAGTGATACTGCATCTTCAGTGGAGACAATGAAAGGGCTTTATCCGGACTATGATGTGGAGAGTTCAGAAGTTAGATGTCATTTAAGAATCCAGGCAATTAGGAGCAGAAAAATAGAATTGACGGATTCCTATGGAAAAGCTGAGATCTTGCCATGCTTGCTTTTCGTAGAAAGAAATACATGTCCCGTATTTCTGTAAATGTCACTGAGGGAAAAAAAAGGGTTAGTATATAAGTCCCCTCTACCTCGGGGTTCATAGTCAACTGTTAGTTTTCCATTTCTGATATTAAGTTCCTCGTCCTGAAAACCACATATACGTTTATAGATTTTTGGCTGAGTAATAGAAGATTGAAAGAAAACCCTTCATCCTATTTTTAAAATTCCTTGATTCTAGGATTATTTTCTTTCCAAGCTCTTCTTTCTTTTCTACATCAGGTCAAGGCCAAATTCTTTCCACCTGGAGGCCCTTTTGAGCATCCTCATAATTCCAGGGAGTAGTTCCTGCCTATCCAAATCCCAGCACAAGGAAGAAGACACAGCCCATAATAACCCAACCCAGCTGTAGAAGTAGAAAGATCATCGGGTTAAGAGGGAAGACAGCGCTCTCTCCTGCAGATGGGCAGAGGCACGTTGCAAGGAGCCAGGGGTGTGGAGCATGAACAAAGCACCACACCCACATACCAAAGCCAGAAAGTGTTCGCTCCTCCGCTCAGTGGCCTCTGCGCCAACATCTGCCATGACACCTATGTTTATGGCCATAGTAAGAGCACCATGTCAAAAGGATCGTTTCACTGTCACAATTCATTAAGGGCAGCCTTGTTTGAGAAAATTTAGGCTTAGGCTTCTTTTTTGTCAGCTTTATTGAGGTATAAAATTCATCTTGCATAACTGAAAAGGATGGCATGTTTCACAAATTCATGTGTCATCTTGGCAAGGCTCATGCTAATCTCTGCATGGATCCAATTTGTGTATGTATGCTGCAGAAACAAGCACTGGGCTTGTTTGGATATTTATTTGGCGTGTTGTATTTTTTCAGTAATGATTTTTGACATTCCTTCCATCTGAAAAATCATCAAATCCCAAATTAATAAACTGATATACTTTTTGAGAAAAATATATTTTCACATCATTTTAATTTTTCTTTTACAATGAACAGAGGTTTTTTTTTTTTTTCCTTAAAACAGTGTGTGCTGTTTTAATTATTGCATAATTACTATTTTTAAATTTCTGGCAATACTAGTTTTCTGTCCTAAGTCTCTTCTTCAAATATTTCTTGGCAATTACCATCTCTATATTCTTTCAGATGAAACTTTGAATTATTTCATCAAGTCCCCCCACCTTAGGAAAAAACCTCTAATTTTTTCTCTCACCAAAATATGTTCCAGATAGTGTTGAGTTAAATATAAATATGCAAGCCAGCACCAGAAACAATTAGAAGGAAACATAATTGATTGTCCCTTATCTCTAGGCAGAGAAGAACTATCTAGGCATAAAAAGCAAAGGAAGAAACACAAGATAAAAAGATTGATGGAATACATCCCACTATTTTTGGCCTTCTCCCCTTGGCTCCCTATTGTTGTCTAGCTGGGTAATCTTAGGCAAGATATTTATCCTTTCTGTGTCCTTTGTGTCCAGATCTATGTAGTTGAGAAATGAATTCACTCATGGTGAATTTATGGAACACCAACTATACGGAATATCAGGCAAGCATTTAAAAATATACGGAAGAAACATAGGGATAAAAAAAAAACCACTTATGCAATCTTTAGAAATAGTATGGTATAATCATAAGAATAGGCTTTGACATTGGACAAACCTGGCTTGTAAATTCTGCTTTTGCCACTTTAGTAGATCTATGACTCAAATATGATGATAGCTGTTTAAAGGGTTGTTTTGAGTGTTAAAAATAATAGAGACTAAAGCACCAAAACTATAATTTCATTGTCCAAAACAGCAAGCCAATCATCCAAATTCGAATGCAGTCCAAAAAACACCATTCATGTCCCTAACTCAATCAGTTCCTCCCAGATTAATCATCAGTCCTTGTTTAATTTCTCCCCAAAATGAGGATACTAGTAACCTGGTATCACTAGTAAGGATACTAGTAAACTAGTATCACAATCTACTCCTAAAAACATGCAAACCAGGTAAGAAAGCAATTTACCAAGAAGGAGAATCCTTGCAATGTATATGACCAAGTGTTAACACCTTTTATATTAAAAAAGACTCCTAAAAATTGAAATAAAAGATGAGCATGCTCAACTGAAAAAAAAAAAAAAAAGTAATTAGCAATTCATTGAAGATATACAAAGGATGGAGAGAAAGATTTTAGTTTCATTTGTAATTTAAAAATGCAAATTTGGGACACCTGGATGGGTCAGTCCTTTAAGGGGCTGCCTTCATCTCAAATCCTGGGATTAAGTCTGCTTTTCCCTCTCCTTCTGCTCTTGCCCATACTGGTGCTCTCATGTTTGCTTTCTCTCAAATAAGTAAATAAAATCTTTAGGAAAAAAATGCAAATTAAAATAAGAATATACTATTGTTTACCAATCAGCATCAGGTATTAAGAAGACTGAGAATACTCAGTGTTGCAGACAGTGAAGGTATACCAGTGACTGTTGGTGAGTTTATAAATTGGTACAACTTTTTGGGGAGGCAATTTGAGAATATATTAAAAAATCTATCTTAAAAATTTAAATTATCTTAGCCATACCACTTATAGGAATTTGACCCAAAAGTATCAGAGAGAAACATAAATATTTATATACAAGAATGTTCATTCGAACATTATTTTGTAATAACATTAAAAAATAACCTAAATTTCTGTCACTTGGGTGAGTGGTTAGATAAATACATAATTTCCATCTGTTTGACTATAACACCACTACTAAAAATCGTGACCTTGAGGGTCATTTAAAGAGTGAAGATATTCTTGTAACTAGGCCTTAGATGGAATAGAAAGAATATAAACTAGATTTCTTACACTATTCCAGTCCTGAAAATTGAACCACTTGACTACACACACAAACACACACCGAAAACAAACAAACAAAAAAAAACAAACACAATTAAGTAATGTACATGAAGTTTGGATTTTTTTTCACTTCTTTTTGATTATCAGTATTGTCTAAATTTTCTGCAGTGAGAAGTTATTTACAATTTAAAGGTTAAGAACAAACACAGTTTCTTTTTCTTTCAAAAATGTTTATTTCATACAAGTTATTTTTTCTTCTTTCTAATTTAATTCATTTTAATTATTTTTTCCACATGTTTATAATCAATCAATAGATAAATAAGTAATAATTATTTTATTTCTAAAAAGAACTTGGTGATTAAACAGTCCATTTTTATAGCCTGAGAGCTACAGTGTATATAAAGATGGAATTTAGGACATGAGCACCATAAAAGGACTTAATAACGAATCAACAAATGCAAAAATACTTTATCAGCAATATAGATGGATGATCTGGTTCCTGCTGTCTAAGATTTTGTTTAGACTCAGGCTCAGGCAAATTCACCACTCTTACTAAAGTAAGTTGATGTACGAAGTCCTGTCCTCCACCTGTCCAGAAAAACACACAGATTAAAAAGGGCTTAGGGATGCCTGGGTGGCTCAGTGGGTTAAGCCTCTGCTTTTGGCTCTGGTCATGATCTCAGGGTCCTGGGATCGAGCCCCACATTGGGCTCTCTGCTCAGCAGGAAGCCTGCTTCCCCCTCTCTCTCTGCCTACCTCTCTGCCTCTTTGTGATCTCTCTCTATGTCAAATAAATAAATCCTAAAAAAAAAAAAAAAAATCTTTAAAAAGGGTTTAGAATGGAAAGAGCAAGCCCAATTTATTCACAGTATTAAGTACTGTTCAGTGAGCCATCTGATTGTTTAAAGAATGCTAATTTGAGGGACGCCTGGGTGGCTCAGTGTTAAGCAGCTGCCTCCGGCTCAGGTCATGATCCCAGCGTCCTGGGATCGAGTCCCACATCGGGCTCCTTGTTCGACAGGGAGCCTGCTTCTCCCTCTGCCTCTGCCTGCCATTCTGTCTGCCTGTGCTTGCTCTCCCCACCCCCCCCCCACTCTCTCTGATAAATAAATAAAATCTTTTAAAAAAAAAAAAAAAAGGAATGCTAATTTGAGTTAGAAATTGAGGTATAGGGCCTAGGAATAACTTAAGGAAATGTGCAGGCCACACAGCCAGGAGACATAAGCATTTCTCCTCCTGGACCAAATAGTGAAATCACTAGTAAAGCCAATATATCCATGGTTTTTCTCAATTCTAGTAGTCTATGATGTTATATGTTGTTTCCTAATAAATAAATTTGCATATATGTAGGAAATTCCTGTCTTCTCATTTCATTCTGAAAAATATTTGACTGAAGTGACATTAATAGAGAAAAAAATAGTTGATGACTAGCTATCATATAAAGACATAGCAAAACAGCCACCAGATTGTAATTTAAGCTGTGGTTCTTACAGAAAAAATTTCCTATTGTTACCCCAAAATACTGCATGATGTTCTTTCTGAGAGAAAACCCCAAAGCAGGCAGCAGGCAGCTCAGGCAACGACATTCTCACATCCTAGTTCTCAAGTGCTGAGTCAACAGCCTTATGTTGATAAAATCTTCAAATTTGATCTTTTGGTCCCAGCATGACAGCATTCAAACATTTTAACAACGTGCACACTAATAACTGTGGTCACCTGCATAATTTCTCTAGAGTTTGCATACTAATCCTACCACTCTGCAGCAGTTGTGAAACCGTTGATGTGTCTAGTTATTTTTTAAAAGCCACAGAGAGTAATTATAAGGATGGGTGGATGCATATACTTTGGAATTTTAATTCAGAGATCCCTATCTAGAAATTCCCTGACGATGAAACTTTGTCAGAGACAAATGTTTGTACATATACAGGAGAGATTCTAATGCCTAGAGAAAAGAGGGTGTAGTCACCTCAAAAACAAGCAAGGTGGTGCTTAGGTTGCAAAGCCCTGGGGCAGATGGCAAAAACTGGTATTCCTCTTTGGCTTTCTTCCTTTTGTTTTTAGCCTTCTAAATGCCATACAGACTCATTCATAGTAAAGCCAGACAATTTGAAAGTCCCTGGGAATGAAATTGAAAAATTAATAGTTTATTGGGGTGCCTGGATGGCTCAGTTGGTTAAGCGTCTGACTCTTGATTTCACTTAGGTCATGATCTCAGGGTGGTGGGATAGAGCTCCATGTGGAGCCCTGTGTCCTGCTTCGCAGAGTCTGCTTGTCCCTCTCCTTGTGCTCCCCTACTCCCACACTCACATGCTCTCTCTCAAATAAAGAAAAAATCTTAAAAAAAAAAATAAAATGTAACATATTTTCAGAAAGCAAAACATCTATTTAAATGGAGAAGAGGCAGTCATCTTTCAGTAATTGGAAAAAGCTTTTATTCTTACTTGGAAAAGACTCTGAAACATTGTTTTGTCTTCTCTCGTTTATGTAAAATAGTCTGTTGAAAGTTTGTTGTGATTTAGACATCTTTTCCCTTGCCATTGGAGCTAATGTCATTGACTCATTTTTAAGAAAACACTGTGAAACCCACAGGTGAGAAGTCACCAGTTATTATTAAGTTGAGCAAGTTTTAGAACTAATAATGATGTGGTTTGAAGTGGTAAGGTTCGGAGCCTTGGCCAAGAAAGAATTATTGAGACATCTTCATTGCAAAAAGGTGATTTTATTAAAGCACAGGGGCAGGACCATGGACAGAAAGAGCTGCATTATAAGTGCGAGGGATGACTGATTGTATCTCTCAGAGTTGGGGGAAGCAAAGACAAGGGAAGTTTCCAACAGGATTTTCATATGGTAAAAGATCATGGATCCTTTGGATCCAGGGATCCCTGGATGCCATGGATCAAGGATCATGGAGGCCTAACTATTATCAAGCTAAGATTATTGTTCCCACTAGCAAAGCATTACACTTAAGACAATTGGAAGTTTCCTGGAGAAATGTTTTACTTTGCCTGCCTCAAGTATCTGTCTTTGGGTTGCAGGTTATAAGGAAATTTAATTTTATTTACATTTCCTTCTGCCTTTGTTTCCCACATCAATAATATGGAGAGAAAATTTCTAAAGTGTGAGTCCATCTTTTTTGCTCTGAGTGGGATTTAAACTGCGTACTACTATAAATACAGTCTAACACAAGACAGAGTGGAAAAAACTGGTTTTATAGACCAAGTAGTATGCATTAAACAGGAAAGAATAGAGCTTTTTCTAGTCAGATGTAACTGTATAAGACCCTAACAGACAGAAAACCTATTTGGAATGGAGTCATCCTTTGAGTGATGAGTTCATGCTAAGAGATTCAGCTAGATCAGGATGTATCTGGACTTCATCCTTTAAAAACTGATACAGTCTGTAAAGTTCCTCAAATGTGGATAATACCAGTCTCTCCTTGGTCTGCAGAGCCCAGCTCTTTGGAGGTTCTTCTCCACCCTGCAGACTAAATTAGACTTTCCCTTCTCCTTGCTCCCAGGGTACATCAGAGGTTCTTCTATGGTAATCATAGTTAATACATACAGTGTTTACTATGTGCTAAGCTTTATTCTAGGTTCTTTAGATATATTAATTCATTTAAACTTTAAAGTAACTTTATGAGGAAGGTTCTAATATTATCCCCGTTGAGCACCCAAATGTTAAGTAACATTTGTGTTACTTCAAATGTCATTCACCCAGTAAATTAAATATTTGGTTTTAAACCCAGGCAATCTGACTTAAAAACCAAGTTCTTAACCATCACTGGATTATCATAGTGTTTTTACATGCTTACATCATTGTGATGTGATTTACAATAAGAAATATGGATTTGGTCTTCTTCCTGTTCTGGGCACAGAGCTCCTAAAACTCATGGAATTTCCTAAGTGATGAGAACCATAAAGGTGCCTTTATTATGTTAATGAAGTGACTTTTGGAAAGTCCTTAGGTTACCTAAAGGTATGGCTAGTTGTTCGGTAACCACCCCTGTGATTAGTGGTTTGGACCCTTCTGTCCCTCTTCATGGAGGGGAGAGGAGCTGAAAATCGAGTCCAAACACCAAAGGTTAGTGATTTCATCAGTCATGCTAAGTAATGAAACCTTTATTAAAACCCCAAAGGACAGAGTTCAGAGAGCTTCTAAGCTGCTGGGGCAGTATGCTTCCATGTCGACTATTCCTGGCTCCACACTCCCCAGGGACAGAAGCTACTTTGTTCAGGACCTTGCCCTATGCATCTCTTCTTCTAGCTAGTATCCTTTGTAATAAACCACTAATTTAGTGACTAAACTGGTTTCCTGAGTTCTGTGAGCAGCTAGCTCTAGTAAGTTAATCAAGCTCGAGGAGAGGATCATGGGCATCTCTGATTTAATTTAATTTGCCAAAAGCACAAGTAACAATGTGGACTTGGACTGGCATCTGAAGTGAAAGGCAGTCTTGTGGGACTGAGCCCTTAACCTGTAGGATCTGATCCAACTCTGAGTAGATTGTGTCAGAACTAAGTTGAATTGCAGGATACCCAGCTGGTGTTAGAGAACTGCTTGATAGTGTATGGACCCAGGGAAGTTCTACTCTTGGATTCTTTGCTTACAGCCTTGGGACAATGGGGAGTACATGAAAGAGAGTGAAGGACCTTTAAGAAGCCACGTCTGGGAAGTGACGCAAATGGCTTCCGTCCATGTTCCATCTATTATTTCATATGGCTGTAGTCTAATTTCAAGAGACACTCTGAACTGTAGTCTTCTCATATGATCAAAAGAAGAAAATAAGATTAATGAGCATCTAGCCAGTCCTCCTTTCTGGCCCCTTATTATCCCTTTATTCATCCTCCCACACACAACACAGTCACTTCTATCACGAATGCGAACCTTTCATCACTAACTGCATCAACTCAAAATCCAGGTTGTCCATTACCATGCACTCCTTCCCGTCTGATCAAGATGTGATGCCCCAGGCTCTGGAGACCTATGAACTAAGAAAACAAGAAGTCACCCCAAACTCATATCTAATTACAGTGGTGGAGTGGGGACAAGATAACCACAATCTAGGGGCACCTGGGTGGCTCAGTGGGTTGAGCCGCTGCCTTCGGCTCAGGTCATGATCTCAGGGTCCTGGGATCAAGTCCTGCATTGGGCTCTCTGCTCAGCAGGGAGTCTGCTTCCTCCTCTCTCTCTGCCTGCCTCTCTGCCTACTTGTGATCTCTCTCTGTCAAATAAATAAATAAAATCTTAAAAAAAAAAAGATAACCACAATCTACACTTCCATTCAGGAGAATAAGAAACACAGCAGTCAAATTGGTTTGAACCAATTTTGAAATCCCACGGGCCAGACACTGCCCTGGGACAGGAGAAAATCTTGATTAGGCTCAATTATGTTTTCTGGGGAGAACTCCCATTATTCAATGTTCTCAACGTCTGAAAGGCTCTTGCTTATTCATTATTTTCCTTGACTACATCTGGCATGGATATTGGGAAGTAAGCCCTTTGTAGGGGATGTATAGATTAAACAGTCTGCCTACTACTGCAAGGTTGAAGATCTGCAAGTTATTTAAAATCCTAACATCACAATTTTTCTTTATTGTACTTTCTTAGTTTCACTGCAAAAACATTTCTTCAAACATATAATAGTTTTTGAACTGTGTCCAATCAATACCATATACTAGTAGCCACACCAACAGTCTTTCTGGACATGATTCTGCAGTCTGATTTGTGTTGTGGCTTCACCCCATGATTTCTTTTTTACTTAACGGCCGCTACCTTGAATCTATCTAGAGCAAATTAAAGACATACTCATAATCTGATCCTTTCCATGAGTCCCTTTATCCAACCATCAAGTTTACTTAACTTTCTTCATTCACTGCTTTTAGTAAGTCTATCTCTGATTATTTAAGTTTTAAACATTAGGACTTTAAAGCTTGCAAGGTCCTGCATTTCTGTTCGTTCTCTCTCTCTCTCTCTCTCTGTCTTTCTTAGCATGTCTACTTTTCAGTTGACCAATTTTCTCCTGGAATCATCTCTTTTTTTAACTATATTTTGCCAAATGAGCAAATATTCCTAAAAAACACTGCTAACATTTGGTTTTCCAAGCTTTTCCTATAGAGTTTACAAGCCCAATTGACACATGGTCTGCATTATAAGGAAAAGCAGGTAACAAATTTACTGAAAGTGTTGCTACTACATAAGATAGCTGTCCAGTATTTCTTCACTCTCCAGAGCCACGAGCTGAGTTAATGCCACGGGTTTTTTTAGGTTTTTGTTATGGCAGTACCTCACTTCTGTTACCAGTTACTGGGTTACAAGGAGTAAAGATCACTAGCAGCGTTAGTAATAAATCTCAAATCAGAGAAGCATAATACAACAAAACTTTGTGTTCAGTTCCTAATGTGACACAAGTAGCCCTTTCAGGTGACTCTACTCCAAGTGATGACTCACTTTTGGATTCCTTCCTTGGTGAGACTCTTCCATCTCACTTTTCACCACCTGAACAGAAAGAGAACTTGAGATAATAGAAAATACATGTCCTGGACTCTGCCCTCAGTTCCTGGCAAAGAGTTCTGAAAACCCTTGTAATTTCCTAAGTGACAAGAATACTAGGAGCTACTCTTATTCTAATATTTGTCTTTGACCCCATCCCTAACACAAGACTCCTAAAACCCTCATAAATTCCTAAGCAATAAGAACACTAGGAGTATTTTTTGTTTTAATGAGGCAACTCTGGGTGGACTCCTGGATGGCTTCCGGATGGTGGCTGATCATGGGAAAAACCCAGGCATGGTTAGAAACTTAGAATTTTCTGTTCCATCCCCCCTCGTACCCTCTTGCCATCTTTAGAGAAGGAAGAGGGGCTGGAAGTGGAGTTAATAATTGGTCATGTCTATGTGAGGAAGCCTCCATAAAATCCTAATAGTGTGGGGTTCAGAAAGCTTCCAGGCCAGTAAAAACCACATGGGAGAGTGATAAACCCCAACTCCATGGGGATAGAAGCTCCTGTGCTCAGATATTCTCACACCTCATCCTACATATCTCTTCTCCTGTTTATACCCTTTATCATATCATTTAATAAACTGGTAAACATAAGGAAGTTTTTCTCTGAGTTCTGTGAACCGTGCTAGTCAATTAATCAAACCCAAGAAGCTGCTGTTGGGACCTCTAATCCATAGTGGGTCGGTTAGAAACATAAATAATAACCGGGGCTTGCAACCAGTATCTGAAAGGGTGGGTAGTTTGGTGGGGGCGGGGGGCAATCTTATGGGACTGAGCCCTTAGCCTCTGGGATCTAATGCTGTCTCCACATAGAGAGTGTCAAAATTGAGTTAAATTGTAAGACACTTAGCTGGTAGTGGGAACTCCACACATTTGGTTATCAGGAGTATCAGAAGTGAATTGTTCTTTGTGAATAATAAAGGAGACTCATACAAAAGAAACACACAATAGGGAAGAAATGGAATTTTCCTTACATATGGGGGGAAAAATCCCTGAGGTTTTCCCTCTGGAGAGTATGTACAAGACTGAGGAGATATTTTAGTGGCTAGCACTGGAAGCCGCAAACACCACGCTTGCTCATTGTCCATAAACTAGTCACTTGGCCCCAGACTGATGATGACAAGAGTGGCTGGGAAATGTAAGCTTCCTGTGTGCTTAGTAAAACGAAAAAGTATTGTTCAGCATGTAGCTGATGGATCTTTGCCACACTATGATAGGGAGAAAAAGCCCAGGCTTAGAGCAGTTATATTTGATACGAACTCTTAGTTCTTACTAAATATTTGGTCTCAACCAAGTTAATTATTGTCTCTAATCTTTGTTTCCTAATAGGTAAACACTATTCATAAAACCTATCTTTCTAAGGTTATAGAGATGCATAATTCAATTCTATATGCTGTTGGTCAGGGTTATCAATACAAGAAACAGAAGCCACCTCTAATTTAGGCAAAAAAGTAATTTATTGAAAAGATTTTATGTAACTAGGAGAACTGCCAGGAAAGCTAGAGAACCACATTCTGACATGTGGAAAGTACCAAGAATACTAGGCAATAGACCACAACTGAGACCGTGGACCTCGGGCCACGAGAGTACTGTTCCCATCACTGGTGAATGTTGGATGCCACCACTTGCACAACCACCCACCGCTGGCACTGGACTCCGTTGGCCACACTAGTTCTATTTCCACCAGTGCCACGGAACAGGTGGTTGCCCATGTGCTGCTGCCACGATCACAGTCGGTTCTTCACCACTCCTGTGCAAAGTTATGTGGGTGCAGCTAATCAGTGGAGCCCAGATCATGTTCCTGTGCCCTTGCTGAAAGGAAGATGGGGTATAGAGTACATGGGCTTTAGGGCTTCTGTCAAAGCGGCCCATGGTGAAGAATTCCATAAGTATAAAAAGGGAATTTGCACTTGGCGCAAAGAGAACAACAAAAGACAAATATTTACTTCAATTAGTGAGTTATATCTGGAATTTCTGGGTTCAAGGGACAAAAGTCAATGTAATAGTTCCTGCCTCTAAAAAGCTGTATATGAAAGTATTTTATGAATTGGAAAGCCCTCAGAAATTGAATATCTTGATGTTATTATAATAATTTTAATGTCTAGATTATACTAATAGATTCTGGAGATATTTTACAGACTTCTGTTTATTTAGACTCATGCATAGCCTTAAAAATAAACATAGTGTTGTTTTCTGGGTGTGCGCATTTAATCTCTTTAAAAGATAGTCCCTTATAAATCTCGTATTGTTTCTTTTTTTCCCTTACTCGCCATGATATTTGAAGATTTGCCTAGCTATATTTTAATATAGAACATCAATTCTGAGTGCTGCATATAACTTAATTATATGTCTATCTCTCATTTCACTTCCCATTCCTTCCCTGATAGACATCTAGGCTTCCTCCATTCTTATTACCACAAACGGTGCTGTAAACAGTCTTCGTAGTGACAAGTACAAGAGACCTGGTATAAAACTGTTACAGCATGTAGAGTGTATAAGTATGGCTAATTTACCAAGTACTGCCAGGTTGTGCTCTGGAATAATTGTACTAGTTTACTCTCCCTAAAGCTGTATGGGCGGTTTCTTATTTCCTAAGATCCTCAACACAAGTTAATATTATCAGACTTTCCTTTAAAAAAAAATAATAATAATTAATTAATTTATTTGGCAGAGAGAGAGACACAGAGAGAGGGAACACAAGCAGGGAGAGTCGGAGAGGGAGAAGCAGGCTTTCCACCAAGTGGGGAGACCAATGTGGGGCTCAATTCAGGACCCTGGGATGATGACCTGAGCTGAAGGCGGATGCTTAACTACAAACCACTGAGGTACCCCTTATCAGACTTTCTAATTAACATTCCAGTTTGCATTCTTTGTAATCAGTCGTAAGGGCAAATAACTCTTCAGTTGCTTATTAGCCATTTGGGTTTTCCCGTTCATTTTTTTATCTTCTGTTTCGACAGTAGAAGGCAAACTTTATGGGTGCTGCTATTGATTTGAATCTTCCTTCCTTTCCTGATCAGTTTGATCAAAAACTGTTTAAATTAACCTTTAAAAGAAAAACAAACTCTGGAGTTTTATAGCAATGTTGGCACATAGATGCTTAATATATATCAAATGAATGATGAATAAAGGAATACAAGACAAATGAGTGTATTTTGCTGGATAGTAAACACCTGCACGGCTCAGTGACACAACACGGTATGCAGACTGGTCTGCTGGAAGCTGTGGCTCTGCTGAGATCTACCAGGCTCGGCTCCAGCCTGCAGTTCAGTTGAGGTCTGTGAAGAGAGGAAACTATCCTTTGGATTTTAAAAATACTTTTTGCTCAAAAGGTTCCATGTTTTAAATTGCCTTCCTTTAAAAAATGAAGGAGAAAATATGGTACAGAACATTTACAACCCAGGAAGCCTAACAAAACACCTTGCAAGCTGACTTGCCAGGAAAATATCTTGCATAAGATCATATTTGATTATTTTCTCTTCTTTATTATAACTTAATATCCCCTACTTATAAAGTCTGACTTCCAATAGAAAGAAGACTCTCCAATATGCCAAATTGTTTTACTACAGACCATCTTAATCCCTCTGGAATAAAACAGCTACCCAAAGTGGGTCTTAAAAAAAAGGAAACAAGCAAAGCATGCTTCAGAAATTTGTGTGAAAGTCATCAGATATAAAGGCATATTGCTACTCTGCCAGCATACATGACCGTACCAGTTGTTAACATTTTGATGCAAGTCCGTGTCCATTGGTAGATCAACTCTACTCCTGAGCCCCTCCCCACTGCCTCTCCACTGGCCCAGCCTGTCCCAGGTATATTCATAATCCCCATGGGGAAAACACAGCCAAAGCCTCCCGAAACTTCCCCTGGCACTTTAGCTGGCGTCTGCTCTGATCAGTCAGTGCCCCATGCCCTGCTACACATTCCTCGAGTAAGTATACACATATACATATGACACATGTGACACACATGCTTACTCTTTGAAATCTCTGGGGGAAAGAAAGCAGTGCAGTCTTGTTTTCCCCAAAGCTATTTGTATTAAAGATGCCTCCAGCAGTTTCTGTTCCAAACACAAGGCAAAGCTTTGCTTCTTCCATACTCTCCGCTCCCAGTTACCTTCTGAATTCATTCCTTTTCTTGATCAAACACTTTCTCCCACAGTGTTTTCATATATCCTGGTGTGTCAGCCTTCTGAGGCCTTGTATACCTTACAATAACTTATTCAGCCTTATATGTAATTAATTAGAAAACAAATTCTAGCTTCTAGTTTCTCTTATTTTAACACTTCCTCTGTCTCTTCCCATATGGATCCTTATATTATTCTTTAATCTTTCAAAATTCGTAAGTCACTATGTCTTAACCTTTCTCTGGTTTTTAGTACAACTTTGTACCTTTGTTCCAAATTTCTTCTGGCAATGATCACTGACCTGGTATTACAGCTTACAAATTTGTCTTTCAAGTGTATTTGATCTGATAAACAATATCCCCAAAACAGCAAGAAGGTATAGCTGATACTGTTCTTACTGTATTATTTCATCTAGTAGACTTTTCATATTCAGTATCTCCAACTGGTGCTTTTCCTGATTCATGTTTCCAGTTTTTTCCCTTTAGTTCTCTAATATTATTTTTTAATTCTTTTTAAAAATCCTTGTTGGTTCTGGTCCATTCATTTGGTTTCCTCTTTTAAAGATTTTTCAGTTTGCTTACTTTCTTTTCATAGTATTTTTATAACTCCTTTATTATTTTTTTCCCATGTCTCTTAGGATCTAGAGTACTATGTAAATGATTTAAAACCAGATAGCATGGACACTAACTAATCCTAATAGAATGCTGAACATACTGGAATAGATAGATGCCCATGTAACTACCTGATACAGGCACTTTGCTGAATGACAGCCCAATCTGGGACTATCAGCAATCTTTGCTGTTTATACATACCAGCATATCCTGAATAATATCTCTAAAATGCGAAGTTTCTTATATCAAAAGTCTCTGCCCAGTGACCCAATTCTGATGTTGAGCTGTTATAACCTCGTTGGCAAACATTTTTTGAAATCTTCTCCCTGAAACAATTGAAATATAATTCACATTTTATTATGAACAATATGATTTTTAAGATTATAAAATGTTTAAGATGTTTCAAGTTAAAATAAGATATGTTCAAGAAAAGCCCGCAGTCACAAATATTCTGTTTCTCTTCCAGGGGTATTCTTTTTATTTCCAAATTAGATGACCTGACACAATATCAAATTATAACCATGGATTATTTTACATAGAGTTTCTAAATCAAAATGTATCAAAACAGTGATGAGCTTTATTTGATACCACAGTACTCACTGTTCTCTTTTAAAATATTTGGCTCTGACATTCGAGTGTCAGAATCTCTCTTCCTAGGAACTTGCTTTCAATTAGCCTATCTTGCCACTAGATGGAGAGTGATGACCGTCTAGGGTCTTGTAACCAGTCAGCCTTTAAGGTAGCTGGTTAAGGGTAATGCATATGTTTGGGGCCTTGCGTTCATCTAGCAAAAGATTAATATTCTAGTTTCAAAGGTGAATTTAGAAAAGTTTTTTCCCTTCTAAATCACTAAATACAAATAAAACAAGACTTCTTTTTAATTCCTCCTCTAAATTTCCCTATATTTATTTGGGGGAAAGGGGGGGAGAATTGTTAGCTGCAGGAATAGTAAATAAGTAAGTAATCCATTAATCAGCGCGTGCATCCTTTAATCCCTTAACATATCAGTCTAGATGCTGAACATGCTGCCTGCTGGAAGAAAAAGTCGTGGGAGCTGTAATGCCAACAGGCTGAGTGTTCCCCAGAATTCATTGAGCCACATTAATCAGGAAAGGATAAAGATTCCATCAGCAGGTTCCAGCAGATGAAATGGCGGCTGTCTGTTTCAACCTTTCAAACCTCCCTGAACCAAAGAGCTCTTTCTTCAGAGCTTCTCTCCTTCCAGGGCTCCTACTGTGAGTGGCAAGACATTCAGAGCTGGATCCAGGCATGGGTAACCCACAGACTATACTGATAGATATTTAGACACTTACAATTCACATCTAGCATTTGCACCCAAAATTGAAGTAACTGCCTCCTAATCATGTTACATAATCTTACTTTTAAGTTAAAGCCTACAGGCTTGGTTAAGTTTAATTTTAGAGACAGTAAAAGAAGAAAGTTTCCTTAATGCTTGTTTGAAAGACATACTCTCTGTCTACCAATACAGGGCTGTAGTGAGAGGCCACTAGATCTTAATGTTACTTACTTAACTAGCAATAAATATGTGAGGAGAAACAAAACAAATGTTATATTTCTCATCATTTGAGATAAAGAATGAATGCATTATTGAAAACTACTGGGGGACTTGGTAAAGACTTGACTGTAATTCACCTATGGTAAGAATTAAAATGTTCAAACTCACTAACAAAAAAAATTCTTAGGGTTTTTCTTGTTGTTTGTATGTGTGTGCGCGCGCGCGCGCGCGTGTGTGTGTGTGTGTGTGTGTGTGGTGTGTTTTAAGTAAACTCTACTCCCAACATGAGGCTCCAATTCATGACCTCAAGATCAAGAGCCACAGGCTCCATCGACCGAGCCAGCCAGATGCCCTTAAAATTTTTAGTTTCTTTTTTCATATAAAATATTTTATTTATTGGGACGCCTGGGTGGCTCAGTGGGTTGGGCCTCTGCCTTCGGCTCAGGTCATGATTTCAGGGTCCTGGGATCGAGCCCTGCATCGGGCTCTCTGCTCAGGGGAGCCTGCCTTCCGGTCCCTCTTTGCCTGCCTCTCTGCCTACTTGTGATCTCTCTCTCCCTCTGTCAAATAAATAAATAAAATCTAAAAAAAAATGTATATATAAAAAAATATATTTTATTTATTTATTTGCCAGAGAGGAAGAGAGTGTGCACAAGTAGAGGCCCACAGAAGGAGAAGCAGACTCCATACTGAGCAGGGAGCCCGACATGGGGTTTGATCCTAGGACCCTGAGATCATGACCTGCGCTGAAATCAAGAGTCAGACACTGAATCAACTGAGCCACAACACCCTGTGTTATTTTCCTTTTTATAAAAATACAAATGTGGGGGTACCTGCTTGGCTTTAGTTAAGCCCTCAGGCTCCCTGCTCAGCACCTGCACCACCCCCACCACACCTCCGCCACGCTGTGCATGCAATATTGGGTGCCTGTGCATGCTCTCTCTCTCTCTCTCTCTCTCTCAAATAAATAAATAAATCTTTAAAAAAAGAAAAGTACAAATGCATTAATCATGATTGACAATATAGAACAAAGATGGCTGTAAAAAACATAAACTCTTTTAAGTTTCCAAGAGGGCGATTTTGCAATAATTATAAAAAACTTGAACAGAATTCATATTGTTTGACTCAGAGATTTCACTTATAGGAATTATAGGAATTCAATTTATAGGAATTGTACTTATAGGAATATAGGATTTCATTTATAGGAATTTAATTATTTATCATGGGGAAAATATGTATCAATCTAGTATCAAAATTCAAAGAATGATTAAATAAGTTATGATTCAATGCTCTACTTCCATCTCAACCTATTTCTAATAACCTTTTTGTGCCTTAGGGGTTGGAAGGTAAAAACTACATTTACCAGATGCCTTCGCTGTTAAGGCGGTAGATGGGTATGTGTCACCCCCCACCCCCACCACCATTTAGCGACATGGGGTCATGGAGGGAGAACTCACAGCAGTGGCTGGTTTTGGTGCTGCAAACCCAATGGTGCCTGAATTGTCCTGTTTGGTCACCACCCTGTGGTTTGATGACATCGTAGGGGCAGTGCCTGCCTCCAGAATGCGGAATTAGCAGGCGAGTGGAAGTTATCAGAAGTTCACTTAGTTCCAGCCATTCCAAAGAATTT
The DNA here is from genome assembly GCF_964662115.1 of Mustela nivalis. NCBI lineage: Eukaryota > Metazoa > Chordata > Mammalia > Carnivora > Mustelidae > Mustela > Mustela nivalis. Next base: position 12,232,089 of record NC_139023.1, on the reverse strand, counting down.
AAGCCATCGAATACCCAGTAATAAATTTGTGCTTAAACTAGGTAGGACAGTCTTCAAGTGCAGCCCATAGCTAATAACTCATTTCATAATATGACACATCAGTTCCAAAATCACATTGTGTCAGGACCATTGAACTCACAGTGGTCAAGAAAGAACTCTTGAGACATTTTACACTACAATTTAGTATATTTAAGTAACACTGGGACCACAGACCAGATCCGTGGGTAGAAAGGGCTGTACTTTTGCTTTATGAAGCTGGTATTTATATAATTAGCGTTCAAGGGGGAGGGAACATGCAGGGAATATTAGATCATAAGTGTTTGCTTCAAATTTCTACTTGTAAAACTTTCACAAGATTTTTCTGGTGTTTGTCATTCATTCACCTGCATGTGAGCTATCAGTGAGATGTACAGACAGTCATGTGACCCTTTAAGAATGTAGCAACCAGCACGTATTTGATCCTTATCAGAATTATGCAGGCTATCTGTTAGCCTTCTGGGCTAAAGGTGAACATTTTTCTGCTTCTGTCCTTCACCAACATTGTCAAAATTAAGACTTGATGATATACAAAGTAAATTTCTAACTTTTTTTTTTACTGGGTCAACTTATTTTCCACTGATTTATAATGTATGCATCATTACTTAATGCCAAAAACTATTTTCTTAAAGGGCCTCTATGTCTTTAAGAGCAAACACTTAAATACATGTAATAAGTTTAATCTGGTTGTAGGGGAAATTACAAATGATTTTTTAACTCAAAGCACTAAAAAGATTTCTTTTCTGCTGTTCACCTTAAGCCACAATTGTTCTACCCAGTTTCCTTCAAAAGCATTTGTTTTTAGGAGTAATGCAGTTAATTATTTAGCCTGTCCTTCAATATTCAAACAAATTTGGCTCAAACTCACATAAATGGCGTAAGTCTTGCATATCTCCTGTTTCTAATTTTTCAGCTAATTCTTGAGAAGAGATGGAAGGCGGGAGGGTGGCTTCATTTTGTTTTATTTTGTTTTGATTTCTGGATGGTTTATCGAGTGGTCTTCTGCTTGTTGTCTTCATTCTTTATGAGAGCGCAGAAATGTCTCTCCCTCTGTTATGAATTACACTACTTCCCTTACCTGTGTCAAATTAACTAAAAAGAGGCCATTAGACTGAGGAGGCTTTAAATGCCCTTTCGGTCCACATAAAGCAAACCAAACCTTAAGCTTGTAAATGCCTCAATGTTATTACATCAAAAGCTAAATGCAACCAACCACAAACAGCTAACTAGACTTTAAACTATAGCCAATCAATAATTTCCTTCCTTGCTTCAGTTTTTTCTTTATTAAACATCTCTCCCCAGTTCCTAACTACTTCTGATTTGGCACTACCCAATTTGCATTGATTTTTGCTCAGATAAACTCAAAATTTTTAATATGCCTCGACTAATCTTTTTAATAACAGATGGAAGAAGCAAAGTCGATTTTAGTTTTAAATATGTTTTCTACTTCCTTTCTATAAGATGACTCTGTCATCATAGTTGCGTTTGAAAAACTTATAACTTAAGACCACACCAGTATGTTCTGCATATGTTTGTAGACATGTTTGGTTTAAAGACTATAGACTGTAGATCAAAGCTAAAGTCAATCATTCAGAGGAAAGACTATAAGAGAATTTCTAAAAAATGCCACTTTTTATTTTTTTCTTCAACCTCTAGAACTGACTGGAGTTAAGAGCTGTCGTATGAGTCCCCCTGTTACCCCACCTGGTCTTCCCAGGCTACCATGACTAGGAGGCAGTTTGGTACACAGTCTCCCGGGGGATTCAAGATTGGTTAGTTCTGGGTTCAAGTTTGAATTCTCCTACATTAACTGCATTACTCCTAATTTGTTTGGTGAAATAAGTTAACTTGATATTTCAGTGTTTTCATCCTTAAAAGTGGGGATTATGAGAATGCCTTCCTCATAAGGTTATTATGCAGATTCCATGAGAAAATGCATGCAATTAAATTTTAGCATTTAAAAGTCTAAGGTCCTGGGGTTGGGAAATTGACCCGAACTGGATTTACAGTCCTTACAATCCTGATTCTTCTTTTAAATCCTTATCTCTGCTAATACATCTTTTGGATGCTTGTCAAGAACAGATATTATTTCCTTCTCTGAGCTAAGTATAATTTTGATTCTTTTAAAACAAGCAATGAGAAGAAAATTTCAGAGCAGCCATAATGGTAGAATATGTTACATAGGGATTAAATAAGTAAATGCATGGAAAGTGTAAAATAAACTAATAGTAACAAAATAAATCTTTGCCTATTTCTAGATAATAGAAGCAGTCAGAACTCTTCTCTCTCTTTTTTTTTTTTAATTTTTAATTAATTTTTTATTTTTTATAAACATATATTTTTATCCCCCGGGGTACAGGTCTGTGAATCACCAGGTTTACACACTTCACAGCACTCAACTAGTTAAGTATCTAGTCATGCCGCAAAAGCTTGACCTGCAAATTGTGGGGAAATCTTCATGTCCTACTTCTCTTCCCTCAAAAACAAAACAAACAAACAAACAAACAAACAAAAAACAAGGCACTGCAAAACTGCCACCAGTAATAACTGCAAGAACAATACTCCCAGTGGTGCATTTAGCCCAGGTTATGATCCCAGGGTCCTGGAGTTGAGCCTGGCATTGGCATCGAGCTTCTTGCTCAGTGGAGAGCTGGTTTCTCTGTCTCCCTCTGTTGCTCCCACTGCTTGTGGGCTCTCTCTCTCTGGCACATAAATAAAATCTTAAAAAACAAATAAATTTTAAAAACCCACCACCACCAATAATACTAATAATAACGTCCTTCTTTTGAGCATGTACTGCAGTATGCCAGATACTACATGTGCTTTTAATTGCTAAACTTGCCCAGTTACTTTCTGAGCTAGGAATTTTGATCTACACATACCCTCAGACATTAAGACACCCAGTAGGAAGAGGTTAATTTGGCCAATAGCTCCTAAATGGCAGAACCTAGATTAGAAGAGAAGGTGTTTCCAGGCTGATTTCTCCTAAAGAGAAATAAAAATTTGCAGGGTTGGGCTGCCCACAAACCAAATCACTAGATGCATGGAAAGTGACAGACTTATTTTAAAATGTAAATCCACTCATGCTATTCTTTTGAATCATTTCAAATGCCAGTTAAAAGGGCAGATTACCAGGCCAAGATCAAGCCCCTGAATGTGATCTCTAGGATTAAGACTAGGAATCTGAATTTTCAATAAATTTTTCTTTGGACTTTATGCACAATATAAGATTCGACTTTAAAAATCAAGATCAGATCAAGAGGATGAAGTTCAAACTTTTTATTTTGGCACAAAAACCAGTATCTTGAGCAGTGCCTAGCACAAAATACATGTTCAATAAATACTTGTGGTGGGAAAAAAAAACAAGGATTCAGGAGGGGGAGGAGAGGGTTAGGTAGGTCTGGCTGCTTAAATATTAGGTAACATTAAGGCTTAAGACAGAGACGGAGAATAGACTAGTTACCCTACAGATACTCTGCACATATTAATTCCAGTCCACTTTCTGCTTTGTTATTCTTTCTCCAAAAGTTTGCGTAGCCTTTGAAAAACAAATGAAATGATTAATGGTCAAATTAACTATTTTACTTTTCATTTTTTTAAAGATTTTATTTATTTGAGAGAAAGAGAGAGAAAGTGAGAGAGAGAGAGAGAGAGAGGACAAATGGGTGGAGCCCAAATGGGGCAGATAGAGGGAGAAGCAGACTTCCACGGAGCAGGGAGCCTGATGCCAACCGGATCCCAGGACCCTGGGATCATGACCTGAACCAAAGGCAGACGTTTAACCAACAGAGCCACCCAGGTGCCTGTTAACCATTTCACTTTTTAATGCCTTTCATTCTTTCCCTCTTTTTATTACACCATTCTCTGCTTACACTGGCATGTGAACTGGTTTAACTGGTCACATCAGTTTGGATGGAAGCATTAATTTACAGGAGCACAGCTTGCATTGAGGTCCTTCATATCCATGCACAGCCGTACATGAACAGAAGTAGTGGCTGCACATCTGTATTCCAGTTAGCCCACAGCATCTTTTTAGATGTTCCTGGAAATTTGGCCTCAACGTTGCTTCAGAAAGACTGGTACAATTTAAATCCAAACTTACCCAAGTAAAAAGTCTCCTAATGATGTGTTTTTTTTTTTTTTTTTTTAAGATTTTGATTATTATTTATTTGACAGACAGAGATCACAAGTAGGCAGAGAGGCAGGCAGGGAGAGAGGGGGAAGCAGGCTCCCCACTGAGCAGAGAGTCCAATGCGGGGCTTGATCCCAGGACCCCGGGATCATGACCTGAGCCGAAAGCAGAGGCTTTAACCCACTGAGCCACCCAGGTGCCCCCTAATGATGGTTTTTGAAGAGCAGTTTTAGACTCACAGTAGAATTGATAAAAAGGTACAGAGATTGGAACTTGTTCTTATTCCTACTTCATTCTCCTTAGCTGTGGCTAGATGATTACTATAACATTATACAAAAACAACTAACAATAGCTGTGGATCTGAGGGGCAGTTAAGGGCAGTAGAATGTTGGAGCAGTCAAAATGACCTACAAGAGCCAATTATTCAATTTTCAGAAATTCTGGAAGCTGGTTGTTAAACATAGGAGTTATTAAAAATTAGATTTATATAAAGTGATAGTTAAGTATATTAAAAACAAAAGTAATAAATTTCAAAACTGATCAATTCCTAATTTTTTCAACTAAAATTTAATATCTATGTTCTTGAGTTTATCTACATTTATATCTATTACATCTGAAGAGTGGAAATAATATATGTTACTGCATAGTTCTCAACTCTGTATTCAGTAATGTGATGTCACATTTGTAGATTGAAATAAGTCATGGTGTGAATATTTACATCAGAAAAATTGGCAAACACTACAAAGACGTTTCGGGAGGGTTGTTTGTTAAATATATACCAGCTCACCACTGGTTAAATGAGTCAAAATATCCTTTACTATTTATGTCTTCTACTGTCCTAGAAGATAAATTTCCTCCGAACTGGCTATAACACCATTGATTCTAATACAATGGTTTCTTCTATGATTTTTGATATTCTAATCAGGTTATTAAAAAAACTGAGTATGGACCCTGGTTAGCATGATTTGAATTTAATTGTTTATGAATCTTCAAAGACACCCACAATCCAAATGTATTCTTTATGGTAGAATCCATTCTCCAAATGATTGACTTCCAACATTTTTCTAATCTTCTCATCAGTGGCAGTAAAGGATAGAGGGTAAGAGCACAGATCCTAGAATCAGAAAAGGCAGATTCAGACTCTAGTTCTGTAATATGCTGGCCATGAGCTTCTATCTAGCAATCAGTAAAATAAAGGTTAAATGAGAGAGTGCACATAAAGCACTTTTTATAGTGCTTCGCACCTAATCATTACTCAGTAGATTTTGAATTGTCATCTGAGGACATTATTGTTCATGTATCGGTTGCCTTCATCTCTAGTTTCCCTAACTCTCCCAACACACATGTACATGTGTAAAACTTACCCGTGTATTACCCATAGCTTCAGTATGCTGGGCCTGTACTCAATTTAGATTTTCAAGTTAGAATCTCATTTACTGAAAAAAGAAAGCATTTTTTATTTTGTTTTCATGTTTGCATTCAACAAATAATGGTTGAACAGTTCCCAGTGTGGTATTATGGGAGAAGAAAGCTGCAGATAGCATAAGGATCATACATTTTCCAAAAGATTTAAAAAGTTGGTTACCATTTATTTTCATGAACACTTTATAGAGAACTGTACCATTTTGGCACTCAAATTACATGCATCCCAATTTTGATTCAAAAAGTAAGGTGGTGGTTTTAAGGCTAAATTACTGATGACTGAAAAGTGACTATGCGTTTGGATAGCCACGTTTACAAGTAGCCACAGGAGAGGAGCAAGCTTCACTGGACCACAGAGCAGGCTGTGGTCACTTGAGGCACACTGGGTGATATCTCAAAAAAAAAAAAAAAGTAAAACTACTAAGTTGTTTGCTTTTATATAAGATATACATACTTAAAGAACATTGATTAAAATTAAATAAGAGAAAAGTAGAAAGAACATGTAACAGTTAGGAAGCATGCTGGATTCCTTATACAGAGCACAGAGATACCCAATACACACAGAGTTTTTGTGTGTGTCACACAAGTGACACACACACACAAGTGACACACACGCAAAATAAATAAATAAATATCAACAACTAGAACATAATGTAGGATACAAAAAATAGGTCTGATTGTTTCACAGGTTTTATCGACTTAAACACATCCCTAACATATACCTCTCAGAAGTGGGAATTACTTTTTTTCTTCTCCTAGAACTGGCCCTAGAACCCAGAACTAACTGGGGAGTTAGGGTTGATTTGTTTGTTTTTTTTTTTTACTTTGACTACTTTTTATGCCTCAAGCAGCATTTTGGTCATCTATCTTGACCCTGTGGATAATTATTTTTTATTCATGGCTTCTGACTTATCTGTTTCTCTCTGTTTCTGCCTACTTTACTGTCTTCTCTTAATTGAGATATAAATGACATATAACATTATATTAGTTGTAGGTATAGAACATGATGATTTGATATATGTATATATTGTGAAATGATTACCATAATAAATTTAGTTAACATCCATTACCACACATAGTTACAAATTTTGTCCTTGTGATGAGAGCTTTTAAGCTTTACTCTCTCAGCAATTTTTTAAAATGCAATACAATATTATTAAATATAGTCACCATGATGTATATTACATCCCCAGGGCTTATCTTCTTACTGGAAGTTTGTACCTTTTAATCACTTATCCTTATTTTGCCCACCTTCCCACTCTTCGCAGGGCTTGAACTCATGACCCAGAGATCAAGACCTGAACTGAGATCAAGAGTCAGACACTTAACTCACTGAGACACCCAGGTGCCCATAGTTCCACTTTTTTTTTTAGATCCAACATATAAATGTTATCATAATGTATTTGTCTTTCTCTGTCTGACTTATTTTATTTTAATTAGCATAATATCCCAAAGGTCCACTATGTTGTAAACAGCAGGATTTTCTTCTTTAAGCTGGGTAATAGTCCACTCTGTACACACACACATGCACATGCACACACATACGCACATCATATTTTTTATTCATTCATTAATCCATGGACACTTGTTGTTTTTCTACCTTGGCTATTATAAATAATGATGCAGTGAATATGGCAGTGCAGATATTTCTTCAAAATAGTGTTTCTATTTTCTTAAGATAAATACCTAGAAGTGGGATTTCTGGATCATATGGTAATATTAATTTAATTTTTATTTTTCATACTGTTTTCCATGGTGGCTGCACCAGTTTGCATTCCCACCAACAGTGCACGGGGGTTCCCTTTTCTCTGCATCTACCCAACACTTACTTCTTTCTTTTTGACACATTGTCATATACCTATTGGCTATTTGTACATCTTCTTTTGGAAAAATGTCTGTTCATAACCTCTGCCTATTTTTAACTGGATTGAGCTTTCTTTATCTTTATTTTAATTTTTTAAAAGATTTTCATTATTTGTCAGAGAGGGAGACAGAGTGAGAGCAAAAGCAGGGAGAGCAGCAGGCAGAGGGAGAAGCAGGATCCAAGCTAAGCAAGAAGCCGCATGTGGGACTCAATTCCAGGATCCTGAGATCATGACCTGAGCTTAACCAGCTGAGCCACCCAGGCTCCCAAGGGCTGGGTTTTCTTTCCTTCTGTCCCTCCCTCCTTCTCTTCTTTTCTTTTTGTTTCTTCTTTCTTTTCTGCTCTTGAGTTGTATGGGTTTTTACAAAAATAGATTTTGAGGGCGCCTGGGTGGCTCAGTGGGTTAAGCCGCTGCCTTCGGTTCAGGTCATGATCTCAGGGTCCTGGGATCGAGTCCCACATCAGGCTCTCTGCTCAGCAGGGGGGTAGCCTGCTTTCCTCCCTCTCTCTCTGCCTGCCTCTCTGCCTACTTGTGATCTCTCTCTGTCAAATAAATAAATAAAATCTTTAAAAAATATATATATATATTGAATGTTATATATATATATAATTCATATATAATATGAATATATATATATATATTTTGAATGTTAACTCCTTATCAGATATATGGTTTCTCCATTCCACAGGTCACCTTTTCATTTCACTGAAAGTTTTCTTTACTGTACAAGTTTTTAGTTTGATGCAGTTCCACTTGTTTTTGTTGTTGCCAAATCCAAAAAGTCATTGCCGAGACGAATGTCAAGGAGCTTACTCCTATGTTTTCTTCTGGGAGTTTTTTGGTTTGGGCCTTACATTTGCCTCTTTAATCCATTTTGAGTTGATTTTTGTGTGTGATGTAAGATAGGTGCCCAGTTCCATTCTTTGGCATGTGGCAGTTTCATTCTTTGCCAGTTTTCCTAGCACCATATAATAGAGACAGTATCATTTTCCTGGTTTTTTGTTGTTGTTGTTTTATTTTTGTTTCTTCTTTAAAGGTAACAAATGCTTATTCAGAAATGGATAAGTAATAAAAAGTCTCCTTTTTTATTGCCTCTTCCTCTCCTTTCAAAAAAAAGAGACATGTAGGGAGTGTAGGAGAGCGAGAGGTAGAGAGGGACACAAGGGTGACTCTATTCTCTTCTCCACATCCCATGATGACAGCTTGCTGAGCAGAGGAGAAAAAGAGGCTTCAGCCCCCAATGTATCATATGGCTATCCAGAGGACAAAGTCCAGATGGCCAGGCAGCTGCAACTGGACTTAATGAAACTGTGATAACCAGAGCAGCCTGCATGGGGATAGGATGGGGAGCGAAGCAAACCATGCAGGCAGTGTATTCACTGTCCCTCCATGAAACAGAACCCAAGCAGTGATCCAATAGCCCGATACCTGAGAGACCAGGTCTGAGTGTTTTGTGGGTGCTCTCTTTGGCCAAGACATGAAAAGGGTCGGAAGAATGTCTTCCAGCTGTTAAAGAGAACTGAATTTGTACCTATTTTAAAGGGGAAGAAGGGAACAAAAGGAGCTTTTTATTTATTTATTTTAAGATTTTTATTTATTTATTTGACAGAGGGAGAGAGATTACAAGTAGGCACAGAGGCAGGCAGAGAGAGAGGGAAGTGGGTTCCCTGCTGAGCAGAGAGCCCGATTCGGGGCTCGATCCCAGGACCCATCATGACCTGAGCCAAAGGCTTCACCCACTGAGCCACCCAGGTGACCCCGAAAGGAGCTTTAAAAAAAAAAAATAGAGTACCATCAGGCACATTCCTTAGCTTTCCCAGAGCTGGGCAACCTCAGAGTGGGAAGACTGAGCTGGGAGCTAACCCTGGGTCTTTACTGCCTCAGAGAATTAATTCTGTTTCCAAGTTTTTCTTCTTTGCTGGGCTAGCGCAAGCAGGCCATGAGAGGCTCTTAGTACCTCAAGTCCCTTTTACTTTGAGGCTTGTGCCTTTCGTAGCACTTGCTGCTGGTTTTGTAGAGCTCCCTGAATCCTGCTCCCCAGCTTCCTCCAGCTCTGCCAGCCTGGATTCCCATTAGAGCCCCAACAAAGAAGCAGGAGACTGAGAAGGACACTGGAGTAAGGACACTGGTATTCTGGGGCTGTCCTCTGTTTCTACACACATCTCCAAACACACTCTTTGGAGCATTTGGGCTTCAACATAGGAGTTTGGGGGAACACAGTTCTATCCATAGCACTACACTAGGCTAGAATGAGCAAATTAAGGGGGGGGATTATCAGAATCCAGATAGGATAGCGGTATAGTGTCGACTGCTAGGAACGGGGCCATAGATAGAGGGACAGAGCCAGCCTCTGGTAACACTACAGAGAGGGAATTGTGAAAATCAACAGTTAACCCTCACTTTCCTCCTACTTTCAGATCTGCTTGTGCTTCCCATTGTTTGAACTCAACCAAAGCCATGGAAGGGAACCAACTGGGTCGTGTATATGCATCAGCTTTCTAAGGTTCGGAGCAGGGTGGAGTGTGTGAACAGTAAATGGGCCAAGGCAACCAGGCATTTATAGCACGTTTGTATACCAAGATGCTATCAAGAGAAGGAACAGAGGAGGGAAAAAAGCAAAAAACCCTAAAAGACTAAGCATTTACGTAAAAGAAATTCACCTACTCAGTAAAATAAAGATAACAATCATTTCTCATGGGGTTGGTAGATGGATTAAGTGAGGTAAAATATAGCCAGCATTCGGGGATTGTTAGATGGATTAAATTAGATAAAATATAGCCAGAATTCAAAACATTCAGATTGACTAAGTGAGTTAAAATATAGCCGGCATTCAGAGTACTTACACAGAATCAGCACTCAGTAAATGGCAGTTACTGATATTATTGAGAAGCCAGAATTCTTTAATATCCTAGGAGTAGATAATTATTTCTTAAAAGCTGTGCAAAACTCTGTTTTTTTAAATACTTATATTTTGAAAATCTGTTTCCTACTTTGAGAATTAAACCAATATAATTTTTGTTAAAGGAGGCAAGGCTGCCTTCTGCGGTACACAAAAAACTAAAGGAAACTTGATATCTTGATGCAGAAGAAAAGGTTAAGTACCTGGTTCAAATCAGAAGATTAATACATTTCTGAATGTAAGAATACTTGGTAATATTTAAACAGGTAATATTTAAAATATTTTATTGACTTTTTCAATTTTAAAAGTTACTTGTTGTTATATTAAATATTTAACTCCCAAGCTGGGAGTGCTGTTTAAGTGAGATAATATATGTGAAAGAGAAGCTCTAAGTAAATGTGCCAAATGATATTGTTAAGACTACATAATATGCTCAATTGTGCAAGTAGGAACTCAGTTTAACATCAAGTACTCTGCTACATTATACTCAACAGTTCAGCAATATTTACTGCAGTATAGTTAATGTGCTCCTTCCTCATTCTTTGGCAGTTCTGGAAAAGTTTCAAGCAATTTGTTACCAGAAAGGACCTAGTCTTCCTAGGAACCAGACATGAATTCAGTCCGATTCCAGAAGGTGGTGCAGAATACATATTTAAATATGTTTAATGATTACCATCAAGGCATTTTTTTTAAGATTTTATTTATTTATTTGACAGAGAGAGATCACAAGTAGGCAGAGAGGCAGGCAGAGAGAGAGGAGGAAAGCAGGCTCCCCCCCTGCTGAGCAGAGAGCCCGATATGGGGCTCGATCCCAGGACCCTGAGATCATGACCTGAGCCGAAGGCAGAGGCTTACCCCACTGAGCCACACAGATGCCCCACCATCAAGGCATTTTTAAATCCTTATAAAACTAAATCCTTATAAAAACTTCAGATGGGTTGAGGACATTCCCTCTCTAACCTCTTGTGTTATTTTATAAAACGATCTCATCCTTAGGAGGCATGAACTGCCTCATTCAGTTACTGCTTAGCTCTGATAGGATAATCATGGGTTGAGATCACCTCATTTTTTTTTTTTTGGCTGTTTCTCTTGCTTTTTCTTTAAAATTATTAAAGAAAATCTCATATATATTTTTAAGAAAGTGAAGAGGAGAGTATGTCTGTCCATGTAGGCGTCACCCATTTTCAACTCATAAGCAGATGTGTTTCATAGCTAACCCTCACCTATAACTCCTGCCTTACCTATTTTATTTTGAAGAAAATCCTATAGACTGTTTCATTTCATCTGAAAATATTTTAGTATGTGTCGTGAAATTATAAGAATCATTTTTTAAATATAACTTACAACTAAAAATAATCAATAGCAAGTTTTAAAAATCATCAGATATTCAGATTTGAAGTCTGTTGATAGGTATATGTGAGAATGAGTATGTGTTTGTGTCTGTACTCATGTATTCAAATCAGTATCTAAATAAGGTCCAAGGTACTAGTTTTGTAGAGCTGCTATAACAAAGTACAGCAGTTGATTTAAAGCAATAGAAATTTATTCTCATAGTTCTGGAGGCTAGAAGTCTGAAATCAAGGAGTGGACAGGGTCATGCTTCTTCTGAAACCTATAGCAGAGAATTTTTCTTTGGCTCTCTTAGCTTCTGGCTTTTGCCTGTTATCCTTGGAGTTCTTTGGCTATTTCACCCAATCCCTGTCTCTGTTGTCACAAGTTTCCTTGTGTGTCTCTATCACTATGTCTCTTTTTCTCTTGTAAGAACAGCAATCATATTGGGTTAAGGGCACACCCTACTTCACTATTACCTCATCTTAATGAATTACATATGAAACAACCCTTTATCCAAATAAGAGTTCATTCTGAGGTACTTCAGATTGGTCTTCAACATATTTTTAAGGGGACACAATTCAACCTGTAACATCCACTGTACTAGAATTGACATATTTTTTACATTTCTCATATGTTTACTTTAAAAAATTTTTTTTATAATTTTTTATTTTTTATAATAAAAATTTTTTTTAAAGATTTTATTTTTCAGAGAGACACAGCGAACAGTGAGAGAGGGAACACTAGCAGGGGAAGTGGGAGAGGGAGAAGCAGGCTTCCTGCTGAGCAAGGAGCCTGATGTGGGGTTTGATCCCAAGACCCTGGGATCATGACCTGAGCTGAAGGCAGTGGCTTAATAGCTGAGCCACCCAGGTGCCCCTCTCATATGTTTACTTTAATGTTTAGATTACTTCTGTAAAGTTTCCTATTGCCTGGATTTTGCTAATGGTATTTGTATGGATTGCTTAAAATATTCACCTGTGCTTTGCCTATTCCCTAAAGCATGATTTTTCAGCATAAGCACTATTGGCATTTGGGTAGGACAGGTTTTTTTTTTTTTTTTTTTTTTTTTTTAGTGGGTAGGGGTGTGTGTGTGGGCAGGGTTTAGTTTTACAGACTTGCATGCCTTTTAGGATGTTTAACAGCATCCCTGGCCTCTACCTACTATGAGCTACTAGTACTTCCTCTGTTGGGCCAACTATAAATTTCTCCAAAAATTGCCTGATGTCCCTTGGGGCAGAATTATCCCTGGTTGAAAACCACTGACAAATGTTTTCCTGGGTTTAGTGTTTTGGCAAGATTATTTCACAGATAATGTTATGTATTTCATTAAGATGCACATAAAATCTGATTGTCTTTCTGATATATAAATTAGGAACCTTTAATAATCATTGCCTTGATCTGTACTTCATCAATAGCTGTAAAATGGCAATGTGCTAGTTTTATCACTGCTCCACCCTGACCATATATTAGCTGAAATACTTCCATAAAGAAACTTTCCTTCATTGACTATTTGCTTGGTAACCCTGAGATACAGTTCTAACTGGAAACCCAAGATCTATGATGATTTTTGTTTACCAGTTTTCAAAATGACTTCTTCCCTAGCATCATCTAAAGAAGATTGATTTTTTTAAACTATTATGGAATTTATGGATTGAAACATAATCCAGTGCAGATTTATCTTTACAGATGCTCAGAATGTCTCATATTTGGTTAGTGGGAGCCACTTTAGTTAGCAACTCTTCTGAGTCATTTTGACAGGATCCTAGCATTCGTTCATCACTGCTTTCTGGTATGACAAGATGTCCTAGGTTCATACTGTATCTTTGCTTTCCCTGTATCAATATTCTTTAAGATTTGGGGCAGAGTCTTCTTTACTCCTCACTCCTACCTCCCCCCCCCCCACCCTCCAGAATCCATGCACTTGATACATAGACACTTCAATCAGTAATATTGGCCAGGGTTAAGGCAACTGAGAGGGGTAATGGAGGCCATGTCTCATCGAAAAATGTTTGGTTAAAAGCATTACAGTTCAACAAAAGCACACAGGCCCTGTGTTGGTTCAAGATCAGTAGGCACCAATTTGCAACCTGTGTTATATATAACCTAGTCCTGACCTGATTTAATGTTGAATAGTGTGAAAAATATGTTTCAGAGACTCCAGATTTTATTGTCTTTCTCTGAGGAGTGCTGATCACTTTGAATTTGTGTATGCTTAGTTTTAAATTTTACAGGCATGAATCTTTAGGGAGCCCTCCATTCCTGTCCTCCAGTGGGTTCAACATCAAAATTCTGCCTCTTTTTAAATCTTGTACTGCTTTTGTTTTAGGCTAGGTCCTGATTAGTCCCTTACTCCTAAGATAGGGCCTGTCCGTCAAATACTACCTCAGTCATTTGCCTTGTCATTATCCGGGCTCCAGCTCACTGGCATTCACCTTAAGTTTTTTTTTTTTCAGTATTTCGACACTTTTTTTTTTCTAAAGATTTTATTTACTTAGTAGAGAGAGAGAGAGAGAGAGACCCCAAGTAGGCAGAGCAGCAGGCTGAGGAAGAATGAGAAGCAGGCTCCTCTCTGAGCAGGGAGCCCGATGTGGGGCTCAATCCCGGACCCTGAGATCATGACCTGAGCCAAAGGCAGCCGCTTAACCCACTGAGCCACCCAGCTGCCCCTTACATTCTTGACCATACCATGGCCTCTTTCTCCCTCAGAGCCTTTGTACGTGCTGTTCTCTGTCTGGAAGACTCTTACCTCTACCTTTTATTAGGTATCGTCTCAACTTCACCTCCTCAACCAGGCCTTTACTCATTTTTGCACTTAAAAAGCTCCCCTCCCCAGCCCTGCCTCACCATAATAACTTCTTACTTGCTTCTTTCATTGAATTCATCATGATCTTTAATTTCTTTACTTATGCCTTATTTCCCCAACTTAATGTAGAAACTAGATCCTATACTAAACGAATTTTTTAACCCCAGAGCCTGTAATAATATTAGGACTGAATAGGAATTTAATAAATACTAGCTGACTGAATTAATAAATGAGTAGAACATTATATAATGCTTTTCTCGATTCAGCCTTTTCTTACCTAACCATTGACTATCAACCTGAACTGAACCATGAGCAGCTTTGCCACCTAGGACCTTTTGTTTTTTCCTGAAAAAGTCCTTCTAGCCACCATCTTTACCCTTTCTCCCTTTCATCGAGACTGATAATAGTCTTTTAGTTCTCAAGTAGCCTTAATTTTTCCTTCTCCAGAAAGCTACCCCCCACCCCATGTCTGAGTGATGTGCCCCTGAAAGTTCCAATTACATTCTAAGTTTACTGGAGGCACTGTTATCAGTTGAGTGGGGGCTGGAGGTAAACTGCCTGGCGTTGAGCCATGTTACTAGTACTCCTGACCTTGGGCACTTTAATTTCATATTACTTCACTTTCCCTTTATGTAAAATAAAGCTAGTAATGAAATCTAACTGGGTTTTTGGAAGATGAAATCAGACTGTATAGCTCAAATACTCAGAACAGTACCTGGCACACAGTAAAAACACACAATTTTCAGCTATTACTATTACACACGAATTTTCTGTTAACTTGTTTCATATATATATATATATATATATTAGATTTTATTTATTTATTTGACAGACAGAGATCACAAGGTGGCAGAGAGGCAGGCAGAGAGAGAGGAAGGGAAGCAGTCTCTCCACGGCGCGGATGCAGGGCTGTATCCCAGGACCCTGGGATCATGACCTGAGCTGAAGGCAGAGGCTTTAACCCACGGAGCCACCCAGGCGCCCCAACTTATTTCATATATTATACTGGAAAAGTCCTTAAAGGAAGAAATACTGTTTGGTTTACTCTTCATTCTAAAGCATCTGATACACAGCTAGGTTTTATATTACCTGTTTTTCTTTCCCCCTTTTCCTGCAGGCCCTCCTTAAACTCTTTCCACTGATTTTAGCTTGGTCTCAACTTGTTAGCCAGCACACTCTAGACTGTCTTCCTTTTATAACAGTGCTACTTTCTTCCCCTTCAAAATCTCCTTCCCTTTTAAACTCAGTTAGGAGGGGTGACCTGGGTGGCTTGTTTGGTTAAATCTGCCCTCAGCTCCTGGGATGGAGCTTCGCATCAGGCCTCGCATCAGGCTCTGCTCAGCAGCAAGTCGCTTCTCTTTTTCCCTCTGTGATCTGTCTCATTCTCTGTCAAATAAATAAAATTAAAAATATATATATTAAACTCAGTTATGGAACAGTGAAGCAAAATGACCTTTTCATTCCCTTGGATAATGAACTTCCTGAAAGCTTCCTTGCATTTTTTACCATATTATATAGTTAAATAATTTTTGGTCATTTCTGTAGTTTCAATTTCTCAAGAGTCTGTTTAAATCAACTGTGTACCCCAGCCCCTCGATGAATTTTTAAATCAAATTTGCCATTATATGAATTACAAAGCTATACTACAATTCAACATAACTAATTCCCCCAGTTGACAAAACTAGTGGGAGAGCAGGCTGCTTCCCGCGCTGCCTTCGGCTAAGCCTAGGGCAGGAATTAAAGAAAGTGTGTCTGGCAACCAGAGTACAAAGCGGCGGCTGCAAAGGGCCGGACCCAGGCTAAATCTCCGGTTTGCAGAACGGGATTGAGAGCTCCGCGGAACAATCGGAAGCACTTTTGCGCCAAGGTCCGTCACTAGGCTTTTCAGGTGAGAAAACGGAGCCCCCCGAGCGTACGCGCCTCGGCGGGCGGCCCAACAGGCTACAACGGCCGCCACCCAATCCCTGCACACACGACTCGGGCCCGGGGCCCTCCGGGCTGTGGGAGACAGAGCGACGTGCTGACGTGATCACGTTTCCCTTGACCGCCCGCTTGCCCCGCCCTCTTGCCCCGCCCTCTTCCCCGCCCCTCGCCGCACTGTGACGCTCCCACGGAGGAACGAAGCGTAAACAGCGCAGGGCATTTCGGGAGCGGGATTGTTTCGCGCAGGAAGCAGGCTCCATTTTAGCGCCGCCCGCCGTCGCCATCTGTTTCCCTTCCCTCCCCCTTACCCCCTCCCGTCCCCAAACCCCAACGAGAAGGCTGGGCCTAGGGCACCAGAAAGGTTGCAGTGAAAGGAGGAAAGGAGACAAGGGAGAAAGGGAAGAAGCGGGAGGAAAAACGGTGAGTCGAGCAGGGTGAGCGGTGGAGGCCAAGGTGTGAAGCGCGCAGCCCAGCGGCCGGACTGACGGACGTGCCCGTGCTACGGCTGCCGCGGCTGCGGCGCCCGCGCGAGTCGCTTCGAAGCGGCGGCGGCGGCGGCAGCGGCGGAAACAGGAGGGGAGCAATGGCGGCCGACAGCCGGGAGGAGAAAGGTTAGTGCGGAGAAAGGTGACGGGTGGAGGCGACGCTCCGGAGTGGGTCGTTGTGGCGGGGTGGGGGTTGGGGAGGTTAGCTTGTCCCGCGCGGAGCCGATCCTTCCCACCCGAGACACTTGGGCTCCCTGGAAGAAGCCAGGCCTGTCCTTGCGTCCCCGATCTCCATTTGACCTAGCTCTTCGTCTCGCCTGGGGTTGGTTTCCGTGTGCCGGTTACTGGTTTTTTTTTTTTTTTTTAAATCCTATTCCCTCTTCACTTTACGTTTAGCAGTCCTGGGCGCGGCTGAGGGGGCCTGTTCTGAGTGGCCGACCCTTAGGTTCATTTCCTGGTAGGATTCTGCGGATGTAATGCGTATTTTCAGGACGACCCTTTTATTTTAGGCAAAATTTCGAAAACCCTTTAAAGGCGCCCTCAGAACGATGGCCGTGTACTCAGTGACCCTATTTAAGAAGTTGTACAAGTGGATTAGTCATCTCGAGAAATATCTACAAGTAATTTATGGCTCTTCCTGTTAAATAGGCAAAATGGCAAGAATTGCCCATTTAAATCCTCGAATACTTATTTTGGAAAACATGATGTTTGAAAAGATACTTAACACGTTTTAGGGTTGGCACAAATCATTCTGGCCGCTGTTGGGATAGAAACACATTGTGCTAGCACCCAGAGGATACCACCGGGAACCCACGGATGGAATTTAGAGAGAGCTGGAGGAATAACATTACAGTGAAATACAGGAAGAACTGATGTTGGCAGAATGGAATGTCATGTCTTTTGAAATACCGACCTCCCAGGCCCTACAGAAATTAATGAATATCCTGGATCATTATCGGTCTGGAGAGTAGGCTAGATTTCATGTTGCCTAAGGGTCTTTTCTTTTCTTTTCTTTTCTTTTTTTTTTTTTTTTTAAGATTTTATTTATTTATTTGGCAGAGAGAGATCACAAGTAGGCAGAGAGGCAGGCAGAGAGAGAGGAGGAAGCAGGCTCCCTGCTGAACAGAGAGCCCGATGCGGGACTCGATCCCGGGACCCTGAGATCATGACCTGAGCCGAAGGCAGCGGCTTAACCCACTGAGCCACCCAGGCACCCCTAAGGGTCTTTTCTGACTGTGAGGATTACCCTGATATTTTGGGAAGTTTATAGTTGATAAAAATATGGCACAGCTGCTGCCCTGTATCTCAGAAGTCTACTCTTCTGTGTGGTTGATTAACTTGGGGGTGGGGGCATTTGTTAAATAGATTCTAGGGTCAAGTTGCATGAGGCCTGTTTCTCTTTTTCTCCTTAAGAGAAAGAAGCGTTTTCATGCTTTAGGATAGGGACAAGCTTGGAAAGTGGTGTGTATGGGAATATGTTTAAGCAATTAATTCAATGATTAGCTTGTAGTATTTAATTGACCTTCCTTAAATCTTATCCCCCGCCCAAAATTTTGCAAAGCACAGTAGGGTTGTAAACTTCAGGTTGTATGATGTTAGTGACAAAAATAAACTTTTTAATTAGTAGTAAAATCAGTTATTAAAATAGATGATTTTAATCAATAAAATTAATTCTGTCAACACTTAATTGTATCAGAGTGTAATCTATGAGCTGTGTGTGTGGGTGGTGGTTGTGGTGGGTGAGGTAAACCAAATACAAAACGAGTAAAAATTAAGTACTTCCCAGGAGTTCATTGTTAAAATGGACATAGTTGTTAAGTTAGTCATAGGCACGTTAACATACATTGTGGAAGAAAAATAGGTTATGTTTTAAAAATTGTTTTAGAAATGGGAGTAGTGATAAAAATGCATTCCAAATACATAAACTTTGTAACTATTCTTAGGGGCTTACAATGCCCCCTATTATTAATACTTAGGATAAGTCATCAGCTTCTGAAATATCTCACATTTGTGTAGTTTTAAAAAATTAATTTCATTTCCGTAGTTGAACTTCTATTTTTAAAATCTCTGATATAAGTGCTTAGTTTTATAGTTTAGATCAAAGATTGTCTCTGGTTTACTGGGAAGGCTAGCAAATAGAAACCTACCGGAATTGCTGATGGTTTAATGAATGAGAAGATTGCTAGAATAATTCATTTTGTAAATAAGGAAACTGAGGTCCAGGGTGTCTCACTTTGTTGATCATGGTCACTCAGCTAGAATAATAACCAGGTTTAGAATACCTCATTCCCTCTTCCTTCTCCTTTTTCAACAAGAAAAAGTGGGAAGAGAAGTACTGAAGACTTATTAGTTATCTTATACGAAACATTATGAAATTATAACGTTAAGCCCTGTAACAATATTAGACTTGACACAGGCCTTAAATGATTTCATGAATGATGTAGAATCTTGTTAAGAAATGAATTTAAATTGCAGAAATCTGCTGTTGGTCACAGAACAGTCAAAAGACTAGGTAATAGAGTCCTAGGATTATTGGGCTTAGCACATTAATTGTATAATAAACATTAACTTTTATAATGCCTCTATAATACCCATACTTAGACACTGAAGCCTGTGTAAATTGCCAGCTCTGATTCTAGTGGTGATTATATGTCCAAAAAGTGAATTTAAAAGAGTCTGCAATGTTGGTGGTGTTAACTGTTAGTTTTTCTATATGAGGTATACATATCTTTTCTACTTTAAATGCCTTGTATTCATTTTATTTCTTATGCACTTACGAACTTCTTTCTGAAAGAGGGTGAAAATTTAATATATCCAATATGAGGGTAATGAGTTACCACTTGCATAAGTAATATGTTTTCTGCATTATCAGACTGAAAGCTCCATCAGGGCCAGGATTGCTTGTGTCTGTTGTTTACCAGGTTCTTTGTGACAGTTAATCATGACTCAGTGCCTTGAAAAAATGACTTCAACAAAAATGACTTCAAGGTTGGACTTGAACTCTTAACTAAGTGACATTTGCTGTTGCTGTCCAAAGCTAAGAGTTTTCTCAGTTTCAATTGTATATGTACACACACAGTCATATAGGCAAGTACATATAAGTATGTACACACAGTTACATATACATACACGGATTGTATGTACGTAGTATAGCCCTCACTGTAATAGGGTTTTAGAAGAAGATGACTTCCTAGGTCCACTGGTCTTCTGGAAAAGTAGCTCGGTAGTCTACAGATTCAGTTCAGGCTTTAGAAAGCATAGAGTATATATTTGATTTTCCATTATATTTGTTTTACCCATAATAGAAATAGGATAAAAAATTTAAAATGCTGCCCTTAGACTTCAAATTGTATGCTTATTGGAGAACAGCAAATTGTGTGGGACAGGAAATGCAAGTCTCTACACTTCACTTTAGAGGGATGATAGTTAGGAATGACAAAACAGTAGCTGAGACTGGTCTAACCTAAAATATAACAGAAGGGGAGGTTCCAGGAATTCTTGCTTCTTGTCAAAGCCCATTAAAAATACATTAAATGAATTAAAATAAAAGATAAAATGTACTTTGGTGGTCTGTAAAACAGAATGGTAGTATATTTAACTGCCAGGTTTTCTTTGTTTGGCTATTCTAGGTCTCAGTTTGTTAAGCTGGACCCTCAAATAATACTTGTATCTCCTGACCCAGAAGCTTTCAGGTTCTAAACAATGAACTGTGTCTCAGATAAAGGTTAATTTTCTACACTGCTATCCTGGAAGTTAAGATTTGTGGCCTCCCTGGGCCAGGAATTTCAAGATTAAAGAGGAGTTCTGGTATAGAGCAAAGAGCATTAAATTTGGATTCATAGTTGTAAGATTTTAGTGAAGTCACTTCAATTCTGTGGGCTTCATTCTGTCATTCTTGTTATATACCTAACCTGATGGTTCAAGTACTTTGAAAGCTAGTTAGATTTCCAGTTTCCCAATATTATCTAAAACAAACAAAAATCCCCCAGTAGAACAATTAAAAAAAAATAAGCCATGTTATTCCTAACATCTTGACAGGTTTTGAATAAGTTCTGAAGAAAGTAATTCTTTTTATTTTCTTGTTTGCCTCTTGTACCCCTGGATCTTTACCTTTGTTTCAAAACTCAGTTTGCTATTAATTTGAGATGACAAATAAGATTGTGCTAGCTTGCATTAGTGATGATAGTGAAGGCTTTTTTATAGCACAAAACATTCACAGATTGCACTTACACAGAAGAGTCAAGCTGTAGCAACAACCTGCATTTTTGTTTTGTTTTTGAGGCAGTGTTTAATAAGTCAGTCAATTCCAAATAAAAGTCTGAATTTGGGTATCCTTTTGAAACTTTGGACGATGGGACAGTATAGTGCTCGGATTTTGTTAAGGTAGTTAGTTAAACCATTAGAGTTGTAGGATTGTCCTCCTTACCATTTCTACTCTTTCACAAAGTATCAGGTATACTAAACTTTGCAGTTATTTAACATTGTTATTCAGGAATTACAGGCTTACATGCATACTAGGGTCAGGCAGATTAAAGTCCTTGTTCAATAATTAATGGTAGGTATTATGTTAAAAAAAGTATAAGAGATGGCATGGTCTGTGTGTAAGCAGTATTTGTAAATAAATACACATTTACCAGACATAAACCCAGATTGTCTCTTGCAAAACCATGGCATATATTACCTTCTCTGTATCAGGACTGCTCCTGCTGGTTGCTTTCAGATGAGAATCTGGTTTCTTAATGACCAGATAGTCCTTTTAAAAAATGCAAGGTGTGCATTTTTGTATGGATCCTTGGAGTTTCCACAACTGTGTCCAAGAGCTAGATTCCTATCATCTAGATTGTTAGGGTATAACTTTTGGATGAATTTATATTTTAGCTTTAAAAAGAAATACTGTTTAATGAATAATTTTGTGTTTCATTTGAGCTAATTCACTGTGACAAAATTCATTTTGGTGTGGCATCCTTGGTTTTTTAACTTTTTAAAATAATTTTCAAAAACTGTTTTTTAAAAAAGATTTTATTTACTTAAGAGCATGAGCTGGAGGGAGAGGGAGAAACTGACTCCCTGCTGAGCAGGGAGACTGATGTAGGACTTGATCCCAGGATCCCGGAATCATGACCTGAGCTGAAGGCAGACATTTAAGCGACCAGCTGAGCCACCCAGGAGCCCCAATATTGTATTCTTTATAGAGACTTAATCCAAAAACTGTTTGAAGTGCTTTATCTCCTAGAAATACTACAGCAGTTATTTTTGTAATACGTGAATTTTATGTTCATAGAATTCTTCTTAATCTGGCATTTGCTAACCTTTGTTTTTTTTTTTATCGTTAATAAAGTGCTGCTGTCAAGCTACTATGAAGGAATTGAATATCTAAAATATACATAGTAATAATAAATTAATAGAATATATGGTGTATATTTTTATGATGAAGAGTGATTTAAATTTCTTTATTAAAAATAAAGTTTATTTAAAAAAATAAAAATTAAATTTATTAAGGTACTTTAAAGAAGGCCACACTAGAGAACTAGTGGGTATTATTTTAAATTACTTTTATTTTACGTAAATTACTTTATTCCAAAAGGAATATGCCAGTGATGATTAGTCATCAGCAGCAGTAGCTTCTCAGAATATTAAAATAATATTTGCTTTTTTTATAATTCATTCTGGGTTGAAAAATGAATTGAAATATGTATAGAGTGTACTTTTTTCTAGCCAATCAAAGAATTGGTCAGAGAAAGCAGCTTAAGTTAGCTTTATAACCCATTACTGTAAACTCTCACATTTTAAAACTGTATTTCATTTTTAAAATACACCTTACTTTTGTAATTAAAATCCTTAAGTTTAAACAGAACTAAGTAGATGGTGATAGCTTTGAAAACACCTACTAAGTATTTGACACTTCTCCATCCATTAGGTAGAGTTTTTGTCTCCTCTGTTGGAACCTGAGTAGACTTTTGTGATTGCCTCTGAATAAAATACTGAACTGAGCTTTTGCTTGGCTTTTTCTCTTTCGGGGTGTACTTATTTAGAGCCCTAAACCACCATGTAAGAAGTCTGCCTCCCCTGAAGCTGCCATGAGAGAGTGACCACAGAAAGAAATGCTCTAGAAGCCTCAGCTGTATTGAGTCTTCCCCTTCAGGTGGTTCTAGCCCTACCCATCATCTGACCGCAGCCACACGAGAGCTTCGCTGAGCACCAGAACTAGAAGCAATAATAATAAATTATTGTATTGTTTTAGCCACTGTGTTTTGGGATGACATATTATATAGCAGCAGATAGTAGAACATGTATATATTTGTTTATTTTTTTAAAACGGATTTTTGTGTTTCCCAGATTTTATGTATCATCTACCCTAGTCATTAACACAAGGTTCATGGCAGGCAGGATTTATTAGAATTTGATAGTGATAGGGAAAGACTTATAGGTTAAAAACTCATAAGAGATTCAAATAACTGTGCTCCTGTTCCTTTCCCTGAACACCGATACTTTTATTCTAAATGCCTCTTATCAGAAGTGAAGAACCTGGAGCTCAGACTGGAACCTTCCTGAAGATAACTTAGGTCTTAAATGAAGTCCTGGATTTTCTTCCAAATCCAGATCTTCTGTATATTATATTACAGTAAGGATATGAGAGGTTTCAGTGATGGAGAAAAGTAATTTAAAATGTCATATATATTAGGAGTTGGCAAACTTTGTAAAGGGTCAGATACTAAATATTTTAGGCTTTGTGGACCACATGAAGGTTTCTCACATGTTCTTTGCACTGTGCCCCCCTCTCCACCCCCACACCACCTGCTTTGAACACAGTCTTAAAGATACAGAAGCCATTCTCACCTTGCTGGTCAAATTAAGTTATAGGCTGAATTTGTTCTTCAGGTTTTTGTTTGCCAGTATTGTGATAAAAATAGGTAGGTTATCGGTCTAATGACATATATGGATAAAAATGTATAAAATATCAAGTGAGGATGTAGTGTTCTTAAAGTAAATTTCAAGATGCTATAATGTCAGTGATACAGAGCTTTCTGGTACATTTATTTGAAATACAGTGCATGTGACTTTTTTATAATTTCTGTTTTTGTTGTTTCTCTTACTTTGTGTTTAAAGGTTTTTCAAATGTTCCCCATCTAATTTAGTTCTAGATTTAGAAAACCTGAACTTGTAGGCTTGTACCCATCTGTTTCTAGACATAAGAATCTGGTCAGCTTGTATTTCTGAGCTCCCTTTTTTTTTTTTAAATCAGTGAAGTAATGGATGATAAAACATACTTTAGGTGTTTCATGTAGGTATATAAATGATATATGTGAAAGTGGTAAAATGTTAAAAAAAAAGTAAGCATTGGTTAATATTTATTGTCTTAAAACGTTATAGCTGCTTTTAAAAAACTACAACCAGTCTCTACATTTGACTAATACAATTGTTAAGGCACTTTTAAACAATACCCTTCTTTTAAAATAGGGAAACCATAATTTAAACATGTCTGAAATTTAAATTGATTTAAATCAACCTGCACAAATGATTCATTCTGTATTAGATTTAGCACATATAAAGTGTATAATTTCATGTAAATGTTTAGGCTTTTGGGTTGATATTTCTAATATAGAGCTAGTGATTTTATGAAAAGATTTGTGTAGCACTGTGTTTACTTAATTGTCTATTTCATTGTGATAGGGTTTTTTTTGCCTTTTTTTTTATTGTGATGGGTTTTTTTGCCTTTTTTTTCTGGCTCAGAAATGTAGTTGATTCTGTGAAGATCTGTTGGATCTAGTTTTTTAATGACTAGAGAACTATAAGGAAAAATAAAAACAATCCATATAGTATATATATTCATTTTAGAAAACCAGTATACTGTTAACTACCCAAAGAAATCAATTGATATGCCATTCCAGCATATGGAATGTTCTTTTAAGATTTTATTTATTTGAGACAGATAGCATGCGTGCATTGTTGGGGAAGAGCAGAGGGAGAGAATCTCTAAAGAACATACGCTTAGCTTGGAGTCCCAACACAGGGCTCAGTTCCATGACCTATGAGATCATGACCTGAGCTGAAACCAGCTCTCAGAGAATTGAGCCACCTAGGTGCCCATGGATGTTCTTAAGCAGCAACGGTCTTTAATTCCAAACACTGAAGAAGATGTGTTCTTAAATAGCAATTGTGTCTGATTCCAAATACTGAGTGGTTATTTTTCCATATCCCATGTAATCTGTTTTTCTTATACCTACATTAAGTATTTTAATTCTCTTCAGTCACTGATTTCTGTCCACCTTTGAAGATATTTTAGTCTCATTTATCCTGTTTATAGACCTCAGGTCAGGTTAGTAGCCCTTGTTATAATTTTGAATGGGCTTTGCTTTTTGGCTGGAGCCATAAATAAAATTATCAGTGTTCATGACTTTACATTTCCCTTCATCATACTTTAAATTTGGAGAGATATTTTTGACACCAGAATACTTAATAATGTTCAAAGCATTTATCGTTAGCTTTAGTGCACATCTTAAAAATTATTTATTTATTTAATTTTTTAAGAAGATTTTATTTGAGAGAGAGTGAGCAGGAGAGCATGAGCATGAACAGGGGCAGAGGGAGAGGGGGAAGGAAAGAGCAGACTCCCTGCAGAGCCGGGAGCCCAACGTGGGGCTCTGTCCCATGGGATCATGACCTGAGCCACAGGCAGACATTTAATTGACTCAGCCACCCAGGCACCCATATAATAAAAAACAGTTTAAAGTAGTAAATAGGCATGTATTTCTAGGATTTATTTTGTCCTATTGTATATGGCGGGAGTATAAGGATACAGTGAGAAAACGGAGTTGCTGGTTTTTACCATCATTCAGTATGTCGATTATAGTCAACAGTTCTCTTGTCTGAACAAGTTAACATGTCTCGTAGTTTATACCAGCATCCTGAAATGATTTCTGTGTAGGACAGAAGTAGTCTTTTTTAAATTATTATTATTTATTTTTTATTTTTTACTTTTAATGTTATTTTGATGTTTTTGGACAGAATAGCTGAAATAGTACAACAAAAGATTTTTTTACCTTTCAGCCATATTCCACAAATGTTAACTTTTCACCACATTGTTTTTCTTGGATTCAGTCTTCCCTAATTTTCTCTGTGGACATAAGCCTATGTCCCTGAACCATTTGTCAGTTGCAGACATGATACTTCTTTGTCCCTAAAGACTTAAATGTGTATTTCTTTAAGAATTAGAACTTTAATTACTGATGGTACTATCAAAATTCAGGAAATTAACAGTGACATTTACTGTAATCTACAGACCTTACTACTAGCTTCCCAGTTACGTGCCTTATTCAGTTACCATGTCTTTTTATTCTCTTTTAATCTGGAGTAATTTTTACTGTTTGTAGATCATGACTCTTCATTTCGGTTTATTTGTTGTTTCTCACATAAAGGTTCAGAGTTTGCATTTTTGCATCCGAATATCTCAGAATTATTGTGCATCATGCCAGGTGGTCTTTGATACTGATTTGGCTGTAGTTAAGTTGGAATCTGTCATGTTTCTTCATTGTAAAATATTCTTTTTTCTTGATACTAAGTATCTTGAGGTGTACACAGTCCTTGGTAAGTGTGTGTTGATGTTACACACTTGTATTTCTGTCCTAATTTTTTGTGCACATTTTAAAGCAGGTAGAAAAATTATATTAGAAAATGAGATATAGTTAAAGAAATTCTTAACATTTACTTTTTGTACTCCAGTATATGCTTTTATACCCTATGGGGTGGGTATATACTACTCCTGGCTTTGTAGACAAGAGGTCTATATCATGTCCTTTATTTGTATGGTTTTACAGAATTAGTATTGTGTCTTGATCCTGAAATAAAATGTCTTTGAGGGTTATGTTATCATGTATGTAGACCCAGTGTAGTAGTCAAAGATAAATGCTTAATGGTAATGATTTTTCCCTATTTTTAATTTTCTTGCTTTCAGATGGAGAACTTAATGTTCTAGATGATATTTTGACTGAAGTACCAGAACAGGATGATGAACTATATAATCCAGAGAGTGAACAAGATAAAAACGAGAAAAAGGGTATGTAATTTTTAAAAAAATTAAATTTTTTAAAAATGTAATTAAAAAAAAATTAAATAGAGATTTAATTTATTAAGAAAGTGACTTTGTATTTGTTCTTATTTGTTCAGTCTGTTAACACCAAAAGTACAGTCATAACAAACTGTTGTACCCAGTTCTTTATGAATAAAAGTGATCTATTTTTTCAATGCGTGAAATATCTCATGCCTGAATTTATTCCAATATTTACAAGCTTTTTTTTTATGATTAACATTTCAGAAGACATTTTAAAGAAATGAGCCTTTGATATGTATTATCTGTTAATCTTGGGTGAAACAAATAGAATGCCTAGAATACATTTATATGCTTTCTTTAAATTGTATTTTTAAGGATCAAAAAGAAAAAGTGACCGAATGGAATCTACTGACATCAAGCGACAAAAGCCTTCTGTTCATTCAAGGCAGTTGATTTCTAAGCCACTGAGCTCATCTGCGAGCAATAACAAAAGAATAGTTAGTACTAAAGGAAAGTCAGTTGCAGAGTATAAAAATGAGGAATATCAAAGATCCGAAAGAAGCAAGCGTCTAGAAGCTGATCGAAAGATTCGTTTGTCAAGCAGTGCTTCTAGAGAACCTTATAAGAATCAACCTGAAAAAACTTGTCTCCGGAAAAGAGATCCTGAAAGGAGGACCAAATCCCCTACGCCAGATGATTCTGAGGTAGTAAATGTTCTTGCAAATGTAAAACAAAGCAGTTCTTTTTGAGGCTTTAGAACTGTTTATTCACTCTGACCTTTTCTGTTTTATGACTGCTGATTCCCTTTTTCTTTAAACATCAGAGAATTGGGCTTGAAGTGGATAGACGTGCAAGCAGATCCAGCCAGTCTTCTAAGGAAGAAGTGAACTCTGAAGAGTATGGCTCTGACCATGAGACTGGCAGCAGTGGATCTTCTGACGAGCAGGGCAACAACACTGAGAATGAGGAGGAGGGGGTGGAAGATGTGGAGGAAGATGAAGAGGTAGAAGAAGATGCAGAGGAAGATGAAGAAGTGGATGAAGATGGAGAAGAGGAGGAGGAGGAGGAAGAGGAGGAGGAGGAGGAGGAGGAAGAAGAAGAGGAGGAGGAAGAAGAAGAATATGAACAGGATGAGAGAGACCAGAAGGAAGAGGGAAATGATTATGATACTCGAAGTGAAGCTAGCGACTCGGATTCTGAATCCGTTTCTTTCACAGATGGATCTGTCAGATCTGGTTCAGGCACAGATGGATCAGGTACTACTTTTTGTATTTATAAGTTTGTCTTTTAAATTAAAAAAAAGACAGACTTTTTTTTAAAGACAAAGATTTATTTCTGAACATGTTTAAATTGAATTATAAAATATTTTGAGATGTGGGGTGTTAATAAGATTGTCTTGTGTTTTGTACTTTTGAGTAATATAAATATATTTGAGATTTATATGTCTTAGTAAATGTGTTTCCCAGCTTCGAGTTGATTGTATTCTAAATGAATACAAGTCTGATTATTTCTCTGTGTGGAAATGTATTTCAGATTTTAATGTTATAAATTCTTAGATTTCCATACTAGCCAACATCTTATTTAAACACTAATGTCTGGTGTACTTAAAGCATATTGGTGTGGAACCTGTCTACTAGGTACTATAGTTTTGCCATGTTAAATAAATGACTATAGACTTCTATCACATATGGTAATAGAAATCTTAACTTTTTCTTTTGGGAGTATACACTGTTGTTCCAATTCTGTACTTGTGGGTTGACTGACTTGGGCAGGATCTCTCAAAGGCTGGGTATAAATACAAGAGGTGAAAATAAGAATTTAAGATTCTTGTGGGGTGGTTGGTTAAGGGCTCTCTTGGGTCGTCATTCCTTCGATACTACGTGTCCTACCATTTTATCCCTATCTGATCTACGAGATATAAATATAGGAATGCTAGGTAGTTGTAGTCACTAGGCTAAGGGTGGAGACCCTCTTTTGAGGGGAATTTGATAGTGTACAACAAGGAGAGGTCAGGGTACTTAAAAGATCCCTGTCCATTTTATGATGGTCATGCATGCTGTCATGGCTGTCTTCTGTCTGGATGTAGCCAGATCTGCTGTGTATTCTAAATGAAGTAAATGTTGCAATAGTAAGATAAATAATATTCTGTTATATAGGATCATTATAACTTCATTATTACAAAATTTTAATATTTTTATGGTACATTGTTAGTAAGTCATATTAAAATTGTATAGGTAATAGAACAAATGGCCAGCTATTTTCTGTTTTTTAGAGGTTGGTAACTAAAGTGCTTTCAACCTTTTGCTCACTTCAGTTCTAGTTTGGGAGTTGTTTGAGAGGATTATAAAAGGGGTTAAAGAGCTAAAATGAGTAGACGAATAGTTAAGTTTGATAAAAACAAAAAACTTTGTGGACTCTTTCTTTTTTTTTTTTTTTAAGATTTTATTTATTAGAAATTAAGAGAGCACAAACGGGGTGGGAGCAGAGGGAGAGGGTGAAAGAGAAGCAGACCTCCCTTTGAGCAGGGAGCCTGATGGGGGCTCAATCCCAGGACCCTGGGATCATGACCCAGTCCTAAAGCAGAGGTTTAATCGACTGAGCTACCCAGGCATCCCAAACTTTGTGGAATCTTTAATTGTACTTTCCCATCATACTTTTTGCAAACTGATGGGATCGTATGTCTTCTATAATTATAGTAATGGATAGAGAACAAAAAGTGCATTTATAATTTGAATGAATGTTTACTTACTGTGATGAATGTGTTAAATATCCATGGGGTAGGGGAAATTCTATTTTACGAATCTTTTTGGTATCTGTGTTAGGAACAATCTTTCTTATTTGTCTTATTTAAGTCAAGGGAGATTTATTTAAATGGATAGGACTTAAAATCTACATTTTTAACAAGCTTCTAGGTGGTGCTGATACTGTAGCAAGGTACTTGATAATACTTCCTGTTTTTATGGAGAAGACATTTAATATTAAATGGTAGCCCATAGTTTCATGAACCTATATATCAAAACTGTTTATTGGAGAATTTATTATTTTCAAAGAGATACCTGGAATTCTTACTTTGCTTATGAAAAGAAACTGGATTATCCTTGGAAGATCCCTTATGTGGAACATGATTTAGAGATTTTGTTTATTGTGCAGGAAGTTACTATTTTTAATCATAGAGTAGTTTTTCATAAAAATGTGTGAAAGAAAAATGGGGGTGGATTTGGAACTCCTTAATTAGGAGATATCTGTTTTTTTTAAAGATTTGTCTGACAGAGAACATGGGTGCGTGAAGGTAGGTAAGGGGTAGAGGGAGAGTCTCTAGCAGATGCTCTACTGAGTGTGGAGCACAGTTCAGGGCTAGATCTCATGACCCTGAGATCATGACCTGAGCTGAAATCAAGAGTTGAACGCTTAACTAACTGAGTCACCCATTTAGTAACCCCAGGAGATGTCTGTTTTTAAACAGAAGGGATCAAAGTTTACTTTGTGTTAATGAATTTTCTAGTTTCTAGTTTATTTTACCTCTTTTTTTTTTCTTCAGAATTTTCAGTAATTTATTTATAAAAGTGGCACACTTTGGTGGTCATTAAAAGTTTGTTAGATGAGTTTCATTGTTCTTTTGAGCTGAGAATCATAGTTAGGAGAGGAGATCATAAACTTAAGAGCAGTAAGAGTTACTTATTAAAAAAAATGAAAAAAATCCTTGGAGATTTCTAATGGTATTTATTTTAAAAGTTGAAGTTTTCTCTTAAAAAAAAAAAAGGTGGACAGGATTTTAACTTTGCTTCTTTTTTTTTTCTCTCATGTTAGTGAGAGATCTTTAGTACTTTATAAAATATTGTTCGTAATTATCAGCAGAAGGTGTATTATTAGTGATCAGCTCCTAATGCTTAGACTCCTACGTGTTCCAAGAGAAAAAATGATAGACACACTAGAATTTTTAAATAAAGAATTTAACAAGGTTGTATTTTTAATCTTGTGAATGTCATACTCATTGATTCACTGGATTGTATTTCTGCAGAGTGCTAGGCACTATATATGTACATGTAGTCAGTGAACAAAATACAAGTATGAGAAAGAGATTTAGCATTTGACAAAACCTGTTTCTCATCTATTTGGGTGAGGTTTTTAGTCATTTTATACCAAAAGGCTTCAGTCTATTCACTTGAAGTCTTATAGTTGACCCTGAGGGAGAGAATTCCTGAAACTTTTCAAAGTTCAGGGGTGCCTGGGTGGCTCAGTTGGTTAAGTATCTGCCTTCAGCTCAGGTCATGATCTCGGAGTCCTGGGGCTGAGCCCTGTGTCCAGCTCCCTGTTGGGCAGGGGGTCTGCTGCTTCTCTCTGTGATCCCTCTTGCATGCTCTCTGAAATAACTAAACAAAATCTTTAAAAAACAAACAAACAAAAAACCAAAAAAAAGCTTTTGAAAGTTCAATTATCAGTCAAAGCAAGTAAGCCTGGAAATAAATGCTTTTCTGGAAATATGTTATACTTGGTTATTTGAGATACTATGATGTCCTCATGGCTGCTAGCTTTAAATGGGCTTGGCTTTGTAATTTGTGCCGGTACGTGCTTCCCTGCGCTTCTCTTCAGTCCTGTGTTAGGAAAACCGGTGTCACTTACAAGCTGCTTAGGTCTTTTTGGAGAAGCAGCAGTACATAGTAAAGGGGAGGATGTTTAAAAAAAAAAAAGAAAAGGAACTTAAGAATGTCCTTGGAATTTTCCATCTTCAAACTAGTTAGACCTGGAATCCCCCTTCAGGAATAGTAGGAAAATGCCTTTTCTATTTGCTCAGTAAGAAAAGAACTCAGGGCTTATACTTTCAAGCTAGAGGACTTGAATTTGAAACTAGGTTTTGCCATCCAGGAAATGTGGGACACTGGCCAAGTTGCCTAACCACTCCTCTTCTGTAAATGAGAATAATGGCCTTAAGTATTTCATGAGCTTGTTATGAGGATTAGGGAGATAATTTAGCTAAATCTTTTTAAATAGGTAACTGTTTATAGTCATAATAGAAAATTGTATGCAGGATTTTTTTTTCAGCTTTCTGCTATTTTTATAAAAATATGTGCATTTTGTTTCCATATTTGTTTCTTCTTGTAGCTGAAAAGTAAAAGAATTTACAGTGGTATGATTAAAATCCCAATAAATAGACAGGAGAGCCTGATCCCATTTTAGGTGTTTGTTTATATGCTTATAAAGTTCCAAATTAAGGTTGAAATTGTTCGTAAATAAACAGGTAATGCAAATCTCTTCTGTCTACTAAAGATTCTCAGCTTCTTAGTAGAAATACATAGGCTATAAATACATAGGCTATCAGTAGCATTTTAAGAATAAATTTTAAATTCAGTTTGCAAAGAACAACAGGAATCCAAGAGGGAAATGATCATGAAGAAAGGAATTGAAGACACAAAAGCAACCAGTGGCAACCAGAAAAGGAATTACTAATGTATTATTATTATTGTTATTTTTTTACAGTTGAAAATCTTTGGGTTCTGGGGTTTGTCAGACATCTAAGAATCAGAGTTGGAATTGTAATGAAGAATTATAGTCTTGAAGAATGATAGTATACTTTTTAGAGAGAGGACTTAGAACAGTGGTCCCTGGTACATAGAAAGAGACATAGTGTATTTGACTGAGATAAAAGCTGTGTTTACTTTGCAGATTTTTTCCCCTTGGAAAACTTTATTCAACACTACCTTTATGTATAGGATAAGTAGTTCTCAGTTATGGCCATGTGTTTTTAATTTGATTGAAGTTGGTGGGAGTAACAACATGTTTCTGTTTTTTGAACAATGTCTTTAAAATGGAACACCTTCTGAGGAAACTGAGGGGTCAGGAGAGAGATTAGCAGTGACTAGTACTTAGTGATTGTGCAAAACCCAGGCACATGATGTATTCTTATTTGAGTACCTGTACCTATATTGTAATGTTTTAAAAAATCTTGTTTGAATTCCTTTTAGATGAGAAAAAGAAGGAAAGGAAGAGAGCTAGAGGCATCTCCCCGATTGTTTTTGATAGAAGTGGAAGCTCTGCATCAGAGTCATATGCAGGTATCCTCATTTTACTTTTATTTGTGATCATATCTGACTGATTCTAATGTAACTTGCTATAGAAAGTGTGGAGGCTGTAGTTTAGTGTGAACTTGTTGATGTTCATTAGTATTGATTTTTGGCATGTTCAGTGTAATTATTCTAGAGGAAACTAAGCTTTTTCTTATTATTTTAATCCTGTTCTGTTACTGCTTAAGTGGAATTTCACTTTTTTTTTTTCTTGGAAGATGATGATTCAGTGACTAGTTTTCTGAGTGGGAAACTGTTCAAATATACGTATTTTTAAAAAATCCAAACAACCCCAAAAATGAAACACTCGTACACATTGAGAAGTATTTTTTTTGTGTGTGTGGGTGCGCCAGGAAGAATAATTTGTCTTGAATGAGAACTTTATGTGACAAGACTGTAGAAATTTTGTCTTATCTCTATTAAAGCTCAATCTGAACAAATGTACTTTGGCTAAATACAGGTTCAGAAAAGAAGCATGAGAAATTATCATCTTCCGTTCGTGCTGTCCGAAAAGGTATCATTTAAATTTGAAATTGTTTTCATTGCATGCTGCATAAAGTCATTATTTTGCCTTATTAGTTCTCCATTAATGGTTGGTTTTGATGTAGTAATGTTCTGATATATTACATTTAAGAAAATCATTAATAAGGTAGTCTTACAAAGAGACAGCTCCATATTTACTTCCTAACTCCATATCTTTTAGAACAATAGCAAACGTTTCAGGGTATTTTGTGGTTTTGGACGCAGTGGATGGTATATATATATATATTTAATAACATAATGGTCAATTAAAATGAATAATCTGGTAAAAGATATCTATAAAATTTGTAGCTGTTTTCATACTTCAATATGAATCTGATATATCGGAACATCACTAGGTTTAACTTCTTGCAGAGTGCTGGTGTCTTTTCTTAGCTTTGCTCTATTATGTGTTGTGGCTTAGCTTTCCAGATCGAATGGGTGATGATGAATTCTAAAAGTTTAGCTGGGTTGTGGAGGGCTAATTTCAGTACAGCTTACACCTCTGTAATAATGGCCTCCAGTTAATCAGTTTGGATTTTATTTTATTTTATTTTCCAGATCAAACCAGTAAACTCAAATATGTCCTACAGGATGCAAGATTTTTTCTCATAAAGAGTAACAACCATGAGAATGTGTCTCTTGCCAAAGCTAAGGTAGTAGCATCAGTTCTGTTGAAACTATCCCAATCTTGAAAATTTTAAATGGGAAGGTAGACTTTGATTATCTTGAGTAGTGTACTCTGATTTTCATTAAAGCTTTAAAGATCCATAGTCCAGTCGCCATTTAGGGTCTGCTTTGTAGCTGGTTAGGCAACCTAATAGTAATTTGAGTGTTCTAAAGATAATTTTAGAAGTCAAAATATGTGATACTGAAGAATATGTTTTTTTATACTTTGTACCATAAAAGAGTGTTTCTTTTGATTTTTATGTTTCTGTATTCAGTTGCTAACTTACTGTAATAACACTTCTTTAAATGTCTCTAATTAACCATTTTTTGTTTTATATTGATGCTGGTTTTACACCTTGAGATCTTGAGAAGAAATCATTCTTTTATGGAGAGTTTCTTTTATTTTAAGCAGTAACATCACTTGAATTTAGAAGAAAAAGAGTTAGCTTAAAGGCCCACCCAAGGATTTACAAAAATGATATGTCCCGTTGCTGTAGGATGTTGTAAGATACTAATTTTCTGTTTGTTTTTGCTACAAAAATACATCTGTTACACCATTTAAAATTTTTCTTTTCTTGGTTTAAGATGAGTCATTATAGCTTCTATTGATCTTTAGAAAGTCAATTTTTCTAACCATATTTTTTATCAATGTTCATATCTT
Organism: Mustela nivalis; assembly: GCF_964662115.1. Taxonomy (NCBI): domain Eukaryota; kingdom Metazoa; phylum Chordata; class Mammalia; order Carnivora; family Mustelidae; genus Mustela; species Mustela nivalis. The sequence continues at coordinate 12,197,236 of NC_139023.1, read as the reverse complement.
AATATTTGTCACATTAATGATTACCCATCAAACTTTATAAATGGAAGCTATATGCCAAGTAGCTAATAGTGGAAGCTTATTTTGTTCCTCTGCTAGAGTGAGTTTAGGCAGAAGTAATTAAGCACTTAGTATGAGTGAGATCATTTGTATGAGCAGATTGAACTGAATTAGAGCTTCCGCCTTACTTTACCATGCTGTTGCTTCTAATCATTTCACAAACAGGTAATAGATTAAAATGCTTTACAGAGCCTCTATATACAACACATTTTCTCTTTAGTCAAACTATTAATGCATAAAAATTTGAACTTAAATAGAAAAAAAATTGCTAGGAACTGGACAGATTCTTCACTGATGGATTTAATAATACAGTATTTTAATTATTTTGGTTAAGCAGGTTTTTAAGGAGAAAAATGTACATATTATAACTCATCTTTAAACAACATGTATTTACCACAGTAAATAGTTGTGATATTACAATAATTGTAGGTGATTGTCTCTATTATGTAGGATTCTAGCCCATAAGATTTATATCCTCCCCCACCCCAAGGTATTTCTAGTTGCCTTAAATGATTTTGTTAAGGTTGGGATTTTCTCCATATTTTTCCTGAGTTTTCAATAAATTGGTACATTATTTTGACAGTTGTTGAATAAGACCTTTCTTCATTATAGCTTACTTGAATTTAAAGTATAATGGTTATCAGTAGCCTTGGTCTTTTGCAAATACATTTGCGAAGATGAAAATTTGCATTAATTTCTGTCTGATCTTGTATCATTTGTGTAGGGTGTTTGGTCCACGCTGCCTGTAAATGAGAAGAAATTAAATGCTGCATTCAGATCTGCAAGGAGTGTTATATTAATATTTTCTGTCAGAGAGAGTGGAAAATTTCAAGGTCAGAATAAAAATAATTTGGCTATATAAAAATATCATTTAAATTAGCATCTATATTTTAATGTTGTGATTTGATTCCCTTAGGATTTGCAAGACTTTCTTCAGAATCGCATCATGGAGGATCTCCTATACATTGGGTGCTGCCAGCAGGAATGAATGCTAAAATGTTGGGAGGAGTTTTTAAAATTGACTGGATTTGCAGGTAAATTACACTTTAATGGAGATAATAAAATTTGCCCTTGTTTTAAATGGGGTAGTAGTTGGGAGTAATAACAAAACTCCACAGTTGTTTAGTTTTAATCTATTCTTTGTGATTATTATTCTTTTTTGGGCTTTGTTCGTAGGCTGATTTGGATGCAAAAAACTTTAGCAGTGTTAAAGTGAAAATACATCGATATGTTTTGCTTGTCTTATTCACTGTCTTCATAAATACAGGATGTAAAGGGCAAAGGTTTATTTAGTTAAGAGCTTCATGTATTTCTTTTGTTCTCTATATTAGTAATACAATAAGTAATTAGTTTGTCATGAATTAGTTGCTTGAAATGTTACCTGGATCTATATGATTTTAGTGATTTAATATGTCATTTAGCAACTGGAATAGGAAATTAGTAGTCACTCTTCAACTTGGCTAACATTTTGGAGGTGACGAATTAAGTTGTGAACAAGTCTTTCTTAAGGAAGTTAGCAAGTCATGTTTAGTTGGTATTATGATGTTTTGAAGTTGATATAATTAAGATTAAATATGCTTATTAGAAAAATAGACTCGTTTTGAGCACTGGGTTATTACCACTATTTTTATGTTCTTACTGAATGAATGATTGTGCGTTGTTAAAAAATGATTAAGGAAGTAAATTTAGATGATAAAAACTTTATTTAACACTTCATGAAATGGTCAGTGTCCTGTGGAGAACTATAGAATGGGGCAGAAGGCAGGAAACTTTTACAGGATAAAGAATAAAGAACAAGAAAGAGCCAAATAGAAAATGGTTGGATAGGGCTATGTTGTCAACCTGTTTGGGATGAGAAAGCCCGAATTGAGGTGGCTTGGTGTTTGGGAGTTGGCAGACTGGATATACTGCATTTCTGGTCAAACTGAGCACTTAGAGTGATACAGAAGTTAAATCTAAGCTTCAGCTTGCTGACATGGCACCTTGGGCACGAACAGTTACATCCTGGAAAGTTATTTTAACATAAAAAGGTAATAATTTGAGTGAGTTTTATATGACATGCATACATCTATTGCCTATAAAATTAATTTCAGTTAAAAAAAATTTACCCAAAACAGACCATATGTATTTTTTTTTTTTTAAGTTAAAGTGAACTTAGCTGTTAGATTTTGATAGAAATGGAGGAATTGAATAAGAAAAAGGATGAAAAGTACCGTTCATGTTCTGGAAGGCCAACTAGCAGAAGGAAGAGCATGGAAACACAAACAGGCTGAGGAGGTGGGAAGGTGGGGGCTATGTAAGTGGGGGAGAGGGAGATACCTTTTTTTTATGAAGCAGATAATAAAGAGAACAAAAGACAAAAATGAACAGTAATACTGGCCAGCTTAAGCAGTTAAACTTTTTATTTATGGGACAGTGAAGGACTCTGAAGTTACATGGGCAACAGTATAGTTAAAATTAGTGCATTAGGTTGATTGTTGGTGCTGTAGCAAAATGCTGTCTGCATGAAAATATATCATAATTCCTCATTCCATCAATAATTTCTATAGGGAAAAATTAGAAGCAATCTCTAAATTCTTCCATATAGAAAATCATTAAGTAAATTATGGTTTGTCACTTAAATGTAGTATGCAGAAGTAGTTATCTATGTAACAACATGGAAAAACATAACAAAGTGTGTATTATGTTGGAAGGTGGTGTTAGGGTAGTGAGACTGTAGGTGATACTCCCTTACTCCCAGGGTTTTTAAATATAAATTTATGCTTGTTTAGAAAGTAAGGTTGTAATTAAGTTACACTTAAATTATAATCAAAATTACAATATTTAAAAATCTGGAGGTACTTCATAGAGAAAACAGGGCGCTTACTATTTCTTAGCAGATAGACTGACTGACTGATTTATTTATTTATTTATTTATTTATTTGGATAGCTATAACTGTAAAGGCCCGAGAAGTTTGTTAGTTTATGGTTTTATGATTAGAAATGTTGGTGTTACTGGAAATTATTTGGAAATGATGATGTCCTAGTATTAGGAGACAAAATAATTAACTTACTTTTAAACTTGTTGCAGCATATTTTGTTTTGACCGTAACTTGTTCATTTAACCTTCATTTCCATATTCTTAATAAGGAAATTTGTGTATTTCAGAAGATGAGCTTAGTTTGTTCATATATTATTGTCTTCCTATTCTTCTTCATTGACTTATTGGCTATTTTACTAACTTGTTTGAAATGTGTACACCAACAGAAGAGGTACAAACCCAAAAGTGGATCCTACTAATGTTTTGTACAAAATTTTGGATAGTAAAGGTTCCTTATTGTATTTAAGTTTTAGGTTTACCTGGACTTTTTCTTTCTTTCTTTCTTTTTTTTTTTTCTTTTTAAATTAGAGAGTGTATGAGTGGGAGGGGCAGGGAGAGAGGGGAAGAGAGAATCTTAAGTGGATTCTGCCCTAAGCCCAGAGGCCTGCAGGGGGCTTGATCTCACTACTCTTGAGGTCATGTCCTGATCTGAAACCAGGAGTAGTGCTTCACAGTGCCATCCCATGCTCTGAACAAATATTCTTTTATTATTATTATTATTTTTTAAGATTATTAATTTGAAAGAGGGAGCATGCACATATAAATGGGGAGGGGCAGCGGACAGGGTGAAGCAGACTCCTTGCTGAGCAGGGAGCCCAACGCCAGACTCGTTCCTAGCACCCTGAGCCAAAGTCAGATGCTTAACCAACTGTGCCACCAAGGCACTTTCTGAAAAAATACTCTTAAGTAAAGTTACAACTTTAATTTTCTCTATATATAACTTTAATTTTGAGAATACTCAGCACTTAGTTCAAGGCTAGTTTTATAATACTTAAGAGTTCTGAGGGGTTTAGAATATTTATTACATTGGTATTTCCTTGGGGTAAGTCTTTTGTACTCTTAAGTTTTCATTATAAAAAGACAATTACGTTTGACTCCCTTAAAACATCAAATGTTAAGGCTTTGCTGTCAGTAACAATAACTGCTATCAGTATTTTTCTTTTGAGATAGAATAGTTACGTTAGACTTATTTAAGTACCCTTTGGATTTAATAATAATTAGACATAAGTTTCTTTGTGTGTGGCCCCAAGATTACTTGAATCAGTATCTGGTTGTTAAAAGGCCAAATCTTGAGACACACGCAAACTGATGAATTTCCTTTTTTGTTGTTGTTTTTAAAGATTTTATTTATTTATTTGACAGAGATATAACATGTAGGCAAAGAGAGAAGGGAAACAGGTTCCCCGCTGGGCAGAGAGCCCAATGAGGAGCTTGATCCCAGGACCCTGAGATTATGACCTGAACTGAAGCAGAGGCTTAACCCACTGAGCCACCCAGGTGCCCCTGAATTTCTTATGGCTTAGGTATTTTGTAGACAAACCATCACAACCAGATGGTGCATGTTAGCCATTAGGAGAGGAACCACAAAAAAATGACTTATTTAAGTTGTTAGTGGGAGTTAGTTTAAAATAAGGCTTTACAATATGAAATGTCATTCATCCAGAATTAAGTCTCCTGATGATATTTTATGGTCACTCCTTTAATGTCCATTCCAGATAACCCATTTTCTCTTTTAGAATTTTTCCATTACTCCTTTTAATTTTAATAATTTAACACTATCCAGTGTATAAGAATCTTTGTACAGTTGTATAGTCTTTTGTTAAATTGGCTTCCACTTAACCAAGCCTCTTAAATCGGTAAGTTACTTCCATGTTCGCTGGAGTACTCACAGTAAAGCTTAGGATGCTTATTCTATAGTTGTGATGACCATGGTCCTGCAGTTTCTCTTAATGTATTCTGAGTCTTGTTTTGCCTAGGGCCTCACAGTTCTTGGCAGATATCGTGGTAGAGATTAATTTGTCAACACAGAAAAGTGTCTCTAGAACCTGGCTAGTTAGAACCAGTGACCGAAGATTAATCCCAAATGGCTCAACCAGCTCAAATGTAATGGTTTTACTTTGGACCTTCCAGTATTCCATTGCTAATATTTAAATAACAATGATAACTTTGTGCAGTAGTAGTTCGTAATTTTCCTGTATTTTGGTGGCTTGTAGGTTATTTATTCCTTTCCTATAACTGATTTTTCAACTGGCAGTTTAGAGGAAAAATTTAAGAAAGTATTAAAGTTCAAAAAATTGTTAAAGTTTTTCCTCTGGATACTCTAGACTTTGGTATAGACTTGTTAGTGATCGTCTTTTTGTTCTTTTTAACCCCTGATAGCCTGAAAAGGTAAAAGAAAAAAAAAAGCATGTATGTAGATATTTTGTATATGTGTACGTATACATTCTTGGACAACTCTTGATTTGTGAAGTAAAATGAATATCACACTAAGAATTCAAGATTTTTATGACCATTTCCACTACTCATAGGCCACTTCCCCAGTATATGTTCACATCACCATCACCACAGAGCATGCCACCTTGTTACTTTGACTTTAGATAAACATTTCTTTTTTTCCCACGTTACAAAATTTGAGCATTCTGTATTCATTTTTAAGAAGATTTGTGTAAGATTAGAATAAATTGTTACGTAGCTTATCCGCTGAATCAGGTTACTTGTGTTTTTTCTTCTCTGTTATACCTTTGCACAAGCTCTCATTGCTTCAACTGGAACTCTTCCTTAGCTCCTAACATTTGGCTTTCTTGGGTCACTTTTCTTCTAGGAAGCATTTTTTTTTTTTTTTAATTTTCTTTCTCTAAAATATATATGGCCATCCATATTAAAAACAACAAAACTTGTCTCTTCTTTTTGTGGTACCCATTCTTTTTCCAAAATAATTTTGTGTGCTCATTCTTTTTTGATAATTCTGGAAGAAAATTTAGAAATGCAAGCAGCTCTTTTTTTTTTTTTTTTTTTTTAAATAGGCTCCATGCCCAGCATGGACCCCAGTGTGGGACTTGAGCTCACAACCCTGAGATCTCAAGACCTGAGCTTGAGTTGGCTCCTTAACTGACTGAGCCAACCACCCAGGGAAAGCAGCTCTTTGTATTTTGCTTATCTTTGTTTGTCTTTGGGGTAAGCAGTTTCATGTGTATTGTAGATACAGTAAATAGTTCTTTAAAGTATTTAATTTGGCATTACTTCATGCACATATAAATAAAACTTATCAGATACTGTTAATTTGATTATTTCTTGACAGTTAACAGGTATTATATATAGTGTTTGCATTCAGCATTGTGCTAGGTTGATAAAGAATATAAAAATATAGAATATCTTTTTTATGTTGGTGAGACCATTTTGCCTTGTGATACAGAGTTTAGAGCCAGGATTTAAAGTTAAGTAGATACTGTACCATAATGTAAGTGAAGGGCATAATTAATGTGTGCAGATAGATGAATTCATAAGTAAATACTCATATTATCAAGAGCCATTCCATGGATGGTAGGGAATATGGCCTTATTGAAAGGGGGAGAAATGGGGTGCCTGGCTATTTCAGTCAGTTAAGCATCTGCCTTTGGCTCAGGTCACGATCTCTGGGTCCTAGGATCCAGCATGAATCAGGCTTCCTTCTCAGCAGGGTGTCTGCTTCTCCCTCTCTTTCTTCTCCATCCCCACCCCCCCCCATCCCCAGTCATGCTCGAACTCTCTCTCAAATAAATAAAAGTTTTATTTAAGGAAAGGGGGGTGACATTTGAATCTGGGAGAGCAGCGCTGAACCAAGGATGATGGGTACTATTTTTAATTTGGTATTAACTGTCTGATTAAGTTCAGCTCTTTGTTGATTAGATAATAAAAAAATTTTTTTGAGTACTCAGAAGCTAGAGATAACGAAACATTTTATATATTGCTTTGCAATATATATGAAATGTAGGTAGTGATACTCTTGTTTCTAAGCTGAGGAACCCGGGCTCAGAGAGAGGTTAAGGGAGAGCTGGAATTTAAACCTAAACTGTCTGAGTTTCTGAGCTCATGTTCTTAAATACAGTATTTACTTTTTTTTGAGGACACTGGAATGTGGCAAGAACACATCTCTAAAGAGGCTCACTGGAGAATAAGTGCTCTTAGTCTAAGTGATTCTTTAAATTTCAGTAACATTTAAATCAAGATTAATTGCTGAAGTATAGTATATGGTCCCTAAAAGTTTCTGCAAAAGAATATAATTGACATTACTTTGTATTTAGGCGTGAATTACCCTTCACTAAGTCAGCTCATCTCACCAATCCTTGGAATGAACATAAACCAGTAAAGATTGGACGTGATGGACAGGTTTGTTGTTTTAATTGATTATTTAAAACATACACTTAATTAGTCCTTTTAGATATTTTTATTGAAGGACATTTCTAAGCCATTTTTGAAATAATTCATGTGATAGATTAAGGGAGAATATTTGGAATTCATGATTACTGTGATTTTGACTGTTTAGTAAGACCGCCATGAATGTTTAAAGACAGGCATCTTTATATGGTATTTTCATTAAATACCAGTTGAAACCCTTTTGAAGAGAAATTCTTGTCCTGAATTTTAATTTTTTTCATTATTATTATATTTTTTATAATTTTTGAAATGCCATTAGAACATCTTCATTGAAGTTTTCTGACTAGAAGGAAGCTGTATGAAAAGTATGTGTACCTAGGTTTTCAAGTCTACAAATGAAATTAAAAGTGGTGGTTTAAAATAAACCAAAATCTTTGACTCATAGGTTCTACTCATAGTAGAATATGTTTCTATTCATAGTTTCTACACGTAACTTTGACAAGAAGTAGTCTGCTTTCATTGCTCATAAATGAACTGTTGGTAGTTGAAAATAAAAATTCATTTAAAAAAGTCTATTCATTAGTAACTACAAAGTTAATATTTTAGTGTAGGTAGCAGTTCTTAGTTATCAAAGTTGTTGGCACACACTAACATGTTTTTCCTCCACTGTGTTAAGGTAGATAACCCTGTCCTGATATTTTTGTATTTTGCACAAAGAGATATTCCTTTGTTTGTAGAGGACAATTGTCACAGAGTTTTAAGCAACTGCATAGGTATATTAAACTTTGGAGATTCTGCAGTTTTAGTTTTTACCCTTATATAAGTACATGGAACACTTTAGAAAGGTGTTTTTTTGTTTGTTTGTTTGTGCCCCCCCCCCCCCAAAAAAAACCTTTGAAGGAAGTTTTTGGAATCCTGTATGGTGATCAGCCTTGAGAAGGAAGTCTCCAAGTCAGTCTATTTTTGTTCTTGTCCTTCAGGAAAATACAAGTCTATTGAAAGTTTCTTCTGTTTTCTTTTTGTAAATTACTACTTTCCTATTCTAGGAAATTGAACTTGAATGTGGAACCCAGCTTTGTCTTCTATTTCCCCCCGATGAAAGTATTGACTTGTATCAGGTCATTCATAAAATGCGTCACAAGAGAAGAATGCATTCTCAGCCCCGATCAAGAGGACGTCCATCCCGTCGAGAACCAGTCCGGGATGTGGGAAGGTTAGAAACGTTCTTTGGACTGATAATAGGCACATGTATCAGAATAACATGATGGAGGAATGTGATTCGTCAAAAGTTTGTCCTGCGGTAAAGAAGAAAGAGAAAATCCTCAAATCAAGCTGCATGGACTAGTTTGTGGCTTCATTGAGGATTTCACATGGTCACCTTGGTCTCAGTCATTTTTCAAGAGGAAAATGGGGATCTTTCCTTATGCAGAAAAAATTATTTGCTAAAGAGTGATAACCGTTTAAATTAGATAATATTCTGATTATACAATGTATACAATTGAAATGAGGTAGGCCTTTGTTGCTCAGAACAGGCTAGAAAGGAGGAAGAGGAGGAAGTCTTTATTTGCAAAAATTGTTAATATTTTGTAAAAAGCCTTTTCTTTCAGGTGTGTCTCTGGATAAGCCTTATCAGATATGGGACTTTTATAAAGGATCACTAATGTTTTTTCAGAAGATGACGCCTCATTTAGAGGATAAAATGTTTTAAGTTATTTTGATATTCAAGAGGAGCATTATTGGGACTGTTTCAGATTTTACCATCGTGATGTGTTAACCCCATTGCCAAATATTCTCTAACATGTACCCAGTGAATTCACACATCTTGCTGAGCTTCTGAAAACAATAGGTTCTTTCCAAAGGGGATCAAGTGGCCCTGGGAGACCCGGCAACAAACCGAAAAGAAGGGCTGTTGCTGTGTCTGTTTACAACTTTCCAGATGCTGGCAGTACCTGTGGACTTAAAGTGTTTTTTAGAGGATCGCCATGGTTATTGATCACTACTTTATGAACTAAGCAGCATTTTCCAGGAAAAGGGGGTTTAACTTGTTACAGAATTGGAGAAGTCTTTGCAAAGGACTGGTTTAAGCCCTTCCACCCAGCACCTTTCCCTGTGTAGATTTGCATACAGCTAAACCTAAAATATTCTGCTAAAGACTGTTGGATGTATGGTTGATGGGATGAAACGTTTGGTTAAGTTTCCTTTTGGTGGAAACATCCTGTGGTAGGTACAGATAATCCAACAAGAGTCCCCATTTCTTTGAGCTTAAAAAGGACACTGTCGAGTAGGTAGGAGGAAACCTGGCAGAGCCCCCTTATTTTTGGCCTTAAAGGACTGAACACCAAGATGTCTTTTGAAGTTTTAAGCTAAGAGGTTTCCAGTGCAATACAATATATACAAGTGAAGTTTTTACCTCAGTTTTGCAATGGACTGCAAACTATACTTATTACACCACTACACCTTCTCTCAAGCCTGCCAGGGCCTCCATATATGTATGTGGCTTACAGCTTACAGTCAGTAGTTGGACTACTGTATGAACTGTTACTATCATGTTTTATACCGGTCGTAAATGCACTCCCCAAACTACAGGAAAGCGGTATGTTTATTTTTTAAACCAGCTTTTAATTTTCTTAGTATTATTTATTGTAGATGCAACTGTTTTTATTTTGTTGGGGGGGTTTGGGGTTACTGCACTTTGCAGTTTGAGTGAACTTGTGTTGGAAAAGTTAATGAAAGCAGTTGATAAAGAAGTAGCTGGAAAACTAGCGATGCCAGGTTATTATAGAATTTTTATTTGGCATTAAGGGTAAAATATTTATTACCAGAAAACTTGGAATTTTCGTTTTTATTTTGTGTAGTTCTTTATCAAATGCTAAATAAAATGAAGTGTATTTATGATGTATTACATTAACCCTTGAGATTTATGGGAGACCATAAAGAGCAGCCCTCTGTAGACAGTAAAATTTCATCTTCTAAAGAATATATTTTGAAATTGTTTAATGAACTCTGTTAAAACTGCCCCAGCTTTATTTTAAGGCATTGTCTCTAGAAAAAATTCCCTTAATTCTAAATGTTATTAACTAGAATTAGTTTTTCAAAGTATTAAGATTTTTAAAACTTTCCTGTAAAGTCACTATAAGTATCAGATTTTCTGTATGATCATGTGAAAAGCATAATTTTGTGCAAAGCAAAAAGAAATAAGAATTCTTTATTTTGTTTAGACTTCTAAAATGATACTAATAATTTTGAATATATAGATTTTAGAGTTACCTGTTGTGTGTAATGATGATAGTTTTTTTTTTTTTTTTTTAATTTCCTTGCTTTTTCACCTGAATGGAGACTTTATTTGGGAAAGTATTTTGTTAAACTGGATATTTACATTAGTTTGAGGGCCGCTCATTTACTTTTGTTTAAAATACTAAAATTTGATTTACATGTTTTGAACAGTCTATTTCCAAGTTTCTCATCATAGTAGGAGGATTATAGAGAATATTTGTTTCCAACAATACATTCAAGAATTGATTTATAATAATTAGAGGAATTAAAATTTAGAAATTTTAAAATTTGTTAGCTAGAAATTAGGATGTTATTTTAAAGGAAATAATGGGCTTTTCTTTGTACTTCTGTCAGAAACTCTTGCATTGCTGTTTGTTGTCCCAGCAGTTTTTGGTTTAATTTCTAATGTGTCTAATTTGTGTAGGCGTCGACCAGAAGATTATGATATTCATAACAGCAGAAAGAAACCAAGGATTGACTATGCCCCTGAGTTTCACCAGAGACCAGGTTAATATTTTATAATCGTGCAGATATTTGACTTAAAATTATGAAACAACAACAACAACAACAACAACAAAACATTTATTACAATTCTGTAGTTCTAAAAGTGAGAAAATTTTAGGACATGACTACTTAAGCCATAGGAGATTATCAATAGCTGTCACTTAAATTCTATTTTGTGAAGGCTACCTAATCTATTGTAGTGTGACTCATTATCATAATCTGTTAATTACCCAGTGTTGCTAATTTATAATTATTTCACGAGTGGAAACTGCACAAATGTTTTAACATTAAAAGTGGTTAGGGAAAGCAGTGATTTTACACTTTATTCTTTTTATATCCTGTTATACTTAGTATCTTATGTGGTAAATAGCTTTAATTAGACACTGAAGTTATATTTTTCTAAATAAAAATCTTTAACATCATGTTTTTAGAGAGGAATGAGAAGTACTTGTTTTGTAATCTACACAGCAGCTTTTCAGCTAGTCGTTCCCTTACCAGAGTTAAAAAAGGTGAACCGTATTTAAGAGAAGATACTTATTTAATAACAGTTAATACACATAAAAATTAGGCAATTTGAAAATTGGTATTAGCATTATAGCATTTTTACATAACCAGTGGCTTGATAAACCTCATTCTTACCCAAAATGGGATATTCTGGAGAGTGAAATTAGTTTTTCCACAGTAACATGGCCACGCAAATGTTTTCACATTTTAATTTGCTGAGTCTTTACTAAAGAAGGGGAGAAAGAATATTTCTTTTCTTCACTAAGGTTCTTCACTTAAAATGTATAATTTCATTTTTGTGACTTTTGCAGTTCTGTTTTTCTCCCCCTTAAGTTTGCATTTTTTAAAACTATCTGGTTGACTTAGCAAAACTTGTGTATACCTAAGATGGAAGGTAAACATTTGTTTTAAGGAAGTCCTGTTACAGTGTCCTCAAAGATAATTCCTCTGCCCTTACTTTCCTTATGGTGCAGAATGAAGAAATTTTCTATCTAGCGAGAATTGGGGTGTGGATTTAGAAGATTCATATGAAAACCTCTCTAGCAGTTTATAATTCTGTGATATCAGTAAGTTATTTAGTTACTTCCTAGATTATCATGTAATCTGAGAAGAAAATCTGAAAATGGAATAATACAATAATAGCATCACTTAATAGCATCACTGTATTTCATGGGAAGAGTTGAAATGAGTGGTAAGGAAGGTTTAATTATAATGCCATAATAAAAAATATAAATTTGATTTACTAAAATGCTTGATGTTTGAACAGGGTATTTAAAGGATCCACGATACCAGGAAGTAGACAGGTAAGTTGGGTTCACTCTTGCTTAGTTCTAAATTACATTCTTGGAACTAGTTTATGAATTACCTGAATTTAGTTTCACAAATCTTATTCCCAACAGACGATTTTCAGGAGTTCGCCGAGATGTGTTTTTAAATGGAGTAAGTATTTTATTTTATGTATTTAATGTTCGTAAAACCAGGATCTGATTTACTTTTTAGTTCTGGATGTAATTTTTATTATTGACATTAATATTTTTCATTTTAGTCCTACAATGATTATGTGAGGGAATTTCATAACATGGGACCACCACCGCCTTGGCAAGGAATGGTTTGTATTCTTTTTCTGCAAATTATTTAATTTCATTCACAGTTCCATATATTTTGAACGCTTATTTGAAATGTGGTTGTTACAGTTACCCATTAAGAGATTTAAAATATATATCTTCAGTGATAAAGAGTTGGGGGACTATTTTTAAAACTAAAGATTAATAATGATTTGTGTTGTTTCAAGTTTATTAAGTGTTAGGGTTTTTTATTGTAGTGGTTAGTATTGCAAACTGCCTGGGTTCAAATGTTTTCCCTTCTCAACTCAGTGACCTTGGACAAGTATCATAATATGTTTCTTAGTTTTTCTTATCTGTAAAACTCAGTGAGCATTTGTTCATTCTTTGGCTCATCGAATATTTAGTGTCCATTCTGTGCAAGGCACTCTGCTTTAGGCTGCGTTGGTGAATGAAATGGATAATGTGTCTGTATGGTTTGAAATTTAATGAATATCAGTGTTGACCTCATGGGAGTGTAGAGAAGATAATTTACAAAATACATGTAAAGTTTAGCATAGTGTTTTTGATCCCAATACTCAGTAAATTCTTCCTATAAAATAAGAAAGAACCCCTGAGATCTTTACACTTTCATACCCCTGGGTGGCGCAGTCGATTAGGCGTCTGATTGTTGGCTTCTGTTCAGATGGTGGTCTCTATCTAGGTCTTGGATCTAGCCCCGTGTCAGGCTACATGCTCAGCATGGAGTCTGCTTGGGATTCTCTCCCCCTCTGCCCCTCCTACTTTTGCTCTGTTTCTAAAATAAATAAATCTTAAAAAAAAAAAAAATAAGGTTAATTAAATCCTGTGCATAATTTTTTTTCCTGTGCACAATTTTTAGTTTTTCTTCTTTCTGTAAGAAAACTGAATCTTAGAGTATCTTTGAAGGTATTGAGGATAGCTAAAACATTAGTTCCTGAGAAATAAAAAATTGGGGAATGTAAGTAGTTCTTATTGTTTATGTTTTTTTTTTTTCTTTAAATGCTGCCTGTAATATGGCCTCTTCATCTGACTTACTTCACTTAAGGTACTGTATGCAGATAGATGAATTGCTTTCCTTTAGATTCTGGGAAATTTTAAAAATTTTTAACAAGAATATTATCTTGATGCTAACTAGGAAAGTAATCTTTGATTTGCCCTTAACTCATTTTATAATGGCATTTAAAAATTTAGTAGGTCCTGGAGGTTTTGTTTTTTTTTTTAAGGGTAGATGTTTGATTAGTGGTTAAGATGATTGATTCTAGAGCTGGATGCCAGATGTCCCAACTCCACCTTTTTACTAGCAGTGATTTTAAGCAAGTTACTTAACCAGTTGCTTAGTTTCCCTTTTTTTGTAACTAGAATAACCAACACCTATCTCATTGGGTTGATGCAAGAATTAAATAAGATGTTTAAAGTGCTTAGGACAGTGCCTAGCTTAGTGTAAGCACTGTATACTGATTTGTTTTGTTCTGTTCGTATTTAAATGATAGGTTATGAAAGTGTAAGCATGTTAAATCTTAATAGATGTATAATTAGTTTGTTACATGTTTTCAGCAAGCACATAAAGAGGGTATTTTGTCAAAGTAAATGGATCATACAGATTATTAAATTGTTTGGGATTGGTAGTTTGTATAGGGAAATTCTAAGAATGGTTTATTTGCAAGGATATTTGGTAGATGTTTATGGAAGTGGTTTTCTTTTTTTAGGCTCCTTATCCTGGAATGGAACAGCCTCCACATCATCCTTACTATCAGCACCATGCTCCGCCTCCGCAGGCTCATCCCCCTTACTCAGGCCACCACCCAGTACCACATGAAGCAAGATACAGAGATAAGCGAGTAGTAAGTGCATGAGAAGGCTCAAGTTGAGGGAACAGCTTTGAATTCTGCTGATAATTTAAATGGTTGCTAGATTATGTTGAGTGGTAGACTGTTTCATATTCTTACTGACTGCTGTTTTGAAGTAATTCACAACTTTTTTTTTTTAATTTTTTTTTTACAACTTTTAATTAAAAATGGGTAATCCCTTTGGATTATTTGAATAGACTTTCTTTTCACTGATCAAGGAGACGGCTCAAGTTGTGGCTACTTTGCTTTGTAACTCTTGGTTGATATCAGAGATAGCATATAGTAGGATATTTTCTTTCGTACAGGAGTCTTCAATTATAACTGTAATTATTACTGCCAATAAGTATTTCTAAGCTTTCTGTATATGTGGACTCCATTTTCACAGGATAGATGTTTGTATATTAAGTTAGTTAATAGGTTATTTCTAGTCTCATTTAGTTACTTGTTTCTCTGCCAAATTTTGTTGGTTCACCTCGTCTGATTCTTAAGATGATGCTAACAAATGACAGATGTTAAGAGAGGCAGATGAGTAATTGTCCTTTAGTAATTATTGGTTCTAATAATTTAGTATGGTTGATTTGGAAAGTTTTTTTGATCAAAACGGTGAATTAAAGCAATCTCTAGTTAGAGATGTCTGGGTTTTCATTAGACTAGTTAGATAGAGGTTGTTAATTAAGTGATTAATACCCTTTTTTTCCCCCTAATAGTACTTGTGTCTTTTAAAACTGAAATTATCTCCTTGTACTTTTTATTGCAGTTCCTTTGTGTATAAATTTGATAGTCTTAGAAAGGTAGTTTGGTTGTTAAGGTGTGATCTACAGTCTGGAAATCCCTAACCTCCTCCCTGCCACCATACGTGACATGATGAATTTTTTGGCAGGGCCAAATAAACATTCTTTATCTTCCCACTTTGTTGAAGAGCATGCATATTTGAGAGTAGGCCAGAGTAGAGTAGCCCAGCCTACCTTTGAGATACTTTGATTTATTTTCTTAATCTCATAAAGATACTGATTCTTCAAAATTAAATCATTATGATCTTTAATATTCAGTGAAACAATTTGAGAATCCTAATTGACTAACAGACTTACTTTTCAGTTACACAGGAAGAGATACATAGTCTCTATATGATAAAATCTTAGTTGTCTAGATGGGTTGTGGTGTTTTTAAAAATGCCTTTTATAAATGATTACATAATTTTCAAAATAGGGATTTTTCCTATGATTCTTTTGTGAAAGGATACTTGCCCTTTTTATTTAATTTTTTGGTTAGTGTATATATTTTATACTAATATTCATGTATTCATTGTAAGAGGTAAGGTGGAATTGTGTTTTTGAACCTTATATTCTGAATATTTGAGCTGACTTGAAAAAAGACCGAGTTTAGTAAGTAATAGTGAGTTGAGAATAAGAGTAGAAAGCCAGAGCAGGGATCAAGCTTACAGGTAGCCATAGTGACAACTTGGACCTCACTTAGACAGTTGCTCATCTTATCCTCTCTCGTCGTCCTCAGCCTTTTATGTATTATTAGATCTGCGTGGAGTAGTCTTTGCAATCTTACTAAAGTACTTATTTTCTTAAAATTATGTCCTATTTCAAAAGTTGTCATTAGCATTGCTTCAGTTTAAAAGAATATCTGGAATATAAGAATTCCTGATTTTACCATAAGAGGGCAGAGTTGGTTCAGGTTAGTTTGTAGAATTAAAGAAGGGGAAAAAGAGTTCACCTATTGCAGAAAAACATTGATGATAATCAGCATAGTTGGCTTCAGGCTTGTATCCATGTTGGCTGATAGTCATCTCTAGATAATTACTTTGGCCTAAATCTTTTTAAGAAGATTGGATGGAAAAGTCATTGAAGTTATAGAGCAGACTGCACGAATTGAGTTCCAATAGATTTGAATAATTTCTGTTGTAGGTTTCTAGTAAGACATCAAAATCCTTTTTCTAAGCAGTGTCAAAATTGCATTTTGTGAGTTAAGGCATTAGTACAGTTTTCTAGATATTTTCTCTATCGTACAGTAATTATAATATAGGGACTCATAAGTGCCTTTTTTTTTTTTAAACATACCTAACCAATTTTTTAACCTTTTCTAGCATGATTATGACATGAGGGTGGATGATTTCCTTCGGCGCACACAAGCGGTTGTCAGTGGTCGGAGAAGTAGACCCCGTGAAAGAGATCGCGAGCGTGAGCGAGACCGCCCTAGAGATAATAGAAGAGACAGAGAACGAGATAGAGGACGTGATAGAGAAAGAGAAAGAGAGCGATTATGTGACCGGGACAGAGACCGAGGGGAGAGAGGTCGATATAGAAGATAATGCGCTTTTGGAAGCACTGATTGTTTAAAGATAAAGAAAAATCTTGTATTTTTTTTTTTTTTTAATTTTGTGTGTGTTTACAAGTAGTAAATTTATTTTCAGCGGTCTACTTAAAGTTCATTGTGTAGAAGGGATTATTATATCCCTCTTTGTTCCAAGCATGCAGTATAATAAGAACTGGAAAAACTCAAATCCTCCAAAAATGCACAGTTGACAGTTTGAGTTGACACTTTTATTGGAGCAGAATGGAACAGTCCAAGAATGTAGATAATTGATTCATTCTCCGTAAATGTTCATCTGCTTATAGTATGTTCATCCTAGAGTTATTATTTTATTTGTTTTCTTTTTTTCGGATCTTGATTGATGACTGCCATGATATTTTGCTTTGATGTGTTTCTAAATGTAGTTGCACACGGTTCAGTAAAAATGCTGCTATCAAGTATGCAAATATTGAAGTATGATGGTTTGACAGTATGGCAGTGTTGTAGCAGCCTCTTTGTTTCTCCCTTTCCCTCTTTTTTTTATCTTAAAAAGTCACTTTTTATTTTTCTTCAGTCTTCAATGATGAGAGCAATATTAAGAAGACATTGCTATCTAATTTTTAATCTTTTTAAATAAAAAATTCCTATGTTCAGTAGCATGGCTGATGCTGGCCTTTAGCCTTCCCTCCAAACTGTATCCATTGGCTTGGAATGTTCCCAACTTGCGTGTGTGGCAGCGGAAGATAATTCCCATATTCTACATGGCTACTGTTTTGTATAAAATAAATTGGTAAAGATTGACACTTATTCTGTTGTACTTCTTTCTTGTCTGTTTGCAAGTTTGTTTTCTTACGCATTCGTGGACACAAAATAACGCTTTGTTTTAGGAACTGTAGGAACCCTGGTTACTCTTCATCTTTTTTTGCATAGTTTACAGAAGTGATTGACCTAGGCCAGTTATGTTAAAAGCTTAGTTCTGTTTCTAATGTAAGAACTAATGGTACTTGCTGGGATTATGTTGATATTTGGTTAAGTATTTATTCTTCTAACATTCTTGGATCTACTCTGGTGACAGGATTATTTCCTTATTTCAGGCTTTCTGTTTTCATCTTTGATAAGTGAACAACTTTAAAGACGTTTTTCTATCTTTTAAAATCTACTTCTAAATTAACCTCTTACAGATAACATCGTTTAAGTTAACCATCAATCCTTCCCAGTGGTAACAAGCTATATAAAATAAATGGCCACAGAAGAATATAGTTTATGAATACAGTTTACAGAAGACTTTGTTGCATTTCAGTTTCTTGAGTTATACCTGAAACTTTGGCTTTTAATATTTAAACATTTGGGATATTTAAATATATGACCCCCTTGGTGTTGTACCAAATCACGATCGCAATTTTGTATTTAATCTGTGTTGGTCTGAAAAGGGGAATGCATGAACTTCACTCCTGAAAGACACTTAAAACTATCAGTTTACTGCTTTTATATTCTCCCTGGCATTTAGAATATTTTTTCTGTGTACTCATAATTAATAGTTTTATTTATCTATTGCAAAAATTAAGCCTGAGGATATATGTTATGTGTGCAGTATGGTAGAGAAGAGAGAACATTTAGCTGGTTGTTACAAAACCTGGGTTCTAGTGTATCATTGCCTTCAGTTAGACTGAAAACAGTTGGCGATACAGGGGAAGTCACTTAAGTGACATTTGTATTCATCAGTAAGTTACAGTTAATATAATAGCTAAGGGTTTTTATTCTTGCCCTTTAAACTGAAAGCTTCTAAGATACAGAGGAATCAACAAAAATGTTATTTTAAGAAATAACCAGTTACACAAAATTAGGTAATATTAAAGTAATTTTTCTGAAATAATCATAGTAAGAAATTGTAAGTCGTATTCAACAGTCTGCAAAGGTACTTTGTGCTTCATCCTCCTGTAACATCCCACTTCCTATTTTTATAGATGAGGAGACACCCAGAGAGATTAAACTTGCCCAAAAGGACAAAAGTAGCAATTGATGGAACAAGTTTACATCCGTATTTTTATCTAATTTGGTATTTCAAGGGAAGCCATTTCATCTGTTTTGGAAAGAAATAGAACATAAATTAATGTATATTTAAAACAATGATGCCAGGTTCTACTAAGGATATTAAACATATTGTCTTCAAGCTTTCTTACTAAGAGAGGTATTTCCTAAAGTGTCTGGTCACTAGCTTGTGCTTTGTATTTGGGTCTTAAGAAGGTTATTAACTATCCACTTAGTTTATTCTAAATATTTAGCTAACATGTATTGAATTCTTACTAATATACTTATTTGATAATTTAATAATTATTAATTATAATTAATTTAATCCTCCCAATAACTTTTCTTCTGGTTTTTTTTTTTTTTTTTTTGAGGAGGAAACTAACAGGAATGTGGTATGAAAGGTTGCTTTATAATTTTATCCCCTATGCAGAGGAGTCAAAGTAATATATCTGTAAAATTGAAATGTTTGATTAGCTAATTGAAGACGTGATAGTTTTTTTTACTGTGAGAGGTGTGGTTTCTTCCATGGACTATGTGATGTTAATCTAAAACTCTCTACATCAGTAACAAGCACTGTACCATATGTTGAAGTCAAAAACAAAATTCAGTTATTCAAAGTTTAGAAATCAGTCCAGGATTTTATTATCTGGAGTAAAAGTTCAAGAGAGTGAAACTGAATTCAGGTATGTTACTTCTCTTTTGGCTTTGCTTTCCCTCTATAATGGCTTTATTCTTAGTTGTACTCTAAGTGTTCTAAAAATGTCCCGTCACCACCTCCAGTCTCCTGTACCCATATACTTAGCAGTGTCAGAAGGAGAGAGAGCAGTTTTCCACTGAGTTGATCATTTCCTCAAAAGGACTGAATAGCTATGCTAGTTTTCATGGAGCCAGCTCTGATCTAATATGTGTTCTAATGTGTGTTCAGGGAAGTGGGGTTCTTAGACCAGCCAGTGTGGAAGACAAAAGAGGCAGGTGATATAATACAGTCCGCTCCAGGGGAATTACATTAGGAAGGACAGTTTCCAAATGACAACAGATGTCTGATCAAATTTTAATGTACAATCTCATTTAGAACTAATATCTGAATGTCTGACTTTTCACTCACAGAATATTTTGTCGTAGGCATAGCTTCCTTCTGGATATCTCTTTTCATTCTGCTGTAGAAAGCAATGAACACACTTCTGAAGGACATAGATTCTGCCCTGTCATACTATTAAAATTATCTCAAGGGATGTTGGATGTATGGAATAAGAAGAAGGAAATGAGAATTATTGCCAGCATTTCACTGACTATTCTAGAGTTTCCTGACCTCAAGGTAAGGGTGATTGACACATTAGTCATTTTATCCTGATTTTTAATATTACTTGATTTGGGTAGAAAAAATGCCTAATGCAATTTGATACACTTACTAAGAATGAGGCGTGTGACATTATTGAGCCAAACCCTTTTTTTGTGGGGTGGGAAGGCAAACCTTTAGACCTCAAGTTCATTTTAGTAGGTATAGGAATCTTAAAGCTTAATTTACAGTCATCCAAGTCATCTAATTTTTTGGCCTCTTCCTTGTTTCTAAATCTCACACATCTGTGTTTCCCTTTCAGTTTCTTATTTCTGTGTGTGTCTGTGACATCTGAAGGAATGTTCAATCCTACTAATGATATTCAGGGTATAACAGGTCAGTAAACTCATAGTAGATTTGGCTTCCACTGATGTCACTGTCATTTTTAACTTATATGGCAAGAAGGCAGGAGGCTACAGTTAGCCTCTCAAAGTTTCTAAGGGACTCAGTACTTCTGAAATGTAAGCTCAGTTTCTGGCTAAAAATATTAAATCTGTTAGCAAATATCTGGCTTATAGAATGCAAAAATGCATACTTTCTGGTTCATTTGTAGTATATTTGAGAAGTGGATGAGAATTTTGGTACAAATGAATACATTTTTTAAGATTTTATTTATTAGCACAAGCAAGGGGAGTGGGAGAGGGAGAAGCAGGCTTCCTGGATGCAGGAATTGATCCTCACCTAGGGTCATGACTTGAGCCAAAGGCAGATGCTTGACCGACTGAGCCATCAAGGTGCTTGATACAAATTAAGACTTAAGTGGTTTTAATGGGGACATTTCCTTTAAATGAAAGAAGTATTTTCTGTTTAACTTCATAAAGTTTTTAACTGAAAATTAATGTAGAATGTTATTGGGATTAAGTTTAAGCTCAAAACATTAATTTGTTATTTTTGTGTTTTCAAACTTTAAATGCTCGTGAAAAAATTTCAAAAATTGGGGCTATTATCGTACATATTGTCATTCTTTGTAAGCAGACATCTTCAGAAACATGCATTGTAGTATAGCAAGTGTCATCACTGTCCTGAGGACACACAGTTTGAGAATTTGAGAACAGACCCCATGGACTTTCTATTTATAAATCTTAAATAATGGTTATGATGAATCTTACTGATTTCCTATATGGCCTCCATTCTTTTATTCACCCTGACAGTTCTTTATCATTTAACTATCCTGTCCTACCATAACCTGTGTGATTGAGGAATAGCTGGCCCCATCCTCAGAGTAGACTTGATTGGCCTTATATTAGGTTATTACCCTAGGAACTTAGTCCGGGCATGGCATTCCTTTTGCCAGGGCTTGGCTTAGAACTGAGCAGTTTACCATACATAGGCCAATGAAATGCCATGGGAGTTTTTCTGAGGACTTCTGGGAAAGAGATTTACTTGCTCTCATGGGACAGATACTAGACAAGATACATTTTCACTTCAGGGAACTAAATTACGTGATTCTGAGCCTGGAATTGTTAAAACTACTTTGCGGTTTTGGGAAACTGGTTTAAGATAAATCTAACAAACAAGACAAAGACAGAATTATCTTGCATAATAGAGTAGAATAAAGCTTTTTTAATGTTTGAGGAACTTTCGTTTTTCACTGGACCTTGAAACAATGATCCTGCAGGTACAGTTAGGGATTTGGGAAGAGGTCATAATCTAGTAAAATACAGAGGATGAGGGCATAGTATTATTAGGGACAAACATTATGTTAAAGTACATTTTGGCTTATTCAGAAGCCATACAGGGATATGTTTTGTAACTGGACTCATCAGATCCAAGTGTGGATGTGGAGGAAAGGTGCTCCGAGCACACTGGAGTTGCATAGTAAGAAGTATGTTAAAGGAGGACAATTGTAAGAGAACTTTTATGATGTCACATTTAATCATCACATCATCTCTGGTGGGTGCTTCAGATTTCATTGCATGCAATAAAGTTTGGCTTTGAGCCTCATTGTTTTTGTTTTTTTGTTGTTTATTTTGAGCCTCATTTAACTCAATAGCCCACAATCATTTTTTTTTTAATTTATTGACGTATAATTGACATACAACATTATATTAGTTTGCAAAATGGTCAGCACCGAAGTTTAGTTACTATTATGCAGCAAACTTAATGCAGTGTTATTAACAATATTACCTGTGCTGTACATTGTATCCCTGTGACTACTTTTATAACTGTACCTTTGTACTTAATCGCCTTTACCTATGTTGTCTCCCACCACCAGCCCCTTCTCCTCTGGCAACCACCAGTCTGTTCTCTGTGTTTTGTTTTAGATCCCACTTATAAATGAAATCATACAGCCTTTGTCTTTCTCTGTTAGACCTATTTCACACAGCATGATACCCTCAGGGTTTTTCCCATGTTGTTCATATGACAAGATTGCATTCTTTTTTGTGGCTGAGTAACATTCTAGCCTGTGTATGTGTGCATGCACATGTGAAACACGCACACATGCCTCTGCGTATGCTGTCTTTACCCAGTTTTTCCACTGGTGGACCCTTAGGTTGTTTCATTGTCTTGGCTATTGTTAAGTAATGAAATGAAAATCAGGAGATATATATATATATATATATATATATAAAATCTTCAACCTGGTGTTTTCATTTTCTTTGGGTACATATCCAGTAGTGGCATTGCTGGGTCACATGGTAGCTATATAATTTTTTGAGGAAACTTAACACTGTTTTCTGCAGTGGTTGAATCAATTTACATTCTCCCCAACAGTGCACAAGTGTTCCTTTTTCTCAACATCCTCACCACTACTTATTATTTTTTGTCTTTTTGATAATAGCCATTCTAACAGGCGTGTGGTAATACCTTGTGGTTTCAATGTGCATTTCTCGATTATTAGTGATGTTAGCACTTTTTCATGTACCTTTTGGCCATCTGTATGCCTTTAGATAATGTCCCTTCAGATCTTTTGCCCATTTTTTTTTTTTTTTTAAGATTTTATTTCTTGGGAGAGAGCACACAGGAGCAGGAGTGGGGAAGGATCGAGGGAAGGGGAGAAGCAGACTCCCCACTGAACAGGGAGCCCAAATCAGTGCTTGATCCCAGGACTATGATCTGAGCCAAAGGCAGACACTTAACTGAGCCACCTAAGTGCCACCTTTGCCCATTTTTAAATTGGGTACTTTTTCTGCTGTTGAGTTCTTAGGAATTCATTATATATTGGATATTCACCCTGTATGAGATACGTGATTTGCAAATGTTTTCTGCTATTCTGTAGGTTGCCTTTCATTTTTACTTTGGTACAGTCCCACTTATTTTTGCTTTTGTAGCTTTTGCTTTTAGAGTCCTATCTAAAAAATGGCCAAGACCGATGTCAAGCAGCTCACCAGCCATGTTTTCTTCTAGGAGTTCTGTGATTTCAGGTCTTAAGTTCTGGTCTTCAATAAATTTTGTGTTAACTTGTGTGTGGCATAAAATAGTGATCTATTTTCATGCTTTTGTATGTGGCTGTCCAGTTTTCCCAACACCATTTATTGAAGAGACTGTTCATTCCTCATTGTATATCCTTGGCTGCTTTGTTGTAAATTAATTGACCATATATGCATGGGTTTAAATTTGGATTCCAGATTCTGTTCCATTGTTTTTGATTTTGTTTTTGAAGTAGGTTCCATGCCCAGCATGGAGCCCAGCGTGGGACTTCAACTCATGATCCTGAGACCAAGATCTAAACTGAAATCAAGAGTCTGACGCTTATCTATCTGACTGAGCCACCTAGGCGCCCCACCAGTACCTTACAGTTTTAATTGCTTTGTAATTAAAAAGCTACAAAGCTACTTTATAGCTTTGTAATACAGTTTGAAATCAGGGAGTGTGATACCTCCAGTTTTGTTCCTTTTTCTCAAGGTTGCTTTTACTATTCAGGGTATTGTTCCCATACACATTTTATGATTGTTCTTCTATTTCTGTGGTAAATGCCATTGTAGTTTTGATAAGAATTGCATTGAGTCTATATATTATTTTGGGTAGTATGGACATTTTAACAATACTAATTATTCCCCCCCGGCGAGTACAAAATATCTTTCCATTTATTTGTGTCTTCAGTTTCTTTCAGCAGTGTCATATAGTGTTCAGTATACAGGTCTTTCATTTCCTTGGTTAATTTTTTTGCTAGGTGTTTTATTTTTTTTTGATGCAGTTGTAAATGTGTTTTCTTAATTTCTCTGATAGTTCATTATTAGTGTATAGAAATGCAATGAATTTTTTATATTTGATTTTGTAACCTAGTAACTTCACTGAATTTATTAGTTGTAACAGTGTCCTGAGAGTATCTCTGTTGGCCTCTGGAAGTGTGCCAAACCGGAAGGCTGGCATTTAGGCCATAGCTCTTGAAAATAGGCCTCTTTCTCAGAAAGACTGAGCATATGCTTCTGTCTTCTATCTGTGCAGTGCCCTAGGGATGGTAATCTGCCAAGAGATGCCTTCCCAGTTGTTATAGTCCTACAGGCCTCACAGGGCCAAGTGATCAAGGTCTTCCTCTGAGTTGCAGCTGTAGGATCAGGGACACCAGATGTAAAAACTGGTGATCAGGGGATCATAAAAGCTGCTCTCGGGGGGATTCTCGCACTCTGGAGACTGGTAGAGGGAGAGGATGAAGATGTGAGAGGAGAGGGACGAAAAAGTGTCCAGAGTGGCTCCCAGCAGCCTCTATCCCTGGAGAGTATCCCAGAGAGCTCCTGCCCTTCTGTCCAGTGCTTTTAAGGTTAGCAAATGAGTTTTTTTCACATGGGTTTAGAAGCTGCTCAGATGGCTGCTTCTGCACTGAGCCCTGTGGTGAGTGAGTCTGCATGCGAACCCTTTAAGACCTGTTTCTCAGTTCATCACAGTCCTTTGGGTCTTGGACATGAGACCCATTAGATTTCAAACCACACATTTTGGGGCTCTTAAAAGTTGGGGTGTCCAATTTGCGGGTCTAAGCCTTTGCTTTTCAGGAAGATGTTTCAGGGTTTTGAGTTCCCTCCTAAATTGTGGGTCCCTACACTGGGGATGGGGTTTATGGTGGGATTGGGTCTCAAGCTCTCCTGAGTGGCCTCTGTTTCATTTGCCCAGTGTAAAGGAGTTGCTCAGCTAGTTTTTCAGGTCTTTCTCAGAGGAAATTATTACATATGTAACTGTAAATTTCATGTTTATGGGAAGGGGCAAGTTCAGGATCTTTTCTACATTACTGTCTTGAACTGCCTCCTCCAAAACCCCTAATGTCTAAGAGCTTCATTAAAAAGGGTAAACAAATCTGAACTAGTACAAATTTTGAAAGTACATTCAATACAGCAGGTCAGTAAATGTATATTAAATTCAACAAAAATGTATGAAACATTTTCAGTGGGATATTCTGAGAGATATAAAAGACAATCTCTACCTTCAAGGAGGTTAAATCCTACATAGAGATAAAATACATATTCAGAGAGAAGAGTTTAAACTCATGATGAAGAGGATTGTTTGGGGGAAGTAGATTTAGAAATAGTATAGATGTATGGGTGGGTGTTGGAAATGGGAGAAGACTATAGTTGAAAATATATTCAAAGCTATGTTGGAGCTAGATTGCTAGGAATTATTGACTAGTTTTTTCTTTTGTTTTAATGTAAAGTAATACTTTAGAAAAGTCTGAAAGTACTGTAATGATCTATTGAAATTACAACAATAGTGGATGCCCCTTAAACAAATATTAAATCAGAAAGTACAAAAATGTAATAGCCTGGCTTTCCAATCTAATCTAATTTCCATGGATAGTATTATCAGTTTGATACTATTATTCCAGGTTTTTAAAAAATATTTATATAATCATCTATATGCTTTGTTTTAAGATTATTTTAGGAAATATCATATACATCTGCAAATAGATTTTTTGCACTGCACAGTGTACCGTAAACATATTTCTGACTTACTACATATTGAATGCTTTTCTTTCTTTTAATGGTTTTCATATTTTCTATTAATGAGTATACCAAAATCTCTTTATCCATTTACTTTTCCTTGGACAGTTAAATGTTGCCCTTAACTGCTATGCTGTAATGAATATTCTTGAACCTATATTTTAACATTTAAACTATTTTTTGTAAGATAGGGGTCTTGAATGATATGGTTTGGTCATTTTACATTTGGATAGGTATTGTCAAGTGATTAAAGTTGTACAATTTAACAGTCTCTGAGACTTGCCCATTTACCACAGTCTCTTATTAGTACTGGAATATTTAGAGCCCTTAAATTGCTGTCAGTCTAACAGAAAAAACTACTTCATTTTTATATTAATTTTATATTAATTAATACTTATTTATAAATTTGAGCATCTTTTCATAAATCCTTTTAATCATTTACATTTCTTTTCATGTCAATTGCCTTTTTCTAATCTCTGCTCATAAACATTTGTGAGTACTTTTTTTTTTAAAGATTTTATTTATGTATTTGATAACAGAGAGAGAGACCCTGAGAGAGGGAATACAAGCAGCGGGAGTGGGAGAGGGAGAAGCAGGCTTCCTGCTGAGCAGGGAGCCAGATGCTGGGCTTGAGCATATGAATAATACACATATGAGTATTAGTGGTTTGTCTCTACTAATGATAGGTTATCGGTTTGTGGTATCTTCATATAAAAGCTTAAATCTTCAGTATAGTTAAATATGTAAGTAGTTTATGGGCTCTTGATTTTCTTCCATTTTCACTGCCACTTTCTTATATATTTTTAAATATTAAAGTTTTCTTTTGTTTTTAAATCTGTAATATTCGAGCTGAAATTTGTTTTTTTGTAAGAATTAAGTATTAGAAGTTAGACTGATCAGCCAGGGGAACAAGACTGAGACAAGGTGAAAGTTATGCAAAGCTCTATTTTATGCTAAGCATTAGAAGTCAGACTGACCAGCCAGAGCCATCTCTGAAGAGGGTGGACCCCTCCCCATCTTACAGACTACCTTTTATAGAGCAAAAGTCTGGCCACACATAGGTGGCCAGTGACATTGTAGTCATGTTAGGTCACACACAGGTGGCCAATTAATTACAGTTTACCCTATAGTAACTATTTGACCTAACCTATTACTCTGGTCAGAATTGGCGCTCAAGTTTGGCGCCCGAAAGGCGGAGTTTACATTCTTCGGTGGTTAAGGAGGCAGTATGTGTACTTTTACTGATTGGATGTCTCTAGCTGGCCTGACTCGTCCTTGTATTCTGGGCTCTGTTATTAGGAACTAGTCGACCATATTTTACTGGTTTCCCAGACTTGCTTCTAAGTAAGTTTCTCAGGGGGGCGAGGCAGGGTCAGTTTTACTGGACAAACAACAGAATGGCTTTAACCAAGATGGAGTCGCTCTGGCTAAAGAGGTCCTTACAGTTACCATCCAGGTACCTGGTAGTTCTTGTCATTTTTTCACGTCTTTATGTTTTTAAGTAAACCTTTATATTTTTCCTCCAGTATGTATTACACCTTTCTCATTAGGATTATTTTTACTTATTTTATGTTTCTGTTGCTATTATGACAAATTCTGTAATACCTTGTGATTAACTTTTTTTTCCCTCTTAAGACATACACTGATTTTTATTTATTTAAATATGTATTTATTTATTGTTAGGGGTGCAGGGTCAGAGGGACAGAATCCTTTTTTAACTAGTTTAATTTTATTAACATATATACTATTTGCTTCAAGGGTATGGATCTGTGAATCATCGGCCTTAAACAACTTAAGTCTTAAACAACTTAAGTCTTAAACAACTTAAACATAGCACATACCCTCCCCATGTCCATACCCAGCCACCTTATCCGCCCCCCCTCAGCAATCCTCAGTTTGTTTCCTGAGATTAAGAGTCTTTCATGGTTTGTCTCCCTCTCTGGTCACATCTTGTTTCATTTTTTCCCTCCCTTCCCCCATGACCCCCTGCCCTGCCTTTCATATTCCTCATATCAGAGAGAGAGATCATATGATAATTGTCTTTCTCTGACTGACTTATTTTGCTTATCACAATATCCTCTAGTTCCGTCCATGTTGTTGCAAATAGCAAGGTTTTGGTTTTTTGATGGCTGTGTAGTATTCCATTGTATATATCTACCACATCTCCTTTATCCATCTGTTGATGGACATCTAGGTTCTTTAAGCAGACTCCCTGCTGAGTGTGGAGGCAAAGGGGAAGTTGGGCTAAAATCTCACAACCATGAGATCCTGACGTGAGCCGAAATTATGAGTCAGGTTGCTTAATCAACCGAGCCACTCAGGCACCCTAGAAATAAATTCATTTTTGATACTGCTCTTACATTTAGTTATCTTACAGACTTTAAGTATTCTGTGACAATTTTTCATTTGTTGTGTTTGATTTTTCTTAATAGCATATTACCCACAAATGATGACAGATTTTCTTCCTCTGTTCCAAATTTTAGTATTTTTACATATTTTACTTTTGAATTGGCCAGGCTATCCAGTACAGTACTGAATAGTAAAGATTAACAACTAAACATTCTTGTCTAGTTCTTGACTTTAATGATAATACTTCATTGAGGAAGGGAAAAAAAAAAAAACTTACCAAGAACTTAAGAATTCATACATGTGGTTAAATAGACCAAATGGTGTCTATGGGCTTATATGAAAAAGAAGTATCTTCTGATGATCAGCCGTATTTAACCATTTCAGTTTTTGTTTTTGCTGATAGTTGTCAAATCTCTAAATAATAGGATACAGCTATTTCAAAATTTATACAGTGCACATAATGTATATGTATTTAAATTTATCCAACCTTCATAATACTTTGCTTCCTTCCAAATCAGCTTCATTTTTAGTCTCAATTCCTCCCCTGAGAAACTGACCACTACCTCTCTTTTTAGAGAAAGCTTCACTTGTCTCTTCATTTTGTAAGATGAAGAAATTGGTTCCTCTGTCCTTTCACTTACCTTTCTACCTCCATTAACCTCCTGCCTTCAGTTAACTACTCTAAAATATGCTGCAGCTTTTGCATTATCAAGGATGATAGCATTTATATTGTTTTGTAACTGTAGTTACAACTGTAGATTGATTCTTAGCATAGTCCATAAATATTTTCTCTGCTTTGTATATTGCAACTATTACTCACTCCAAAGCCAAATAATACTGTTTACTTGTTTGTTACATGTCATGACACCCATGCTCCTTAATGGATGATATTCCTAGGATAAATTTTAATTGGATTTCTTTTCTCCTTTCACTGTCCCCGTCTCCTCCTGTCTCCACCTCCTCACCTCCTCCTCCTCAGTCCCCCTTCAACAACGCTCCCGTTGCCCCCAGTTATTTTCTTCATCATGTCCTCACTCTGTTTAGTTTTTCTGTCCTCTTTTTCACTCATTTTTAACTAAGACGTCTTCTGCTGGAGCCATGTGTCTTCCTTTTCCAACCTGACTATACCACTTGGCACAGCAAATCCACAGTGAGTCCCCTGTTTAGTGATTCCAGTTTCTTTTTGTTTCTTGGTTTAGAGTTTTGTTTTATTGGAGGAAATTCTTCACATAACTGCCTGAGAAAGTTTAATAGTCATTAGTGCTGTTTACCATATATTTTTCCCCCTGAACACACCACCTACCTTCCAGGCACACTATAGGTTTGTATATTTTTGTTGTGTAAAGTTACTTGCTCTCTTCAGTGAAAAGCCTCTTTTCTTACGTGAAAGTCACCAAAAATGTTCCAGATATAGTGGCAGCTTTGTCAACTTCGTTTCTGGGGTAAGGATAATTTGACCCAGAACTTTCAATGTAACTGCAGTGGACATGGAACATGAGAGAGAAATATACCTTTATTGTTTTAAGACTGGAAAATTTGGGGGTTATCATTGCAGCATAACCTAGTATATTCTAACTGGTGAAGGAAATGTGAGTTTGTTTTAATTCCTAAAATACTTGAAATTCTGTTTTCTGAATACTTGATTCCTAATTTGGAGAAAATACTTTTCTCTCAGAAAAATAAAGACGTTGATTTGTCCCTGCATTTCTTGTTGCTTATGAGATGCTGGGGGAAGTACAATTCCTGTTCCTTTGCAGGTAATCCAAAATTTTCCCTTCTCAGATCTTTTAGGATCTTGTACTTACCCTTGTTTAAAATTTCATTGTAATGAATGTATTATGCATCCAGCTTGGCTCTCCCATTGGCTGTTTTTGAAGATCACATACGTGTCTACTCTAGAAAACTTTATTATATTGTTTTGCTGATAATAGCTGGTTTTTACCTTTTCAGTTCTTTTTTTCTTCAGTTTATCTTACTACCTAGAGTAATACTTTCATTTGTCACATTTTCTGTCATCTTTGTCTTTTGTTTATACATTCTAAGAGATTTCCTTGTTTTTGTTATGTTTTTTATTTTCCATGTATTTCAGGTTCAGCCACTACATTTTTATCTTTCAAGAATGTCTCTCTTAGCTTAGTTTCCTCTAGAAAGCTACAGTTAAGAAAAGGGCTTGCATGTTAGTATTTTGTTTCTAGAACTAATCCTATGAAACAGGAGTGTGGGGAAAAAGAAAGTGACATAAGAAAGGAGGGAAAACCAGTACCAAGGTTCATTATTAATCTAGTCACTGCTGTGGAGAACTAATTGGTTTCTATCCTGCTGGGATCATCTAAAGTGGTATGTAGAATGCTTCTTAGATTAAGCCACCTAAAAAATGGTAGAGGAGCAAATGTATTATGCCTCTTGTCTCCCATTTGTCAGGGGTTTTGTATGGTGTATCTCTGCTGTATCTGGATGTTCATGTGGACAACATCAGTAACATCAGAGAGACTCAGGGGCAGAAAGCAAGATTGTGCAGGAGAGCTGCTAAGTGACTGGTTATCTCTTTAAGGAAGCTGATCGATACTGCAGTGGCTGCAGGAAAACAAGGGAGGTGGCAGGTTAGAAAGCCGGGAAGAACTGGTCAGGTAGGGCAAAACTAGCAATAAATACAGTCCACATTTTGCAATGCTCTTATCCCTTGGTGCCCTCTGTTAAGTCTGATCAGTGATAGACTTTTCAGTATGGTGGCCAAGTTCACCCTTTTTAAAGGGGTGTTGTGTTAGTAAGAACAAGGTTTTCTCCTCACTGTGCAACTGGTTCTGAGGGAATAATAAATATTTATCCTCATCCTCCTCTGTTACAAATTGCGTATTTCCCTGTCTCTGGGCCAGCAGTTTGGCTGGCTGTCCTAAATTATTAGTCTGATGGGATGATATGAGCCCTTATCCCCATCTTACCCTAACCTTCTTGGACCATAGTTGCTGCAAGTACACACTTGAGACTTATCGTTAGGCACTGAGTTCCTCCTTGACTGAATGTTAGTCATTCTTCTACATCTCTGGGGTCTTGGGGAAAATCCCTGTTTCCTGTCATGTAACTGTGATCCTAGTAAGAGTAATGTCAGAGTCAGTTGTCCCCACTTGTAATAACTATTTTTCTGTCTGAGTGATATGGGGAGTCCAGAATGATCAAGTCATAGCTTCAGTTGGGTGGAAACCTTACTGTGTCTCCAGTAGATTTTTCTTTACCAACCTACCTCCAGAAGCAGAATCCAGAAGAAACTGGGGAGTCAAGATTTTCAGTCTTGGTCCCCCCACCCCAGGTCTCAGGGTTCCATTCTTTTTCTATTCAGGCACTGACTTTGGCATAGGAGGCCTGTTGAAGTTGTGAGTTGGGTCTCTTTTGTAGCTCTGCTATCTTTGCAATTACATTCTAAACCTGGTTTTCTGCTGCTTCAGAAGAGAAGAGTCTAAACACTGCCAAGGAGAAGTTCTGACTTTCACAGCATGTTTCAATTTGATATTTGTTTAAACTGAGCTGTCATTGCCTTATTTTAAGCCTTCTAAAACTGTTAACAAAAGCCACTTTCACTCTGTATACTGTAGGAGTACTGTTGTGCCCATAAGTCAGTACTTTACCTTCCTCATTCTTTACTCCCTGTATGAATCAAAAATTGTGATTTTACTGAATTTTAGGAGTTGTCACCCTTGCCCATGTCATAACAATGAGATGATTCTTGCCAATTACGAGTAAATTGTCCAGTTCCCAAGTTTCCTCTTGGGGGTCTACTTTTAAAGCCAGTTCTGGTACAGATGATCTCTGTCTGTGTTCTCTTCAGAGCCTGAGATAAGGATCAGAATGCAGTAGTTTTTTTGAGAAATCCAAGGCTTCCAGGAGTAGAGGATAGGGAAAGGTGAAACAGGAAAGTCCAGGGAAGGGAGAAAAGTCCGTACCCCGTGTACTACTGTGGACAACTGGGACTTAATCCCACTGAGACCTCAGTAAGCAGCTGTGGAATATCCCCTCAAATGACTCTATTTATTGCTAATTTTGTCCTACCCTACCTGAAGGATAGGAGAGAGCTCCTGTTGAACATACTGCTAGATTATACACATGTAAGTGCTGGGTGAGTTCATTTAGCAGTGTGTGCAGTGGTGTCAAGTCATAGCGCAGAAAGTGAGAGAGCTTTGCTATTAGGCTATAACTCTAAAAGCTCCTTGACACAGTAAAAACGGGAGAAAAAAATGGGCTGAAAAGGTAGGAGGTGGGGCATAAGATGTATGAAATATACAAAAGCTCTCCCTTTTTTCTGTTTTATAGTATATTATATGGATGAAGTATTTTTGATATCTGACGTTACTAATACAGCTAATCTTTCATTTTTAAAAATTCTTCATTATGTCTGTTGAGAGTGTGTGTGTATTAGCTTTATTCTGCCATTTTATTAGCTCTCCCCAAATGTTTGTTAATCTTTAGTTGTCTGTTTATATTTAAGAATGAGGCAATGGAATGACTCACTGGATCTCTTCGTACCAGTGAAGGACTTGTTAACTGGATTTTTTGTTTGTTTGTTTTAAGATTGTCTAAGACTTTTTATTTTTGGCTGACTGGCTTTCATGCTAAGTGTATGTATGTATGTATGTATGTACACACATACACACTAGGCATTCCGTAAAGGGACCTGTAAATGTCAGAATGAGAAAGGCTTTACTTAGATGTGTAATATTGACTTCAGTTACTATATTTTACCCTGGACAATTTATTTCATTTCTTTTAGAAGAGGATCCAGATTTTTTTGGTGTAGGGAGAATAAGAAGGGTGTTAGGGTAGATAGGTAGATACAGTAGGTAGGGTATAGGGACCACAGTTTAAGTATCTAGCTTCTAGACATTTTTTTTTCCCCGTACCAGGATCCAATCCAGGATCATATGTTGTATTTTGTTGTCAACCGCCTTAGTCTCTTTTAATCTGAGATAATATTTCGTCCTTATATTTTTTCTTAATTTTAATGCTTTTGATTAATTCTTGGCCAGTTATTTGATAGAATGACCTTTAGTTTTGTTTGCTTCATGTTTGTGATTAAATTCAGATTGTGCATTTTTGCACAAGAATGCTGAATAAGTGATGTGTGCTCTTTTCACTATCGTTTTCATGAGGCATATGAAGTTACTGTGTCTCATTCACAGTGTTACTAACTCAGATCACTTAAGATGATGTCTTTAGGTTTCTACACTATAAAGTTATGATCTTCCTTTTGAAATTAAGTATTTTTGTGAAGGGATAGTTGGAGACTGTAAATGTCCTATTTGTCATCATGCCTTTGCCTTGTAATTTTAGTATCCATTGATGGATAATTTTTGCGTTAAACCAATACTACTGTGGTGTCTGCCTGATGGTGATTTATGTATCCATAATTTCTTCTATAATTATTAATTGGAATTCTGCCATAAGGAGGAACTTCCCCTTCCTCTACTTACTTATCTTTGTTTCTTTCAGTATAGATTTATGAATATTCCAAGGTGCTGGCCGGTAACACCTATATTTTAATCAGTTCACTGGAATTCCTGGAGCCTTTAGTTCTAGGGGTCTCTATCAATCAAGATTCAGTCAGGAAAACAGAAAATTCACTAATTCTCTCTATACTGATCTTGTTCATTCTTCTATTCATTCGGTTCTATTTTATTTCATATACTCCATTATATTTCATTTAATAAATGAATTTCTGATTTTTAGAATTTCAGAGTGGTTCTTTTATATATCCTTCTCAGCACTTCCGTTCTTATATGAACCACTCATGTCTAAACACTTTTTTTCTCTGTCTGTATCTTTAGGTGCAAATCATCCTGTTTTTTATAGTTGGTTATCTCCTTATGTGGTTTTCATGAGTTAATCTTCTACAGGTATTGGTTTCTGCAAACATTCCACATGTATTATGAAAACATCCCTTCAGAATGTTTTTTGCTTGCTTCTGCTGCAGCCTAGCAGAATCACCAGTTTAGAGCCAGTGTAGAGCCTTTAGACTCTCCTGATTACCTGTTGTATGTACTTCTAAAGCTCTCTTGTTTCTAATTGTTTTCCTGGCCTTTCCTAGGCCTCCCATTCTATTCTTCATCACAGCATTTTTGATTGAGTCAGTGTATTTGCTTCAATTTTTGTTTCATTCCATTCCAGCTCTTGCATCCCGCTTGTCCTCATTGAGATTGAACAATCAGACCTCCAGAGGTCATCTTATCTGACTTAGGACTTCTCATTAATTTTTACCAGTTTGTATCATTTTCATTGACCTTATCTTTGCCACTCTGAGCCACTGTCACCCATGACCCCAGAATTTTAGACTTTTCACAAATAACAAATTTAGGGGCGCCTGGGTGGCTCAGTGGATTAAGCCGCTGCCTTCGGCTCAGGTCATGATCCCAGGGTCCTGGGATCGAGTCCCGCATTGGGCTCTTTGCTGAGCAGAGAGCCTGCTTTCTCTCTCTCTCTCTCTCTCTCTGCCTACTTGTGATCTCTCTCTGTCAAATAAAAAAATAAAATAAAATAAAAAAATAACAAATTTACCCTTTGTAGTTTTTCATCACCAAAGAAGAGTCAGAAAAACACCACAGTAGAAAATGAGTGCAGAATATGCAAACAACAAACCTGAATAGACAAAAAACATAACAAAAAGATGGCCAGTGAGATAAAGAATTAGGGATTTGCTTATTGAATCCATGAAATGCATTTGCATATATTTTGAGTTGTTAAAACACATACCTCCTATAGAAGAGGCACCAAATAACTGATCACTCTAGGACGTTTTCATGGCTGTTTGAACAGACTGGTGATGGGTGCAGAGAGTGTTCCATGTGGGTCCAACAGAATGACTCCCTTTAACTACTAATGTGCTAGCTACTACTGATAAAAAGAGTCTAGTCTATTGGTGTGTATATTCGTATTATACATTTGGAGATCAGTGAGACTACAGACTCAGTGGGCCTCTTTCAGCCTTGTCTTTGAGGCTGGACTTCCTCCACTCCCCATTTCACAAACTTCATTTTAAAATTATTCATCTGAGTTTTACCATGATGCAGTGCTCAAAGGTACAAGATCTTTGGGTTGCTAGCAAATGAGAAATTTGTAATATCGTCTGCTGTGCCAGTTTTCAGTTTATTGTATCTTGGTTTCAGATTCAGCTTTGTCATACTGAATCTGAACGCTGCCAACATTTCTTTGCTAACTGGCTAAATGTCATGCATTATCAGTAGAGGGCATTGGGGTGACTGCAGAGTGTCAGCAGGACCCATCCCTTTAAAGGCCTCACCTTTATTTTTGTTCAGTAATTTTTGTGACTTGTTGGATTTTAAGAACATATATTTAAAGAAGGTACTTAAAAATTAGGCCTAAAGATATACTAAAAAATATGAGCAGAAAACTAGTAGTATATTTGTATTATTTATCCTTTCATAAACATTGCATTCTATATGAAATATGGAATTAGAATGCTTGGTTACACCATTCCTGACATAGATGGACCCAACCTTGTGCATTATTTTTTTTTTTTATTTTTTCAGTATTATTTATTTATTTTCAGCATAACAGTATTCATTATTTTTGCACCACACCCAGTGCTCCATGTAATCCGTGCCCTCTCTAATACCCACCACCTGGTACCCCGACCTCCCACCTCCCCCCCCCCCCCCCCCCGCCACTTCAAATCCCTCAGATTGTTTTTCAGAGTCCATAGTCTCTCATGGTTCACCTCCCCTTCTAATTTCCCCCAACTCCCTTCTCTCCAACTCCCCATGTCCTCCATGCTATTTGTTATGCTCCACAAATAAGTGAAACCATATGATAATTGACTCTCTCCGCTTGACTTATTTCACTCAGCATAATCTCTTCCAGTCCCGTCCATGTTGCTACAAAAGTTGGGTATTCATCCTTTCTGATGGGGGCATAATACTCCATAGTGTATATGGACCATATCTTCGTTATTATCAAATTAAGTTCATAATCACTTGATTTTTGTTTTTGATCTCTGTGGTGTTTAAGTAATTCTGATTGTAAGCAATATATTTGAAATAAACAATACTAGCACAGAGATTATAAAGATGTAAAAAGTTCCATCAGTTCTGTCATTCTGTGTAACCACTTGAAGTTTTTGTGTTTAAATTTCTTTGGACTTCTTAGACATTTGGAAGATGCTAGAATCAACCCTGAGGAAACAAACACATGGATAGTATTGTAATTTTTGGAATTTGTAATGGGATTTTTGTGACTTTGCTAAATGTACGTTTCCTGGCTCTAAGTTTTATATCGCTGTATGTGAAACTTTTCAGAATTAAAAGGAATGAGAATTCTTGATCGCCTATGGCTGGACATAGGTTTATGTATCTGGCTATATGGTCTAAGAATTGCAAAGACCAATTTTGGCAGTCATTCATTATCTTATTTGTAGAAGTTACTTCATTAAGAAAACAAGTAGATTGGTATTCAGCTTGGGTAGTACACATAGAGCTTCATTATGCCTCAGGCTAATGTGTATGTGTAAGGTTTTTCCTTCTTTACCTCTTCCACCACCTATTTTTTAAAAAAAAAGATATTAGTGTAATTAAAAGAACACTAATGCATTATTTTTTTCTTCTTTGTACTTTGCTATTTAGTTTTTAATTTTTAGTGACATGATTATATATTCTAGGTTTAATAAAAGAAAATATTCATTGTTTCCTTTTTGGATATTATTAATGTAATTAATTTCATCAGTGACTATTGCTAAAAGTAATTTTGTTGTGTAGAAGAATGCTGTAAAAGTCTCCATATAATCAAAAGTGCTAAGTATGCCTCATTTCCATCTAACTGTTTAAATATTTCTCTTGTCAGTCAGAAGAACTGTTCTTAACTTGGTTTCTTTTTTATTTTTATGGTTTACCTTGTAAGTTGTATTCTGACCCTAAATGCCAATATTTAAAGGCAAGTGCTGGAGGCCTTTTTGCTATTTCAAATGCTTTCTTATGCATGGAATTTAAAAATTGTTGCACACAATATTTGGCTCTTTATGCCATCAGCAATTTATTTTTCTATGCTGTATGAGAAAAGAATCAATAAAAAGGTTATATAAGTTTCTGTTTTGATATCTTCAGTATCCCATGTATTAAAGGAGTTGGAAATACCTGATTTGACAACGTAAGGTCAAAAAATGGGAGATTATTTTAGGAGGGGGGAAATCTTCTAACATAATCCAGAGCAATTGAACTACCTTACTGGACCCCATCTATCATGCTTTCCTTTTATTTTGTGTCTTACTATCCAGTTATAAAGGGTTGTTCAATAAAGTAAGAACAGATACTCAGACATATCCAAGGCTTTGTGTGGAAAGTATCTATAGTCCTTTCAACCAAAGAACTGGTGCATAGTTCTAGGTAGGAAGCCAGTTAGAACATTCAGAATTCCTGTAACAAAGGAAATTTATAGGAAAAAGTATTTTGTATTTGAAGAGGGTTGTGAACTATAAACACAAAGGATTTACTTGCCTCAACATTGTGCTGAGGTTCTTGACCAAACTTGAACTTATCTTCCATCTGTACTTATGTCATAACTTGTGTCCTTAAAGATGGCCCCATCTCTCATTTTGGGTCTTTGCTGAAGAAAATGTGATCTCTGGAATTGGACCTGGAAAGCCTCCCCAGGAATGGTGGGCTAGTGGGGACCTGGGGCTATCTGTCCATCAAGGAGTCTAGAGGTTTCCTGACCATCTGGCTTTTAAGAGGTAGAAGGATGGCAGCAAGAGCTCAATTTTGGCACTCAGCATATACCATTTCTGAGGGGATACCCGCCTCTGCACAAGGCTTCCATTTGCCTTTCCCTTTTGAGGCATGTGTTTCTGGCACTTGATACTAAACAAGATACGCACTCTACCTAATGACAGAGCATCCATACTTTTTTATTAGCAGAATTTTCCATCTTGTGACACAGAAGCTATAGAATTACTTAGCAGAAAGAAAGCTGGCCCCTGGGGAACAATTTTTCTCTTACTTAACCAATAAAGACCCAACTGGAAACGAAAAAAACAAAAGCAAACAAAAACCCCCAAAATTCAGGCACCTTTGTCTTAGTTGGAGTATAAACTTATACAGTCAGTTTATACTAGAATCTCTCCCCTCCTACAGTAGTATGAATAATACTGTTTTGCCACTTATAAAAAGTGTTCAGCTATGTTATTCTTTGTCAGGGGCACATGTACTTGATCTTATTTATAGAGCATATGTTTCTGAAAATGTGTGGTAAAAACAATCAGGCTTCTTAAGTCACAGACTAAAACTGCAGTGAGTCTCTTTTTTTTCCCGCAGTTACGAAATTATATATCAGTATTAAAGTAGAAATATTTGAGGATTTTTAAAAAGAATTATAAAGGGACTATATCTTTATAGGTAGCATGTCCTCCTGGTTTGATGAACAGAATTGAAGAATCTCAATATTACTAAATTATTATTTAAATCTTAAGGAATATTGAGGGAAGTAGTTGTCAAAAAACATAGGATTATTTCCCTCTTCGGGTAGAATGGATTAATTATAAATATACACAGTATATTTAATAATTATAAATACATATAATACAAATACATTTAATTATATAAGTATAATTAAATATACTTAATTATAAATAATACACAGCATATTTAACCAAGAGTAAAATATTTAGGTGAGGCACAGGTCTTAACGAAATGTGGGGGAGAATGTGTCACAACTTGATTTGCAGAGGTTGAATTAAATGGAGTGATCTTACTTATGCTTCCTGGCTTACTATACCTTCTATGTCTCAAAAGTCTATTCCCTTTTTTCTTTTCTTTCTTAAACTTTTGACAACAAAACAAGCAACATTTATGACAAAGAAAATAACAGTTGCCACACAAGCCAGCAGGAACCCAATCACATCCAAAGAGTGGTACTGGAACCAGGTGAAGTTTTAAGAAGGTGGGTGTTGACTGCTTTGTGACAAATGACAATCCAGAAGACTGGTTGATCAAGAGGCTTTATAAGCTGATCATGATGAATGGTTGATAACCACGTAACATTCTCTTTATAGCTGAAAGAAAACCAAATAATTTACAGAACAAAGAAAAATGAAAAAAGATAAATGAAATTTTCATGTGTATGTGTAAGGATTTGTGTGGATGGTAACACTGGAGAAAAATTCTATTATTTTCCTTAGAGACAATTAGAGATATTTATGGGCTGGAATTTGTTGACAGTCTAGGACTTCAAGCTGTGAAGAAAAAGAAACTGGGAGATGACAATTATTTCCCATTTAGAAAAAGTGGAAGGAGTTAATTCTGAAAGGCCAAAAAAAAAAAAATCAAAATACATGATTTTGACATGGAAATTTCCAATTATCCAGTAAGGAGTTGTTAATAGATATGGTAAACAAGTTTCAAAATACTGTCATAATCCAGAGAGAGGAGACAAGTCCACGTGAAGTTCAGGGGCATGTTCGGGCGGAGCTGATCAGAGCTGGTATTGCCTTGACAGTGGTGAAGTCATGCTTACAAGTGTGGAATGGATTGTGTTGTTTTGAGTCTTGACTCTGATACCTTGTTGTGTGCTTTTTTTTCATTTTTGTTTTTCAGTTTTTCATTTTTGAATGGATAGGAATAATGTTTTAATCTGATTATTTTGAGGAATAATGTATTGATTCTTGGAGTTGTCCCTGTCATTTGGAGACTTCCATTTGGGTTTGGTGTTGTGGTTTTTCTAGTAAGTATTGCCATTTTAGAATCTGTGGAGAGTGCTCAATATTTCACTTGCAGGCATTGCTAGTTGCATTTTCTACTGTTGAAATGATTATGGACTAAGACAAGGAAGAAGGATTAATAAAGAGGGCTTTACAAACTTTAAATCACAAAGTGCTCTGACACCTTAGCAATAACCATGGAGGTAACTTCTGTCCCTGTCCTGTGAAAACTAGTGAGAGCACCACTGAGTTTGTGAGAGGGGGGATATAATCCTGAAACATATTTGTAATACAATAAGGAACAACTATATTGAAGAACTGATTACTTAATCCATACAAAAGAATTAGTATTTCATAAGCATTCAGTACATATCAGCTAATTTTCCTCACTTTGGGGGCACAGCTTTACCTTATTAAGAATTAATTGAAAGTAGAAAGACATCTATTTTAGAAAGATATGCTTTTTCATAAAACTGCCAAATGAACAATACCATCCTTAAGAAGCAAAAAATGTGCTTCTCATGGTGCTTATTTAGGATGAATAATCAATTACATAGCACTGCTTTTAAAATGCAGATGTCCCCTGTGATATTATAACCAAACATTCACAAAATTTTTATTTCTAAAGTCATTATGAAACAAAAAGGGGAAATATATACTTAATTATGATACTGGTAATAATAGAGTATAGGAAATCAATGTGTATCCTGAAGTAATTTGGAAACCAAATATTTCTATTCCAGAAAATTTGGCTTTTAAACAGGATTATCCCAGTAGATCTCTTCTAAGTCAATTACTTTTTGATTTTTACAGTTATATCAAAACAAGCATAACCAAATTACTGAGTATAACTGCATTTATAAATAGTATTCACAAAGTTTTAATTGGATACATTTGAAAGTTGTAGAATGTTTAAATTTATATAAATGTATACATTTACATATTTTTCTCTAAAAATAATTTATATTTTTCTCTAAAAATATATACATAAATGTATATATTTATATATGTAAATTTATATATAAAATATAAATATAAATTTATAATAAAGTTATAAATGTATACATTTACATATTTTTCTCTAAAAATTATATTTTTCTCAAAATATATACATAAATGTATGTATTTATAATATACATTTATATATTATATATAATATACTTAGATATACATAAACATATAAATTTATAATGTATTAGTGATGGAATCCAAATATTAGCATAGGAAATTTTGGAGGTGTTTAATGGAAATTCAAAATTGATAACATCATGCTGGTGTACAGAAATTAAACCATTTTAGAAGAGTTTAAAGCATTCTCATGCTGAAAGTTGTAATTGTGCAGATAAATACTGTTAGAACACTCATGGTTCCCTGCTTTGTTCTCAGTGTTTCCTCTTAATCTTTCTGTTAAACATTTTGATGATTCTTTTTATTGATTATGTCAAAAATTACTGTCCTTAAACCTCTTGCATTTTCCCTAAATGCAAGAAACCTTACTCTAACACTCAGAATGGATTATTGAAGTTGGTCTTCCAGCACTGAGCAAATCTTACTTGTAATTGTTTTCATAGCAGGACTCATGGCTGCCTGCCTGGCTTTCGTATGCACATCTCTCTAGAAATAGTGTCTGGTTAAAAAAAAAAAAAAAGTACTCAGGAAGGATCATTAATGGTTATCCTCAATGCATTGAGCAAGTCTGTACTTGACATTTTATTAAGTTCAAACTAATAGCTGCTCCCTTGGCCTTTAAGTGAGCAATATTATCAGGTGGATCTGCAAACAAAGGAATGCCCATTATAGGGATACCATCGTAATTGGCATCATAGATGCAGTTGGTTCCACAGTGAGTTATAAAAGCTTTGGTTTTTGGATGACCTAGGATTGAGTGAATTTCACTAAAATTAAGAATTCTGTCTTTAAATCACCACAGTCAGGGCCCCAGGGAACCCTTGCACCACAGTGGGAGAGCTACTTCAGGGTTCTCTCCAGTAGACCTGTGACCACCCTTCTGATTTGGACTAGATAATGCTCTTGGTGAAGACATGTTTGCCCAGAATTGTTCCAGAGTCGTTCTGTCATCGTGTCCCTGATTGATGCAAATTAAAAATATGTATATTACTTACTATGCTAGAATAACTCCACGCTGTTCAGTGTACTCTCCTTCCAAAGGGGGAAAAATGTAGAGGAGCAAAAATTTCCTGGATACCTGATCAAAGCCATAGGCTT
Organism: Mustela nivalis; assembly: GCF_964662115.1. Classification (NCBI taxonomy): domain Eukaryota; kingdom Metazoa; phylum Chordata; class Mammalia; order Carnivora; family Mustelidae; genus Mustela; species Mustela nivalis. The sequence goes on along the minus strand of NC_139023.1, from coordinate 12,154,963 downwards.
ATTTTTTTTTTTTTTGAAAACCATATGCTTATCCTTTTCTCCCACCCTTCCTGTCCATCCGTCCCTCCCTCCTTCCCTCCCTCCCTTCTTCCATTCTTCCTTTTCTTTAAATTGATTATTCTTATTTCTCTGGAACATAATGATCTAGCTTTCCCAATATAAAAATATACTTTCTCATCCTAATCATTGTCACAAAACTTCTTTTCAAAATTATTTTTAGAGAAAAAGGAAACAGTTTGCAAACCTCAATGGTCTTGTAGACTGTTTTGTAGAACATTCTTCAAAAGTATAATTCTCCGCTGATGGCATTAATTTCAATATGATACTGAACTTTCCTATGACTTACATAGTGTGTCCTAGTGTAGTGTAATTCCAGTGACTGTAGCAACAGTTAAGATTACCTAAACTGTTTTGTTTCTTTGGCCTAAAATGAAAATTTTAGTCTTTTGTTTGAAACTCCTTCATCCATGCTGTGGAAGATGGTGCCCTATAGTATTACACTAATCTATTCTCTGCAGATTAATCACTGATAGACTAGTTGTTCTCATTCCCTGACATCCTTGTGAAAAGAAGCTTATTGCAAGAAAATTTGCAAAAGTATAAAAAATTGCAAAAAAGGAAGTTAGTTTTAATCATGCTATCTGGAGATTTGCCTGGTTTAAAATTTTTTTTAGTTGAGAAAAATATATATAAAACACTGTGTAACTTAAGGTGCACAGCATGTTGACTTGATACATTTATATATTTAATATGATTTCCATCATAATTATAGCATCTCTATCTTGTCACATGATTATTTCCTTCTTGTGGTTAGGATGATTAAGATCTAGTCTCTTAGTATTCACCATACTGTGCATCAGCTCTTATACTACTATTAATAAGTCTTAATAGTAAGACTTATTACTGCTAGTTACAAGTTTGTACCCTTAAAAAATACCTCTATTTCCCCACTTGCCAGGGTGGTTAGCCCCTGATAACTGCTATAACCACTCTCTGTTTTTATGAGTTTGGCTTATTTAGATTACACAATACAAGTGATACAGTATTTATTTTTCTCTCTTTTTGAAAAGATAAAATTGACAAATGTTTACATAGACTAAGGAAAAAAAGACTCAAAATTAGAAATGAGAGAGGAGACACAATTGATAATACAGAAATGCATAGGAAACACAAAAGACTACTATGAACAATTATATGCCCACAAGTTACATAACATAGAAGAAATGGATAAATTCTTAGAAAAACACAACCTACCAAGACAGAATAGTGAGTGAAGAAGTAGATATCTGAACAGACCAATAATGAGTAAAGAGATTGAAAGAGTAATCAAAAACCTCCCAACACAGATATTCCCCAGGAATAGACAGCTTCATTGGTGAGTTCTACCAAACATATAAAGAAAAATTAATGCCAGTCCTTCTCAAATGCTTCCAAAAACTTGAAGAAGAGGGAATGCTTACAAAATCATTCTCCAAGGCAAGCGTTATCCTGATACTAAAGCAAAATAAGGACGACACAGGAAGGAAAACTATAAATCAGTATCCCTGATGAGTATAGATAACAAAAATTCTCAACAAAATATTAGCAAATTGAATTCAAGACCATATTAAAAGTATTATACAACATAACCAGGTGGGATTTATCCCTAGGATGCAAGGATGGTTCAACATGGAACTCGATCACACTAATACATCACATTAACAGAATGAAAGACAAAAATAGCACAATCCTCTTTATAGAGGCAGAAAAGGTGACAATACATTTTTTCATTATGAAAACCCTCAACATGTTGAGTATAGAAGGAACATACCTCAACATAAAGGTTATAGATGGCAAACCCACAAATAACATACTAAATGGTGAAAAATTGAAAGCTTTTCCTCTAAATCAGGAAGAGAATAAGATGCCACTGTTGACACTCTTATTCAATATAGTACTAGAAGTCCCAACTAGAGCAACTAGGCAAGAAAAGAAGTAAAAGGCATCCAGTTAGAAAAGAATAAGTTAACTTGTGGTTATTTTCAGATGATATGATTTTGTGTATGGAAAATTCCAAAGACTCACCCAGAGAAACCATTGGAACTAATTAACTAGTAAAGTTGCAGATAGAAAACTGATATACAGAAATCAGTTGCACTATTCTACACCAATAATGAAACATCTGAAAAATAAATACTGTCTTGTCACAAGAGCATCAAAAACAATAAAATAGGTATAAATTTAACAACAGGGAAAATAAATAAATTTAACCAAAGAAGTGAAAGGTCTGTACAGCAAAAACTACTTTGTGGGGAAAAAAATAGAAGACACAAGTGGAAAAAATTGTATGTTCATGGATGCAAAGAATTAATATTGCTGAAATGTCCATGCTACCTAAAGCCATCCATAGATTCAATGCAATCCCTATCAAAATATCAATGACGGGGACACCTGGGGGGCTTAGTCTGTTAGGGGTCTGACTCTTGATTTTTGGCTTGGTCATGATCTCAGGGTTGTGAGATGGAGCCCCGTGTTGTGCTCTGTGCTGAGCTTGGAACCTGCTTAAGAATCTTTCTTTTCCTCTCCCTCTGCCTCTCCCCCCAGTCATGCTCTCTATAAATAGATAAATAAATAAATGACATTCTTCACAGAGATAGAACAAACTATTCTAAAACTGGCATGAAACCACAAAAGACTGCAAATAGGCAACACAACCCTCAGAAAGAACCAGGTTGAAGTCCTCACAGTCCCTGATTTTAAACTGCATTAAAAAGCTATATAGTAACTAAAATATTATGGGACCTGCATAAAAAGAGAATATAGACCAGTAGAACTGAATACAAGAGTCCAGGGACACATAGGTAGCTGGGTCAATTGAGTGGCTGGCTCTTGATTTTGACTCGTCGTCATCTCAGGGTCCTCGGATCAAGCCCTGTGTCAGGCTCCGTGCTCAGTAAGGAGTCTGCTGGAGAATTCTTTCTCCCTCCGCCACTACCCCCAGTTGCATGTATGTGCGTTCTCTTTCTCTCTCAACTTAAAAAAAGAATGTAAGAATCAAATTCTGCATGTATAGGAATACCCAATGGGAAAAGGATGATCTCTTCAGCAAATGGTGTTAGGAAGACTGCATATACATGCATAAAAATGAAATTGGACCCTTATTTTACACTACTCACAAAATCAACCCAAATATATCAGAGACTGAAACGTAAGATGTGATACCATAACGCTCCTAAAAGAAAACCTAGGGAAAAAGCTCTTTGACATTGGTCTTGACAGTGACTTTTCTGGATATGAGACCAAAACCACAAACAACAAAAACCAAAAACCAACAAGTGGGACTACATCAAACTTAATAGCTTTCACATAGCAAAAGAGATGTCAAAATGAAAAAACAAACTACAGAATGGGGGACAGTTTTTGCAAACCATATATTGGGTAAGGGGTTAATATAAAAAATAAGGAACTCCTACAACTCAATTCCAAAAACCAATCTAATTGAAAAATGGGCAGAGGAACTACATAAACATTTTTCCAAAGACACCCAAATGGCCAATCCGTTACTTGAAAAGATGCTCAACGTCACTAATCATTAGGGAAATGTGAACCAAAACTACAATGAGATATCACCTCATGTCTGTCAGAATGGCAATTCAAAACTACAATGAGATATCACCTCATGTCTGTCAGAATGGCAATTCTTAGGAAGCGATAAGTGTTGACGAGGATGTGGAGAAAAAGGTATCCTTGTGCACTGTACTCAGGAGTGTAAATTGCTTTAGCCACTAAGGATAGACAATACGGCAATTCCTCCAAAACTAAGAGGTACCTTATAATCCAGCAATTCTGCTTCTGGGTGTATACTCAAAAAAAAAAAAAAAAAGGAAAGAAAAACAGGATATTGACAATGCATGTTTGTTGAAATATTATTTACAACAACCAGTGGAAACAACCTAAGTGCCATTTGTGATCACATGGATGGAACTTGACATTATGCTAAAATTTGTTTTCATTCTAATCTTTATTCATATAATTAAGTCTACGTTGTGACATATGTTTTGAAAATTTTAATCCCAATTTGTTGTATTTTTTCATTGTGCAAGAAAATTGTGATCTTATATTTATCATTTTGCCCCTCTCTTTTCAACCAAATCTTATAAATACAGCTCATTAAGTGTGATTAAGCTTTTTTTGATTAAACCTATTATAATGGCATGATATACACAAATATAAGTTATTTAATTATTACTTAATTTTGGGTATTTAGATTATTTCCAGTGTTTACTTTTATGAATAATTGCGTCAAATTTTGTACATCTTGATTATTTTTTTCTGCATAGTTCTATGAATATATTATGAAGCCAAAGGCTATAAAGAATTTTTAAGACTCCTGATGCATTCTGCAAACTGTCTTAATTCTTTAAAAAGGGTACAAAAGTTTTCTGAGAACTTAATACTTAATGGAAAAGTAAGTAGTTTGCAAAAACCATTTCTTTATATAATTCTTAACAATCACTGACATGGATTAAAATCTTGTTTTTGCAACTTCAGAACAACAGCTCCTATTAGTAATTATTTGTATATCTTCATTGGACAAGTGTCTGTTTATATCTTCTGCCCATTTTTTGATATGATTATCTGTTTTGTGTGTGTTGAGTTTGAGAAGTTCTTTATAGATCCTGGATATCAACCTTTTGTCTGTACTGTCATTTGCAAATATCTTCTCCCATTCCGTGGAGGATGGGCCTTCTTCAACAGATCTAATACTATCTAATATTATCTAACAATAATTTAGGCAACAGCTAGGTTGGAGAAAGCCATGGATGACCAAACGGAATTGATTAGGGCCAAGTTGAAAGCAACCAGAGATGATGTTTATAATGTTAGGGCAGAGCTGAAAGCCACCAGGGATGAGGTTCATAATGCTCTAAGTGAGTTCCAATCTAATCTAAATTCTCTTAAAACTAGGGTAACTGAGACAGAAGATAGAATTAGTGATCGGGAGGACAAACAGAGAGAAAGGATGATGAGGAAGTCTGGAACAAACAGCTTAGAAGCCACGAAAACAGAATCAGGGAAATAAATGATGCCATGAAACGTTCCAGTGTCAGAATTATTGGAATCCCTGAAGGGGAGGAGAAAGAAAGAAGTCTAGAAGATATAGTGGAACAAGTTCTTCATGAAAATTTTCCCAATCTCGTGAATGGCATCAGTGTTCATGTACTAGAGGCCGAATGGTCTCCACCCAAGATTATAGATTCCCGAAAAACATCAAGGCACTTAATAGTCAAATTCAGGAATCATAATTGCAGATATAATCTCTTGAAAGCTTCTAGGACAAAGAGGCTCCTTACAGAGGAAAGCCCATCAGAATAACGTCAGACCTGTCCAGAGGCCTGGCAAGGCAGAAAGGGCTGGCAAGATATATTCAAGGCACTAAATGAGAAGAACATGCAGCCAAGAAAACTTTATCCAGCAAGACTGACATTCAAAATGGATGGAGAGATAAAGAGTTTCCAAGACTGGCAAGGCTTAAAAGACTATGCAACCACCAAGCCGATACTGCAGGAAATATTAAGGGGGGTTCTATAAAAGAGGAAAAAGCCCAAGAATAGCATTGAACAGAAATATAGAGACAATCTATAGAAAGAAAGACTTCAAAGGTAACACGATGTCAATAAAAACGTATCTATCAATAATCACTCTCAATGTGAATGGCCTAAATGCACCCATAAAATGGCACAGGGTTGAGATTGTCTAAAATGACAGGACCCATCCATATATTGTCTATAAGAGACCCATTTTGAACCTAAAGATACACCCAGACTGAAAGTGAAGGGATGGAGAAGCATCTTTCATGCCATGGGCCTCAAAAGAAGGCTGGGGTAGCGATTCTCATATCAGACAAATTAGATTTTAAACTAGACTGTAGTCAGAGATACAGAAGGACACTATATCATTCCTAAAGGGACTATTCACCAAGATAATCTAATAATTGTAAATATCTATGCCCCCAATATGGGAGCAGCCAATTACACAAGAAAATTGTTAATCAAGATAAAGAGTCATATTGATATGAATACATTAATAGTAGGAGATCTTAACACGCCTTTCTCAGAAATAGATCATTGAAGCATAAAATCAATAAAGAAACAAGAGCATTGAATGACACATTGGAACAAATGGACCTCATAGATATATACAGAACATTCCACCCTAAAATAACAGAATACTCATTCTTCTCAAGTGCACATGGAACCCTTCTCCAGAATAGGCCACATACTGGGTCACAAATAAGGATTCAACTGATACCAAAAGACTGAGATTATTCCCTGCACATTCTCAGATCACAATGCTTTGAAACTGGAGCTCAATCACAAGGAAAAGTTCAGAAGCAACTCAAACACCTGGAAGCTAAAGAACACCATCTGCATGTTTAATATTCCTCTATTCCCTTACTTTCAATCTGTAGGTGGATTTAGGTCTAAAATGAGTTTCTTGTAGGCAGATTACAGATGGGTCTTTTCTTATAATTTTAGTCCATATACCTTCAAAGTAATTATTGATAGATCTGTATTCAGTGCTATTACTTGTTTTTTCATTGTTTCCTGCAATTGTCTCTGTTCCATTCTAATCTTGTCACTTTTGGTCTTTCTCTCCCACTCAAAGATTCCCCTTTATTATTTCTTGCAGGGCTAGTTTAGTGGTCACAAACAAACTTCTTTAGTTTTTGTTTGTGCTGGAAACTCTTTATTTCTCTTACTCTGAATGACAGTCTTGTTGGATAAAGTATTCTTGACTGCATATTTTTCCTTTTCAGTTTTTTGAATATATCATGCCACTCTCTTTTGGTCTTAGAAATTTCTTTGAGATCTGCTGCTAATTGGATTTGTCTTGCCTTGTAGTTGAGGGATTTCTTTTCCTTCACTGCTTTCAGAATTCTTTCCCTATCTTTATATATTGCAAATTGGATTACAATAAGTCGTGATGGTGGCCTGATTCTGTTGATTTTGTTGGGTGCTCTCTGTGCCTCCTGGATTTGGATATCTGCTTCCTTCCTCAGATTAAGGATGTTTTCAGCTATATTTTACTAAAATAAACCTTCTACCCCTTTTCCCCTTTCTTCTTCTTTGGGATTCATATGATAAGAATGTTACTACACTTTCTGCAGTCACTGAGTTCCCAAAGTCTACATTCATATCCAATATTTTTCTTTCACTATTCTTTTCAGCTTCATTATTTTCCATAATTTTATCTTCTATATCACTTAGTCATTCTTCTGACACTTCCATCCTGTGGTCATTACATCCAGGTGGTTTTGCATCATATTTAGAGCATTTTTTTTCCTTCCTCCTTCTTTGGTCTGACTAGCTCTTAACTGTGTTGTAAGGGACTCACTGGTATCTTGTATGCTTTTCCTGATCCCAGCTAGTATTTTTATGATAGTTGATTTAAATTTCAGTTCAGGCACAATACTTATACTTGTGTTGATTAGGTCCCTGACTGTGATGTCTTACTGTTTTTACTTTCAGGGTGAATTTCTCTATCTTGACATTCTCTATAGGTCTCTGTCTTCTCTGTGTTAGGAAAGCCTGTTTTGCTTCCTGCTCCTGAGAGTAATGGCTATATTAAGAAGAGGTCTATACTGTCCAGGGCCTAGTGCCTCAGGGAGTGTCTCTGGTGTATGCTGTGTGCATTCTAAGCTACAGTTATTTTCAAAATGTAACATTTATAGCTCCCATTTTTTAAAAGATATTTCTTAGTTGTGATATTGTCACATGTGTATAATTTTTTAAAAATGTGGAAATGTCATTCCTGAGTTCTTTCTCTTCAGAACAACCTGCCCCCATATTTAGGGGCCTATAACATCAATAATCTTTTTATTATTATCTCTCATTTTTCTGAGTGTCAGCTGGGCTCATGCATTAGGTTCTTTGCATTGATTCTTGGGTTTCTCAGTGGGTTACAGTTATATAATGGCTGAGATATAATCATCCAAAGGATCTTCATTCACACATCTAATGATAATTAGAGAATACTCATGTTCCTGCTATTTGCAGTCATGATTTAAAATTACCATAAAATAATCTTTTTATTAACATATAATGTGTAATTGTTTTAGGGGTACACGTCTGTGATTCATTAGTCTAACACAATTCACAGCACTCATCATAGCACATACTCTCCCCAATGTCCATTACTCTATAATCTTTTGGGAGTCAGCCAGCAGAGGTCACTAAGCTACTGTAAAATTCATGTAATACTGACATTAAAAACACAGTAACATCATTAAGAATTGTGCATTTAGATCTTAACATGTATTGAAATTTTTAATAATTATTCTAATATATTTATTACTAGGTATTTTAGATGAAGGATTTCTTAAACATGAAAACGGGGCCCAAATTTGTAACAATAGATGGTGTATGAGATTTTGGTCAATTCAAGTATTCTGAATAACATTACTGACCTGATAGCGCAACAGCAAAATCTTGGAACTTGTTATATTGAAATCATATGTTTATTTCATTAGCAGATTTTTTTATTCAGTATAATTAACACATGAAAACCATGCTGTGAAATGTCAAAAGATTAAGACATGTATAAATGTCTATATTACCATCCTTTGATGTTCTGGGTGTTCTTTCAGAATGTTTCTTTTGTGTTTGTACAAATTAACATGTATTTTATTTTATTTCTGGAACTTGTTCATTTAGCAATGTGATGTGGGGAACATGCAACAATATTACTTACAACAAAATCTTCTCTGTAATTACTGTATACATTATGTCTTTCATTGGAGGTATGTTTGATAGATATTTAGGTACTTCTGCTAATATGCTGTCCATAAACATGTGCATGTGTATTTCTACATGACTGATTCCTAGAGGTAGAAATGCATGATTAAAAAGTATGTTTAAATTTTATTTGAGGGTGCCTGGGTGGCTCAGTGCGTTGAGACTCTGCCTTTGGCGGTGGTCATGATCTTGGGTTCCTGGGATAGAGCCCCACTTTAGGCTCTCTGCTCAGCAGGGAGCCTGCTTCCTCTTCTCTCTCTGCTGGCTGCTCTGCCTACTTGTGATCTCTCTCTCTATCAAATAAATAAACCCCCCCCTTTTTTTTTAAGATTTTATTTATTTATTTGACAGAGAGAAATTACAAGTAGATGGAGAGGCAGGCAGAGAGAGAGAGATAGGGAAACAGGCTCCCCACTGAGCAGAGAGCCTGACGCGGGACTTGATCCCAGGACCCTGAGATCATGACCTGAGCCGAAGGCAGCGGCTTAACCCACTGAGCCACCCAGGCGCCCCAATAAATAAAAACTTTTTAAAAAATTTTATTTGAAAACTCATTCTACATTATACTTCACAAAAACAGTTTTCTCAGATTCTTCTTCTTCTTTTCTTTTTTAGCAGAAGGGAATTTCCTTAATTTGATAGACTATTTATCTACAGCAAGGCAATATCAGGGAATATTGGTGAAACAGTGAAAGGTTTTCACTGAGATTGTGAAGATTAGAATGGTCACAATTCCACCTCAATTCAGTATTGTACTTAAAGTGTTACATGTGTTCAAATAAGATTGACCCTGACATTAATTTAAAAAAATATAGCCCCATTTATAAGAGAAACTGACAGAATATAAAGATGGTTTCCTTAGCTTGCTAAGTAGTAATTACCTCACTCTGGCACTAATTAGAATATTTACTATAATGACCACTTCACAGATAAGTAAAACAATTTACATTTTAAACACTTACTTCTGTAGGATATATTCTACCATTTAAAGTAGAAATAAAAGCCAAAGAATGTCTTACTAGAAAACATGCTGTCCTTAAGTATTTCTAAGCCATGGCTCAGGAGCCATAGAGAGCTTCCCAGTGTGCCACTCCCTGCAAGCCACATGTGGGGTTGTGGCTTTGCAGCTCAATACAGCAGCAGTGTCCTCTGAAGGCATCAGAGAAGAACAGGCTGCCATGTCAAGAGAGGCCCAGGCCTGCGGTGATCCATGCCCCCTTTCAGAGCTTGCAGACAGCAAGGATCTCAGAATGGCACCAGGTACCCAGACATTTATCTGCATGGCTGGTCACCAGTCCTTGCTGGAGGTGCGAATACAAAGCCATGGCAAGGCCCACTGAAGGAGTGGTGGGCTGTGATTGGGCCCTCTAAGCTCAGGGCAGTGGCCCATAGCAGAGGCCATGTGCCTAGCACACAAGAGATGTGCACCAGGTAGTGAATGTGCCGTCATCTACGCAATCAGCCACATGCCCCAGTCGCAGACAAGAAATAGCAGCGTCCGGCTAGGTACCATGTAGGGCATTTATGCCTTTGGGTGAACTGAGGCACACAGCCAGGCTGGGGTTGTAAAGACTGGTTTGACTGAGGGCTGCCAGCCATGCAGCACTTCACGGGCCAGGCTGTTCATTCTCGCTATGTCGTAGCCACAGGGTCCAGGGGGCCTGGGCTGGGTTGCCGAGGACCGGAACAGGTCTGGGGGCAGCCAACTCCATGACAGCCCACTACTAGCACGGAGGCTACCTCCAGGTGCCACTGCTGGACATGCCCAGCTGAGGCAGCACCTTGTTGTGGGCTTTGGAGCCCCATCCTTCTGGGCCACAAGAACCAGTCATCAGACTGGTATGTTTTTTTATTTGGATCCGCACTGGAGATTTGGCATTTCAATTGGAATTTTCCCATCACCAACTATTCTGAGAAGTGAAAATGGAAGTGCAGTGAGGATAGTTTGATCTTTTCTAAAGCCTTTTTTTTTTTAATTAATTAATTTTTTTTTAAAGATTTTTTTTTAAATTTATTTGACAGAGAGAAATCACAAGTAGATGGAGAGGCAGGCAGAGAGAGAGGGGGAAGCAGGCTCCCTGCTGAGCAGAGAGTCCGATGTGGGACTCGATCCCAGGACCCTGAGATCATGACCTGAGCCGAAGGCAGCGGCTTAACCCACTGAGCCACCCAGGCGCCCCAGTTTGATCTTTTCTAACAGAGGAAATGCTATAGGCCCTCGTAACAGCTGTAGGTGAGATGGTGGGAATGCACTTGTAGAATGACCTCATGAAGTAGCAAAGGGAATTGTGTCATGGTAATTAAAATGCCACCTCACTGGTCCCTGTGTCTCTACTCTTCTACCCTTTACTCTTTATTTTTCATCATGTAGCTAGTCTGATTTTTGAAACCGATATCACGGCACTTCCCTGCTCAAAATTTCCATCTGGCTTCTCATTGCCTTTAGAATAAAATCCAGCTATGGGTTTTGGCCTATAGGATCTTATAGATATGGGTCCCTGGCAACCTCTCCTCCTGTCACTTTGTCCCATGTACACTCTATTGTAGTCATAAAGGCCTGCTAGGAGTTACTGAAGTTGCCAAACATGTCCTCACTTAAGCACCTTCGCACTTTCTGTCCCCTCTGTCTCTGTGCTGGACACTTCTCCCTGCAACACATCAAAGCTGCTTCTACATGTTGATAGATGACCAGCTTTGTGTTCTATCTCAGACTTTTCTGGGCCACACTATCAAAGCACCCTTAGACATTGGGGATGTGTGTGTGTGTGCATGCATGTGTGTGCTACTCTTTGAAACCTAGAATTTTGAAATATATTTTCCGTAATAACATTTAAATATATAACATAAGAAAAATGCACATAGTCTCAACTGAATAGCTCATAAATTCAAAATTAGCTAGATTATTATTGTGAAGTGGATATAATAATACACCTACTACTAAGATATTGATATGGGGTATAACTTGCTATCCGGAGGATCCCATCCTCTCTGACCCTTTTAGTCATCATAGATTAGCCTTTATTATTTATGTATCAGAATAAGATAACACTCATTTCCTTTTGTCTTTTGTCTAATAGTTGTCGGTTAATTCTATTACTGTATAGTATTCCATTGTTTGGCAACACCACAGAGTATTTCTTCATTTAACGATCAGTGGACATTTGTGTTAACAATTTTTTAGCCGTTATTACTAAAGCTGTCATAAAAATCTTGTGTATTTCTTTAGATTTACATGTTCATACAGTTGTGTGAAATGTGAAAGTGGAATAGCTGAGAAGAAGGTTATTTAGGGCTGTGATTTTTTATTGACTGAATTATGTAGAAGTATATTACTTAATTTCCAAAATTTAGAGATGTTTCCATTATCTTTCTTTTTGACAATTTCTAAGTGACTTCCAGTAAGGCTGGACAGTATACTGTTGATGATTTATATTTTCCAAATTTACTCTTGGTATATAGCCCAGCATATGGTTAATTCCAGTATCTATTCCATCCTTGAAATATATGTATTCTCTGTTGTGTTATATATTATGATGTGTATGTATGTGGGATAGGTTATATTTCAAATTGAATCCTTTAAACATTTAGGAATTAAGTCATTTCATTATCTTTCTGTCCCTCCATCTTTCCTTTCTTTCTTTCTTCTTTCTTTCTTTTTTGTCTTCTTTTTCTATGTTATTGAGAAAGATGTTTGAAAACTCAATATTATGTCTGTAGAGTTGTGTGTTTGTTCTTTTGTCTATGTCTGCTGCATTTTGATATTTTCATAGTAGGTGTCACCAGGTACTAATTTGTGTTGTTTTGACAGATCAGTCTATGTATCATTATGAAATATGTATCTTTATTTTTATTAGTGATTCTGGAGTACTGTGTCTGATAGTCGCATAGGCACAACATCTTTTTACATGGTTACTGCTAAAATAGATCATTTTCTACATTTGTACTTAAAATCCTCTTCTACATTTCTGTTTGAACATGTCTTATAAACAGTATATAGTTTTTAAAATGCATTCTGACAATCTTTGTCTTCAAATTATGTAATCTGTTAAAGTTTAATAAATGTGCTGGCATATTTATATTTTTACCTACTCTCTTATTCTCTTTTTTCTGTTCTATTTCCCCAACCTGCCATATATTTCTTTTTCTTCCTTCCTTATCTATTTAAATTATTTTATTAATTCATTGTTCTACCATTTTCTTCTTGATAACACATTTTTCGCTATATCTTTAGATACCCTCCTAATATGTATTTTTTAAATTTTTTATTTCTTTTCAGCATAACAGTATTCATTGTTTTTGCACCACACCCAGTGCTCCATGCAATCCATGCCCTCTCTAAAACCCACCACCTGGTTCCTCCTAATATAATATTAATACTGAGAGTAGTAACAAATACCGAATTCGTGGTTGCTATGCTAATCATACATAATAATAATACATAATAATAATACAAATACCCACACATTATTTTCCTGTGTAATATAGAAAATTTCTTTATTTGTCTCACCATCTTCAAAAAGTTTTCTATTTAAAGGATACAATCAAGAAAGTGAAAAATCAAGGCAACCATAATGGAAGAAAACATTAATAAATCATATATCTGTTAATGTGTTATATTCATAACACATAACAAATTCTTTAATAAGGTGAGACAAATAATCAAATTTAAAAATTATCAAATAATTGGAATAGACATTTCTCTAATAATAGAGAATAGACATTTCTCTAAAGAGGACACATGGATGGCAATTGGTATATGAAAAGATGCTTAATAACTTGGGCTCTAAGGGAAATGCTAATCAAGAGCACAAGGAGAGACCACTTCACACTCACTGGGATGTCTATAATGAAACAGATGATAGGGGCACCTGGGTGGCTCAGTGGGTTCAGCCTCTGCCTTCAGCTCAGGTCATGATCTCGGGGTTCTGAGATCGAGCCCCACATCAGGCTCCCTGCTGAGTAGGGATGATACCAGATGATAACAAGTGTTGGTAATGATGTGGAGAACTTGGATCTCCCATACTCATCTGGTGGAAATGTAAAATGGTGCATCTCCTTTGGATATCAATTTGGCAGTTCCTTACAGAGGAAGGAATGATCAGCAATTCCAGAATTCCAAAAATTTCCTTTCATTTCCAAAAGAAGTAACAAATTTTGTTCATACAATAAATATGTAGTAATATTTATGATTCATAAATGTGGAAATAACCAAAATGTTCATGAACTGATGGATGAATAGATTGTAATTTATCCATACTATAGAATATTATTCATCAATGCAAAACTACCACATCAGTGAAACTTGAAACTCAAAACATGCCAAGTGAAAGAAGTCACATGCAATAGGGCCATGATTTTATGATTCCATTTATATGAAATATCCAGAATACAATTAGTAGAGCCAGAAAGTAGATTGTTTACTTAAGGCAAGAGGAATGGGAAATGACTTCTAAGTCATATGCAATTCCTTTTTGGGTTAATGAAAATGTCCCAAACTTAGATTATAGTCATGGCTTCATAATTCTGTAACATACTACATATGTTTGATTTTTTGTACCTTAAATATTATGGTACATAAATCACATATTATAAAATATATTAAAATAAAAATAAAAATTAATTCTTGGGCAAAAAGTTTTATAGTTTTGGATATTCTTGGTACTGAATTGAAAGTTATTTTACATAACTGAAAAGTCTTCATTCTTTCATTTTAGGAATTCTATCATATTTTTAAATATGTGTCATTACAATTCCATATATAACTTTTGCATTTGCTCATATAGAAAATTGTGGCAGCCCATTAAATCAATGGGGTTAAAAAGCAACGTTGCAAAAAATGGTTGAAAATAAAGGTAAGTTTAAGATCAGTTACACATATTAATATTTCAAAATTAGCTTCTTAAATACAGGATGAAATGCATAGTCATCATTGATAGAAGAACCTATCTCCAAATACTATTAATGAAAAAAAATATAATACTCACGAAGGGTTATTAATGACCATCCTCAATGCATTGAGCAAATCTGTACTAGACAGTGTGTGGAAATCCAGACTGACAGCTGCCCCCTTGGCCTTCATGTGAGCAAGGTTATCATGTTGATCCGCAAACAAGGGAATGCCCACCATTGGAATCCCATGGTGGATCGCCTCATAGATGCCATTGGTTCCACCATGAGTTACAAAGGCTTTGGTTTTTGGATGACCTAGGATTGGATGAATCTCAGCACATTAGTAATTATAATTCTTAGGAAAAAAAGGAGAGTTTAGCAACATAAGGCACATAGTACAATACATATGAAATAGCATTAAAACGTCTTTTAGATCTCAGAGCAAGAAGAGCAAAAATCTGCTGGAGAAGTCAGTGAAAATTGGTGTGGCAGTTGTAACTTGAAAAATGGTTACAAGATGGCTGAACAGACAGATTGAAAGGGAAAATTCTGGATAAAGAATAGCATGTGCAAAAAAAAAAAAAGAAAGAAAGAAAGAAAAGAAAAGGAGGCGGCATATTAGAACATATTCTCTTAAACAGTAATGCCACTGAGTTTAACATGTGGAGTGTCAAGGCAACAGGAAGTCTGATAGTGGTGGTTCAAATCAGGGGAAAGAAAGACTGCACTTTATCATGAAATATGTTATGACTTCATGAAAACGATTATGGTGTTTTCCTGGAGAAAGTGTAGAGTCACTGGGAATAATTTTTTTAGCACTGAATAGCCATGCAGAATGAGAAATGATAGGAATAAAGTGGGAGAATCAGGAGACGAAGTGATGATCCATTTAGTTATTAAAAATTTAGTGGGAGTGGCAAGATGGTGGAAGAGTAAGGGACCTTATTTCATCTTGTCCCTGAATTTAGTCAGATAACTATCAAACCATTCTGACCACCTATGAATTCAACTTGAGATGTAAGAAAAGAACTGCTGAAATTCTACAAGTAGAAAAGTGGGCACTTTTTGCAAGGTGGGAGGTGCAGCAAAATGAATCTGAGGGTATATTCGGAAGATAGATGGTAGGGGGAGGGAGCATCCATAAGCTGGCTACCAGAAAGTGATTTAGCCCTGGAGGGCAAATTCAGACTCTTCAGAAGTCTGTTCCAGGGAGAGATGTCCCTGCCTGAAAGGTGCCCAGGTGGCAAAGTGGGGCAGAATCCTAGGTGGGACAGTGTGGTCTCAGGATCCCTGGGGTCACAGAAAGAACAGGGGTGCGTGGGCTGCAGAATTCCCAATCCATTAGAGCAGAGAAACCAGTTATGTTCAGTGAGACAGAGAGGGGGCTCTCAGCTCAGTTTGCCATAAACTGCAAACTGCACCATGATCAGGGTGACCATTCTATGTGTGGGGGACCTCCAAAGGGCAGAAATGTGGTGACCCTCCCCCTTTCCCTGGGAGGATCAGTGTGGGTGCACACCACACGGGTCTGCAGTTTGGTACACACAGACCTGAAAACTGCTTATCCCTGAAGTTTTGCTGAAGAGAAGGGGCTGTGATCTTTCAGCTCCAGGGCTGGAGACTGGCATGCAGCCATTTTTATTTTCATCCTCCAAAGAGGGAGAGAGGGTCTTCAGTGAACAAAAGCCACATAGAGCAATCAGAAAGCTTATACTGAGCCCAACCCCTGGGGTCTGTGGAAATCTGCCCAGGTAAAGATACCTGAGAATCAGTGCAGCTGGCCCTTCCCCTGGAAGACCAGTGGAAACAACAGGGAACAACCAGTTTTTGGAGCACAGAGGACTATAAGACTCCAGCACCAGAAGAAAATATATATAGAATTCAGTTTTTCATCATTTAACTTTCAGTATAAAATCTCTTGTTTTATTCTTTTTTTCCTTTTCAACTGGTTTCTTACTTTATTTTTTTCTGTTCTTATCAGTTTAAAATATTGCTTATATGTGTGTGATAGAGAGAGAATGAGCAGGGAAATCGCAGGGGGAACTAGAGAGAAAAGCAGTTTCCATGCTGAGGAGGGAGCCGCATGCAGGGCTTGATCTCAAAACCTGGAAATCATGACCTGAGCCAAAGCCAATAGCTGAAGTGGCTGAGCCACCCAGGCATGCTGACTGGTTTCTTATTTTATCAATTCTTTGTTTTTAAGCATTTTTTAAATTTCATTTTTAAATTTGCATTTTATAGATTTATTCTTCATTTTTGGCTTCCTTGCACTGTTTCAGTTTTATTTTTGTGTTTTTACATGAGTTTTGCTTTCTTTACAATTTTGGGATTTAGTGTCTTCCAACAGACCAAAATATACCCCGAACCAAGTGGATCACCATGTTTTGTCCACCTGGGAGATTATAATCTCTCTCCCTTTTTTTTTTTTTTTTAATTTTCTAAGCTCTTTGGATTTGTCTAGTGTGTGTTTCATTTGATTCGTGGTTGATCTTTTTTGTTTTGTTGTCTCATTCTTCCATTCTTCTTTGGTTAAAATGACTAGAAAGAGGAAATCACAACAAAAGAAAGAACCATAGATGATACTCTGCCACAGATATAATCAAAATGGATATTAGTAAAATGCCAGAGCTGCAATTCAAGATAATGATTATAAAGTCTAAGTTGGCTTGAAAAAAACATTAAACACACTATAGAATCTCTTAGTGCAGAAATATAATCTAATAAGGCTTAAAATAAAAATACTTTAACTGAGATGCTATCTAAAATAAATGCTCTTATAGCTACGGTAAATGAGGCAGAAGAGAGTCAGTGACATAGAGGACAAGATCATGAAAAGGAAGGAAGGAAGCCAGAGAAAAGCAAGAAAAACAACTAATGGACCCAGAGGGTGGGGGAGATTTGATAAATCAGTGATCCTATGAAGCAAAATAATATTAGAGTTTTTGGGGTCAGAGAGGAAGAGGAAGAAAGGTCCATGAGGCATATTTGAGCAAATCATGGCTGAGAATTTCCCTAATCTGAGGAAGGAAACAGGCTTTCAAATCCAGGAGGCACAGAGAACCCCCCTAAAAATCAAGAAAAGTAGGTCAACACCTTGACACATAACAATAAAACTTGCAAATCTCAGAGACAAAATGAAAATTTTGAAAGCAGCTTGGGGCAAGAGGTCCATAACCTTCAAAAGCAGAGATACTAGACTCAAAGCAGACCTATCCACAGAGATCTGGCTTGCCAGAGAAGACTGGCATGTAATATTTAGTGTGCTAAATAAAAAAAAAATATAAATCAAGAATACTTTATCTAGCAAGGCTGTCATTCAAAATAGGGAGAGAAAAAGCTTCCAGGACAAACAAATTCAAATAATTTCTGATCATTATACCAACTCTGAAAGTAATATTAAAGGAGATTCTTTAAGTGAAGAGAGAGTCCAAAAGTAACATAGGCCAGAAAGGAACAGAGACAATCTATAGAATCGGTGACTTTACAGATAATACAATAGCACTAAGCTCATATCTTTCAATAGTTATTCTGAATGTAAATGGGCTAAATGGACTAACTGAAAGACACAGGGTATCAGAATACATAAAAAAAGCAAGACGCATCGATATGCTGTCTGCAAGAGACACATTTTTGACTCAAAGGCACTTCCAGATTAAAAGTGAGGGGGTAGAAAAACATTTTTCATCCTAATAGGTATCAAAAGAAAGCTGGGTTGGCAATCCTCATATCAGAAAAATCAAATTTTAAACCAAAGTCTGGTTTGGGATGAAACCCCAAGGATGAAAGGGATGAAGAGAGACACTATCTCATAATTAAAGGGTCTTTCCAATAAGAAGATCTAACAATTATAAATATGTATGCTTCTAACTTGGGAGCAGTGACTTATATAAATATATTAATAAACAAAGTAACACCTTGATAGTAATACAATAATAGGGAATTTCAATATTTCACTCACTGTAATGGACATCTAAGTGAAGATCAACAAGGCAACAAGGCTTTGGATGACACAGAGGGCCAGATGGGCTTCACAGACATATACAATGCATTCCATCTAAAGCAACAGGATACACATTCTTCTCAAGTGCACATGGAATATTTTCCAGAGTAGATCACATACTGGGTCACATATTGTTTTTCAACCCATACCCAGAGCTTGGGATTACCCACGGCATATTTTCAGAGCATGATGCTTTGAGCTTGAACTCAATTATGAGAGGATGGTTGGAAGGAACTCATTTGAAGGTAAAAGAGTATTCTTTTAAAGAATGAATGGGTCAACCAGGAAATAAAAGAAGAATTAAAAGTTTCATGGAAACCAATGAAAATGAAAACACAACTGTTCAAAACCTTTAGGATGCAGCACAGATAATCCTAAGAGGGAAGTACATAGCAATGCAAACCTTTTTCAAAAAAAAATTAGAAAGGTCTTAACTACACAAGTTAACTTTAAAAAAGCTGGAGGAAGAACAGCAAATAAACCTTACACCAAGCAGAAGAAAAAACAATACGATTAGGGCACAAATCAACAAAATAGAAACCTAAAGAGTAGAGCAGATCAATGAAACTGGAAGCTTGTTCTTTCAAAGAGTTAATTACATCAATAAATCCCTAGCCACATTATCAAAAAGAAAAAGGACCCAAATTAATAAAATCATGAATGAAAGAGGAGGGATCATGCTCAACACCAAGGAAATACAAATAATTTTTAAGTACATATGATGAGCAACTATTTGCCAACAAATTAGGCAATCTGGAAGAAATGGCTGCATTTCTGGAAATGTATAACCTACTAAAACTGAAACAAGAAGAAATAGAAAATGTGAACACACTGATAACCAGGAAGGACACTGAAGTAGTAAGAAAAAATCTCCTAACCAACAAGAGACGAGAGCTGATGGCTTCCCAGGGGAATTCTACCAGACATTTAAAGAAGAAATAATACCTATTCTTCTGAAGCTGTTTCAAAAAATAGAAATGGAAGGAAAACTTCTGAACTCATTTTATGAGGCCAGCATTAACTTGATTTCCAAACCAAAGGCCCTACCAAAAAGAATTACAGAGCAATACACCTGATGAACATGGATGCAAAATTTCTCATCAAGATACTAGCCAATAAGATCCAACAGTGCCTCAAAAGGATTATTCACCACAATGAAGTGAGATTTACTCCTCTGCTGCAAGGGCTGTTTGCACTCACAAACCAATCATTGCAATACATCACATTAATAAAAGAAAGGGCAAGAAGCATATATGTCCCTCTCTATTGATGCAGAAAAATCATTTGACAAAACAGCATGTTTCTTGATTAAAACTCTCCACAGTGTAGGCATAGAGGAAATCTACCTCAATATCATAAAAGCCATCTAGGAAAAGCCCACAGTGAATATCATTCTCAATGGGGGGAAAACGGAGCTTTTCCTCTAAGGTCAGAAATATGACAGGGATGCCCACTCTCACCATTTTTGTTCAACATAGTACTGGAAGTCCTAGCCTCAGCAGTCAGACAACAAAAAGAAAATAAAATGCATTCAAATTGGCAAAGAAGAAGTCAGACTCTCACTCTTTGCTGATGACATGATACCTTATGTGGAAAACCCCAAACACTCTATCCCCAAATTGCTGGAACTGATGCAGGAATTCAGCCACGTGGCAGGAAATAAAATCAATGCACAGAGATCCGTTGCATTTCTATACACTAACAATGAGACAGAAGAAAGAGAAATTTTAGGGTCTATCCTATTTAAAATTGCACCAAAACCATAAGATACATTGGAATAAACCTAACCAAAGAGGTAAGGGATCTGTACACTAAAAATTACAGAAGATTTGTGAAAGAATTTGATTTGAGGAATACACAAAGAAGTGAAAAAATATTCCATGCCCATGGATTAGAAGAATAAATGTTGTTAAAAAGTCTATGGTACGCAGAACAATCTACACATTCAGTGCAATCCCGACCAAAATACCATCAACATTTCAAAGAGCTGTTACAGATAATCCTAAAATTTGTATGGTTCCAGAAAAGACCCCAAATATTGAAAAAGAAATGTTGAGAGAGGAATATTGAAAGGAATGTTGAAAAAAGGAATGTTGAAAAAGAAATCCAAAGTTGGTGGCATCACGATTCTGGACTTCAAGCTCTATTACAAAACTGTAATCATGAAGACAGTGTGGTATTGGCACAAAAACAGACACTTAGATCAATGGAAAAGAAGAGAGAACCCAAAAATGAACCCTAAACTTTACTGTCCAGTAATCTTTGGCAAAACAGGAAAGAATATTCAATGAAAAAAGGACAGTCTCTTCAATTGATTGTGCTAGGAAAATTGGACAGCCACATGTAGAAGATTGAAACTGGACTATTTCTTACACCATGCGCAAAGATAAACTCTGAAGAAGCACTGCTATAAACCCCAGTGTTTATAGCAGCAATGTCCACAATAGCCAATCTGTAGAAAGAGCTGAGATGTCCATGGACAATGAGTGGATAAAGATAAAGTGGTATATTTATTCAATGGAATCTTACTTAGCCATCATAAAGGTTGAATACCTACCATTTACACTGACATGGATGGAACTGGAGAGTATTATGCTGAATGAAATAAGTCAGTCAGAGAAAGACAATAATCTTGTGCTTTCACCCATATGTGGAATATAAGAAACAGCACAGAGGATCATAGGGGAAGGAGGGAAAACAGAATGGAAAGAAATCATACAGGGAGACAAACCTATGGTGTACTATAGTTTACCCTTATAGGGAGCAAACCAAGGGTTGCTGGAGGGGAGGTAGCTGGGGGATGGGGTAATTGGGTGATGGACATTAGGGAGGGCATTTGATGTGGTAAGCACTGGGTGTTACATGCAATTGATAAATTATTGAACAGTACAACTGAAACTAATGATGCACTCTATGTTGGCTATTTTAAATTAAAAATTAGAAAATTACGCTTGAGAAGTAATTACACCTGAAATAAGGATACTTTGGTTCTAGTCATAAGGAATGTGGCTGTGTATAATAACATCCCGTATCTGATCTTTTTCCCCCCGAGCACAGCAAAATAAATGTAATGAAGTTAAGTTTTGTTTTTGAATTTTTCAATAATGAATGCTCAATCAATTTATTTCTTGGGAACTCTTATCATTTTGTTTAGCATTACGTTTAATTCAGTGCTTTCCAGAGTCTTACCAAGAAGGTCATTCTGGGGGATCCACTCATACAGCCGAGTATTTGGTCCTAAGTTGTCTGGTTTCTTGCCAACAAATCTCCATAGAACCTGTTAAAGAAACCCCCTTATTTCATGAGTTGAAACTTTGAAGTTATAGCATATTAGAATTTTAAAGAAATTAAGAGATAATCTAGCTAGACCCCATTCACTAACTGATAAATAATAGGACAAAAATATTATAAATACCCACATTTTTTACTTATTTTTACATTCAATCAAGTATGAATGTAATCAAGATGTTTCACACATAGAGATTAGACAAATGAGATTAATGTGACAGATATAAGTATTTAAGAATTTTTTAGGCAGTTGTTACAATTCTAGTGCAAACAAATCAGAAATTACTAAGTTCTACACATTCGCTTTGTTTTATCTATTGTAACCGCTATCAGCTTCCAATGTAATATTACCTATTTATTTCTTTAAAATGTTACAGGAGGGAGTTCATGTATATCCATTTGTTCCATATGTTATTTTACTAGAGTTTTACATCTTTTGATATACAAAAAAGCTAAGTATGCAATCTGTTGTTTGTGAGAAATAAATATTTCTGCTTACCAGTTATTTATTAATATAAATAACTTCTCTTAGTACCTATAATTTCTTTTACATTACTAATTTTTAGACACTAAATCCAAGAAAAAGGTAATTTTTTACATGAATCTAGATTATTATTACTATTTCTTGGTTTGCAAATTCTTTAAATGTTACAAAGAAGAGCCTATTGGAACTTCAGAAATAACAGTGCAGTTGTTGAAAAACATCCCAAACTGTGATGATGATACATTTTATTTAACTGATTCTTAACACTTCAGAGATGCAGTACAAAACATTGATAACATGAATTAATATGAGTTCTATACCCAAGCAATTTCCATTCCCAGTACCAAAATAGATTTGTTTTAGAATTCCCCAGCAATCCACATAAACTGGATGATGGTTTACATTGGTTAACATATATTTGTTATGTGAATGTTCAAGTAACATTAGATATTAAGTGAACATTAGCATAAAAAGAAACTATATCAGTAAACCAAAAAGTAGTTCATACATACCCAAATACTCCAGGTGTTTTCTATATACCGGAAAATAATTTATTACTATATTTTACATAGAGGCATCTGAAACTTTCCCTTCCTAGGCTTGTTTCTGGTTGACTCCTTAATATATTTCCATTTCCTTCCTTAATCAGGTGGAGTTACTATTCTGGCAAGTTAAAGTCCTTTTGGAACCACTATTACTAAGCACAGGGTCACCTTGAAGGGGTGGACTCATCTCCTCCCTTTTCATTTATTTTACTCTTAACCTGTTCCACTCCACTATTCATGTCAGTTTTTCTCTTTCCCTGAATCACTTAGGCTGGACGATTGCCAAAACATAGCTTGGTGTGCCCTGGGCATCCTTTCTCTGAAGAGCATACTGAGTTGGCTTTCCTCGAAAAGCTAGTGGAAGGAAAAGTAACCTGGATTATCCAGCAAGCATAAACTGCATGAAGCTTTTCAGACTTTTATAGTTCCTGGTTAACATAACTGTTGAAATTTAACTCCTTTCAGAGAACATCTATGTGTTTTTCAGTGCCCTTGGAAATCCTTTAAGGAAAAGGAGTGAATGACAGGACAAAATTGGTGATTTCTGCATCTGTCCATGATACATTATAATAGCAAATGTTACACTGCATCGCCTAAATATATTCCTCCTAAATATCTTTCTTTCTGATCTCAGTGTTATTGTCAAAACACCTTCTGTACTACTTTACCATCTGCCATGTATATTTTGCTCATCTCTGAGATAAATTGGAGCTGTCATCATGGTTTCCATGTCATGAAGGAAAGGGCAAACAAACTCTTTACACAGTTTAACAGACTCATTAAGTAGTTGTATAGGATTAAGTTACTTTATCTAACCTTTTGTGGAATCTGTGCAAGGGCTGATGCAATCACATTGGCTTTTTCCTCTGGCAGGTTAGTGACCATAGACCCTAGTGTAAATACCACAATACCATTTTCTCCAGAGCTCTGGACAAACTCTTCCATTCCCTGTGAAGAAAGAATTTGTTCCATTACAAGAGAGGAACACCACAGCAAACACTATTAAACAAATTTCTACAGGGGTGCCTGGGTGGCTCAGTTAAGTATCTGATTCTTGATTTTACCTCAGGTCATGATCTCAGGGTTGTAAGATTGAGCCCTGGGTCTGGCTCTACACTCAGTGGAGAATATGCTGGGTCTTCTCTCTCTCCCTCTGCTCCTCTCCCCTATCCCCCATCTCTCTCTCTCAAATAAATAAATCTTAAAAAAAAAAAATCTTCAAACAGCAAAAGAGAGATACCAAATAGTATCAGGAGTTTTAGAGTAATGTCTGTTTTTATCTTTAAATTGTGGTGAAATACACAAAAAATTGACCATTTTAACTATTCCTGGAATAGTCAATAGTCATTATTGTAGTCAATAATGTCTATATTTACACTGCTGGGTAACAAATCACCAGAATTTTTCATCTTGATAAACTGAAATTCTGTACTCATTATATAACAATTCCCCATTCCCTCCTTCACCATCTTTAGCAACCATCATTATACTTTGTATTTCTATGAATCTGACTAATCTACATACCTCCTATCAGTGGAATCATACCATATCTGTCTTTTTGTGATTACCCCCTTTCACTTTCTATAACATCCTGAAGCTTTTCCACCTTAGAGTATGTGTTAGATGTCTCTTCTGTTTTGTGACTAATATTCCATAGTGTGTAAATACATTATATTTATGGATTTATCTGTTCTGGACACTTGTGTTAGACTGAACAGAACATTTGCTAGTTTTACCTCAGGATTCAGACTTTGAGAAAGTTACCATACACACTTAAACATTTTGTAATCAAAATTGGAATTAGGTTAACCCTCAAATAAGATCTTAGTTTCATCTTATTACCAATAAAAAGTGGACAACAAGATTTTGAAAAGACCATAAAATCATTCAGTAAGGGATGCTTGTTTTTCTTATGTCTTAAAGGTAAAGTATCATCTTAAAACATATTACCTTATTGCTTTCGTTCATAAAGTTTCATCTTATACATTAACAGAATTATTTTGCAATTTTATGCTATAAATATTTTTCAGCTCTAAGTGGTTGAAATTATTTGGTCCTTATTAAATATGCAGGATTTGTGGTACTTATTATGTACAATATGCAGTTTTTTCTGTATTCATTTTGTCAGTCAGCTATTATGTTCCCCCAAAGATCCTTTTTTTTTTTTTTTTAAAGATTTTATTTATTTGTTTGTCAGAGGGAGAGAGCACAAGCAGACAGAGTGACAGGCAGAGGGAGAAGCAGGCTCCCCGCTGAGCAAGGAGACCAGTGTGGGTGTCTATACCAGGACCCTAAGGTCATGACCTGAGCAGAAGGCAGCCCCTTATCTGACTGAGCCACACAGGCATCCCTCTCCCAGTGTTCTTTACTGAGTTTTTGTCTAGCCTTGATATGTGGCAGAAAACACATGTTCTCATCATTTAAGCAAACCCATTAATGCTCTAATATGTCAAGCCTTGGGATCTCAAATGAGGAATTGTGTAAATGTTGGAGTGACAGCAAGTGAACATTGGATTTGACTCCAGATATTGTTTGAACACACAAACATTGTTGAAGAATGATATTTCTAAGTAAAATACTGGTTAAATGCCTCCGAGCAAATAAAACAAAAGAGACAGGAATCACTTACCTTAGGCAGGGGTTTGGCAGGTTTACAGTGGAGTCCTCCAACAAACTCAACGTTTGGTATCAATATCCCAGTAGGTTCGAATGAGCCATATTTGAGCCTTTCCCCTTAACTCAGATAATGTAGTGGGTCTTCCTGAAGGGGGAAAAAAAGCAAAACAAACATCACATTAGTAAGAGAAAGGAGAAAAATCATATGATCATTTCCATATATGCAGAAAAAGTATTTGACAAGGTACACATACATTCGTGATAAAAACTCTCAACGATGTTGATTTAGAGGGAACACACCTCAACAAAATAAAGGCCTTATACTGAAAACCCACAGTGAACATCATATTCAATGGGGAGCAGCTTAGAGCTTCACTCCATAGTCAGGAACAAGAGAACATCCACTCTTACAAGTTTTATTCAATGCAGTACTATATGTTCTGGCTATTGCAATCAGACAACAAAAGGAAAGAAAATCCACTCTGATAAGGAAGAAGCAAAACTTTCACTATTTGCAGATGACAAGATATTATACAAAACCCTAAAGAAATAGTTTGCATCCAAAATATATAAAGAATTTATATAACTCAATACCCCAAAACCAAATAATCCAATTTAAAAAAAGGATAGAAGTCATGAACACACATTTCTCCAAAGAAGGCATACACCTGGCCAACAGACATGAAAAAGATGCTCAACACCACTCATCATCAGGGAAATACAAATCAAAACTCCAATGAGATATCACCTCACATCTTTCAGAATGGCTAAAATCAAAGCCACAAGAAACAAGTGTGGAGGTTTCTCAAAAAGTTAAAAATAGAAGTACCTTATGATTCAGCAATTGCACTTTTAGGTATTTACCCAAATCATACAAAAACACTTATTCAAAGGGATACATGTACCCCAATGTTTACAGCAGCATTATTTACAGTAGCCAAATTATGGAAACAGCTTAAGTGTTCATCAGCTGATCAATGGCTACAGAAGAAGTGGTATATTCATACAATGAATATTGCCCAGCCATAAAAAAAGAATGAGTTCTTAAAGCACCCAGCTGGCTCAGTTGGTTAAGCATCCAACTCTTGGTTTTGGCTCAGGCCCTGATCTAGTGGTTGTGGGATGGAGCCCCAAGTGGGGCTCTGTGCTCAGTGTGGAGTATACTTCAGATTCTCCCTCTCTCTTTCTTCCACTCTCTCTCTCTCTCTCAAGGAAAGAAATTAAATATTTTTTTTAATAAATGAAATCTCACAATTTGCAGTGACATGGATGTAGCTAGAGACTAGTATGCTAAGTAAAATAAGTCAGTCAGAGAAAGACAAATACCATATGATTTCACTCATATGTGGAATTTAAGAAACGAAACAAAGGAGCGAAAGACAAAGAGACAAACCAAGAAAAAGACTCTCAACTGTAAAGAACAAAGTGTTAAAAGGGGCAGTGGGTAAGTGGATGGTTTCAATAGATGATGAGGGATTAAGGAGAGCACTTCTGACGGGCACAGAGTGATGTCCAGAGTTGTTGAATAACTATATTGCACACCTGAGACTAATATAACACTCTATAACACTCTCAGTTAACTATACTGGAATTAAAATGAAAACAATGCAAAATAAAATTAAATAAATAAATAAGTAAAAAAACCCTACAGCAAACAGTAGGTAGTGGAAATGAGGTAATGGTAATCGTAATGGTGATGTAATGTGAATATACTAGGGAATTTTCTGAAAGGAATTTGGAAAAATTTAGTTAAAAATGTTTAAAAGTATTTGTAGTTTGATAATAGAACACATATATGATACAAACATCTATAATGATGCAAATATATATTTACATATTTATATATGTTGTTCATATGTATATATGAAAGACAAAGTGTAAGTCTCATTTCTAATATCACAGTAGTGCATTCACAACATAAACAATTATTAAACCTAAGCCACTATCAAAGTAAACATACATTTATTTCCTTTGATATGCTGCAAATGTAATAGATGTAAATGTAAACAATTATTTGAGCTCCCCAATCAATTAAGCAATGGAAACACCTTCCTCAGAGTACTCAGTCTCATTTCTATAATTTAGCAAGTTATTCCCTAGATCCTAGATTTTCCAAGAAAACATGAGATTTTAAAGTACAGCTTGACTCCTTGTACTTACCATTGCACTTGGTTCACATTAGAAGCATAATAATATCTGTGTATTAAATAATATTTGCAAATAACAGTTGGAATATTTTCATCAAGTATGGAAATAGATATGTGCACTATTAATTTTGACTCATTTTTTCTTTAATGCAGTAACATATGTGAACTATTAATGTGTATGTGCTCCCTTCAACAAGATTTTAGGCCTTTAAAGCATGATTTATAAGCCCTGGTGAAAGAATTTGTGATCATTAGAAACTTCTATCATAGGTTTCTGAGTCTGGGATAGAGCCAATATTTCTTCCAGTTATGAAGGAATCTTTCAGGTAATATGACAAAACATTTTTACTTTTAATTAAAAAAGGGAAACAAGTGGAAATAATATCCTTAATACTCTATAGACAGTTGTATGAGAAAAATGTGACTCCTCAATTAGCATCTCTGCTTTCATCAAGATAGTGACATTTCTAATGTATTTTTTAAAAAAGATTTTATCTGTTTTACAGATAGAGCAGAAACAAGGGAAGAGGCAGGCAGAGCAAGAGAGAGGAACAGGCTCCCTGCTGAGAGAGAGCCCAATTCAGGGCTCAATCCGAGGACCCTGGGATCATGACCTGAGCTGAAGGCAGACGCTTAAACAACTGAGCCACCCAGGAACCCCTCTAATGCCTTTTTTTTTTTTAATGGGAAAAGTAAAGTAAATTGGATATGTAGGAAATAGGCACAGCAGAGAGAATTTTTAAGGCAGTGAAACTACTCTGATATAATAGTGGTGTATACGTATCATTATAAATTTGCTAAAACCTATAGAATATACACCACCAAAAGCGAACTCCACTATAAATTATAGACTTTGGATGGATAATAACGTGTCAATGTAGGTTCATCAGTTGTAACAAATGTACCACTCTGGTGGGGGTGCTGATAATGGGGAACCTTATGCATGTGTGGGGGCAAGGGTTATCTGGGAAATCTTGACTCCATATGCTGTCATTTAAAATTATTCTAAAAAGTAAAGCATATCAAAAGTAATATTTTCAACCTGTATTTAATAAATAACAAAAGAGGTTTAAAACACTTTATCCAGAAAGATTTAAAAAAATTAAATTATTACAAACAAACACACAATGAATAGATACGTAATTGCTTCAAGAAATCCTTAGTGCTTTAATTTGTGGTTATTGAATTCCTGGATATTGATTCCTCAATTTTGATATTGATATTGATATTGATTTTGATATTGATATTGATATTGATTCCTCAATATTGATATTGATTCCTCAATAATGGATGACATAGTTGGAACTGGTCGTGTCATATAAGTGTTTCCATAATATTTGTGAGACTGGAAGATCATTTTATATTATCCTTTCATCATTTCATTTATAAAAGACAAATTCCTCTGACTTAATACAAACTCACCTTCCTAGGCACTAGGAATTAAGACTTCATTCTACCAATTAGAAACATGACTTACCTAGTACTTCACTGTAAAACTGATCCCAACTCTTCTCATTAAGTGTTTGGAACCAAAAGTCAAAATAAAGCACATATATCATGTTTTTTACTCTTTCCATGAATGTCATTTGATCACTTAATTCTGACAAAATAACAGGCACATAGGACGGAGGAAAAGAAAGTCCTCCACTTTG
Organism: Mustela nivalis; assembly: GCF_964662115.1. Lineage (NCBI taxonomy): Eukaryota > Metazoa > Chordata > Mammalia > Carnivora > Mustelidae > Mustela > Mustela nivalis. The sequence continues at coordinate 12,125,565 of NC_139023.1, read as the reverse complement.
CTTTTCAAATTCAAAGCCAGGAGAGAAGCGAAGACTGTACACTAAAGGTATTTTAAGTAGCTCAGCCAGCAGCTCACCACAGGGTCCAACAGTGTCTGCAAGAATGACGTCAAACCTCAATTCTTGTAGTTTGGTCATGAGCTTCCTGTTCAAAACTGCATCTTCACAGAGCTTTTGAATATGGTCAGAATATTGCCACAAAATTTCTTGCATTTTTGAAAAATATGTCCAAAATGTGTCTCTTGGCAAGTTATATATCCACATATCGAGCATTTTGCTGAAAAAATCCAAAAAATCATCTTTAAGTATGGATGCAGGGAAAATCTCATATTTGATAGCAGATGATTCATTTGGATTAACAAGAATGTAAGCTGAAGATGTCAGAACAGTCACTTCGTGACCTCTCTGGACAAGTTCATCGAGGATTGTCTTTATATTGATCCAGTGGCTATATTCTGTGGGCCACACTAGCACCTTTCCACAACTCCCAGAGCTGAAGTAACAATTGAGCTGTAGCAGCAACAGAACGGAAATCCACTGTGTAGGCATCCTGGTGGAATGCAATATTTCTTTACAAATTCCAGTTTCCTTGTCCCATTGTATTTATAGTCAAGGAGAAATCACTCAGTAAGTTAAAGTATAACTCTTACATTTCAAAGTAAACAGATTATGTGAACAGATTATTTGGATGGCAAATGGAAAAAGGTAAAGGCAGATGATTTCATCTGTACACAAATGTGTTTAGTATTTGTTGATGCTTATAAGTTCTATCATCTCGCTTAGAGCCAATGACCTAACATGTGCAAGTCACCCATCTTATGTAATATATTTTGGAAGAATGTCAGTGCCAGTGGTGAGAGGTCACTGTCTGCAGTCCCAGTGACAGAAGAATTAAAGTTATTTTACAGGTGAATATTATTTCTTGGATATGATGGTTCAAGAGATTTTTGTTTTGTTTTGTTCGTAAAAATTTGGTTGACATGTAATTCATATGCTATATAATTGTCAGATTTTAAGTGTACAATTCAGTGGTTCATAGTATATTCACAGAATTGTGTGACCACTATGATGATCAATTTTTGAGCACTTTTGTCACCCCAAATGGGAACTTTAACCTCTAATGAAATGCATTTTCTGCATCTCTCAGTCTTAGTCAACATTTTATCTACTTTTTGTCATATTTACCATCTGTTCTGTGCATTTCATATAAATGAAATTATACAACATGTTGTCTTTTGTGACTGGCTCCCTTAATTAGCATAATCTTTTATGTTAGGAATTTGTTTTCTGACTTTATTGAGATATCGTTATTATAACATTGTGCATGTTTAAGGTGTACAACATGCTGACCTGCTTTACTTATATACTTTGAAATGTTTGCACCACAGGATTGTTTAACACATCCAACACCTCATGATTTTGTGTGTGTGTGTTTGTATGTGGTGAGGGCTTTTTAAAAATCTTTTTTTATTACTTTTTTTAAAGCATAGTTAACACACAATGTTACATTAGTCTCAGGTTACGACATAGTGACTCAGCAAGTCTATCTGCTATGCTCTTTTCACAAGTGTAGATTCCATTTGTCAGTACACAACTATTACAATAACCTTGACTATATTCCTTATGTTATACCTTTTATCCTCCTGACATTCATTTAATAACTGGAAGCCTGTATCTCCCCCACTCTCCTTACCCATTTTCCTTTCCTTCTCTTGTTTTTTTTTTTTTTTTTTTTTTTTTTTTTTTTAAGCAACCATCTGTATTGATGAGTCTTTCTGCTTTTGTTCTTCTTCTTCTTTTTTTTTTTTTTTAGGTTCCATATGTAAGCGGTAACATATGATATTTGTCTTTCTCCCTCTGACTTATTTCTTTTAGCGTGATACTCTTACAGTCTGTCCATGTTATCACAAATGGTAAGTTAACTTTTTTTTTACAGTGGAATAATATTGCATTGTCTACATATACTACATCTTCTTTAAATATTGATTTATTAACAGACACTTGGGTTGCTTCCATATGCTGGCTATGGCAAATCATGCTACAGTAAACATAGGGTGCATATACCTTTTTGAATTAGTGTTTTTGTTTTCTTTAAGTAAATGCCCAGTAGTGGAATCACCGGATCATATGATTAATAAAACAGTATATAATACATATCACATTCAAAGTATGTGGAGTTTTTTTATGTGCTCCCCTTTATTTCTCCTCCTCCTTCTCTTACTTCTTCTCCTTCCTCCTCTGAAGAAGGCTCCATGCCCAATGTGGGGCTTGAACTCATGACCCTGAGATCAAGAGCTGCATGCTTTACTGACAGCCAGCCAGGCATCCCTTCCTCTCTGTCTTCTTTGGGAAATGTCCCTTTAGGTCCTTTGCCCATGGTTTAATGGGATTATTTCATTTCTTGGTGTTGCATTGTATAAGTTCTTTACATATTTGGGACATTAACCCCTTATTGGGAATATCATTTGTGGATATCGTCTCTCATTCTGATGAAGTCCCAGAACCTAAGTCAGGTTCGGTGGGGTGAGGAGGTTCGGAGCCGACGACTAAAGAAAGAATTCTTAAGACGTCATTGGTGCAAAATGGTGGTTTATTAAAGCACGGGGACAGGGCCCGTGGGCAGGCAGAGGTGCGGCTGCCGCGCCGGGTTGTTAGGAGTGGTTGGTTATATACACAGGAGTTGGGTAGGTGAGGACAAAGGGGTATTCAGAAGGGCTATTGGGGCAAAGAATACTATCAGGATATTGAAAGCTTAGTTGTTATCAAGTAAAGACAATTGGGAGTCTCCTGGTGGAATGTTACATTCCTGCTATCAAGCATCCTTGTTAATGAGATTTAGGTTTTAGAAGAAATTTCCTCCTATTTACTTTTCCTTCCACCTCCGCCTCCTTAGGTTTTATGGAGGGGAGGGTGACATTTGGCTTGAGAAACTGAGTTCTGTGTCCTTGGAAATTGGGCTATTGATAAGGTAACTTCTTTGTTGTAATCTCAAGGACATTTGCAAACCAAGGGAGACTCCTGTTTTGAAGGATTGTGGTCTCAGCAAGTTAACTATTTAACTTTTATGGCAGTCAGGGGTGCCTGAGGAATGCTACACCTATGGAGGGGAGCGGATGAAGGGGGGGGGTGCAAGGCGCCAGCTCTTGCTTTGTCCTCAGCCAGCCACCTGCTCCGTCATCATTCCCCCCTGAACAATTTTGACCCTTAAATCTTTAAGGTGGTTGAAGGTGGAAGGTCTCATCTTCTGTAACTTCTTCATGCTGAATAGGGGCGTAGAGCTGTCCCTACCTGCTCAGGTCAATATTGATCAGGGTAGGAACGTATAGGGGAGTTACGAAAGGTGGAGGCAGCTGAATCCAGCGCTGACAGTGAAGAGGCGTCCTCGCGCGCGACAAGGATCGTCTGTCGTGGTGTAGTCATTGTAGCAATGGAGTCTCGGCACCAAGTAGAGAAACATGGAACAAAGCAACATATTAAGGTTAATAAGGCGATAAGAATGAGAAGCCCGAAAAGGAGATTGGGCCTTGGTCCTCCTTCAAACCAGGAACTTAACCATTCACTGAGAGAGAGAGCAGGATCTTGTAGGGCCTTAATTTGGGTATTCATATCTTTTATTAGTCCTGTGACATTTTTGTGATAGTCTGGAATGTACACACAACATTCTGTCTTGATAATTGTACATGTGCCACCCTGTGCTGCTGTCAGGACTTCTAAGGCCATCCTATTCTGTAGGACTGCCTGGCGTATTTGTGACACTTCAGTATTAAGTAGGGAGATGCTGTTCAGTGAGTCATTGAGTGCCTTTGTAGTATATTTATTAAGGGCTTCTACATGCCACATGACATCTTCTAGTCCCGCAGATGGAACAAAGATGGATGCTAAGTGATCATACCATTTAAAAACAGATCGTGTCCATCTTTGTTTTAAGTTGGATAGATTAGCTGGAGTTGTAATGGTTTTAGTAATGCGCCCATGAATCCAGGCAAATCCTAAAGTACAGCGACCTATCCACCCTGGAGGAAGCCAGGGCCACAGGTTGGTTCCACATATCCAGTGGGTTCCATTTGGAGCTGGCCATCTGATGCCAGGTCGCCTTACCCAGTCAGTAGCAAACCAGTCAGTAGCCTGGAGTACTATAACTTGGGAACACACTTCTAGTGATAGCCATCCCAGATAACGTGTGTTATTTGCCCAAGTACCACTCGTATGATTTCTTTGTTCCCAGCATAAAATTGCCTTCTGACTGAGCCGTCCAATTGTGGGTGTAAGCCACAGATATGTATCCCAGATTTGATATATACCATCCTTAGTATAGCGATAAGGAGGGTTTTGGAACTTAGGCCCATATTTGATTGGGGAGTTATGGCTTGACAGCAATCCCCTTTCCTTCCAAATAGCTCCATGGGCATGCAGTACCAGGAAAGCATATCTGGAGTCAGTATAAATGTTAATTCTTAGGCTTTGGCAATTGCAAAGTGCTAGTGAGCACTATGGTACACCTAGCTTATCTTATTTTTTCTATGAAAACTACTGTCATCAGAAAACTAACTTTCATATTTTTAACAGGGGTATCTTAAATCTGGCCAAATAGAGTAAGCAAGATCAATAACCTTTTTTGCTCTATAGAGAAAGAAGTACAATGGTCAGGTTCAGGCATACAGGTAACTAGGTTTAAAGTTTGACAAGTTTTAAGTATTATTTCTGGCATATCTGTTAGTGTAGCCCAGTATTTAATAAGTTGGCCTCCATCATTCATTGGTGGCCTTTGGCTTCTGGACCTGATGTGACATCATTACAGTCAAGGACTGTCCCATAGTGAGCTTTGAGGCTCTTTTATAGGAGGGCTGTTCCATGCTTAGCTAAAGCATCTATTTGCAATTGCACCTCAACAGAGGTGACTTCTAGGATAAATATGACTAAGGGATGAAACCAATAAGAAGACCTTTGAATGGTCCAGCCTTAAAAATATCCTGATTACAGAGGATCATTGTCAAGTGGGAGAAAACTTGTCAAGAGATAAGGGGAGTCCCCCATGCATCATACAATCCACTCATAAAGAAAGTGGGGTCATCCATTATCTCCACAAGTCCATAGTTAATCCTATGGAGTGCGGTATGCTGGCTTTTAAACAATTTCATTATTCCAGTTGTTTCATCATGTGCCGTGGGGTCTGCTAATATCCCCACAAAATAATAAGATCAACTAAAGAAGCTATTGTCCATCTTCTCTGAAGTTTACCTCAAATTGTTTAGCTTAGGTAAACAACATTTAAAGACAATCAAATCTAGAATTTAACATCCATAAAGGTGTGTTACTGAAACAATTTTTCTCTCTAAAATAACCCTCATTTACAGAGATAGCCAAATCAGGACTAATTCACTTGTGAAACAAGTCCAGTTTTAACAAACTTGGCCTAATTATTTACATAAGCTCAGCAAGAACAGTGAGTGTGATCAATAGATCTTTTAGAATCTGCTTTGCTGGGACTTTGTATAAGGAATCTCTAGGTTGAACTTTTAGTAGCCTCTCCGGGCCAGAAGCCAAGCCCTGTACTTGCCAATCAGGCATGCCTGCAATACCTGTTAATTTGGGCGAATGAGTCTCCGCACCTACCAAAGAGTGACATTCTTTACTCACCTGGTGAGGCTGCTGGGAACTCTGTAAGCAAGGTATCAGGCCAACAGTCCCAAGGGGCTTTATGGCTCCAGGTTTCATAAAGTCAACCTTAGTTCCTTAAAGCTGTCTGGTCATATCTGAGTCTTTTCAAATATGACATCCCAGTCAAAGCCTTGGTAAAATAACCAGTTTCCAATTCTTTCCTGTTACAAGGAGAACAGATTCTTATTGAACTTATGCAAATGACTGATTGCCATGAAGAAAGAATACTTACTGAGACCTTTTGGTTTCAGAGGGTTCAGATAGAGAGAAAAGGTGAATGCTTTGAGCACTTTTACAAATGAGCACTTTTACATCTCTATAAGTTACAGATAACTAGGAGGGAGTATCCCTAGTCTGGAAGAGCAAACATTAGAGAGAACCAGCAATGTTTAAAGTAAGACAAAACATTAAGAGACACAACACTATAATCTTTTAGTTCATTTAGTCCCATGTTACTAATTCTGGTGAATGCGGCTTTAGTCCGTTTTGGAAATTCTTACCCATTTCAGTTTTAGGATTTTCAAGCATATCAAATATCTATATTTGTCCTGAAAGTCCTTTACAGGAACCCCTTGAAGATAATTTTACAAGAGAATTAAAACAATTATAAATGACAAAAACTCAGAATGGATATGGTTAGAGCTAAAGAGACACGGGAGTTTACAATTTAGCTGCAAGGAAATCAGGTTATTTCTGTGATACATAACATTTCCATAATTACAGTATCAAGCGATGATCTCTCAAAACATTAAAACTTTAGGAAGTGCATAGAATCTCTAGAATAGTTATAGCATTTTCCCAAATGTAACCCAAGGTTTATCATTGGTTCAGTAGTACTTCATGAGCAACTTCACATACCAAGGAAAAGCCTGAGTTAAAGAGATTTACAATTTAAATCCTGTCAACATTTTAGAAAGTTTTAAAGCACATGCCTAAATATAATTAGGGATGTTAAACACCTGATAAAACAAAACATAGAAACTGGGTTTTCTGGGCAGGCAGAGAAAACCATTTACATTTTCTTAACAGCAGATCAATTGATCTAAGAAAACATTGTCCTTTTGAACAGAGACAATTTCAATCTTGTACCAATGTACCTTTAAAACCCATTCATTTCAATCTTAATCCATTCTTGACCATAGCTAAAATTCCTTTTCTGAAGATTTCCCTTCACAAACCATCTACAACTTTCCTTTGCATTCAGGTTTTGTCCCAAGTCATTCCCTTCCAAACAACCATCTCATTTAGGACAAAATTACCTTCCCTTACCTTCAACAAAATGTATTCCCATTTCTTAAATCTTTCTTACATATCTCCTACTTTCCTACATACAGTTTCCCTTTATTTCCATCAGTCTTAGTTACACTAAGCAGAACTTTGTATTCTTAGAAAAACCTTTAGTTATTAACCAATTGTGAACTGCTACAACAGAATTCTTCAGGTGGCAAATTTATGAATCAGTTAAGTGGCAAACAAGTTTACCAACAGATTTAAATACTCTTAGTTTCTTTGCAGTAAGAAGTCAAAAAGCACAAACCTACGTCCAGTAATTAACGACTTAGCATTTTATCCTGTTTGGTTAAGATACAGATGTCCGCAATTTAATTCCATTTGTCATCCAAGCAAAACTTTAAAACTTTCAGGTTACCAAAGACTTTGAAAGCTACTTCAGCAATTACCCATTAGAACTTTGAGACAGACAATTAACCATCAGTTTAGTCATTTCTTTGCTAACAAATTTTAACAAGTAACATAAGCTTATTTAACCTTCAGTAAACTTCGATAGAATAAAGCTTCACATTTACTGCTGTTAACTTCAAAGATGCATCTATCTTAATTAAACCAACAAACTTAACTTAGTTTCAATACTGATTTACGTTCCACCTGGGCCCACTCCACTTTGAATGTTTACCTGAGACATGCGTGGGAAAATCTGGAGTGGGGGTGTTCTTCTTGCTCCTTGACGGTGAAGAGAGGAGCCGTGGTGCATGACCTAGAGGCTAGTCATGCAGGCTGTATGCACGTTGGTGCACAGAAACAGGAGTAGGGGGAAACAGAAGAAACAATGTGCTGCCAGGAGGCAGAGAAAGGATTCCTGGTTTCAGAGCTCTTAAGCCCCAACAGAGGAGCAGACGCCATGCTTTCCCACCAGCAAGGGGGGAGGGTTAGGCAGTCCAAGTCAGGCCAGAGAACACAGGGAAACTTCCCCGAAACAAAGAGAGTTTCGGCAGCTGCTTGGGAATATTCCTTATGGTCTCTGTCTCGAGTTAGACCAACCCCAGTTGGCTCCAGTTATAGCCATTAACACGGGACGTGAGTGAGGGAGAAGCCCCCACATCTATTAAGAGAAACAGAGAAATAAAGCCAGAGTCCCCTTTGCTAGGGATGGCCCAGCAACCTGGGTTTACTAGAAGAAGGCTTATTTACGTAATTACCATCCAATATGTCAGGAGAAAGTTTACTAGCTGACTCATTTGGGCAAACACATTTTGCAAAAGCCCCTTAGTCTGGGGTCCTGGTGTAGAGCAATAAAGGCCTAGGTATGAGCAGTGAAGGTATCCTAGGTCCATTTGCCCTGTTTCCTGCAGAGATCTAACTGATAGATCCTACTGAGGCCATGCAGTGTTACAGGAGCTCAGTCCTTTCCTAAGTTTTGCAATCCAAATTATTTCCAGTGGGATAAAAGGCACCCCAAGGTAGAGTCCTTGGGAACTGAAGAAGCCTACTGAGGCCATGCTTCCAGAAAAGTAATGAAGGTCCATTACCAAATCCCCCCTGACTCCTGGGTAGCGTCCCACGCAGGATATGTCAGAGGTTCCTGTGTCAAAAGCGACCGGAGGCGTCCCTCAACAAAAATCGCTATTGATCACCGTTTTGCCTTCCCTGGGAAGGCATTCCTGCCGTTAAAGGCCCTGGAAGGGGTGCCGGCGTCCCTCCGCTTCCCCATCGCATCCTAGGCTGCCAATGGGTGCCTGGTGAATGGACTAAAACGTTTGTGCCATGCCATCATATATTCTGAAGATTGCATACTGTTTTGCCATATTAACCCATGGAAGTACTAGAAAAGTTTGGCAAGGGGAAATTACCCAATTTCATAGCTTTAGGCGGTTTGCAGAAGACACTGACGAGAAACAGTAAAGATTGAAATCCATCATGGTCTATGCGACATTCCAACACATGTGGTCCTTACAGCCAACTTCCCTAGGAAACGGTCCCCGGTTGCATTTTAATTCAATCGGGTACTGGTTTCGGCCGGCTCCCAGTGGAGGTCTCGCGGCCAGAAGTGGCTAGACCGGGCATGTGGAGGGGATCACATTAGATCAATCAGGAGGAAACCTCACACGGGAGTCTTAAGATTGGCAGCCGTCCTGGTGACTTAGGTGGCTGTCCCGTGCCCAAGAGAGACAACTTTCTATAAGAACAGGAATAGAGTGAGGCCATCAAGTTTCTGGGTCTTATTGCCATTCCGGCCAGGGTACTAGCTTACAGCCAAAAGGCAGGCGCTCTCCTCCCCGTGGAGTAGCCACGGGCTAGAGGATTACAGCCTGAGCAATTGACATGCAAGTGTTCCAATAAGACCATACTCCTTGAAAAAGCCCTGGAATGAGAGTACAGGAAAAGGAGAGAAAGTACTCACCAATTTGCACCGAAGCTCAGAGTCCAAATGTAAAGACTCACAAATCTCCTGGCTGGCTCGCCAAAAATGATGAAGTCCCAGAACCTAAGTCAGGTTCGGTGGGGTGAGGAGGTTCGGAGCCGACGACTAAAGAAAGAATTCTTAAGACGTCATTGGTGCAAAATGGTGGTTTATTAAAGCACGGGGACAGGGCCCGTGGGCAGGCAGAGGTGCGGCTGCCGCGCCGGGTTGTTAGGAGTGGTTGGTTATATACACAGGAGTTGGGTAGGTGAGGACAAAGGGGTATTCAGAAGGGCTATTGGGGCAAAGAATACTATCAGGATATTGAAAGCTTAGTTGTTATCAAGTAAAGACAATTGGGAGTCTCCTGGTGGAATGTTACATTCCTGCTATCAAGCATCCTTGTTAATGAGATTTAGGTTTTAGAAGAAATTTCCTCCTATTTACTTTTCCTTCCACCTCCGCCTCCTTAGGTTTTATTCTGTTACTTGCTTTTTTGGTTTGCTGATGCTTTTCTACACTGTGCAAAAACTTATTTTGGTGTAGTCCCAATAGTTTATTTTTGCTTTTGTTTCCCTTGCTTGAGGAGATATTAGAGAAGAATGTCACTGCAAACAATGTCAGAGAAATTGCTGCCTTTATTTCCTTTTAGGAGCTTTATGATTTCATGTCACACATTTAAGTCTCCAATCCATTTTGAGCTTATTTTTGTGTATGGTATAAGAAAGTGGTCCAGTTTTTTATTTTTTTACATGTATCTGTACAGTTTTTTCAGCACCATTAATTGAAAGGACTGTCTTTTCCCCATCATTTAGTCCCCATGCCTTTTAGATTAACTGACCATATAAGTGTGGGTTTCTATCTGAGCTCTCTATTCTGTTCCACTTATTTTTGTGTCTGTTTTTGTGCCAGAACCATGCTGTTTTGATTAGTATAGTTTGTAATATATCTCAAAATCTTACAATGTGAGATTGTGATACATCCAGCTTTGTTCTTCTCACTCAGAATTGCTTTGGTGATTTGACGTCTTTTGTGGTTCCATACAAATTTTAGTATTCTTTTGTTTCTATCAAATATGCTATTGGTGGTATGATAGAGATTGCTTTGACTCTGTAGATTGCTTTGAGTAGTAAGGACACTTTAAAGTTATTACCTCTTCTAGTCTGTGGTATTGAATGTTTTTCCCTTTGGTTGTGCAACTTTCAATTTCTTTTATGCTTTTTTTATTAACATATAATGTATTATTTCCCCCAGGGGTATAGGTCTGTGAATCATTAGGATTGCACATTTTATAGTATTCATAGTAGCACATACCCTCCCCAATGTCCATAACCCAGCCATCCTATCCCTACCTCTCCACCTGGCAGCAACCCTCAGTTGGTTTCATGAGATTAAGTGTTTTCCTCCCTCTTGATCCCATTTCATTTCATTTCATTTTTTCCTTCACTACCCCTCCAAAACCTTTTTTTCTCAAATTCCTCAGATCAGAGAGGTCATATGATTATTGTCTTTCTCTGACTGACTTAATTCGCTCAGCATATTACCCTCTAGTCCATCCATGTTATTGCAAATGGCAAGATTTCATTTCTTCTGATGGCTGCATAGTAATCCATTGTATATGTACACCACATCTTTTTTATCCATTCATCTGTTGATGGACATCTAGGTTCTTTCCATAGTTTGGCTATGTATATATGTGTGTGTGTGTGTGTGTGTGTGTGTGTGTGTGTATACAATGCCATCATTAACTCTTGTGATCTATATAAATATAATTTAGTTGGGTCAAATGTTAATTTTCTCAGGCATGTGAATTAAAGCTAATGAAAATCACACATATACATCATTGACTATGATGAAAAATTCTAAAGCAAATTATGGATACCATGCTTTTTCTCAACTTACTTCCATCCTTAAATAAAGATAGCAAACTTTGTATTCCAGGCATATTCTTCCTTACCTCCACCATGGAGTAGTGATCCAATTGCCCTTTGGTGGTCAGGATCAATCACCCAGAGAGCAGAGTTATCTTCCTTTTTGCCTGCTGATTTAGAAGCATGAGGACTCTAACTCCCTCCTTCCTATACATGAATGGCCATAGCAACATTATTCATAGTAGCCAAAATGAAAACAGCCCAAATGACCATCAACTGATGAATGGATAAAGAAAATGAAGTATATTCATAGAAAGAAATCTCTTTTAGCAATAAAAGATGATAAAGAACTGATATATACCATGACATGGATGAACCTTGAAAACATTATGCTAAGCCAAAGAAGGAAACACACACACACACACACACACACACACACACACACACACACACGAACAGAGAGTATATTATTTATTTATGTGAAATGGAGTAAGATTATTCTGGAACAGGCAAATAGGGACAGAAAACAGATTAGAGGTTGTCAGAAGCTGAGAAGAGGGGGAAATAAAGAATAACCGCTAATGGATATGGCATTTTTTAGAAGGAATACTGAAAATGTCATAAAATTTGGGGCACCTGGGTCATTCAGTTGGTTAAGCATCTGCGTTCAACTAGGGTCACAGTCCCAGGGTCCTGAGATTGAGCCCCGTGTCTGGCACCCTGCTTGGTGGGGAGTCTGCTTCTTCCTCCCTCTCCCTCTGCCTGCTTTTCCCCCTGCTTGTGTTTTACCATGCTCTTTCACTCTGTCAAATAAATAAAGAAAGAAAATCTTTAAGATAAAAAGAAGAAAATGTCCTAAAATGAAATTGTAGTGATGGCTGCACAACTTTATGGATCTACAAAGAACGGAATTGTGTATTTTAAATGGAAGAATTGTATGACATATAAATTACATCTTAATAAAACTATTATATAAAAAGTGGGGGAGTGAAGCATCACACAATGAGAATAAGATTATAGCAATGGCTGACACCTATAAGGCACTAAAATGGTATATGGATTGAGTTGAAACTGGATTTTCAACACCATTAGCCATTCTCAGAATAAAACCCGTGAATTACTGAGATTTGTTTGTGATCCCTTATAAAGAGAGATTGTCCTGATCAGTTAAAAATCCCTCATATTTTCTGATCAAAACTTTAACATGCTTAAAATATCAAGAACAAAAAGCCAGATGGTGCAAAATTATATAGTTACAATTTCCTCATATCAGCGATACTGAATATATATTTCAAAAGGGTACCAAACCTCCAGTTAAGTTTTCTTGTTGCACAATAATTGGAATTCAGAAACAAAGCTCTAGTTCCCAAATAAGGAAAAGTATTTAATTCAGAGTCATTAATTTGAGTTTTTGTTCTGTTAATGTTTAAAGAGTTACCACATCAATCAAAGCGTACTCTTTTTGTACTGTGTGTTAACTAAATATGTCAGAACGGCTAATATTTTCTGGCCAAAGAGGACAAAGTCTTGTGAACAAGAACTTTGGTTTTGTAAAACAAGGGAGGTAATCACTTTCAAAAACTTATTAAAAGATTTCCATTCCTGGCTGGATGTGATTTGTTGTGGCAGCACACTCAAAAACACTAGAAAAAGATGGATAAATTACAAACGTCATTTTTTTTTTTTTTTACGGACATCAAAAATCTTTTAGAGCTACAAGAATGAGATAAATTGTAATTCCAGAAAAGCAAGAGACACTCCCACAATGAGCTAAGAGTTACTGCTTGTTTCTTGTTCTTTGCTGGGAATTATTTAGTGATTCTGAGCATGAAGTAGAAGTCAGGCTTTTCTCAAGGAGATGACTCTCTTGGCAAAGAGGAAAGCAGCAGGCTTTTGGATTTGTTGTAGATCTAAATCCTTGTTTGATTGGTTATCCATAATCTCACTACTATGTACTCTTGCCGGGGAAAGTTAGATCAATTTTGTATGACTTACATAGGCCCAATATTTGTTCCTTAAAGATTTTTCTTAGAAAATGAGATAGTCAAATATTTCTCATTTAACATATCAGTTTCTTTTCCCTCTATCATCCTTCATTTTTATTCAGGAAAACCTACCACATTATGTGAGATTATGGAGAAAGCTGAAATATGGTTGATTTGAATTTACTGGGATTTTGAATTTCCTTACTCTTATCTCCCTAATTTTGAATTTCTTGCAGGACTGCACTTCAAACCTGCAAAGCCCCTGCCTGAGGTAACTAAATATGCTTATTTCTTCTTGTTTATGTTTTTATCTCCTGGAATTATTTCTAGCTTCTTATTTATAATATTTGATCCCTCAAGTGAAAACACATCACAGCGATTAATGGACGTTATTTTCTTAAGCTGTTAATGACACTACCATAGATATCTTATAACATTATCATGGCAACCATTACTGACATTGCCACACATAATGATAGGAATGAGATTCCTAGACCTGAGTTTAGTGGAACCACTAAACTCTGCACAATGGGTCTGAGCTAAAATGAAATGTATGTCTTCCAGGCCCAACGTTTAAGTTCCAGATCCAGTTACTCCAGAATTCTCTTTTCCTTTGTTGTGTCAATGGCTTTGTTCCAAATGATAGCTGATATATCAACCTGAGTTCTAGATTAAAGGATATATATACCAGCTGCAGCTCAATAGATGAACATACAGCATGAGAAAGAAATAAACTGTTGTTTTAAGCCACTGAGATTTTGGAGTTGTATGTTATTTAGCATAGCCTAGTCTTAGAAATGGATAGTAGTAGGGAAATTATTATACTTTGAGAAGATATCAGATAGAGAGATATGATGGCTCATCCAAAAAACCTAGCAGAAGTTCAGCAATGATGAACTGTTTGTTTGAAAAAAGAAAAAAAATTAGACTGCAAGGATAATTCGGAGATAATTTATATTTTAAAAAAGGGAAAGACTAAGTATTTTTTCATTTTAAATTTAAGATCAATGAAGGATCACTGTATAATTTTTTTTCAAGATTTTATTTATTTATTTGACAAAGAGAGATCACAGGTAGGTAGAGAGGCTGGCAGAGAGAGAGAGAGAGAGAGAGAGAGGGAAGCAGGCTCCCCGCCGAGCAGAGACCCCGATGTGGGACTCGATCCCAGGACCCTGAGATCATGACCCGAGCCGAAGGCAGTGGCTTAACCCACTGAGCCACCCAGAAGTAGAGAGATTTAAAAATTATATACAAAGAAAGTGAATAAGACTGGGTGGTTTCCTGGAGGTGAAAATTAAAGGAGACAATTCATGAATGAGTCCTTGGCTTTTTGTTTATAAGACTTTCTTTTTTACTGGCAATTTAGTAGTAAATACTAATATTTACTAAGGTGAAGAACTAAAGGGGAGCAGTTGTGAGGGAAAATAATGTGTTTATATTTTGGCATGCTGAATTTGAGGTACAAATGCAATGTAGATAAGCAACTATTAAATACAGTGTCTTCATCTCAGGGAATCAGCCTACGTAGGGTTTGTGTTTTTTTAATTGATAGATTATTTTTAGAGCCAAATTACATTCACAGTAAAACTGAGCAGATAGTACACAGTTCCCACCCTTTACCTGCCCCTCTCCCACACACAGCTTCCCCACCATAAATATTTCACACCAGTGTGGCATATTTGTTACAATCAATGAACCAACTTTTATGAGTATCAACTCACTTCCACAGCTTAAAGGTAACTCTTTGTGTTATACATTTTATAGGTTTTGATAAATACAATGTCATGTATCCACTCTTACAGTATCATAAAAAATAGTTTCACTGCCCCCCAAATCTGTGTCACTTATCTATCCCTCCCTGTCTCTAAAATCTCTAGGGATTGTTTTTTATTGCCTCTATAGTTCTACCTTTTCTTAAGCAGTGGTTTTAAATTATAGAGGGCACAGATTGCATGGAGCACTGGGTGTGGTGAAAAAATAATGAATACTGTTATACTGAAAATAAAAAAAAATTAAAAAAAGAATGCCATTGGGCGCCTGGGTGGCTCAGTGGTTAAGCCGCTGCCTTCGGCTCAGGTCATGATCTCAGGGTCCTGGGATCGAGTCCCGCATCGGGCTCTCTGCTCGGCAGGGAGCCTGCTTCCCTCTCTCTCTCTCTCTGCCTGCCTCTCCGTCTACTTGTGATTTCTCTCTGTCAAATAAATAAATAAATAAAATCTTTAAAAAAAAAAAAAAAAAAAAAAAAAAAAAAAAAAGAATGCCATTGAACAAATTGAGATGATTTTGTTTTGTGTCCTTATCATGAAAATTAAGCTCCCCAGAGTAAACCCAGAACTTAGGTGGACCACATGATGCCTCTTTGAATGGGATTTTTTTCTAAAAGCTTGACAGTTGGCATTAAGGAGCATGGGTCTTTGATAGTACAGATTAAAAACATAACATTGAGGATAATTTTTTAAAGCATACAAAAGGAAATGTTTGGAAATGTGGTGAGAAGAGAGGAGAAAATAGATCAGGCCTATACCTGGGTCCTCATTAATATAAGTATGGTAGAATGAGTAGAATATACTTAAAAGATTATAGGGAAAACTGAATTTTCAGGTAAGACCAGAAAGTATTTGGAATACTCACTGTAAAGACAGAGTTATTTAGGAAATTTTTATTTTTATTTTTTATTAACATATAGTGTATTATTAGATTCAGGGGTACAGATCTGTGAATCCTCAGACTTACACAATTCACAACACTCACCATAGCACATACCCTCCCCAACGTCCATAATCCAGCCACCTCATCCCTCCCCTTTACCCCCCCCCCCCAAAAAAAAACCTCTCAATTTGTTTTCTGAGATTAAGAGTTTCATAGTTTTTCTCCCTCCCTGGTCTGATCTTACTTCATTTTTTCCTTCATTACCACACAACCCCTAGCCCTTCCTCTCAAATTCCTCATATCATAGAGATCATATGATTCTCTGATTGACTTATTTCACTTAGCATAATACCCTCCAGTTCCATCCATGTCATTATAAATGGGAAGACTTCGTTTTTTTTTTTTGATGGCTGCATAGAATTCCATAGTATATGTATACGACACCTTCTTTATCCATTCATCTGTTGACAGACATCTAGGTTCTTTCTATAGTTTGGCTATTGTAGACAGTGCTGCTATAAACATTCAGATGCACGTGTCCCTTTGGGTCACCACATTTGTATCTTAAGGGTAAGCACCTATTAGTGTAATGCTGGGTCATAGGGTAGCTGTATTTTCAACTTTTTGAAGAAACTGCATACTGTTTTCCAAAGTACCTGCACCAGCTTGCATTCTCATCAACAGCATAGGAGGGTTCCCCTTTCTCCACATACTTGTGAACATCCCTCATTTCTTGACTTGTATTTTAGTCTTTTTGACTAGTGTGAGGTGGTATCTCCTTGTGGTTTTGATTTGTATTTCCCTAATGCCGAGTGTGTTGAGCACTATTTCATGTGTCTGTTGGCCATTTGGGTGTCTATTTTGCGGAAATGTCTGTTCATGTCCTCTGCCCATTTCTTGATTGGATTCTTTATTCTTTGGGTGTTGAATTTGATAAGTTCTTTGTAGGTATTGGATATTAACCCTTTATCTGATATGTCACTTGCAAATATATTCTCCCATTCTGTTGGTTGTCTTTTGGTTTTGTTGCCTATTTCCTTTGCTCTGCAAAAGCTTTTGATCTTGATAAACTCCCAATAGTTCATTTTTCCTCTTGTTTCCCTTGCTTCTGGTGATGTTTCTAGGAAGAAGGTGCTGCGGCTGAGGTCAAAGAGGTTTCTGCCTGTGTTCTCCTCAAGGATTTTGATGGATTCCTTTCTCACATTGAGGTCTTTCATCCATTTGGAGTCTATTTTTGTGTGTGGTGTAAGGAAATGACCCATTTTCATTCTTCTACATGTGGCTGTCCAGTTTTCCCAACACCATTTTTTGAAGAGACAGTCTTTTTTCTGTGTACTTTCTTTCCTGCTTTGTGAAAGATTAGTTGACCATAGAGGTTTGGGTCCATTTCTGGGCTCTTTATTTTCTGTTTAATTGATCTATGTGTCTTTTTGTGGCAGTACCATGCTGTCTTGATGATGACAGCTTTGTAATACAGCTTGAAGTCTGGAATTTTTATGCCACCAACTTTGGCATTCTTTTTCAACATTCCTCTGGCAATTTGGAGTCTTTTTAGGTTCCATATAATTTTTAGGGTTATTTGTTCCAGTTCTTTGAAAAAAAAATGATGATATTTTGATAGGGATTGCATTAAATGTATATATTGCTTTAGGTAGCATAGACATTTTCACAATATTTGTTCTTCCAATCCATAAGCAGGAGACACTTTTCCATTTCTTTGTGTCCTCCTCAATTTCTTTCAAGAATACTTTATAATTATCTGAGTACAGGTTCTTTGCCTCTTTAGTTAGGTTTATTCCTAGGTATCTTATGGTTTTGGGTGCAACTGTATAATTTCTCTTTCTTCTGTCCTGTTGTTGGTGTATAGATATGTAACTGATTTCTGTGTGTTGATTTTATATCCTGACACTTTACTGGATTCCTGTATGAGTTCTAGCAGTTTTGGAGTGGGGTCTTTGGGTTTTCAACATAAATTAACATATCATCTGCAAGGAGGGAGAGATTGACTTCTTCTTTGCCAATTCAGCTGCCTTTAATTTCTTTTTGTTGTCTGGTTGCTGAGGCTAGGACTTCTAGTATTATTTTGAATACCAGTGGTGATAGTGGACTTCTTGTCATGTTCCTTACGGGAAAAATTCTTAGTTTTTCCCCACTGAGAATAATATTCGCTATGGGTTTTTCATAGATGGCTTTGATGGTATTGAGGTATGTACACTGTATCCCTACACTGTGAAGAGTTTTGATGAAGAAGGGATGCCCCACTTTGCCAAATGCTTTTTCAGCATCTATTAGAGGATCATATTATTCTTGTTCTTTTTTTTTATTAATGTATTGTATCATATTGACTGATTTGCAAATGTTGAACCAAGCTTGGAGCCCAGGAATAAATCCCACTACTCATGGTGAATAATCCTTTTAATGTACTGTTGGATTCTATTGTCTAGTATTTTGGTTAGAATTTTCACATCTCAAGGATTGATTTCTCAAGGATATTGGTCTATAATTCTCCTTTTTATGGGATAGTTGTCTGACTTTTGGGATCAAGGTAATGCTGACCAAATAGAATGAGTTTAGAAGTTTTCTTTCCATTAATATTTTTTGGGAGAGTTTTGGGAGAATAGGTATTGATTCTTCTCTAAATGTTTAGTAGAATTCCCCTTGGAAGCCATCTGGCCCTGTACTCTTGTTCGCTGGGAAATTTTCGAAGACTGCTTCAATCTCCTTACATGCTATGGGTCTGTTGAGGTTTTCTATTTCTTGCTGGTTCAGTTGTGGTAGTTTATATGTCTTTAGGAATACATCCATTTCTTCCAGATTGTCAAATTTGCTGGCATATAGTTAGTTGCTCATAATATGGTCTTATAATTGTTTGTATTTCTTTGGTGTTAGTCGTGATCTCTCCTCTTTCATTCATGATTTTATTAATTTGGGTCCTTTCTCTTTTCCTTTGGATAAGTCTGGCCAGGGGTTTATCAGTCTTAGTAATTCTTTCAAAGAACCAACTCCTAGTTTCATTGATATGTTCTACTGTTCTTTTGGTTTCTATTTCATTGATATCTGCTCTGATCTTTATTGTTTCTCTTCTGCTGGGTTTAGGCTTTCTTTGCTGTACTTACTTCAGCTTCTTTAGGTATAGGGTTAAGTTGTGTACTTGAGACCTTCCTTCTTTCTTGAATCACACTATATACTTTCCTCTAAGGGATGCCTTTGTTGTGTCCCATGGATTTTGAACAGTTTTGTTTTAATTTTCATTTGTTTCCATGATTTTTTTCAATTCTTCTTTAATTTCCTGATTTACCCATTCATTCTTTAGTAGGATGCTCTTTAGCCACCGTGTATTTGAGTTTTCTCTAATCTTCCCCTTGAGATTGAGTTCTAGTTTCTGAGCATCATGGTCTGCAAGTATGCAGGGAATGATCCCAAACTTTTAGTACTGGTTAAGACCTGATTTGTGACCCAGGATGTGATCTGTTCTGGAGAATGTTCCATGTGCACTAAGGAAGACTGTGTATTCTCTTGCTTTGAGGTGCAATGTTCTGAATATATCTGTGATATGCATCTGGTCTAGTGTGTCATTTAAGGCCTTTATTTCCTTGTTGATCTTTTACTTGGATGATCTGTCCATTTCAGTGAGGGGAGTGTTAAAATCCCTTACTATTATTGTATTATATAGTTGATGTGTTTCTTTGATTTTGTTACTACTTGGTTTATATCATTGGCTGCTTCCATGTTAGGGGCATAGATATTTAAAATTGTTAGATCATGTTGGACAGACCCTTTAAGTATGATATAGTATCCTTCCTCTTCTCTTATTATAGTCTTTGGCTTAAAATCTAATCTATTTGATACAAGGATTGCTGCCCCAGCTTTCTTTTGATGTCCATCAGCATGGTAAATTGTTTTCCACCCCTCACTTTAAATCTGGAGGTGTCTTTGGGTCTAAAATGAGTTTCTTGTAGACAGCATTTTGATGGGTCTCTTTTTTTATCCATTCTGATACCCTGTGTCTTTTGATTGGTGCATTTAGCCAATTTCCATTCAGGGTAACTATTGAAAGATATTAGTTTAGTGCCATTGTATTGCCTGTAAGATGTCTGTTACTGCATATTGTCTCTGTTCCTTTCTGTTCTGTTACTTTTTGGCTCACTTTGCCTAAGAACCCCTTTTAATATTTCCTATAGGGCTGGTGTGGTGTTTGCAAATTTTTTAGTTTTTGTTTGTCCTGGAAGCTTTTTATCTCTCCTTCTATTTTCAATGTCAGCCTAGCTGGATATAGTATTCTTGGCTGCATATTTTTCTCATTGGTGCTCTGAATATATAATGCCAGTCCTTTCTTGCCTGCCAGGTCTCTGTGGATAGATCTGCTGCCAATCTAATATTTCTACCATTGTGTGTTACAGACCTCTTTTCCCAAGATGCTTTCAGGATTTTCTGTTTGTCACTCAGACTTGTAAGTTTTACTATTAGATGACGAGCTGTTGACTTATTTTTATTGATTTTGGGAGTTTCTCTGTGTCTCCTGGATTTTGATTCTTGTTCCCTTCACCATATACAAATCAAAACCCCATGAGATACCACCTCATACATGCCAGAATGGCTAAAATTAACAAGTGAGGAAAATAAAATTAACAAGTGAGGAAATGACAGATGTTGGTGAAGATGAGGAGAAAGGGGAACCCTCCTACCCTGTTGGTGGGAATGCAAGCTGGTAAAGCCACTCTCAAACACACACACACACACACACACACGCACACACACTGGGGTGTGGGCGCCCACATGGCTCAGTTGGTTAAGCATCTAACTCCTGACTTTGGCTAAGATCATGATCTCAGGGTCCTGGGATTTTAGCTCTGCACTCAGCAGGATGTCTGCTTGAGATTCTCTTCTTCTCCCTCTATTCCTCTCCCAACTCACACTCACTCTGTCTCTCTAAAACAAATAAATCTTTAAAAAGAAAAGCTACACTGGAGTATTAATTATGTTGCCTAAGGAAGATTAGAAATATTTCCTTCAGTGAGGTTAAGAGTGATATTTGTGGGTTAGAGGAAAACATTATTCAGCATTTCTGCCCTTGCAAAAATAGATAAATAAATAGTGTCTACGGAATACAGAGACATAAAACACTTTGGGGTGGGACTCTTAGGCAGAACTTTGATTCTGTTTTATGTCTAAGGAGTTAACAGAAGAGTCTGGTGCCAAGGTTCCTGCTAGAAAGCTAGCTGTAGGCTGTCTCTAGCAGCATGTAGTGAGCAAGTCAAGTAATCAAAGAATCCTTCACAATATGCATTAGAGTGATTAGGTGGACAAAAAGATAAGATTTTATTGATTTTACCACTCACCTACTTGCTATAAATACATGAAAATGTAGCAGAATTCTGTCTGTGATGCTTTTGTTTTAACATATTAACTGATCATGAGATAATGGGGGAAAGAAATGATGGCCTTCATCTACCTCTATCACTGGAAGAACAGATACTCAATCAAACATCACAGTTGTGAACCACAAAAGTGTTTAGGGTCAGTTTTTAACAGGTGGGAGAACATTTTCCCCACTGGATCATCTATAGTTTCTTCAATTTTTTTTTTTTAAGATTTTATTTTATTTGACAGATAGAGATCACAAGTAGGCAGAGAAGCAGGCAGAGAGAGAGAGAGGAGGAAGCAGGCTCCTGCTGAGTAGAGAGCCTGATGCAAGGCTCCATCCCAGGACCCTGGGATCATGACCTGAGCCAAAGGCAGAGGCTTTAATCCACTGAGCCACCCAGGTGCTTCCAATTTTTTTGTTCTAGATTTAAGATCAGTAAGACCTGGCTATGGGAACATGTATATGTATATTTATAAATACGTGTGTGTGTGTGTTTATGTGTATGTATACTTATATATGTAAGTGTGTGTGTAGACATAAATAAATGCAACATAAATGTATTTGCCTAAACCAATAAGCATATTCATATATGTGTGGATATGTGTGTTTGAAGAAAGAAAGAAAGAAAGGAAATTTCCCTCAGATCATTTTATTATTCATTTTTATATGTCCAGTGACTGGGATACTGCTTAGAATGTGGTAGATATTTATAAAATGTGCATTTATAGAAAGATTATTTAAGATATAGCTGATGTTATTCAAGTCATTACTTGAATTCAGTACTGTCTTTCTTGCTTAAAAATATAATTTAATTTGATATGAGTTAAAAGACAGTTATTTTTACAGAAATGAGATAGGATTCATTTTTTCTCAAAGACCACATGGTATCATTTTAAGGAAACATTTACTTTTTATATTTACCAAATAATTTTAACTTGTAGGTCAACAATTAGTGGAAATTTCCCTTATTACTGAGAACCCATTTCTCCTGGTCTGTGAAGCCTATAACTACCATCTAGGAGCAAAGTGGAACTGTTTATGTATAATGTGAAAATATGTCTCCTCACAAAAATACTGGGCCATTTAAAAATTTAAATGTAAGGTACTAATATTCTAAATCTTCAGGGTCATAATATTCAGAATGATAAATACTTACATTTTACATGTGATGTAAGACTCCTAATTACATGCAAATTTCTTTCAGCTAAAATTTTGTTCTAATATACATCCCATTATAGAAATATAAAATATAAAAACATAATATCACTCATTATGTAGAAGAACCAATTCTCCAGCCTCTATACAAAAGTCCTGCTGTCTCTCAGTCCTGATGTGCTGCCAGGAAAAATGAAGACGGGGTAGAAAGTTGAGCACACAGTCTCTCAATGACATTCCCATAAGAAAACCAAAAAGAACAGTTAAATGGAATATTGAGGAGCTCAGCCAACACCTCCCCACAAAAGCTTAAGGAATCACCAAAACGTTTATCAACCTTAGCTGCCTGTAGTCTGTGGAGTAATTCTTTATTTGTGATCACACTGTCACATTCCTGAAAAATCTCTTGCTCATTTGTCTCAATTTTGCTTGACTGTCCCACCATGAAAGCTATGTAGAGAATGGTATCAAGCTCTTCTATGAGATTTCCTTTAGTTATTGAAGTTGAATATCTCCACATTAAAGGGAATCTTGGTATGATGAAATAGATGATTTGGTGAAGGCACCAAGATAGTTATCTCAAGTCCATGAAGTTGGAGCTGATCCAGAATAACTTTTAGATAAATCCAGTGACTAGAATCTGAGGACCACACAAGTACTTCCCCAGTCTTTCCAGAGCCAAAGGAACACAGATGCAGCATGGAAAGAACATAGAAACCTTTCATAGTCATCATAATCAGCTCTTGCTCTAACTAAACCTGGGCTGAAACCAAGTTCACAATCCCACAAATCTCTTCCTTGGTGCTCTCAATCAATTCATAGCAGGTTGAACTGAACTTTGAAGTACATATTTTGTTTATTAGTTAAAATCAAATGCAGGTGATTTGTTAAAAAAAATCAATAACTCAACAAAATGAGTTAGTTTTTCTTTTAGAGGATATGAAAATAAAAAAGCTTAAACACAAATTGATAATAATTCCCAAATGATCTTAAGAAAATCCATCACCATGTCATGCATATTCAATTAAGACTGGATTTTTTGTTTTGATAAATTTTTCTTTGGTTTTATTCAATGTTCATTTGAACAGAATAGTCCTTCTAGTATTTCTCTCACTGACAACACTGCTAGGAAATACAGGAGGAGAAATAACCTCTTGCCAAAATCAGATTATGTGCATTAGGGCAAGGAGAAGATTTAAATCCAAACAGTCTTATGCTAAATTCAGTGCCCTCTCTGCTAAGTCATGTTTATCTTTAAGAGAAAAAGAATAAACTTTTTCTTTTGCTTTTACTACAGATATGAATTCAAGTTCTGATTTTAGATCATATTCATGTTATAGTGAAAAGAGATAGAATAGAAAAGGCAAGTCTTGTAAAAGGTAACTTGATAATCTTATTCTTCCTTCCAGCACATCTAAATCTAATTTCATTGCTTTCTTGTACAAGTCCTTTTATAATGTAAAATTCCTTTTTTTTTTTTTTTTTTTGCTTTGCTCCCCACACCTGGAAGTGACTACCTCATGTAGAATTGGATCCAATGATATTTAGGACAATGACTTCATCTATAATCCTTTTGCTTAAAAAGTTATTTTCGTGAGATTAAGAGTCACTTATGGTTTGTCTGGGGGGAGAAGGTTTGGGAGAAGGGGGTAGGATTATGGACATTGGGGAGGGTATGTGCTTTGGTGAGTGCTGTAAAGTGTGTAAACCTGGTGATTCACAGACCTGTACCCCTGGGGATAAAAATATATGTTTATAAAAAATAAAAAATTTAAAAAAAACAAAAAAAAAGTTATTTTCAATTTCATAAAAATTTGACTAATAAAAATAGGATTGAACAATTATTCAGTTGATCACCGTTCTATAAATTCTACTCCAACATTGTATATTGATCTTGTCAGTCTTTACTATGACTTTAATCCCAGCCATTTTTATATCCAATTTGGATTTCCTGCAATAACCTTAAACCATCATTTTCACACTGCTGTAACCCAGTTTCTACAAATAAAAGTTCCAGATTTCCAGAAAGTCTATTTCAGAGGATGCCAGTATTTAGTAGAATACTTCAATAACTTTCTCTTTTATATATGTTAAAATCTATATTCTCTGAAATGCCCCCCCAAAGATCCTGACTAGTATTTTAATCTTGTTGCTCTACTTTCTCCCTCCATCCATATCAACTTTCTTTGAGCCTTTTTTTTTCAAATCTTCATTTAAATCCTAGCTAATTAGCATAATGTGTGGTATTGATTGCAGGAATGGGATTCAATGATTCATTACTTATATATAACACCCAGTGCTCACCCTAACAAGTGCCCTCCACCCTTCTAGCTTCACCCATCTAGCTTATCCCCACCTGCCTCCCTCCATCAACTCCTAGTTTGTTCTCCATAGTTAAAAGTATCTTATGGTTTATTTCCCTTTCTCCATTTCTCCCTCTGCCATATGTTCACCTGTTTTCTTAAATTCCACATATGAGTGAAATCATATGATATTTGTCTTTCTCTCACTTATTTCACTAAACATAATACACTCTAGCTCCATCCACACCAATGCAAATGGCAAGATTTTATTCTTTTGCATGGCTGAGTTATATATATCTATATCTATATCATCTATATTTATATCTATATATAGATTTCTACATATCTATATCATATCTATATCTACCTATATATAGATATGTATATATGTATATGTATATCTATCTATATTTAGATATAGATATATATACCACTATTTCTTTATCCACTCAGCAGATGGATATTTGGATATTTTGGCTCTTGTTGTTAATGCTGCTGTAACTACAGGGTGAGTGTGTGTCCTTAAAATCTGTATTTTTTGTATCCTTTGAGTAAATACCTAGCAGTGCAATTACTGAATTATAGGGTATTTCTATTTTCTAGCTTTTTGAGGAAACTCCATACTGTTTTCCAGAATGTTGGTGGGAATGCTGCACCTGTTTGCATTCCCACCAACAATGCAAGAGTTTACCCCTTTCTCTGCAACCTCACCAACTCCTTTTGTTTCTTGTGTTAATTTTAGCCATCCTGACAGTGGAGAGTCTGCTTGTCCCTCTCTCTCTGGCCCTTTCCCCATATGTGCCCTCTCAATCTCTGTTTCTCTTTCTCTCAAATAAATAAATAAAACCTTTTGAAAAGAGATATTTGGGAAAAGACCAAGGAAGACAGACATGTTCACTAGTTAATGGTCATGTTGAATTTTCAGCTCTTCTTTAACCTAAAATACAGGAATGGGATATTTGAAAACAGGAGGGGAGCATTGTATTCTCATTCAGCTCTTTGTGTCTGGAATGAACAGGATTGTCCACTCAAGCCCTTGCCAAATTTGCAAGACTCTATTCCTTCATTTTCTTCTTTCCTGTTTTTACCAAATTTTTTTTTTTAACTTTTTATTTTTTATAAACATATATTTTTATCCCCAGGGGTACAGGTCTGTGAATCACCAGGTTTACACACTTCACAGCACTCACCAAAGCACATACCCTCCCCAATGTCCATAATCCCACCCCATTCTCCCAAACCCCCTCCCCCCAGCAACCCTCAGTTTGTTTTGTGAGATTAAGAGTCACTTATGGTTTGTCTCCCTCCCAATCCCATCTTGTTTCATTTATTCTTCTCCTACCCACTTAAGCCTCCATGTTGCATCACCACTTCCTCATATCAGGGAGATCATATGATAGTTGTCTTTCTCTGCTTGACTTATTTCGCTAAGCATGATACGCTCTAGTTCCATCCATGTTGTCGCAAATGGCAAGATTTCATTTCTCTTGATGGCTGCATAGTATTCCATTGTGTATATATACCACATCTTCTTGATCCATTCATCTGTGGATGGACATCTAGGTTCTTTCCATAGTTTGGCTATTGTGGACATTGCTGCTATAAACATTCGGGGGCATGTGCCCCTTTGGATCACTACATTTGTATCTTTAGGGTAAATACCCAATAGTGCAATTGCTGGGTCATAGGGCAGTTCTATTTTCAACATTCTGAGGAACCTCCATGCTGTTTTCCAGAGTGGCTGCACCAGCTTGCATTCCCACCAACAGTGTAGGAGGGTTCCCCTTTCTCCACATCCTCGCCAGCATCTGTCATTTCCTGACTTGTTGATTTTAGCCATTCTGACTGGTGTGAGGTGATATCTCATTGTGATTTTGATTTGTATTTCCCTGATGCCGAGTGATATGGAGCACTTTTTCATGTGTCTGTTGGCCATCTGGATGTCTTCTTTGCAGAAATGTCTGTTCATGTCCTCTGCCCATTTCTTGATTGGATTATTTGTTCTTTAGGTGTCGAGTTTGCTAAGTTCTTTATAGATTCTGGACTCTAGTCCTTTATCTGATATGTCGTTTGCAAATATCTTCTCCCATTCTGTCAGTTGTCTTTTGATTTTGTTAACTGTTTCCTTTGCTGTGCAAAAGCTTTTGATCTTGATGAAATCCCAATAGTTCATTTTTTCCCTTGCTTCCCTTGCCTTTTGCGTTGTTCCTAGGAAGATGTTGCTGCGGCAGAGGTCTAAGAGGTTGCTGCCTGTGTTCTCCTCAAGGATTTTGATGGATTCCTTTCGCACATTGAGGTCCTTCATCCATTTTGAGTCTATTTTTGTGTGTGGTGTAAGGAAATGGTCCAATTTCATTTTTCTGCATGTGGCTGTCCAATTTTCCCAGCACCATTTATTGAAGAGGCTGTCTTTTTTCCATTGGACATTCTTTCCTGCTTTGTTGAAGATGAGTTGACCATAGATTTGAGGGTCTATTTCTGGGCTCTCTATTCTGTTCCATTGATCTATGTGTCTGTTTTTGTGCCAGTACCATGCTGTCTTGATGATGACAGCTTTGTAATAGAGCTTGAAGTCCGGAATTGTGATGCCACCAACGTTGGCTTTCTTTTTCAATATCCCTTTGGCTATTCGAGGTCTTTTCTGGTTCCATATAAATTTTAGCATTATTTGTTCCATTTCTTTGAAAAAGATGGATGGTACTTTGATAGGAATTGCATTAAATGTGTAGATTGCTTTAGGTAGCATAGACATTTTCACAATATTTATTCTTCCAATCCAAGAGCATGGAACATTTTTCCATTTCTTTGTGTCTTCCTCAATTTCTTTCATGAGTACTTTATAGTTTTCTGAGTATAGATTCTGTGTCTCTTTGGTTAGGTTTATTCCTAGGTATCTTATGGTTTTGGATGCAATTGTAAATGGGATTGACTCCTTAATATCTCTTTCTTCTGTCTTGCTGTTGGTGTAGAGAAATGCAACTGATTTCTGTGCATTGATTTTATATCCTGAAACTTTACTGAATTCCTGTATAAAATCTAGCACTTTTGGAGTGGAGTCTTTTGGGTTTTCCACATATAGTATCATATCATCTGCGAAGAGTGATAATTTGACTTCTTCTTTGCCGATTTGGATGCCTTTAATGTCCTTTTGTTGTCTGATTGCTGAGGCTAGGACCTCTAGTACTATGTTGAATAGCAGTGGTGATAATGGACATCCCTGCCGTGTTCCTGACCTTAGTGGAAAAGCTTTCAGTTTTTCTCCATTGAGAATGATATTTGCGGTGGGTTTTTCATAGATGGCTTTGATGATATTGAGGTATGTGCCCTCTATCCCTACACTTTGAAGAGTTTTGATCAGGAAGGGATGCTGTACTTTGTCAAATGCTTTTTCAGCATCTATTGAAAGTATCATATGGTTCTTGTTCTTTCTTTTATTGATGTGTTGTATCACATTGACTGATTTGCGGATGTTGAACCAACCTTGCAGCCCTGGAATAAATCCCACTTGGTCGTGGTGAATAATCTTTTTAATGTACTGCTGAATCCTATTGGCTAGTATTTTGTTGAGTATTTTCGCATCTGTGTTCATCAAGGATATCGGTCTATAACTCTCTTTTTTGGTGGGATCCTTGTCTGGTTTTGGGATCAAGGTGATGCTGGCCTCATAAAATGAGTTTGGAAGTTTTCCTTCCATTTCTATTTTTTGGAACAGTTTCAGGAGAATAGGAATTAGTTCTTCTTTAAATGTTTGGTAGAATTCCCCCGGGAAGCCATCTGGCCCTGGGCTTTTGTTTGTTTGGAGATTTTTAATGACTGTTTCAATCTCCTTACTGGTTATGGGTCTGTTCAGGCTTTCTATTTCTTCCTGGTTCAGTTGTGGTAGTTTATATGTTTCTAGGAATGCATCCATTTCTTCCAGATTGTCAAATTTATTGCCGTAGAGTTGCTCATAGTATGTTCTTATAATAGTTTGTATTTCTTTGGTGTTAGTTGTGATCTCTCCTCTTTCATTCATGATTTTATTTATTTGAGTCCTTTCTCTTTTCTTTTTGATAAGTCGGGCCAGGGGTTTATCAATTTTATTAATTCTTTTCAAAGAACCAGCTCCTAGTTTCGTTGATTTGTTCTATTGTTTTTTTGGTTTCTATTTCATTGATTTCTGCTCTGATCTTTATGATTTCTCTTCTCCTGCTGGGCTTAGGGTTTCTTTCTTGTTCTTTCTCCAGCTCCTTTAGGTGTAGGGTTAGGTTGTGTACCTGAGACCTTTCTTGTTTCTTGAGAAAGGCTTGTACCGCTATATATTTTCCTCTCAGGACTGCCTTTATTGTGTCCCACAGATTTTGAACCGTTGTATTTTCATTATCATTTGTTTCCATGATTTTTTTCAATTCTTCTTTAATTTCCCGGTTGACCCATTCATTCTTTAGAAGGATACTGTTTAGTCTCCATGTATTTGGGTTCTTTCCAAACTTCCTTTTGTGGTTGAGTTCTAGCTTTAGAGCATTGTGGTCTGAAAATATGCAGGGAATGATCCCAATCTTTTGATACTGGTTGAGTCCTGATTTAGGACCGAGGATGTGATCTATTCTGGAGAATGTTCCATGTGCACTAGAGAAGAATGTGTATTCTGTTGCTTTGGAATGAAATGTTCTGAATATATCTGTGATGTCCGTCTGGTCCAGTGTGTCGTTTAAGGCCTTTATTTCCTTGCTGATCTTTTGCTTGGATGATCTGTCCATTTCAGTGAGGGGAGTGTTAAAGTCCCCTACTATTATTGTATTGTTGTTGATGTGTTTCTTTGATTTTGTTATTAATTGGTTTATATAGTTGGCTGCTCCCACGTTGGGGGCATAGATATTTAAAATTGTTAAATCTTCTTGTTGGACAGACCCTTTGAGTATGATATAGTGTCCTTCCTCATCTCTTATTATAGTCTTTGGCTTAAAATCTAATTGATCTGATATAAGGATTGCCACTCCTGCTTTCTTCTGATGTCCATTAGCATGGTAAATTCTTTTCCACCCCCTCACTTTAAATCTGGAGGTGTCTTCGGGCTTAAAATGAGTTTCTTGGAGGCAACATATAGATGGGTTTTGTTTTTTTATCCATTCTGATACCCTGTGTCTTTTGACAGGGGCATTTAGCCCATTCACATTCAGGGTAACTATTGAGAGATATGAATTTAGTGCCATTGTATTGCCTGTAAGGTGACTGTTATTGTATATGGTCTCTGTTCCTTTCTGATCTACCACTTGTAGGCTCTCTCTTTGCTTAGAGGACCCCTTTCAATATTTCCTGTAGAGCTGGTTTGGTATTTGCAAATTCTTTCAGTTGTTGTTTGTCCTGGAAGCTTTTAATCTCTCCTTCTATTTTCAATGATAGCCTAGCTGGATATAGTATTCTGGGCTGCATGTTTTTCTCGTTTAATGCTCTAAAAATATCATGCCAGCTCTTTCTGGCCTGCCAGGTCTCTGTGGATAAGTCAGCTGCCAATCTAATATTTTTACCATTGTATGTTACAGACTTCTTTTCCCGGGCTGCTTTCAGGATTTTCTCTTTGTCACTGAGACTTGTAAATTTTACTATTAGGTGACGGGGTGTGGGCCTATTCTTATTGATTTTGAGGGGCGTTCTCTGAACCTCCTGAATTTTGATGCTCGTTCCCTTTGCCATATTGGGAAAATCTCCCCAATAATTCTCTCCAGTATACCTTCTGCTCCCCTCTCTCTTTCTTCTTCTTCTGGAATCCCAATTATTCTAATGTTGTTTTGTCTTATGGTGTCACTTAATTCTCGAATTCTCCCCTCGTGGTCCAGTAGCTGTTTGTCCCTCTTTTGCTCAGCTTCTTTATTCTCTGTCATTTGGTCTTCTATATCACTAATTCTTTCTTCTGCCTCATTTATCCTAGCAGTTAGAGCCTCCATTTTTGATTGCACCTCATTAGTAGCTTTTTTGATTTCAACTTGGTTAGATTTTAGTTCTTTTATTTCTCCAGAAAGGGCTTTTATATCTCTCGAGAGGGTTTCTCTAATATCTTCCATGCCTTTTTCGAGCCCGGCTAGAACCTTGAGAATTGTCATTCTGAACTCTAGATCTGACATATTACCGATGTCTGTATTGATTAGGTCCCTAGCCTTTGGTACTGCCTCTTGTTCTTTTTTTTGCGTTGAATTTTTACGTCTTGTCATTTTGGCCAGATAAGAGTAAATGAAGGGGCAAGTAAAATACTAAAAGGGTGGCAACAACCCCAGGAAAATATGCTTTAACCAAATTAGAAGAGATCCAAAATCGTGAGTGGGGAGAAAGGGGATAAAAAGAGGTTCAAAAAGAAAGAAAGAAAAAAAAAAAAAAAGAAAATGAAAAAAAAAAAAAGAAAAGAAAAAAAATTTTTTTTTTAAAAAAAGAAAACACCTGAGAAAAATGTAAAAAAGAAAAAATATATATATTAGATAAACTAGTAAAAAATCGTTAAAAAAGAAAAAGGTAACAGTTAAAAAAAAAAAAATTACCCGAAGGCGAGAAGAAAAAGAAAAAAAAAATGAAAAAGAAAAAATTAAATTAACTGCAAGAGTAAAAAAAAATCACAGGAAAAAAGCCATGAGTTCCGTGCTTGGCTTTCTCCTCCTCTGGAATTCTGCTGCTCTCCTTGGTATTGAAACCGCACTCCTTGGTAGGTGAACTTGGTCTCGGCTGGATTTCTTGTTGATCTTCTGGGGGAGGGGCCTGTTGTAGTGATTCTCAAGTGTCTTTGCCCCAGGCGGAATTACACCTTCCTTACCCGGGGCCGGGGTGAGTAATCCGCTCGGGTTTGCTTTCAGGAGCTTTTGTTCCCTGAGCGCTTTCCGTAGAGTTCCGGAGGACGGGAACACAAATGGCGGCCTCCTGGTCTCCGGCCCGGAGGAGCCGAGAGCCCAGGGCCCCACTCCTCAGTGCGCCCTCAGAGAACAGCGCCCAGTTACTCCCGTCTGCCTGACCTCCGGCCGCGCTCCGAGCTCACCGAGCCTGCGATCGGTTCAAGGTAACACCGAGCTGCGAGCTTACTGTCGGCTCTGTCTCTGCAGCCGGCTTTCCTGTTCCAATACCCGCAAGCTCTGCGACACTCAGACACCCCCGATCCTTCTGTGACCCTGCGGGACCTGAGGCCACGCTGACCCCGTGTGGGCTTCGCCCCGGTTTAGCCTCTGGAGCGATGTCCCTCAGCGGAACAGACTTTTAAAAGTCCTGATTTTGTGCGCGGTTGCTCCGCCGCTTGCCGGGAGCCGGCCCCTCCCCCCAGGGTCTATCTTCCCGTCGCTTTGGATTCACTTCTCCGCCGGTCCTACCTTTCAGAAAGTGGTTGTTTTTCTGTTTCCAGAATTGCTGTTCTTCTTCTCTTCGATCTGCCGATGGATTTTCAGGTGTTTGCAATCTTTAGATAAGCTACCCAGCTGATCTCCGGCTAGCTGAAGTAGTCTCAGCTTGCTACTTCTCCGCCATCTTGACTCCTCCCTCCACAAATAGCTTTTGATGTCCTATGACTGAAAGTGGTTAACAGGCAATCAAGTTTATTGACACTTGCTGCGTCCACAGTTTCTGGGTCTCCTGTTAATACAGGGGTAGACACAAGGACCTAGCTAGTTCATTAGTTGCTCATTGTGAACGGGAACATCACCCCTGGTTGTTTTCTGGTAGAAAGATAGACCATGTATGTCAAAATTACTCTATAAATGTCCACATATTAGGGAGAAGCAAGCCAGGCCTACCCAATTTTGCACCGAAGCTCAGAGTCCAAATGTAAAGACTCACAAAACTCCTGCTGGCTCGCCAAAAATGATGAAGTCCCAGAACCTAAGTCAGGTTCGGTGGGGTGAGGAGGTTCGGAGCCGACGACTAAAGAAAGAATTCTTAAGACGTCGTTTTATTAGGGCACGGGGACAGGGCCCATGAGTAGGTGGAGATGCGGCTGCCCGGGGTTGTGAGGGTAGGCATCCAAATTTTTGAAAAGAAAACCAACATTTTGTGACCAAGAATATAGCAGTTGCCACAAAGACCAGCAGGAACCCAATCACATGCAAAGAGTGGTACTGGAACCAGGTGAGGTTGTGAGCAGCTGGGGACAGGTGCTTGGCCCCTTTGTGGTACATTATAAACTCAAACCAGAGGTCTGCTCTATCGAGAGGTTTTATAAGTTGATCGTGGTGAATCCTGGAAACTTTGGGCATTCTATTTGTAACTGGAAGGCAAATGCAAAGAAAGAAATTAATATATTTTTGCTAAAGTTAGTCTTGGATATGCATTTTAAAAACTAAACAATCTTAGGTCCATAGATATTCTTGTTATATGAACTCTGGTCTTTGCATACTATTTTTAACAACTATAGTGGGGAAATTGAGAAAGAAATGTATTATTAACAGAATATGGTTAAATGCAGACAGAAAAAATCAGAATATACCTGTTAATAATTTAAGCCTATTTTTTTTTTCTCAAGAAGGAAGTTTGGTACTATATGAAATATCACTTCCAGGATATTTCCAAGATCAAGTTAGTGATGACCCAAAATTGTTGGAAAAGATCCACTAAAGATCTTTAAGCATGATTGCTAATATTTTCTCATATGGCGCAGAACACAACCATTGATAGTCCCCTAGAAAACACTAGTACTTATGAAGGATCATTAATGACTGTTCTCAAAGACTGAGAAGCTCTGCACTTGTCATTGTGCTGATGTTTCCCTCCATAGTGGCTCCACTGATCTTCATAGGGAGGATGTTATTATGCTGATCAGGAAACATGGGAATCCCGACAAAGGGACCCCATGACAAACAGCTTCATAGATCCCATTTATTCCACCATGAATGAGAAACGTTTTGGTTTGGGGATGACCTAGTTTGGGGTTAGAGTAAGCAGTAGGTGAAGATTTCATTATAATAGGATAACAGGATTTTAGAGACAGAAGGGGAAAACCTATAGGATAAGTCACTGAAAGGAACAGTATTATCTACAAAAGCTAGACACATTGCTACTACAGAAAACTGTATCCCAGGAAAAGGAAGCCTTAATTCCTTCTGTGTGGCCTGAATATTTTTTTTAATTATAGCAAGTATGAATCTCTAATATCTAATGACCACATCTTTAATTGTATCATTCAAAACTGAGGTAAGATGAGAAACACTTAACAATTGTTAAATAGTAGTTGAATTTATCATTTAACAATTATTCATCTTATTCATCCTTTAACTCTATAGCTTTAATTCCCATAATCTTACGAAGTTTATTCTAGGGTATCCAGTCATGGAGCTGAGTATTTGTTCCGAATGTGGTCATTTTCTTTTCTTTGTATCTCCATAAAACCTTTTGAAGGTACTGCATATATTTCACAATTCATAGGATAATGACATTTTAAGATTGTAGAGTTTTTTCAGGTTATGCACCCACTCTGCTTTAGGTGACAGTTGAGAGAATAATATAGAGATTTAAACACTGAAAGACAGAATGGGACTGTTTACAACCACCATGTTTTAAAAAGTGCTTGCATCAGTCATCTATTAAGTATATTTTTGGTCTGTTATCACTTATTTATTAATCAAAGTAGAGTTGACACACAATGTTACATTAGTCTTAGCTGTATAACATTGTGATTTGACAAATTCATACCTTATGCTATGCTCACCGTAAGTGTAGCTACCATCTTTCAGATCGGTTATCTTTCTCCACTCTTTTCTTCCTACTTCCTTTTACATCTTTTTTTCTTTTTCTTTTTTGCCTTTTAATTTTAGGTAAGAATGACACAGTGGATTTGTTGATATCCCATTGTTCAACAAATTATCTTGTTTATAATCAGCATTTCAATTATCTTTTAATTCTAGAAAATGCTAATTAATTAGAAAGACTATATGAATGCAGGCTTTTGCTTTTATACTCAACTGCAATGGATCAAAACCTAATACAACCAAAGATGTGGAAGATAATTTTGACCATGATTTAGCTCTCTCTTTGTTATGCCACTTCCACCTTTTCCTTGTCCTTGAAGTGAATGTACTTCAGGTCTATTTGGGGAGAAGTCAGCCCAGGCCTTAAGATTTCAAATACTAAAATATGAACAGTGTGCTTAGTGTTCTCATCTCTATTTTAGTAAAAACAAATGATTCAGAAAGATATTTTTCCATACTAATGGCAAGGCTCAGTAGGCAGGGCTCAAATGTGTCTACACATGTTATTGTAATGTTTTACAAATTTTTACTAATACTTTCTCTTCTATGTTACATGTGAAAGGAGATTTAACTTTAAATGGAAAGACACCATTAGCCACACTCTCTTTCCAATTGGTAAATAGCTGTCCAGCAGAGTCAAAGGTTATACTTATCTTCTGTGGAATCTGGGCATAGGTTGAGGCAATGAGGTTGTGCTTTTCTTTTGTGAGATTTTGAATCACTGTACCCAGAGGAAAACACCAGAATATGACTGTCATCTAAGTTTTGCACAAATTCTTCTATTTCCTGCAGAGAAAAAATTCTTTGTATTACAAAGATGTAGCATCATAGGGAATAAAATAAAGTTCACTTGCACTTGTAAAATCAAGATTCAAGAAAATTGGCAGAGACATGGTTAGATTGTTTTTTACCCGACTCGTAGAGCCAACCAGTCTCTCTCTCTCTCTCCTTCTTTCTTTTTGCCATCCAGGCTCTTTAGGAAGAAGTATATACATATCTAAAACGTATGCCTTAAGTACTTAATCATCAATTACTGAATAGCCATAGAACCAAGCCATTATACCAAAGGTAATAAGAATACAGCACTTTTCATGATGATTGACACTGTTACTTACCAGGGTTTAATTTTATTAAAAACTGAGTGATTTGCGAATTTGTAAAAATATACCTCAAAAGAAATCCTTGAAATGGGTCTGAATTGGGTTTTTGAGATTATTATTGTAACAGTTTATATCTAATAAATTATTAATGTGTTACCTGCTCTTTTAAAATATATGGTTTCCCTGGTAACTTTCTCATGCTTAAGTCATCCCTACCTTATTGATAGGACTAGGAAAATATTTATTAGAATTATGATATATAGTGATATGTCATAAAAGGAGATAACATATTTAAACTACTTCAGTAATTATAAACTACTTTTAGGGGACAGTGATTGTTTCTCCTCCTGATGTATAGAAGCTCCCAATTCAATGGACTTGAGTTACATATCCTTAATTTGAGACTTAGTACAGAACTGATATTAGTTGTCTCTGTAAAGTAAACCCCTGCCATTTGTAGTTATGCAAGTTGACCACTGCAAACTCTGGGATTGGGCCAGTCACATCATATTGTATAAGAATAATATCCTCTAGACATGTGTCATGTATTGTCAGTAAAAACTTTTGTGGCATCTCTGAAATCACTATGTTCCCAAATTAAAGGCTATTAAGTGATCAGAGAAGAGATGATGTCAAATTTGGGAGTAAACTTGCACTTTTAGCTTTGTTAATATTAGTAGAGTATTTCAGACATCTCATAAATTATTGTCTTAATATTTATATTGATTCATGTCCCCAATTATATGAATTTTGAATGATGTTTTATATATATATATATATATATATATATGTGTGTGTGTGTGTGTTTATACATAAATATATACATATATATTTATATTTATACTAAATTTATTGAGTTCTTGGTCGGAGGACCCCTCATTGCTTTTTTCTTGTTTTTATTTTATTTTATTTTTTAAATTTATTTATTTGACAGAGAGAGAGAGATCACAAGTAGGCAGAGAGGCAGGCAGAGAGGGGGAGAAATAGGTGCCCTGCTGAGCAGAGAGCCTGATGCAGGGCTCGATCCCAGGACCCCGAGGTCACAACCTGGGCAGAAGGCAGAGGCCTAACCCACTGAGCCACCCAGGTGCCCCTTGTTTTTACTTTTAATTCTTTGTAATTAACATATATTGATATATTAGTTTCAGGTATACAATACAACAACTCAACAATTCCATACATCACCCAGTACTCAACATGACAAGTGCATTCTTCAATCCCCATCACTTATTTCACTCATCCCCCAACCCACCTCTCCTCTGGTCACCATCACTTGCTGTAATTAAAAGTATGTTTCTTGCTTTGTCTTGCTCCCTCCTTTTTTCCCTTTATTCATTTGTTTTGTTTCTTAAATTTCATATATGAGTGAAATCATATGTTCTTTGTCTTTCTCTTATTGGACTTAGCATCCTATTTTCTTTGTCTTTCTCTTGTTGGACTTAGAATTGTACTCTCTAGCACCACCCATGTCATTGCAAATGGCAAGATTTTATTCCTTTTATGGCTGAATAATATTCCATTGTATGTATGTACCACATCTTTATCCATTCACCCATTAGAGGACACTTGCACTGCTTCCATATGTTGGCTATTGTAATTAATGCTGCTATAAATATAGAGGTGTGTGTATCCCTTTGTCCCCTGGTTGCTTTTCAATCTCTGTATCGAGTGCTAATCTCACAAAACTACCATAAGCATGAATGCTATTCATGCTGCACAAACTTCTTATCCAGAGGTAAACTGAACTTGTAAGGGAATAATTTACCCTCTCTTCACTCTTCCTCATTTTATCTGAGATTATTTTGTGAAATTATGTGGCTGTGTGTGTGTGCATGTGTGTGTGTAAAAGTGGAAAGTCGATAACAAATTATTTAAATAGCTGATTATCTAGAGCCAGAGAAATTGTCACCTCTCTTTTGATGTCTCCAGTTAGAAATTAGTTGATTATATTAAGTCTTAATAGATCTTGGTTTGCAGCTGTAACTTGATTGGCAAGAAAAAGGGCATTCATAATCCTAAAGTGAAGCTTCATCAACATACCTTTTTTTTTTTTCATTCTACGTAAAATTTATTTTGGAAAGCAGTAGAATTTAACAATGAAATTCAAATAAAACAGTGAGCTTTATTTTTTTATTTTTTTAATTTAATTTCTTTTCAGTGTAACAGAATTCATTTCTTTTCAGTGTAACAGAATTCATTTTTTATGCACCACCCAGTGCTCCATGCAATAGGTGCCCTCCATAATACCCACCACCAGGCTCTCCCACCCTCCCACCCCCCCCCACACGTTCAAAACCCTCAGATTGTTTTTCAGAGTCCATAGTCTCTCATGGTTCATCTACCCTTCCAATTTCTCTCAACTCCCTTCTCCATCTCCCCATGGCCTCCGTGTTATTTGTTATGCTCCACATATAAGCAACATACATTTTACTAGAAATAAAAATCAAGAATTCCGAGAACCTCATTTGTTCTGCAAACAACTTAAAAAGATTTGGTTAATATTCTCACAGTATAAGTAAATAAAGATTTTCCTCCTTACTCTCTATTGATAGTTAAATAGTTCTTCTGTTTCTCATTATCATTTCCTTCCAATGTTCCTGGTACTCTACGTATTTTCCTTGGAAGATTTAGGAATGTGATATAATATAATTTTTTTTTTTCATTTCAAAAGGAACCTGTTTTCAGGTTGATAAAAAAATTAATCCAAATTTGGATATTTTTTCTCATTCTCATGAACTCTACTTAATGCCAATGACCCTCAATATTTCCTTTTCTGTTTGCTAAGCTTGAGGCCTATATTATCCAATGACTTCTAGAAAATTCTACTTGTAAATCCTACCAAGTAGGATTATTCCTCTAAGTAAATATTCAAAAAATTAGAGCTCATTGTATTAATTTTAAACAAATTCTAACTTTATGTGTTTCCTATATCATTAGAAACAATCACTATCAAAGAAACATTCAAAATGGAAATCCAGGAGACTTCCTTATTTCCGACTTTCCCTCAACTCCTATTTGGTTTCACTCAATAACAATGTGGAACTTACCCCAAAGTGTCTGAGGAAAACATGCTTATCTCTCTACCATTATGATAATTACCTGTGTTTATAACTCCATCAGCTTGTTGAGTAAGATTACAGCAGTCTCCTTAGTGATTTTTGTGGCTCTACTTTCCTGTCACTTTGATCCATTATCCATACTATAGAAACAATATTTTGAGATGTATTTCAATCGTGCAGTTTTTCAGTTTAATTTCTCAATAAAATGACAAAACCACCTTTTTGCATCTTAAGATCCCTTCTGACATGGAAAATGGAAATAGAGTGACCAACCAAAGATGTTTAGTATTATGTCTCTGTTACTAAGGTGGTAATCTTTAAAGGAAAATCAGGAGTCATATCATAAGGAATACAAAAATCTTTCAACATAATCATCTTTCCTTACATAAAGATTTGGTGGGCTTGGGGCAACTGGGTGGCTCAGTGGGTTAAAGTCTCCGCCTTTGGCTCAGGTCATGATCCCAGGGTCCTGGGATTGAGCCCCACGTTGGGCTCTCTGCTCAGCAGGGGGCCTGCTTCCTCCTCTCCTCTCTCTCTCTCTCTCCCTGCCTGCCTCTCTGCCTGCTTGTGATCTTTGTCTGTCACATAAATAAAATCTTAAAAAAAAAAAAAGATTTGGTGGGCTTGCCATGAAGCCCACCTTCTCTGAGAAATTTAAAATTAAGTAGGTATGAATGAGGAAATTCAAAATCCCAAAATGTTTGAATTCACCAAATTTCAGCTTTCCTCAGAGACTCACGTAAGTAGTGGGTCTCCTGGATTGGGTGGGAGGATTAGCCTATAAGTTAAATAAGAAAACCTTATCACCAATTTATAGATAAACTACTAAGGACAAGATATGTTTAGGATTCCTAGAATAATAGGGCTTCTGATGTGAAATTAAAGGGAGCATTAATGCAACAATATGGAATTTAAAAAAAAAGAGAAAAAGAAGGAAAAACATAGTTAACTATATGTAAATTTATTTTCTGACAGAAAATAAATGAAGGGCTAGAGGAGGAAGATGGTGGAGGAGTAGGGGCCCTAGATTCATCTGGTCCCTGGAATTCAGCTAGATATCTATCAAATAATTCTGAACTCCAGTGAACTCAACTGGGGACCTAAAAAAAGAATTGTTGCAATTCTACAAATAGAAAAGCAACCACTTTTTGCAAGGTAGGAGGTGTGGAGATGAGAATCTGAAACAATATATGTACAGACAAACTGTGGGTAGTGGGAGCCTCTATCAGCTTGCTTCCAAAGGAGCCCAAAATTATAACTTTTGGAAGTCTGCTGTGGTGTGTGTGTGGGGGGTGGTCTTCCTGTTTTGAAAGGCACTCAGGTGGCAAAGAGGGGTGGAATCCAAAGGGGGACAGTATGGTCTCAGGATCCCTGGAGTCACAGAAAAAACTATGCATGAGTGTGGCAGAGTTCCCAGGCAAGAGAGAGGGGAAACAGACACAATCAGCAAGACCAGGAGTGGGCTTGCAGCTCCGTGTTCCATAAACCACTCATCACAACATGTTCAGGTGACCACTCTACAAGTGGAATCCAGCAAGCAGCAGAACCATGGCCCAGCTCTCCCTCTCTCCCCTCAGAGAACAGCACAGTTGCATTCCACAGGAGTCTGCAAAGTTTGGAGACTCAAAACACATTCATGTGTTAGAGATAAAGATGCTTGGTCACAGGCTGGGTGAACACAGCATGCGAACGAAACTAAGTAGAGAAGAGTGAT
The DNA here is from genome assembly GCF_964662115.1 of Mustela nivalis. Taxonomy (NCBI): domain Eukaryota; kingdom Metazoa; phylum Chordata; class Mammalia; order Carnivora; family Mustelidae; genus Mustela; species Mustela nivalis. The sequence goes on along the minus strand of NC_139023.1, from coordinate 12,085,380 downwards.
TGACTGTTTTCCTGTGAGGGCTCACTGAAGAGTTGAAGGATGAACTTTAAGCTCACAAGCTAGAGATTGGGGTGCCACCATTTTCATTCCCCCCACCTGCTCCAGATATCCAGAGCTACTTAAATTGAGCCTGGTGCCCTGGCAAGGGCTGTGCAGTCCACTGGTGGCAAGGACACTTGAGAAGCAGCACAACAGCCTCTTCCCCCAGAAGACCAACAGAAACTTCTAGTTGATAGCAGGTTTACCCATTATACAGGACTCTGAAACTATGACTGGAAGAAAATACTATGTAGAGCTCATGGATTTTTCTTCTGATTCTTTAGTCTTTCAATAATTTTTTCCCCTTTTCAACTATTTTTTTTGTTTTTTTTCAACATTTTTAAAGTCTTTTTAATTTTCATTTTTACACTTATATTTATTTTCTTCATTTTTGGCTTCCTTTCTTTCTGTCTCTCTCTCTGTCTTTCTGTCTCTCTCTCTCTCTCTCTCTCTATATATATATATATATATATATATATATATATATATATATAATTTTTCTTTACAAATTTGGGATTTACTTTCTTCTACGAAAGAGATCAAAATACATCCAAGATCTAGTGTATTGCTCTGCTCTATTCAGCTCTTTATATTATATTCTCCCTCTCTTTTTTATTTTTTTCTGATCTCTTCTGGTCTGTTTAGTGTAAATTTTTCTGAGGTTATTGCTATTTCTGTATTTTGTCCTCTCATTTATCTATTCTCTGGACAGAATGACAAGATGGAAGAACACACCCCTCAAAAAAAGAACAAGAGGCAGTACTGACTGCCAGGGACTTAATCAATATGGATACAAGCAAGATATCAGAACTAAAATTCAAAATAACAATTTTAAAGATACTAGCTGAGGTTGAGAAAAACAGAAGATATTTTTGGAGAAATATAGAAACTGTAATCAGGTCAAAACAATAAAAGGTTATTAATGAGATGCAATAAAAAATGGAGGCTCTAACTGCTAGGATGGATGAGGCAGAAGAGAAAATTAGTGACATAGTGTCCAAATATTGGAGAATAAAGAAGCTGAGAAAATGAGAGATTAACAACTACTGGATCATGGCGGGGGGAGAATTTGAGAGATAAAAGATATCATAAAGCAAAACAACATCAGAATAATTGGGATCCCAGAAGAAGAGGAAAGAGGGGGGCATAAGGTATATTGCAGCAAATTATAGTGGAGAACTTCCCTAATCTGGGGAAGGAAGCACAGCGAACACCCCTAGAGATCAATAAAAACAGGTCAACAACCTCACAGATAATACTGAAACTTACAAATCACAGAGAGAAAGTGAAAATCCTGAAAGCAGCACAGGACAAGAAGTCCATAACCTACAAGGATAGAAACATAAGGCTGGCAGCAGACCTGTCTACAGAGACCTGTGGCAAAGTACTGGTATGATAAATTCAGGGTGCTAAATGAGGAAAATATGCAGCCAAGAATACTTTATCCAGCAAGGATGTCATTCAAGACAGAAGGAGAGGAAAGGAGCTTTTAGCAGCCAAGAATACTTTATCCAGCAAGGATGTCATTCAAGACAGAAGGAGAGGAAAGGAGCTTTTAAGACAAACAGAAATGCAAAGAATGTGATCATGAAACCAGCCCTGCAAAAAATATTAAAGGAAATACTTCAAGCAAAGAGAGAGCCCAAAAGGAACAGAGGTTAGAAAGGAAAAGAGACTATATACAAAAACAATAACATTACAGGTAATAGAGTGGCACAAAATTCATATCATTTAATAGTTCATATAATTTAATAGTTGCTCTATTAAATGGGCTAAATGTTCCAGTCAAAAGACACAAGGTAGCAGACTGGATAAACAGGCAAGACCCATCCATATGTTGTTTACCAGAGACTCCTTTTAGACCTAAAGACACCTCCATATTGAATTTGAGGGTCTGGAGAACTATTTATCATGCTAGGGTAGCAATCCTTAAAGAAGACAAATTAGATTTTAAACCAAAGAATTTAATAAAAATAAAGGACACTAGAGCATATTAAAGAGTCTATCCAACAAGAAGATCTAGCAACTGTAAATATTTATGCCCCTAACATGAGAGTAGCCAAATAGATAAACCAATTGATAACAAAATTAAAGAAACACATTGATAATAACACAATAATAGTAGGATACTTTAACACCCAACTCACAGAAATGGACAGATCATCTAAGCAGAAGATGAACAAGGAAACAAGTGCTTTGATTGGCACACTGGACCAGATGAACATCTCAGATATATTCAGAGCACTCTATCCTAAAGGAAGAGAATACATATTCTTCTCAAGTACACATGGAGTTTTCTCCAGAATAGGTCACATTCTGGATCACAAATCAGGTCTCAACAGGTACCAAAAGACTGAGATTATTCTCCGCAAATTTTCAGACCTCTGTGCTTTAAAACTTGAATTCAATCACAAGAGGAAATTTGGAAGGAACACAAATACATGGTGGTTAAAGAGAATCCTACTAAAGAATGAATGGTTCAATGAGGAAAGAGACATAGAAACAAAAGAACAGTAGAACAGATCAACTAAATTAGGAGCTATTTTTTTAGGAGAACAAGTAAGATCAATAAAACACTATCCAGAGTTATCAAAAAGAAGAAAAATAACCCAAATTAATAAAATCATGAATAAAAGAGGAGAGATCACAACCAACACCAAGGAAATACAAACAATTAAAGAACATACTATGAGCAACTATATGCCAACAAACTAGGCAATCTAGAAGAAACAGATTAATTCCTAGAAACATATAAACTACCAAAACAGAAAGAGGAACATATAGAAAATCTGAACAGAGCCATAACCAGCAAGGAAATTGAAGCAGTGATCAAAAATCTCCCAACAAACAAGAGTCCAGGCATGGATGGCTTCCCAAGAGAAATTTACCAAACATTTAAAGAAGAATTAATATCTATTATTCTGAAGATGTCTCAAAAATAGAAATGGAAGAAAAACTTCCCAATTCTTCCTATGAGGCCAGAATTACCCTTATCCCCAAACCAGACAAGACCCCACCAAAAAGGAAATTGTAGACCAATAACCCCAATGAACATGGTTACCAAAATTCTCTCCAATATACTAGCCAATAGGATCCAACAGGACCTTAAAAGAATTATTCACCACAACAAAGTAGGATTTATTCCTGGGGAAACAAGTGTGGTTCAACATCAGGAAAAAAAATTACAACAACAACCAGAAAGGGTATTTGACAAACTGCAGCATCCTTTCTTGATTAAAACCCTCCTCACCATAGGGATAGAGGGAACATACTTCAATATCATAAAAGCCATATACAAAAAATCCACAGAGATTATCATTCTCAATGGGGAAATACTGAGAGCTTTTCCCCTTAGGAAAGGAAACTATGGGGATGTCCACTCTTGCCACTGTTGTTCAACATAGTACTAGAAGTCCTAGCCTCAGCAATCAGACAATAAAAAGAAATAAAATGCATTCAAATTGGCAAACAAGAACTCATTAACGAAATCATCTTTCTGTATGACATGACACTTTATGTGGGAAAACCCAAAGACTTCACCCAAGAGTGTTAGAACTTATAGAGGAATTCAGCAAAGTGGCAGGATATAAAATCAATGCACAGAAGTCAGTTGCATTTCTATAGTTAAACAATAAGAGAGAAGAAAAAGGAATTAAGGAGTCTATCCCATTTACAAGTGCACCCAAAACCATAAGATACCCAGGAATAAATCTAACCAAAAGAGGAAAGGGTCTGTACTCTGAAAAATATAGAACACTCTTAAAGAAATTGAGGAAGACACAAAGACGTGGAAAAACAATCCGTGCTCATGTATTGGAAGAACCAATACTGGTAAAATGTCTATCCTTCCTAGACCACTCTACACATTTAATAAAATCCCTATCAAAATACTATCAATTTTATTCATAGAGCTGGAATCAACAATCCTAAAATTTGTATGGAACCAGAAAAGACCTTGAATAGCCAACGGAATGTTGAAAGGGAAAACCAAAGGTGGAGGCCTCACATTTCTGGACTTCATGCTCTATTACAAAGATATAATTATGAAGACCATATAGTACCAACACAAAAAGAGAGGCATAGAACCAATGGAATAGAATAGAGAATCCAGAAATGGATCCTCAGCTCTATGGTCCTCTAATCTTTGACATAGCAGGAAAGAATATCCAATGGAAAAAGGACAGTCTCTTCAACAAATGATATTATGAAAATTGGACATTGATATGCAGAAGATTGAAACTCGAACACTTTCTTACACAAAATAAATTCAAAATGGATGAAGGGCCTACTTGTGTCAGGAATCCATCAATCTCAAAGAGAAGAACACAGGCAGCAACCTCTGTGGCTTCAGCTGCAAAAATTCCTTGATATACATGTCTCTAAAGGCAAGGGAAACAAAGGCAAAGATGAACTATGGGGATTTCATCAAGATAAGAATCTTTTGCACAGCAAGGGAAAGAATCGGTAAAACCAAAAGACAACTGACAGAATGGGAGAAGACATATGCAAATGTTTTATCAAATAGAGGTCTAGTACCCCAAATCTATAAGGAATTTATCAAACTCAACACCCAAACAACAAATAATCCAGTCAAGAAATGGGCAGAAGACATGAACAGACATTTCTCAAAGAAGACATACAAAGGATCAACAGACAACGTGAAAAAAAAAAAAATGCTCAACCTCTTTTGGCATCAGAGAAATATAAATCAAAACCAGAATGGGATACCACCTCACACCAAGTCAGAATGGTTAAAATTAACAAGTCAGGAAACAACAGATGTTGGTGAGGATGCAGAGAAAGGTGAACCCTCTTAAACTGTTGCTGGAATGCACCCTGATGCATCCACTCTGGAAAACAGCATGGAGTTTCCTTAAGAAATGAAAAATAGAGCTACTGTAATACCCAGCAATTGCACTACTAGGTTTTTACCCCAAGGATACAAATGTAGAGATCTGAGGGGGTACCCCAAAGTTTACAGCATCAATGTCCACAATAAACAAACTGTGGAAAGAGCCCAGACGAATAGATAAAGAGGAAGTGGTATGTATGTGTGTGTGTGTGTGTAATGGAATATTACTCAGCCATCAAAAAATGAAATCTTGCCATTTGACATGACATGGATGGAACTAGATGGTATTAGGCAAAGTGAAATAAGTCAATCAGAGAAAGACAATTGTCATATGATCTCACTCATAAGTGGAATTTATGAAACAAAACAGAGGAGTGTAGAGGAAGGGAGAGGAAAATAAAACAAGATCAAATCAGAGGAGACACACCATAAGAGATTCTTAACCCAAGGAAACAAACTAGGGTTCTTGGAGGGGAGAGGGGTGAGGGGGATGGGTTACTGGGTCACAGACCTTAAAGATGGCACAAGATGTAATAAACAGTGGGTGTTATGTACAACTGAAAATCACTGAACTCTACCTCTGCAACTAATAAAACATTACATTTTAACATTTTAAAAAAAGAATTAAACCAAAGACTAAACCAGAGCTCCAAACTAAATAATTTACCTCTTATTTTTATTTTTCTCTCTAACTGAACAGTGGAGAATAGATTCATTCCATAATATCAATATAACAGTGGAGAATAGATTCACTCCATAATATCCAATAAAGTCAGTTGTCAATGTTTTCTAGTTTCTCGCTCAGGTATTTGTTCATGCCCAACTGCCTGTTACAATTTCAGGATCACTCCTCTCGTAAGATCACCATCAATATCAGCCCAGCTTATCCTTCTGATTTATAGCTCATCACTTCAGTTGATGGGCCACTATTTTATTAGTTAGAACTTCCTGAGTAATTCCAATTCATGATAGCCCTCCTTTTAGAATGTGTGGTACACAAGTACATGTGCAATTATCACACACTTTGCTGCTACCTTTTGCTGATGTGTTTTGAAGGGAACACATTTTGGGTATGACTTTTAAGATTTTTATGCAGAAGAATGACTAATTGCCAATAACTCAATCAATCAATTCTATTTATCAGAAAAATACGTTTTGTAACTGAGAGAAATAGCCTGAGACAAGAACTGTTTCCATTTAAGGACTCTAATCTCAGTTGATAGTGATATAACAGCCAGGGAGAGAAGCCTCACTTTAGAGTCATCTCTTTTTAATGCTTGAAATTATGTCCAAGGTTGACAGTCCGATGCCTATAATTTGATAATAAAGTTTTGCCCAAGTACACTTTGTTTGGAGTTAACAGAAATTACACTAAAATTTCATCTTTTAGTTTCTAAGTTAATAGGATTTTGCCCTTTAGGTGCCTACTTCCTTGTGACTTAAATCCTTAATTATGAACCCCTGTGTAATTATTTTCTATTAATCATTCTCTTGTTTCACTTAATTCCTCCCCACCCCCCACCAGGTGAGTGAGTTTACGTGACTTTAGGCTTCATTTAGAAAGGTAGTACTCACAGCAATTAGGAAAATTCTATATTTGAATGGTTCACAATAACTAGTAGAATGAGGATGAAAGGAAAGAATGAAAGTGAATTTAAGTATTAAAAAAGCTTGTAAATGATTTTGTAACTCTCATTCAAAATGTTAAACATAATGAAATGTGGCATGAAACAGTGAAATGAAGTTGACCTACATTTCTTTTCCTGTAGTTATATTATTCAGATATAGTTGGGTTATAATCATGATAGATAATTCTATAAAACATAATTAACTTTTTATTAAAATTTAGCTACCCATATATATTATTACCAAATAAATTTATTATTTTAAGCTACCAAGTGAGCCAAGTAAGATAGTTTTTAATTTTAAAGAATTCTTGGAGATTGCCTGAAGCATGGCCAGTGTACAATTTTGCTTAATAAGTAATGCCCCTCTCCCCCATCTTCTTTGATAATGTCTCTGTCCTTTTGTTATCAACATGAGTCCTTCCAGACTTTACTCATAAGTGTCTTTACTCATAAGTGTGGCAGTGACCTATATATATTTCCCCCTGTAATTTACCTCTGGAGGTAGACTTGAGGCCAAGATTCTTGCATTCTCTTTTTAACGTAAATCTATATAGAGCCTAACATGTAGTATGCATCTACAATATGTACTGATTATTGAATTAATTAGTTATAACAAATCAATGCATTTTAATTCAAATCATGTCTAAGAGCACTCCTTTAGCTTTTAGTTCTGTGAAACAATTAGATATTCAGTGAATTAGATAATATTTTCTGTCTAATATAAACCTACATTTGTTCATATCTTTGCATACTACTCAAAGATAGTTGAAGTGGAAGCCTGTCTGAGTTGAATGATTCAGATCATACTTGAGTTTAGAAAAATTGCAGAGAATAATCATTTTTAGCAGGTACGGCAAGGAAATGAAAACAGGTAGAATAAATGTATTTCAGTGAAGTAAAGAATAAAATCTACTCTCTTTTACTGCTCTGAAACGAAGGTTTTTAGTTTTTTAAATACTTTTCAGGTTTTTCTGTGTGGAACTCCCTCCAAGAAATATAAAGCATTCTAGGAAACTTTTCAATGGCTAGCCATGGTAAAATTTTCCAAATAGGACTTTCTGAAATTTTATCTAAAATTTATGAGAGTGACAAAAATTGTGAGCATTCTGTTCCAATACAAATGGTACAAGGTTGGTTATAATCATCCCCCATCCCCCATTCCAGCAATTTCTGGAACAGATTGAGGTAAATTAAATCTTTTTGTTAGTCTTGTTGTTAACATTGACATATTTCAGTTTATCATTGGTGTCAATAAGTAGGTTATCTTACTCTTTGAATAAGTATTTTACTATTTCTTCTTTTTTTAAATTTTTTAAAATTTGTTTTTATATATTTTTTTATAAACATATAATGTATTATTTGCCCCAGGGGTACAGGTGTCTGAATCACCAGGTTTACACACTTCACGGCAGTCAGCATATCACATACCCTCCCCAATGTACATAACCCCACCCCCCTCTACCTACCCTCCTCCCTCCGGTCACCCTGAGTTTGTTTTGTGACAGTAAGAGTCTCTTATGGTTTGTCTCCCTTCTGATCCCATATTGTTTCATTGATTCTTTTCCTACCCCCAAACTTCCCATTTTGCATCTCCACATCCTCATATCAGGGAGATCATATGATAGTTGTCTTGCTCTGATTGACTTATTTCACTCAGCATAATACCCTGTAGCTCCATTCATGTTGTCACATATGGTAAGATTTCATTTCTTTTGATGACTGCATAGTATTCCATTGTATATATATGCCCCATCTTCTTTATACATTCATCTGTTGATGGACATCTAGGTTCTTCCCATAGTTTGGCTATTGTGGATATTGTTGCTATAATCATTTGGGTACACGTGCCCCTTCGGATCACTACGTTTGTATCTTTAGGTTGAATATCCAGTAGTGCAAATGCTGGGTCATAAGGTAGCTCTATTTTGAACTTTTTGAGAAACCTCCTTGCTGTTTTCCAGAGTGGTTGCACCAGCTTGCATTCCCACCAAGAGTGTAGGAGTATTCCTCTTTCTCCCCATCCTCGCCAGCATCTGTCATTTCCTGACTTATTAATTTTAGCCATTCTGACTGGTGTAAGGTGGTATTTCATTGTGGTTTTGATTTGTATATCCCTGATGCTGAGTGTTTTGAGCACTTTTTCATGTGTCTGTTGGCCATCTGGATGTCTTCTTTGCAGAAATGTCTGTTCATGTCCTCTGCCCTTTTCTTGATTGGATTATTTGTTCTTTGGGTGTTGAGTTTGCTAAGCTCTTTATAGATTTTGGATACTAGCCTTTTATCTGATATATCATTTGCAAATATCTTCTCCCATTCTGTTTTTTGTCTTTTGGTTTTGTTAACTGTTTCCTTTGCTGTGCAAAAGCTTTTGATCTTGATGAAATCCCAATAGTTCATTTTTGCCCTTGCTTCCCTTGTCTTTGGCGATGTTTCTACAAAAAATTTATTGCAGCTCTGGTTGAAGAGGTTTCTGCCTGTGTTATCCTCAAGGATTTTGATGGATTCCTTTCTCACATTGAGGTCCTTCATCCATTTTTAGTCTATTTTCATGTGTGGTGTGAGGAAATGGTCCAATTTTATTTTTCTGCATGTTGCTGTCCAATTTTCCCAACACCGTTTGTTGAAGAGGCTGTCCTTATTCCATTGAACGTTCTTTCCTGCTTTTTCAAAGATTAGTTGACAATAGAGTTGAGGGTCTATTTCTGGGATCTCCATTCTGTTCCATTGATCTATGTGTCTGTTTTTGTGCCAGTACCATACTGTCTTGATGATGACAGCTTTGTAATAGAGCTTGAAGTCCGGAATTGTCATGCCGGATTTGGCTTTCTTTTTCAACATTGCTCTGGCTGTTTGGAGACTTTTCTGGTTCCATATAAATTTTAGGATTATTTGTTCCATTTCTTTAAAAAAAAATGGATGGTATTTGGATAGGGATTGCATTAAATGTGTAGATTGCTTTGGGTAGCATAGGCATTTTCACAATATTTTTTCTTCCAATCCATGAGCATGGAACACTTTTCCATTTCTCTGTGTCTTCCTCAATTTCTTTCATGAGTACTTTATGGTTTTCTGAGTATAGATTATTTGTCTCTTTGGTTAGGTTTAATCCTGGCTGTTTTATGGTTTTGGGTGCAATTGTAAATGGGGTTGACTCCTTAATTTCTTTCTTCTGTCTTGTTGTTGGTATAAAGAAATTCAACTGATTTCTGTGCATTGATTTTCTATCCTGACACTTACTGAATTCCTGTACCAGTTCTAGCAGATTTGGAGTGTAGTCTTCTGAGTTTTCCATATATAGTATCACACCATCTGCAAAGAGTAATAGCTTGACTTATTGGCCAATTTGGTTGCCTTGAATTTCTTTTTGTTGTCTCATTGCTGAGTCTAGGACATCTAGTATTATGTTGAATAGCAGTCGTGATAATGGACATCCATGCTGTGTTCTTGGCCTTAGCGGAAAAGGTCTCAGTTTTTCTCCATCGAGAATGGTATTAGCAATGGGTTTTTCATAGATGGCTTAGATAATATTGAGATATATGCCCTCTATTCCTACACTTTGAAGAGTTTTGATGAGGAAGGGCTGCTATACTTTGTTGAATGCCTTTTTCAGCATCTATCTCAATAGATCCTCTCAAAGATCATGTGGTTCTTGTTCTTTCTTTTATTAATGTATTGTATCACATTGATTGATTTACGGATGTTAAACCATCCTTGCAGCCCTGAAGTAAATCCCACTTGGTCGTGGTGAATAATCCTTTTAATGTACTGTTGGATCCTATTGGCTAGTAGTTTGGTGAGAATTTTCGCATCTGTGTTCATCAAGGATATTGGTCTGTAATTCTCTTTTTTGATGGGATCCTTGTCTGCTTTGGGGATCAAGGTGATGTTGGCCTCATAAAATGGGTTTGGAAGTTTTCCTTCCATTTCTATTTTTTGGAACAGTTTCAGAAAAATAGGAATGAATTCTTCTTTAAATGTTTGGTAGAATTCCCCTGGGAAGCTGTCTGGTGTAAGGCACATAACTAGAGGTGCCTCCACAGGGTGTGGCCCAGATTAAAGATGGCGCCGGCTTGCCGTCTCTTCCGGCCAACAAGGCGCCAATTTCACAGTTTCGGTTCCTGAAACCTATGGCACTTCCTCCTCTTGCCCGACACGCCTTACCCAGCAACTGCTACTTGGCATAATCTTATTGGCTCTTCCCCCTCTGTCCTCACTTCCCTTCTGCTGCTCTATATAAGGTGTGCCCCCGCACAATAAAGTGAGATCCTGCTTCGACAGATCCCCCGAGCCCGGTGTCTTCTGTGGGTGCGTTCTGGGTTCACGACACTCGCCATCCCGCTCAGCCCCAAAGAGAGGCCTCCGGCTGGCCCGGGCGCCTCCTCCCCTTGGCGGGGAGCCCAACAGTCTGGCCCTGGGCTTTTGTTTGTTTGGAGATTCCTGATGACTGTTTCAATCTCCTTACTGGTGATGGGTCTGTTCATGTTTTCTATTTCTTCCTGGTTCAGTTGTGGTAGTTTATTTGTCTCTAGGAGTGCATCCATTTCTTCCAGATTGTCAAATTTGTTGGTGTAAAGTTGCTCATAGTATGTTCTTATAATTGTTTGTATTTCTTTGGTGTTGGTTGTGATCTCTCCTCTTTCACTCATGATTTTATTTATTTAGGTCCTTTCTCTTTTTTTTGATAAGTCTGGCCAGGGGTTTATCAATCTTAGTAATTCTTTTATAGAACCAATTCCTAGTTTTGTTGATTTGTTTTATTGTTTTCTTTTTTTTTTTTTTTTTGGTTTTTATTTCATTGATTTCTGCTCTGATCTTTATGATTTCTCTTCTGATGGGTTTAGGCTTTCTTTGTTGTTATTTCTCCAGCTCCTTTAGGTGTAGGGTTAGGTTGTGTATTTGAGATCTTTCTTGTTTCTTGAGAAAGGCTTTCATTGCCATATATTTTCCTCTCAGGGCTGCCTTTGCTATGTCCCACTGATTTTGAACCATTGTGTTTTCATTGTCATTTGTTTCCATGAATTTTTTCAATTCTTCTTTAATTTCCTGGTTGACCCTTTCATTCCTTAGAAGGATGCTGTTTAGTCTCCATGTATTTGGGTTCTTTCCAAATTTCCTCTTGTGACTGAGTTCTAGCTTCAAAGCATTGTGGTCTAAAAATATGCAGGGAATGATCCCAATCTTTTGATACCAGTTGCGACCTGATTTATGACTCAGGATGTGATCTATTCTGGAGAATGTTCCATGTGCCCTAGTGAAGAATGTGTATTCTGTTGCTTTGGGATGGAATGTTCTGAATAAATCTGTGATGTCCAATAGGTCCAGTGTGTCATTGATAGCCTTTACTTCCTTGTTGATCTTTTGCTTGGATGATCTGTCCATTTCAGTGAGGGGAGTGTTAACATACCCTACTAGGATTATATTACTGTTGATGTGTTTCTTTCATTTTGTTATTAATTGGTTTATACAGTTGGTTGATCCCACGTTAGGGGCATGGATATTTAAAATTGTTAGATCTTGTTGTTGGACAGACCCTTTGAGTATGATATAGTGTCATTCCTCATGTCTTATTATAGTGTTTGGCTTAAAATCTAATTGATATGATATAAGGATTGCCACCCCAGCTTTCTTTTGATGTCCATTAGCATGGTAAATTGTTTTCCACCCCCTTACTTTAAATCTGGAGGTGTCTTTGGGTCTAAAATGATTTTCTTGTAGGCAGAATATGGATGGGTTTTGTTTTTTATCCATCCTGATACCCTGTATTTTTTGATTGGTGCACTTAGCCCATTTACATTCAGGGTAACTATTGAGACATATGAATTTAGTGCTATTGTATTGCCTGTAAGGGGAATGTTACTGTGTATTGCCTCTGTTCCTTTCTGGTCTACTACTTTTAGGGTGTCTCTTTGCTTATTAACTTTAATGTACTATTTTTGTGTGGACATGTTTTCCTTTTTCATGGGTATATACTGAGAAGTGGAATTGTTGGTTCCTATGATAACTGTGTGTCATCCTTGAGGAATTTGCAAACTGTTATCCAAAGTGGTTGTACCACTTTTAATTCCCAGATGCAATATATGAGGATTTTAATTTCCAAAGTTCTTGCCAACACTATTTATTATTTGTCTTTTTTTTTTTTTTTACAGCTATACTACTGGACATGAGGTTGTATCTTATTGTGGTTTTGACTTATATTTCTCTTATGCCTAATGATGCTGAGCATTTCTTTTTCATGTGCTTATTAGCTGTTTGTATATCTTCCATGTAGAAATTTCTTTTAGATACTTTGCTTATTATTTTAAATATTTTATTTGTTTATTTGACAGGGAGAGAGACAGAGGGAGTCAGAACACAAGCAGGGGAAGGGGAGAAGGAGAAGCAGTCCTCCCGCCAAGCAGGGAATGGGATGCAGGGCTGGATCCATCCCAGCGTCCTGAAATCATGACCTTAGCTGAAGGTAGTTGCTTAACGATGAGCCACCCAAATGCCCACTTTGCTCATTTTTTATTGGATTTTTTTGTCTTCTTCTTATTGAGATGTGGGTGTTTTTTATGTGTTTTCAGTACAAGCTGATTACCAGACATGATTTGCAAATAATTCTCCAGTTCTCTGGGGTTTTGTTGTTGTTGTTGTTTTGTTTTGTTTTCTTTGTTTACTTTCTCGATGATATCCTTTGAAGCACAAAGTTTTAATTTTAATGAAGTCCAACTAATATAAATTTAATTTCGGTTGCTTATGCTTTTAGTATTATACCTAAGAAACCATTGCTAAGTCCAAGGTTACAATGTTGTCCTCATGTTTTGTGTTAGGAGCTTTTAAAATTATTATTTCAAGTCTTGCATTAGGTTTTTGACCCGTTTTGAGTTAATTTCTGTATATGGTGTGAGGTTGGGGGGGATCCAATTTCATTCTTCTACATGTGGATAATTATTTTTCCCCAAAGAATTTATTCTGGATTGTGAAATCAATTCTATTGATCTTTATGTCTGTTCCTTTGCCTGTCACACACACTCTTGAGTACTGTAGATTAGTAGCTAGCTTTGAAATCAGGAAGGACATAGATCTTCTTTAATTTACTTTCACAATATTTTAATTTTCAACAGTAAGAGCTTTGAATTTTTTTTATTAAATTTATTTGTACTTTATTCTTCTTGATGGTACTATATATGGAATTGTTTTTTAATTCCATTTTGGAGTGGTCATTGCAAATATATAGAAATGCTGTTGATTTCTGTGTATTAATCTTTTATCCTGAAAAATTGCTTAGTTCGTGTTTTGATCTAATATTATTTTAGTGGCACCCTTTAGATTTTCTCTACGTATGATCATGTCACCTGCCAATAAAGATAGATTTATTGGGTACCTGGGTGGCTCAGTGGCTTAAGCCGCAGCCTTCATCTCAGGTCATGATCTCAGGGTCCTGGGATCAAGTCCCACATCAGGCTTTCTGCTCAGCAGGAAGCCTGCTTTCCTCTCTTTCTCTCTCTCTATCTTTCTGCCTGCCTCTCTGCCTACTTGTGACCTCCCTCTGTCAAATAAATAAATAAAATCTTAAAAAAGGATAGATTTATTACTTCCTTTCAAATTAGAATTTATTTTATTTCACATTCTTATCTAATGTTTTAGCTAGTACCTATGTAACACATTGAACAGAAGTGGAAAGGGTAGCTTTTCTTGTATTTTTTTCTTTTCTATGAAAGAAAGCATTTAAGTCTTTCACCATTAAGTATGATGTTGGCATGGGTTTTTTGTACGTGCTTTTTTTTCAGTTGGAGGAAGTTCAATTCTATTCCTAGATTACTGAGTATTCTTATCATGAAGGTTGTTGGAGCTCATGAAATAACAATGAATTTTTTCACATTTATTAAGATGATCATGCAGTTTTGTCTTTTATTCTGTTGGTATGTGGTATTATATTAATTGATTTTTCAGATGTTAAAGCCACTTTGTTTTCCTGGGATTAATTACAATTTTTTTGTGTATAATTCTTTTTCTATGGTTAAGTATTTGGTTTGTTAACATTTTGTTGAGGATTTTTACATATATTCATAAGGGATATTGACCTATAGGTTTCTTGTGATGACATTATTTGGTTTTACTATCATGTTTTATTTAGTGTCATGTGTTTTCTCTTCTTTTACTTTTGGGGGGATTTTTAGAAAGAAACAGTATTAACTTTTCTTTAAATTCTTGGTAGAACCATTCAGTGAATCCACCTGGACCTGGGCTTTTCTTTGTGGTAGTTTTTTTTTTTTTTTTTTTTTTTTCAGAGAGAGTGAGCACAGGCAGACAGGCAGGCAGAGGCAGAGGGAGAAGCAGGCTTCCTGCTGAGCAAGGAGCCCGATGTGGGACTCGATCCCAGGACACTGGGATCATGACCTGAGCCGAAGGCAGCAGCTTAACCAACTGAGCCACCCAGGCGTCCCTGTGGTAGTTTTTTGATTACTAATTCAATCCCTATTTTTGTTGTTATGTGTCTAAAACAGTTCATGTTTTTCTAATGACTTGTCCTTTTCACCTAGTTATCTCATTTGTTGGCATACAATTTATATTAATATTCTCTTATGATCCTTTTTATTTACATAAAGTTAGTAGTAATATCTTCAGTCTCATTTCTTATTATAGAAATGTGAGTCTCTCTTTTTTGGATATGTATCTAGTTAAAATTTTATTAGTTTTGTTGGTATTTGGAAAGAACCAAATTTTGGTACTGTTATTTTGCTTTATTGTTATTCTCTATTTTTTGGTATTCTAATTCTGAGCTTTTTTTTTTATTATTATTATTTTATTTTTTATAAGCATATATTTTTATCCCTAGGGGTACAGGTCTGTGAATCACCAGGTTTACACACTTCACAGCACTCACCAAAGCACATACCCTCCCCAATGTCCATAATCCCACCCCCTTCTTCCAAACCCCCTCCCCCCAGCAACCCTCAGTTTGTTTTGTGAGATTAAGAGTCACTTATGGTTTGTCTCCCTCCCAATACCATCTTGTTTCATTGATTCTTCTCCTACCCACTTAAGCCCCCATGTTGCATCACCACTTCCTCATATCAGGGAGATCATATGATAGTTGTCTTTCTCTGCTTGACTTATTTCGCTAAGCATGATATGCTCTAGTTCCATCCATGTTGTCGCAAATGGCAAGATTTCATTTCTTTTGATGGCTGCATAGTATTCCATTGTGTATATATATACCACTTCTTCTTGATCCATTCATCTGTTGATGGACATCTAGGTTCTTTCCATAGTTTGGCTATTGTGGACATTGCTGCTATAAACATTCGGGTGCATGTGCCCCTTCGGATCACTATGTTTGTATCTTTAGGGTAAATACCCAATAGTGCAATTGCTGGGTCATAGGGCAGTTCTATTTTCAACATTTTGAGGAACCTCCATGCTGTTTTCCAGAGTGGCTGCACCAGCTTGCATTCCCACCAACAGTGTAGGAGGGTTCCCCTTTCTCCGCCTCCTCGCCAGCATCTGTCATTTCCTGACTTGTTGATTTTAGCCATTCTGACTGGTGTGAGGTGGTATCACATTGTGGTTTTGATTTGTATTTCCCTGATGCCGAGTGATATGGAGCACTTTTTCATGTGTCTGTTGGCCATCTGGATGTCTTCTTTGCAGAAATGTCTGTTCATGTCCTCTGCCCATTTCTTGATTGGATTATTTGTTCTTTAGGTGTTGAGTTTGCTAAGTTCTTTATAGATTCTGGACACTAGTCCTTTATCTGATATGTCGTTTGCAAATATCTTCTCCCATTCTGTTCCAAAAAATAGAAATGGAAGGAAAACTTCCAAACTCATTTTATGAGGCCAGCATCACCTTGATCCCAAAACCAGACAAGGATCCCACCAAAAAAGAGAGCTATAGACCAATATCCTTGATGAACACAGATGCGAAAATACTCAACAA
This sequence comes from Mustela nivalis, assembly GCF_964662115.1. Lineage (NCBI taxonomy): Eukaryota > Metazoa > Chordata > Mammalia > Carnivora > Mustelidae > Mustela > Mustela nivalis. The sequence goes on along the minus strand of NC_139023.1, from coordinate 12,068,940 downwards.
AATACTAGCCAATAGGATTCAACAGTACATTAAAAAGATTATTCACCACGACCAAGTGGGATTTATTCCAGGGCTACAAGGTTGGTTCAACATCCGCAAATCAGTCAATGTGATACAAAACATCAATAAAAGGAAGAACAAGAACCATATGATACTCTCAATAGATGCTGAAAAAGCATTTGACAAAGTACCGCATCCCTTCCTGATCAAAACTCTTCAAAGTGTAGGGATAGAGGGCACATACCTCAATATCATCAAAGCCATCTATGAAAAACCCACCGCAAATATCATTCTCAATGGAGAAAAACTGAAAGCTTTTCCGCTAAGGTCAGGAACATAGCAGGGATGTCCATTATCACCACTGCTATACAACATAGTACTAGAGATCCTAGCCTCAGCAATCAGACAACAAAAGGAAATTAAAGGCATCCAAATCGGCAAAGAAGAAGTCAAATTATCACTCTTCGCAGATGATATGATACTATATGTGGAAAACCCAAAAGACTCCACTCCAAAACTGCTAGAACTTATACAGGAATTCAGTAAAGTGTCAGGATATAAAATCAATGCACAGAAATCAGTTGCATTTCTCTACATCAACAACAAGACAGAAGAAAGAGAAATTAAGGAGTCAATCCCATTTACAATTGCACCCAAAACCATAAGATACCTAGGAATAAACCTAACCAAAGAGGCACAGAATCTATACTCAGAAAACTATAAAGTACTCATGAAAGAAATTGAGGAAGACACAAAGAAATGGAAAAATGTTCCATGCTCCTGGATTGGAAGAATAAATATTGTGAAAATGTCTATGCTACCTAAAGCAATCTACACATTTAATGCAATTCCTATCAAATTACCATCCATCTTTTTCAAAGAAATGGAACAAATAATGCTAAAATTTATATGGAACCAGAAAAGACCTCGAATAGCCAAAGGGATATTGAAAAAGAAAGCCAACATTGGTGGCATCACAATTCCGGACTTCAAGCTCTATTACAAAGCTGTCATCATCAAGACAGCATGGTACTGGCACAAAAACAGACACATAGATCAATGGAACAGAATAGAGTGCCCAGAAATAGACCCTCAACTCTATGGTCAACTAATCTTCGACAAAGCAGGAAAGAATGTCCAATGGAAAAAAGACAGCCTCTTCAATAAATGGTGCTGGGAAAATTGGACAGCCACATGCAGAAAAATGAAATTGGACCATTTCCTTACACCACACACAAAAATAGACTCAAAAAGGATGAAGGACCTCAATGTGAGAAAGGAATCCATCAAAATCCTTGAGGAGAACACAGGCAGCAACCTCTTCGACCTCAGCCGCAGCAACATCTTCCTAGGAACAACGCCAAAGGCAAGGGAAGCAAGGGCAAAAATGAACTATTGGGATTTCATCAAGATCAAAAGCTTTTGCACAGCAAAGGAAACAGTTAAAATCAAAAGACAACTAATTCTGACCCTTTTTAAAAAATTTTTTTCTTCTACTAGTTTCGGATATTGTTTCCTTTCTTTCTGTTTTTCTAGTGTCTGTACTTTAAAAGGTTATTTTTCAGTTTTACTGAGACATATTGGCATATAACATTATAATGTATACAACTTAATAATTTGGTACATGTACACATAGTGAGTTGATTCCTATAATTTTAGTTAACATCCATCACCTCATATAGGTATAAATTTTTTTTTGTAATGAAACTTTTAAGATCTACTCTCTTAACTACTTTTAAATATACATGACAGTGTCATTAACTACAGTCAATATGCTGTGTATTAGCTCCCCAGTTCTTACTCATGTTGGAACTAAAAGTTTGTATTTTTTTAAAAATTTTTTTAATTTATTTTCAGCATAACAGTATTCATTGTTTTTGTACCACACCCAGTGCTCCATGCAATCCTTGCCCTCTATAATACCCACCACCTGGTACCCCATCCTCCCACCCCCCACTCCTTCAAAACCCTCAGATTGTTTTTCAGAGTCCATAGTCTCTCATGGTTCACCTCCCCTTCCAATTTCCCCCAACTCCGTTCTCCTCTCTATCTCCCCATGTCCTCCATGCTATTTGTTATGCTCCACAAATAAGTGAAACCATATGATAATTGACTCTCTCTGCTTGACTTATTTCACTCAGCATAATCTCTTCCAGTCCCGTCCATGTGGCTACAAAAGTTGGGTATTCGTCCTTTCTGATGGAGGCATAATACTCCATAGTGTATATGGACCACATCTTCCTTATCCATTCGTCTGTTGAAGGGCATCTTGGCTCTTTCCACAGTTTGGCAACCGTGGCCATTGCTGCTATAATCAGTGGGGTACAGATGGCCCTTCTTTTCACTACATCTGTATCTTTGGGGTAAATATCCAGGAGTGCAATTGCTCTGTAAGAAGTAATTATACAGAAACTTAAGATATTTTGTTGTGGACATTATGAATATGACTGTATGTAATAAAATGCCAATAATTTGTAGAATATTAACTGTGCTATCTTATCCTTTACCTCTAGGAAAGTGGTGGGGTTTCTTTAGGCTTTCAATAAGAAGAATATGTTCAATATATTTCTTCCTGGAGAACTAGCATTTTCTGGTTGGCTGCTAATCATTTTAGCATTTTTGTTCCAGCGTCTTACCCTGAAGGTCATTCTGGGGGATCTACTTATACAGTGAGTATTTGGCCCTAAGATGTCTAGTTACCACTAAATCTCCATAGAACTTTTTGAGGTAAATAAAATACCTTATCTCATGAGTCAAACTGCGAAATTATAGCATGTTAGACTATAAATAGATGAAGAAACATCTAGTAAAACCCTGGCATGACAGATAAAGAAACAAGGACAAGAGATGTTATATAAGGAAAACCAATGAAGTACTCATGTACTAGGAATACTCATATTACATGTACTTATTTTAATATTCAATTAAGTATAAATGTAATCATAATGTTTCATACTTAGGAGTTAGACAAATGAGATTATCAATGAACAATGAAAGCATACAAAACATTTTAAGGTAGTAATCATAATTATAGTAAAAAAAAGGTAACAAATTACTAATGGTGTGTCTGTTTATTTTAAAATAACACAGGATTATTGAAAGAATATTTGGAAAAGTATGGAAGAGAATAAAAGAAGTAAGATTCACCTCTGGTCTCCATCCAGATATATACTTAATGTGAAAAAATGCATGCATTTTTTTTTGCTCATTTTGATTATTTCTATCTGTATAGTGTTATATTTGCATAATATGAAGTAAATAAATATATATATATATATATATGTATATTTTTTTTTTTAGAAAGAAAGACTGTGTGTGTGGAAGTGAGGGGGAAGGACCAGGGATAGGGAGAGAGAGAATCTAAAGCAGGCTCCACTTTCATCTCTCATCATGGAGCCCATTGTGGGGCTCCATCTCACAACCCTGAGGTCATGAACTGAGCCAAAATCAAGAGGTGGTCACTTAATCACCCTACCATCACTCGAAACCCCCGACCACCCAGGGGACTCAAACCCCCTGACCGCCCAGGGGGCAGTCATCGACTGCCCAGGTTGATTGCGCCCAGGCAATTGACCCCTGTTGATCTACAAGCAGAGGGATGGAGCATCCCTACCTCCACTCCAGCCCTGGGGAGCATGGCTGCATCCAGCTTCTTCCCAGTGGGCTATACCTTGGAGCTATAGCTATAGCTACCTATAGCCAGTGGGTTATACCCTGGAGCTCCTCATCCAGAAATATAGACAAGATCCTGATACCTCCAGAGGCTTTTCCCAGAAATTCCTACACTGGCTCAGTGCTTGTAGTTTGATCCCGGACAAGCCCCCAATGTTAGGGTCCGTGATCAAAGGAATGAGACTCATTCAAAGCGAAAGCCAAGCAAAGCTTTATTTTGCGCCAAGCATCAGAAACCAAACCAACTAGTAGGGGCCATCTCTTATGAAGAGGAGATGATGATGACCCCAACGAGGCCACTCCCAATGAGGCCGCTCCGGATGAGACCACTCTGGACGAGGCCGCTCCAGACGAGCCAGGCACCCCCATAAATATATAATTTTTAGAGAATCTTGTTGCAATTTGCCAGATGCCTTATTTCTTTAAAGGAGAGTACAGAAGTATTCTGGGATCCTCATAATTAATGGAAAGCAAGTGCTTTTTAAGAACTCTTTATTTTACATAATAAAGAATATGGACAGTCTTCATAAACATTGACTTGGATTCAAGTGTTGTTTTGCAACGTCATAACAGCAGCTACTATTACTAATTATTATGATTATACAACTAATCATCATTCTCCTTGTTCTCTTCCTCCTCATCTTGTTCCACTCCTATTGACATCATCACAATCTCTTAGTGTGAAAGGAGACATCTTCCAAGAATAGGGTTAGATTGAATAGAACTTTCACTAATCTTACCTCAGGCTTTACCTTTGTGAAAGTTTCCATAGGTTGCCCGAATAATTTGTAATCAAGAAAGATTTCATTAACCCCTAAATAAGACCTCAGGTTTAGGGGCGCCTGGGTATCTCAGTGGGTTAAGCCGCTGCCTTTGGCTCAGGTCATGATCTCGGGGTCCTGAGATCGAGTCCCGCATCGGGCTCTCGGCTCAGCAGGGAGCCTGCTTCCCTCTCTCTCTCTCTCTGCCTGCCTCTCCATCTACTTGTGATTTCTCTCTGTCAAATAAATAAATAAAAGCTTTAAAAAAAAAAAGACCTCAGGTTTATGTTGCTGCTAATCAAATGGTAGACAAAAAGGATCTCTGAATAGGTCATTTAATAGTTCAGTAAGGGATGCTTGCTGCCAATGTCTTAAAGATATACAATGAATTTAAAACACATATATTCTTTTTCTTATAGGAAATATCATCCTATATACTTTGTAACTTTAAACTATTGATAGTTTCCAGATAGAAGTGGTAGAAATTTAATATGTGTGCAGAATTTATGGTCCTTATCATACATGAAATATCCATTTTCCCCTTGATTATTTTGACATTATGGTGTCAAGAACTAAGTTCCCTGTGGGATTTTACTGAAGTTTCATGCAGGCTTGGTAAATGGCAGAGAACCCTTGCTCCAATAAGCATATCCATTTTATGTTCTAAATGTCAAACTCTGGGATCACAAATGAGGAATTACTCAAATGCTGTAAGAAAGGCAAATAATTTTGGATTTGGCTGCCAATATTGTTGGGGACACATAATATTGTTAAGGAATTGTCTTCCCCTTAAGCTAGAATAATGGTGAAGAGCCTTAACACTTACCAAAAAATGTGAGCATTTCTTACCTCATCTGATTGTCAAACTATGTATTTACTCTTAAGTATGGCAAAGAATATCTACAAATTTGCTAGAATATAGAGTATTTATCTTTGGAAACTAGTTCTTATTCAGTGAGGAATCATATCAAATTAGGTGGACAAATTTTAGATTTTTTTTTTTAAAGATTTTTTATTTATTTATTTGAGAGACAGAGATCACAAGTAGGCAGAGAGGCAGGCAGAGAGAGAGGAGGAAGCAGGCTCAGAGAGCCTGATGCGGGGCTCGATCCCAGGACCCTGGGATCATGACCTGAGCCGAAGGCAGGGGCCTTAACCCACTGAGCCACCCAGGCGCCCCCAAATTTTAGATTTTTAATAATACTCATAATAGTAACAAAATCATGACAGTAGTTAATACTACTTCTGTATCACTGATTATGTGCCAGAGACATTTTAAGGGTTTTATAGATATTAAATAATTTTTTCACTGAAAGAAATATGAGATTGATAATGTAGAGTTGGCATAGTCTTATCTTTAACATCTGGTTTTTCTGTCATGTTGTCTGAACTCTTGCAACAACCTCCTAAATGGTTCTCTTTTTCATTCTTGCCCCTCTACAATCCAATCCAGTGATGGCATCTTGGATACTTTTTGAAAAAGGAAACCTGATCATATATTTCCCTTTTCACACTCCCTTTTCCCCTTTTTATTAGCTCCATAATGCTCTTAGTAGATGCTTCAGAAGCCTTATAATTATTTGTTTCTAACATACTTGTCCAACATCATCAGCCTCTTTATTCAGCCTCTTTCTATTAGACAAAACAGACTTCTCAGGAACTGTCATTATTACTCTACCTTATTTACTTTTCAGAGTCTTCCTCTCTCCCCATTCCTTCCTCCTCAAGTCTCACTTATCAATGATATGAGATACCTTTCTATGATTCCTGCTGAATGTTCATTACTATTGCGGTCTTTCCTTATTATAATACTTTTCACATAATTTTTTTTATCACATGCTTGTATTTTGTCTTTCCAAGTAGAATGTCAGGCATGTATGGGTAGAAATTGTGTTTACACTGTTCTCTGAATATCCAGGACTTACCTCTGAGCTAGTCACTTCCAGAATATTCTTTGAATGAATGAATGATACTTTCTTTTGTGTTGAATAATGAAGGCCTTAACTGACCTTATTCCCAAAGTCTCCAGGTATAATATGTTGTTTTGCAATGATAATAAAATTCACATTGTAATTTCATCTAATATAATTGTAATATTAGAAATATTTATATTTTTAATTAGCATATATCAGCTTCCCATATATTTCTCACCGTAATCAGACCTTCTAAATAAAGAATACAAAATCATTTCTACTGAAAATAAAATGTAAACAAAGCAAAACATACAGAAATAGGTTACTATAGGCAAGAGATTGACAGATTTGTGGGTGAGTCCTCCAATAAACTGAAAATGTGGTAGGAATGAGTGAGGAAATTCAGGATCCCAGTAGACTTGTGTGAACTATATTTCATCTTTCCTCAATAAGTCAGATAATATAGTGCATCTACCTGAAGGGAAAAAAGCAAACAAAATGTAGAGGAAACAGGAATATTATAATGTGAATATACCAGGAAATTTTCTGAAAGGAGCTTGAAATAATTTAGCCAAAGCTGTTTAAAAGTGCCTATGGTTTGGAGAAAGACTCAAGATGGAGGAGGAGTAGCAGACTGAGAGGACATCCAGTTGCAGGAGTACAGTTAGATAGTTATCAACATTCTGTACACTTACAAATTCAACAGGAGATTGAAGAGAAGAGCAGCAATTCTAGGAACAGAAAATAGACCACTTTCTTAAAGGTAGGAAGTGCAGAGAAGTGAATCCAAAGTGACAGGAAGACAGACTGCTGGGGAAGGACCAGCTCCTGGCAAGCGGTGGAGAAATAGAGCACAGAATTTGAACTTTTAAAATTCTGCTCCACTGAGGGACATCGATCCAGAGGCTAAGCAGGGGCGGAGCCCACACAGGGACAGTGTGGTCTCAGGTTCCATGGGGTAACAAAAGGATCAGGGTTGTCTGACTGTAGCAGAGCTCAAAAGTATTAGAGTGGGGAAGGCGGCTATGGAGACGGAACTTTGGAGAGAGCTCTCAGCTTGGGATTACCTTAAACTGTGATCTGTGCACAATCAGACAACTATTCTTTGAGCAGGGATGCCACAAGTGGCAGATCTGGGGAGAACCACCAAAAGAGCAGAGTGGCAGGAATCTGTTGGGTTTGGAGATTCCAAAAGGGGCTGTGCACCAGAGACAGAAATGCTCAGTCACAGGCCAGGTGAGCTTGGAGCACAGTGGGAGACCAGGAAGATGGAAGTGATTGAGCAATTTTCTCAGAAGACATACTGAGGAGTGGGACCCCGAGCTCTCAGTTCCTCTGCGCTGTACATTGGGAGGCCACCATTTTCATTCCCATCTTCCAGAGAGAGCTCTATGGAAATTGTTCAGGGAACAAAAGCTGCCAAGAGTGAACCCCGAGGAGATTACTTAGCCCAGCCCCTGGCAAGGGTGGTGCAGTTTCGCCTCATAAAAAGACATTTGAGGATCACTACAACAGGCCCCTCCCCCAGAAGGTCAACAAAAACATCTAGCCAAGACCAAGCTCACTGATCAGGAACAGCAGAATTCCAGAGGAGTAAAAACAAAGCATGGAATTTATGTCTTTTTCCTCATGATTCTTTAATCTTGCAAAGTTAAACTTTAAAAATTTTTGTATTCTAATTTTTTTAACTTTTCCTCTTTCCTCTTTTAATGTTTTTTAACTAGTTTATCTTAACAACACCTTTCTAAAAACAAAAATAAAAACAACCCTTTTAAACCTTCATTATTATAGTCATATTTTATCCTTCATCTTATCTAACTTTATTTTTGGTACACATATAGGATTTTTCTTCTAAAAAGTTTTGGGATATGACTTCTTCTAATAGATCAAAATATGTCCTAAATCAAGCACAAGGCCTTGTTCTAGTCTCCATCTTGAGCAAATTCTCTCCACTTTCTTTTCCCAACCAGCTTATCTTACCAATTCCTTTTTTTTAAATTTTAAAAAATTTTCATCTTTACAATCATATTCCATCCCTTCATCATATTTACCCTTATTTTTGTGTATATAGTTTTTCTTTTGTTATAGTTTTGGGAGGTAGTTTTTCCTAAGAGAACAAAATACACCCAAAATCAAGTGGGTGGCTCTGTTCTATTCACCAGTCCAATGTATGTGTGTGTATACACACACACACACACAATATATATATATATATATATATATATATATATATATATTCAATATATATTAATATATATGTAAAATATATTTTATTTTATTTATATTTTATTATATATATATATTTTAAATTAAAAATACACACACATATGCATGTGTGTGTATTTTTAATTTTAATATTATATATTTATATATATGTGTGTGTATTTTTAATTAAAAAAATTATTTTTGAACTTCTTTTTACCCCCTTCCTACTCCCTCCAGTATGGGATCTCTTCTGATATGGATAGCATACATTTTTCTAGGGTCTTTACCACCCTTTACTATTTTATTCTCTTGGTCATATACTCTTATCATATACTCATACACTCTTATCTTGAAAAAATGACAAGGCAGAAAAACTCACCACAAAAAAAAGAACAAGAGGCAGCACCAAAGGCTAGGGATCAAATTGATACGGACATTGGTAAGATGTCAGATCTAGAGTTCAGAATGATGATTCTCAAAGGCCTAGCTGGGCTTGAAAAATACATGGAAGATTTTAGAACCCTGTCTGGAGAAATAAAAGCCCTTTCTGGAGAAATAAAAGAGCTAAAATCTAAACAAGCTGAAATTTAAAAAGCTATTAATGGGATGCGATCAAAAGTAGAGTCTCTTACTGCTAGGATAAAGGAGGCAGAAGAGAGAATTAGTGAAATAGAAGACCAAATGATGGAGAATAAAGAAGCTGAGCAAAAGAGAGACAAACAACTACTGGACCATGAGGGGAGAATTTGAGAGATAAGTGATACCATAAGATGAAACAATATTAGAATAATTGAGATTATAGAAGAGGAAGAAAGAGAGAGGGGAGCAGAAGGTATATTGAAGCAAAATATAGTAGATATTTCCCTAATATGGCAAAGGGAACAAGCATAAAAATCCAGGAGGCACAGAGAACTCCCCTCAAAATCAATAAGAAAAAGTACACACCCCATCATCCCATAGTAAAATTTATGTCTTAGTGACAAAGAGAAAATCCTGAAAGCAGCCCAGGAGAAGAAGTCTGTAACATACAATGGTAGAAATATTAGATAGGCATCAGATTTATCCACAGAGACCTGGCAGAACAGAAAGAACTGGTATGATACATTCAGAACACTAAATGAAAAAAAAAATGCATCCAAGAATAATACATCCAGTTAGGTTATCACTGAAAATAGAGGGAGAGATAAAAAACCTTCCAAGACAAACAAAAACTGAAAGAATTTGTAAACATCAAATAGCCCTGCAGAAAATTTTGAAAGGGCTCCTCTAAGCAAAGAGAGAGCCTAAAAGTAGTAGACCAGAAAGGAACAGAGAAAATATACAGTAACAGTCACCTTACAGGCAATACAATGGCACTAAATTAATCTTTCAATAATTACCCAGATGTGAATGGGCTAAATGCCCCAATCAAAAGACACAGGGTATCAGAATGGATTAAACAACAACAAAAAAGAGACCCATCGATATGCTGTCTACAAGAAACTCATTTTAGACCCAAAGACACCTCCAGATTTAAAGGGAGGGTATTGAAAATCATTTACCATGCTAATGCACATCAAAAGAAAGCTGGGATGGCAGTCCTTATATCAGATTAATTAGATTTTAAGCCAAAGACTATAAAAAGAGATGAGGAAGGACACTATATCATACTCAAAGTGTCTCTCCAACAAGAAGATCTAACAATTTTAAATATCTATGCCCCTAATATGGGAGCAGCCAATATATAAATCAAGTAATAACAAAATCAAAGAAACATTTTGACAATAATACAATAATAGTAGGGGAACTTAACACCTCCTTCACTGAAATGGACAGATCATCCAAGCAAAGATCAAAAAAGAAATAAAGGCCTTCAATCACACACTGGACCAGATAGACAACACAGATATATTCAACACATTCCATCCCAAAGCAACACAATGCACATTCTATGGAACACAATGCACATGGAACATTCTCCAGAATAGATCACATCCTGGTTTGCGAATCAGCTCTCAACTGGTACCAAAAGATTGGGATGATTCCCTGTATATTTTCAGACCACAATGAAACTAGAACTCAATCACAACAGGAAAGTTGGAAAGAACACAAATACATGAAGGCTAAAAGCATCCTACAAAAGGATGAATGGGTCAACCAGGAAATTAAAGAAAAATTGAAAAAAAATCATGGAAACAAATGATAATCAAAATACAACTGTTCAAAATAAGTGGGACACAACAAAGGCAGTCCTGAGAGGAAAATATATAGCTATATATAGCTATACAAAGCTTTCTCAAGAAACAAGAAATGTCTCAAATACACAACCTAACTCTATACCGAAAGGGACTGGAGAAAGTACAGCAAAGAAAGACTAAACCCAGCAGGAGAAGAGAAATAATAAAGATCAGAGCAGAAATCAATGACATGGAAACAAACAAACAACAACATCAACAACAACAAAATAGAAGAAATCAATGAAACAAGGCACTGGTTCTTTGAAAGAATTAATAAGATTGATAAACCCCTGGCCACACTTATCCAAAAGAAAAGAGAAAGGACCCAAATAAATAAAATCATGAATGAAAGAGGAGAGATCACAACCAACACCAAAGAAATACAAACAATTATAAGAACATATTATGAACAACTACATGCTAGGAAATTTGACAATCTGGAAGATATGGATGCATTCCTAGAGATGCATAAACTACTGAAACTGGACCAGGAAAAAATAGAAAACCTGAACAAACCCATCACCAGTAAGGAGATTGAAACAGTCATCAAAAATCTCCAAACAAACAAGAGCCCAGGACCAGACGGCTTCCAAAGGGAATCCTACCAAACATTTAAAGAAGAATTCATTCCTATTCTCCTGAAACTGTTCCAAAAAATAAAAATGGAAGGAAAACTTCCAAACTCATTTTATGAAGCTAGCATTATCTTGATCCCAAAACCAGACAAAGACCCTATCAAAAAAGATAACTACAGACCAATGTCCTTGATGAACACGGATGTTAAAATTCTCACCAAAATACTAGCCAATCGGATCCAACAGTACATTAAAAGGATTATTCACCACAACCAAGTGGGATTTATTCCTGGGCTGTGAGGTTGGTTCAACATCCGCAAATTGGTCAAAGTGAAACAATACATTAAAAAGAAAGAACAAGAACCAGATCATCTTCTCAATAGACACTGAAAAAGCACTGAAAAAGTGCAGCATCCTATCTTGGTCAAAACTTTCACAGTGTATGGATAGAGCATACATACCTCAATATCGTCAAAGCCATCTATGAACAACCAACAGCGAATATCATTCTCAATGGAGAAAAACGGAGAACTTTCTGCTTAAGTCAGGAACAGGGCAGGGATGTCCATTATCACCATTGCTACTCAACATAGTGGTAGAAATTTTAGCCTCAGCAATTAGACAACAATAAGAAATTAAAGGCATCTAAATCAGCAAAGAACAAGTCAAACTATCACTCTTTGAAGATGATGTGATACTTTATGTGGAACCCCAAAAGACTCCACTCCAAATTTGCTAGAACTTGTACAGGAATTCAGTAAAGTGCCAGGATATAAAATGAAAACACAGAAATCAGTTGTGCTTCTATGCACCAACAAGAAGACAGAAGAAAGAGAAATTAAGGTGTCAATCCCATTTATAATTGCTCCCCAAACCATAAGATACCTAGGAATATATCTAACCAAAGAGGCAAAGAATCTATACTCAGAAAACTATAAAGTACTCATGAAAAAAATTGAAGAAAACACAGAGAAATGGAAAAATGTTCCACGCTCATGGATTGGAAGAACAAATGTTGTGAGAATGTCTATGCTACCTAAAGCATTCTACATGTTTAACACAATCCCTATCAAAATACCATCCTTGTTTTTCAAAAAAAAAATGGAACAAATAACCCTAAAACTTATATGGAACCAGAAAAGAGCCCGAATAGCCAGAGGAATGTTGAAGAAGAAAGCCAGAGATGGTGGGCATCACAATTCCAGACTACAAGCTCTATTACAAAGCTGTCATCATCAAAACAGTATGGTACTGGTACAAAAACAGACACATAGATTAATGGAACAGAATAGAGAGCCCAGAAATAGACCCTCACCTCTATGGTAAACTAATCTTTGACAAAGCAAGAAAGAATGTCCAATGGGGGAGAAAACAAAACAAAACAAAACAAAACAAAACAAAACCATCTCTTCAACAAATGGAGTTGGGAAAATTGGACATCCATATGCAGAAGAATGAAACTGGACCATTTCCTTACAACACACACAAAAATAGACCCCAAATGGATGAAAAACCTCTATGTGAGAAAGGAATCCATCAAAATCCTTGAGTAGAACACAGGCAGCAACCTCTTTGACCTCAGCCACAGCAACTTCTTCTTTAAAACATCATGAAAGGCAAGAGAAACAAGGCACAAATGAACTTGATCAATATTGAACACTTTTGCACGGCAAAGGAAACAGTCAACAAAACCAAAAGACAGTCAACAGAATGGGAGAAGATATTTGCAAATGACATATCAGATAAAAGGTTAGTATCCAATATTTATAAAGAACTTATCAAATTCAACACTGAAAGAATAAAGAATCCAATCAAGAAATGGGCAGTGGGGGCACCTGCGTGGCTCACTTGTTAGGCGTCTGTCTTCAGCTCGGGTCATGATCCCAGCGTCCTGGGATCAAGCCCCGCATCAGGCTCCCTGCTCAGTGGGTAGCCTGCTTTTCCTCTCCCACTCCCCCTGCTTGTGTTCCCTCTCTCGCTCACTGTATCTCTCTCTGTCAAATAATAAAGTCTTTAAATAAATAAATAAATAAATGGGCAGAGGACATGAATAGACATTTCTGCACAAAAGATATCCAGATGGCCAAGAGACACATGAAAGAGCTCCCATCACTCGGCATTATGGAAATACAAATTAAAACCACAATGAGATATCACCTCACACCAGTCAGAATGACTAAAATTAACAATTCAGGAAATGGCAGATGCTTGGTGAAGATGTGGAGAAAGGAAAGCCCTCCTACTCTGCTGGTGGGAATGAAAGCTGGTGCAGCGACTCTGGAAAACAGCATGGAGTTTCCACAGAAAGTTGAAAATAGAGCTGTCCTACTTCCCAGCAATCACACTTCTGGGTATTTAGCCTAAAGATACAAATATAGTGATCTGAAGGGGCATGCACATCCAAACGTTTATAGCAGCAATCTCCACAATAGCCAAATTGTGGAGAGAACGTAGATGTCCATCAACACCTGAGTGGATAAAGAAGAAGTGGTACATATATAAAATGGAATACAATGAAGCCATGAAAAGAAATGAAATCTTGCCATTTGCAAGGACATGGATGGAACTAGAGGGTATTATGCTGAGTGAAGTAAGTCAATCAGAGAAAGACAATTATCATATGATCACCCTGATATGAGGAATTTGAGAATCAATGTGGGGATTTGGGGGGTTATGGAAGGAAAAAAATGAAACAAGATGGGATCAGGAGTGTGATAAAACATAAGAGACACTTAATCTCACAAAAGAAACTGAGGGTTGCTTGGAGATGGGGCATAGGGCATGGTAAGTTGGCTTATGGACATTGGGGAGGGTATGTGCTTTGGGGTGTGCTGTGAAGTATGTAAGCCTGATGATTCACAGACCTGTACCTCCTGTGGCTAACAATATATTATATGTTAATGAAAAAAGAATGAAATGAAATGAAACCTAAAAAAGGAAAAAAGAAAGTGCCTGTGGTTTAAAAATTAAAATATGTAAATATACATATTGTTCATAAATATACATACAAAAGAAAAAGTGCAATAGACTTTCATCTTTAATGTGACATGCACTCATTCATAATCATTAATAATTTTTAAACTTGGTAGAAGGGGGTGGGATTATGGACATTGGGGAGGGTATGTGCTTGAGTGAGTGCTGTGAAGTGTGTAAACCTGGTCATTCACAGACCTGTACCCCTGGGGATAAAAATATATGTTTATAAAAAATAAAAAATTCATGGAGGTTCCTCAGAATGTTGAAAATAGAACTGCCCTATGACCCAGCAATTGCACTATTGGGTATTTACCCTAAAGATACAAATGTAGTGATCCAAAGGGGCACATGCACCCGAATGTTTATAGCAGCAATGTCCACAATAGCCAAACTATGGAAAGAACCTAGATGTCCATCCACAGATGAATGGATCAAGAAGATGTGGTATATATACACAATGGAATACTATGCAGCCATCAAAAGAAATGAAATCTTGCCATTTGCGACAACATGGATGGAACTAGAGCGTATCATGCTTAGCGAAATAAGTCAAGCAGAGAAAGACAACTATCATATGATCTCCCTGATATGAGGAAGTGGTGATGCAACATGGAGGCTTAAGTGGGTAGGAGAAGAATAAATGAAACAAGATGGGATTGGGAGGGAGACAAACCATAAGTGACTCTTAATCTCACAAAACAAACTGAGGGTTGCTGGGGGGAGGGGGTGTGGGAGAAGGGGGTGGGATTATGGACATTGGGGAGGGTATGTGCTTTGGTGAGTGCTGTGAAGTGTGTAAACCTGGTGATTCACAGACCTGTACCCCTGGGGATAAAAATATATGTTTATAAAAAAAAAAAAAAAAAAAAAAAAAAGAAAGGACCAATACCCAACTTTTGTAGCAACATGGACGGGACTGGAAGAGATTATTATGCTGAGTGAAATAAGTCAAGCAGAGAGAGTCAATTATCATATGGTTTCACTTATTTGTGGAGCATAACAATAGCATGGAGGACATGGGGAGTTAGAGAGGAGAAGGGAGTTGGGGGAAATTGGAAGGGGAGGTGAACCATGAGAGACTATGGACTCTGAAAAACAATCTGAGGGTTTTGAAGGGGTGGGGGGTGGGAGGTTGGGGTACTAGGTGGTGGGTATTATAAAGGGCACGAATTGCATGGAGCACTGGGTGTGGTGAAAAATAATGAATACTGTTATGCTGAAAATAAAAAATAAATTAAAAAAAAAATTAATTTAAAAAAATAATAATTTTTAAACTTAAGCGACTACAATATTTAACATGCATTTGTTTACTCTGTGCAGCTGCAAAAGTAATGAATGCAAATGCAAAAACTGAATTCATCTTCTCAATTAATCCTACCACACTCATGGAAACACTTTTTCCTAGAGGGCTGTAGTTTAGTTTCTTACAATTTAGCAAACCATTTGATCCCAGATTTTCCAAAAACATTGTGAAGTTCTTGAGTATGTCTCTTACTCTATCAGGTTCATGTTAAGATCTCAATGATATTTGTGCATTAAATAAGAATATTTGCAAAAGTAGCTGGAAATTATCATAAAGTATGGAAATAGATATGTTCACCCTTCATTTTGGCTCATTTTTTTCTTTGATGGATGGTGTAATTTTGAAAAAATTCAGACTAATAACGTGTGTGTCCATACTTCAACAAGGTTTGTAAGTATTTAGTTAAGGAACATGCAACCATTAGTAACTTCAAATTATAGGTTCCTGAGTCTGGGATAGAGCTTCTATACCTTTCAGTTCTGAAGGAGCCTTCAAACAATATGGCAAGACAGTTTAATTTTTAAAGGAAACTAAACAAGGAGGAAACAATTTCTTCCAATGCTCCATAGATAGTTGTGCTAGAAATATGTAAATCTTAAGTCTAAATGTCTGCTTTGATAAAGATAGTTCATGAAATTTCTATCTTCTATAAAAAATATGGTAAAATTTATATGTGGAATGACTAGAAAGAGCATAGAGAATTTTTAGGGTACTGAAACTACTCTGTACAGCACTATAGTGGTGAATACATAACATTACTCCTTTGTCCAGACTTATCAAATGTACAACCCCAGGAAGGAACCTTAACATGAACTATGGACTTTGGAGGATCCTGATCTGTCCATACAGTTTAATCAGTTGTAACACATGTCCTCCTCTGCTGGGGGATGTTGATAATACAGGGAAGGATGAATGTGGGGGGACAGGGCGTTTAAGGTGAATCTCTACTTAATATTGCTGTGGATGTAAAACTCCTCCTTAAGGTAAAGCATGTTACAAACAAATGAGCAAGAACAAATACGTGATTGCTTCAATTTGTGGTTTATACTTGGCATGTTCTTGTATTAGCAATGGACCACAGGGTCTTAACTGACCTTATAATTTAAGCTTTCCATAATACCTTGTGAGACTGACAGATCATTTTATGTTTTCATCATTTCACTTATAAAAGACAATTTCCTTTAACTTTATACAAGGTTGCCTTCTGAACCACTTCGAATTAAGACTTCATGCTACCAGTTAAAAACATGACTTACCTAGTACTTCACTGTAAGACTGATCCCAACTCTTCTCATTAAATGTTTGGAACCAAAAGTCAAAATAAAGCACATATATCATACTTTCTACTCTCTCCATGAATGTCATTTGCTCACTTAATTCTGACTTGGTACCAGGTACATAAGATGGAGTGAAAGGAAATCCTCCTCTATACTTTTCAAATGCATAGCCAGGAGAGAAGCGAAGACTGTACACTAAAGATATTTTAAGTAGCTTAGCCAGCAGCACACCACAGGGTCCAATGGCATCTGCAAGAATGACATCAAACCTTGATTCTTATAGTTTTGTCATAACTTTCTTGTTTAAACTCTGCATCTTTTTTAAAAAAAGATTTTATTTATTTATTTGAGAGAGAGAGAATGAGTGAGCATGAGAGGGGGAAGAGCAGAGGGAGAAGAAGACCCCCTGCTGAGCAGGGACTTCAAAGGCGGGACTTGATCCCAGGACTCCAGGATCATGACCTGAGCTGAAGGAAATCGCTGAAGCAACTGAGTCACCCAGGTACCCTAAACTCTGCATCTTTGCAGTTTCTTCAAGACAGTGAGAACATTTCCAAACGGCTTCTTGCATTAGTGAAAAACATGTCCAAAATGTATATTTTGGTAGACCATTTATCCATTTATTGACCAGTTGCATCATAGAAACCTCAGTGTCATTTTTACTTAGATGAAGGGCATATCTCAAATTTTAGAGGAGATTTTTTGTTGGGATAAATAAGAACAGAAGGTGAAGATGTCAGAACAGTAACTTCGTGACCTCTCTGGACAAGTTAAACCAGGATATTCTTTATATGGATCCAGTGGCTATATTCTGTGGGTCACAGCAGCACCTTTCCACAACTCCTGGAGCTGAAGTAACAACTCAGCTACAGCTTTCCGTAGACATTCTGCTTCTTTTCAAATCCCACTTCTCTGTTATCATTACTTGTTTTTATATCCAAGGAGAAATCAATCAGGAAGTTAAAATATAACTCCTACATCTCAAAGTAAATACATTATATAAACTGTTTTTATGGCAAGTGGAAAACTTAAGATGTAAAAGGTAGATGTAAATGGTTTGTGTGGGCCTGGTTTTCTTTCTCTTCCATTTATATCTAGAAGTAGAATTGTTGGGTCATATGGTAACTCTACGTTTGATGACTGGAACAATGTGAAATAATTCCCACCTGTAACCTTCAGTGGTTTCAATTTTCTGTATCTTGCCACCACTTATTATTTAGCTCTTTGATTATAGTCATGCCTGTGGGGATGAACTCATATTTCATTGTAGTCATGCTTGTCGGGGTGTTGAGTTACTTTTCCCAGAGGCCTCCACCTCCCCTCCCTTGAGAATGACCAATTTGCTCTTCTTTTTTTAAACAGTTGATTTTATAACCTGCCACTTTACTGAAATCATTGCTTAATTCCAAAAGTGTTTTCATAACTTTTTTGTTTTTTCTATTTTTAAGATCATTATTACCAGCAAATAGTGATAATGTTGCTTCTTCATTCTCAATTTGGATGCCTTTTATTTCTTTGGCTGGCTTAATTGCTCTAGTGAGTACTTGCAGTACTCTGTTGAATAGGAGTAGTGAGAATGGGCAACCTTGTCTTATATTTGATCACAGAGAAAACCCTTTCAGTTTCTCTCCTTTGATTATAATGTTAGCAGTGGATTTATCACAAATAGCTTTTCTTATGTTGAGGTCCATTCCTTCTTACTAAATCTGCTAAAGGTTTTTTTTTTTTTTTATCAAAAAACATGTATTTTGTCAAATGCTTTTTCGGCATCTATTGACATCATCAACTGCATGATTTTTATCTTTGTGATGTGATGAATTGCATTTATTGATTTGTATATGTTGAACTATCCTCATATCCAGAGATAATTCCCAGTGGTCATGGTGTATAATTCTGTTAATGTGTTCTTGAATTCAGATTGCTGATATTTTGTTGAGAACTTTTGCATCTATATTCATCAGAAATGTCAGTGTATTCTTTTATTTGGTTTTGGTTTTAAGGTAATTTTGACTTCATAGAAAGAGTGAAAATGTATTCTCTTCTTTGACATTTTGGAAGAGTTTGAGGCTTGGTAGTCAATTTTTAAGTTTCGCACAATTCACCTGTCTGCCTCTGGAGTTTCTGTGTTAAGAGCTTTTTGAATACTTACTTAATCTTTGGACTCATTATTGGTATCTTTTGTTAATTTTAAAAACTCAATTGTCTTATATTGAATTGTAGGTTTTCATATAGCCTGATAAAGATCCCTAATGAGAGGTATAATTTGCAAATACATACTCAATTCTGTGGATTGTCTTTTCACTTTCTTTGTGGCATCCTTTATAGAATAGAAGTTTTAAATTTTGATAACATCCAATTTCTCTATTTTTGATTTGGTTGCTTGTGCTTTTGGCACCATATCTAAGCAAGCATTACCAAATCCAAGATCACAGTTTTAACCCTATGTTTTTTTCCTTAAGAGTTATATAGTTCTAGTCTTACATGTAGATATTTGATTCATTTTGAGTAATTTTTACGTATGGTTTGATGTAGTGTGTCCAACTTCATTCTTTTACATATGAATAATCAGTTTTTCCCGAAGAATTTATTTAAAAGAGTGTTCAGGGTAACTCAATGGGTTAAAGCCTCTGGCTTCAGCTCAGGTCATGATCTCAGGGTCCTGGGATCGAGCCCCGCATTGGACTCTCTGCTCAGCAGGGAGCCTGCTTCCCCCCTCCCCCTGCCTTCCTCTCTGCCTACTTGTGATCTCTGTCAAATAAATAAATAAAATAAAAATAAAAGAGTGTTTATTCCCTTCTCAGAAATGAACTGGCCAACACTGTGTAAGACTATTTCTGGTTCTAAAATCTATTCTGTTGTTCCACATGCTTATTTGTATGCCCAAGTCACACTCTCTTGATTACTGTCATTTAGAATTTTTTTTCTTCCAAGTTTTAATTTAAATTCCAGTTAGTTAACATACAGTATAATAGTTTCACATGTAGGATTTAATGATTCATACCTTACATACAATACCCAGTGCAGTGTAATTATTTTTAAAACCAGTGTAATTCTTCCAATTTAAAGATTGTTTGACTATATTTATTTTAGGTCCTTTAATACACCTATATGAATTTTAAGACTGGCTTGCCAATTCATATAAGAGTCAGCTGGGGTTTTGATAGAGATTTTGTTGAGCTGTATATCAATTGAAGAATTGCTATTACAAAAATGCTGTTTAAATGCTTGGATATGAGAGGCCTTCCTTTTATTTAGAAATTTTAAAGTATCTTCCTGCAATGTTTTGTAGTTTCCATAGTATAAATTTTGCGCTTTCTTGTTCAATTTATGAAATATTTTGTTCTTTTGATGGTATTGTACTGAGACCCTTAATTTCATTTTAGATTATTTATTGCATATCCTTGGAACTGGCTAACTAGCATTTGTTGAGGACTATTGAATCTATATTCATAAGAAATATTGGTCTGTAATGTTTTCTAGAACTGTCCCTATGTATTGGTAATATCAGGGCCTTATTGAATATGTTGGCAAATGTTTACTCCTTTTCTATTATTTGGAAGATCTTTTTGAAGAACTGATATTGATCCTTTAAATTCTTAAAATTATCAGTGAATTCATTTGGGCATGAACTTTACTTTCTAGGTATTTTTTTTTTAAGATTTTATTTATTTATTTGACAGAGAGAGATCACAAGCAGGCAGAGAGGCAGGCAGAGAGAGAGAGAGAGAGAGGAGGAAGCAGGCTCCCCGCCGAGCAGAGAGCCCTACGCGGGACTCGATCCCAGGACCCTGAGATCATGACCCAAGCGGAAGGCAGCGGCCCAACCCACTGAGCCACCCAGGCGCCCTCTAGGTATTTTTTTTTTTTTTTAAGATTTTACCCATTTATTTGACAGACAGAGATCACAAGTAGGCAGAGAGGCAGGCAGAGAGAGAGGGGAGGAAGCAGGCTCCCTGCGGAGCAGAGAGCCCGATGCGGGGCTCGATCCCAGGACCCTGGGATCATGACCTGAGCCGAAGGCAGAGGCTTTAACCCACTGAGCCACCCAGGCGCCCCTCTAGGTATTTTTTTGATTGCATATTCAATCTATTTTTGTTTTAGGCCTATTCAGATTTTCATTTTCATCTTGAGTCTATTTAATAGTTCATCTTATCTGCATCTACTAACATTGAAGTTTTTGTTGCAATGAGTTGAGTGCGTGATGAAAGAGTGGGTCATATTCCAAATGGTATAGGTCGTGTTGATCTTTTCTTCCAAGTTTTTATTTAAATTCCCAGTTAGTAAACATAGAGTATAATATTAGTTTCAGGTGTAGAATTTAGTGATTCACCACTTCCATAGAACACCTGGTGCTCATCACATCAAGAGCCCTCCTTAATGCCCATCACCCATTTAAGCAATTCCCTACCCACCTCCTCTGGTAACCATCAGTTTGTCTTCTGTAGTTAAGATTCTTTTGTCTGGTTTGCCTCTCTCTCTCTCTCTCTCTCTCTCTTATTTATTCCTTTTCCTATGTTAATCACTTTCATTTCTTAAATTCCTCATATGAGTGAAATCATATGGTATTTGTCTTTCTCTGACTTATTTCACTTAGCATACTACTCTCTAGTTCCATCCTTGTCTTTGCAAATGGCAAGATTTCGTTCTTTTTTATGGCTGAGTAATATTCCATTGCATACATGAACCATCTCTTTATCCATTCATCAGTCATTGATTGCTTACCCTCTTCAAGGTTAAGCAGTGTGCTCACTGGTGATAACCAGATCCTAGCAATATTACTTGCTTAGCTTGTTAGGACTGCTAATTAGATTATTGAGACCACTATGATGATACTTTGATCCAAATGTTAATGCTTGATAAAAAATTGTGAGCACCATCTGGTTCTCATGTAGCTTTAAGGATTAATTTTAGAGGTCCTCAAGGAATTAAACATAGGGAATTTAAGAAACATGACTGCAAAGGCAGTATACAGGAAAAGGTGGAGTGGGTTTTGTTCATGAGGGTGTATGAAAAAAAAATTTGTAATTTTTGTAAGAAAAAAAATTGTTGATAATGCTGCTATATACATAGTAATGTGTGTGTGTCCCTTCAAATCAGTATTTTTGTGTTCTTTGGGTCAATATCTAGTAGAGCAATCCCTGGATCATAGGGTAGGTCTATTTTTAACTTTCTGAGGAATCTCCATACTGTTTTCCACAGAGGCTGCCCCAGTTTGCATTTCCATCAACAGTGCAAGAGGGTTCCCCTTTCTTTACATCCTTGCCAGCACCTGTTGTTTGCCATGTTGTTGATTTTAGCCATTCTAACAGTTGTGAAGTAATATCTCATTGTAGTTTTGATTCATATTTCCTGATAGTAAGTGATGTTTAGCATCTTTTCATGAGTCTATTAGCCTTCTGTATGTCTTCTTTGGAAAAATGTCTGTTTATGTCTTCTGCCCACTTTTTAACTGGATTACTTTTTCTGTTGTTGTTTTTGGTGTTGAGTTGTGTAAGTTCTTCACACATCCTTCAGTTCCTCAATTTCTTTCATGAGTGTTCTATGGTTTTCAGAGTACATATCTTTCACTCATTTGATTAGATTTATTCTTAGGTATGTTATAGTTGTTGGTGCATTTATAAAAAGTGCATTTGGAATTGATTCTTTGATTTTTCTTCCAACTGCTTCATTATTGATTAATAGAAGTGCAACAGATTTCTGTACATTGATTTTATATCCTGCAACGTTGCTGAATTGATGTATCAGTTCCAGCAAATTTTTGGTAGAGTCTTTTGTGTTTTCTCTGTAGAGTAACAGGTCATCTGCAAAGAGTGAAGTTTGAATTTATCCTTGCCAATTTGGATGCCTTTTATTTCTTTTTGTTTGCTGATTGATGAGGCTAGGGCTTCTAGTACTATGTTGAACAACAGCGGTGAGAGTGGACATCTGTGTCATGCTCCTGACCCTAGGGGAAAAGCTCTCAGTTTTTTTCCTATTGAAGATATTAGCTGTGGGTTATTTGTCTATGAGGTTTATGATGTTGAGTTATGTTCCATCTGTATCTACTTTGTTGAAGTTTGAATAATGGTTGCTGTATTCTGTCAAATGCTTTTTTTTGTATCTATGGAGAGGATCGTGTATTGTGTATCATATTGATTGATTTCAAAATATCGTGCCACCCCTACAGCCCAAGGAATAAATCCCATTTGATCATAGCAACTAAATCTGTTAATGTGCTATTGGATTTGATTTGCTAGAATCTTGTTGAGAAGTTTTACATCCATGTTCGTCAGGGGTCTTGCCCTGTATCTCTCCTTTTTAGTAGTGTCTTTGTCTGGTTTTGGAATGAAGGTAATGCTTGCCTTGTAAAATGAGTTTGGAAGTTTTCCTTACATTTCTATTTTGGAACAATTTGAAAAGAACAGGTATTATCTCTTCTTTAAATGTCTGGTAGAATTCCCCTGGGGAGCCATCTGGCTCTGGTCTTTGTTGGGAGAGTTTTGATTACAATTCAAGTTCTTTTCTGGTAATGGGTCTGTTCAAATATTCTACTTCTTCCTTTTTCAGTTTTGATAATTTGTATGTTTATAGGTATTTATCCATTTCTTCCAGATTGCCCAACTCATTGGCATATAATTTTTCATAATATGCTCTTATTATTGTTTGTATTTCTGTGGTATTGGTTGTATCCTTCCCCTTTCATTTGTGATTTTATTTATTTATTTGGGTCCTTTCTCTCCTTTTTTGATAAATTTGGCTAGAGGTTTATTAATTATATTAATTCTTTCAAAGAATTAGCTCTATTTTCATTGATCTGTTTTTTTTTTCTATATTTTTTATGTGTGCTCTAATCTTTATTTCCTTTCTTATGCTGGTGCTAGGATTTATATGCACTTCTTTTTCTAGCTCCATTAGGTGTAAGGTTAAATTGTGTTTGAGACTTTTCTTGCTTCTTGAGGTAGACCTGTGTTGCAATATACTTCCTTTTTATGACTGCTTTTACTGCATCCCAAAGATATTTGACTTTTATATTTTCATTTTCATTTTTTTCCATCTAAAATTTCTTCTTTAATTTCCTTTTTGACCCATCCTTTCCTTAGTAGCATGCTCTATAATTTCCATGCATTCATGGTCTTTCCAAATTTTTTCTTGTGGATGACTTCGTTATCCTAGTATTGGGGTTGGAAAATATCTCAATATTTTTGTACTTCTTCAGGCCCAATTTGTGACCTAGTATGGGATCTTTTCTGCAGAATGTCCCATGTGCAGTTGAAAAGAATATGTATTCTGGTGCTTTAGGATGAAATGTTTTGAATGTATCTGTTAAGTCTACCTGGTCCAGTGTGTCATTAAAAGCCATTGTTTCCTTGTTGAGCTTCTGTTGAGGTGATTTGTCCATTATTGTGAGTTGGATGTTAAAGTCCCCTATGGTTATTGCTTTATTACCAATGAGTTCCTTTATGTCTGTTATTAGTTGTTTTATGTATTTTGGTGTTCCAAGTTGGGGGCATGAATATTTATAATTGTTAGATCCTCTTGTTGGATAGTCCCCTTTATCATGATATAATGCCTTCCTTCATTCCTTGTTACAATCTTTGGTTTAAAATCTCATTTGTCAAGGCACTTCAGTGGCTCAGTGGGTTAAAGCCTCTGTATTCGGCTCAGGTCATGATCCCAGGGTCCTGGTATCAAGCCCTGCACAGGCTCTCTGCTCAGCAGGGAGCTTGCTTCCTCCTCTCTCTCTGCCTATTTCTCTGCCTACCTGTAATCTCAATCTGTCAAATAAATAAATAAAAATCTTAAAAATCTCATTTGTCTCATATATGTATTACTTCTCTGTTTTTTGTTTTTGTTTCTGTTTTTTTCATTCATTTGCATGTTTAATATTCCTCCATTCCCTCACTTTCAATCTGCAGGTGGCTTTAGGTCTAAAATGAGTTTCTCGTAGGCAGATTACAGATGGGTCTTGTTTTACAATTCTAATCCATCTACCTTCAGAGTAATTATTCATAGATATGTATTAAATGTTATTTTATTACTTGTTTTTTCATTGTTTCCTGAGATTTTCTCTGTTCCATTCTAGTCTTGTCACTTTTGGTCTTTCTCTCCCGCTCAAAGAGTCACTTTATTTTTTCTTGTAGGACTAGTGTAGTAGTCACAAACTCCTTTAGTTTTTGTTTGTCCTGGAAACACTTTAGCTCTCTTATTCTGAATGGCAATCTTGCTGGATAAAGTATTCTTGGCTGCATATTTTTCCCATTCAGTTTGTTGAATATATCATGCCACTCTCTTTTGGTCTGACAAGTTTCTGTGTAAATCTACTGATAATTGATTTGTTTTCCCTTGTAGTTTAGGGATATCTTTTCCCTCACTGCTTTCAGAATTCTTTCCCTATCTTTATATTTTGCAAATAGTATTACAATAAGTCTTGGTGTTGGCCTGATTTTGTTGATTTTGTTGAGTGTTCTCTGTGCCTCCTGAATTTAGATGTCTGCTTCCTTCCTCAGATTAAGGAAGTTTTCAGCTATACTTTACTCAAATAAAACTTCAACCCCTTTTCCCCTTTCTTCTTCTTTGGGATTGCTATGATAAGAAAGTTCCTATACACTTTCTGCAGTCACTGAGTTCCCAAAGTCTACATTCATGTCCAATATTTTTTTTCACTATTCTTTTCAGCTTCATTATTTTCCATAGTTTTATCTTCTATATCACTTAGTCATTCTTCTGATACTTCCATCCCTGTGGTCATTATATCTGGGTGGTATTGCATTGTATTTAGAGCCTTTTACTTTTTCTGTTTTCCGCCCCCTTTGGTCTGACTAGCTCTTATCTGTGTTGTAAGGGATTTACTGGTATCCTGTAGGCTTTTTGTAATCCCAGCTTGTATCTTTATGATGGTTGATTTAAATTCTAGTTCAAGCATATTACTTATATTTGTGTTGATTAGATCCCTGCCTGTGATGACTTATTATTTTTACTTTTAGGGTGAATTTCTCTATCTTGACATTCTCTATAGATCTCTGTTTTCTCTGTGTTAGGAAAGCCTGTTTTGCTTCCTTCTCCTGAGAGTAATGGCTATATTAAGAAGAGGTCTATACTGTCCAGGGCCTAGTGCTTCAGGGAGTGTTTCTAGTGTATGCTGCGTGCATTCTAAGCTACAGTTATTTTCAAAATGTAACATTTGTAGCTCCAATTTTTTTAAGGTATTTCTTAGTTATATTATTTTCCTATATGTATAATTTTTTATAAATGTAGTAATATTATTCCTGAGTTCTTTCTCTTCAGAACAACCTGCCCCCATATGTAGGGGCCTACAGCATCAATAATCTTTTTATTATTATCTCTCATAGTTCTGGGTGTCAGCTGGGCTCAGGCAGTAGGTTCTTTGCATTGATTCTTGGGTTTCTCAGTAGGTTACAGTTATATAATGGCTGAGATATAATCATCTAAAGGATCTTCACTCACACATCTGGTGATAATTAGAAAATACTCAAGTTGCTGCTATCTGTAGTCAGGTTTTAAAATTACCATAAAATAAACTTTTTATTAACATATTATGTGTTATTGTTTCAGGGGTGATAATCTGTGATTCATAAATCTAACAGAAGTCACAGCACTCATCATAGCACCTACCCTCCCCAATGTCCATCACACTATAATCTTTTAAAAACCAGCCAGCAGAGGTCACTAAGCTATTGTAAAATTCATGAAATATTCACATTAAAAACACAGTAAAATAGTTAAGAATTGTGCATTTAGATCTTCACATGTATTGAAATTTTTAATAAACATTCTAACATATTTATTACTAGATATTTTAGATGAAAGATTTCCTAAACATGGAAAAGGGGCCCAAATTTGTAACAATCGATGGTATATCAGATTTTGGTCAATTCCAGTATTCTGACTGACATTACTGACCTGATAGCACAATAACAAAATCTTGGAACTTGTTATATTGAAATAATATGTTTATTTCATTAGCAGATTTTTTTTATTCAGTATAATTAATACATGAAAACCATGTTGTAAAATGTCAAAAGATAAAGACATGTATAAATGTCTAAATTATCATCATTGATGTTCTGGGTGTTCTTTCAGAATGTTTCTTTTGTGTTTGTACAAATTTACGTGTATTTTATTTTATTTCCAAAAGAGAGTATCATGATTGTGTTTTTTCTGGAACTTTGTCATTTAGCAATGCGATGTGGGGAACATGCAACAATATTGCCTGTAACAAAGTCTTCTGTGTAATTATTATATATTATGTCTTTCATTGGAGGTATGTCTGATAGATATTTAGGTACTTCTGGGAATATGCTGTCCATAAACATGTGCATGTGTATTTCTACATGACTGATTCCTAGAGGTAGAAATGCATGGTTAAACAGTATGTTTAAAATTTATTTGTGGGTGCCTGGGTGGCTCAGTGCGTTGAGCCTCTGCCTTCGGCTGCAGTCGTGTTCTTGGGTTCCTGAGATCGAGCATCACATTGGGCTCTCTGATCAATTGGGATACTGCTTCCTCTACTCTCTCTGCCTGCTGCTCTGCCTACTTCTGATCTCTCTCTCTATCAAATAAATAAATAAAATCTTTTTAAAAAATTTTATTTGAAAGCCTCATTCTGCATTATACTTCATAAAAACAGTTTTCTCAGATTCTTTTTTTTTTCTTTTTTAGCAGAAGGGCATTTCCTTAATTTGATAGAATATTTATCTACAGTAAGGCAGTACCAGGGAATATTGGTAAAACAGGTAAAGGTTTTCCCTGAGATTGTGAAGGAGATTGGAATGATCACTGTTTCACCTCAATTCAGTATAGTACTTGGGGTTCTGGCCATAAAATAAAGTGTTACATGTGTTCAAATAAGATGGACCCTGAAGTTAATTAAAAAAAAATAGCCATTTATAAGAGAAACTGACAGAATATAAAGGTGGTTTCCTTAGCTTGCTAAGTAATAATTATCTCACTCTGGCACTAATTAAGAATATTTACTGTAATGATCACTTCACAGGTAAGTAAAACAATTTACATTTTAAACACTTACTTCTGTAGGATATATTCTATCACTTGAAGTAGAAATAAAAGCCAAATAATGTCTTACCAGACAACATGCTGACCTTAAGTATTTGTTAGCCAAGGCTCAGGAGCCATAGAGAGCTTCATAGCACGCCACTCTCTGCAAGCCGCATGTGGGACTGTGGCTTTGCAGCTCAATACAGCATCAGTGTCCTCTGAAGGCATCAAAGAAGAACAGGCTGCCATATCAAGACAGGCGCAGGCCTGCGGTGATCCATGCCCCCTTTCAGAGCTTGCAGACAGCAAGGATCTCAGTAATGGCACCAGGTACCCAGACATTTATCTGCATGGCTGGTCACCAGTTTTTGCTGGGGTGCTGTCAGTAAGCGGAATACGAAGCTGTGGCAAGGCCCACTGAAGGAGTGGTGGGCTGTGATTGGACCCTCTAAGCTCAGGGCAGTGGCCCACAGCAGCGTCCATGTGGCTAGCACACAGAAGATGTACACCAGGTTAGTGAATGTGCCATTGTTTGTGCAATCAGCCACATGCCCCAGTCGTACTAAAATAGCAGTGTCCGGCTAGGTACCATGTAGGGCATGTACACCTTTGGGTGAACTGAGGCACACAGCCAGGCTGAAGTTGTAAAGACTAGGTTGGCCGAAGGCTGCCAGCCATGCAGCACTTGGCAAGCCAGGCTGTTTATTCCTACTGTGTCGTAGTCCACAGGGTCCAGGGGGCCTGGGTTGGGTTGCCGAGTACCAGAACAGGTCTGGGGGTAGCCAACTTCATGAAAGCCCACTACTAGCATGGAGGCTAACTCCAGGTGCCAGTGCTGGGCATGCCCAACTGAGGCAGCATTTTGGAGCCGCATCTCACATCCACCCTGGGCATCCTTCTGGGCCACAAGAACCAGTCATCAGACTCTGGCCACCAGCCTCTGCTTCAGGGGATGAGGTGCTCCTCTAATGAGCCTCTTCAGCCTACAAGGTGATGACTACCTCCCTGGTAGTCATGGCAGCCCCGTCCCTCTCAATAGGAGAGAATGAAAGTTCAGTAAGTTCCTTAGGGAGTGTGTCCTCTATTATCCAACCTACAAGTGAGACTTTACTGCCATTATCAAAGGGTAGAATGATCGTGGAAGCCACCAAGTAAATCTTTTTAAAGGACTCTGAGGTAAAGAGAATAAGTTAATGAAACGAAGTCTGTCATAAATAGCTCAGTTTGTTTTGTTTTGTTTTGTTTTTAAAGATTCTTTTTTATTTTGGAGAGATAGTTCCCCAGAGCAGGGGGAGTGAGAAGCTAAGGGAGATAACCTTCAGCAGACTACTTTCTGGGCCCAGAGCCCAACTCTGGGGCTTGATCTCTTGATCTCACCGCCTTGAGATCATGACCTTTGCTGAAACCAAGAGTCAGAAGCTTAACCAGTTGAGAAGCTCAGTTTTATAATAGGAAAATTGTAGGTGGTAGATTTCTAAATTCACATATGTTCTGCTGGAAAGTGACAAGCTGGATGTAACCCAAGAATTTGCCCTGTTCTTAGGTAAGGAGTGACACTGAGGCTGGATCTTACTGTGGAGAATCAGTGGTCTCCCAAAATGAAATGGACAAATAAATCATTTTACACAATTTTAATTACCTGTCGTTTCTCTAGCAAAGGACAAAACTACCGTATTCTAGCCCCAAATTAAGTTAACATATTCTGAGTATTTGACGATAATAAAGATATTCTGCATAGCTTTCATAATGTTCTTGTGTCCATACACAATGTTTGAAACACAGTTAAGATCAATAACTTTTGGAGGGAGATGACTTTTGATTTAGAATAATAAGTTTCAATAAATACCCATACAGTTTTATTTTCTTTTATTTATTTTTATCCCAGTTTTCCTTTTGGCATGACATTTCTAACTCTTAAATAGGTTGTAAATCCCTTTGAAACAGATTTCATTCTGAGAAGCTAAGTGGTGAAAGGTCATTTTGTCACAGGAGGAAGAAACCTTCTCTCACGGCTTCTTGCTGGAATAAACTGGATGCGTCCCATTTGTGAGGCATACCAGCTTGAGGCCCCCGATGTAACTACTCCTTTTTTTCCTTCTTCCCTCTTTTTGCAAACTTCCGGTAACAGAACAGACAACACTGTGTGGTGACAAATATAGCAGCTGCCACACAGGCCAGCAGGAACCCAATCACATCCAGAGAGTGGTACTGGAACCAGGTGAGGTCATGGGAGGCCGGCCGCAGGTGTTTGGCTCCTTTGTGGCGCATGACAAACTCTATCCAGAAGACGGCGCGATCTAAGGGCTTTATAGGCTGGTCGTGGTGAATCCTTGATAATCTCATAGCGTTCTCTTTGTATCTAAACAGAAACATAAAGATACCGACATTGAAAGGAAGTTCATTTGCCTAATCGTATAATTCCCATGAAAGGTTTTTGAAAAGTGCCATACAAATGCTTCAAAATATATGTCATAGAGTTACAGAAGCCGTATGTTTTTTTATTTGGATCCACACTGGAGATTTGGCATTTAAATTGGAATTTTCCCATCACCAACTATTCTAAGAAGTGAAAATGGAAGTGCAGTGTGATAGTTTGATCTTTTCTAACAGAGGAAATGCTATGGGCCCTTGTAACAGCTGTAAATGAGATGGTGGGAATGCCCTTGTCGAATGACCTCATGAAGCAGCAAAGGGAATTGTGTCATGGTAAGTAAAATGCCACCTCACTGGTCTCTGTCTCCACTCTTCTACCCTCTACTCTTTATTTTCCATCATGTAGCCAGTCTGATTTTTGAAACCGATATCAGATCATGGCACTCCCCTGCTCAAAATTTCCATCTGGCTTCTCATTGCCTTTAGAATAAAATCCAGCTATGGGTTTTGGACTATAGGATCTTACAGATACAGCCCCCTGGCAACCTCTCCTCCTGTCACTTTGTCCCATGTACACTCTGTTGCAGGCATAAAGGCCTGCTAGGAGTTCACTAAAGTTGCCAAACATGTCCTCACTTAAGCACCTTCGCACTTTCTGTCCCCTCTGTCTCTCTGCTGGACACTTTTCCGTGCAACACTCCAAAGCTGCTTCTACATGTTGATAGATGACCAGCTTTGTGTTCTATCTCAGGCTTTTCTGGGCCACACTATCAAGCACCCTTAGACATTTGGGATGTGTGTGTGTGCATGCGTGTGTGTGCTACTCTTTGAAACCTAGAATTTTAAAATATATTTTCCATAATAATATTTAAATATATAACATAAGAAAAATGCACATAGACTTAACTGAATAGCTCATAAATTCAAAATTAGCTAGAATATTATTGTGAAGTAGATATAATAACATACCTACCATTAAGATATTGATATGGGGTATCACACACTATCCAGGAGGATCCCACCTTCTCGGACTTTTTTAATCATCATAGCTTAGCTTTTATTATTTATGGATCAGAATAACAAGATAATACTCATTTCCTTTTGTCTTTTGTCTAATAGTTGTCAGTTAATTCTATTACTGTATAATATTCCATTGTTTGGCACTACCGCAGAGTATTTCTTCATTTAATGATCAATGGACACTTGTGTTAACAATTTTTTAGCCGTTATTACTAAAGCTGTCATAAAAATCTTGTGTATTTCTTTAGATTTGCATGTTCATACAGTTGTGTTTCTATATAATGTGAAAGTGGAATTGCTCAGAAGAAGGTTATTTAGGGTTGTGGTTTCTTTATTGACTGAATTATGTAGAAGTATATTGCTTAATTTCCAAAATTTAGAGATGTTTCCACTATTTTTCTTTTTGACAATTTCTAAGTGACTTCCAGTAAGGCAGGACAGTATACTGTTGATGATTTAGATTTTCCAAATTTACTCTTGGTGTATAGCCCAGCATATGGTTAATTCCAGTATCTATTCCATCCTTGACATATATGTATTCTCTGTTGTGTTATATTTGATGATGTATATGTATGTCAGATAGTTTTATTTCAAATTGAATCCTTGAAATCATTTAGGAATTTAGTCATTCCATTATCTTCTCCATCCATCCATCCTTCCTTTCCTCCTTTCTTCTTTCTTTCTTTTTTTGTCTTCTTTTTCTATGTTATTAGAAAGATGTTTGAAAACTCAATATTATGACTATAGAGTTGTGTATTTGTTTTTTCTTTTGTCTACATGTGCTGCATTTTGATATTTTCATAGTAGGTGTCACCGGGTACTAATTTGTTTTGTTGTTTTGACAGATCAGTCTATGTATCGTTATGGAATATGTATCTTTATTTTTGTTAGTCATTCTGGAGTACTGTGTCTGATCGTCGCATAGGCACAACATCTTTCTAAATGGTTACTGCTAAAATAGATCATTTTCTAACTTTGTACTTAAAATCCTCTCCTATATTTCTGTGTGAACATGTCTTATAAACAGTATATAGTTTTTAAAATGCATTCTGACAACATTTGTCTTTAAATTATGTAATCTGTTTAAGTTTAATGTAAGTGCTGGCATATTTATATTTTTACCTACTGTCTCATTCTCGATTTTCTGTTCTATTTCTCCAAACTGCCATATATTTCTTTTTCTTTCTTATCTATTTAAAGTATTTTATTAGTTCATTATTATACCATTTTCTTCTTGATAACACATTTTTCGCTATTTCTTTAGATGATACCCTCCTAATATAATATTAATACTGATAGTAGTAACAAATACCAAATTCGTGGTTACTGTGATACAAATTCCCACACATTATTTTCCTGTGTAATATAGAAAATTTCTTTATTTGTCTTATCATCTTTAAAAAGTTTTCTCTTCAAAGGACACAATCAAGAAAGTGAAAAATCAAGTCAGCCAGAATGGAAGAAAACATTATCAAATCATCTCTGCTAATGTGTTATTTTCATAACACATAAGAAGTTCTTTAATAAGGTGAGACAAATCATCAAATTTAAAAATTATCAAAGAACTGGAATAGACATTTCTCTAAAGAAGATAAATGGATGGCAACTGACATATGAAAAGATGCTTAATAACTTAGGTTCTAAGGGAAATGCTAATCAAGAGCACAAGGAGAGAGCACTTCACAACCACTGGGATGTCTATAATAAAACAGATGATAGAGGCACCTGGGTGGCTCAGTGGGTTAAGCCTCTGCCTTCAGCTCAGTTCATGATCTCAGGGTCCTGGGCTTGAGCCCTGAATCAGGCTCCCTGCTCAGTGGTGAGCCTGCTTCCTCATCTCTCTCTGCCTGTCTCTCTGCCTACTTGTGATCTCTAAAATAAATAAATAAATAAATCTTTAAAAAAAAAAAGATGATAACAAGTATTGGTAATGATGTAAAGAACTTGAATCTCCCATACTCAGCTGTTGGACATGTAAAATGGTGCATCTCATTTAGATATCATTTTGCAGTTCTTCACAGAGTTAACATATGACCAGCAATTCTACTCCTATAATTTCCAAAAATTTCCTTTCATTTCCAAAAGAAGTGAAAAAATTTGTTCACACAATAACATATGTTGTAATCTTTATAATTCCTAAATGTGGAAATAATCAAAATGTTCATGAACTGATGAATGAAAAATAGATTGTAATATATCCATACCATAGGATATTATTCAGCAATGCAAAACTACCACATCAGTGAAACTTGAAAATATGCCAAGTGAAAGAAGCCAGGTACAAAAGGCCATAAATTGTATGATTCCATTTGTATGAAATATACAGAATACAGCAATTAGAAGAGCCATAAAGGAGATTGTTTACTTAAGGCAAGAGGAA
Organism: Mustela nivalis; assembly: GCF_964662115.1. Lineage (NCBI taxonomy): Eukaryota > Metazoa > Chordata > Mammalia > Carnivora > Mustelidae > Mustela > Mustela nivalis. The sequence goes on along the minus strand of NC_139023.1, from coordinate 12,035,274 downwards.
TGGGAAATGACTTCTAAGTCATATGCAATTCCTTTTTGGGTTAATGAAAATGTCCCAAACTTAGATTATAGTCATGGCTTCATAATTTTGTAACATACTACATATGTTTGATTTTTTGTACCTTAAATATTATGGTACATAAATCACATATTATAAAATATATTAAAATAAAAATGAAAATTAATTCTTGGGCAAAAAGATTTATAGTTTTGGAAATTTTTGTTGCTGAATTGAAAGTTATTTTACATATCTGCAAATTCTTCATTCTTTCATTCTAGGAATTCTATCATATTTTTAAAAATGTGTCCTTACAATTCCATATACAACTTTTGCATTTGCTCATATAGAAAATTGTTGCAGCCCATTAAATCAATGAGGTTAAAAAGCAACTTTGCAAAAAATGTCTGGTTGAAAATAAAGATAAGTTTAAGATCAGTTATACATATTAATATTTCAAAATTAGCTTCTTAAATACAGGATGAAATGCATAGTCATCATTGACAGAAGAACCTATCTCTAAATACTATTAATGAAAAAAATATAATACTCACGAAGGGTTATTAATGACCATCCTCAATGCATTGAGCAAATCTGTACTAGACAGTGTGTGGAAATCCAGACTGACAGCTGCTCCCTTGGCCTTCATGTGAGCAAGGTTATCAGGTTGATCCGCAAACAAGGGAATGCCCACCATTGGAATCCCATGGTGGATCGCCTCATAGATGCCATTGGTTCCACCATGAGTTACAAAGGCTTTGGTTTTTGGATGACCTAGGATTGGATGAATCTCAGCACATTAGTAATTATAGTTCTTAGGAAAAAAAAAGAGAATTTAGCAACATAAGGCACATAGTATAATAAATATGAAATAGCATTAAAATGCCTTTTAGATGCCAGAGTAAGAAGAGCAAAAGTATGCTGGAGAAGTAAATTAAAATTGGTGTGGCAGTTGTAACTTGAAAAATGGTTATATGATGGTTGAACAGACAGATTGAAAGGGAAAATTCTGGATAAAGAAGAGCATGTGCAAAAAAAAAAAAAAAAAGAAAGAAAAGAAAAGAAAAGGAGGTGCATGTTAAAACATAGAACATAGTCTCTTAAACAGTAAAGTCACTGAAACTAACATGTAGAGTGTCAAGGCAAAAGGAAGTATGATAGTGGTGGTTCAAGTCAGGGGAAAGAAAGACTGCACTTTATCATGAAATGTGTTATGACTTCATGAAAAAGATTATGGTGTTTTCCTGGAGAAAGTGTAGAGTCACTGGGAATAATTTTTCACTAGCACTAAATAGCCATGCAGAATGAGAAATGATAGGAATAAAGTGGGAGAATCAGGAGACAAAGTGATGATCCATTTAGTTATTAAAAATTTATTGGGAGAGGCAAGATTGTGGAAGAGTAAGGGACCTCATTTCATCTTGTCCCTGAATTTAGCCAGATAACTATCAAACCATTCTGACCACCTATGAATTCAACTTTAGATGTAAAAACAGATTTGCTGACGTTCTACAAATGAAAAGTGGGCACTTTTTGCAAGGTGGGAGGTGCAGCAAAATGAATCTGAGGGTATATTCAGAAGATAGATGGTAGGGGGAGGGAGCATCTATAAGCTGGCTACCAGAAAGTGATTTAGCCCTGAAGGGCAAATTCAGACTCTTCAGAAGTATGTTCCAGGGAGAGATGTCACTTCCTAAAAGGTGCTCAGGTGGCAAAGTGGGGCAGAATCCTAGGTGGGTCAGTGTGGTCTCAGGATCCCTGGGGTCACAGAAAGAACAGAGGTGCCTGAGCTGCAGAATTCCCAATCCATTAGATAAGAGAAACCAGTTATGTTCAGTGAGACAGGGAGGGGGCTCTCAGCTCAGTTTGCCATAAACTGCAAACTGCACCATGATTGGGTGACCATTCTCTATGTGGGGGACCTCCAAAGGGCAGAAATGTGGTGACCCTCCACTTTTCCCTGTTTGGCACACACAGAACTGAAAACTGCTTATCCCTGAAGACTTGCTGAAGAGAAGGGGCTCTGATCTTTTAGCAACAGGGCTAGAGACTGGCATGCAGCCATTTTTATTTTCATCCTCCAAAGAGGCACAGGGTCTTCAGTGAATAAAAGTCACATAGAGCAATCAGAAAGCTTACACTGAGCCCAGACCCTGGCAAGTTGCTGTGCAAATCTGCCCAGGCAAAGACATCTGAGAATCAGTGCAGCTGGTTCTCCTAGAAGACCAGCAGAAACAACAGGAAACACCCAATTTTTGGAGCACAGAGGTCTTTAAAACTCCAGCACTGGGAGAAAATAGTATATAGAATTCAGTTTTTTCTCGAGTCATTTAACTTTCAGGTTAAAATCTCTTATTCTTTTATTCTTTTTATCTTTTTCAAGTGGTTTCTTATGTTATTATTTTTTTAAACATATTGTTTATACGTGTGTGAGAGAGAGAATGAGCAAGGGGGAATCACAGAGGGAAAGAGAGAGAGAGTAGTTTCCTTGCTGAGGAGGGAACCAGATGAAGGGCTCAATCTCAAAACCTGGAGATCATGAGCTGAGCCAATGGCAATAGCTTAAGTGGCTGAGCTACCCAGGCACCACAACTGGTTTCTGATTTTATTAATTCGTTGTTTTTAAGTATTTTTTAACTTTCATTTCTAAATTTACACTTTATAGATTTATTCTTCATTTTTAGCTTCCTTTCACTGTTGCAATTTTATTTTTGTTTATATAAGTTTTGCTTTCTTTACAGTTTTGGGATTTAGTGTCTTGAAATAGACCAAAATACACCCAGAACCAAGTGGATCACTATGTTTTGTCCACCTGGGAGATTATAATCTCTCTAACCACCTTTTTTTTTTTTTTTTCTTTTTTAGTTTCTGACCTGTTTGGATTTGTCTAGTGTGTGTTTCATTTCAATTGTGGTTGATATTTTTTATTTTGTTGTCTCTTTTTTCCATTCTTCTCTGGGTAAAATGACTAGAAGGAGGAAATCACAACAAAAGAAAGAACTATAGGTGATACTCTCCACCATAGATATAAGCAATATGGATATAAATAAAATGCCAGAGCTGGAAATTAGGATAATGATAATAAAGTTACCAAGTGTGCTTGAAAAAAGCATAAAACTCACTAGAGAATCTCTTAATGCAGAAATAAAATCTAATCAGGCTTAAACTAAGAATACTTTAACTGCTATCTAAAATGGATGCTCTTACAGGTAAGGTAAATGACACAGAAGAGAGAGTCAGTGACACAGAAGAAAAGATAATGCAAAGGAAGGAAGGAAGCCAGAAAAAAGCAAGAAAAACAACTAATCAAACCAGAGGGTAAGGGGGGCACTTGATAAATGAGTGATCCAATAAATAAAATAATATTAGAGTTTTTGGGGTCTGAGAGGAAGAGGAAGAAATGTCCATAAAGCATATTTGAGCAAATCATGGCTGATAACTTCCCTAATCTGAGGAAGGAAACAGGCATTCAAGTCCATGAGGCACAGAGAATCACCCTGAAATCAATAAAAAATAGATCAACACCTTGACACATAACAATGAAACTTGCAAATCTCAGAGACAAAAAGAAAATCCTGAAAGCAGCTTGGGACAAGTGGTCCATAACCTACAAAAGTAGAGACATTAGACTTGCAGAGACCTATCCAAGAGAACTGGCAAGCCAGAAAAGACTGGCATGATATATTTAGAGTGCTAAATAAGAAAAATAGGAAACCAAGAATATTTTATCCAGCAAGCCTGTCATTCAAAATAGGAGAGAGCAAAGGTTTCCAGGACAAACAGAAACTCAAAGAATTTCTGATCACTAAACCAGTTCTAAAAGTAGTATTAAAGGTGATCCTTTAAGTGAAGAGAGTGTCCAAAAGTAACATAGACCAGAAAGGAACAGAGACAATCTACAGAATCAGTGACTTTACAGTTAGTACAATAGCACTAAAGTCATATCTTTCAATAGTTACTCTGAATGTAAATGGGCTAAATGGACTAACGGAAAGACACAGGATATCAGATTACATTAAAAAAGCAAGATGCATCAATATGCTGTCTGTAAGAAACACATTTTAGACTCAAAGACACCTCCAGATTGGAAGTGAGGGGGTGGAAAACCATTTTTCATGCTAATGGGCATCAAAAGAAAGCTGGGTGGTAATCCTCATATCAGAAAAATCAGATTTTAAACCAAAGTCTGTAGAAAGGGATGAGGAGAAACAGTATATCATAAATAAAGGGTCTTTCCAATAAGAAGATCGAAAAATTATAAATATGTATGTTTTTAACTTGGGAGCAGTGATTTATATATGTATATTAATAATCAAATTAAACTAACACCTTGATAGTAATACAATATAGGGAATTTCAATATCCCACTCACTGTAATGGACATCTAACTGAAGATCAACAAGGAAACAAGGGCTTTGGATGACACAGTGGATGAGATGGACTTCACAGATATATAGAGCATTCCATCTAAAGCAACAGGATACACATTCTTCTCAAGTGCACATGGATCATTCTCCAGAATAAATCACATACAGGGTCACAAATTATTTTTCAACTCATATCAAAAGATTGGGATTATCCCTGGCATATTTTCAGTGCATGATGCTTTGAACTTGATTTCAATTACAAGAGGATGTTTGGAAGGAACTCAAACATTTGAAGGTAAAAGAGAAGTCTACTAAAGAATGAACGGTTGACCAGGATATTAAAGAAGAATTATAAAGTTGCATGGAAACCAATGAGAATAAAAACACAACTGTTCAAAACCTTTAGAATGTGGCAAAGGCAGTCCTAAGAGGGTAGTACATGGCAATGCAAGCCTTTTTAAAAAAAAAATTAGAAAAGTCTCAAGTACACAAACTAACTTTAAAACTCTAGAAGTTGGAGGAAGAACAGCAAATAAAGATTACACCAAGCAGAAGAAAAAAACAATAACGATTAGTGCACAAATCAATGAAATAGAAACCAAAAGAGTAGAGCAGATCAATGAAATTAGAAGCTGGTTCTTTCAAAGAGTTAATTACATCAATAAATCCTTACCCACATTATCAAAAAGAAAGAGAAAGGACCCAAATTAATAAAATAATAAATGAAAGAGGAGAGATCATGCTCAACATCAAGAAAATAAAAGTAATTTTAAGTACATGTTATGAGCAACTATATGCCAACAAATTAGGCAATCTTGAAGAAATGGCTGCATTTCTGGAAATGTATAACCTACTAAAACTGAAACAAGAAGAAATAGAAAATGTGAACACACTGATAACCAGGAAGGAAACTAAAATAATAAGAAGAAATCTCCCAACCAATAAAAGACGAGAGCTGACGGCTTCCCACAGGAGTTCTACCAAACGTTTAAGGAGAAATAATACCACCAAGAGTGTAGGAGGGTTCCCCTTTCTCCGCATCCTCCCCAGAATCTGTCATTTCCTGACTTGTTTATTTTAGCCATTCTGACTGGTGTGAGGTGATATCTTATGGTGGTTTTGATTTGTATTTCCCTGATGCCGAGTGATATGGAGCACTTTTTCATGTGTCTGTTGGCCATCTGGATGTCTTCTTTGCCATTTGCGACAACATGGATGGAACTAGAGCGTATCATGCTTAGCGAAATAAGTCAAGCAGAGAAAGACAACTATCATATGATCTCCCTGATATGAGGAAGTGGTGATGCAACATGGGGGCTTAAGTGGGTAGGAGAAGAATCAATGAAACAAGATGGGATTGGGAGGGAGACAAACCATAAGTGACTCTTAATCTCACAAAACAAACTGAGGGTTGCCGGGGGGAGGGGGTTTGGGAGAAGGGGGTGGGATTATGGACATTGGGGAGGGTATGTGCTTTGGTGAGTGCTGTGAAGTGTGTAAACCTGGTGATTCACAGACCTGTACCCCTGGGGATAAAAATATATGTTTATAAAAAATAAAAAATTAAATTTTACTACCAAAAAAAAATTTTAATTTTAAAAAAAGAAAAAAAAAAGAATAAATAAATCTTTTTTTTTTTAAATGGCACCCTAATATAACTTCATTGTTGATCAAGTACAATTGCATTGGTTTATGTTTTGTAAAATAAAAATAGCTGTTTAGACCAAAAAAAAAAAAAAAAAAAGAAAATACCATGAAAATTTTTCAAAGAGCTGGTACAGATAATCCTAAAATTTGTAGGGCTCCAGAAAAGATCCCAAATGTTGAAAAAGAAATGTTGAGAAAGGATTGTTGAAAGGAAGGTTGAAGAAAGGAATGTTGAAAAAGAAAACCAAAATTGGTGGCATCACAATTCTGGACTTTAAGCTCTATTACAAATCTGTAATCATCAAGATAGTGTGGTATTGGCACAAAAACAGATATTTAGACAAATGGAAAAGAGGAGAGAACCCAAAAATGAACCCTCAACTTTATGGCCCACTATTCTTTGACAAAGCAGGAAAGAATATGCAATGAAAAAAGGACAGTCTCTTCAATCGATTGTGCTAGGAAAATTGGACAGCCATATGTAGAAGAATGAAACTGGACTATTTCTTACACCATGCACAAAGATAAACTCAAAATGGATGAAAGGCCTAACTGTGAGACAGGAATCCACCCAAATTCTAGAGAACACAGGTCGCAACCTCTTCAACCTCAGCCACAGCACCTTCTTGCTCACATGTCTCCATTGGCAAAGGGAACAAAGCAAAAATGAACTGTTGGGACTTCACCAAGATAATACGTTCCTGCACAGCAGAGGAAAGAGGCAACCTAAAGAATGGGAGAAGATATTTGCAAATGACATATTATATAAAGGGCTGATATACAAGATCTATAAAGAACTACATCAATACCAAAAAAAAAAAAAAACCCCAAAAACAAACAAACAAATAATCCACTCAAGAAATGGGCAGAGGACCTGAAAAGACATTTCTCAAAGAAGACATAAAATTGGCAAACAGGCACATGAAAAACTGCTCAACATCCCTTGGCATCAGGGAAATACAAATCAAAACCATAGTGAGATACCACCTTCCACCACTCAGAATAGCTAAAATTAACAAGACAGGAGACAACAAATGTTGGTGAGGATGTGGAGAAAGGGGAACCCTCTTACACTGTTGGTGGGAAAGCAAGCTGGTGCTGCCACTCTGGAAAATATTATGGAGGTTCCTCAAGATGTTAAAAACAGAGCTACCTTATGACACAGGAATTGCACTTCTGGATATTTACCTCAAAGATACAAATCTGTTGATCTAAGGGAGCACTGCTATAACCCCCAGTGTTTATAGCAGCAATGTCCACAATAGCCAACCTATAGAAAGAGCTGAGATATCCAAGTACAGATGAGTGGATAAAGATAATGTGGTATATTTATGCAATTGAATATTAGCCATCAGAAAGATTGAATACTTACCGTTTACATTGATAGGGATGGAGCTGGAGGGCATTATAATGAATGAAACAAATCAATCAGAGAAAGACAATAATCTTATGCTTTCACCCATATGTGGAATATAAGAAATAGCACAGAGGATCATAGGAGAAGGAGGGATAACAGAATGGAAAGAAATCATACAGGGAGACAAACCTATGGTTTGTCCCTATAGGAGCATACTAAGGGTTGCTGGAGGATAGGTGGATGGGGGATGGGGTAACTGGATGATGGACATTAAGGAGGGCACTTGAAGTGATGAGCACTGGGTGTTATATGCAATTGATAAATTATTGAAAAGTACAACTGAAACTAATGATGTACTCTATGCTGGCTATTTGAATTTAAATTAAAAATTAAAAACTGAATTACCCTTGAGAAGTAACTACACCTGAAATAAAGATACTTTGATTCTGGCCATAAGGAATGTGACTGTGTATAATAACATGCCGTATCTGATCTTTCTCCCCCCAGCACTGCAAAATAAATGTAAGGAAGGTAAGTTTTGTTTTTGGACTTTTCAATAGTAAATATTCAATCAATTTGCTTCTTGGGAACTCTTATCATTTTGGTTTGCATTAGTTTTAATTTAGTGTTCTCCAGAGTCTTACCAAGAAGGTCATTCTGGGGGATCCAGTCATACAGCCGAGTATTTGGTCCTAAGTTGTCTGGTTTCTTGCCAGCAAATCTCCATAGAACCTGTTAAAGAAAATTCCTTATTTCATAAGTTGAAACTTTGAAGTTATAGTGTATTAAAATTTTAAGAAATTAAGAGATAATCTAGTTAGACCTCTTTCACTGACTGATATAAATAAGGACAAAAATATTAAAAATGAGACTACCAAAATGTATAATAAAATACCCACATTTTTAACTTATTTTTATATTCAATCAGGCATGAATGTAATCATGATGTTTCACACATAGAGATTAGACAAATGAGATTAACAGTGAGAAATATAAATATTTAAGAAATTTTTAGATAGTTATAATTCTAGTGCAAACAACTTGGAAATTACTAAGATCTACACATTTGTTTTGTTTTATCTATTATAATTGCTGTCATCTTCCAATGTAATATTATCTATTTATTTCTTTTGAAGTGTTACAGGAGGGAGTTCATGTATATCCACTTGTTCCATATGTTATTTTACTAAAGTTTTACATCTTTTGATATACAAAAAAGCTAAGTATGCAATCTGTTGTTTGTGCGAAATAAATATTTCTGCTTACCAGTAATTTATTAATATAAATAACTTCTCTTAGTACATAAAATTTCTTTTACATTACTAATTATTAAGCACTACCTCCAAGAAAAAGGTAATTTTTTACATGAATCCAGATTATTAATACTATTTCTTGGTTTGGAAATTCTTTAAAGGTTACAAAGAAGAGCCTATTGGAACTTCAGAAATAACAGTGCAGCTGTTGAAAAACATCCTAAACTGTGATGATGCTACATTTTATTTAACCGATTGTTAACACTTCAGTGATGCACTATAAAACATTGATAACATGGATTAATATGAGTTCTATACCCAAGCAATTTCCATTCCCAGTACCAAAATAGATTGATTTCAGAATTCCCTTGGAATCCACATAAATTGGACGATGGTTTACATTGGTTAACACATATTTGTTATGCAAATGTTTAAGTAACTTTAGATATTAAGTGAACATTAGCATAAAGAGAAACTGTATCAGTAAACCAAAAAGTAGTTCACAAACACCCAAATACTCCAGGTGTTTTCTATATATCAGAAAATAATTTACTGCTATATTTTATGTAGAAAGAGGCATTTGGAATTTTCCCTTCCTAGGCTTGTTGCTGGTTGACTCCTTAATATATTTCATTTCCTTCTTTAATCAGGAAGAGATACTATTCTGTTAAGTTAAAGTCCTTTTGAAACCACGTATTACTAATCTCAGGGTTACCTTGAGGGGTGGACTCATCTCCTCCCTTTTCATTTATTTTACTCTTAACAGGGTCCACTCCACCATTTGTGTCAGTTTTTCTCTTTCCCTGAATCATCTAGGCTGGGCGATTGCCAAAACATAGCTTGGTGAGTCTTGGCCGCCCTTTCTCGGAACAGCATACTGAGTAGGCTTTTCTCAAAAATTTAGTGGAAGGAAAAGAAACCTGGATTATCCAGCAAGCATAAACTGCATGAAGGTTTTCAGACTTTTATCAGTTCCTGCTTAACATAACTGTTGAAATTTAACTCCTTTCAGAGAACATCTATGTGTTTTTCAGTGCCCTTGGAAATCCTGTAAGGAGAAGAAGGGAATGACAGAACAGAATTTGGTGATTTCTATATCTACCCACGATACATTATAATAGCAAATGTTACACTGTATCTCCTAAATATATTCCTCCCAAATATCTTTCTTTCTGATCTCAGTGTTAATGCCATAGTTATTGTCAAAACACCTTCTGTACTACTTTACCATCTGCCACGTATATTTTGCTCATCTCTGAGATAAATTGGAGCTGTCATCATGGTTTCCATGTCATGAAGGAAAGGGTAAATAAACTCTTTACACAGTTTAAGAGACTCATTAAGTAGTTGTATAGGATTAAGTTACTTTATCTAACCTTTTGTGGAATCTGTGCAAGGGCTGATGCAATCACATTGGCTTTTTCCTCTGGCAGGTTAGTGACCATAGACCCTAGTGTAAACACCACAATACCATTTTCTCCAGAGCTCTGGACAAACTCTTCCATTTCCTGTGAAGAAAAAATTTGTTCGATTACAAAAGGAGAACACCATAGCAAACACTATTAAACAAATTTCTATGGGGGTGCCTGGATGGCTTAGTCAATTAAATATCTGACTCTTGATTTTATCTCAGGTCATGATCTCAGGGTTGGGTGATTGAGCTCTGAGGCTGGCTCTACACTCAGTGCAGAATCTGCATAGAGCATCTGCTGGTCTTCTTTCTTTCTTTCTTGACTCCCCTCCCTGATTCCCCATCTCTCTTTCAAATAAATAAATCTCAAAAAAAAAAAAATCTTCAAGCAGCTAAGGAGCTATACCAAATAGTACCAGGAGTTATTAAAGTAATGTCTTTTTTTATCATTAAACTGTGGTGAAATACACACAAAAAGTACCATTTTAACTATTCCTGGGTATGCAGTCAATATGTCTATATTTACACCGCTGGGTAACCAATCCCAGAACTTTTTCATCTTGCTAAACTGAAATTCTGTGTCCATTACATAACAATTTCTCACTCCCTCGTTCACCATCTTTAACAAACATCATTATACCTTGTATTTCTATGAATCTGACTAATCCACATATCTCGTGTGACAGTGTAATCATACCATATCTGTCTTTTTGTGATAGCTCCCTTTCACTTTCTGTAACATCCTGAAGCTTTTCCACTTTAGAGTATGCGTTAGACGTTTCTTCTGTTTTATGACTTTATATTTATGGATTTATCTGTTCCTGGACACTTGTGTTAGGCTGAATAGAACTTTTGCCAGTTTTACCTCAGGATTTAGACTTTGAGAAAGTTACCATACGCACTTAAACATTTTGCCATCAAAATTGGTATTAGGTTAACCCTCAAATAAGATCTTAGTTTCATCTTATTACCAATAAAAAGGTGGACAACGAGATGTTGAAGAGACCACAAAATCATTCAGTAAGGGATGCTTGTTTTTCTTATGTCTTAAGGTAAATTATCAATTTAAAACATATTACCTTATTGCTTTCTTTCATAAAGTATCATTTAATACACTAACAGAATCATTTTGAAATTTCATGCTTTGAATATTTTTCAGGTATAAGTGGTAGAAATAATTTGGTCCTTATTAAATATGCAGAATTTGTGGTCCTTATTATATACAAAATGTAGTTTTTTCTATGGTCATTATGTTGAGAACCATGTTTCTCCAATGATTTTTTTTTAAGATTTTATTTATTTGTTTGTCAGTGGAAACAACACAAGCAGGCAGAGTGTCAGGCAGAGACAGAGGGAGAAGCAGGCTCCCCGCTGAGCAAGGAGCCCAAAGCAGGAGTCTATCCCAAGACCCTGGGATCATGACGTGAGCAGAAGGCAGCCGCTTAACTGACTGAGCCACCCAGGCGTCCCTCCCACAATGATCTTTACTGAGATTTTATCCAGCCTTGGTGTGTAGCAGAAAACACGTGTTCTCATTGGCTAAGCAAACCCATTAATGTTCTAAGATGTCAAGCCTTGGGACTCAAATGAGGAATAGTGTAAATGTTGGAGTGACAGCAAGTGAACATTGGAATTGACTGTAGATACTGTTGGGACACAAACATTGTTGAGGAATGATATTTCTAAGTAGAATACTAGTTAAATGCCTCAGAGCAAATAAAACAAAAGAGACAGGAATCACTTACCTTAGGCAGGGGTTTGGCAGGTTTACAGTGGAGTCCTCCAACAAACTCAAAATTTGGTAGGAGAGGACGAGGAAATTCAAAATCCCAGTAGGTTCGAATGAGCCATATTTGAGCTTTCCCCCTTAACTCAGATAATGTAGTGGGTCTTCCTGAAGGGAAAAACAAACATCACATTAGAAAGAGAAAGGGGAAAAACTATATGATCATTTCCATATATGCAGAAAAAGCATTTGACAAGGATACACATCTATTCATGATAAAAAGTCACAACAAAGTTGGTTTAGAGGGAACACACCTCAACAAAATAAAGGATTTGTATGAAAAACCCACAGTGGACATCATATTCCATGAGGAACAACTGAGAGCTTTCCCCCCAAAGTCAAGAACAAGACAAGAATGTCCACTCTTATGCCTTTTATTCAACATAGTACTATATATTCTGGCTATTGCAATCAGACAACAACAAAAAAAGAAAATCCATTCAAATTGGTAAGGAAGAAGCAAAAACTTCACTATTTGCAGATGGCATGATATTATAGAAAACACTGAAGAAAGAGTTAGTGTCCAAAATATATAAAGAACTTACACAACTCAATACCCCAAAACCAAATAATTCAATTTAAAAAAGGATAGAAGACATGAACACACATTTCTCCAAAGAAGGCATACACTGGGCCAACAGACATGAAAAGATGCTCACCACCACTCATCATCAGGGAAATGCAAATCAAAACTCCAATGAGAGATCACCTCACATCTTTCAGAATGGCTAAAATCAAAGCCACAAGAAACAAGTATGGAGGTTTCTCAAAAAGTTAAAAATAGAAGTACCTTATCATTCAGTAATTGCACTACTAGGTATTTAACAAAGCATACAAAAATACCTATTCGAAGGGATACATGTACTCCAATGTTTACAGCAGCATTATCTACAGTAGCCAAATTATGGAAGCAACTTAACTGTTCATCAGCTGATGAATGGCTAAAGAAGAAGTGGTATATTTTTACAACAAATATTACCCAGCCATAAAAAAAGAACGAGATCTTAGGACACCCAGCTGGCTCACTTTGTTAAGCATCCAACTCTTGGTTTTGGCTCAGGTCCTGATCTAGTGGTCATGGGATGGAGCCCCATGTGGGGCTCTGTGCTCAGTGTGGAGTATACTTCAGATTCTCTTTCTCTCTTTTTCCCTCTCTCTCCCTCAAATAAAGAAATAAAATATTCTTAAAAAAATGAAATCTCACAATTTGTAATGACATGGATGTAGCTAGATACTGTTATGCTAAGTAAAATAAGTTAATTAGAGAAAGACAAATATCATATGATTTTACTTATATGTAGAATTTAAGAATCCAAACAAAAAAGCCAAAGACAAAAAGAGAGAGAGAGAGGCCACCAAAGAAATAGACTCTTCAGTATAAAGAACGAACTGTATTACTAGAGGCACTGTGGGTAAGTGGATGGGTTCAATAGGTGATGAGGGATTAAGGAGGACACTTTGGATGGGCACAGAGTGATGTACAGAATTGTTGAATAACTATATTGTACACCTGAAACTAATATAACACTCTGTTAATTATACCGGAATTAAAATGAAAATTAAAACTTGATATCAGGATATAAAATCAATGCACAGAAATCCGTTGCATTTTTATACACCAACAGCAAGACAGAAGAAAGAGAAATTAAGGAGTCAGTCCCATTTACAATTGCACCCAAAACCATAAGATACCTAGGAATAAACCTAAACAAAGAGACAAAGAACCTGTACTCAGAAAACTATAAAGTACTTATGAAAGAAAGAGAGGAAGACACAAAGAAATGGAAAAACATCCATGCTCATGGATTGTAAGTACAAATATTGTGAAAATTTCTATGATCATAAAGTAATCTACACATTTAATGCAATCCCTATCAAAATACCATCGATTTTTCCCCAAAGAAATGGAACAAATAATCATAAAATCTTTATGAAACCAAAAAAGTCTCCAAATAGCCAGAGAAATATTGAAAAAGAACGCCAAAAACAGACGCATAGATCAATGGAACAAAATAAAGAGCCCAGAAATAGACCCTAACTTCTATGGTCAACGAATCTTTAACAAAGCAGTAAAGAATGTCCAATGGAAAAAAGACAGTCTCTCCAATAAATGGTGTTGGGAAAATTGGACAGCCACGTGCAGAAGAATGAAAATGGGTCATTTCCTTACACCACACACAGAAATAGACTGCAAATGGATGAAAGACCTCAATGTGAGAAAGGAATCCATCAAAGTCCTTGAGGAGAACATGAGCAGCAACCTCTTTGACCTCAGCCACAGCAACTTCTTCCTAGAAATATCACCAGAGGCAAGGGAAACAAGGGGGAAAATGAACTATTGGGAATTTATCAAGATCAAATCTTTTGTAGAGAGTTAAATGGATAAAGAAGATGTGGTGTATGCATGTGTGTGTGTATACATATATATATATGTGTGTGTGTGTGTATATATATATGCATATATATATATATGCAATGGAATACTATCCAGCCATCAAAAGAATTGAAATCTTGTCATTTGCAATGACAGTACGGATCTAGAGGGTAGTATACTAAGCAAAATAAGTCAGTCAGAGAAAGACAATAATCATGTGACCTCTCTGATATGAGGATTTTGAGAGAAAAGGTGGGGGTTTCAGGGGGTAGTGATGGAAAAAATGAAACAAAATGGAATCAGGAAGGAGAAAAACTTTAAGAGACTTTTAATCTCATGAAACAAACCGAGGGATACTGGTGGGTGGAGAGGTAGGGATAGGATGGCTGGGTTATGGACATTGGGGAGGGTATATAGTATGCAGAGTGCTGTGAAGTGTATAAGACTGACGATTCAGACCTGCAACCCTCTGGCAAATAATACATTATAGGTTAATACAAAATATTAATACTTGGTAGAAAAATAAAAGTAACTAAATAAATAAGTTAAAAAAAACCTACAACAAGCAACAGGTAGAGGAAATAAGAGTAATGCTTTGTGAATATACTAGCGTATTTTCTGAAGGGAGTTTGGAATAATTTATTGAAAAATGTTTCAAAATATTTGTAGTTTGATAATAGAACACATATATGATACAAACATGTATAATGATGCAAATATATATTTACATACTTATAATGTTGTTCCTATGGATATATGAAAGACAATGTGTAAGTCTCATTTTTAACATCACAGTAGTACATTCACAATCATAAACAACTATTAAACCTAAGCCACTATCAAATTAAACATGCATTTATCTCCTTTGAAATGCTGCAAAAGTAACAGATGCAAATGTAAACAGTTATTTGAGCTCCCCAATCAATTAAGCAATGGAAACACCTTCCTTAGAGTACTCAGTCTCATTTCTATAATTTAGCAAGCTATTCCCTAGATCCTAGATTTTCCAAAAAAATCTGTGAAGTTTTGAAAATATGACTTGATTCCTCGTAATCACCATTGCCCTTAGTTCACATTAGGAGCATAATAATATCTGTTTATTAAATAATATTTGCAAATAACAGCTGAAATATTTTCATCAAGTATGGAAATAGATATGTGCACTATTAATTTTGACTAATTTTTTCTTTAATGGAGTAACATAGTTTTCAAAAAATGTGAACTATTAATGTGTATGTGCTCCCTTCAACAAGATTTTAGGCCTTTAAAGCATGATTTATAAGCCCTGGTGAAAGAATTTGTGATCATTAGAAACTTCTTATTACAGGTTCCTGAGTCTGGGATAGAGCCAATATTTCTTCCAGTTATGAAGGAATATTTGAGGTAATATGACAAAATATTATTATTTTTTAAATTAAAAAAGGGAAACAAGTGGAAATAATATCCTTAATACTCTATAGACAGTTGTACGAGAAAAATGTGACTCTTCAATTAACATCTCTGCTTTCATCAAGATAGTGAAATTTCTAATGTCTTTTTTTAAAAAGATTTTATCTGT
Source organism: Mustela nivalis (assembly GCF_964662115.1). Taxonomy (NCBI): domain Eukaryota; kingdom Metazoa; phylum Chordata; class Mammalia; order Carnivora; family Mustelidae; genus Mustela; species Mustela nivalis. The sequence goes on along the minus strand of NC_139023.1, from coordinate 12,019,524 downwards.
TTTACAGAGAAAGAGAGCAGAAGCAGGGGAAGAGACAGGCAGAGCAAGAGGGAGGAACAGGCTCCCTGCTGAGAGAGAGCCCAATTCAGGGCTCAATCCGAGGACCCTGGGATCATGACCTGAGCTGAAGGCAGACGCTTAAACAACTGAGCCATCCAGGAACCCTCCTAATGTCTTTTTTTTTTTAAATGGGAAAAGTAAAGTAAAATGGATATGTAGGAAATAGGCACAGCAGAGAGGATTTTTAAGGCAGTGAAACTACTCTGATATAATAGTGGTGTATACGTATCATTATAAATTTGCTAAAACCTATAGAATATACACCACCAAAAGTGAACTCCAGTATAAATTATAGACTTTGGATGGATAATAATGCGTCCATGTAGGTTCATCAGTTGTAACAAATGTACCACTCTGATAATGGGGAACCTTATGCATGTGTGGGGGCAAGGGTTATCTGGGAAATCTTGACTCCATATGCTGTCATTTAAAATTATTCTAAAAAGTAAAGCATATCAAAAGTACTATTTTCAACTTGTATTTAATAAATAACAAAGGAAGTTTAAAACACTTCATCCAGAAAAAAGTAAAAAAAATTAAAAGTATTACAAACACAATGAATAGATATGTAATTGCTTCAAGAAATCCTTAGTGCTTTAATTTGTGGTTATTGAATTCTTGGAGTGTAATGTACTCAATAATGGATGACATAGTTGGAACTGGTCCTGTCATATAAGTCTTTCCATAATATTTGTGAGACTGGAAGATCATTTTATATTATCCTTTCATCATTTCATTTATAAAAGCCAAATTGCTCTGACTTAATAACAAACTCACCTTCCTGTGCACTAGGAATTAAGACTTCGTGCTACCAATTAGAAACATGACTTACCTAGTACTTCACTGTAAAACTGATCCCAACTCTTCTCATTATAAGTTTGGAACCAAAGGTCAAAATAAAGCACATATATCATGTTTTTTACTCTTTCCATGAATGTCATTTGATCACTTAATTCTGAAAAAATCACAGGCACATAGGACGGAGGGAAAGAAAGTCCTCCACTTTGCTTTTCAAATGCATAGCCAGGAGAGAAGCGAAGACTGTACACTAAAGGTATTCTAAGTAGCTCAGCCAGCAGCTCACCACAGGGTCCAATGGTGTCTGCAAGCATGACATCAAACTTCGATTCTTGTAGTTTGGTCATTAGCTTCCTGTTCAAAACTACATCTTCACAGAGCTTTTGAAGAGCATCAGAAAATTTCCACAAAATTTCTTGCACTTGTGAAAAATATGTCCAAAATGTGTCTCTTGGCAAGTTATATATCCACAGATCGAGCATTTTGCTGAAAAAATCCTTAAAATCATCTTTAAGTATGGATGTAGGGAAAGTCTCATACTTGATAGCAGATGATATGTTTGGATTAATAAGAATGGAAGCTGCAGATGTCAGAACAGTCACTTCGTGACCTCTCTGGACAAGTTCATCGAGGATTGTCTTTATATTGATCCAGTGGCTATATTCTGTGGGCCACACCAGCACCTTTCCACAACTCCCAGAGCTGAAGTAACAACTAAGCTGTAGCAGCAGCAGAACGGAAATCCACTTCATAGACATCCTGGTGGAATGCAATGCTTCTTTGCAAATCATTGTTTCCTCGTCCCACTGCTTGTATATAAAGTCAAGGAGAAATCAATCAGTAAGTTAAAGTATAACTCTTACATTTCAAAGTAAACACATTATATGAATAGTCAGATTATTTGGATGGCATAAAGAAAACGGCAAAGGCAGATGATTTCCTTTGTATACACAAGTGTTTAATATCTGTTTGATCCTTATAAGTTCTATCATCTGACTAAGAGCCAATGACCTAACATGTGCAAGTTATCTGTCTTTTGTAATATATTTTGGAAGAACACTAGTGACAGTGGTGAGAGATCACTGTCTGCAGTCCCATTAACAGAAGAATTAAAGTTATTTTACAGGTGAATATTATTTCATGGATATGATGGTTCAAGAGATTTTTGTTTTGTTTTGTTCATAAAAATTTTGGTTGACATGTAATTCATATGCTATACAAGTGTCAGATTTTAAGTGTACAATTCAGTGGTTTACATTATATTCACAGAATTGTGTAACCACCATGATGATCAATTTTAGAACACTTTTATCATCCGAAATGGGAACTTTTACCCTCTAATGAAACTGCATTTTCTGCATCTCCCAGCTCTAGTCAACATTTTATCTACTTTTTGTCATATTTATTGTCTGTTCTGTGTATTTCATACAAATGAAATTATACATCATATTGTCTTTTGTGACTGGCTCCCTTATTTAGCATAATTTCTTATATTAAAAACTTATTTTCTGAGTTTATTGAGACATCATTGATATAACATTGTGCATATTTAAGGTGTACAACATGCTGACTTGCTTCATTTATATACTGTGAAAAGTTTGCACCACAGGATTATTTAACACATCCAACACCTCATGAGTTTGTGTGTGTGTGTGTTTGTGTGTGTGTGTGTATGGTGAGGGCTTTTTAAAAATCTTCTTTTATTACTTTTTTTTAAAGCATAGTTAACACACAATGTTACATTAGTCTCAGGCTACAACATAGTGACTCAGCAAGTCTACCTGCTATGCTCTTCTCACAAGTGTAGATTCCATTTGTCAGTACACAACTATTAACAATAACTTTGACTATATTCCTTATGTTATACCTTTTATCCTCCTGACATTCATTTAATAACTGGAAGCCTGTATCTCCCACTCTCCTTACCCATTTTGCATTCCCTCTCTTGTTTTTTTTTTTTTTTTTAATTTTATTTATTTATTTGACAGAGATCACAAGCAGGCAGAAAGGTAGGCAGAGAGAGGAAGAAGCAGGCTCTCTGCTGAGCAGAGAGCCTGATTTGAGGCTTGATCCCAGAACCCTGGATCAGGACCTGAGCCGAAGGCAGAGACTTTAACCCACTGAGCCACCAAGGCTTTCCCCCGCCTTTTTTTAGCAACCATCAGTTCTCTGTATTGATGAGTCTTTCTGCTTTTGTTCTTCTTCTTCTTTTTTTTTAGGTTCTGTGTATAAGTGGTATCATATGATATTTGTCTTTTTCCCTATGACTTACTTCTCTTAGCGTTAATACTCTCACAGTCTGTCCATGTTATCACAAATGGTAAGTTAACATTATTTTTTTTACACTGGAATGATATTGCATTGTCTACATATACTACATCTTCTTTATCCATTGATTTGTTAATGGACACTTGGGTTGCTTCCATATGCTGGCTATGGCAAATCATGCTACACTAAACAGAGGGTGCATATCTCTTTTTGAATTAGTTCTTTTGTTTTCTTTAAGTAAATGCCAAGTACTGGAATTACTGGATCATATAATTTTTTCTTTTTCTCTAGCTTTATTGTAATAATACAGTATATAATACATAGCACATTAAAAGTACGTGGAGTTTTTTTATGTTCTCCCCTTTATTTCCCCTCCTCCTTCTCTTCCTTCCTCTCCTTCTCCTTCCTCTGAAGAAGGCTCCATGCCCAATGTGGGGCTTGAACTCATGACCCTGAGATCAAGAGCTGCATGCTTTACTGACAGCCAGCCAGGCATCCCTTCCTCTATTTGTCTTCTTTGAGAAATGTCCATTCAGGTCCTTTGCCCATTTTTTTTTTTAATAAACATATATTTTTATCCCCAGGGGTACAGGTCTGTGAATCGCCAGGTTTACACACTTCACAGCACTCACCAAAGCACATACCCTCCCCAATGTCCATAACCCCACCCCCTTCTCCCAACCCCCCTCCCCCCAGCAACCCTCAGTTTGTTTTGTGAGATTAAGAGTCACTTTTGGCTTGTCTCCCTCCCAATCCCATCTTGTTTCATTGATTCTTCTCCTATGCACTTAAGCCCCCATGTTGCATCACCACTTCCTCATATCAGGGAGATTATTTCCTTTCTTGGTGTTGCATTGTATAAGTTATTTACATATTTTAGATATTAACCCCTTATTGGATATTTCATTTGTGGATATTGTCTCTCATTCTGTTTCTTGCTTTTTTGGTTTGCTGATGCTTTTCTACCCTGTGCAAAAACTTATTTTGGTGTAGTCCTTGTAGTTTATTTTTGCTTTTGTTTCCTTTGCTTGAGGAAACATTCGAGAAGAATGTCACTGCAAACAATGTCAGAGAAATTGCTGCCTTTATTTCCTTTTAGGAGCTTTATCATTTCATGTCACACATTTAGGTCTTCAATCCATTTTGAGCTTATTTTTGTGTATGGTATAAGAAAGTGGTCCAGTTTTATTCTTTTACATGTATCTGTACAGTTTTTTCAGCACCATTAGTTGAAAGGACTGTCTTTTCATAATCATGTAGTCTTCATTCCTTGTAGATTAATTGACCATATAAGTGTGGGTTTCTGACTCTCTATTCTGTTCCACTTATTTTTGTTTCTGTTTTTCTGCCAGTACCATGCTGTTTTGATTAGTATAGTTTGTAGTATATCTTAAAATCTTAAAATGTGGGATTGTGATATGTCCAGCTTTTGTATTTCCCTGATGCTGAGTGACACAGAGCATTTTCTCATGTGTCTGTTGGCCATCTGGATGTCTTCTTTGCAGAAATGTCTGTTCATGTCTTCTGCCCATTTCTTGATTGGATTCTTTGCTCTTTGGGTGTTGAGTTTGCTAAGCTCTTTATAGATTTTGGATACTAGCCCAGTGCTATATTTAGGGTGTATTTTAATGTATTAGAAGTTGTACTCGAATTTTTTAAGAAGAAAAAAGCCCATGTGTATACAAAAGAAGTTAGATACTATGAAGGACAAAATCTGACTATAATAATGAAGGTTCTAAAAAGTTTTTTTTTTTTTTTTATGAAAGGTATTGTTAAGATAAACTAGTTAAATCGTTAAAAGAGGAAAGGGTAAAGGTTTTAAAAAAATATAGCAGAAGAAAAAAATATATATATATATTAGACTGATCACTAGAACTGGGTCACCCCCTTAATTTGGGGAGTATTTTGGAATCTTAGAAGAAACTACCTCCCCAAATTTTAAAGAATGAAAAACATAAATAAGGGTAAACACAATGCGAAATGGAAGGAATATGAGTATAAAGATGAATTTTTTTTTTTATTTCTAAAAAAGGAGTTGCTAAGGTAAGTTGGTTGGGAGAATAAATAAAAAGAAGGTGGAGAGAATTTGCTTGGGCTGGAGACTAGAAAAGCCCAGTGCTAGATTTAGGCTGTATTTTGATCTATTAGAAGTTGTACTCCAAATTTTTAAGAAGAAAAAGCTTATGTGTATACAAAAAAAAAAAAAGTTATATACAATGAAGGATAAAATCTGACTATAATAATGAAGGTTCTAAAAAGTTTTTTTTTTTTAATGAAAGGTATTGTTAAGATAAACTAGTTTAAAATGTTAAAAGAGGAAAGGGTAAAAGTTTAAAAAAATTTAGCAGAAAAAAAATAAAATTAAAAAAAATTAATTAGCTTTGCAAGACTAAAGATTTATGGGAGAAAGCCTTGAATTCCATTCTTTGCTTTCTCCTCCTCTGGAATTCCACTGTTCTCCTGGTAAGTGAACATGGTCTTGGGTGCATTTCTTATTGATCTTCTGGGGGAGGGGCCTGTTATAGTGATTCTCAAGTATCTTTGCCAGAAGCTAATTCCACCACCCTTACCAGGGGCAGGGCTGAGTCATCGCTCAGGTTCACTTTTGAGAACTTTTGTTCCCTGAACACTTTCCATAGAGTTCCAGAGGAAGGGAATGAAAATTCCGGCCTCCCAATCTCTGGCCCAGAGGAGCCAAGATCTCAGGGCCCCACTCCTCAGTGCGCCCTCAGAGAAAAGCATTCAATCACTCCTGTCTCCCTGGCTTCTGGCCATGCTCTGATCTCACCCAGCCTGTGACTAAGCATCTCTGTCTCTGGCACACAACTCTGCCTGGAGACTCTGAACCCCGCAGATCCCTGAGTTCTGCCAGGAAGTGTCTCCTGGGTCTTGTGGAGACCCCACTCACAGAGCAGTGTCCTGTGCCACAGATTACGGTTCAAGATGACCCCAAGTTAAGAGTTCACGCCTCAGCTCTGTCTCTGTAGCCAGCTTTGCCTCTCTAATAATCTGTAAGCTCTGCAACACTCAGACATCCCCAATCCTTCTGTGACCCCATGGGACCTGAGGCTATGCTTTCCCCAGGTGAGCTTCATCCCGGTTTTGCCTCTGGAACAATGTGCCTCAGTGGAGCAGATTTTTTTTTTTTTAAGATTTTAATTATTTATTTGACAGATAGAGATCACAAGTAGGCAGAGATGGAGGCAGAGAGAGAGGAAGGGAAGCAGGCTCCTTACTGAGCAGAGAGCCCGACGTGGGGGTCAAACCCAGGACCCTGAGATCACAACCTGTGCTGAAGGCAGAGGCTTTAACCCACTGAGCCACCCAGGTGCCCCTGGTGCAGACTTTTAGAAGTTCTGATTTTGGGCGCTGGGGTGGTTCAGTGGGTTGAGCATCTGCCTTCAGCTCAGGTCGTGATCTCAGGGTGCTGGGTTTGAGTCCCACGTTGGGGGTCTTTGCTCAGTAGGGAGCCTGCTTACCCCTCTCTCTCTCTGCCTTCCTCTCTGCCTACTAGTGATCTCTCTGTCAATTAAAAAAATAAAATTAAAAAAGAAGTCTTGATTTTGTGCTCCATTGCTCCGCCATCTGCCGGGAGCTGACCCTCCCCCACAATCTGTCTTCCTGTCGCTCTGGATTCACTTCTCCGCCAGTCCAACCTTTCAGAAAGTGGTTTATTTTCTGTTTCTAGAATTGTTGCTCTTCTTCTCTTCAATCTCCCATTGGATTTGTAGGTGTTCACAATGGTTTGATAAGCTATCTAGCTGATCTCCTGCTACTCCATGTCATCTCATCCTGCTACTTCTCCACCATCTTGACTCTTCCCCACCTCTGCAAAAGCTTCTGATCTAAATAAATCTTAATAAATCTCCAATAGTTCATTTTCCAACTTGTTTCCCTTGACTCTGGTTTCTAGGAAGAAGTTGCTGTGGTTGAGGCCAAAGAGATTGCTGCTCATGTTCTCCTCAAGGAATTTAATGGATTCCTTTCTCACATTGAGGTCTTTCATCCATATGGAGTCTATTTTTGTGTGTGGTATAAGGAAATGGTCCAGTTTCATTCTTTTGCATGTGGCTGTTCAATTTTCCCAACACCATTTGTTGAAGAGACTGTCCTTTTTCATCGGACATTCTTTCCTGCTTTGTCAAAGATTTGTTGACCAGAGAGGTGAGGGTCTATTTCTGGGCTCTCTATTCTGTTCCATTGATCTATGTGTCTGTTTTTGTGCCAGTACCATACTGTCTTGATGATGACAGCTTTGTAATAGAGCTTGTAGTCTGGAATTTTCATGCCACCAACTTTGGCTTTCTTTTTCAACATTCCTTTGGCTGTTTGGAGATTTTTCTGGTTCCATAAAAATTTTAGGATTATTTTTTCCATTTCTTTGGGAAAAAAATTGATGGTATTTTGATAGGGATTGCATTTAACGTGTAGAGTGCTTTAGGTATCATAGACATTTTCACAATATTCATAGACATTTTCACAATATGGATTGTTCTTACAATCCATGGGCATGGGAAGTTTTTCCATTTCTTTATGTCTTCCTCAATTTCTTTCATAAGTTCTTAATAATTTGTGGAGGACAGATGCTTTGCCTCTTTGGTTAGGTTTATTCCTAGGTATCTTATGGTTTTGGGTGCAATTATAAATGGGATTGACTCCTTAATTTCTCTTTCTTCTGTCTTGTTGTTGGTGTATAAAAATCCAACTGATTTCTGTGCATTGATTTTATATCCTGGCACTTGATCGAATTTCTGTATGAGTTCTAGCAGTTCTGGAGTGGAGTCATTTGGGTTTTCCACATAAAGTATCATATCATCTGCAAAGGGGGACATTTTGAATTCTTCTTTGCCAATTCAGCTCTCTTTAATTTCTTTTTGTTGTCTGATTTCTGAGGCTAGGACTTCTAGTACTATGTTGAATAGCAGTGGTGATACTTGTCATGTTCCTTAGGGGAAAGTTCTCCATTTTCCCTACTGAGAATGATATTCACTGTGGGTTTTTCATAGATGGCTTTGATGATTTGAGTTCTGTACCCTGTAACCCTACTCTTTGAAGAGTTTTGATCATGAAAGGATGCCCCACTTTGTCATATACTTTTCCAGCATCTATTAAAGGATCATATGGTTCTTGTTCTTTCTTTATTAATATATTGTATCATATTAATTGACTTGCAGATGTTGAACCAAGCTTCCAGCCCAAGAATAAATCCCACTTGTCATGGTGAATAATCCTTTTAATGTACTGTTGGATCCTATTGGCTAGTAGTTTGGTGAGAATTTTCACATCTGTGTTCCTCAAGGGTATTGGTCTGTAATTCTCTTTTTTTGTGGGATCTTTGTCTGGTTTTGGGATCAAGGTAATGCTTGCCAAATAGAATGAGTTTTCAAGTTTTCTTCCCATTTCTATTTTTTGGGAGAGTTTCAGGATAATAGGTATTGATTCTTCTTTAAATGTTTAGTAGAACTCCCCTGGGAAGCTCTCTGGCCCTGGGCTCTTGTTTTCTGGGAGATTTTTGATGACTGCTTCAATATCCTTATAGGATATGGGTCTGTTCAGGTTTTCTATTTCTTCCTGGTTCAGTTGTGGTAGTTTATATGTCTCTAGGAATGCATCTATTTCTTCCAGATTGTCAAATTTCCTGGCATATAGTTAGTTGCTCATAATATGTTCTTATAATCTCTTATATTTCTTTGGCATTGGTTGTAATCTCTCTTCTTTCAGTCATGATTTTATATGGGTCTTTTCTCTTTTCCTTTGGATAAGTCTGGCCAGGGGTTTATCAATCTTAGTAATTCTTTCAAAAAACCAGCTCCTAGATTCATTGATCTATTCTGCTGTTCTTTTGATTTCTATTTCATTTATTTCTGCTCTGATCTTTACTATTTCTTTTCTCTAGCTGGGTTTAGGCTTTTTTTTTGCCATACTTTCTCCAGCTCCTTTAGGTGTATGGTTAAGTTGTGTACTTGAGACCTTCCTTGTTTCTTGAGAAAGGCTTGTATCGCTATTTACCTTCCTGTAAGGGATGCTTTTGCAGTGTCCCAAAGATTTGGAACAGTTTTGTTTTCATTTTCATTTGTTTCCATGATTTTTTTCAATTCTTCTTTAATTCTTCAATTCTTCTTTAATTTCATTCATTCTTTAGTAGGATGCTCTTTAGCCTCCATATATTTGAGATTTTTCTAGCTTTTCCCTTGTGATTGAGTTCTAGTTTCTGAGCATCATCATCTGAAAATATGCAGGGAATGATCCCAGTCTTTTCGTACTAGTTGAGACCTGATTTGTGACCTAGGATATGATCTGTTCTGGAGAATGTTCCATCTGCATTAAGGAAGAATGTGTATTCTCTTGCATTGGGATTCAATGTCCTGAATATATCTGTGATGTACATCTGGTCCAGTGTGTCATATAAGGCCTTTATTCCTTTGTTGATCCTTTGCTTGGAAGACCTGTTTATTTCAATGAGGGGAATGTTAAAGTCCATTACTATTATTGTATTATTGTCGATGAGTTTCTTTGATTTTTATATTATTTGGTTTATATAGTTGGCTGCTTCCAGATTAGGGGCATAGATATTTAAAATTGTTAGATCATGTTGGACAGACCCTTTAAGTATGATATAGTGTGCTTCCTCATCTCTTATTATAGTCATTGGCTTAGAATCTAATTTATTTGATGTAAGGATTGCCACCCCAGCTTTCTTTTGATGTCCATTAGCATGGTAAATTGTTTTCCACCACCCCACTTTAAATCTGGAGGTGTCTTTAGGTCTAAGGTGAGTTTCTTGTAGACAGCATATTGATGGGTGTTGTTTTTTAATCCATGCTGATACTCTGTGTCTTTTGTCTGGGAAACTTAATCCATTTACATTCAGAGTAACTATTGAGAGATATGAATTTAGTGCCATTGTTTTGGCTGTAACATGACTGCTACTGTATATTGTCTCTGTTCCTTTCTGTTCTGTTCCTTTTTAGGCTGTCTCTTTGCTTAAGAACCCCTTTCAATATTTCCTGTAGGGCTGATTTGGTGTTTGCAAATTCTTTTAGTTTCTGTTTGTCCTGGAAGCTTTTTATCTCTCCTTCTATTTTCAATGACAGCCTAGCTGGATATATATTCTTGGCTGCATATTTTTCTCATTTAGTGCTCTGAATGTATGATGCCAGTCCTTTCTGGCCTACCAGGTCTCTGTGGATAGATCTGCTGCCAATCTAATATTTCTACCATTGTATATTATAGACCTCTTTTCCCAAGCTGCTTACAGGATTTTCTCTTTGTCATTGAGTCTTGTTAGTTTTACTATTAGGTGCTGAGGTGTTGACCTATTTTTATTGTTTTGGGGGGTTTCTCTGTGCCTAATGGATTTTGATTCTTGTTCCCTTCCCCAGATACAAATCAAAACCCCAGTGAGATACCATGTCACATCAGTTAGAATGGCTAAAATTAACAAGTGAGGAAATGACAGATGTTTGTGAAGATGAGGAGAAAGGGGAACCCTCCTACCCTTTAGGTTGGAATGTAAGCTTGTGCAGCCACTCTGGAAAACAGCAAGGAGATTTCTCAAAAAATTGAAACTAGATCTATCCTGTGATCCAGCAATCACACTACTGAGTATTTACCCTAAGGATATAAATGTAGTGATTCAAAGGAGGCATGTGCACCTGAATGTTTATGGCAGCATTGCCCATTACAGCCAAACTATGGAGAGAACTAGATGTCCATAAACAGTTGAATGGATAAAGAAGATGTGATATACATTGGGGCGCCTGGGTGGCTCAGTGGATTAAGCCGCTGCCTTCGGCTCAGGTCATGATCTCAGTGTCCTGGGATCGAGCCCCGCATCGGGCTCTTTGCTCAGCGGGAGCCTGCTTCTCTCTCTCTCTCTCTGCCTGACTCTCCGCCGACTTGTGATCTCTCTCTCTCTGTCAAATAAATAAATAAAATCTTTAAAAAATTAAAAAAAAAAAAGAAGATGTGATATACATATACAATGGAATACCATGCCACCATCAGTAGAAACGAAATCTTGCCATTTGCAAAGACGTGGATGGAACTAGAGAGTATTACGCTAAGCGAAATAAGCCAATCAGAGAAAGGTAATGATCATACAATTTCTTTGATATCAGGAATTTGAGAGGCATGGCTGCGGGTTGTGTGGTAGTGAGGGAAAAAAAAATGCAACAAGATGAGACTGGGGAGGGAGAAAAAACGTGAGACTCTTCATCTCAGGAAATAAACTGAGGGTTGTTGCGGGGTGAAGGGAAGGGATGAGGTCACTGGATTATGGACATTGGGTAGGGTCTATGCTATGGTGAGTGCTGTGAATTGTATAAGTCTGATGATTCATAGATCCGTATTCCTGAATCAAATGATACATTATATTTTAATAAAAAATAAAAATAAAATATTGCTAAATAACTCTCAGTCTTTACAGTGAGTATTCCAAATACTTTCTGGTCTTACCTGAAAATTCTGTTTTTTCTATAATCCTTTAAGTCTATTCTACTCATTTACCATACCTATATTAATGAGGATCCAGGTATAGGTTTGATATATTTTCTCATCTCTTTTGACCACATTTCCAAATATTTTCTTTTGTATACTTTAAAAAAGTATCCTCAACATTATGTTTTTAATCTGTACTACTAATGACCCATGCTCCCCAGTGCAAATTGTCAAGCTTTTAAGAACATCTCCCATTCACAGAGGCATCTAGTTCCTAGTCTTGTGCTCCACCTAAGTTCTGGTTTTACTCTGGGTAGCTTAATTTTCATGGTAAGGACCCAAAACAAAATCATGTCAATTTATTCAATGGCATTCTTAATTTAAAACCACTGCTTATGGAAAGATTGAACTATGGAGGCAATAAAAGACAACCCACAGAAATTTTGAGGTAGGGAGGGATGAATAAGTGACACACAGGAGAATTTGGGGGCAGTGAAACTATTTTGTATGATACTGTAAGAGTGGATACATGACATTATATATTTAGCAAAACCTACAAAATGTATAACACAAAGAGTTAACTTTAAGCTAAGGAAAGGGGTTGATACTGATGTGTAAACATGGATAAATTGATTGTAACAAATATGCCACACTGGTGTGGGATATTTATGTTGGGGAAGCTGTGTGTGGGAGAGGGGCAGGTGAAGGGTGGGAACTCTGTACTTTCTGCCCAATTTTGTTGTGAATGGAATTTGGCTCTAAAAATAATCTATCAATTTAAAACAAAATAAAACACAAACTCTGCATAGGCTGATTTCCTGAGATTAAGACCCTGATTTAATAGTTGCTTGCTACATTGCATTCATACCTCAAATTCAGCATGCCAAAATATAAACACATTATTTTTCCCTCACAACTGCTCCCCTTTAGTTCTTCACCTTAGTAAATATCAGTATTTACTTCTAATTTGCCAGTAAGAAAAAAAGAAAGGCTTATAGAAATAAACAAAAAGCTAAGTATTCTTTCTTGAACCCTCTCCTTTAATCTCCACCTCCAGGAAACCACTCAATCTTATTTAGTTTCTTTGTATGTACTTTTTAAATCTCTCTACTTCAAAAAAGTTACTGTCATATTGTAGTTTGTATCTCTATAATCTCTTGCAAAAGCTGTTGCATCTGTATCTAAGCTCATTTCCCTGTGTTAAATCTTGCTCCATGCCAAATATTCGCCAAATATTCAATAAACAATATTTATGAAAAAGTAAGTCGTATCATTTAACTTTTTAAAAATTATACAGTGATCCTTCATTGATCTTAAATTTGAAATGAAGAATACCTAATATTGCCCCTTTTAAAAATATAAATTATCTCCCAATTATCTATTCAGTCTAATTTCTCTTCTTTGTTCAAACCAAGCAGTTCATCATTGCTGAACTTCTGCTACATTTTTTGGATCAGCCGTCATATCTTTTTATGATATATTCTCAAAGCAACATAATTTCCTTACTCTTATCCATTTCTACAACTAGGTTAGGCTAAATAACATACAACTCCAAAATCTCAGTGGCTTAAAACAGTTTATTTCTTTCTCATGCTGTATGTTCATCTATTGAGTTGCAGCTGGAATATATATTTTTTAATCTAGAACTCAGGTTGATATATCAAATATCATGTGGAATAAAGCCATTGACATGACAAAGGAAAGGAAAATTCTGGAATATCTGGATCTGGCAATTAAATGTTGGGCCTGGAAGGGATACATTTTATTTTAGCTCAGACTCATTGTGCAGAGATACTCCATGGTTCCACTAAACTCAGGGTCTAGGAATCTCATTCCTATCATATGTGTGTCAATGTCAGTAATGGTCGCCCTGATAATGTTTAAGATATCTATGGTAATGTAATTAACAGTTTAAGAATATAATGTCTGTTAATTGCAGTGATGTGTTTTCACTTAAGGGATCAAATACTATAAATAATAAGCTAAAAATAATTCCAAAAGAAAAAAAAATAACCAAGAAGAAATAAGCAAATTTAACTACCTTAGGCAGGGGCTTTGCAGGTTTGCAGTGCAGTCCCAGAAGAAATTCAAAATTAGGGATATATTAATAATGAAAACTCAAAATCCCAGTAAATTCAAATCAACCACATTTCAGCTTTCCCCATAATCTCACATAATGTGGTAGTTTTTCCTGAATAAAAATGAAGGATTATAGAAGGAAAATAAACTGATATGTTAAATGAGAAATATTTAACTATCTCATTTTCTAAGAAAAATCTTTAAGGAACAAATATTGGGCCTATGTAAATCATACAAAATTAATCCACCTTTCCCGGCAAGAGTACATAGTAGTGAGATTATGGATAACCAATCAAACAAGGATTTAGATCTACAACAAAGCCAAAAGCCTGCTTCTTTCCTCTTTGCCAAGAGAGTCATCTGCTTGAGAGAAGCCTGACTTCCACTTCATGCTCAGAATCACTAAATACTCCCAACAAAGAACAAGAAACAAGCAGTAACTCTTAGCTCATTGTGGTAGTGTTTCTTGCTTTTTTGGAATTACAATTTATCTCATTCTTGTTGCTCCAAAAGACTTTTGATGTCTGTTAAAAAAATGACTTTTGTAATTTATCCATCCTTTTCTAGTGTTTTTGAGTGTGCTGCCACAACAAATCAAATCCAACCAGGAATGGAAATCTTTCAGTAAGTTTTTGAAAATGATTACCTCCCTTGCTATACAAAATCAAAATTCCTGTTCACAAGACTTTGTCCTCTTTGGCAGGAAAATGTTAGCTGTTCTGATATATTTAGTTAACACATAGTACAAAAAGTGTACCCTTTGACTAATGTGGTAACCCATTGAACATTAACAGAATTAAAACTCAGATTCGTGACTCTGAATCAAATAATTTAGAGCTTTGTTTCTGCATTCCAATTATTGTGCAACAAGAAAACTTAACCAGAGGTTTGGTACCCTTTTGAAATATATATTCAGTAGTGCTGGTATGAGGAAATTGTAACTATATAGTTTCCCACCATCTGGCTTTTTGAATGTTCTTGATATTTTAAGCATGTTAAAGTTTTGATCAGAAAAGATGAGGGATTTTTAACAGACCAGGACAATGTGTCTGTATAAGAGATCACAAACAAATCTCAGTAATTTACAAGTTTTATTCTGAGAATGCTAATGATGTTGAAAATCCAGTTTCAACTCAGTACACACTATTTTAGTGCCTTATTGGTGTCAGCCATTGCTGTAATCTTATTCTCTTTGTGTGATGCTTCACTTCCCCACTTTTTTATATAATAATTTTATTAAGATGTAATTTATATGTCATACAATTCTTCCTTTTAAAATACACAATTATGTTCTTTGTAGATACATAAAGTTATGCAGCCATCACTACAATTTCATCTTAGGACATTTTCTTCTTTTTTTCCTTACAGGTTTTATTTATTTACTTATTTGACACAGAGAGAAAGAGAGAAAAAGAAAGAGAGAGAGAGAGAATGCAAAAGCACAAGCAAGGGGAACAGCAAGCAGAGGGAGAGGGTGAGAGAGACTCCCCAGTGAGCAGAGTGCCAGACATGGGGCTCAAACTCAGGACCCTGCGATTGTGACCTGAGGTGAAGCCAGATGCTTAACCAACTGAGTGACCCAGGTGCCCCAATTTTTATAAGATTTTCATTACCCCTTCTAAAAAATGCGATACCCATTAGCAGTTATTCTTTATTTCCCCCTCTGCTCAGCTTCTGACAACCACTAATCTACTTTCTGTCCCTATTTGCCTGTTTCCAGAATAATCTTACTCCATTCCATATAAGTAAATCATACACTCTCTGTCCTTCTGTTTGTGTGTGTTCCCTTCTTTGGCTTAGCATAATGTTTTCAGGGTTCATCCATATCGTGGTATATATCAGTTCTTCATCATCTTTTTATTTCTTTTTATGAAGATACTTCATTTTCTTTATCCATTCATCAGTTGATGATCATTTGGGTTGTTTCATTTTTGGCTACTATGAATAATGTTGCTATGACCATTCATGTATAGGAAGGAGGAAGTGAGAGTCCTCATGCTACTAAATCAGCAGGCAAAAAGGAAGATAACTGTGCTGTCTGGGTGATTGATCCTGACTACCAAAGGGAAATTGGATTACTACTTCACGGTGGCGGTAAGGAATAGTATGCCTGGAATACAGAGTTTGATATCTTTATGTAAAGATGGAAGTAGGTTGTGAAAAAGAATGGTATCCATAATTTACTTTAGAATTTTTCATTATAGACAATGATGCATATGCATGATTGTTCATTAGCTTTAATTCAGATGCCTATGGAAATAGCATTTGATCCAACTAAATTATGATTATATACCTCACAAGAGTTCATGAAGACCCTTCAGATACACAGACACACACTGGAGGCTGGAGGGATGCGTGGGTGGCTCAGTTGGTTAAGCATCAGACTTCTGACTTTGGCTCAATCCATGATCTCAGGGTCCTGGGATTGAGCTCTGCACTCAGCAGGATGTCTGCTTGAGAGTCTCTTCCTCTGCTTCTATCCCTCTCCCAACTCACACTCTCTCTCTCTCTAAAACAAATAAACCTTTAGCTGGGGGGAGGGGGTTTGGGAGAAGGGGGTGGGGTTATGGACATTGGGGAGGGTATGTGCTTTGGTGAGTGCTGTGAAGTGTGTAAACCTGGTGATTTACAGACCTGTACCCCTGGGGATAAAAATATATGTTTATAAAAAATAAAAAAATAATTTAAAAAAATTAAAAATAAAAAAATTAAAATTAAAATAAAAAAAAAAGAAAAGCTACACTGGAGTTACTTTGCATAAGGAAGATTAGAGTTATTTCCTTTGGTCAGATTAAGAGTGCTATTTGTGGGTTAATGGAAAACATCATTCAGCATTTCTGCCCCTGCATAAACAAATAAATAGTGTCTAGGGAATCCAGATACATAACACACTTTGGGGTGGGACTCTCGGGCATAGCTTTGACTCTGTTTTGTGTCTAAGGAGTTAACAGAAGAGTCTGGTGCCAAGGTTCCTGCTAGAAAGCTAGCCGAAGGCTGTCTCTAGCAGCATTTAGTGAGCAAGTGAAGTGATCAAAGAATCCTTCTCAATATGCATTAGAGTGATTAGCTGGACAAAAAGATAAGATTTTATTGATTTTACTACTCACCTACTTGCTATAAATACATGAAAATGTAGCAGAATTCTGTCTGTGATGCTTTTGTTGTAACATATTAACTGATCATGAGATAATGGGGGAAAGAAACGATGACCTTCATCTGCCTCTATTCGCTGGCAGAACAGATAATCAAACATCACAGTTGTGAACCACAAACATGCTTAGCGTCAGTTTTTAACAGGTGGGAGAACATTTTTCCCACTGGCTCATCTACAGTTTCTTCATTTTTTTTGTTCTAGATTTAAGATCAGTAAGCCTTGTTTGAACGTATGGTTACGTAATGTCCCAGACTGTGGCTATGGGAACATGTATATGTATATTTATAAATACATGCATATATGTATATTTGTGTATATATGTGTGTATATACATAAATACATGTAACATAAATGTATTTGCCTAAACAGATAAGCATATTCATATATGTGTGGGTATGTATGTATGAAGAAAGAGAGAAAGAGAGGAAATTTCCCTCAGATCATTTTATTATTCATATTTATATGCCCAGTGACTGAGACACTGCTTAGAATGTGGTAGATGTTCATAAAATGTGTGTTTAAGGAAAGGTTATTTAAGATATAGCTGATTTTATTCAAGTCATTACTTGAATTCAGTACTGTTTTTCTTGCTTAAAAATACACTTTAGCTTAATGTGAGTTGAAAGACAGTTATTTTTACAAAAATGTATTTTTTTTTACATTTTTTACACTAAAAATGTAAATTTTTTTCTCCATGACCATATGGTATCATTTTAAGGAAAAATTTACTTTTTATATTTACCAAATAATTTTAGCTTGTAGATCAACACTGAGTGTGAATTTCTCTTATTATTGAGAACCCATTTCTCCTGGTCAGTGAGACCTACAACTACCATCTACAAGCAAATGGAACTGTTTATGTATAATGTGAAACTATCTCTCCTCACAATAAAATGTAATTCAAGGGCTATACTGGGCCATTTTAAAATTTAAATGAAGGTATTAATATTCTAAATCTTCAGGGTCATAAAAACAAAAACAAAAACAAATCGAACTTCATACAGAGGGTAGTGATTATTTTGTTGTTGTTAAGATGCCAATAGTAATGCCCAGGGACAAACTTGTTGAGATGAGTGATTTTGGTTTTAAAATATACTTTAAAGAGAAAGACAAGAATGAAAGAAATCCAAGACATACAGAATTCTAAGTCAGCAGATGAGGAAGCATAAAATAATAATGAGGATATTTTCTATTTTTATAGCTCTTTGCAATGTAAAACAAGACAAGCAATAACAATAAAAATTCCCAATCTTTGTGAAGAAGAATTATAATTGAAATTCCCAATGAACTAATCTATACTATGGGAATGTAGAGATAAGAAGGGGTAAAAGATGGGGCGCCTGGGTGTCTCAGTGGAAAGCCTCTGCTTTTGGCTCAAGTCATGATCTCGGGGTCCTGGGATCAAGCCCCACATCAAGCCCCTGCTTGGCAAAGAGCCTGCTTCCCCCACCCCCTCTGCCTGTCTGTCTGCCTACTTGTCATGACTCTCTCATTTTCAAATAAATAAATAATCTTTAAAAAAAAAAGGGGTAAAAGAAATTGCTGAAATAGAGAAACAGTGATCTCTAATGCAATTTTGAGTATAACAACAATAACAAAATAATGAGAAATATGGCTGGGAACCTGGTCCTTTAGAGAAAATCTTTCATATTTTTCGATTTGGGAGACAAGAGCAGATGAAACCAAAATATATTTATTTTCTAGGTTTGTGTTCATCACATGTTAAGGCTTAGAACTAACAACACAACCTACACTGGATCCAAACAGAAAGCCTGAGAAAAAGCAAATTAGTCAGAAAGAAAACAGGGTGTATGAAAGCAGAAGTAAAGAAGAGAGAAATAGTCCCACATTATAGATATTAAGCACACTGCTCAGATTAAGCACACATGGTTTTACAGATACTCCAAAAAAAAAAAATAGTAGCAGAAGTCAGGATTTATGAGTAAATATAGAGAATATTCATTTTTTCCCAATCATTTGTAAGCACTCAATCACCAAAAACAAACCAAAAACAAATATTTTTTTCACTTAAAACTGTTTAACTGCAGAAGCTTGGATCCTCACCTAATACCATTTTAAAGTTTTTATACAGTCAGATAAATACATTTTACATGTGATGTAAGAATCCTAATTTCATGCAAATTTCTTTCAGCTAAAACTTTGCTCTAATATACATCCCATTCTAGAAATATAAAATATAAAAACACAGTATCATTCATTATGTAGAATAACCAATTCTCCAGCCTCTGTACAAAAGTCCTGCTGTCTCTCAGTCCTGATGTGCTGCCAGGAAACATGAAGACGGGGTGGAAAGTTGAGTACACAGTCTCTCAATGACATTCCCACAAGAAAACCAAAAAGAATAGTTAAATGGAATATTATGGAGCTCAGCCAACAACTCCCCACAAAAGCTTAAGGAATCAGCAAAACAGTTATCAAACTTAGCTGCCTGTGGCCTGCTGAATAACTCTTTATTTGTGATAACACTGTCACATTCCTGAAAAATCTCTTGCTCATTTGTCTCAGTTTTGCTTCTCTGTCCCATCGTGAAAGTTTGGCAGTTCAAAAGAAGCCATGTAAAGAATGGTATCAAGCTCTACTATGAGACTTTCTTTAGTTATTGAAAGTTGAAGGATCTCCACATTAAAGGGGATCTTGGTATGATGAAATAGATGATTTGGTGAAGGCACCAAGATAATTATCTCAAGTCCATGAAGCTGGAGCTGATCCAGAATAACTTTTAGATTGATCTGGTGACTGGAATCTGAGGACCACACAAGTACTTCCCCAGTCTTTCCAGAGCTGAAGAAACACAGATGCCGCATGGAAAGAACATAGAAACCTTCCATAGTCATCATAATCAGCTCTTGCTCTAACTAAACCTGGGCTGAAACCAAGTTCACAATCCCAGAAATCTCTTTCTTGATGCTCTAATCAATTTATAGAAGGTTGAGCTGAACTTTAAAGTACATATTTTGTTTATGGATTAAGATCGAATGCAGGTGATTTGTTAAAAATATCAGTAACTCAACAAAATGAGTTAGTTTTTCTTTTAGAAGATATGAAAATAAAAAGGCTTAAACACAAATTGAGAATAATTTCTAAATGATGTTAAGAAAATCCATCACAAGGGCGCCTGGGTGGCTCAGTGGGTTAAAGTCTGCCTTCGGCTTGGGCCATGATCCCCAGGTCCTGGGATCAAGCCCCATGTCAGGCTCTCTGCTCAGAATGGAGCCTGCTTCCTCCTCTGTGCCTGTATCTCTGCCTACGTGTGATCTCTGTCTCTCAAATAAATAAAGAAAATCTTAAAAAAAAAAAAAGGAAAAAAAGAAAATCCATCACCATGTGATGCATATTCGATTAAGCCTGGACTTTTTTTTTTATTAAATTTTTCTTTGGTTTTATTCAATGTTCATTTGAACAGAATAGTCTTTCTAGTATTTCTCTCACTGACAACACTGCTAGGAAATGCAGGAAGAGAAATCACCTTTGCCAAAATCAGATTATGTGCATTAGGGCAGGGAGAAGATGTAAATCCAAATAGTCTTATGCTAAATTCAGTGTGCTTTCTGCTAAGTCATGTCTATCTTTTTTTTTTTTTAAAGATTTTATTTATTTATTTGAGAGAGAGCATGAGCGAGGAGAAGGTCAGAGAGAGAAGCAGACTCCCCATGGAGCTGGGAGCCTGATGCGGGACTCGATCCCGGGACTCCAGGATCATGACCTGAGCTGAATGCAGTTGTCCAAGCAACTGAGCCACCCAGGCACCCAGTCATGTCTATCTTTAAGAGAAAAAGAATAAACTTTTTCTTTTGCTTTTACTACAGATATGAATTCAAGTTCTGATTCTAGATCAGATTCATGTTATAGTAAAAAGAGATAGAATGGAAAAGGCAAGTCATGTAAAAGGTAACTTGATAGTCTTATTCTTCCTTCCAGCACATCCAATTCTAATTTCATTGCTTTCTAGTACAGGACCTTTTATAATGTAAAATTCAATTTTATTTTTTGCTTGGATTCCCACACCTGGAAGCCACTACCTCATGTAGAAATGGATCCAAAGATACTTAGGACAATGACTTCATCTATTTCTTTTGCTTAAAAAGTGGATTTTTTTCCAAGTAATTAGTCTACAGTAAATATATCATAACATAATTATTTTCAATTTAATAAGAGTTTGACTAATAAAAACAAGATTGAGCAATTATTCAGTTGATCACCATATCTATAAATTCTACTCCCAAGTTGTATATCGATCTATTCTTTGTCAGTTTTTACTATGACTTTAATCCTAGCCATTTTCATACCCAAGTTGGATTTCCTGCAATAGCCTTCTAATATCCCTAACTGCATTTTCACACTGCTCTAACCCAGTTTCTACAAACAAAAGTTCTGGATTTTAAAAAAGTCTATTTCAGAGGATGTCAGTATTTAGTAGAATACTTCAATAACTTTCTCTTTTATATATGTTAAAATCTATATTCTCTGAAATCGCCCCCAAAATATCCTGACTAGTATTTTAATTTTGTTACTCTACTTTCTTCCTTCATCCATATCAACTTTCTTTGACTTTTTTAAAATCCAAATCTTCACCTAAATTCTAGCTAATTAGCATATGTGTGGTATTGACTGCAGGAGTGGAATTCAGTGATTCATTACTAACATATAACACCCGGTGCTCATCCTAAGTGTCCTCCATACTAGTACCCTTTACCCATCTAGCTCATCCCCCAACTGTCTCCCTCCATCAACCCTTAGTTTGTTCTCTATAGTTAAAGAGTCTCTTATGGTTTATTTTCCTTTCTCCATTTCTCCCCCTCCCATATGTTCTGTTTTCTTAAATTCCACATATGAGTGAATTCATATGGTATTTTTTTTCTCTCACTTTTTAACTAAGCACAATACACTCCAGCTCCATCTGTGCCATTGTAAATGGCAAAATTTTATTCTTTTTCATGGCCGTGTAATATTATATATATATGTATATATATATGTGTATATATATATATATATATGTATATATATATATATGAAATGATATATATATACCACTTCTTCTTTATCCATTTATCAGATGGACATTTGGGCTCTTTCCATACTTTCATTCTTGTTGCTAATGCTACAATAAACACAGGATGCTGCATGTACCCCTTCAAATCTGTATGTTTTGTATCCTTTGGGTAAATACCTAGCAGTGCAATTACTGAATTATAGGGTATTTCTATTTTCTAACTTTTTGAGGACACTCCATTCTGTTTTCCAGAGTGGTTGCACCAGTTTGCATTTCCACAAAAATGCAAGAATTCTCCCCTTTCTCTGCATCCTCGCCAACAACTGTTGTTTCTTGTATTGCTCATATTAGCCATCCTGACAGTGGGGCACCTGCTTGATCTATCCAAAGGTTTTATAAGCCAATTGTGGTGAATCCTTGATAGTCTTGTGACATTATATTTGTAACTGGAAGAAAAATATAAAGAAATTAATAAAATTTTGCTAAAGTTAGTCTTGGGTACACATTCTAAAAACTAAACAATCTTCAGTCCAAAGATATTATTGTTATATGAACTCTGGTCTTTGCATAGGATTTTAACAAGTATCGTGGGGTTAATGAAAAAGAAATATAGTATTAACAGAATATGGTTAAATGCAGACATAGAAAAAATTAAATATACCTGTTATTAATTTAAGCCTATTTTTTCCCAAGAAGGAAGTTTGGTACTATATGAAATATCACTTTCAGGATATTTCAAAGATCAAGTTAGTGATGACCCAAGATTGTGGGAAAAGATCCACTGAAAGGTTCTTAAACATGAATGCTAACATTTTCTCATACGGTGCACAACACAACCAATGATAATCCTCTAGAAAACACTAGTACTTATGAAGGATCACTAATGACTGTTCTTAAAGCACTGAGAAGCTCTTCACTTGTCATTGTACTGATGTTCCCCTCCATAGCAGCTCCTTTGATCTTCATATGGAGGATGTTATTATGCTGATCAGGAAACATGGGAAGCCCCACAAAGGGACCCCATGATAAACAGCTTCATAGATCCCATTTATTCCACCATGAATGAGAAGCGTTTTGGTTTGGGGATGACCTAGTTCGGGGTTAGAATTAGCAGTGGGTGAAGATTTCACTGTAATAGGTTAACAGGATTCAAGAGAGAGAAGGGGAAGACTTATGGGATTAGTCACCAAAAGAGACAGTATTTTCTACAAAACCTAGGCACATCATTACTGCAGAAAACTGTATCCCAGAAAAAGGAAGCCTTAATTCCTTCTGTGTTGTCTGAATTTTTTTTTAATTATAGGACATATGAATCTGTAATAAGTAATGACCACATCTTTAATTGCATCATTCAAAACTGAGGTAAAAATGAGAAACACTTAACAATTGTTAAATAAGTTGAATTTATTGATAAACAATTATTCATTTTATCCATCCTCCAACTCTACAGCTTTAATTTCCCATAATCTTACCAAGATTATTCTAGGGTATCCAATCATGGAGCTGAGTATTTGTTCCTAATGTGGCCAGTTTCTTTTCTTTCTATCTCCATAAAGCCTGTGGAAGGCACTGCATATATTTCACAATTCGAAGGATAATGACATTTTAAGGTTGTAGAGTTATTTATAAGTTATGCACCTACCCTGCCTTAGGTGGTAATTGAGATAAGAATATATAGATGATTCTTTCCATAGTTTGGCTATTGTGGACATTGCTGCTATAAACATTCGGGTACACGTGCCCCTTTGGATCACTACGTTTGTATCTTTAGGGTAAATACCCAATAGTGCAATTGCTGGGTCATAGGGCAGTTCTATTTTCAACATTTTGAGGAACCTCCATGATGTTTTCCAGAGTGGCTGCACCAGCTTGCATTCCCACCAACAGTGTAGGAGGGTTCGCCTTTCTCCACATCCTCGCCAGCATCTGTCATTTCCTGACTTGTTGATTTTAGCCATTCTGACTGGTGTGAGGTGATATCTCATTGTGGTTTTGATTTGTATTTCCCTGATGCCGAGTGATATGGAGCACTTTTTCATGTGTCTGTTGGCCATCTGGATGTCTTCTTTGCAGAAATGTCTGTTCATGTCTTCTGCCCATTTCTTGATTGGATTATTTGTTCTTTGGGTGTTGAGTTTGCTAAGTTCTTTATAGATTCCAGACACTAGTCCTTTATCTGATATGTCATTTGCAAATATCTTCTCCCAGTCTGTCAGTTGTCTTGATTTTGTTAACTGTTTCCTTTGCTGTGCAAAAGCTTTTGATCTTGATGAAATCCCAATAGTTCATTTTTGCCCTTGCTTCCCTTGCCTTTGGAGTTGTTCCTAGGAAGATGTTGCTGCGGCTGAGGTCGAAGAGGTTGCTGCCTGTGTTCTCCTCAAGGATTTTGATGGATTCCTTTCGCACATTGAGGTCCTTCATCCATTTTGAGTCTATTTTTGTGTGTGGTGTAAGGAAATGGTCCAATTTCATTTTTCTGCATGTGGTTGTCCAATTTTCCCAGCACCATTTATTGAAGAGGCTGTCTTTTTTCCATTGGACATTCTTTCCTGCTTTGTCGAAGATTAGTTGAACATAGAGTTGAGGGACTATTTCTGGGCTCTCTATTCTGTTCCATTGATCTATGTGTCTGTTTTTGTGCCAGTACCATGCCAGATGACAGCTTTGTAATAGAGCTTGAAGTCCGGAATTGCGATGCCACCAACGTTGGCTTTCTTTTTCAATACCCCTGTGCCTATTCGAGGTCTTTTCTGGTTCCATATAAATTTTAGCATTATTTGCTCCATTTCTTTGAAAAAGATGGATGGTACTTTTATAGGAATTGCATTAAATGTGTAGATTGCTTTAGGTAGCATAGACATTTTCACAATATTTATTCTTCCAATCCAGGAGCATGGAACATTTTTCCATTTCTTTGTGTCTTCCTCAATTTCTTTCATGAGTACTTATAGTTTTCTGAGTATAGATTCTGTGCCTCTTTGGTTAGGTTTATTCCTAGGTATCTTATGGTTTGGGGTACAATTGTAAATGGGATTGACTCCTTAATTTCTCTTTCTTCTGTCTTGTTGTTGGTGTAGAGAAATGCAACTGATTTCTGTGCATTGATTTTATATCCTGACACTTTACTGAATTCCTGTACAAGTTCTAGCAGTATTGGAGTGGAGTCTTTTGGGTTTTCCACATATAGTATCATATCATCTGCGAAGAGTGATAATTTGACTTCTTCTTTGCCGATTTGGATGCCTTTAATTTCCTTTTGTTTTCTGATTGCTGAGGCTAGGACCTCTAGTACTATGTTGAATAGCAGTGGTGATAATGGACATCCCTGCCGTGTTCCTGACCTTAGCGGAAAAGCTTTCAGTTTTTCTCCATTGAGAATGATATTTGCAGTGGGTTTTTCATACGTGGCTTTGATGATATTGAGGTATGTGCCCTCTATCCCTACACTTTGAAGAGTTTTGATCAAGAAGGGATGCTGTACTTTGTCAAATGCTTTTTCAGCATCTATTGAGAGTATCATATGGTTCTTGTTCTTTCTTTTATTGATGTGTTGTATCACATTGACTGATTTGCGGATGTTGAACCAACCTTGCAGCCCTGGAATAAATCCCACTTGGTCGTGGTGAATAATCCTTTTATTGTACTGTTGAATCCTATTGGCTAGTATTTTGTTGAGTATTTTCGCATCTGTGTTCATCAAGGATATTGGTCTATAGCTCTCTTTTTTGATGGGATCCTTGTCTGGTTTTGGGATCAAGGTGATGCTGGCCTCATAAAATGAGTTTGGAAGTTTTCCTTCCATTTCTATTTTTTGGAACAGGTTCAGGAGAATAGGAATTAGTTCTTCTTTAAATGCTTGGTAGAATTCCCCCGGGAAGCCATCTGGCCCTGGGCTTTTGTTTGTTTGGAGATTTTTAATGACTGTTTCAATGGGTCTGTTCAGGCTTTCTATTTCTTTCTGGTTCAGTTGTGGCAGTTTATATGTTTCTAGGAATGCATCCATTTCTTCCAGATTGTCAAGTTTATTGGCATAGAGTTGCTCATAGTATGTTCTTATAATAGTTTGTATTTCTTTGGTGTTAGTTGTGATCTCTCCTCTTTCATTCATGATTTTATTTATTTGGGTCATTTCTTTTTTCTTTTTGATAAGTCGCGCCAGGGGTTTATCAATTTTATTAATTCTTTCAAAGAACCAGCTCCTAGTTTTGTTGATTTGTTCTATTGTTTTTTTGGTTTCTATTTCATTGATTTCTGCTCTGATCTTTATGATTTCTCTTCTCCTGCTGGTCTTAGGGTTTCTTTCTTGTTCTTTCTCCAGCTCCTTTAGGTGTAGGGTTAGGTTGAGTACCTGAGACCTTTCTTGTTTCTTGAGAAAGGCTTGTACCGCTATATATTTTCCTCTCAGGACTGCCTTTGTTGTGTCCCACAGATTTTGACCGTTATATTTTCATTATCATTTGTTTCCATGATTTTTTTCAATTCGTCTTTAATTTCCCGGTTGACCCATTCATTCTTTAGAAGGATGCTGTTTAGTCTCCATGTATTTGGGTTCTTTTCAAACTTCCTTTTGTGGTTGAGTTCTAGCTTTAGAGCATTGTGGTCTGAAAATATGCAGGGAATGATCCCAATCTTTTGATACCGGTTGAGTCCTGATTTAGGACCGAGGATGTGATCTATTCTGGAGAATGTTCCATGTGCACTAGAGAAGAATATGTATTATGTTGCTTTGGGATGAAGTGTTCTGAATATATCTGTGATGTCCATCTGGTCCAGTGTGTCGTTTAAGGCCTTTATTTCCTTGTTGATCTTTTGCTTGGATGATCTGTCCATTTCAGTGAGGGGAGTGTTAAAGTCCCTTACTATTATTGTATTAATGTTTATATGTTTCTTTAATTTTGTTATTAATTGGGTTATATAGTTGGTGCTCCCACATTGGGGGCATAGATATTTAAAACTGTTAAATCTTCTTGTTGGACAGACCCTTTGAGTATGATATAGTGTCCTTCCTCATCTCTTATTATAGTCTTTGGCTTAAAATCTAATTGATCTGATAGAAGGATTGCCACTCCTGCTTTCTTCTGATGTTCATTAGCATGGTAAATTCTTTTCCACCCCCTCACTTTAAATCTGGAGGTGTCTTCGGGCTTAAAATGAGTTTCTTGGAGGCAACATATAGATGGGTTTTGTTTTTTTATCCATTCTGATACCCTGTGTCTTTTGACGGGGGCATTTAGCCCATTCACATTCAGGGTAACTATTGAGAGATATGAATTTAGTGCCATTGTATTGTCTGTAAGGTGACTGTTACTGTATATGGTCTCTGTTCCTTTCTGATCTAGCACTTGTAGGCTCTCTGTTTGCTTAGAGGCCCCCTTTCAATATTTCCTGTAGAGCTGGTTTGGTGTTTGCAAATTCTTTCAGTTGTTGTTTGTCCTGGAAGCTTTTAATCTCTCCTTCTATTTTCAATGATAGCCTAGCTGGATATAGTATTCTGGGCTGCATGTTTTTCTCATTTAGTGCTCTGAAAATATCATGCCAGCTCTTTGTGGCCTGCCAGGTCTCTGTGGATAAGTCAGTTGCCAATCTAATATTTTTACCATTGTATGTTACAGACTTCTTTTCCCAGGCTGCTTTCAGGATTTTCTCTTTGTCATTGAGACTTGTAAATTTTACTATTAGGTGACGGGGTGTGGGCCTATTCTTATTGATTTTGAGGGGTGTTCTCTGAACCTCCTGAATTTTGATGCTCGTTCCCTTTGCCATATTGGGGAAATTCTCCCCAATAATTCTCTCCAGTATACCTTCTGCTCCCGTCTCTCTTTCTTCTTCTTCTGGAATCCCAATTATTCTAATTTTTTTCGTCTTATGGTGTCACTTATCTCTCGAATTCTCCCCTCGTGGTCCAGTAGCTGTTTGTCCCTCTTTTACTCAGCTTCTTTATTCTCTGTCATTTGATCTTCTATATCACTAATTCTTTCTTCTGCCTCATTTATCCTAGCAGTGAGAGCCTCCATTTTTGATTGCACCTCATTAATAGCTTTTTTGATTTCAACTTGGTTAGATTTTGGTTCTTTTATTTCTCCAGAAAGGGCTTTTATTTCTCTCGAGAGGGTTTCTCTAATATCTTCCATGCCTTTTTCGAGCCCGGCTAGAACCTTGAGAATTGTCATTCGGAACTCTAGATCTTACATATTACCAATGTCTGTATTGATTAAGTCCCTAGCCTTTGGTACTGCCTTTGTTCTTTTTTTTGCGTTGAAATTTTCCATCTTGTCATTTGTCCAGATAAGAGTACATGAAGGAGCAAGTAAATACTAAAAGGGTGGCAACAACCCCAGGAAAATATGCTTCAACCAAATTAGAAGAGATCCCAAATTGTGAGGTGGGAGAAAGGGGATCAAAAGAGGTTCAAAAAGGAAGAGAGAAAAAAAAAAGAAAAAAAAAAAGAAAAGAAAAGAATTAAAAAAAGAAAACAAATAAGAAAAATATAAAAAAGAAAAAAATATATATTAGATAAACTAGTTAAAAAACGTTAAAAAAGAAAAAGGTAAAAGTTAAAAAAAATTTAACCAGAAGGCGAGAAAAAAAACAAAAAATGAAAATGAAAAAAATTAAATTAACTGCAAGACTAAAAAAAATCATAGGGAAAAAGCCACGAGTTCTGTGCTTTGCTTTCTCCTCCTCTGGAATTCTGCTGCTCTCCTTGGTATTGAAACCGCACTCCTTGGTAGGTGAACTTGGTCTCCGCTGGATTTCTTGTTGATCTTCCGGGGGAGGGGCCTGGTGTAGTGATTCTCGAGTGTCTTTGCCCCAGGCGGAATTGCACCGCCCTTACCAGGGGCCGGGGTGAGTAATCCGCTCGGGTTTGCTTTCAGGAGCTTTTGTTCCCTGAGTGCTTTCCGTAGAGTTCCGTAGGACAGGGAATACAAATGGCGGCCTCCTGGTCTCCGGCCCGGAGGAGCCGAGAGCCCGGGGCCCCACTCCTCAGTGCGCCCTCAGAGAACAGTGCCCAGTCACTCCCGTCTGCCTGACCTCCGGTCGCGCTCCAAGCTCACCGAGCCTGCGACCGGTTCAAGGTCACCCCGAGCTGCGAGCTCACTGTCGGCTCTGTCTCTGCAGCCAGCTTTCCCGTTCCAATACCCGCAAGCTCTGCGACACTCAGACACCCCCGATCCTTCTGTGACCCTGCGGGACCTGAGGCCACGCTGACCCCGCGTGGGCTTCGCCCAGGTTTAGCCTCTGGAGCGATGTCCCTCAGCAGAACTGACTTTTAAAAGTCCTGATTTTGTGCGCCATTGCTCCGCCGCTTGCCAGGAGCCGGCCCCTCCCCCCGGGGTCTATCTCCCGTCACTTTGGATTCACTTCTCTGCCGGTCCTACCTTTCAGAAAGTGGTTGTTTTTCTGTTTCCAGAATTGCTGTTCTTTTCGATCTGCGGTTGGATTTTCAGGTGTTTGCAATCTTTAGATAAGCTATCTAGCTGATCTCCGGCCAGATGAAGTAGTCTCAGCCTGCTACTTCTCCGCCATCTTGCGAACCAGCTCTTCTTACTCTTTCCATTATTTGGTTATTGTTGATAATGCTACTATATACATAATGGTGTGTGTGACCCTTCAAATCAGTATTTTTGTGTTCTTTGGGTCAATATCTAGTAGAGTCATCCCTGGATCATAGGATAGGTCTATTTTTAACTTTCTGAGGAATCTCCATACTGTTTTCCACAGAGGCTGCCCCAGTTTGCATTTCCATCAACAGTGCAAGAGGGCTCCCCTTTCTTCACATCCTTGCCAGCACCTGTTTTTTCCCATGATGATAATTGTAGCCATTCTAACAGTTGTGAGGTAATATCTCATTATAGTTTTGATTCATATTTCTTGATGGTGAGTGATGTTGAGCATCTTTTCATGAGCCTATTATCCTTCTATATGTCTTCTTTGGAAAAATGTCTATTTATGTCTTCTGCCCACTTTTTACTGGATTACTTTTTGTTGTTGTTGTTTTTGGTGTTGAGTTTTGTAAGTTCTTCACACATCCTTCAATTCTTCAATTTCTTTCATGAGTGTTCTATGGTTTCTGGAGTACACATCTTTTACTCATTTGATTAGATTTATTCTTAGGTATGTTATAGTTCTTGGTGCATTTATAAAGGGAATAGATTCCTTGATTTTTTTTCCAAATGCTTCATTATTGGTAAATAGAAGTGCAACAGATTTCTGTACATTGATTTATATCCTGAAACTTTGCTGAGCTCATGTATCCGTTCCAGCAAATTTTTGGTAGAGTCTTTTGTGTTTTCTCCATAGAGTACAGCTGATCTTCAAAGAGTGAAAGTTTTAATTTATCTTTGCCAATTTGGATGCCTTTTATGTCTTTTTGTTTGCTGATTGATGAGGCTAGGGCTTCTAGAACTATATTGAACAGCAAGCGGTGAGGGTGGACATCTGTGTCATGCTCCTGACCCTAGGGAAAAAGATCTCAGTTTTTTCCCATTGAAGATATTAGCTGTGTGTCTTTTGTCTATGAGGTTTATGACGTTGAGTTATGTTCCATCTGTATCTACTTTGTTGAAGTTTGAATAATGGTTGTTGTATTCTGTCAAATGCTTTTTTATCTATTGAGAGGATCATGTGTTGTGTATCATATTGATTGATTTCAAAATATCGTGCCACCCCTGCAGCCCAATGAATAAATCCCATTTGGTCATAACAACTAAATCTGTTAATGTGCTATTGGATTTGATTTGCTAGAATCTTGTTGAGAAGTTTTACATCCATATTCATCAGAGGTATTGCCCTGTATTTCTCCTTTTTAGTAGTGTCTTTGTCTGGTTTTGGAATCAAGGTAATGCTTGCCTTGTAAAATGAGTTAGGAAGTTTTCCTTACATTTCTATTTGGAACAATTTGAAAAGAACAGGTATTATCTCTTCTTTAAATGTCTGATAGAATTCCCCTGGGGAGTCACCTGGAACTGACCTTTGTTTGTTGGTAGAGTTTTGATTACGATTCAAGTTCTTTCCTGGTAATGGGTCTGTTCAAATATCCTACTTCCTCCTTTTTCAGTTTTGGTAGTTTGTATGTTTCTAGGAATATATCCATTTTTTCCAGATTGCCCAACTAGTTGGCATATAATTTTTCATGATATTCACTTATTATTGTTTGTATTTCTGTGGTGTTGGTTATATTCTTCCCCTTTCATTTGTGATTTTATTTATTTATTTGGGTCCTTTCTCTCCTTTTTTGATAAATTTGGCTAGAGGTGTATTAATTTTATTAATTCTTTCAAAGAATCAGCTCCTATTTTCATTGATCTGTTTTTTTTTTCTATATTATTTATCTCTGTTCTAATCTTTATTATTTCTCTTATTCTGCTGGCGCTAGGATTTACATGCTCTTCTTTTTCTAGCTCCATTAGGTGTAGGGTTAAGTTGTGTATTTGAGACTTTTCTTGCTTCTTGTGGTAGACCTGTATTGCAGTATACTTCCCTCTAATGACTGCTTTTACAGCATCCCCAAAGCATTCAACTGTTATATATTCATTTTCATTTCTTTCTATCTAAAATGTCTTCTTTAATTTCCTCTTTGACCCATCCTTTCCTTAGTAGCATGCTCTATAACTTCCATGTATTTGTGGTCTTTCCACATTTTTTCTTGTGGTTGACTTCATGTTTCCTAGTATTGTGGTCAGAAAAGATCTCAATCTTTTTGTACTTCTTGAGGCCTGATTTGTGACCTAGTATGGGATCTTTTCTGGAGAATGTCCCATGTGCACTTGAAAAGAATATGTATTCTGGTGCTTTAGGATGAAATGTTTTGAATGTATCTGTTAAGTCCATCTGGTCCAGTGTGTCATTCAAAGCTATTGTTTCCTTGTTGAGCTTTTGCTAAGGTGATTTTTCCATTATTGTGAGTGGGATGTTAAGGTCCCCTACTGTTATTGCTTTATTATCAATGAGTTCCTTTATGTATGTTATTAGTTGTTTTATGTATTTTGGTGTTCCAAGTTGGGGGCATAAATATTTACAATTGTTAGATCCTCTTGTTAGATAGTCCCCTTTATTATGATATAATGCCTTCCTTCATTCTTTGTTACAATCTTTGGTTTAAAATCTTATTTGTCAGGGCGCCTGGGTGGCTCAGTGGGTTAAAGCCTCTGCGTTCGGCTCAGGTCATGATCCCAGGGCCCTGGAATCAGGTCCCTCATTGGGCTCTCTGCTCAACAGGGAACCTGCTTCCTCTTCTTTCTCTGTCTGCTTTTCTGCATATCTGTAATCTCCATCTGTCAAATAAATAAATAAAAATCTTAAAAATCTCATTTGTCTCATATATGTATTACTTCTCTGTTTTTTGTTTTTGTTTCTGTTTTTTTTTTAATTCATTTGCATGTTTAATATTCCTCCATTCCCTCACTTTCAATCTGCAGGTGGATTTGGGTCTAAAATGAGTTTCTTGTAGGCAGATTACAGATGGGTCTTGTTTTACAATTTTAGCCCATCACCTTCAGAGTAATTATTGATAGATATGTATTCAGTGTTATTTCATTACTTGTTTTTTTCATTGTTTCCTGCAATTATCTCTGTTCCATTCTAGTCTTGTCACTTTTGGTCTTTCTCTCCCACTCAATGAGTCCCCTTTATTATTTCCTGCAGGGCTAGTGTAGTGGTCACAAACTCCTTTAGTTTTTGTTTGTCCTGGAAACTCTTTACCTCTCT
This sequence comes from Mustela nivalis, assembly GCF_964662115.1. Lineage (NCBI taxonomy): Eukaryota > Metazoa > Chordata > Mammalia > Carnivora > Mustelidae > Mustela > Mustela nivalis. The sequence continues at coordinate 11,987,008 of NC_139023.1, read as the reverse complement.
TATTCTGAATGACAGTCTTGCTGGATAAAGTATTCTTGGCTGCATATTGTTCCCATTCAGTTTGTTGAATATAGCATGCCACTGCTTTTGGTCTGACAAGTGTCTGTGGAGATCTGCTGCAAATTCGATTTGTCTTCCCTTGTAGATTAGGGATTTCTTTACCCTCTCTGCTTTCAGAATTCTTTCCCTATCTTTATATTTTGCAAATGGTATTACAATAAGTCTTGGTGTTGACCTGATTTTGTTGATTTTGTTGGGTGTTCTCGCTGCCTCCTGGATTTGGATGTTTGTTTCCTCCCTCAGATTAAGGAAGTTTTCAGCTATACTTTACTCAAAATAATCTTCTGCCCCCTATTCCCTTTTTTTCCCTTTGGGATTCCTATGATATGAATGTTAATACACTTTCTGCAGTCGGTGAGTTCCCAAAGTCTACATTCATGTCCAATATTTTTCTTTCCCTATTCTTTTCAGGTTCATTATTTTCCATAATTTTATCTTCGATATCACTTAGTCATTCTTCTGACACTTCCATCCTTGTGGTCATTACATCCGGGTGGTTTTGCATCCTGTTTAGAGCCTTTTTCTTTTTCTTTTTCTTCCCCCCACCTTTAGTCTGACTAGCTCTTATTTGTGTGGTAAGGGACTCACTGGTATTTTGTATGCTTTTCCTGATCCCAGCTACTATCTTTATGATGCTTATTTTAAATTCCAGTTCAGGCATATTACTTATATCTGTGTTGATTAGATATTTGGGTGTGATGTCTTAGTGTTCTTACTTTTAGGGTGAATTTCTCTCCACATTTTATATAGGTCTCTGTCTTCTCTATGTTAGGAAAAACTGTTTTGCTTCCTGCTCCTGAGAATAATGGTTATATTAAGAAGAGGTCTATACTGTCCAGGGCCTGGTGCTTCAGGGAGTGTTTCTGGTGTATGCTGTGTGCATTCTAAGCTACAGTTATTTTCAAAATGTAACATTTGTAGCTCCCATTTTTTTTTAGATATTTCTTAGTTGTGATATTGTCACATATGTATAATTTTTTTAAAATATAGAAATGTCATTCCTGAGTTTTTTCTCTTCAGAAGAACCTGCTCCCATATGTAGGGGCCTACAACATCAATAATCTTTTTATTATTATCTCTCATAGTTCTGGGTGTCAGCTGAGCTCAGGCAGTAGGTTCTTTGCATTGATTCTTGGGTTTCTCAGTGGGTTATAGTTATATAATGGCTGAGATATAATCATCCAAAGGATCTTCATTGACACATCTAGTGATAATTAGGGAATACTCAAGTTGCTGCTATTTGTAGTCACATTTTAAAATACCATAAAAGAATCTCTTTAATTAACATATAATGTTATTTTTTCAAGGGTACATGTCTGTGATTCATTCTAACATAATTTACAGCACTCATCATAGCACATACCCTCCCCAATGTCCATCACTTTATAATCTTTTGGAAGCCAGCCCCAGAGGTACTAAGCTATTGTAAAATTCATGAAATAGTCACATTAAATACACACTAAAATCATTAAGAATTGTGCATTTAGGTCTTCACATGTATTGAAAATTTTAATAAACATTCTAACATATTTATTACTAGATATTTTAGATGAAAGATTTCTTAAACATGAAAAAGGGGCCCAAATTTTTAACAATAGATGGTATATCAGATTTTGGTCAATTGCAGTATTCTGAATGACATTATTGACCTGATAGCACAATAGCAAAATCTTGGAACCTGTTATATTGAAATAATATGTTTATTTAATTAGCATATTTTTTATTCAGTATAATTAATACATGAAAACCATGTTGTGAAATATCAAAAGATGAAGACATGTATAAATGTCTAAATTACCATCATTTGATGTTCTGGGTGTTCTTTCAGAATTTTTCTTTTGTGTTTGTACAAATTTATGTGTATTTTATTTTATTTCCATAAGAGAGTATCATGCTTGTGTTTTTTCTGGAACTTGTTCATTTAGCAAAGTGATGTGGGGAACATGCAACAATATTGCCTGTAACAAAATCTTCTGTGTAATTATTGTATACATTATGTCTTTCATTGGAGGTATGTTTGATAGATATTTAGGTACTTCTGGGAATATGATGTGCATTAACATGTGCATGTGTATTTCTACATGACTAATTCCTAGAGGTAGAAATGCATGGTTAAGCAGTATGTTTACATTTTATTTGAGGGTGCCTGGGTGGCTCAGTGCATTGAGCTCTGCCTTTGACTGTGGTCGTGATCTTGGGTTCCTGGGATCGAGCCCCACACTGGGCTCTCTGCTCAGTGGGGATACTGCTTCCTCTTCTCTCTCTGCCTGCTGCTCTGCCTACTTCTGATCTCTCTTTCTCTCTATCAAATAAATAAATAAATAAAATCTTTTAAAATAATTTGTATTTGAAAGCCTCATTCTGCATTGTACTTCATAAAATGTTTTCTCAGACTCTTTTTCTTTTCTTTTTTAGCAGAAGGGCATTTTCTTAATTTGATAGAATATTTATCTACAGTAAGGCAATACCAGGGAATATTGGTGAAACAGTCAAAGGTTTTAACTGAGATTGTGAAGGAGACTAGAATGATCACTATTCTACCTCAATTCAGTATTGTATTTGGGGTTATGGACATAAAATAAATTTTTATATGTGTTCAACATAAGATGGACCCTGAAGCTAATTTAAAAAAAAAATCAACCATTTATAAGAGAAATTGCCAGAATATAAAGGTGGTTTCCTTGCTTGCTAAGTAAAAATGTTCTCACTCTGGCATTAATTAAGAATATTTACAATAATGACCACTTCACAGATAAGTAAAACAATTTACATTTTAAACACTTACTTATGTAGGATATATTCTATCACTTGAAGTAGAAATAAAAGCCAAATAATGTCTTACTAGACTACATGCTGACCTTAAGTATATGTTAGCCATGGCTCAGGAGCCATAGAGAGCTTCACAATGCGCCACTCCCTGCAAGCTGCATGTGGGATTGTGGCTTTGCAGCTCAATACAGCAGCAGTGTCCTCTGAAGGCATCAGAGAAGAACAGGCTGCCATGTCAAGAGAGGCCCAGGCCTGCGATGATCCATGCCCCCTTTCAGAGCTTGCAGACAGCAAGGATCTCAGAATGGCACCAGGTACCCAGACATTTATCTGCATGGCTGGTCAGCAGTCTTTTCTGGGGTGCTCAGTGGAATACGAAGCTGTGGCAAGGCCTACTGAAGGAGTGGTGGGCTGTGATTGGACCCTCTAAGCTCAGGGCAGTGGCCCACAGTGGCTAGTACAGAGGAGATGTACACCAGGTAGCAAATGTGCCGTCATCTGTGCAATCAGTCACATGCCCCAGTCGCAGACTAGAAATAGCAGCATCCAGCTAAGTACCATGTAGGGCATGTACGCCTTTGGGTGAACTAAGGCACACAGCAAAGCTGTGGTTGTAAAGACTGGGTTGGCCGAGGGCTGCCAGCCACGCAGCACTTAGCAGGCCAAGCTGTTCATTCCCACTGTGTCGTAGTCCACAGGGTCCAGGGGGCCTGGGCTGGGTTGCCGAGGGCCGGAACAGGTCTGGGGGCAGCCAATCCATGACAGCCCACTACTAGCACTACGGCTACTTCCAGGTGCCACTGCTGCACACACCCAGCTGAGGCAGTGCTCGCTTTGGGCTTTGGAACAGCATCTCTCATCCACCCTGGGCATCCTCCTGGGCTGCATCCTATTATCAAAGGCTAGAATGAGCGTGGAAGCCACCAGGTAAATCTTTTTAAAGTACAGTGAGATAAAGAGAATAAGCTAATGAAACAAAGTCTGTCCATAAATAGCTCAGTTTTAGTTTTGCTTTTTAAGATTTTACTTATTTTGGAGAGAGAGCGCCCTGTAGCAGGGGGAGTGAGAAGCTGAGTGAGATAACTTTCAGCAGACTACTTGCTGAGCCCAGAGCCCAACTCTGGGGCTTGATCTCTTGATCTCACCACCCTGAGATTATGACCTTTGCTGAAACTGAGAGTCAGAAGCTTAACCAGTTGAGCAGCTCAGTTTCATAATAGGAAAGGGGTAGCTGGTAGAATTCTAAATTCACATACATTCTGTTGGAAAGTGAAAAGCTTGTTGAAACCCAAGAACTTGCCCTGTTCTTAGGTAAGAAGGCTAAGGCTCCTTAGCTGAGTCTGGATCTTACTCTGGAGAATTAGTGGTCTCCCAAAACAAAATGGACGAGTAAATCATTATACACAAATTTAACTACCTGTCGTTTCTCTAGCAAAGGACAAAACTAGAAAATTCTGGCCCCAAATTAAGTTAACATATTCTGAATATTTACACAATAATAGAGATACTGTGCATAGCTTTCATAATGTTCTTGTGTTAATACCCAATGTTTGAAACACAGTTAAGATCAATAATTTTTGGAGGGAGATGACTTTTGATTTAGAATAATAGGTTTCAATAAGTACCCATACATTTTTATTTTTATTTTATTTATATTTCCCAGTTTTCCTTTTGGCATGGCATTTCTTACTCTTTTTGTTTTTAAGTTTTTGTTTATTTATTTGACAGACAGAGATCACAAGTAGACAGAGAGGCAGGCAGAGAGAGAGAGAGGAAGAAGCAGACTCCCTGCTGAGCAGAGAGCCTGGTGCTGGACTAGATCACAGGAACCTGGGATCATGACCTGAGCTGAAGGCAGAGGCTTTAACCCACTGAGCCACCCAGGTGCCCCAACATTTCTAACACTGTAAATCCCTTGAAAACAGATTTCATTCTGAGAAGCTAAGTGGTGAAAGGTCATTTTGTCACAGGAGGAAGAAACCTTCTATCACAGCTTCTTGCTGGAATAAACTGGGTGCGTCCCATTTGTGAGGCATACCAGCTTGAGGCCCCCGATGTAACTACTCCTTTTTTTCCTTCTTCCCTCTTTTTGCAAACTTCCGGTAACAGAACAGACAACACTGTGTGGTGACAAATATAGCAGCTGCCACACAGGCCAGCAGGAACCCAATCACATCCAGAGAGTGGTACTGGAACCAGGTGAGGTCATGGGAGGCCGGCCGCAGGTGTTTGGCTCCTTTGTGGCGCATGACAAACTCTATCCAGAAGACGGCTCGATCCAAGGGCTTTATAGGCTGGTCGTGGTGAATCCTTGATAATCTCATAGCGTTCTCTTTGTATCTAAACAAACATAAAGATACCGACATTGAAAGGAAGCTCATTTGCCTAATCGTATAATTCCCATGAAAGGTTTTTGAAAAGGGCCATACAAATGCTTCAAAATATATGTCATAGAGTTACAGAAGCAGTATGTTTTTTTATTTGGATCCACACTGGAGATTTGGCATTTAAATTGGAATTTTCCCATCACCAACTATTCTAAGAAGTGAAAATGGAAGTGCAGTGTGATAGTTTGATCTTTTCTAACAGAGGAAATGCTATGGGCCCTTGTAACAGCTGTAAATGAGATGGTGGGAATGCCCTTGTCGAATGACCTCATGAAGCAGCAAAGGGAATTGTGTCATGGTAAGTAAAATGCCACCTCACTGGTCTCTGTCTCCACTCTTCTACCCTCTACTCTTTATTTTCCTTCATGTAGCCAGTCTGATTTTTGAAACCGATATCAGATCACAGCCCTTCCCTGCTCAAAATTTCCATTTAGCTTCTCATTACCTTTAGAATAAAGTCCAGCTATGGATTTTGTACTATAGGGCCATGCAGATACAGACCCCGGCAACTTCTTCTCCTGTCACTTTGTCCCATATACACTCTATTGTAGGCATAAAAGCCTGCTAGGAGTTCACTAAAGTAGCCAAACATGTCCTTACATAAGCATCTTTGCACTTTCTGTCCCCTCTGTCTCTCTGCTGGACACTTTTCCCTGCAACACTCCAAAGCTGCTTCTACATCTTGATAGATGACCAACTCTGTGTTCCATCTCAGGCTTTTCTGGGACACACTATCAAAGCACTCTTAGACATTTGGGATGTGTGTGTGTGCATGCATGTGTGTGCTACTCTTTGAAACCTAGAATTTTAAAATATATTTTCCATAATAACATTTAAATATATAACATAAGAAAAATGCACATAGTCTTAACTGAATAGCTCAACAATTCAAAATTAGCTAGAATATAATTGTGAAGTGGATGTAATAATACACCCACTACTAAGATATTGATATAGAGTATCACATGCTACCCAGAAGGATCCCATCTTCCCTGACCTTTTTGGTCATCGTAAATTAGGTTTTATTATTTATGTATCAGAATAACAACATTTCCTTTTGTCTCTTGTCTAACAGTCTGTTAATTCTATTACTGTATAGTATTCCATTGTTTGGCAACACCACAGAGTATTTCTTCATTTAACAATCAATGGACATTTGTGTTAACAATTTTTTAGTCATTATTACTAATGCTGCCATAAAATCTTGTGTATTTCTTTAGATTTTCATGTTTATACAGTTGTGTTTGTATATAATGTGAAAGTGGAATTGCTGAGAAGAAGGTTATTTAGGGTTGTAATTATTTTACTGACTGAATTATGTAGAAGTATATTGCTTAATTTCCAAAATTTAGAGATGTTTCCATTATCTTTCTTTTTGACAATTTCTATGTGAATTCTAGTAAGGCTGGACAGTATACTGTTGAATTATATTTTCCAAATTTACTCTGAGTGTATAGCCTAGCATATGGTTAATTCCAATATCTATTCCATTCTTGAAATATATGTATTCTCTGTTGTTTTATATATTATGATATATATGTATGTCAGATAGGTCATATATCAAATTGAATCCTTTAAATCATATAGGAATTTAGTCATTCCATTATCTTCTCCATCCATCCATCCTTGCCTGTCTTCGTTTTTTCTTTCTTTCTCTTTTTGTCTTCTTTTTCTATGTTATTGAGAAAGATGTTTGACAACTCAGTATTAAGACTGTAGAGTTGTGTATTTGTTTGTTCTTTTGTCTATGTCTTCTGCATTTTGATATTTTCATAGTAGGTGTCACCAGTTACTAATTTGTGGTGTTTTGACAGATAAGTCTATATATCATTATGAAATATGTATCTTTATTTTTGTTAGCGATTCTGGAGTACTGTGTCTGATAGTCGCACAGGCACAACATCTTTCTAAATGTTTACTTCTAAAATAGTTCATTTTCTACCTTTCCACTTAAAATACTCTTCTACATTTCTGTTTGAACATGTCTTTTAAAGAGTATATAGTTTTTAAAATGCATTATGACAATCTTTGTCTTTGAATTATATAATCTGTTTAAATTTAATCTAAGTGCTGGCATATTTATACTTTTACCTATTTTCTTATTCTATTTTCTGTTCCATTTCTCCAACCTGCCATATATTTTTTTTTCTTTCTTATCTATTTAAAGTATTTTATTAATTCATTGTTCTACCATTTTCTTCTTGATAATACATTTTGCGGTATTTCTTTAGATGATACCCTCCTAATATAAAATTATTACTGATGGTAGTAACAAATACGGAATTTGGGGTTATTGTGCTAGGCACTACAAATTTCCACACATTCTTCTCCTGTGCAATATAGAAAATTTCTTTATTTGTGTTATCATCTTTAAAAAGTTTTGTCTTCAAAGGACACAATCAAAGAAATGAAAAATCAAGTAAACCAGAATGGAAGAAAACATTACCAAATCATATATCTGTTAATGTGTTATATTCATAACACAAAACAAATTTTTTAATAAGGTGAGACAAAAAATCAAATTTTAAAATTATCAAAGAATTGGAATAGACATTTCTCTAAAGAGGACACATGGATGGCAACTGGCATTTGAAGAGATGCTTAAACTTTGGCTATAAGGGAAATGCTAATCAAGAGCAGAAGAGAGACCACTTCACACCCACAGGGATTTCTGTAATAAAACAGATGACAGGGGCACATGGGTGGCTCAGTGGGTTAAGCCTCTGCTTTCAGTTCTGTTGATGATCTCGGGGTCCTGGGATCAAGCCCTGCATCAGGTTTCCTATTCAGCGGGGAACCTGCTCCCTGTTCTCTCTCTGCCTGCTTCACTGCCTACTTGTGATCTCTGTCAAAGAAATAAATAAATAAATCTTAAAAAAAATAAAAACATGATAACAAGTATTGGTAATGATGTGGAGAACTTGGATCTCCCACTCAGTTGGTGGAAATGTAAAATAGTGCGTCTCATTTGGATATCAATTTGGCAGTTCTTTACAGAGTTAATATATGACCAGCAATTCTACTCCTAGAATTTCCAAAAATTTCCTTTCATTTCCAAAAGAATTGACAAATTTGGTTCACACAATAAAAGATGTAGTAATATTTATAGTTCCTAAATGTATAAATAAACAAAATGTTCATGAACTGAATGAAAAATAGATTGTAATATATCCATATAGATTGTAATATATCCATTCCATAGAATATTATTCAGCAATGCAAAACTACCACATCAGTGAAACTCAAAAACATAGCAAGTTAAAGAAGCTAGGTGCAAAAGACCATAACATACTACATATGTTTGATTTTTGTACTTTAAATATTATGGTACATAAATCAGATATTATAAAATATATTAAAATAAAAATGAAAATTAATTCTTGGGCAAAAAGATTTATAGTTTGGAATTTTGGGTGCTGAATTGAAAGTTGTTTTACATAACTGCAAATTCTTCATTCTTTCATTCTAGGAATTCTATCATATTTTTAAAAATGTGTCCTTACAATTCCATATATAACTTTTGCATTTGCTCATATAGAAAATTGTTGCAGCCCATTAATTCAATGGGGCTAAAAAGCAACTTGGCAATAAATGTCTGGTTGAAAATAAAGGTAGGTTTAAGATCAGTTATACATATTAAAATTTCAAAATTAGCTTCTTAAATATAGGATGAAATGCATAGTCATCATTGATAGAAGAACCTATCTCTAAATACTATTAATGAAAGAAATTATAATACTCACGAAGGGTTATTAATGACCATCCTCAATGCATTGAGCAAATCTGTACTAGACAGTGTGTGGAAATCCAGACTGACAGCTGCTCCCTTGGCCTTCATGTGAGCAAGGTTATCAGGTTGATCCGCAAACAAGGGAATGCCCACCATTGGAATCCCATGGTGGATCGCCTCATAGATGCCATTGGTTCCACCATGAGTTACAAAGGCTTTGGTTTTTGGGTGACCTAGGATTGGGTGAATCTCAGCACATTAGTAATTATAATTCTTAGGAAAAAATAGAGAGTTTAGCAACACATAGGCACATAGCACAATACTTATGAAATATCATTAAAATGTCTTTTAGATCCCAGAGCAAGAAGAGCAAAAATCTGCTGGAGAAGTAAATGGTGTAGTAGTTGTAACTTGAAAAATGGTTATAAGATGGCTGAACAGATAGATTGAAAGGGAAAATTCTGGATAAAGAATAGCATGTTCAAAAAAAAAAAAAAGAAGAAAAGAAAAGAAAAGAAAAGGAGGTGGCATATTAAAACATAGAACATAGTCTCAAACAGTAAAGTCACTGAGTCTAACATGTAGAGTGTCAAGGCAACAGGAAGTATGATAGTGGTTGTTCAAGTCAAGGGAAAGAAAGACTGCACTTTATCATGAAATGTATTATGACTTCATGAAAAAGATTATGGTGTTTTCCTGGAGAAAGTGTAGAGTCACTGATAATTTTTCATTACCACTGAATACCTATTCAGAATGAGAAAAGATAAGAATAAAGTGGTAGAATTAAGAGACAAAGTGATGATCCATTTCGTTACTAAAAATTTATTGGGAGAGGCAAGATGGTGGAAGGGTAAGGGACCTCATTTCATCTTGTCCCTGAATTTAGCCAGATAACTATCAAACCATTCTCTGGTTTGGTTTCAAACCATCTATGAATTCAAATTGAGATGTAAGAACAGATTTGCTGAAGTTCTACAAATAAAAAGTGGGCACTTTTTGCAAGGTGGGAGGTGCAGAAAAATGAATCTGAGGGTATATTCGGAAGATAAATGGTAGGGAGACGGAGCGTCCATAAGTTGGCTACCAGAAAGTGATTTGCCCTGAAGAGCAAATTCAGACTCTTTAGAAGTCTGTTCCAGGGAGAGATGTCCTTGCCTAAAAGGTGCTCAGGTGGCAAAGTGGGGCAGAATCCTAGGTGGGACAGTGTGGTCTCAGGATCCCTGGGGTCACAGAAAGAACAGGGGTGCCTGAGCTGCAGAATTCCCAATCCATTAGAGCAGAGAAACCAGTTTATGTTCAGTGAGATAGGGAGGGGGCTGTCAGCTCGGTTTGCCATAAACAGCAAACTGTACCATGATCGAGTGACCATTTTCTAGAGTTGGGGACCACCAAGGGCAGAAACATGGTGACCCTCCACTTTCCACTCAGAGGATCAGTGTGGATGCACACCACACAAGTCTGCAGTTTGGCACACACAGACCTGAAAACTGTGTATCCCTGAAGACTTGCTGAAGAGAAGGGGCTGTGATCTTTCAGCTCTAGGGCTGGAGACTGGCATGCAGCCATTTTTATTTTCATCCTCCAAAGAGGCACAGAGGGTCTTCAGTGAATAAAAGTCACATAGAGCAATCAGAAAGCTTACACTGAGCCCAGCTCCTGGCAAGGTGTTGTGCAAATCTGCCCAGGCAAAGACACCTGAGAATCAGTGCCACTGATCCTTCCCATGGAAGACCAGCAGAAACAACAGGGAACACCCAGTTTTTGGAGCACAGAGGACTATAAAACTCCAGCACTGGGAGACAATAGTTTTTTCTCGAGTCATTTTACTTTCAGTTTAAAATCTCTTGTTCTTTTATTCTTTTTTTTTTCTTTTTCCAACTGGTTTCTTATTTTTTTTTAAAACATATTGTTTATATGTGTGTGAGAGAGAGAATGAGCAGGGGAGAATCGCAGAGGGAAAGAGAGAGAGAAACAGTTTCCATGCTGAGGAGGGAACCAGATGCAGGACTCGATCTCAAAACCTGGAGATCATGAGCTGAACCAAAGGCAATGGCATAAGTGGCTGAGCCACCCAGGCTTTGCAACTGATTTCTTATTTTATCAATTCTTTGTTTTTAAGTATTTTTTAACTTTCATTTCTGAATTTACATTTTATAGATTTATTCTTCATTTTTAGCTTCCTTTCACTGTTGTAATTTTATTTTTGTTTATATGAGTTTTGCTTTCTTTACAGTTTTGGGATTTAGTGTCTTGTAACAGACGAAAATACACCCAGAACCGAGTGGATCACCATGTTTTGTCTATGTGGAAGATTATAATCTCTCTCCCCACCTTTTTTATTTCCTTTTCTTTTTTAATTTCTGACCTGTTTAGATTTTTCTAGTGTGTGTTTCATTTGAATCATGGTTGATATTTTTTATTTTGTTGTCTCATTCTTCCATTCTTCTCTGGGTAAAATGACTAGAAGGAAGAAATAACAACAAAAGAAAGAACCATAGGTGATACTCTCCATCACAGATATAAGCAAAATGGATATAAGTAAAATGCCAGAGCTGGAAATTAAGATAATGATTATAAAGTTACTAAGTGTGCTTGAAAAAAGCATAAAACACACTAGAGAATCTCTTAATGCAAAAATAAAATCTAATCAGGCTTAAATTAAGAATACTTTAACTGAGATTCTATCTAAAATGGATGCTCTGGGGCGCCTGGGTGGCTCAGTGGATTAAAATGGATGCTCTTACAGCTAAGGTAAATGAGGAAGTAGAGAGACAGTCAGTGACAGAGAGACAAGATAATGGAAAGGAAGGAAGGAAGCCAGAGAAAAGCAAGAAAAACAACTAATGGAACCAGAGTTAGGTAAGGGGGAAATTTGATAAATCAGTGATCCCATAAATAAAGTTATATTAGAGTTTTGGGGGTCTGAGAGGAAGAGGAAGAAAGGTCCATGAGGCATATTTGAGCAAATCATAGCTGATAATTTCCCTAATCTGAGGAAGGAAACAGGCATTCAAGTCCAGGAGGCACAGAGAATCACCCTGAAAATCAATAAAAATAGATCAACACCTTGACACATAACAATGAAACTTGCAAATCTCAGAGACAAAAAGAAAATCCTGAAAGCAGCTTGGGACAAGAGGTCCATAACCTACAAAAGTAGAGACATTAGACTAGCAGAGACCTATCCAAGAGAACTGGCAAGCCAGAAAAGACTGGCATGATATATTTAGAGTGCTAAATAAGAAAAATAGGAAACCAAGAATACTTTATCCAGCAAGGCTCTCATTCAAAATAGGAGAGAGCAAAGGCTTTCAGGACAAACAGAAACTGAAAGAATTTCTGATCACTAAACCAGCTCTAAAAGTAATATTAAAGGAGATCCTTTAAGTGAAGAGAATGTCCAAAAGTAACATAGACCAGAAAGGAGCAGAGACAACCTACAGAATCTGTGACTTTAAAGTTAGTACAATAGCACTAAAGTCATATCTTTCAATAGTTACTCTGAATGTAAATGGGCTAAATGGACTAACTGAAAGACACGGGGTATCAGATTACATTAAAAAAAAAAGCAAGGTGCATTGATATGCTGTCTGCAAGAGACACATTTTAGACTCAAAGACACTTCCAGGTTGAAAGTGAAGGGGTGGAAAACCATTTTTCATGCTAATGGGCAACAATAGAAAGCTGGGGTGGCAATCCTCATATCAGAAAAATCAGATTTTAAACCAAAGTCTGTAGAAAGTGATGAGGAAAAACACTATATCATAATTAAAGGGGTTTTCCAACAAAAAGATCTAACAATTATAAATATGTATGCTTCTAACTTGGGAGCAGTGATTTATCTATGTATATTAATAATCAAATTAAAGTAACACCTTGATAGTAGTACAACAATAGGGAATTTCAATTTTCCACTCACTGTAATGGACATCTAAGTGAAGATCAACAAGAAAACAAGGGCTTTGGATGACACAGTGGATGGGATGGACTTCAAAGATATATACAGAGCATTCCTTCTAAACCAACAGAATACATATTCTTTTCAAGTGCATATTGGAACATTCTCCAGAATAAATCACACACAGTGTCACAAATTGTTTTTCAACCCATATCAGAAGATTGGGATTATCCCTGGCATATTTTCAGGGCATGATGCTTTGAACTTGAACTCAATTACAAGATGTTTGGAAGGAACTCAAACATTTGAAGGTAAAAGAGCAGTCTACTAAAGAATGAATGGTTGACCAGGATATTAAAGAAGAATTATAAAGTTGCATGGAAACCAATGAGAAGGAAAAACAACTGTTCAAAACCTTTAGAATGCAGCAAAGGCGGGCCTAAGAGGGAAGTACAAAGCAATGGAAGTCTTTTTCAAAAAAAAAATTAGAAAAGTCTTAAGTACACAAGCTAACTTTAAAACTAAAGAAGCTGGAGGAAGAATAGCAAATAAAGCTTACACCAAGCAGAAGAAAAAATAATAATTATTAGGGCACAAATCAATGAAATAGAAACCAAAAGAGTAGAGCAGATCAATGAAACTAGAAGCTTTTTCTTTCAAAGAGTTTATTACATCAATAAATCCCTAGCCACATTATCAAAAAGAAAGAGAAAGGACCCAAATTAATAAAATCATGAATGAAAGAGGAGAGATCATGATCAACACCAAGGAAATACAAATAATTTTAAGTACATATAATGAGCAACTATATGCCAACAAATTAGGCAATCTGGAAGAAATGGCTGCATTTCTGGAAACATACAACCTACTAAAACTGAAACAAGAAGAAATAGAAAATGTGAACACACTGATAACTGAGAAGGAAACTGAAGGAGTAAGAAATCTCCCAACCAACAAGAGACAAGAGCCAATGGCTTCCCATGGGAATTCTACCAAACATTTAAAGAAGAATAATACCTACTCTTCTGAAGCTGTTTCAAAAAATAGAAATGGAAGGAAAACTTCTGAACTCATTTTATGAGGCCAGTGTTACCTTGATCTCCAAACCAAAGGCCCCACCAAAAAGGAGAATTACAGAGCAATACACCTGATGAACATGGATGCAAAATATCTCACCAAGATAGTAGCCAATAAGATCCAACAGTGCATTAAAAGGATTATTCACCACAATGATATGAGATTTATTCCTGGGCTGCAAGAGTGCAAAACTCCTGGGTTTTGCACTCACAAACCAATCAATGTAATACATCACATTAATAAAAGGGCAAGAACCATATATGTCCTTCTCTATGGATGCAGAAAAACATTTGACTAAATGCAGTGTGTTTCTTGATTAAAACTCTCCAGAGTGTCAGCAGAGAGGAAACCTATCTCAATAACATAAAAGCATCTATGAAAATCCCACTGTGAATATCATTCTCAATGGGGGGAAAACAGAGCTTTTCCTCTAAGGTCAGCAATATGACAGGGATGCCCACTCCCACCATTTTTGTTTTCAACATAATACTGGAAGTCTTAGCCCCAGCAGTCAGATAACAAAAGGAAATAAAATGCATTCAAATTGGCAAAGAAGAAGTCAGACTCTCACTCTTTGCTGAAGACATGATACCTTAAATAGAAAACCCCAAACACTCTACCCCCAAACTGCTAGAACTGATAAAGGAATTCAGTCACATGGCAGGAATTAAAATCAATGCACAGAGATCAGTTGCATTTCTATACACTAGTAATGAGACAGAAGAAAGAGAAATTGAGGAGTCTATCCTATTTAAAATTGCACCCCAAACCATAAGATACATTGGAATAAACCTAACCAAAGAAGTAAAGGATCTGTACTCTAAAAATTACAGAAGACTTGTGAAGGAATTTGAAGAGGACACTAAAAAATGAAAAAAAAAATTCCATGCTTATGGATTGGAAGAATAAATATTATTAAAAAGTCTATGGTACCCAGAACAATCTACACATTCAGTGCAATCTCAATCAAAATACCATCAAAATTTTTCAAAGAACTGGTACAGATAATCCTAAAATTTGTATGGTTCCAGAAAAGACCCCAAATGTTGAAAAAGAAACATTTAGAGAGGAATGTTGAAAGGAATGTAGAAAAAAGGAATATTGAAAAAGAAAACCAAAGTTGGTGGCATCACAATTCTTGGCTTCAAGCTCTATTTACAAAACTGTAATCATCAAGACAGTGTGGTATTGGCACAAAAACAGATACTTGGATCCATGGAAAAGAACCCAAAAATGAACCCTCAACTTTATGGACCATTAATCTTTGACAACACAGGAAAGAATACGCAATGAAAAAAGGACAGTCTCTTCAATCGATTGTGCTAGGAAAATTGGACAGTCACATGTAGAAGAATGAAACTGGACTATTTCCTACACTATGCATAAAGATAAACTCAAAATGGATGAACGACCTAACTGTGAGACAGGAATCCACCCAAATTCTAGAGAACACAGGTAGCAACCTCTTCACCTCAGCCAGAGCACCTTCTTGCTAAACATGTCTCCAAAGGCAAGGGAAACAAAGCAAAAATGAACTTCAAGATAAATAGTTTCTGCACAGCAGAGGAAAGAGTCAAGAAAATTAAAAGGCAACCTACAGAATGGGAGAAGATATTTGCAAATGACATATTAGATAAAGGGCTGATATACAAGATCTATAAAGAACTTACCAACATCAACACTCAAAAAACAAATAATCCACTCAAGAAATGGGCAGAAGACATGAATAGACATTTCTGCAAAGTAGACATAAAAATAGCCAACAAGCACATGAAAAATGCTCAACATCCCTTGGCATCAGGGAAATACAAGCCAAAACCACAGTGAGATACCACATTACAACAGTCAGAATGGCTAAAATTAACAAGACAGGAGACAACAAATGTTGGTGAGGATGTGGAGAAAGGGGAACCCTCCTACACTGTTGGTGGGAAAGCAAGCTGGTGCAGTCACTCTGGAAAATATTATGGAGGATCCTCAAGATGTTATAAACAAAGCTACCTTATGACCCAGCAATTGCATTTCTAGGTATTTACCTCAAAGATACAAATGTATTGACCTGAAGGAGCACTTCTATCAACCCCAGTGTTTGTAGCAGTGTTTATAGCAGCAATGTCCACAATAGCCAACCTGTAGAAAGAACTTAGATATCCAAGGACAGATGAGTGGATAAAGATAATGTGGTATATTTATGTAATGGAATATTAGACATCATAAAGGTTGAATAATTACCATTTATATTGACAGGGATGGAGGGTATTATGCTGAATGAAACAAATCAATCAGAGAAAGACAATAATCTTATGCTTTCACCCATATGTGGAATATAAGAAACAGCACAGAGGAATATAGGAGAAGGAGGGAAAACAGAATGGAAAGAAATCATACAGGGAGACAAAACTATGGTTTGCTCTACTTTGCCCCTATAGGGAGCAAACCAAGGGTTGCTGGAGGAGAGGTGCTGAGGGATAGGGTAATTGGGTGACGGACATTAAGGAGGGCACTTGATGTGATGAGCACTGGGTGTTACATGCAATTGATAAATTATTGAACAGTACAACTGAAACAAATGATGCACTCTATGTTGGCTATTTGCATTTAAATTAAAAATTAGAAAATTACCCTTGAGAAGTAATTACACATGAAATAAAGATACTTTGATTCTAGTCATAAGGAATGTGACTGTGTATAATAACATCCTGTATCGATCATTTTCCCCCCTAGCATGGCAAAATAACTGTAAAGAAGTTAAGTCTTGTTTTTGAATTTTTCAATAATGAATGTTCAATCAATTTGCTTTTGGGAACAATTGCTATCATCTTCCAATGTAATATTACCTATTTATTTCATTTGAAGTGTTACAGGAGGGAGTTCATGTATATCCACTTGTTCCATATGTTATTTTATTAGAGTTTTACATCTTTTGATATACAAAAAAGCTAAGTATGCAACCTGTTGTTTGTGAGAAATAAATATTTCTGCTTACCAGTAACTTATTAATATAAATAACTTCTCTTAGTACCTATAATTTCTTTTACATTACTAATTATTAGCACTACCTCCAAGAAAAAGGTAATTTTTTACATGAATCCAGATTATTATTACTATTTCTTGGTTTGGAAATTCTTTAAATGTTACAAAGAAGAGCCTATTGGAACTTCAGAAATAAAAGTGCCGCTGTTGAAAAATGTCCCAAACTGTGATGATGCTACATTTTATTTAACCGATTGTTAACACTTCAGTGATGCACTATAAAACATTGATAACATGGATTAATATGAGTTCTATAACCAAGCAATTTCCATTCCCAGTACCAAAATAGATTGATTTCAGAATTCCCTAGCAATCTGCATAAACTGGATGATGGTTTACATTGTTAATACATATTTGTTATGCAAATGTTCAAGTAACTTTAGATATTAAGTGAACATTAGCATAAAGAGAACCTATATCAGTAACCAAAAAGTAGTTCACAAACACCCAAATACTCCAGGTGTTTTCTATATATCAGAAAATAATATACTACTATATATATATATATATATATATATATATATATATATATTGGATAATTGTTTATTTTGCAAGGCAGTTCATAAGTTAAATGGATAGTCCCTGCCTTTTGGTAATTTTTTTAAATTTATTTTTTTATTATTTTATTTTATTTTTATTATTTTTTTAATTTATTTTTTATTTATTTTCAGTGTAACAGTATTCATTATTTTTGCACCACACCCAGTGCTCCATGCAATCCATGCCCTCTATAATACCCGCCACCTGGTACCCCAACCTCCCATGCCCCGTCCCTTCAAAACCCTCAGATTGTTTTTCAGAGTCCATAGTCTCTCATGGTTCACCCATACTACTATATTTTATGTAAAAAGAGGCATCTGAAACTTTCCCTTCCTAGGCTAGTTTCTGGTTGACTCCTTAATATATTTCCATTTCCTTCCTTACTATTCTGCTAAGTAAAGTCCTTTTGGAACCACTATTACTAAGCACGCGGTCACCTAGAGGAGTGGACTCATCTCCTCCCTTTTCATTTATTTTACTCTTTTTTTTTTAAGATTTTATTTATTTATTTGACAGACAGAGAACACAAGTAGGAAGACAGGCAGAGAGAGAGGGGGAAGAAGCTCGTTGCTGAGCAGAAAGCCTGATGCGGGGCTTGATCCCAGGATCCCGAGATCATGACCTGAGCCAAAGACAGAGGCTTTTAACCCACTGAGCCACCCAAGCGCACAGGGTCCACTCCACCATTCGTGTCAGTTTTTCCCTTTCTTTGAATCATCTAGTCTGGGCGATTGCCAAAACATAGCTTGGTGAGC
This sequence comes from Mustela nivalis, assembly GCF_964662115.1. NCBI lineage: Eukaryota > Metazoa > Chordata > Mammalia > Carnivora > Mustelidae > Mustela > Mustela nivalis. The sequence goes on along the minus strand of NC_139023.1, from coordinate 11,968,759 downwards.
CTTGGCCACCCTTCTCTGAACAGCATACTGAGTAGGCTTTTCTCAAAAATTTAGTGGAAGGAAAAGAAACCTGGATTATCCAGCAAGCATAAACTGCTTGATAAAGCTTTTCAGACTTTTATCAATTCCTGCTTAACATAACTGTTGAAATGTAACTCCTCAGAGAACATCTATGTGTTATTCAGTGCCCTTGGAAATCCTGTAAGGAGAAGGAGGGAATGACAGGACAGAATTTGGTGATTTCTGTATCTGCCCAAGATACATTATAATAGGAAATGTTACACTGTATCTCCTAAATATATTCCTCCTAAATATATTTCTTTCTGATCTCAATGTTAATGCCAAAGTTATTGTCAAAACACCTTGTGTACTATTTTACCATCTGCCATGTATATTTTGCTCATATCTGAGATAAATTGGAGCTATCATCATCGTTTCCATGTCATGAAGGAAAGGGCAAACAAACTCTTTACACAGTTTAACAGACTCATTAAGTAGTTGTATAGGATTAAGTTACTTTATCTAACCTTTTGTGGAATCTGTGCAAGGGCTGATGCAATCACATTGGCTTTTTCCTCTGGCAGGTTAGTGACCATAGACCCTAGTGTAAACACCACAAAACCATTTTCTCCAGAGCTCTGGAAAAACTCTTCCATTTCCTGTGAAAAAAAATTTGTTCCATTACAAAATGAGAACACCATAGCAAACACTATTTAAAAAATTTCTACATGGGTGCCTGGGTGGCTCAGTCAGACCTGAGATTTTATCTTAGGTCATGATCTCAGGGTTGGGCGACTGAGCCCTGAATCTGGCTCTACACTCAGCGTAGAATCTGCTGGGTCTTCTCTCTCTCGCGCTCTCTCTCTCTCCTCCCCTCCCCTATCACCCAACTCTCAAATCAATAAATCTCAAAAAAAAAAACAAAAAACAAAAAACTTCAAGCTGCTAAGGAGAGATAGCAAATAGTATCAGGAGCTTTAGAATAATGTCTGTTTTAATCTTTAAATTGTGGTGAAGTACACAAAAAAATTTACCTTTTTAACTATTCCCTGGCATGCAGTCAATAAAGTATATTTACACTGCTTGGTAACCAATCACCAGAACTTTTTCATCCTGCTAAAATGAAATTCTGTTCCCATTATATAACAATTCTCCATTCTCTCCTTTACTGTCTTTAGCAACCATCATTATACTTTGTATTTCTATGAATCTGATTAAACTGCATACCTCACATATCAGTGGAATCATACCTTATCTGCTTTTTGTGATTTCCCCCTTTCACTTGCTGTAACATCCTGAAGCTTTTCCAATTTAGAGTATGTGTTAGGCATTTCTTCTAGAGTATGTGTTAGGCATTTTATGACTAATATTCCATTATTTGTAAATACATTATATTTATGGATTTATCTGTCCCTGTACACTTGTTTTAGACTGAATAGAACTTTTGCCAGTTTTACCTCGGGATTTAGACTTTGAGAAAGTTACCATACACACTTAAACATTTTGTAGTCAAAATTGGTATTAGGTTAACCCTCAAATAAGATCTTAGTTTCATCTTATTACTAATAAAAAGGTAAACAACAAGATGTTCAAGAGACCATAAAATCATTCAGTAAGGGATGCTTGTTTTTCTTATGTCTTAAAGGTACAATATCAACTTAAAACATATTATTTTATAACTTTCTTTCATAAAGTATCATCTTATATGACAACAGAATTATTTTGCAATTTTATGTTATGAATATTTTTCATGTATAAGTGGTAAAAATAATTTGGTCCTTATTAAATATGCAGAATTTGTGGTCCTAATTATATAATACAAAATGTAGTTTTTTCTATGCTCATTATGTGAGAACCATGTTTCCCCAATGATTTTTTTTAAAGATTTTATTTATTTGTTTGTCAGAAGGAGAGAGCACAATCAGGCAGAGTGGCAGGCAGAGGCAGAGGGAAGAGCAGGCTCCCCCCTGAGCAAGGAGCCTTTGGGCTCTATCCCAGGACCCTGGGATCATGAACTGAGCAGCTTGACTGACTTAACTTACTGACTTAACTTAGTAAGTTGCTTAACTGACTGAGCCACCCAGGCGTCCCTCCCCCAATGATCTTTACTGAGATTTTATCCAGCCTTGGTGAGTGGCAGAAAACATGTGTTCTCATAGGTTAAGAAAACCCATTAATGCTCTAAGATGTCAAGCCTTGGGACTCAAATGAGGAATAGAGTAAATGTTGGAGTGACAGCAAGTGAACATTGGATTTGACTGTAGATACTGTTGGGACACACAAACATTGTTGAGGAATGATATTTCTAAGTAGAATACTAGTTAAATGCCTTAGAGCAAATAAAACAAAAGAGACAGGAATCACTTACCTTAGGCAGGGGTTTGGCAGGTTTACAGTGGAGTTCTCCAACAAACTCAAAATTTGGTAGAAGTGGGTGAAGAAATTCAAAATCCCAGTAGGTTCGAATGAGCCATATTTGAGGCTTCCCCCCTTAACTCAGACAATGTAGTGGGTCTTCCTGAAGGGAAAACAAAACAAACAAAACAACAAACAACAACAACAACAACAACAAACACATCACATTAGTAAGAGAAAGGAGAAAAACCATATGATCATTTCCATATATACAGAAAAAGCATTTGACAAGGATACACATCTATTCATGATAAAAACTCTCAACAAAGTTTGTTTAGAGGGAACACAACTCAACAAAATAAAGGCCTTTTATGGAAAACCTACAGTGAACATCATATTCAATGAGGAACATTGAGACCTTTCCCCCCAAAGTCAGGAACAAGACAAGAATGTCCACTCTTATGACTTTTATTCTACATAGTACTATATGTTCTGGCTATTGCAATCAGACAACAAAAAGAAAGAAAATCCATTCAAATTGGTAAGGAATAAGCAAAACTTTCACTATTTGCAGATGGCATGATATTATAGAAAACCCTAAAGAAAGAGTTAGTATCCAAAATATATAAAGAACTTATACAACTCAATACCCCAAAACCAAATAATCCAATTTAAAAAAAGGATGGAAGACACGAACACACATTTCTCCAAAGAAGGCATACACTGGGCCAAAAGACACATGAAAAGATGCTCAACACCACTCATCATCAGGGAAATGCAAATCAAAACTCCAATGAGATATCACCTCACATCTTTCAGAATGGCTAAAATCAAAGCTACAAGAAACAGGTGTGGAGGTTTCTCAAAAAGTTAAAAATAGAAGTACCTTATGATTCATCAATTGCACTACTAGGTATTTACCCAAAGCATACAAAAATACTTATTCAAAGGGATACATAAACATTGGGGTCAATGTATATGGCAGCATTATCTACAATAACCAAATTATGGAAACAGCTTAAGTGTTCATCAGCAGATGAATGACTAAAGAAGTGGCATATTTATATAATGAATATTATTCAGCCATAAAAAAAGGAATGAGAGCTTGGGGCCCCCAGCTGGCTCAGTTGGTTAAGCATCCAACTCTTGGTTTTGGCTCAGGTCCTGATCTAGTGGTTGTGGGATGGAGCCCCAACTGTGGTTCTGTGCTCAGTGTGGAATATACTTCAGATTCTCTTTCTCTCTTTTTCCCTCTCTCTCTCTCAAATACAGAAATAAAATATTCTTAAAAAAATGAAATCTCACAATTTGCAATGACATGGATGTAGCTAGAGACTATTATGCTAAGTAAAATAAGTCAATTAGAGAAAGACAAATATCATATGATTTTACTTATATGTAGAATTTAAGAATCCAAACAAAAAAGCAAAAGACGAAAAAAGAGAGAGAGGCCACCAAAGAAATAGACTCTTCATTATAAAGAAAAAGCTGTATTACTAGAGGCACTGTGGGTAAGTGGATGGGTACAATAGGTGATGAGGGATTAAGGAGGACACTTCAGATGGGCACAGAGTGATGTACAGAATTGTTAAATATCTATATTGTACACTGAAACTAATATAACACTCTGTTAACTATACTGGAATTTAAATGAAAATTAAAACTTGATGTCAGGATATAAAATCAATGCACAGAAATCAGTTGCATTTTTATACACCAAAAACAAGACAGAAGAAAGAGAAATTAAGGAGTCAATCTCATTTACAATTGCACCCAAAAACATAAGATACCTAGGAATAAACCTAACCAAAGAGGCAAAAAACGTGTACTCAAAAAATTATAAAGTACTCATGAAAGAAATAGAGGAAGACACAAAGAAATAAAAAAATAATCCATGCTCATGGATTGTAAGAACAAATATTGTGAAAATGTCTACGATACCTAAAGTAATTGCACATTTAATGCAATCCCTATCAAAATACCATCAATTTTTTTCCCAAAAAAATGAAACAAATAATCCTAAAATCTTTATGAAACCAGAAAAGTCTCCAAATAGCCAGAGAAGTGTTGAAAAAGAACATCAAAGTTGGTGGCATAACAATTCCAGACTTCAAGCTCTATTTCAAAGCTGTCATCATCAAGACAGCATGGTACTGGCACAAAAACAGCCACATAGATCAATGAAACAGAATAGAGAGCCCAGAAATAGACCCTCAACTCTATGGTCAACTCATCTTTGACAAATCAGGAAAGAATGCCCAATGGAAAAAGACAGCCTCGTCAACAAATGGTGTTGGGAAAATTGGACAGCCACATGCAGAAGAATGAAAATGGGTCATTTCCTTACACCACACACATAAATAGACTCCAAATTGGTGAAAGACCTCAATGTGAGAAAGGAATCCATCAAAGTCCTTGAGGAGAACATGAGCAGCAATCTCTTTGACCTTAGCCACAGCAACTTCTTCCTAGAAACATCACCAGAGGCAAGGAAAACAAGGGGGTAAATGAACTATTGGGAATTTATCAAGATAAAAAGCTTTTTCAGAGAGTTGAATGGGTAAAGAAGATGTGGTGTATGCATGTGTGTGTGTATACATATATATATGTATATATATATATGCAATGGAATACTATCCAGGTATCAAAAAAATCAAAATCTTGCCATTTGCAATGACAGTATGGAACTAGAAGGTAGTATACTAAGCAAAATAAATCAATCAGAGAAAGATAATAATCATGTGACCTCTCTGATATGAGGATTTTGAGAGAAAAGGTGGGGGTTTGTGGGGATAGTGATGGAAAAAATGAAACAAGATGGAATCAGGAGGGAGAAAAACCATAAGAGACTCTTAATCTCATGAAACAAATTGAGGGATGCTGGTGGGTGGAGAGGTAGGGATAGGGTGGCTGGGTTATGGACATTGGGGAGGGTATATGCTATGTTGAGTTCTGTGAAGTGTGTAAGACTGACGATTCAGACCTGTAACACTCTGGCAAATAATACATTATATGTTAATAAAAAATATTAAAACTTGGTAGAAAAATAAAATTAAATAAATAAATAAGTAAAAAAACCCTACAACAAGCAACAGGTTGAGGAAATGAGAGTAATGCATTGTGAATATACTAGGATATTTTCTGAAAGGAATTTGGAATAATTTATTGAAATGTTTAAAAGTATTTGTAGTTTGATAATAGAACACATATATGATACAAACAGTATAATGATGCAAATATATATTTACATACTTACATATGTTGTTCCTATGTATATATGAAAGACAATGTGTAAGTCTCATTTCTAACATCACAGTAGTACATTCACAATAATAAACAACTATTAAACCTAAGCCACTATCAAATTAAGCATACATTTATTTCCTTTGAAATGCTGCAAAAGTAACAGATGCAAATGTAAACAATTATTTGAGCTCCCCAATCAATTAAGCAATGGAAACACCTTCTTTAGAGTACTCAGTCTCATTTCTATAATTTAGCAAGTTATTCCCTAGATCCTAGATTTTCCAAGAAAACTATGAAGTTTTGAAAGTATGACTTGGTTCCTTGTACTTATCATTGCCCTTAGTTCACATTAGGAGCATAATAATATCTGTTTATTAAATAATATTTGCAAATAACAGCTGGAATATTATCATCAAGTGTGGAAATAGATATGTGCACTATTAATTTTGACTCATTTTTTTCTTTAATGGAGTAACATAGTTTTCAAAAAATGTGAACTATTAATGTGGATGTTCACCCTTCAATAAGATTTTAGACCTTTAAAACGTGATTTATAAGCCCTGTTGAAAGAATTTGTGATCATTAGAAACTTCTTACTACAGGCTCCTGAGTCTGGGATAGAGCCAATATTTCTTCCAGTTATGAAGGAATCTTTCAGGTAATATGACAAAACATTTTTATTTTTAAATTAAAAAAGGGAAACAAGTGGAAATAATATCCTCAATACTCTATAGACAGTTGTACAAGAAAAATGTGACTTTTAAATTAACATCTCTGCTTTCATCAAGATAGTGAAATTTCTAATGTCTTTTTAAAAAAATATTTTATCTATTTGACAGAGAGAGAGAGAGCAGAAGCAGGGGAAGAGGCAGGCAGAGCAAGAGGGAGGAACAGGCTCCCTGCTGAGAGAGAGCCCAATTCAGGGCTCAATTCAAGGACCCTGGGATCATGACCTGAGCTGGAAGCAGACACTTAAACTGAGCCACCCAGGAACCCCACTAATGTCTTTTTTTTTTTTTAAATGGAAAAGTAAAGTAAAATGGATATGTAGGAAATAGGCACAGCAGAGAGGATTTTTAAGGAAGTGAAACTACTCTGATATAATAGTAGTGTATACATATCATTATAAATTTGCTAAAACCTATAGAATATACACCACCAAAAGTGAACTCCACTATAAATTATAGACTTTGGATGGATAATAATGCATCCATGTAGGTTCATCAGTTGTAACAAATGTACCATTCCGGTGGGGATGCTGATAATGGGGAACCTTATGCATGTGTGGGGGCAAGGGTTATCTGGGAAATCTTGACTCCATTGCTGTCATTTAAAATTATTCTAAAAAGTAAAGCATATCAAAAGTACTATTTTCAACTTGTATTTAATAAATAACAAAGGAAGTTTAAAACACTTCATCCAGAAATAAAGTAAAAAAAATTTTAAGTATTACAAACACACAATGAATAGATATGTAATTGCTTCAAGAAATCCTTAGTGCTTTAATTTGTGGTTATTGAATTCCTGGAGTGTAATGTACTCAATAATGGATGACATAGTTGGAACTGGTCCTGTCATATATGTCTTTCCATAATATTTGTGATATTGGAAGATCATTTTATATTATCCTTTCATCATTTCATTTACAAAGACAAATTCCTCTGACTTAATACAAACTCACCTTCCTAGGCACTAGGAATTAAGACTTCGTGCTACCAATTAGAAACATGACTTACCTAGTACTTCACTGTAAAACTGATCCCAACTCTTCTCATTATAAGTTTGGAACCAAAAGTCAAAATCAAGCACATATATCATATTTTTTACTCTCTCCATGAATGTCATTTGATCACTTAATTCTGACAAAATAACAGGCACATAGGATGGAGGGAAAGAAAGTCCTCCACTTTGCTTTTCAAATGCATAGCCAGGAGAGAAGCGAAGACTGTGCACTAAAGTATTTTAAATAGCTCAGCCAGGAGCTCACCACAAGGTCCAATGGTATCTGCAAGAATGACATCAAACCTCGATTCTTGTAGTTTGGTCATTAGCTTCCTGTTCAAAACTACATCTTCACAGAGCTTTTGAATAGATTCAGCAAATTTCCACAAAATTTCTTGCATTTGTGAAAAATATGTCCAAAATGTATCTCTTGGCAAGTTATATATCCACATATCGAGCATTTTTCTGACTAAATCCTTAAAATCATCTTTAAGTATGGATGCAGGGAAAGTCTCATACTTGATAGCAGATGATTCATTTAGATTAACAAGAATGGAAGCTGAAGATGTCAGAACAGTCACTTTGTGACCTCTCTGGACAAGTTCATCCAGGATTGTCTTTATATTGATCTAGTGGCTATATTCTTTATATTGATCTAGTGGCTATATTCTTTCCACAACTCCCAGATTTGAGGTAACAACTCAGCTGTAGCAGCAGCAAAATGGAAATCCACTGTGTAGACATCCTGGTGGAATGCAATGCTTCTTTGCAAATTCTTGTTTCCTTGTCCCACTGCTTGTATGTAAAGTCAAGGAGAAATCAATCAGTAAGTTAAAGTATAACTCTTACATTTCAATGTAAACACATTATATGAATAGTCAGATTATTTGGATGGCATAAGGAAAACGTCAAAGGCAGATGATTTCATTTGTATACACAAGTGTTTAATATCTGTTTGATCCTTATAAGTTCTATCATCTGACTAAGAGCCAATGACCTAACATGTGCAAGTTATCTGTCTTTTGTAATATATTTTGAAAGAACTAGTGACAGTGGTGAGAGGTCAGTGTCTGCAGTCCCATTAACAGAAGAATTAAAGTTATTTTACAGGTGAATATTATTTCTTGGATATGATGGTTCAAGAGATTTTTGTTTTGTTTTGTTCATAAAAATTTGGTTGACATGTAATTCATATGCTATACAAGTGTCAGATTTTAAATGTACAATTAGGTGGTTTACATTATATTCACAGAATTGTGTAACCACCATGATGATCAATTTTAGAACACTTTTAGCATCCCAAATGGGGGAACTTTTACCCTCTAATGAAACTGCATTTTCTGCATCTCCCAGCTCTAGTCAACATTTTATCTACTTTTTGTTGTATTTATTGTCTGTTCTGTGTATTTCATACAAATGAAATTATACATCATATTGTCTTTTGTGACTGGCTCCCTTATTTAGCATAATTTCTTACATTAAAAACTTATTTTCTGAGTTTATTGAAATATTATTGATACAACATTGTATCCTCCTCCTCCTCCTCCTCCTCCTCCTCCTCCTCCTCCCCTTCTTCTTCTTCTTCTTCTTCTTCTTTCTTCTCCTTCTCCTTCTCCTTCTCCTTCTTCTTCTTTTTTGGTTTCGTATATAAATGGTATCATATGATATTTGTCTTTCTCCCTCTGCCGTACTTCTCTTAGCATGTTCTCTGTCCATGTTATCACAAATGGTAAGATAACATTATTTTTTTTTTACTGTGGAATAATATTGCATTGTCTACATATAATACATCTTCTTTATCCATTGATTTGTTAATGGACACTTGGGTTGCTTCCATATGCTGGCTATGGCAAATCATGCTACAGTAAACATAGGGTGCATATATCTTTTTGAATTAGTGCTTTTGTTTTCTTTAAGTAAATGCCCAGTGGTGGAATTACTGGGTCATATATATATTTTTTTCTTTTTCTCTAGCTTTATTGTAATAATACAGTATATAATACATAGCACATTAAAAGTACGTGGAGTTTTTTTATGTTCTCCCCTTTATTTCTACTCCTCCTTCTCTTCTCCTTCTTCTTCTTTCCTCCTCTTCCTCCTCCTTCTCTTCCTTCTTCTCCTCCTCCTTCCTCCTCTGAAGAAGGTTCCATGCCCAATGTGGGGCTTGAACTCATGACCCTGAGATCAAGAGCTGCATGCTTTACTGACAGCCAGCCAGGCATCCCTTCCTCTATTTGTCTTCTTTGAGAAATGTCCATTCAGGTCCTTTGCCCATTTTTTAATGGGATTATTTCATTTCCTTGTGTTGCATTGTATAAGTTCTTTACATATTTTGGATATTAGCTCCTTATTGGATATGTCATTTGTGGATATTGTCTCTCATTCTGTTACTTGCTTATTTGGTTTGCTGATGCTTTTCTACCCTGTGCAAAAACTTATTTTGGTATAGTCCCAATAGTTTATTTTTGCTTTTGATTCCCTTGCTTGAGGAGACATTCGAGAAAAATGTCGTTGCAAACAATGTCAGAGAAATTGATGCCTTTATTTCCTTTTAGGAGCTTTATCATTTCATGTCACACATTTAGGTCTTCAATCCATTTTGAGCTTATTTTTGTGTATGGTATAAGAATGTGGTTCAGTTTTATTCTTTTACATGTATCTGTGCAGTTTTTTTTCAGCACCATTAATTGAAAGGACTGTCTTTTCCGGATCACATAGTCTTCCTTCCTTTTAGATTAATTGACCATATAAGTGTAGGTTTCTATCTGACTCTCTATTCTGTTCCACTTATTTTTGTTTCTGTTTTTCTGCCAGTACCATGCTGTTTTGATTAGTATAGTTTGTAGTATATCTTAAAATCTTAAAATGTGGGATTGTGATATGTCCAGCTTTTGTATTTCCCTGATGCCGAGTGACACAGAGCATTTTCTCATGTGTTGTTGGCCATCTGGATGTCTTCTTTGCAGAAATGTCTGTTCATGTCCTCTGCCCATTTCTTGATTGGATTCTTTGTTCTTTGGGTGTTGAGTTTGCTAAGCTCTTTATAGATATTGGATACTAGCCCTTTATCTGATATGTCCTTGCGAATATCTTCTCCCATTCTGTTGTTTTTTGGTTTTCTTGACTGTTTCCTTTGTTGTGCAAGAGCTTTTGATCTTGATGAAATCCCAATACCTCACTTTTGCCCATGCTTCCCTTGCCTTTGGCGAAGTTTCTAGTAAGAAGTTGCAGTGGCTGAGGTCAAAGAGGTTGCTGCCCGTGTGCTCCTCACGGATTTTGATGGAGTCCTTTCTCACATTGAGTTCCTTCATCCTTTTTGAGTCTATTTTTGTGTGTGGTGTAAGGAAATGGTCCTGCTTCATTCTTCTGCATGTGGCTATCCAATTTTCTTAACACTATTTTTTGAAGAGGCTGTCTTTTTTCCATTGGGCATTCTTTCCTGATTTGTCAAAGATTAGTTGTCCATAGAATTGAGGGTCTATTTCTGGACTCTCTATTCTGTTCCATTGCTCTATGTGTCTGTTTTTGTGCCAGAACCATACTGTCTTGATGACAGCTTTGGAATAGAGCTTGAAGTCGAGAATTGTCATGCCACCAACTTTGGCTTTCTTTTTCAAAATTCCTTTGGCTATTCAAGGTCTTTTCTGGTTCCATATAAATTTTAGGATTATTTGTCCATTTCTTTGGGAAAAAATGGATGGGATTTTGATCAGGATAGCATTAAATGTATAGATTGCTTTAGGTAGCATAGACAATTTCACAATGTTTTTCTTCCATCCTGGAGCATGGAACATTTTTCTATCTCTTTGTGTCTTTCTCAATTTCTTTCATGAATACTTATAGTTTTCTGAGTATAAATTCTTCGCCTCTTTGGTTAGGTTTATTCCTAGGTATCTTATGGTTTTGGGTGCAATTGTAAATGAGGTTGACTCCTTAATTTCTCTTTCTTCTGTCTTATTGTTGGTATATAGAAATGCAACTGATTTCTGTGCAATGATTTTATATCCTGACACTTTACTGAATTCCTGTACAAGTTCTAGCAGTTTTGGAGTGCAGTCTTTTGGGTTTTCCACATATAGTATCATATCATATGCAAAGAGTGGTAATTTGACTTCTTCTTTGCCTATTTGATGTCTTGAATTTTCTTTTGTTGTCTGATTGCTAAGTCTAGGACTACTTGTACTATGTTGAATTTCAGTGATGATAATGGACATCACTGCTGTGTTCCTGACCTTAGCGGAAAACCTTTCAGTTTTTCTCCATTGAGAATGATATTGGGGGCACCTGGGTGGCTCAGTGGGTTAAGCTGCTGCCTTCGGCTCAGGTCATGATCCCATGGTCCTGGGATCGAGCCTCGCATCGGGCTCTCTGCTCAGCAGGGAGCCTGCTTCCTCCTCTCCCTCTCTGCCTGCTTGTCAACTCACTCTGTCAAATAAATAAATAAATAATCTTAAAAAAAAAAGAGAATGATATTGGCAGTGGGTTTTTCATAGATGGCTTTGATAATATTGAGGTATGTGCCCTCTATCCCTACACTTTGAAGAGTTTTGATGAGTAGGGGGTGCTGTACTTTGCCAAATGCTTTTTCAGCATGTTTTGAGAGGGCCATATGGTTCTTGTTCTTTCTTTTATTAACATATTGTATCACACTGATTGATTTGCAGATGTTGAACCAACTTTGCAGCCCTGGAATAAATCCCACTGGGTCGTGGTGAAAAATGCTTTTAATGTACTGTTGGTGCCTATTGGCTAGTACTTTGGTGAGAATTTTTGCATCTGGGTTCATCAAGGATATTGGTCTGTAATTCTCTTTTTTGATGGGATCCTTGTCTGGTTTTGGGATCAAGGTGATGCTGGCCTCATAAAATGAGTTTGGTAGTTTTCCTTCCATTTCTATTTATTGGAATAGATTTAGAAAAATAAGAATTAATTCTTCTTTAAGTGTTTGGTAGAATTCCCCTGGGAAGCCATCTGGCCGTGGGCTTTTGTTTGTTTGGATATTTTTGATGACTGTTCCAATGTCTTTACTGTCTATGGGTCTGTTAAGGTTTTCTATTTCTTTCTGGTTCAGTTGTGGTAGTTTATATGTCTCTAGGAATGTATCCATTTCTTCCAAATTGTCAAATTTATTGGCATAGAGTTGCTCATAGTATGTTGCTATAATTGTTTGAATTTCTTTTGTGTTGGATGTGATCTCTCCTCTTTCATTCATGATTTTATTTATTTGGGTCCGTTCTCTTTTCTTTTTATAAGTCTGGCCTGGAGTTTATCAATCTTATTAATTCTTTCAAAGAACCAGCTCCTAATTTCATTTATTTGTTCTATTGTTTTGTTGTTGTTGTTGTTGTTGTTGTTATTTCTATTTCATTGATTTCTGCTCTGATCTTTATTATTTCTCTTCTCCTGCTGGTTTAGGCTTTCTTTGTTGGTCTTTCTCCAGCTCCTTTAGTTGTGGGGTTAGGTTGTGTATTTGAGACCTTTCTTGTTTCTTGAGAAAGGTTTGTATCACTATATATTTTCCTCTCTGCACTGCCTTTGCTGTGTCCCACAGATTTTGAATCATTGTGTCTTCATTATCATTTGTTTCCATGATTTCTTTCAATTTTTATTTAATTTCCTGGTTGACTCATTCATTTTTTTTTTAATTTTGACCCATTCATTCTTTAAAAGGATGCTGTTTAGTCTCCATGTATTTGGGTTGTTTCCAAATTTCCTCTTGTGATTGTGTTCTAGCTTTAGAGCATTGTGGTCTGAAAATATGCAGGGAATGATACCAATCTTTTGATACCAGTTGAGACCTGATTTGTGACCCAGGATATGATCTATTATGGAGAATGTTCCATGTGCACTGGAGAAGAATGTGTATTCTGTTGCTTTGGGATGGAATGTTCTGAATATATCTGTGGTGTCCACCTGGACCAGTGTGTCATTTATGGACTTTATTTCCTTGTTGATCTTTTCCTTGGATGATCTGTCCATTTCAGTGAGGGGAGTGTTAAAGTCCCCTACCATGATTGTATTATTGCCAATGTGTTTCTTTCATTTTGTTATTGGTTTATAGAGTTGGTTTCTCCCACTTTAGGGACATAGATATTTAAAATTGTTAGATCTTCTTGTTGGAGACCCTTTGAGCATGATATAGCGTCCTTCCTAATCTCTTATAGTCTTTGGCTTAAAATCTAATCGATCTGATATAAGGATTTCGACCCCAGCTTTCTTTTGTTGTCCATTAGCATGGTAAATTGTTTTCCACCCCCTTACTTTAAATCTGGAGGTGTCTTTGGGTCTAAACTGAGTTTCTTGTTGGAAGCATATTGATGGGTTTTGGTTTTTTTTTTTTTTTATCCATTCTGATACCCTGTGTCTTTTGATTGGGCATTTATCCCATTTACATTCAGGATAATTATTGAGAGATGTGAATTTAGTGCCATTGTATTGCCTGTAAGATGACGGTTACTGTATATTTTCTCTCTTCCTTTCTGGTCTACTACTTTTAGGATGTCTTTTTGCTTAGAGAACCCCTTTCAATATTTCCTGTAGAGCTGGTTTGGTGTTTGCAAATTCTTTCAGTTTTTGTTTCTCCTGGAAGATTTCTATCTCTTCTTCTATTTTCAATGATAGCCTAGCTGGGTAGTATTCTTGGCTGCATGTTTTTCTCATTTAGTGCTCTGAATATATCATCCACTTCTTTTTGACCTGTCAGGGCTCTGTGGAAAAGTCTGCTGCCAATGTAATATTTTTACCATTGTACATTACAGACTTCTTTTCCCAGGCTTCTTTCAGGATTTTCTCTTTGTCACTAAGACTTATAAATTTTACTATTAGGTGACGAGGTGGGGACCTATTCTTTTTGATTTTGAGAGGGGTTATCTTTTTCTCCTACATTTTGATGATTTTTCCCTTTGCTATATCAGGGAAATTCTCTACAATAATTCTCCCCCATATACCTTCTGTTCCCCTCTCTCTTTCTTCTTCTTCTGGAATCCCAATTATTCTAATGTTGTTTTGTCTTATGGTATCACTTGTTTCTTGAATTTTCTCCTCTTGGTCCAGTAGTTTTTTGTCTCTCTTTTGTTCAGCTTCTTTATTCTCTGTCATTTGGTCTTCTATATCAGTAATACTTTCTTCTACCTCATTTATCCTAGCAATAAGAGGCTCCACTTTTTATTGTACCTCATTAATAGCTTTTTTAAATTTCAAGTTGGTTAGATTTTAGTTCTTTTATTTCTCCAAAAGGGCTTTTATCTCTCCGGACAGTGTTTCTCTAATATCTTCCAAGGCTTTTTTGAGCCTGGCTAGCACCTTGAGAATTGTCACTCTGAACTCTACATCTGACATTTTACCCAGGTCTGTATTGATTTGGTCCCTAGCCCTCAGTACTTCCTCTTGTTTTTTTTTTTTTTTTGTCATGAGTTTTTCCACCTTTTCTTTTTGCCCAGATAAGAGTATATGAAGGAGAAAATAAAATACTAAAAGGTTGGCAAAGATCCCAGGAAAATGTGCTTTAACCAAATCAGAAGAGACCCCAAATCATGGGGGTGGGGCAAGGGGGATAAAAAGAAGTTCAGAAAAAAAAATTTAAAAAGAATACAAATGAAGAAAAAATATAAAAAAGAAAATTATATATATATATATATATATATATATATATATATATATGTTAGACTGATCACTAGAACTGGGTCACCCCCTTAATTTGGGGAGTATTTTGGAATCTTAGAAGAAACTACCTCCCAAAATTTTAAAGAATAAAAAACATATATAAGGGTAAACGCAATGTAGAAATGGAAGGAATATGAATATAAAGATGAAAAAAAAATTTTTTTTTTATTTCTAAAAAAGGAGTTGCTAAGGTAAGTTGGTTGGGAGAATAAATAAAAAGAAGGTGGAGAGAATTTGCTTGGGCTGGAGACTAGAAAATCCCAGTGCTAGATTTAGGCTGTATTTTGATCTATTAGAAGTTGTACTCCAGGGGAGGAGTAAAGATGGCGGAGAAGTAGCAGGCTGAGACTACTTCAGCTAGCCGGAGATCAGCTAGATAGCTTATCTAAAGATTGCAAACACCTGAAAATCCATCAGCAGATCGAGAGAAGAACAGCAATTCTGGAAACAGAAAAACAACCACTTTCTGAAAGGTGTTTTCTTTTGTTTAATTCCTTTCTTTTCTTTTTTCTTTTTTTTTTCTTTCTTCCTTTTTGAACCTCTTTTTATCCCCTTTCTCCCCCCTCACGATTTGGGATCTCTTCTAATTTGGTTAAAGCATATTTTCCTGGGGTTGTTGCCACCCTTTTAGTATTTTACTTGCCCCTTCATATACTCTTATCTGGACAAAATGACAAGACGGAAAAATTCAACACAAAAAAAAAGAACAAGAGGCACTACCGAAGGCGAGGGACCTAATCAATACAGACATTGGTAATATGTCAGATCTAGAGTTCAGAATGACAATTCTCAAGGTTCTAGCCGGGCTCGAAAAAGGCATGGAAGATGTTAGAGAAACCCTCTCGAGAGATATAAAAGCCCTTTCTGGAGAAATAAAAGAACTAAAATCTAACCAAGTTGAAATCAAAAAAGCTATTAATGAGGTGCAATCAAAAATGGAGGCTCTCACTGCTAGGATAAATGAGGCAGAAGAAAGAATTAGTGATATAGAAGACCAAATGACAGAGAATAAAGAAGCTGAGTAAAAGACGGACAAACAGCTACTGGACCACGAGGGGAGAATTCGAGAGATAAGTGACACCATAAGATGAAACAACATTAGAATAATTGGGATTCCAGAAGAAGAAGAAAGAGAGAGGGGAGCAGAAGGTATACTGGAGAGAATTATTGGGGACAATTACCCCAATATGGCAAAGGGAATGAGCATCAAAATTCAGGAGGTTCAGAGAACGCCCCTCAAAATCAATAAGAATAGGCCCACACCCCGTCACCTAATAGTAAAATTTACAAGTCTCAGTGACAAAGAGAAAATCCTGAAAGCAGCCTGGGAAAAGAAGTCTGTAACATACAATGGTAAAAATATTAGAATGGCAGCTGACTTATCCACAGAGACCTGGCAGGCCACAAAGAGCGGGCATGATATTTTCAGAGCACTAAATGAGAAAAACATGCAACCAAGAATACTATATCCAGCTAGGCTATCATTGAAAATAGAAGGACAGATTAAAAGCTTCCAGGACAAACAAAAACTGAAAGAATTTGCAAACACCAAACCAGCTCTACAGGAAATATTGAAAGGGGTACTCTAAGCAAAGAGAGAGCCTACAAGTGGTAGATCAGAAAAAAACAGAGACCATATACAGGAACAGTCACCTTACAGGCAATACACTGGCACTAAATTCATATCTCTCAATAGTTACCCTGAATGTGAATGGGCTAAATGCCCCTGTGAAAAGACACAGGGTATCAGAATGGATAAAAAAACAAAACCCATCTATATGTTGCCTCCAAGAAACTCATTTTAAGCCCGAAGACACCTCCAGATTTAAAGTGAGGGGTTGGAAAAGAATTTACCAAGCTAATGGACATCAGAAGAAAGCAGGAGTGGCAATCCTTATATCATATCAATTAGATTTTAAGCCAAAGACTATAATAAGAGATGAGGAAAGACACTATATCATACTCAAAGGGTCTGTCCAACAAGAAGATTTAACAATTTTAAATATCTATGCCCCCAACATGTCAGCAGCAAACTATATAAACCAATTAATAACAAAATCAAAGAAACACATCAACAATAATACAATAATAGTAGGGGACTTTAAGACTCCCCTCACTGAAATGGACAGATCATCCAAGCAAAAGATCAGCAAGGAAATACAGGCCTTAAACGACACACTGGACCAGATGGACATCACAGATATATTCAGAACACTTCATCCCAAAGCAACAGAATACACCTTCTTCTCTAGTGCACATGGAACATTCTCCAGAATAGATCACATCCTCGGTCCTAAATCAGGACTCAACCGGTATCAAAAGATTGGGATCATTCCCTGCATATTTTCAGACCACAATGCTCTAAAGCTAGAACTCAACCACAAAAGGAAGTTTGAAAAGAACCCAAATACATGGAGACTAAACATCTAAAGAATGAATGGGTCAACCGGGAAATTAAAGAAGAATTGAAAAAAATCATGGAAACAAATGATAATGAAAATACAACGGTTCAAAATCTGTGGGACACAACAAAGGCAGTCCTGAGAGGAAAATATATAGCGGTACAAGCCTTTCTCAAGAAACAAGAAAGGTCTCAGGTACACAACCTAACCCTACACCTAAAGGAGCTGGAGAAAGAACAAGAAAGAAACCCTAAGCCCAGCAGGAGAAGAGAAATCATAAAGATCAGAGCAGAAATCAATGAAATAGAAACCAAAAAAACAATAGAGCAAATCAACGAAAGTAGGAGCTGGTTCTTTGAAAGAATTAATAAAATTGATAAACCCCTGGCCCGACTTATCAAAAAGAAAAGAGAAAGGACCCAAATAAATAAAATCATGAATGAAAGAGGAGAGATCACAACGAACACCAAAGAAATACAAACTATTATAAGAACATACTATGAGCAACTCTACGCCAATAAATTTGACAATCTGGAAGAAATAGATGCATTCCTAGAAACATATAAACTACCACAACTGAACCAGGAAGAAATAGAAAGCCTGAACAGACCCATAACCAGTAGGGAGATTGAAACAGTCATTAAAAATCTCCAAACAAACAAAAGCCCAGGGCCAGATGGCTTCCCGGGGGAATTCTACCAAACATTTAAAGAAGAACTAATTCCTATTCTCCTGAAACTGTTCCAAAAAATAGAAATGGAAGGAAAACTTCCAAACTCATTTTAGGAGGCCAGCATCACCTTGATCCCAAAACCAGACAAGAATCCCACCAAAAAAGAGAGATATAGACCAATATCCTTGATGAACACAGATGCGAAAATACTCAACAAAATACTAGCCAATAGGCTTCAACAGTACACTAAAAGGATTATTCACCACGACCAAGTGGGATTTATTCCAGGGCTGCAAGTTTGGTTCAACATCCACAAATCAGTCAATGTGATACAACACATCAATAAAAGGAAGAACAAGAACCATATGATACTCTCAATAGATGCTGAAAAAGCATTTGACAAAGTACAGCATCCCTTCTTGATCAAAACTCTTCAAAGTGTAGGGATAGAGGGCACATACCTCAATATCATCAAAGCCACCTATGAAAAACCCACCGCAAATATCATTCTCAATGGAGAAAAACTGAAAGCTTTTCCGCTAAGGTCAGGAACACGGCAGGGATGTCCATTATCACCACTGCTATTCAACATAGTACTAGAGGTCCTAGCCTCAGCAATCAGACAACAAAAGGAAATTAAAGGCATCCAAATCGGCAAAGAAGAAGTCAAATTATCACTCTTCGCAGATGATATGATACTATATGTGGAAAACCCAAAAGACTCCACTCCAAAACTGCTAGAACTTATACAGGAATTCAGTAAAGTGTCAGTATATAAAATCAACGCACAGAAATCAGTTGCATTTCTCTACACCAACAGCAAGGCAGAAGAAAGAGAAATTAAGGAGTCAATCCCATTTACAATTGCATCCAAAACCATAAGATACCTAGGAATAAACCTAACCAAAGAGACACAGAATCTATACTCAGAAAACTATAAAGTACTCATGAAAGAAATTGAGGAAGACACAAAGAAATGGAAAAATGTTCCATGCTCCTGCATTGGAAGAATAAATATTGTGAAAATGTCTATGCAACCTAAAGCAATCTACACATTTAATGCAATTCCTATCAAAGTACCATCCATCTTTTTCAAAGAAATGAAACAAATAATGCTAAAATTTATGTGGAACCAGAAAAGACCTCGAATAGCCAAAGGGATATTGAAAATGAAAGCCAACGTTGGTGTCATCACAATTCCTGACTTCAAGCTCTATTACAAAGCTGTCATCATCAAGACAGCATGGTACTGGCACAAAAACAGACACATAGATCAATGGAACAGAATAGAGAGCCCAGAAATAGACCCTCAACTCTATGGTCAACTCATCTTCGACAAAGCAGGAAAGAATGTCCAATGGAAAAAAGACAGCCTCTTCATTAAATGGTGCTGGGAAAATTGGACAGCCACATGCAGAAAAATGAAATTGGACCATTTCCTTATACCACACACAAAAATAGACTCAAAATGGATGAAGGACCTCAATGTGCGAAAGGAATCCGCAAAATCCTTGAGGAGTACACAGGCAGCAACCTCTTCGACCTCAGCCACAGCAACATCTTCCTAGGAACAGCGCCAAAGGCAAGGGAAGCAAGGGCAAAAATGAACTATAGGCTTTCATCAAGATCAAAAGCTTTTGCACAGCAAAGGAAACAGTTAACAAAATCAAAAGACAACTGACAGAATGGGAGAAGATATTTGCAAACAGCATATCAGATAAAGGACTAGTGTCCAGAATCTATAAAGAACTTAGCAAACTCAACACCCAAAGAACAAATAATCCAATCAAGAAATGGGCAGAGGACATGAACAGACATTTCTGCAAAGAAGACATCCAGATGGCCAATAGACACATGAAAAAGTGCTCCATATCAATTGGCATCAAGGAAATACAAATCAAAACCACAATGAGATATCACCTCACACCAGTCAGAATGGCTAAAATCAACAAGTCAGGAAATGACAGATGCTGGCGAGGATGTGGAGAAAGGGGAACCCTCCTACACTGTTGGTGGGAATGCAAGCTGGTGCAGCCACTCTGGAAAACAGCATGGAGGTTCCTCAAAATGTTGAAAATAGAACTGCCCTATGACCCAGCAATTGCACTATTGGGTATTTACCCTAAAGATACAAAGGTAGTGATCCAAAGGGGCACGTGCACCCGAATGTTTATAGCAGCAATGTCCACAATAGCCAAACTATGGAAAGAACCTAGATGTCCATCAACAGATGAATGGATCAAGAAGAAGTGGTATATATACACAATGGAATACTATGCAGCCATCAAAAGAAATGAAATCTTGCCATTTGCGACAACATGGATGGAACTAGAGCATATCATGCTTAGCGAAATAAGTCAAGCAGAGAAAGACAACTATCATATGATCTCCCTTATATGAGGAAGTGGTGATGCAACATGGGGGCTTAAGTGGGTAGGAGAAGAATCAATGAAACAAGATGGGATTGAGAGGGATACAAACCATAAGTGACTCTTGATCTCACAAAACAAACTGAGGGTTGCTGGGGGGAGGGGATTTTGGGAGAAGGGGGTGGGATTATGGACATTGGGGAGGGTATGTGCTTTGGTGAGTGCTGTGAAGTGTGTAAACCTGGTGATTCACAGACCTGTACCCCTGGGGATAAAAATATATGTTTATAGAAGTTGTACTCTAAATTTTTAAGAAGAAAAAACTTATGTGTATACAAAAAAAAAAGTTATATACAATGAAGGATACAATCTGACTATTATAATAAAGGTTCTAAAAATTTTTTTTGTTTTTATGAAACGTGTTGTTAAGATAAACTAGTTTAAAATGTTAAAAGAGGAAAGGGTAAAAGTTTTAAAAAATTCAGCAGAAAAAAAATAAAATTAAAAAAAATTAATTAGCTTTGCAAGACTAAAGATTTATGGGAGAAAGCCTTGAATTCCATTCTTTGCTTTCTCCTCCTCTGGAATTCCACTGTTCTCCTGGTAAGTGAACATGGTCTTGGGTGCATTTCTTATTGATCTTCTGGGGGAGGGGCCTGTTATAGTGATTCTGAAGTGTCTTTGCCAGAAGCTAATTCCACCACCCTTACCAGGGGCAGGGCTGAGTCATCCGCTCAGGTTCACTTTTGAGAACTTTTGTTCCCTGAACACTTTCCATAGAGTTCCAGAGGAAGGGAATGAAAATGGTGGCCTCCAAATCTCTGGCCCGGAGGAGCCAAGATCTCAGGGCCCCAGTCCTCAGTGCGCCCTCAGAGAAAAGCATTCAATCACTCCTGATCTCACCCAGCCTGTGACCAAGTCTCTCTGTCTCTGGCACACAGCTTCACCTGGAGACTCTGAACCCTGCAGATTCCTGAGTTCTGGCAGGGTGGGTCTCCCCGGATCTTGTTGGGACTCCACTCACAGAGCAGTGGCGTGTGCCACAAATTATGGTTCAAGATGACCCCAAGTTGAGAGTTCACTCCTTGGCTCTGTCTCTGTAGCCAGCTTCACCTCTCTAATAAACTGAAAGCTCTGCAACACTCAGACACACCTGATCCTTTTCTGACCCTGTGGGACCTGAGCCCACACTTTTCCCACGTGAGCTTCATCCCGGTTTTGCCTCTGGAGTGATGTCCCTCAGTGGAGCAGACTTTTTTATTTTTTAAGATTTTATTTATTTATTTGACAGACAGAGATCACAAGTAGGCAGAGAGGCAGGCAGAGAGAGAGAGAGAGGGGTAAGCAGGCTCCCTACTGAGCAGAGAGCCTGATGTGGGACTCTAACCCAGGACCCTGAGATCACAACCTGAGCTGAAAGCAGAGGCTTTAACCCACTGAGTCATCCAGGTGCCCCTGGAGCAGACTTTTAGAAGTTCTGATTTTGGGTGCCTGGCAGGCTCAGTGGGTTGAGCCTCTGCCTTTGGCTCAGGTCGTGATCTCAGGGTCCTGGGTTTGAGCCCACCACATTGGGCTCTCTGCTCAGTAGGGAGCCTGCTTACCCCCCCCCCCCCTCTCTCCTCCTGCCTCTCTGCAAATTAAAAAAATAAAATTAAAAAAAAAAAGGTTCTGATTTTGTGCTCTGTTGCTCCGCCACTTGCCAGGAGCTGACCCTTCCCCCACGATCTATCTTCCTGTCACTCTGGATTCACTTCTCCACCAGTCTTACCTT
The DNA here is from genome assembly GCF_964662115.1 of Mustela nivalis. Lineage (NCBI taxonomy): Eukaryota > Metazoa > Chordata > Mammalia > Carnivora > Mustelidae > Mustela > Mustela nivalis. The sequence goes on along the minus strand of NC_139023.1, from coordinate 11,946,559 downwards.
TCAGAAAGTGGTCGATTTTCTGTTTCTAGAATTGTTGTTCTTCTTATCTTCAATCTCCTGTTGGATTTGTAGGTGTTCACAATGGTTTGATAAGCTATCTAGCTGATCTCCTGCTACTCGATGTCATCTCAGCCTACTACTTCTCCACCATCTAGCCTTCTCCCACACTCTGCAAAAGCTTTTGATCTTAATAAATTCCCAATAGTTCATTTTCCAACTTGTTTCCCTTGCCTCTGATGAGGTCTCTAGGAAGAAGTTGCTGTGGCTGAGGTCAAAGAGGTTGCTGCCCATGTTCTCCTGAAGGACTTTGATGGACTCCTTTTTCACATTGAGGTCTTTCATCCATATGGAGTCTATTTTTGTGTGCAGTGTAAGGAAATGGCCCACTTTCATTCTTTTGCATGTGGCTGTCCAATTTTCCCAACACAATTTGTTGAAGACAGTCTTATTTTCATTGGACATTCTTTCCTGCTTTCTCAAAGATTCATTGACCATAGAGGTGAGGGTCTATTTCTCGGCTCTCTATTCTGTTCCATTGATCTATGTGTCTGTTTTTGTGCCAGTACCATGCTGTCTTGATGATGACAGCTTTGTAATAGAGCTGGAAGTCTGGAATTGTCATGCCACCAACTTTGGTGTTCTTTTTCAACATTCCTTTAGCTGTTTGGAGACTTTTCTGGTTCCATGAAAATTTTAGGATTATTTGTTCCATTTCTTTGGGAAAAAATTGATGGCATTTTGATAGGGATTACATTAAACGTGTAGATTGCTTTAGGAAGCATAGATATTTTCACAGTAGTTCTTACAATCCATTAGGTTGGGAAGTTTTTCCATTTCTTTGTGTCTTCCTCAAATTCTTTCATGAATTCTTAATAATTTTCTGAGGACAGATGCTTTGACTGTTTGGTTAGGTTTATTCCTAGGTATCTTATGGTTTTAGGTGCAATTATAAATGGGACTGACTCCTTAATTTCTCTTTCTTCTGTTTTGTTGTTGGTGTATAATAATGCAACTCATTTCTGTGCATTGATTTGATATCCTGACACTTGACTGAATTCCTGTATGAGTTCTAGCAGTTCTGGAGTGGAGTCTTTTGGATTTTCCACATAAATTATCATATCATCTGCAAAGGGGGAGAGTTTGACTTCTTTGCCAATTCAGCTGTCTTTAATTTCTTTTTGTTGTCTGATAGGACTTCTAGTACTATTTTGAATAGCAGTGGTGATACTTGTCTTCCTGTCATGTTCCTTAGGGGAGAGTTCTCCATTTTCCCTACTGAGAATGATATTCACTGTCGGTTTTTCAAGATGGCTTTGATGATATTGAGTTATGTACCCTGTAGCCCTACACTTTGAAGAGTTTTGATCATGAAAGGATGCCCCACTTTGTCAAATACTTTTTCAGCATCTAATAGAGGATCATATGGTTCTTGTTCTTTCTTTATTAACATATTGTATCATATTGATTGACTTGCAGATGTTGAACCAAGCTTCCAGCCCAGGAATAAATCCCACTTGTCATGGTGAATAATCCTTTTAATGTACTGTTGGATCCTACTGGCTAGTATTTTGGTGAGAATTTACACATCTGTGTTTCTCAAGGATATTGTTCTGTAATTCTCCTTTTTGATGGGGTCTTTGTCGGGTTTTGGGATCAAGGTAATGCTTGCCAAATAGAATGAGTTTGCAAGTTTTCTTTCCATTTCTATTTTTTGGGAGTTTCAGGAGAATAGGTATTGATTCTTCTTTAGATGTTTAGTAGAACTCCCCTGGGAAGCTGTCTGGCCCTGCACTCTTGTTTGCTGGGAGATTTTTGATGACTGCTTCAATCTCCTTACAGGTTATGGGTCTGTTCAGGTTTTCTATTTCTTCCTGGTTCAGTTGTGGTAGTTTATTTGTCTCTAGGAATGCATCCATTTCTTCCAGATTGTCAAATTTCCTTTAGTTGCTCACAATATGCTCTTATAATTGTTTGCATTTCTTTGGTGTTGGTTGTGATCTCTCTTCTTTCAGTCGTGATTTTATTTGGGTCTTTTCTCTTTTCCTTTGGATAAGTCTGGCCAGGGGTTTATCAATCTTAGTAATTCTTTCAAAGAATCAGCTCCTAGTTTCATTGATCTGTTCTACTGTTCTTTTGATTTCTATGTCATTGATTTCTGCTCTGATCTTTGCTATTTCTTTTCTCTAGCTAGGTTTAGGCTTTTTTTTTTTTTTTTCTTTTTTGCTGTACTTTCTCCAGCTCCTTTAGGTGTAGTGTTAAGTTGTGTACTTGAGACCTTCTTTGTTTCTTGAGAAAGGCTTTTCCTCTAAGGGACACCTTTGCTGTGTCCCAAAGATTTTGAAGAGTTTTGTTTTCATTTTCATTTGTTTCCATGAATTTTTTCAATTCTTCTTTAATTTCCTGGATGACCCATTCATTATTTAGTAGGATGCTCTTTAGTCTCCATGTATTTGAGATTTTTCTAGCTTTTCCCTTGTGATTGAGTTCTAGTTTCTGAGCACGATGGTTTGAAAATATGCAGGGAATGATCCCAAACTTTTAGTACTGGTTGAGACCTGATTTGTGACCTAGGATGTGATCTGTTCTGAGTAATGTTCCATGTGCACTAAGGAAGAATGTGTATTCTCTGGTGTTGGGATACCGTGTCCTGAATATATCTGTGATGTACATCTGGTCCAGTGTGTCATTTAAGGCCTTTATTTCTTTGTTTTGCTTAGAAGACCTGTCCATTTCAATGAGGGGAGTGTTAAAGTCTATTACTATTATTGTACTATTGTCAATGTGTTTCTTTGATTTTGATATTATTTTGGTTTATATAGTTGGCTGTTTCCAGGTTAGGGGCATAGATATTTAAAATTGTTAGATCATGTTGGACAGACCCTTTAAGTATGATATAGTGTGCTTCCTCATCTCTTATTATAGTCTTTGGCTTAGAATCTAACTTATTTGATGTGAGGATTGCCACCCCAGCTTTCTTTTGATGTCCATTAGCATGGTAAATTGTTTTCCACTCCCCACTTTAAACCTGGAGGTGTCTTTAGGTCTAAGGTGAGTCTAAAATAGACGGCATATTGATGGGTGTTGTTTTTTAAATCCATGCTGATACCCTGTGTCTTTTGATTGGGACATTTAGCCCATTTACATTCAGAGTAATTTTTGAGAGATATGAATTTAGTGCCATTGTATTGCCTGTAACATAAGCGTTACTGTATATTGTCTCTGTTCCTTTCTGTTCTTTCCTTTTTAGGCTCTCTCTTTGCTTAAGAACCCCTTTTAATATTTCCTGTAGGGCTGGTTTGGTGTTTGAAATTCTTTTAGTTTTTGTTTGTCCTGGAAGCTTTTTAATCTCTCCTTCTATTTTGAATGTATGGATATAATATTCTTGGCTGCATATTTTTCTCATTTATTGCTCTGAATGTATGATGCCAGTCCTTTCTGGTCTTCCAGGTCTCTGTGGATAGGTCTGCTGCCAATCTAATATTTCTACCATTGTATATTATAGACCTCTTTTCCCAAGCTGCTTACAGGATTTTCTCTTTGTCATTGAGTCTTGTTAGTTTTACTATTAGGTACTGAGGTGTTGACCAATTTTTATTGTTTTGGGGGGGTTATCTGTGCCAACTGGATTTTGATTCTTGTTCCCTTCTCCAAATACAAATCAAAACCCCAGTGAGATACCAAATGACATCAGTTAGAATGGATAAAATTAATAAGTCAGATAATGGCAGATGTTTGTGAGGACGAGGAGAAAGGGGAACCCTCCTACCCTTTAGGTTGGAATGTAAGCTTGTGCAGCCACTCTGGAAAACAGCATGGAGGTTTCTCAAAAATTTGAAATTAGATCTACCCTATGATCCAGCAATCACACTACTGGATATTTACCTAAGGATATAAATGTAGTGATTCAAAGGAGGCATGTGCACCTGAATGTTTATGGCAGCATTATCCACTATAGCCAAACTATGGAGAGAACCTAGATGTCCATCAACAGTTGATTGGATAAAGAAGATGTGGTATACATATACAAGGAATTCTATGTCGCCATCAGAAGAAATGAAATCTTGCCATTTGCAATGACATGGATGGAGCTAGAGAGTATTATGCTAAGCAAAATAAGTCAATCAGAAGAAGGTAAAAATCATACAATTTCTCTGATATGAGGAATTTGAGAGGCAGGGCTGGGGGTTGTGTGGTAGTGAGGGAAAAAATGAAACAAGAGACTGGGGAGGGAGAAAAAACATGAGGCTCTTATCTCAGGAAACAAATTGAGGGTTGTTGGGGGGTGAAGGGGAGGAATGAGGTCGCTGGATTATGGACATTGGGGAGGGTATATGCTATGGTGAGTGTTGTGAATTGTGTAAGTCTTATGATTCATAGATCTGTATTCCTGAATCAATTGATACATTATATTTTAATACAAAATAAAAATAAAATATTCCTAAATAACTCTCAGTCTTTACAGTGAGTATTCCAAATACTTTTTGGTCTTACCTGAAAATTCGGTTTTCCCTATAATCCTTTAAGTATATTCTAACTCACTCTACCATACCTATATTAATGAGGATCCAGGTATAGGTTTGATCTATTTTCTCATCTCTTTTGACCACATTTCCAAATATTTTCTTTTGTATACTTTAAAAAAGTATCCTCAACATTATGTTTTTAATATGTACTATTAATGCCAACTGTCAAGCTTTTAGGAAATCTCCCATTCACAGAGGCATCTAGTTCCTAGTCTTGTGCTCCACCTAAGTTCTGGTTTTACTCTGGGTAGCTTAATTTTCATGGTAAGGACCCAAAACAAAATCATGTCAATTTATTCAATGGTATTCTTAATTTAAAACCACTGCTTATGGAAAAGATTGAACTATGGAGGCAATAAAAAACAATCCCCAGAGATTTCACGGTAGGGAGGGATGAATAAGTGACACACAGGAGATTTTGGGGGCAGTGAAACTATTTTGCATGATACTATAAGAGTGGATACATGACATTATATATTTATCAAAACCTACAAAATATATAACACAAAAAGTTAACTTTAAGCTAAGGAAAGGGGTTGATACTGATGTGTAAACATTGATAAATTGATTGTAACAAATATGCCACACTGGTGTGGGATATTTATGTTGGGGAAGCTGGGTGTGGGAGAGGGGCATGTGAAGAGTGGGAACTCTGTACTTTCTGCCCAATTTTGTTGTGAATGGAATTTGGCTCTAAAAATAATCTATCAACTTAAAACAAAAACAAAAACACAAACTCTGCGTAGGCTGATTCCCTGAGATTAAAACCCTGATTTAATAATTGCTTGCTACATTATATTCGTACCTCAAATTCAGCATGCCAAAATATAAACACATTATTTTCCCTCACACCTGCTCCCCTTTAGTTCCTCACCTTAATAAATATCAGTATTTACTTCTAAATTGCCAGTAAGTAACAAAGAAAGGCTTATAGAAATAAACAAAAGCTAAAGATTCATTCTTGAACTTTCTCCTTTAATCTCCACCTCCAGGAAACCACACAATCTTATTTACTTTATTTGTATGTACTTTTAAAATCTGTCTACTTCAAATAAAAAGTTACTGTCATATTGTAGTTTGTATTTCTATAGTCTCTTACAAGAGCTATTGCAACTTTATGTCAGCTCATTTCCCTGTGTTAAATCTTGCTCCATGCCAAACATTCAATAAACAATATTTATGAAAAGGTAAGCTGTATCATTTAAGTGTTTAAAAATTATACAGTGATCCTTTATTGATCTTAAATTTGAAATGAAAAATACTTAATATTGCCCTTTTTTTAAAAATATAAATTATCTCCCAATTATCTTTTCAGCCTAATTTCTCTTCTTTGTTCAAAGCAAGCAGTTCATTATTGCTAAACTACTGCTATGGTTTTTGAATGGGCCATCATATCTCTATCTGATATATTCTCAAAGTAACATAATTTCCCTTCTATTTTCCATTTCTATGACTAGGTTAGGCTAAATAACATACAACTCCAAAATCTCAGTGGCTTAAAACAGTTTATTTCTTTCTCATGCTGTATGTTCATCTATTGAGCTGCAGCTGGTGTATATATATTCTTTAATCTAGAACTCAGGTTGATATTTCAGCTATCATCTGGAATAAAGCCATTGACATGACAAAGGAAAGGAAAATTCTGGAGTATCTGAATCTGGCAATTAAATGTTGGGCATGGAAGTAATACATTTCATTTTAGCTCAGACTCATTGTGCAGAGATACTCCATGGTTCCACTAAACTCAGGGTCTAGGAATCTCATTCTTATCATATGTGTGGCAATGTCAGTAATGGTTGCCATGATAATGTTATAAGATATCTATGGTAGTGTCATTAACAGCTTAAGAAAATAATGTCCATTAATTCCAGTGATGTGTTTTCACTTAAGGGATCAAATAGTATAAATAAGAAGCTAGAAATAATTCCAGGAGATAAAAACATAAACAAGAAGAAATGAGCTTATTTTATTTCCTTAGGCAGGAGCTTTGCAGGTTTGCAGTGCAGTCCTGGAAGAAATTCAAAATTAGGGATATAAGAGTAAGGAAATTCAAAATCCCAGTAAATTCAAATCAACCACATTTCAGCTTTCCCCATGACCTCACATAATGTGGTAGGTTTTCCTGAATAAAAATGAAGGATGATAGAGGGAAAATAAACTGATATGTTAAATGAGAAATATTTGACTATCTCATTTTCTAAGAAAAATCTTTAAGGAACAAATATTGAGCCTATGTAAGTCATACAAAATTGATCTAACTTTCCCCGGCAAGAGTACATAGTAGTGAGATTATGAATAACCAATCAAACAAGGATTTAGATCTACAACAAAGCCAAAAGCCTGCTGCTTTCCTCTTTGCCAAGAGAGTCATCTCCTTGAGAAAAGCCTGACTTCTACTTCATGCTCAGAATCACTAAATAATTCCCAGCAAAGAACAAGAAACAAGCAGTAACTCTTAGCTCATTGTGGGAGTGCTTTTCTGCTTTTCTGGAATTAAAATTTATCTCATTCTTGTTGCTCCAAAAGACTTTTGATGTCTGTTAAAAAAATGACTTTTGTAATTATCCATCTTTTTCTAGTGTTTTTGAGTGTGCTGCCACAACAAATCACATCCAACCAGGAATGGAAATCTTTCAGTAAGTTTTTGAAAGTGATTACCTCCCTTGCTATAAAAAATCAAAGTTCCTGTTCATAAGACTTTGTCCTCTTTGGCAGGAACATATTAGCTGTTCTGACATATTTACTTAACACACAGTACAAAAAGTGTACCCTTCGACTGATGGGGTAATCCATTGAACATTAACAGAAAAAAAACTCAGATTCGTGACTCTGAATCAAATAATTTAGAGCTTTGTTTATGAATTCCAATTATTGTGCAACAAGAAAACTAAACTGGAGGTTTGGTACCCTTTTGAAATACATATTCAGTCTTGCTGGTATGAGGAAATTGTAACTATACAGGTTCCCACCATCTGGCTTTTTGAATGTTCTTGATATTTTAAGCATGTTAAAGTTTTGATCAGAAAAAATGAGGGATTTTTAACTGACCAGGACAATCTCTCTGTATAAGAGATCACAAACAAATCAGAGTATTTTACGGGTTTTATTCTGAGAATGCTAATGGTGTTAAAGATCCAGTTTCAAATCAGTACATACACTATTTTAGTGCCTTATTTGTGTCCGCCATTGCTGTAATCTTATTCTCTTTGTGTGATGTTTCACTCCCCTATTTCTTAATATAGTAGTTTTATTAAAATGTTTTAGGGGCGCCTGGGTGGCTCAGTGGGTTAAAGCCTCTGCCTTCAGCATAGGTCATGATCCCAAGGTCCTGGGATCAAGCCCCACATCGGGCTCTCTGCTCCGCAGGGAGCCTGGTTCCTCCTCTCTCTGACTGCCTCTCTGCCTACTTGTAATCTCTGTCTGTCAAATAAATGAATAAAATCTTTTAAAAAATGTAATTTATATGTCATACAATTATTCCTTTTAAAGTATAAAATTCTGTTCTTTGTAGATCCATAAACTTTTGCAGCCACCACTACAATTTCATCTTAGGACATTTTCTTCTTTTTTTTCTTAAAGATTTTTATTTATTTATCTGACAGAGAGAGAGAGAGAGAGAGGGAAATAGAGCGAATGTAAAAGCACAAGCAGGGAGAACAGCAGGCAGAGGGAGAGGGTGAGGGAGACTCCCCAGTGAGCAGAGTGCCAGACATGGGCTCAAACTCAGGACCATGCGATTGTGACCTGAGCTGAAGCCAAATGCCTAACCAACTGAGTGACCCAGGTGCCCCAAATTTTATAAAATTTTCATTATTCTTTCTAAAAAATGCCATATCCTTTAGCAGTTATTCTTTATTTCCCCTTCTTCTCAGCTTCTGACAACCATTAATCTACTTTCTGTCCCTATTTGCCTGTTTCCAGAATAATCTTACTCCATTTCATATAAATAAATCATACACTCTCTGTCCTTCTGTGTGTGTGTGTGTTCCCTTCTTTGGCTTAGCATAATGTTTTCAAGGTTCATCCATGTTGTAGTATATATCAGTTCTTCATCATCTTTTATTGCTAAATGAGATTTCTTTTCATGAATATACTTCATTTTTTTTACCCATTCATCAGTTGATGGTCATTTGGATTGTTTTCATTTTGGTTACTATGAATAATTTTGCTATGACCATTCATGTATAGGAAGGAGAAAATTAGAGTCCTCATGCTTCTAAATCAGCAGGCAAAAAGGAAAATAACTGTGTTGTCTGGATGATTGATCCTGACTACCAAAGGGAAATTGGATTACTACTTCACAGTGGAGGAAAGGAAGAGTATGCCTGGAATACATAATTTGATATCTTTATGTAAGGATGGAAGTAAGTTGTGAAAAAAAATGGTATCCATAATTTGCTTTAGAATTTTTCATCATAGACAATGATGTATATGTTTGAATGTTCATTAGCTTTAATTCACATGCCTGAGGAAACTAACATTTGATCCAACTAAATTATGATTATATACCTCACAAGAGTTAATGAAGGCTCTTCACACACACACACACACACACACACACACACTCACACACACACACTGTGAGGCTGGATTGGTGTGGGGGTGGTTTAGTTGGTTAAATGTCTAACTTCTGACTTTGGCTCAGATCATGATCTCAGGGTCCTGGGATTGAGCTCTGCACTCAGCAGGATGTCTGCTTGAGAGTCTCTTCCTCTCCCTCTATCCCTCTCCCAACTCACACTCACTCTCTTTCTCTAAAACAAATAAATCTTTAAAAAGAAAAGCTACCCTGGAGTTACTTTGCATAAGGAAGATTATAATTATTTCATTTGGTCAGATTAAGAGTGCTATTTGTGGGTAATGGAAAACGTCATTCAGCATTTCTGCCCCTGCATATACAGATAAATAAATCGTGTCTAGGTAATCCAGAGACATAACACACTTTGGGAGGGACTCTCAGGCAGAGCTTTGATTCTGTTACGTGTCTAAGGAGTTAACAGAAGAGTCTGGTGCCAAGGTTCCTGCTAGAAAGCTAGCTGAAGGCTGGCTTTAGCAGCATTTAGTGAGCAAGTAAAGTGATCAAAGAATCCTTCTCAATATGCATTAGAGTGATTAGGTGGACAAAAAGATAAGATTTTATTGATTTTACTACTCACCTACTTGCTATCAACATATGAAAATGTAGCAGAATTCTGTCTGTGATGCTTTTGTTGTAACATATTAACTGATCATGAGATAATGGGGGAAAGAAACGATGACCTTCATCTGCCTCTATTCACTGGCAGAACAGATAATCAAACATCACAGTTGTGAACCACAAAAGTGTTTAGGTTCAGTTTTTAACAGGTGGGAGAACATTTTTCCCGCTGGCTCATCTATAGTTTCTTCAATTTTTTTGTTCTAGATATAAGATCAGGAAATCTTGTTTGAATGTATGGTTACTTTATGTCCCAGACTGTGGCTATGGGAACAGGTATATGTATATTTATAAATACATGTATATATTTATATTTGTGAATATATGTGTGAATATACATAAATACATGTAACACAAATGTATTTGCCTAAACAGATAAGCATATTCACATATGTGTGGGTATGTATGTATGAAGAAAGAGAGAAAGAAAGGAAATTTCCCTTAGATCATTTTATTATTCATATTTATATGCCCAGTGATTGGGACACTGCTTAGAATATGGTAAAGGTTTATAAAATGTGTGTTTAAGGAAAGACTATTTAAGATATAGCTGATTTTATTCAAGTCATTACTTGAATTCAGTACTGTTTTTCTTGCTTAAAAATACACTTTAGCTTGATATGAGTTGAAAGAGTTATTTTTACAGAAATGTAAATTTTTTTACATTTTTTACACTAAAAATGTAAATTTTTTTTCTCCGTTACCACATGGTGTCATTTTAAGGAAACATTTACTTTTTATATTTACCAAGTAATTTTAACTTATAGGTCAACAGTGGGAATTTCTCTTATTATTGAAAACCCATTTGTCCTGGTCAGTGAGACCTACAACTACCATCTACAAGCAAAGTGGAACTGTTTATGTACAATGTGAAAATATCTTTCCTCACAATAAAATGTAATTCAAGGGCAATACTGGACCATTTTAAAATTTAAATGTAAGGTATTAATATTCTAAATCTTCAGGGTTATAAAAACAAAAACAAAAACAAACCCAACTTCATACAGAGGGTAGTGATTATTTTGTTGTTGTTAAGATGCCAATAGTAATGCCCAAGGACAAACTTTCTAAGAAGAGTGATTTTGGTTTTAAAATATACTTTAAAGAGAAAGGCAAAAATGTAAGAAATCCAAGACATGCAGGCTTCTAAGTCAGCAGATGAGGCAAGCATAAAATAATAATGGGATATTTTCTATTTTTATAGCTTTGTGCAATGTAAAACAAGACAAGCAATAACAATAAAATTTCCCAAAATTTGGGAAGAAGAATTATAATTTAAATTCCCACTGAACTAATTTATAGTATGGGAATGTAGAGATAAGAAGGGGTAAAAGATGGGGCGCCTGGGTGGCTCAGTGGAAAGCCTCTGCTTTTGGCTCAAGTCATGATCTCGGGGTCCTGGGATCAAGCCCCACATCAAGCCCCTCACTGAGCTCTCTGCTTGGCAAAGTGCCAGCTTCCCCCACCCCCCTCTTCCTGCCTCTCTGCCTACTTGTCATGTCTCTCTCTCTTTCAAATAAATAAATAAGTACTCTTTAAAAAAATAAAAAATAAGGGGTAAAAGAAATTGCTGAAATAAGAGAGAAACAGTGATTTCTAATGCAATTTTGAATACAACAACAAAAACAAAATAATGAGAAATATAAGTCTGGGAACCTGGTCCTTCAGAGAAAATCTTTCATATTTTACCATTTGGGAGAGAAGAGCAGATGAAACCAAGATATATTTATTTTCTAGGTTTGTGTTCATCACATGATAAGGCTTAGAACTAACAACACAACCTACACTGGATCCAAACAGAAAGCCTGAGAAAAAGCAAATTAGTTGGAAAGAAAACAGAGTATATGAAAGCAGAAGTAAACAAGAGAGAAATAGTCCCACATTATGGATATTAAGCACACTGCTCAGATTAAGCACTCATGGTTTTATAAATACTCCAAAAAAATTAGTACAGAAGTCAGGATTTATGTGTAAATATAGAGATTTATTTTTTCCCAATCATTTGTAAGCATTCAATCATCAAAAACGAATATTTTTTTTTTCATTTAAAACTGTTTAACTGCAGAAGCTTGGATCCTTACCTAATACCTTTCTAAAGTTTTTATTCAGTCTGATAAATACTTACATTTTATATGTGATGTAAGAATCCTAATTACATGCAAATTTCTTTCAGCTAAAATTTTGTTCTAATATACATCCCATTCTAGAAATATAAAATATAGAAACATAGTATCACTCATTATGTAGAAAAAAACAATTCTCCAGCCTCTGTACAAAAGTCTGCTGTCTCTCAGTCCTGATGTGCTGCCAGGAAACATGAAGACGGGGTGGAAAGTTGAGCACACAGTCTCTCAATGACATTCCCATAAGAAAACCAAAAAGAACAGTTAAATGGAATATTGAGGAGCTCAGCCAACAGCTCCCCACAAAAGCTTAAGGAATCAGCAAAACGTATATCAACCTTAACTGCCTGTAGTCTGCTGAGTAACTCTTTATTTGTGATCACACTGTCACATTCCTGAAAAATCTCTTGCTCATTTGTCTCAGTTTTGCTTCTCTGTCCCACCATGAAAGTTTGGGCAGTTCAAAAGAAGCTATGTAGAGAATGGTATCAAGCTCTTCTATGAGATTTCCTTTAGTTATTGAAGTTGAAGATCTCCACATTAAAGGGAATCTTGGTATGATGAAATAGATGATTTGGTGAAGGCACCAAGATGGTTATCTCAAGTCCATGAAGTTGGAGCTGATCCAGAATAACTTTTAGATAAATCCAGTGACTAGAATCTGAGGACCACACAAGTACTTCCCCAGTCTTTCCAGAGCTGAAGAAACACAGATGCCGCATGGAAAGAACATAGAAACCTTTCATAGTCATCATAATGAGCTCTTGCTCTAACTAAACCTGGGCTGAAACCAAGTTCACAATCCCAGAAATCTCTTTCTTGATGCTCTAATCAATTTATAGCAGGTTGAGCTGAACTTAAAAGTACATATTTTGTTTATGGATTAAGATCGAATGCAGGTGATTTGTTAAAAATATCAGTAACTCAACAAAATGAGTTAGTTTTTCTTTTAGAAGATATGAAAATAAAAAGGCTTAAACACAAATTGAGAATAATTTCTAAATGATCTTAAGAAAATCCATCACTGGGGTGCCTGGATGCCTCAGTGGGTTAAAGTCTGCCTTCAGCTCTGGTCCTGATTCCGGGGTCCTGGAATCAAACCCCATGTCAGGCTCTCTGCTCAGAGGGGAGCCTGCTTCCTCCTCTCTGCTTGTCTCTGCCTACTTGTGATCTCTGTCTCTCAAATAAGTAAATAAAATCTTAAAAAAAAAGAAAAGAAAAGAAAAGAAAATCCATCACCATGTGATGCATATTCAATTAAGACTGGATTTTTTTTTTTGATAAATTTTTCTTTTATTTTATTCAATGGTCATTTGAACAGAATAGTCTTTCTAGTATTTCTTTCACTGACAACACTGCTAGGAAATGCAGGAGAAGAAATCACCTTTGCCAAATTCAGATTATGTGCATTAGGGCAGGGAGAAGATGTAAATCCAAATAGTCTTATGCTAAATTCAGTGCCCTTTCTGCTAAGTCATGTCTATCTTTAAGAGACAAAGAATAGACTTTTTCTTTTGCTTTTACTACAGATATGAATTCAAGTTTTGATTCTAGATCAGATTCATGTTATAGTGAAAAGAGATAGAATGGAAAAGGCAAGTCTTGTAAAAGATAACTTGATAATCTTATTCTTCCTTCCAGCACATCTAAATCTAATTTCATTGCTTTCTTGTACAGGACCTTTTATAATGTAAAATTCCTTTTTTTTTTTTTTTTTTTTGCTTGGATTCCCACACCTAGAAACCACTACCTCATGTAGAAATGGATCCAAAGATATTTAGGACAATGACTTCATCTATAATTCTTTGCTTAAAAAGTTGATTTTTTTCCCAAGTAATTAGTCTACAGGAAATATATCATAATAACATAATCATTTTTAATTTTGCAAGAATTTGACTGATAAAAATAGGATTGAGCAAATATTCAGTTGATCACCATATCTATAAATTCTACTCCCAAGTTGTATATCAATCTATTCTTTGTCAGTCTTTACTATGACTTTAATCCTAGCCATTTTCATACCCAAGTTGGATTTCCTGCAATAGCCTTCTAATATCTCTACCTGCATTTTCACACTACTGTAACCAAGTTTCTACAAATAAAAGTTCCTGATTTTCAGAAAGTCTATTTTGGAGGATGTCAGTATTTAGTAAGATACTTCAATAACTTTCTCTTTTATATATGTTAAAATCTATATTCTCTGAAATGGCCCCCAAAATATCCTGACTAGTATTTTAATCTTGTCACTCTACCTTCTTCCTTCAACGATATCAACTTTCTTTGACGTTTTTTTAAATCCAAATCTTCACTTAAATTCTAGTTAATTAGCATACTGTGCGGTATTGATTGCAGGAGTGGAATTCAGTGATTCATTACTAACATATAACACCCGGTGCTCATCCTAACAAGTGCCCTCCATACTAGTACCCTTCACCCATCTAGCTCATCCCCCAACTGTCTCCCTCCACCAACCCTTAGTTTGTATAGTTAAAGAGTTTCTTAGGGTTTATTTCCCTTTCTCCATTTCTCCCCCTCCCATATGTTTTTCTGTTTTCTTAAATTCCACATATGAGTGAAATCATATGGTATTTTTCTTTCTCTGACTTATTTCACTTAGCATAATACACTCTAGCTCCATCCAATCCATTGCAAATGGCACAATTTTATTCTTTTTTGTGACTGTGTAAGACATACACACACACACACACACACACACACACACACATACCACTTCTTTATCCATTCATCAGATAGACATTTGGGCTCTTTCCATACTTTCACTCTTGTTGCTAATGCTGCTATAACCACAGGATGCTGCATGTACCCCTTCAAATATGTATTTTTTGTATCCTTTGGGTAAATACGTAGCAGCACAATTACTGAATTATAAGCTATTTCTATTTTCTAACTCTTTAAGGATACTCCATTCTGTTTTCCAGAGTGGCTGCACCAGTTTGCATTCCCTCCAACAATGCAGAGTTTTCCCCTTTCTTTGCATCCTCACCAACACCTGTTGTTTCTTGTATTGCTCATATTAGCCATCCTGATAGTGGGACGTCTGCTTGTTCTATCCAGATCTTTATAAGCTGATTGCAGTGAATCCTTGATAATCTTGTGACATTCTATTTGTAACTGGAAGGCAAATACAAAGAAAGAAATTAGTAAAATTTTATTAAAGTTAGTCTTGGGTACACATTCTAAAAACTAAACAATCTTAGGTTCATAGATATTCTTGTTTTATGAACTCTGGTCTTTGCATAGAATTTTGCTATTTCTGTATTTTGTTCTCTCATTTACCTATTCTCTGGACAGAATGACAAGATGGAAGAACACACCCCTCAATAAAAGAACAAGAGGCAGTACTGACTGCCAGGGACTTAATCAATATGGATATAAGCAAGATGTCAGAACTAAAATTCAAAATAACAATTTTAAAGATACTAGCTGAGGTTAAGAAAAACAGAAGATATTTTTGTGGAAATAAAGAAACTATAATCAGTTCAAAATAAAAAAAGATTATTAATGAGATGCAATAAAAAATGGAGGCTCTAACTGCTGGGATGGATGAGGCAGAAGAGAAAATTAGTGACAAAGAGTCCAAATGTTGGAGAATAAATAAGTGGAGAAAATGGGAGATTAACAACTACTGAATCATGAGGGGAGAATTTGAGAGATAAATGATATCATAAAGCAAAACAATATCCGAATAATTGGGATCCCAGGAGAAGAGGAAGGAGGGGTCATAAGATATATTGCAGCAAATTATACTGGAGAACTTCCCTAATCTGGGGAAGGAAACATACATCAAAATCTAGGAGACACAGAGAACACCCCTTGAGATCAATAAAAACAGGTCAACAACCTGATATATAATACTGAAACTTACAAATCACAAAGAGAAAGAGAAAACCCTGAAAGCAGCACAGGACAAGAAGTCCATAACCTACAAGGTAGAAAAATAAGGCTGGCAGCAGACCTGTCTGCAGAGACCTGTGGAAAAGTACTGGTATGATAAATTCAGGGTGCTAAAAATATGCAGCCAAGAATACTTTATTCAGCAAGGCTGTCATTCAAAACAGAAGGAGGAAAAGAGCTTTCAGGACAAACAGAAATGCAAAGAATGTGATCACTAAACCAGCCCTGCAAAAAATATTAAAGGAAATACTTCAAGCAAAGAGAGAGCCCAAAAGGAACAGAGACTAGAAAGGAAAAGAGACCATATACAGAAACAGTAACTTTACAGGTAATACAGTGGCACAAAATTCATATCATTTAATAGTTCATATCATTAATAGTTGCTCTATTAAATGGGCTAAATGTTCCAGTCAAAAGACACAAGGTAGAAGACTGGATAAACAGGCAAGACCCACCCATATGTTGTTTACCAGAAACTCATTGTAGACCTCCATATTGAATTTGAGGGGCTGGAGAACTGTTTATCATGCTAGGGTAGCAATCCTTAAAGAAGACAAATTAAATTTTAAACCAAAGAGTTTAATAAGAGATGAAGGACACTATAGCATATTAAGAGTCTATCCAACAAGAAGATCTAGCAACTGTAAATATGTATGCCCCTAACATGAGAGCAGCCAAATAGATAAATGAATTGATAACAAAATTAAAGAAATGCATTGATAATAATGCAATAATAGTAGGATACTTTAACACCCAACTCACAGCAATGCACAGATCATCTAAGCAGAAGATCAACAAGGAAACAAGTGCTTTGAATGGCACACCGAATCAGAACTTCTCAGATATATTCCAAGCACTCTGCCCTAAAGGAACAGAATACATATTCTTCTCAAGCACATATGGAGTTTTCTCCAGAATAGGTCACATTCTGGGTCACAAATCAGGTCTCAACAGGTACGAAAAGACTGAGATTATTCTCCGCATATTTTCAGATCACTGTGCTTTAAAACTTGAATTTAATCACAATAGGAAATCTGGAAGGAACACAAATACCTGGTGGTTAAAGAGCATCCTACTAAAGAATGAATGGTTCAACCAGGAAATAGACATAAAACAAAAGAACAGTAGAACAGATCACTGAAAGTAGGAGTTGTTTTTTAAGAGAACTAGTAATATCAATAAACCCCTAGCCAGACTTATCAAAATAAAATTAACCCAAATTAATAAAATCATGAATAAAAGAGGAGAGATTACAACCAACACCAAGGAAATACAGACAATTATAAGAACATACTATGAGTAACTATATGCCAACAAACTAGACAATCTAGAAGAAATAGATGCATTTCTAGAAATATATAAACTACCAAAACAGAAAGAGAGAAGAAAAAGAAAGTAAGGAGTCGATCCCATTTACAAGTGCATCCGAAAACACAAGATACCCAGGAATAAATCTAACCAAAAGGGGAAAGGGTCTGTACTCTGAAAACTATAGAACACTCTGAAAGAAATTGAGGAAGGCACAAAGACGTGGAAAAACATTCCATGCTCATGCATTGGAAGGACCAATATTGATAAAATGTCTATGCTTCCTAGACCACTCTACACATTTAATGCAATCCTTATCAAAATACCATCAATTTTATTCATAGAGGTGGAAAAAACGATCCTAAAATTTGTATGGAACCAGAAAAGACCGTGAATAGCCAAAGGAATGTTGAAAGGGAAAACCAAAGGTGGAGGCCTCACATTTCTGAACTTCATGCTTTATTACAAAGGTATAATAATGAAGACCATAGAGTACTGACACAAAAACAGACACATAGAACCAATGGAATAGAATAGAGAATCCAGAAATGGACCCTCAACTCTGTGTTCCACTAGTCTTTGATATAGCAGGAAAGAATATCCACTGGAAAAAGGACAGTCTCTTCAACAAATGATGTGAAAATTGGACATTGATATTCAGAAGACTGAAACTGGACCACTTTCCTACACAAAATAAATTCAAAATGGATGAAGGGCCTACTTGTGTCAGTAATCCGTCAATCTCAAAGAGAAGAACACAAGCAGCAACCTCTGTGGCTTCAGCTGCAAAACTTTCTTGATATACATGTCTCTAAAGGCAAGGGAAACAAAGGCAAAGATGAACTATGGGGATTTCATCAAGATAAAAATCTTTTGCACAACAAGGGAAAGAATCAATAAAACCAAAAGACAACTGACAGAATGGGAGAAGATATATGCAAATGTCTTATCAGATATAGGTCTAGTACCCCAAATCTATAAGGAATTTATCAAACTCAACACCCAAAAAACAAAAAATCCAGTCAAGAAATGGGCAGAAGACATGAACAGATATTTCTCAAAGAAGACATACAAAGGGCCAACAGACAACGTGAAAAAAAAAAAAAAAAAAGTGCTCAATCTCTTTTGGCATCAGGGAAATAGAAATCAAAGCCAGAATAGGATACCACCTCAGGCCAGTCAGAATGGTTAAAATTAACAAGTCAGGAAACAACAGATCTTGGTGAGGATGCAGAGAAAGGTGAACCCTCTTAAACTGTTGGTGGAATGCACCCTGATGCAGCAACTCTGGAAAACAGCATGGAGTTTCCTCAAGAAATGAAAAATAGAGCTACACTAATACCCAGCAATTGCACTAGTAGGTTTTTACCCCAAGGATACAAACATAGAGATCTGTGTACCCCAAAGTTTATGGCAGCAATGTCCACAATAAACAAACTGTGGAAAAACCCAGAGGTACATCAACAGACAAATAAAGATGAAGTGGGGTGTGTGTGTGTGTGTGTGTGTGTGTGTGTAATGGAATATTACTCAGCCATCAAAAAATGAAATGTTGCCATTTGCCATGACATGGATGGAACTAGACGGTATTAGGCAAAGTGAAATAAATCAATCAGAGAAAGACAATTGTCATATGATCTCACTCTTAAGTGGAATTTAAGAAACAAGACAAAGGAGCATAGAGGAAGGGAGAGGAAAATAAAACAAGATCAAATCAGAGGAGACACACCATAAGAGATTCTTAACCCCAGGAAAGAAACTGGGGGTTCCTGGAGGGGAGAGGGGTGAGGGGGATGGGTTACTGGGTCACAGGCCTTAAAGATGGTACAAGATGTAATAAACAGTGGGTGTTATATACAACTGAAAATCACTGAACTCTACCTCTGCAACTAATAATACATTACATTTTATTTTTTTTAAAAAGAAATTAAACTAAAGATTAAACCAGAGCTCCAAACTAAATAATTTACCTCTTATTTTTATTTTTCTTTCTAACTGAACAGTGGAGAATAGATTCACTCCATAATATCCAATAATGTCAGTTGTCAATGGTTTCTAGTTTCCTACTCAGGTATTTGCTCATGCCCAACTGCCTGTTACAATTTCAGGATCACTCCTCTCGTAAGATCACCATAAATATCAGCCCAACTTATCCTTCTGAGTTATAGCTCATCACTTCAGTTGATGGGCCACTATTTTATTAGTTAGAACTTCCTGAGTAATTCCAATTCACGATAGCCCTCCTTTTAGAATGTGAGGTACACAAGTACATGAGCAATTACCACATACTTTGCTGCTGCCTTTTGCTGATGTGTTTTGAAGGGAACACATTTTGGGTACGACTTTTAAGATTTTTATGCAGAAGAATGACTAATTGCAAATAACCCAGTCAATCAATTCTATTTATCAAAAATTTGTGTTTTGTACCTGAGAGAAAGAGCCTGAGACAAGAACTGTTTCCATTTAAGGACTCTAATCACAGTTGACAGTGATACAGCAGCCAGGGAGAGAAGCCTCATTTTAGAGTCATCCCTTTTTAATGCTTGAAATTTTGTCTAAGGGTGACAGTCCAATGCCTATAATTTGATAATAAAGTTTTGCCCAAGTACACTTTGTTTGGAGTTGACAGAAATTACACTAAAATTCTATCTCTTAGCTCCTAAGTTAATAGGATTTTGCCCTTTAGGTGCCTACTTCCTTGTGACTTAAATCCTTAATTATGAACCCCTGTGTAATTATTTTCTATTAATCATTATCTTGTTTCACTTAATTCCTCCCCACCCCCAACCAGGTGAGTGAGTTTACATGACTTTAGGCTTCATTTAAGAAGGTAGTACTTACAGCAATTAGGAAAATTCTATATTTGAAGCAATGGTTCACAATAACTAGTAGAGCAAGGATGAAAGGAAAGAATGAAAGTGAATTTAAGTATTAAAAAAGCTGTGATTTTGTAACTCTCATTCAAAATGTTAAACATAATGAAATATGACATGAAACAGTGAAATGAAGTTGACCTACATTCCTTTTCCTGTAGTTATATTATTCAGATATAGTTGGGTTATAATCATGATAGATAATTCTATAAAACATATAATTAACTTTTTATTAAAATTTAGCTACCCATATATATTATTACCAAATGAACTTATTATTTTAAGCTACCCAGTGAGCCAAGTAAGATAGTTTTTTAATTTTAAAGACTTGGAGATTGCCTGAAGCATGGCCAGTGTATAGTTTTGCTTAATAGGTAATGCTCTTCCCCTCTTCTTCTTTGATAATGCCTCTGTCCTCTCGTTATCAACTTGAGTCCTTCCAGATGTCTTTACTCATAATCCTATTTTATCAAAGTGTGGCAGTGACCTATATATATTTCTCTCTGTAATTTACCTCTGGAGGTAGACTTGACATCACGATTCTTGCATTTTCTTTTTAACCTCAATCTATATAGAGCCTAGCATGTAGCATGCATCTGCAATGTGTATTGATTATTAAATTAATTAGTTATAGCAGATCACTGCATTTTAATTCAAATCATGTCTAAATCTAAAGATTTTCAAAGAGTGCTCTGTTGGCATTAGTTCTGTGAAACAATTAGATATTCAGTGAATTAGATAATATTTTCTGTCTAATATGAACCTTTGTTTGTTCATATCTGTGCATACTACTCAAAAATAGTTGAAGTGGAAGCCTGTCTGAGTTGAATGATTCAGATCATACTTGAGTTTAGAAAAATTGCAGAGAATAATCATTTTTTTTTTAAATTTATTTTTTATTTTCAGCATAACAGTATTCATTATTTTTCACCACACCCAGTGCTCCATGCAATTCGTGCCCTTTATAATACCCACCACCTAGTACCCCAACCTCCCACCCCCCACCCCTTCAAAACCCTCAGATTGTTTTTCAGAGTCCATAGTCTCTCATGGTTCACCTCGCATATTTTCCTGAGAGAATAATCATTTTTAGCAGGAACAGCAAGGAAATGAAAACAGGTAGAATAAATGTATTTCAGTGAAGTAAAGAAAAAACTACTCTCTTTTACTGCTAAGAAACAAAGGTTTTTAGTTTTCTAAATACTTTTCAGGTTTTTCTTTGTGGCACTCCCTCCAAGTGTAAAGCATTCTAGGAAACTTTTCAATTGCCAACCATGGTAAGACTTTCCAAATAGGACTTTCTGAATTCTTATCTAAAATTTATGAGAGTGACAAAAATTGTGAGCATTCTGTTCCAATACAAATGGTACAAGATTGGGTATAATCATCCCCAATTATCAGCAATTTCTGGAAGAGATTGAGGTAAATTAAATCTCTTTGTTAATCTTGTTAATGTTGACATATTTCAGTTTATTACTTGTGTCAATAAATAAGTTATCTTAGTGTTTGAATCAATATTATACTATTTCTTTTTACCAAGAATATCCCAATTTCCTTTAATATGAAAACTCCTGGTACTGGACTTATATATCATATCCAAATATGAAAAACCATCCATCTTTCAGAGGATTGATAAATTTTGTGTGTTCTGTTTTGCTTTGGGTGTGAATTTAACAAGTATGAAGGTATCTTATGGGAAATATTTGATGACTGTAAAGAGTGACTATGGCACGAGATTTCTTGTCTTCATTCCCACTTAGTTTTTGATAACTAGTTTATTGTTATTACTTGTAGAGTTAAAATGGAAGGCACATGTTTTATAGTGTATTCCCTTTATTGACCTAGACTCACTGAATTCTTTCTAAATTTCTTCTGATAACAAGTTTAAAATGAAAAGCAGAGTCTTTTATCTAGTGCCTCACCTTAAACTGTTCCCAAAGGTGAATGCCATAATCCTAGATCCAGAAGTCAAAGAAAACATAAAACATTGTATTTTTCACTCTTTCTGGAAAGGTCATTCTGTCTGTTAGTCCTGTCATGTAAACAGGCACATAGCAAGGTAGAGGTGAAAATTTCCCACAATCTTTCTCATTCATGCTTCCTACAGGTGAAATGAGCCTACTGATCACTCTTAAAGTGATCACAAAAGGCACTGCAAGCAGTTCAGCCACCAGCTCTCCACAGGGCATCAGAGGACCCATAAACATTGCACTGTAGTTGGTTTCCTAAGGTGTGATCGTAGATTATACAATTGTACTACTGGGTATTTACCCCAAAGGTACAAATGTAGTGATCTAAAGTGGCACGTGCACCCAAATGTTTACAGCAGCAATGTCCACAATAGCCAAACTATGGAAAAACCTAGATGTTCATCAACAGATGGATGGATGGATAATGAAGATGTGGTATGCTCAGCTATCAAAAAATGAAACTTTGCCATTTGCAATGATGTGGATGGAACTAGACGATATTATGCTTGGTGAAATAAGTCAAACAGAGAAAGACAATTATCATGTGATCTCACTAATATGTGGAATTCAAGAAACAAGGCAGAGTATCATAGGGGAAGAGAGGGTAAAAATGAAACAAGGTGAAGTCAGAGGGGGAAACAAACCATAAGAGACTCTTAATCATAGGAAACAAACTGAGAGTTTCTGGAGGGGATGGGGTAATGGATAATGGATATTCGGGAGTGTATATGTTGTAATGAGCACTGTGTATTGTATAAGACTGATGAATCACAGACATGTACCCATGAAATAAGTAATACATTATATGTTAATTAATTGAATTTAAGTTTAAAAAATTTAAAAAATAAAATGTCCCTGTTGAGACACTTTAGGTGACTTTTGTTATCCATATGGAAACTGAGTGACTGAATCTGATTTAAAAATGGGCAGAAGATCTGAATAAACATTTCTCCAAAGAAGATGGCCAACATGTATATGAAAAGATTCTCAGCATAATTAATCATCAGGAAAATGCAAATCAAAACCACAATGAACATCACCTCACACTTGTTAGAATGGCCATTATTTAAAAAAGAAGAAGAAAAGAAGAAGAAGAAGAAGAAGAAGAAGAAGAAGAAGAAGAAGAAGAAGAAGAAGAAGAAGAAGAAGAAGAAGAGAAGAAGGAGGAGGAGGAGGAGGAGGAGGAGGAGAAGAAGAAGAAGAAGAAGAAGAAGAAGAAGAAGAAGAAGAAGAAGAAGAAGAAGAACAGAAGAGGAAGAAGAAGAAGGAAAAGAAGAAGGAGGAGAAGAAGAAGAAGAAGCGGCAGCATTGGCAAAGATGTGGAGATATTGAAATCCTTGAGCACTGTTGTAATGTAAATGTATGTAATATAATACATAGGAAAAGGAAAATGGTGCACCCACTATTGAAAATAGTATGGACCTTCTTCAAAAAATTAAAAATTAATTTTTAAATATAATACAGCAACTCCTTTTCTAGATGTTTATCCAAAAGTATCGAAATGACTATCTCAAAGAGATATCTGTATTTCCATGTTCATTGTAGGATTATTCACAATAAACCAGATGTGGAAGAAACCTAAATGTCTATTGATAGATGAATGGATAAAGAAAAAGCGGTATATGAGTATTATTCAGCATTAAAAAAGACAGAAATCCTGTCATATACTACAATATGGAAAAAAATTAAGGACATTATGCTAAGTGAAATAAGTCAGACATAGACGGGAAAATACTGCATGATTCCACTTACAATGAGACATCTGAAGTAATCAAACTCATTGAAATAAAAGGCAGAGTGTAGATGCCAGAGGCTGGAAGCATAGGTCGATGGATTTGCTGTTCAAGAAGTATAATATTTTGCTTATGCACGATGAACAAATTCTAGAGGTCTGTTGTACAACATTGTACTTCTAGTTAATAACACTGTACTGTATACTTAATATTTTGTTAAGAAGGTAGATCTCAGGTGTTGTTTTTAAATTACCACAGAAAGAAAAGAAAAGAAAAGAAAATCCAAGGGTAGCTTCCATGCTATAGCAGATAGCAATGTTAAATATACTTTTGACAGACTCCAAAAAGAGTATCCTAAGATTTTGAAACAAAACTATGACCTATTTTCTTGGTATCTCTCGTCCACAGAATAAACAGCCCCTGGCTTGTTATTGAGCCCTGGCTGAGACTGAATACCTAACCATAGGCACCAAATAACCATGCTACTTGTGATGGTCTATGCTGTGGTAACAAAAATATGACAGAACATTAGCAGCAACATTCTACAAGTAAACAGAGATAATATAGTGAGAATAGGTCAGAGCAATTCCAGAAATACACATAAATTGTCTCTGCAGGTGGCTTAGACTTCCATGTAACCTACCAGTATTTTTAAATAAACCTGGCAATCCCCACTTTCAGACTCACAAGAGGATTCCAAAATGAAAATAGGGAAAACATTTTCATACATCCCAATTTATGTGTGAGTACACACATTCTCACAGCAGAAGAAAGTAGCCATTGTTACAGCTCTCCTCAGGGTGGTCTCTGAAGTTAGTGGTGGAACATAATCTTTACAATCGGTAGAATATCAATATGTTTCCATTTTTATGGAGAAAAAGGATGGTCTGCTTTAGATCTATGAATCTAGATCTATAGATTCATAGCAAAGACTAATGGATTGACTTGTTTGTCAAGGATTTGGAAATAATTAGAAGGAAGTTTAAATGTAAGAAGGTTTGAGGTAGAAGTATGTGAATAAACCTTTTGGAGGTTGCATAGATTATGAATATATTCATATTCTTTGGAAATTCCCTCCAGAATCCATGTGCTACAGACAAACTGTCTCAATAATAAGGCGACTTGGGGTGCTTGGGAGGCTCAGTCAGTTAAGCATCTGCCTTTGGCTTGGGTCATGGTGTCAGGGCCCTGTTGTAGAGCCCTGTTTCAGGCTTCCTGCTCAGTGGGGAGTCTGCTTCTCCCTCTCCTTTTCTCTCTACCATCCTTGCACACTCTCTCTCAAATAAATAAACACAATCTCTTTTTTGAAAAAAAAATAAGGAGATTTGGATAAGCAGTCCTGCAAATGTTGGTCTTTTTCCAGACCCTTCAGAATTTGATCTTAAAGCTCATGCACAAAGGAGTAGTGGAGACTGGTGTGGAAACTACATATGAATACATGGCACGGACTTCACCTCACCAGAGCTCATTTGGTTACTCCATCTTAATTTGTTAATAACAGGGATCACCCCCACTTCCTTCCCAATATAGTAAACTCCCAAGGGTTCTAGCTAGCCAAAAAAGTAGAAAAATTGTTTTGGTCACCTTCCATCCTAGGTGATGCACCATTTTTTTCTTCATAGAAGTAGTTAGAATTTCCAAATAACAGATTTCCCCCTCACCTTCTCTGCAGTATTTCTGCCAGATCACAAACTGTGCACATGAAACCTTAGTAAAAATGTTGGTGTTGATATTAACATTGTGCATGACCAGGGAACATATTTACAATGAAGGAAATGCAACAGTCTAATATTCATAGAATTTGCTGATTTTTACCAAATTCCCCCTTAGCTAATGAGAGCTTTCCGGGGTTTTAGCTGGAAGACAAAATCCTATATATTTTAGGTCTTGTCTTAGAGGATGCAGTGTATGCTTCAGATCATTAACCTAATATATAGGCCTTTTGTATTTTACTTTGAATACATGGGTTCAGATCTCAAGGGGTTGAAAGTGGGAAAGAGTCCCTTAACAAGTACGCCTCATGGTTTCCCTTAGACAAGTTTGTTTTTCATTATTACAACCTGGAGACAGGTGGTTTAGAAGTTGCATTTCCAAGGGAGGAATGATTCCCCTCAGGGATAGATCCCTGATTTACTTAGATTACTAACTGTGAATTATTTTGAGCTTGATTATTTTAAATTCCTCTGCTTCAGAATTCAGTCAAAGAAGGATTTACTCTCTTGTCTGTGATCACAGGTTCAAAATACCAAAGATAAATTTGGCTGCTGACATTTATTTGGAGTGCTTGAAGTTTTGGATCATTCTGTCAGGTAAGGAATCCTAACCAGAGGAGATGCTACCAGAAGATAAGGGGAACAAGGAATGCTTATGAACGAAATAAGTAAAAGTATTAAGTGCAGCCTCCTGAAGAGCTCCAAGACCTGAGAATGTAAGAGCTGTGTAACAGTCCTCTGGTTTATGAGACTTGGTTTCTGCTTATTAAGGATGAGAGTTTCTTCATCTGAACAGTTTTGCAAATGACTGCTAACGAAAGTCCATTCTCACTGTGTATATACATATGTGTATATTATTTTTATTTATTTATTTGTTTATTATCCAAATATACGCTGTAGTTAGACTGACTAATGCAGTTGGTATCACCCAGGAATTTCTGCCAGCTGCCTTCTGGTGTTATTCAGGCAAAGGAAGAAAACTGTAGATAATCAGCAGGAGGGGAGAAAGCAGGTGAGCAGGGACTATATCGGTGCAGAAATAAATCTCTGTGTTGTGGGTAGCCAGTCTCAGAAAACATATGGGTGCATGGACTTGGGTGGTGCTCAACACCATGAATGGCTAAGCCACCTCTCACTGTATCTTAAGCCATTTGCTGTGTTCCAGTAGAAAATATACCAGGGGGGCACACTGGTGGCTCAGTGGGTTAAAGCCTCTGCCTTCCGCTCTGGTCATGAGCCCAGGGTCCTGGGATCGAGGCCCGCATCAGGCTTTCTGCTCCACAGGGAGCCTGCTTCCTCCTCTCTCTCTCTCTGTCTGCCTCTCTGCCTACTTGTGATCTCTGTCAGTCAAATAAATAAATAAAATCTTAAAAAAAAAAGAAAATATACTAGGATAAAGCAAAGATAAACAACTCTTCTAAGGACATAATCAAATCGTAAAAGTCAAAACACATCAACATGAATCACCTTTTTTTTTTTTTAAGATTTTATTTATTCATCAGAGAGAAAGAGAGAGAGAGAGCACAGGCAGACAGAATGGCAGGCAGAGTCAGAGGGAGAAGCAGGCTCCCTGCGGAGCAAGGAGCCCGATGTGGGACTCGATCCCAGGACACTGGGATCATGACCTGAGCCGAAGGCAGGTGCTCAACCAACTGAGCCACCCAGGCATCCCCATGAATCACCTTTTAAAAATGTTAATGTTTAACAAATACATTTTAACCTTCACAAAAAAATTTAAGAATTTATTTGCATTTTTGGTAATGTACAGATTCAAAAACAAATACATATTCCTATATGTCATGCAGTTATTTTTAAATTGAAAGTAATTTTCAATATGCCATACTGACATGAATATGAATTTCAAAATTTCCAGTAAGCTTATGAATGTCATTTATCACCTCAATTACACAAGAAATACTGAAATTAAAACTTTTATTAGAATATGTCATTAAGTTTATAAGGGGTAAAGTAAGCACAGCCTTCATTTGTTAAATTAATGCAGAGCTGATTCAAATATTAATTTTAATTAGTGTTTTCCATGATAAATATTTACTAAAGCATGCCATTAGTCAAGCAAATCTGCTAATATCTTACATCCGTGGCATAATAATTAATTGATAAATTTAAATTTGTAAATAATACAGACTGAAAAATAATACAATCATCTTACATTCCAAGTAAATATTTGTTTTTGTTAGAAAACTAAATCTTTGATTATAAAGAGTGATTATAGATTATGGACATTAGTGATTTTTCAATATAATAAATTGACATTTCACTTTAATGTTATCAATGTTAATTAAAAGTTTCATGTAATTTTTTCTATATTTCTTAATTATTTCCTCTATAAATGATCTGATCACCTTTAAGATATTGCTGACATTCTCTGTCCCTGAGAAAAAATAATAACTCAATTAATCTCTTTTGTTTGAGGGTAGTCCCCAGACCCCTGCATTAAAAGGCACACAAGAGTGTTAGCTGATTGCAGGCAGGTACACAGGCCATAATTATCTATGTATTGAATGAAATTTGTAGACCTTCCCTACTTTGATGCACTATAACAGTTATTATCAATTTAGGCTCTAACCCCAATAACTTTGGACAAGCAGAAGGGCTTGTTTTCTATGAAAAAAAGAAATAATCACTCTTTTTATAGCATACTAACCTTCTATGGTGGCTCCTTGCTTTGTATATTCTTGGGGAAGTTGTGAATTTTATTCTTCTATATTCCCTACATCCATCACATTCAACTAACATTTCATGCACTCCTCAGGATTCAGCATATTGTTAGTCAGCATATTCTTAAGGTTAAGCCTAATTAAATAGAAGATTCATGAAATCATTAGTGTCCCTGTGTCAGAAAAACAAGAGGGTATAGGCATCTGGGAAAAGACAAAGGAACACTGGGACATGTTCACTAGTTGATGATCGTGCTGAATTCTAGGCTTTATCTCTAGGCTAAGGTAGAGGAATGGGTATTTTGAAAGTGGGATGGAGATAATCTGTTTTCATTAAGGTCACTGTGGCTAGAATGAACAGGATTGCCCATCAAGGCCTTTGCCACACTTAGAAAGATCTATTCCCTCTTTTTCTTCTTTCCTGTTTTACCAAATTTTTGATAAGAAAACAAACAACATTTTGTGACCAAGAAGATAGCAGCTGCCACACAAGCCAGCAGGAACCCGATCACATCCAGAGAGTGGTACTGGAACCAGGTGAGGTTGTGAGCTGCCGGCCGCAGGTGCTTGGCTCCTTTGTGACGCATGACGAACTCTATCCAGAAGACTGCTCGATCCAAGGGCTTTACAGGTTGATCGTGGTGAATCCTGGATAACCTTGTTGCATTCTCTTTATAACTGGTAGGCAAAAATAGAGAAATTAGAGAGTTTTTGTTTTCATTATGGGTAATCCCTGATACATATTATATGTTATGTAAGCCAAAGACCATAGGTAATAATTGAGAAAAAATACACTCTTGCTGAGATGTGAAATTTGTTGGTTGCATAGCATCTTAAGGATTGTGAAAGGAGGATGTAGAAGAAATACATTCTTAACTGAATGTGGTGAAATGCAGACATAAAACGTGAAACAGGTGTGTTGCACATGTATGGCATAATTTTTCCAAGGAGAACTTTTGATATTGTGTGTAGTTTCCAGGATTGTGGAATAATCCAATATTGTGCAGAAATATCCATAGGAAGTTCCATTAAAATGGTTTTTCAGCTCTGGCTACTTCATGATGACAGACAAGAAGCTAATAATTGACATTAATAGACCATTTCTTCAGGGTCTAATATCTTGGCACTGTGATAATTCCCCCATTGCACACATTGTGTCTTTGTAATGCAAAGGACAGTGTCTATATTGGTAATATCAAGATTGGTAAAGATACTAGGGTAATTTGGGAAATGGCAAGGATATGGAACTTTGAATTTTTAAGATGAATAGAAATATTTTACTAGAATTAGAGTCCCCAATGAATGAGGCATCAAAGTAGGAATGGTTGTATGGAGTTAACTCTAATCTCTCAAACAATAATGGTTATGGTATGTTTTGAAAGGCAGGTTTTATCTTCACTTGACATTTCCTAGTTAATGAGCCAGATTTAGTGTATTTCCTTTTGGTTTTGTTATAAATAAGCCTCCCAGCTTGGGAGCATGAAGATGATGGAATGTCCTGGTGTGAGTTAGCCATTTTGGGGACTGGAGAAGAAGTGTGATCATCATTCACCAGTGAACATGGTATGCTAGATCCAGTAGGAGGGAATAATTTACTTGTGTTCTTTTATGCATGCAGTGAGGAAGAATAGTCATACTCTTTTAATTGGATTGAAATATAGGTAGGGTTAAAGCAGTAATTTCACTTGATTCACCCTAAAACATTCCAGGCAAACTACAGTGGCAGTAAAAGCCTGTCTTTCCAAATCATATTTTTGTTCAAGTTTTTCTCCTTTTATAGTTAGAGATTTAAAATCTGAAATACATATACATTAGCCAGATAAACTTTTACTTATGAATCTAAATAAAAATAAAGTATGCTTTCCTATAAATAAGACAAGAAAGGTCTATGCTCATATTTAAAATGACTATTTAGCATTTTATCAGTCACTAATGTTATATGTCTTTTATCTTAAAATATTATAAGTAATTAAAATTATTATGGTTTATGTTTTTAAGTGTAATCTTTTATCTTCCTGAATTCCATTAAGGAGTAATAAATGGAACATAAATACATCCATATATAGACTCTATACTAAACTCTATTGTCCCAGATGATTTCTCAGTTAGAATTAGCTTTACAGTTAATGTTAAGATTTTTTTTTAAGATTTTATTTATTCATTTGTCAGAGAGAGAGGGAGAGAGAGCGAGCGAGCACAGGCAGACAGAATGGCAGCCAGAGGCAGAGAGAGAAGCAGGCTCCCTGCTAAGCAAGGAGCCCACTATGGGACTCCATCTGAGGACGCTGGGTTCATGACCTGAGCTGAAGGCAGCCGCTTAACCAACTGAGCCACCCAGGCGTCCCAAGATATTTTAAAATAAATAATTTTAGGTATTTTCTTGGAAAATCCTGAGTCTTTATGGTTCTGTCTTTTGCATCAATAGTTTCCAAATGAACAATAAAATTTAATGGCATGCCATGAAATAAGGTAGGGTTCTGAAAAATTACACTTATTTAGTAAATGAACTCTTATTTAGTAAAATGAACCAAATTATCAGCAGTAACAACCCAATAATAGTCTAAGGCATTAGCTATCAAGATCATCATTTATGAGAAACAGAAAATCATAGTCAGCCTAACTGAAGCTCTTAATACTAGTTCCAGCTCCTGAAATAATGGTATCTATAATGTTTTGAAAATTATGACTTAAACATTCATTTTTTAAAAATATATTTATTTGACAGAGAGATCACAAGTAGGCAGAGAGGCAGGCAGAGAGGAAGGGAAGCAGGCTCCCTGCTGAGCAGAGAGCCTACTGCAGGGCTTGATCCCAGAGCCCTAGGATCATGACCTGAGCTGAAGGAAGAGGCTTTAGCCCACTGAGCCACACAGGCACCCCTTAAACATTCATCTTAGTAAGAGTCACTTGATTAGAATGTGTGTGAGAGGGAGCAAAAGACTACTAGCACTGAATTTTTAGTTTAGAATCAAGGCAAAGAAAAATCTTTAAAAAAAAAAAAAAAAAAAAAAAGAAACTTCTTAGGGCGCCTGGGTGGCTCAGTGGGTTAAGCCACTGCCTTCGGCTCAGGTCATGATCTCAGGGTCCTGGGATGGAGCCCCGCATCAGGCTCTCTGCTCATCAGGGAGCCTGCTTCCCTCTCTCTCTCTCTGCCTGCCTCTCCATCTACTTGTGATTTCTCTCTGTCAAATAAATAAATAAATAAATAATTTAAAAAAAAAATAGAATCAAGGCAAAGATTCCCTTTTGGGGAGCAATACATTGACCCTTTTGTCTAAAATACTCTGCAAGTAGGGCTTAGAATAGATGGTTTTAGATAGATTAGTTCCACCAAAAAAAGCTACACAAAATTGCATTTGAGTTGACCTTCTTATCTACCTCCTGAATTTCAGCATTAAGCCATACAAATGGGATATGGGTTTTTGTTTGTTTGTTTGTTTGTTTGTTTTTGACAGACAGAGATCACAAGTAGGCAGAGACACAGGCAAAGAGGAGGAAGCAGGCCACCTGCCGAGCAGAGAGCCCAGGACCCTGAGATCATGACCCGAGCCGAAGGCAGAGGATCAACCCACTGAGCTACCCAGGCGCCCCTCAAATGGGATGTTTGAACTATCCTTTGAGTTTTGCCTCTCAATGAAAATAATTGAGTCTGAGATAACGTGGAAACAAATTTAAATATAAAGCACTTACACACATTCAGAGTAAATACTGAGAAATCTAGATGAAATATGCCTTGATAACATATGATATTAGGAAAGAACCATAAAAATGATTGGCTTAGAATGTAATTAAGCATAATACATAGTTCAAAAAAGAGGAGAGTTGAAGTAAAATAGCAATGCAGGGGTTTGGGGTGCCTGGGAGGCTCAGTGGGTTAAAGCCTCTGCCTTCTGCTCAGGTCATGATTCCAGGGTCCTGGGATCCAGCCCCAAATCCTAGGATCCAGCTGCCCATAGGGCTCTCTGCTCAGCAGGGAGTCTGTTTCCTCCTCTCTCTCTGCCAGCCTTTCTGCCTACTTGTGATCTCTGTCTGTCAAACAAATAAATAAAATCTTTAAAAAAAGAATGCAGGGGTTATGAATAAAAGATTTAAAAATTAGGTTATAAAACAAAAACTGATGATAAAGGGTATAGGTGAGCTGTTGAAATAAATTGGCAAAAATACCTCCTAAAGGATTAATAATGAAATTAGAAACTGTAATTTTCTAATGTCAAAGAATAAATTTACTAATTAATGGGTTGAGGAAATCCCAGTGAATTAAGAAAAGTAGAAAATGATTAGGACACTTAGAAAATGATAGAGAGGGGTGCCTGGGTGGCTCAGTGGGTTAAAACCTCTGTCTTCGGCTCAGGTCATGATCTCAGGGTCCTGGGATGGAGCCCCACATCGAGGCTCTCTGCTCTGCAGGGAGCCTGCTTCCTCCTCTCTCTCTGCCTGCCTCTCTGCCTACTTGTGATCTCTGTCTGTCAAATAAATAAATAAAATCTTTAAAAAAAAAAAGAAAATGATAGAGAACAAGAATCAAAATATTTTAACATATAGAATGCTGAAATTTGGTGTCTCTGAAATAGACATAAAAAGTGGAACCAACAAACATTGTGATAAATAACAAAAAAAAATTTTCTGAGAAGAAAAATAATTTTTATTCCAAATTAACAGTATTGAAAAAACATACTATAACCCAGGGGAAATATAGAAAATAGCTTATCAATATACATCATTATTAGGTTTCTACACTTTAAAAAAAATTATTTTTTCCAGACTGAAAAATAAAACAAATATAAATTGATGATCAGACAGGCTTCAAATTCCTATAGAAGGATTTAAAGCCAGAAGACCATGAGTCATATTTACACAATTCTGAAGAAAAGAGATAGCTAAATATCTTATATTCAGAGAGGTGAGATATCTTCCTTTTCATTTTTTAAAGATTTTATTTATTTATTTGACAGAGAGAGACGGAACAAAAGCAGGGAGAGCAGTCGGCAGATGGAGACGGGGAGAAGCAGGCTCATGGAGCCGGGAGCCCGACACAGGGCTTGGTCCTGAGCTGAAGGCAGACACTTAATGACTGAGCCACCCAGGTGCCCTGAGATATCATTCTTATATTAAGGCAATCAGAAAATATTGTTAAGCTTGATCTCAGGAAATTTGATATCCATGAGTCTTTATTGAAAGGAAATTTCATATAATATATTCAGTTAAGAATGATTCTAAAATATTTTAGAATAAAGAATCTCAGAATTAATGGCAAATGTTGATTCCTTTAAGATACAGCAAAAAGGCTAAATTTGAGGAAAATAAGCGGCTAAATATTGACAAACTAAAATCTTAAGTAGTACATATTAGAGATGAGATTACTTCTATTTTTTGGAAATGAGATTATTTCTATGGCAGTTCAACTGTTGCTAAAATCAAAAATACATAAAAATGAAAACTTAAAACTGGATTCATGTATTAATTATTAATCTTGATGAGACTTTTCAGAGAAAAAATTAAGATATAATGATATGTATCTAAAGTTAAATATAGTTTATAGATTCATTTCAATTAATCTTTAACTAAGACAAAATTCAAAATTTTGTTTAAGAATTCATACATAGTAATAACCAGCATTTATAAAGTTATTACCTACTCAGTATCTCTCCTCCCTGTGTATATGATGAGTGATATATAGCCAATGTTAATGATGGCCATTTTTGAATGATAAATGAATTATCATTATCAAAGTGAATTATCACTTCCAATTTTGTACTTACTGAATGGTTATAATATTTAAATAGGTATAGATATTTGTGTCTATATGAACAAGTAGATTGTTCAAAAAATGTCTAAGAATTTATGTGATCATTAAAATGATTGATTTTGGAAAAAAAAGGGTTGATAAAATATTTGAAGTAATAGTATTTTTTCCCCAATTTTAGCAAATTACTTCAATGTTTGGAAAATGAAATAATAAAGTGGTTTTTATATTCATGTTATAGTTACTTGAAATTAAATCTGTTAACAAAATCATAAGTCATTGAACACTTCCAAGTAGGATGGGTAGCATAATCAATGGAAAGCCTTTAAAAACAGTAGTACTTACGAAGGTTCATTAATGACTGTTCTCAAGGCATTGAGCAGATCTTCACTGGTCATTGTGCTTATGTCCACCTCCACAGCCGCTCCTTTGGCCTTCATGTGAGCGATGTTATCAGGTTGATCAGCAAACATAGGAACTCCCACCATAGGAATCCCATGGTAAATAGCTTCATAGATCCCATTGGTTCCACCGTGAGTGATAAAAGCTTTTGTTTTGGGATGACCTAGTTTAGGAATTGAGTGAGGATTTCATTATAATAAGGTAACAGAATTTTAGAGAGAGATAGGGGAAAATTACAGATTAACTCAACAAAGAAAGAATTTTTTTCTGAGAGCACATGGGCTCTTGCTATCTCAGAAAACTATGATCCCAGAAAAGCGGGAAGGGATTAGCTTCCTCTGCCTTGTCTGGAAGGACTTTACTGAGGAGAAAATATCTGAACTGAGACTGAACTTGAAGAGTAATGAGAGTCTTAACTGAAATGCTCTTTTGTGAATCAAAGAAAGCATTGAGTCTCTAAAATTAACTGTCAATTCTCAAATTATTTCTGCTTTAAAACTGCAAGTAAAATGTGATATTTTATTTTTTTCTAGCTTTATTTATTTTTTTAAATTTTATTTTAAATTCCAGTATAGTTAACATACAGTGTTATATTAGTTTCAGGTGTACACTATAGTGATTCAACACTTCCATACATCACCCAGTGCTCATCACAGTGCCCTTCTTAATCACCATTGTCCATTTTATCCACCTGCCCACCACATCCCCTCTGATGACCATCATTTTGTTCTATACCATTAAGAGTCTGTTTCCTGATTTATCTTTCTCTCTCTTTTATTTTTCCTTTGCTCTTTCTTTTGTTGTTGTTATTCCTTAAATTCTTCATATTAGTGAAATCATGAGTATTTATCTTTCTGACTTATTTCTCTTACCATTATACTCTTCTAAGCTTCATACATTCTCTTGCATATGCAAAATTTGGATGGCTGAATAATATTATTTACATATACAGATCAACCAATAGATTAAAATATCTATTATCTATCTATCTATCCATCTATCTAATCTATTGTCTATCTATCTACATCACTTCTTTATTCATTCATTGGTCAATGGACATGAGCTGTTTCCATATCTTGGCTACTGCAAATAATGCTGCTATTATATAGGGATGCCTATATACCTTCGAATTAGTCTATAAATACCCAGCAGTGTGATTACTGGATTGTGGAATAGTTCTATTTTTTTTTTTTTTTTTTTTTTTACTTTTTGAATAAACTCCATACTGTTTTCCACAGTGGTTGCACCAGTTTTCATTCCCACCAACAATGCAAGAGAGTTTGTTTTTTTTTTCATATCCTCTACAACATTTGTTGTTTTTTGTGTTTTTAATTTTAAACCTAAAATGTGACATTTTAAGCTATTAAGTATTTATTGAATTATTTGCTGTTGAATAGTTGCCTTACTTGTCCATTATTCAAAAGTACAGTTTTCTTTCCCTCAGTCTTACCAAGAAGATCATTTTGGGGTATCCAATCATAGAGACGAGTGTTGTCTCCTAATGTGGCTGGTTTCTTTCCTTTGTATCTCCATAAAACCTGTCAAAGAGAGTGCTTTAATTTTGCAAGTAAAAACACACAGTGAGGTCATCTTAATGCTGTAAAGTTTATAAACCATGTGGCCCACTACTATTTTATGTGATAGTGAAAGAAAAGGACATAAGGATTAGTTTGCAAACACGGAGATATAGTAGGTCTGTTTATATCAACCCTGTCAAAAAGGGCTTGAACTAATAGTCCATTATGTATAGTTTTATCATTTTTATATTTACCACTTAAAAGTTCTGAGGTATGAGATTATAAGTGAAGGCATATAAAATAGAAAGACTAGTTTTATCAATCAGAGCATGGGGGTTTAAAAAAGCATTAAAATAAACATGACTATTGGGGCACCTGGGTGGCTCAGTGGGTTAAAGCCTCTGTCTTCGGCTCGGGTCATGATCCCAGGATCCTGGGATCGAGCCCCAAGTCAGGCTCTTTGCTCAGCAGGGAACCTGCTTCCCTTCTTCAATCTCTCTGCCTGCCTTTCTGCCTACTTGCGATCTCTATCTGTCAAATAAAAAAAAATAAAAAAAATAAAATAAAAAACACGGATGGGATTAACGTGCCCGGAAAACCTAGCTCAATGTCTAGTAATGGCTAATTTCCATGAATACATGTTTCCTTCCCCACTATTTAAAAAAATAAATAAATAAATAAATGAACATGACTACTGTGTGAATTAACTAATGTTATAAGGGAATCCTAACTTTCATGTTTCAATTATAATGCTTTCCAAAACTATAATTAGTTTCAAATTTTTGTTGTCTGGTTGTTGAATGATTGTCTTTCCTTCTTTCTTTCTTTCCTCTCTCCTTCCCTCTACCTCCCTCTCCTTCCTCCCTCCCTTCCTCCCTTCCTTCCTTCCTCTTTCTTTCTCTAGCACTTTCTATAGTTTTCGAGGGAGGAAATAAATTTGCTTTATTTCATTTTCTAATGAAGTATCGTATTAGAATGTTAGCCTTTTGTTATATCCTTTTTGCAGGTGGGGGGAGCTCTGTAAGACTAAGTTCAGATTAAATATTAATAGATGGCAAACTTATTTTTAAGTGTTTATTTTATTCAACAATTCCATACCTCACCCACTAATCATCATGACAATGCACTCCTTCCTTAATCCCCGTCACCTGTTTAACCCATCCCCCCACCTATCTCACCTCTAATAACCATCATTTTGTTCTCTATAATTGAGTCTGTTTCTTGTTTTTTTTTCTTTTTCCCTCGTGCTCATTTGTTTTGTTTCTTAAATTCTACATATGAGTGAAATCATATGGAATCTGTCTTTCTTTGACTTACTTTCTTAGCATTATATTCTTTAGCTCCATTCATGTCTTGGCAAATGGCAAGATTTCATTCTTTTTTATGGTTGAAAAAATATTCTATTGTGTATGTTTACCACATTTTTTTTTCAAATTTTTATTTACATTTTCGTTAGATAACATATAGTATAGTGTAATATTGGTTTCAGTAGAATTTAGTGGTTCATCACTTATATAATACCGTATCTTCTTTATCCATTCATCTGTCCATGGATAAATATAATGCTTCCATAATTTGACTATAGTAAAGCTGCTATAAACATTGGGGTGCATGTTTCCCTTTCCATTAGTATTTTTGCATCATTTGGGTAAATACCTAGTAGCACAATTACTGAATTATGATTCTGACGAGATCGGGCGCGTTCAGGGTGGTATGGCCGTAGACTGAATTATGATTCTGATTCAGTAGTTCTGTTTTTAACTTTTTGAGGAATCTCTGTACTCTTTTCCACAGGGGTTGCACCAGTTTGCATTCCCAACAGTGCAAGAGAGTTCCCTTTTCTCCATATTCTCAGGTGGCAAACTTTTTTAAAAAAAAGTTTAGAAATAAAAATTCAAAGGTTTAACAGACCTAATTAATATACTCATCTTTATGAAGTTTTATATATTTGAACTAATATACCAACATGAAAAGTTCTAGGGTATTCCATAAATAGGTGTATATAAAGAGTAGAAATCTGGAACTATAATGACAGCAAAATTAAATTGAACATCATAAATCAGAAAATATATATTGTTTGATAATAATAATATTAGGATTTTTAACTGTTTTTAACTGTAGAAATTCCAATTTAGAAAGTCTAGGCTACTACTTCTAAATCAACTAGATCTTGATATATTGTCAATAAAACTTAAAAATAGAAAATATACCCTTGAACGTAATTCCTATCTACTCTGTATATAACATCTCTCTTTTCCTGGACCTTGGAAGTAACACACTTGAGAATTTGGGGGAGTACTCAATGCAGGTCATAAGATTTCAAATAGTAAAAAGTTATCAGGATCTTAACATTTTCATCTCTATTTCACTGAAAATAAATGATCGTATAAGAAGATGTATTTCCCTAATAATGCAAAGGCTTACTAAGCAAATGATTACATGTGCCTCAATACACCATTTTAATGTTTTAAGGAATTTTTATTTGAAGGTGGTACCAGTTATGCTCAGTGCTTCAGTTCTGATCTAGAAAAAGTACTGTTAGTCACATTTTCACTCCAACTGGCAAAGCAGCTATTCACCAGGACCCAAAGTTGTACTGACCTTCTGTGGAATCTGGGCAAGGGCTGAGGCAATGAGATTGGCTTTTTCATCTGTGAGGTTTTTGACCATTGATCCCAGAGAAAACACCACAATACCATCTTCACCTGAACTTTGGACAAATTCTTCCATTTCCTACAATGATAAAATTCTCTTTATCACAAACATGTAGGATCACAGTGGGGGCTGGGGGAAGTTCACCTACTCTTCTAAATAGCAGAGTCAAGAGAAGTGTCAGAAATGTTAGACTGGTTCTGTCTTCTGCCACAGAGAACCATCTAGTATCTTCAAGAGGAAATATGTTTCTGGAAAACTGTGGCTTAAATATATAATAAGTGATCACAAATAAAGGCATAGAGCCAAACCATTAAACAAAGTGAATAAGCAATAAGAGACAGCTCTTCTCATCGTTCATGGAAATCTTACCCTCAAGGCTTAATTTTATGAACCAGCAGAGATGTTTGCAAACTCAAAAATATTCCTTGTAAAAAAGCCCAAAAAAGGGTCCTAACTAGACTTTTAAAATGTGTATCATGTCAGTTTGTAGCCAATAAATTTTGAATAAATTAATCTAACTCCCTGTTAGGCATTCAGGATATTTTTCTCGTGTTTATTCTTTCCTGATTAATGGGGCTAAAAATGATTTTTTTTAAAGAATTGAGATATATAGTAATACATGTTAAAAGTAAACTTCTATCATATGATCTCCCTGATATGAGGAAGTGGAGATGCAACATGGGGGGTTAAGGGGGTAGGGGAAGAATAAATGAAACAAGATGGGATTGGGAGGGAGACAAACCATAAGTGACTCTTAATCTCACAAAACAAACTGAGGGTTGCTGGGGGGAGGGGGGTTGGGAGAAGGGGGGTGGGTTTTTGGACATTGGGGAGGGTATGTGTTATGGTCAATGCTGTGAAGTGTGTAAACCTGGAGATTCACAGACCTGTACCCCTGGGGATAAAAATATATTTTATGTTTATAAAAAATTAAAAAAATATATTTTTGGAAAAAAAAGTAAACTTCTATTTTTTAAATCATGATAATATTTATGAAACAGTGCTTCTCTACCTTCCCACAAGTAGCTGACATACCTTAATTTGAAACTTCTCTACAAATAAAATCCTTTGGGTCTCCACTTATAGTTGTGTAAGTTGCGCATTGCAAAGTCTGGTCTGAGGTCTTTTGCATTCTA
The DNA here is from genome assembly GCF_964662115.1 of Mustela nivalis. Taxonomy (NCBI): domain Eukaryota; kingdom Metazoa; phylum Chordata; class Mammalia; order Carnivora; family Mustelidae; genus Mustela; species Mustela nivalis. Next base: position 11,907,074 of record NC_139023.1, on the reverse strand, counting down.
ATTTATGTGAATGTCAACTTCTAGATATGTATCATGCATTTCCTGTGCAATTATTTGTGGCTTCCCTGCAATATTTCTCAATATATTTATTGCATTTCTTAATTATATTTATTTATTTAATCAATGTATTTCTCAATTTAAGGCTAATAAAAGGAGAAGGATGATGTCATAAATAAAAGCTGACTGCTCTTTTAGTTTAGATAATGTTAGGAAACTATCTTTGAAGTCCCAGGAACTGATATTTTACCATTTTGATTCCTCTTTGTAAGAGAGTGATTGAATAAACACACACACACACACACACACACACACACACACACACACACACGTATATGAAAACTTACACATCTAGAAGTTGGATCCTTGGCTGTCTTTCATTGCTTTTTTTTCTGTGAGTGCAGTGACTGGCATAATTTTTTCATCAGAGGTATAAGCTGTGATTGATGTTCATATTGCCCAAATGTTTGTATTAGTAACTGGGTTTGGAATGGAATAAGTTCCCCCCCTTGTAAAACATGTTTGAATTGTTTTGTGAAATTGTGTAGATGAAAAGTGAAGATGGGAAGATGAATATAATAGTGTGGCATGGGTATTATCCACTGAACCAAAGAATATGCCCTCTTTCTATACCTTTGTTTAGATGTTGGTTTATTTTTTGCTGTAATAACACTCAATAGAGCTGACCTGCAGCTATAACTTCACTGGTAAGAAAAGCATATTCAGAATCGTAAAATAAAATTTAAACTTAAATATACATCTTACCCTAAATAGAAATCAAAAACTATCCTGAGAACACTATTTAACCTACAGTCTTCTACAGAGGTTATGTTCACTTACCTACAACCCAAGCAAATGAGTGTCCACTTCCTCAATCCCTTGATAACAGTAGTTAATGATAAAGATAGTTAAATACAGTATTACAGTATTTTTTGCCATGTTTATCTATTTTCTTTTACTTATCAATAAGGCCTCTTCCAATATTTTTGGCTGTCCATATTTATTTGTTGGTGACTTTGGAATGTGGTACCATTTTCATTTCAGAAAAACCAGACATCATGATCTTAAAGAAAGAATTCAGTGTTCAGGTCTTTAAGTCCTATGACTTCTTTATTTTTATGACTCCTAATCTGTTTCTAATGCTCTTTGCTAAAACCTAGACCTTGTATTACCCAAATGATTACTAGAAATATTCACCTGAAAATTTCTTTGGCTCCTTAAAGTGAATAGATCCAATACTGAATTCATCATTTTCATCTCAAAAAAAGTTTTTCCTTAAATTAATTTTTATCTTGGTAACAATTACTATTATCCAAGAAGGTCTACCTGATTTCATGTCTTCTGTCAACACTTACTTCTTACTGATGAAACTCTAGAATCTATGTGAGAGTTCTCATGAAAGCATCTTTATCACTTAAGCAATCATAGTAACTGTCCCAATTCATAACTCCATCATGCTTGTTAGAAAGCTATAGGAATCTCCTAAGTAATTTCCAAGACTTTGGCTTCCTGTTGCTTCAGTCCAGTACCCAAACTGTAGACACACTAATATTTTAACTTTCCCTTGAATCACTTCTTCCTTTAGCCAAAATACCAAAGTGAAGTCCAAAAAAGGTAATATCAGTCATAAGAGACCCCTATGATTTGTAGAGTTGGCGTAATAAAGAGCATTTCTCTGTTACTGAGGCAGTACACTTTAAAGAAAAATCAACATTATATCATAAGGTTCAAAATAAATCCTCCACATAATAGACCTACCTTAGGTAATGGTTTGGCAGGTTTACAATGCAGCCCTCCTACAAACTCAAAATTAGGCAAGTATGGGCGAGGAAATTCAAAATCCCAGTATGTCCTGATTAGCCAAATTTCTGCTTTTCCCATAATCTCACATAATGTAGTGGGTCTTCCTGTAGAAAATGAAAAAAAATTTGCGTGGATATAATTAGTATATGCTTTTTGGGATACAATTTACACTAATTTACTGACAAGCTATAAGAAAAAAATAAATCTAAGTCTTCTAGATTATTTATCACATCTAGCTTTTAAAAGGCAGAGAAAATTAACATGTTAAGGAGGGGAAAAGAAAGAGAACGAAGGAAGAAAGGAAGAGAGGGAGGGAGGGAAGTAAAAAAAAAAGAAGAGAAAAAAGGAAGAGAGAGAAGGAAGAATAGAGCGAAAGGAGGAGAGAGGGAGGGAGGGAGGGAAGAAAAAGGAAATAAGAGAAGAAGGACGAAAGGTGACAAAGAGGAAGGTTGGAGGATTTTTGGGTAGGGAAAGTAATGTGCAAGTGTAGTTTGACAAGAACAAATTCAATAAAATTTTAACCAGAACTCCATTTACTGATGAACTTAATACTCATTGTTTCTCTCCAATTAAATGGCAGATAATAGGTTAGCCCCACTATATCAACATCAAATTCCCTCTCGATGGTTTCTAACTTCTAATTAGGAATGTACCTCCACCTTCTGACTTGTCATAGTCTCTGGTTCACTCATAATGTTAAAGAACCCCACCAGCATTTGTTTGCTTCATCTTCCTGAATCAAGTCCCATCACTTTCCACCACAATTGTTTTGCCACTAGTTTCTTAGCTGAAATTCCCTGAATAATTGATACCCAATACAACCCCCTTTGGAATGTGAAATATACATGTACATACCATCAATGTCATAGTTATTTCAGTGTTACCTTTAAATGATGTTTTTTGAAAGGGAGATTCTAAGTATTAATTTTAGAAGATTTACAGAGGGGATGAATGACCCTCTGTAAGTGACCCTCTGCAAGTGACCAAGTCAACCATATTTGGACACAGAAAACATGTTTTGCATCTAAATAAATAAAAACTCATATAAGAATTCTCCTTTCTTAGAGATTACCACCAAAGTTGGTGATCATATACAACACAGACTGGATAGTCTCTTTTTAGAGTCATTGCTTTGTAGTGTTTGAATTTACATCTGAGGTTATAAATGCGAATGTCTTAATTTGATAATGAAGAAAAATTTCTCAAGGACACTCAAGTTGAAACTGCCAGAGACTGGATAAAAACACCACTTCACAGCTTCTACATCAATATATTTAAGTACTTTAGAGGTTTGTCCCATGTGTGTGATGTCCTTTCTTGATTACCAACGCCTTAGGTGAAATTGTTGTGTATAAGTTATAGACCATGTTTTGAGAAATACTTAAAGTATTTACTAAAATTCTTTATTTGAAGCAGTGACACATGGTTACAAATATAAGGTCAATGAAAAGTAAAGAGAATAAAATTGAACAAACGTATACAAATATTGGCAAATAATTTCATAAGACAATTTAAATGTTATGTTGAGGGATTATAAAACAAAATATAGAATTAAAATTTACCGCCAAGATTTTCCTATAATTAAATAATTCACACAAGCCCTATTATGAACACAGTGGAGAATGATATAAATGAGATATTAAATTTGACTTACCATGTCAATATTATTAGTGTTTTAATACAGTGTTATAAACCTACATGATGAGTTTACTAAGGTGATTTTTAATTTCAAAGAGTTCTTAGAGATAACCTGACTTTATAGCAAAATGCCTTACAGTAATCCAGATAGATAGGAATGAATTTCAGTGGAGGACATTTACCAGTTTCTCAGAGATAAGTCATATTAGCTGGGTAAATATCTAGAGAAAATCTTTCAAGGCTAAAGTTATTAATTTCTTTTTGAAGATGTGTGAGGAAACTAACATGTATAATTTCTGGATCATTGTTTAAAAATTAATACTTTATGGGTAGGGTATGTGCTTTGGTGAGTGCTGTGAAGTGTGTAAACCTGGCGATTCATAGACCTGTACCCCTGGGGATAAAAATATATGTTTATAAAAAATAAAAAATTAAAAAAAATTAATACTTTACTTTTTCAGAACAGTTTTTGGATCAGAGTAAAATTAAAGGAAAGGTGGAGATGTTTCATATCCCCTTGCCTTCACACATGCATAGACTCTCCATTATTAAAATCCCCAAACATAGTGATACATTTGTCATGATTAATGAACTTATACTAGCACATTGTACCATCTGAAGTCCATACTTTACATTATATTTAACTCCTGATGTTGTTAATTTTATGAGTTTGTACAAATGTATAATATATAATAATATTTTCACTGCCCTAGAAGTCCTCTCTGTTCTGCCTATTCATTTTTCTTCCCACCCTACTCCTGAAAAACATTAATTTTTTTGTTGTCTTCATAGTTTTGCCTTTTCCAGAATTTCATATAGTTGGGTTTATATAGTAGTAGTCTTTTCAGATTGCATTCTTTCACTTAGTAATATGCATTTAAGGTTTTTCAATGTCTTTTTATGGTGTGATAACTCATTTATTCTCAGCATCAAGTGATGTTTCATTGTGTAGATCTACCAGTTTATCCCTTCATCGACCAAAAGACATCTTGATTGCTTCCAAGTTTGGGCAAATATGAGTAAAACTTCTATAAATATCCATGGGCTCATTTTTCTGTGGACATAAGTTTTCAGCTCATTTGGGTAAAAACCAATGACTATGATAGTATGGTAAGAGTATGCTTAGTTTTGTAAGAAACCAACAAAATGTCTTCCAAAGTGGCTATACCATTTTGCATTCTCATTAGCACTAAATGAGTTCTTTTTCCACAACTTGCTAGCATTTAGTATTTGTCACTATTCTGCATTTTGGCCATTATAACAGAGTGTAGTGTTACTCATTATTTTAATTTACACTTCCCTCATGACATATGATATAGAGCATCTTTTTGTATGCTTGATTGCCAACTATATATCTTCCTTGATGAGATGCCTGGCTTTGCCCCATTTTTGATGGTGATAGATGTTTTCTTACAGAATTTTAAGATCACACACACACACACACACACACACACACACACACATCAGAGGGAGAGAGAGAGAGAGAGGGAGAGAGAAAGAGAATCTTAAGCAGGTTCTATGCCCAGTGTGTACCCTGACATGGGACTGTGTCACAACCCTGAAATCATGACTTGAGCTGAAATCAAGAGTTGGATGCTTAACTGACTGAGCCACTCAGGCACCCTTAAAAATATTTTAGATAACAGTATTTTGTCAGATGTTACCTTTTGCAAATACTTTCTGTAAATCAATGTCTTATCTTTAAATTTTCTTAACATTGTCCTTTATAAAGTGGAAGTTTTTAATTTTAGTGAAGTCCAGCATATTCATTATTTCTATTGTGTGCCTTTGGTGTTGTGTATAGAAAGTCATTATTATACCCAAGATCATCTAGAGTTTTCCCTAGGTTATCTTCTAGGAGTTTTATAGTTTTGCATTTTACCTTTGGATCTATGATTCATTTTTAGTTAAATTTTGTGAAAGGAGCCAAGTCTGTACCTACATTCTTTCTTTGCATGTGAATGTCCAGTTGTTCCACCATCATTTCTTTTTTAAGATTTTTTTTTTTTAATTTATTTAGTCAGAGAGAGAGGGCGAGAGCGAGCACAGGCAGACAGAGTGGCAGGCAGAGTCAGAGGGAGAAGCAGGCTCCCCATGGAGCAAGGAGCCCGATGCGGGACTCGATCCCAGGACCCCGGGATCATGACCTGAGCCGAAGGCAGCTGCTTAACCAACTGAGCCACCCAGGCGTCCCTCCACCATCATTTCTTAAAAAGACTATCCATTGTACTACTTTTGTTTCTTTGTCAATAATCAATTGACTACCTTGTTTGGGTCTATTTTTGACCTCCGTATTATTTCCTTTTTTTGTCTTATTCCCTTAGCTAGAACATTCAGTATTATGTTGACAAGGTGTAGAGAAAGATGATATCTTGCCTTTATCTAACCTTGGAAGAAAAGCTTTCCATGTCCCATTATTAAAGATGATTTTAGCTGTAGGTTTTTTGTTTTGTTGTGTATTTCTAGCTATAGGTTTTTGTTTTGTTTTGTTTTTCTAGCTGTGGATATAATTTATCAAGTTGAAGAAGGTCCTTTCTATGCCTAATTTACTGAAAGCTTTAAACATGAGTGGCTTTTGGATTTTGTCAAATAATGACAAATTTATTCAACAGAAACATTCTGAAACATTAGTTAAAGCTCAGGATAGCTATGACCTCTCAATTCTGTGTTTAGGATTTACTGCTGGCAGATTCAAACAGGTGTTTTCTTGTAGTTTTAGGTTGGTTAATGGACCATCGGCCTCCTACTACTGGCATCAAGGTATTTACATAAAAATGACCCATCTGAGGGGGAATCTAAGCAGTAAAATCAAGTAAAACTCAAGATTACTGAATGTTGAACCAGTCTTGCATACCCAGGATAAATCCTACTTGATGGTGGTATATAATTTTTTATACACATTGTTGGATTCAATTTGTTAGCATTTTGTTAAGGATTTTTAGATTTATATTTATGAGAAATATTGGTCTATGCTTTTCTTTTATTGCAATGTATTTATCTGGTTTTGATATTTGAGTAATGTTGGCCCCATAGAATGAGTTAAGAAGTATTCTTTCTGCTTCTATCTTCTAAAAATGATAGTAGAAAATTATTATAATTTTGTTATTAAATATTTGGTAGAGTTCACCAACAAACATACCTGAGCCCAATGCTTTCTGTTTTGAAAGGGTAATTATTAATTCAGTTTAGTAGATATAAGCCTTTATAGATTGTCTACTTCTTGTATGAGATTTGGCAGATTATGTCTTTTAAGGAATTGAATTTTTTAAGGAATTTGTATTTACATTGATTTGTAATACATATTCAAGTATTACAGGTTACAGGTCAGTAAGACAAACAGCCTAAAGAAAATGGAATTGCTATTCACCTCAGAAAAGGTCTGAGGATAAAGGCTAAATGATTCATCAGTTTTAGAGAACATTATGGCAAGGATATAAATGCAAAAAATTTAAGACAACATGTTTTGTAATACCAGAGTTGGAACAACCGAAGTAGCTCTAATGACTAGACTAGTTAAAAGATTTGTTACATCCATTAAAATTAATACTATTATGTGAATGTAAAGAACAATGTAAATTTCAAAGTATTTTATAGACAGTTGTAAAATCTAGATTTGGTGAAAAGAAAGGCAAAAATGAATATTTAGGGGGAAGAAGCAAAATGGCAGAGAAGTAGCAGACTGAAATGACATCAGGTCACAGGAGTTCAGCTAGATAGATATCAAATCATTCTGAACACCTACAAACTTAACAGGATATCAAAGAGAAGAAGAGCAACAATTCTAGGAACAGAAAATTGACCTCTTTCTGAAAGATAGGACCTGCAGAGAAGTGAATTTGAAGCAATGGGAAGATAGACCATGGCGGGGATGGGATGGTTCCCAGCAAGCATGGAGAAGTGGAGCACAAAATCAGAACTTTTAGAATTTAGACATCACTCGAGAGGCTAAGTAGGGGTAGAGCCTTCATGGGGACAGTGTGGTCTCAGGTCCTGCAAGGTCACAGAAAGATTGGGGTGTCTGAGTGTGACAGAGCTCCCAGGTATCAGAGCAGGGAAGCCAACTACAGAGATAGAGCCAAGGAGTAAGCTCTCAGCTCAAGGTTACCTTAAACTGTGATCTGTTGTGTACTTGGGCCACTGCTCTTTGAGCAGGGACTCCACAAGTGGCAGATCTGGGGAGACTCACCTTCCTCCTCTGGAGGAGCAGCATAGCAGGAATCTGGTGTGTTTGGAGACTCCAAATGGGATTGTGCACCAGAGATAGAAACACTCAGTAACAGGCCAGGTGAGCTCAGAGTGAAGCTGGAGAATAGGGAGACAGGAGTGATTGACCGCTTTTCTCTGAGGTCACATGGAGGAGTGGGGCCCTGAGCTTTTGGCTCCTCTGGGCCAGAGATTAGGAGGCCACCATTTTCATTCCTGTCCTCCAGAGCTCCACAGAAAAATTCAGGTAACAAAAGCTCCCGAGAGCAAATCTGAGCAGATTTCTTAGCCTGGACCCTGGCAAGAGTGATGCAATTCCACTTCCACAGGCAAAGACACTTGAGAATAACTGCAACAGAACTCTCCCCCAGAAGATCAGCAAGAACATCCAGCCAATATCAAGCTCACTGATCAAGGAGAACAGCACAGCTCCAGAGCTAGAGGAAAGCAATTCATGGAATTCATGGCTTTCTCCCCAAGATCCTTTAGTCTTGCAAAGTTAAATTGGATTTTTTCCACTTTATTTTTTTTTCTTATTCTAACTTTTTGTTTAACTTTTCTTCTTTCTTCCTTTAATTTTTTTAACTAGTTCATCTTAACAATAATTTAATTAAAAAAAAAACTTTTTAAACCTTTATTATTATAGTCATATTTTAACCTTCATTGTATATAACCTTATTTTTTTTGTATACCTATAGGTTTCTTTTTTTCTTAAAAAATTCGGAATGCAATTTCTTCTAATAGATCAAAGTATACTCTAAATCTAGCACAGGGCTTTGTTCTAGTCTCCAACCTGAGCACATTCTCTCCTCTTTTTTTTTTTTTTTTAATTTTTTCCAAGCAACTTAACATATCAATTAGTTTTTTTTAGAATTTTTTTTCGTTTTCATCTTTACAGTCATATTCCATCCCTTCATCATGTTTATCCTTATTTTTGTATATACATAAGCTTTTCTTTTTTTTTTTTTTTAATTTTGTGAGGTAGTTTTCTCTAACAGACCAGAATACACCCAAAATCAAGTGGGTGGCTCTGTCTGCTTTACCAGTCTAACACATATATATTTTAAATTTTTTTTAAATTTCTTTGTAAAATTTCTTCTCCCCCCACTTTGGGTCTCTTCTATTTGGTTAGCATACATTTTTCAGGGGTCTTTTCCACCCTTTTAGTATTTTATTCTCTCATTCATATATTCTTATCTGGATAAAATGACAAAGTGGAAAAGCTCATCACAAAAAAAAGAAAAAAGAACAAGAGGCAGTACCAACAGCTAGGTACCTAATCAATATAGATATTGATAATATGTCATATCTAGAATTTAGGATGATGATTCTCAAGGTGCTACCTGGGCTCAAACAAGGCATGAAATAAATTAGTGAAACCCTGTCTGGAGAAATAAAATCCCCTGCTTGAGAAATAAAAGACCTAAAATCAAACCAAGTTGAAATAAAAAAAGCTATTAATGAAGTGCAATAAAAAATGGAGGCTCTTACTGCTAGGATAAATGAGGCAGAAGAGAGAATTAGTGATATAGAAGACAAATGACAGAGAATAAATAAACTGAGCAAAAGAGAGACAAACTACTACTAGACCATGAGGGGAAAATTTGAGAGATAAATGATACCATAAGATGAAGCAATATTAAAATAATTGGGATTCCAGAAGAAGAAGAAAAAGAGAGGGGAGCAGAAGGTATATTAGAGAGAATTATTGGAGACAATTTCCCTAATATGGCAAAGGGAACAAGCATCAAAAACCAGAAGACACTGAGAGCCCACCTTCAAAATCAACAAAAATAGGTCCATACTCTATCATTTAATACTAAAATTTACAAGTATTAGTGACAAAGAATAAATCCTGAAAGAAGCTTGGGACAAGAAGTATGTAACTTACAATGGTAGAAATATGAGAATGGCAACAGATTTATCCACAGAGACCTGGAAGGCCAGAAAGGACTGGTATCATATATTCAGAACACTAAATGAGAAAAACATGCAGCCAAGAATACTATATCCAGCTAGACTATCATTGAAAATACAAGGAGAGATAAAAAGCTTCCAAGACAAACAAAATTTTTTTTTTTTTAAATTGCAAACACCAAACCAGCCCTACAGGAAATATTGAAAGGGGTCCTGAAGCAAAGAGAGAGCCTGAAAGTAGTAGACCAGAAAGAAACAGAGACAATATACAGTGATAGTCACCTTATAGGCAATACAATGGCACTAAATTCATGTCTTTCAATAGTTACCCTGACTGTGAATGGGTTAAATGGCCAAGACACAGAGTATCAGAATGGATAAAAAAGCAAGGCCCATCAATATGTTGTTTACAAGAAACTCATTTTAGACCCAAAGACACCTCCAGATTTAAAATGAGAGGGATGGAAAACCATTTACTATGCTAACGGACATCAAAAGAAAAATGGGACAGCAATCATTACATCAGATAAATTAAATTTTAAGCAAAAGACTATATTAAGAGATGAGAAAGGACACTATATTATACTGAAAAGTGTCTGTCCAACAAGAAGATCTAACAATTTTAAATATCTATGCCCCTAACATGGGAGCAGCCAATATATAAACCAATTAATAACAAAATCAAAGAAAACACACCAACAATAATACAATAATAGTAGGGGACTTTAGCACTTCCATCACTGATATGGACAGATCATCCAAGCAAAAGATCAACAAGGAAATAAAGGCCTTCAATGACACACTAGACCAGATGGACATCACAGATATATTCAGAACATTGTATCCCAAAGCAAGAGAACACACATTCTTCCTTAGTGCACATGGAACATCCAATTGTTCCCTGCATATTTTCAAACAATTATGCTCAAAATTAGAACTCAATCACAAGGGGAAAGCTGGAAAAAACCTCAAATACATGGAGGCTAAGGAGTATCCTACTAAAGAATGAATGGGTCAACCAGAAAATTAAAGAAGAATTGAAAAAATTCATGGAAACAAATGAAAATGAAAACAAAAGTGTTCAAAATATTTGGGACACAGCAAAGGTGTACCATAGAGGAAAGTATATAGTGATACAAGATTTCTCAAGAAACAAGGAAGGTCTCAAGTATACAACTTAACACTACACCTAAAGAAGCAGGTGAAAAAACAGTAAAGAAAGCCTAAACCTAGCGGGGGAAAAGAAATAGTAAAGACCAGAACAGAAATCAATGAAATAGAAACCAGAAGAACAGTAGAACAAATCAATGAAACTAGGAGCTGGTTCTTTGAAAGAATTAATAAGATTGATAACCCTGGCCAGACTTATCCAAAAGAAAAGAGAAAGGACCCAAATAAGTAAAATCATGAATGAAAGAAGAGAGATCACAATGAACATCAAAGAAATACAAGAAACTGTAAGAGTATATTATGACTAACTAACTATATGCCAGCAAATTTGACAGTCTGGAAGAAATGGATGCCTTCCTAGAGACATATAAACTACCAAAACTGAACTAGGAAGAAATAAAAAACCCGAACAGACCCATAACCTGTAAGGAGATTGAAGCAGTCATCAAAAATCTCCCAGCAAACAGGAACCTAGGGCCAGATGGCTTCTCAGGGGAATTTGACTAAACATTTAAAGAAGAATCAATACCTATTCTCCCAAAACTCTTCCAAAAAGTAGAAATGGAAAGAAAACTTCCAAACTCATTCTATTTGGTCAGCATTGTCTTGATCCCAAAAACCAGACAAAGACCCCAACAAAAAGGAGAATTACAGACAAATATCCTTGAGGAACACAGATGTGTAAATTCTCACCAAAATACTAGCCAATAGGATCCAACAGTACATTAAAAGTATTATTCACCACGACAAGTGAGATTTATTCCTGGACTGTAAGCTTGGCTCAACATCTGCAAATGAGTCATATGATACAATACATTAATAAAAGAAAGAACAAGAACCATATTATCCTCTCAATAGATGCTGGGAAAAAATTTGACAAAATGGGGCATCCTTTCTTGATCAAAACTTCAATGTGTAGGGATACAGTGTACATACCTCAATATCATCAAAGCCATCTATGAAAAACCCACAGCAAATATCATTCGCAATGGGGAAAAACTGAAAGCTTTTCTGCTAAGGTCAGGAACACAGCGGAGAGGTCCACTATCACCACTGCTATTCAACATAGTACTAGAAGTCCTAGCATCAGCAATCAGACAAGAAAAAGAAATTAAAGACAGCCAAACCAGAAAAAAAGAAGTCAAACTCTCCCTCTTTGGAGATGATATGATACTTTATGTGGAAAACCCAAAAGACTTCACTGCAGAACTGATAGAACTCACACAGGAATTCAGTCAAGTGCCAGGATATAAAATCAATGCACAGAAATCAGTTGCATTTCTATATACCAACAGCAAGACAGAAGAAAGAGAAATTAAGGAGTCAATCCCATTTACAATTGCACCCAAAATAAGATACTTAGAAATAAACCTAACCAAAGAGACAAAAAATCTGTACTCAGAAAAGTATTAAGAACTCATGAAAGAAATTGAGGAAGACACAAAGAAATGGAAAAACGTCCTATGCTCCATGGATTGTAAGAAGAAATATTGTAAGAATGTCTATGCTACCTAAAGTAATCTACACATTTAATGCAATCCCTATCAAAATGCCATCCATTTTTTTCAAAGAAATGGAACAAATAATCCTAAAATTTATATGGAACCAGAAAAGTCTCCAAACAGCCAGAGCAATGTTGAAAAAGAAAGCCACAATTGGTGGCATGACAATTCCAGACTTCAAGCTCTATTACAAAGCTGTCATCAAGAGAGTATGGTTCTGGCACAAAAACAGACACATAGACCAACTGAACAGAATAAGGAGCCCAGACATGGATCCTCACCTCTATGCTCAACTAATCTTTGACAAAGCAGGAACGAATGTCCAATGGAAAAAAGACAGTCTCTTCAACCAATGATGTTGGGAAAATTGGACAACCACATTCAGAAGAATGAAAATGGATCGTTTCCTTACACCACACACAAAAATAGACTCCAAATGGATGACAGACATCAATGTGAGAAAGGAATCCATCAAAATCCTTGAGGAGAACATGGGCAGCAACCTCTTTGACCTCAACCACAGCAACTTTTTCCTAGAAACATAGCCAAAGGCAAAAGAAGCAAGGGCAAAAGTGAACTATTGGGACTTCATCAAGATCAGAAGCTTTTTCACAGCACAGAAAGCAGTCAACAAAACCAAAAGACAACCGACAGAATGGGAAATGATATTTGCAAATGACATATCAGATAAAGGGCTAATATCTAAAATCTATAAAGAACTTCTCAAAGTCAGTACCCAAAGAACAAACAATCCAATCAAGAAATGGCAGAAGACATGAACATACATTTCTGCAAAGAAGACATCTAGATGACCAACAGACACATGAAAAAGTGCTCCACATCCATTGGCATCAGGGAAATACAAATCCAAACCACAAGGAGATACCACCTCACATCAGTCAGAAGGACTAAAGTTAACAAGTCAGGAAATGACAGATGTTGGAGAGGATGCAGTGAAAGGGAAACCCTCCTACACTGTTGGTAGGAATGCAAGCTGGTGGAGCCACTCTGGAAAACAGTATGAAGGTTCATCAAAAAGTTGAAAATAGAGCTACTCTATGACCCAGCAATTGCACTACTGAGTGTTTACCCTACAGATGCAAATGTAGTGATCCAAAGGGGCATGTGCTCCTGAATGTTTATAGCAGCAATGTCCACAATAGCGAAACTATGGAAAGAACCTAGATGTCCATCAACAGATGAGTGGATAAAGAAAATGTGGTGTATACACACAGACACACACACAATGGAATACTATGCAGCCATCAAAAGAAATGAAATCTTGGCTCTTGCAACAATGTGGGTGGAACTAGAGGACATTATACTGAGCATGATAAGTCAATCAGAGAAAGACAGTTTTCATATGATCTCCCTAATATGAGGAATTAGAGAGACAGAGTGGGGGTTTAGGAGGGTAGGGAATATAAACTGAAACAAGATGGGATCAGGAGGGAGACAAACCATAAGAAACTCCTAATCTCACAAAACAAACTGAAGGTTGCTGGGGCAAGGGGGAGAATCGAGAGGGTGGTTGGGTTATGGACATTAGGGAGAGTGTGTGATATGGTGAGTGCTGTGAAGTGTGCAGCCTGGCTATTCACAGACCTGTATCTCTGGGGCAAATTATACATTATACGTTAATAAAAATAATTAATAAAAATGAATATTTAGTAATCCCTCCTATTGACAAAGAAAAAAGTTGTATATAAATACTTCTGTTTAGTAATGCATAGATAATGTCTTGATGTAAATACAAGCGTAGTTAATATTACTTACATAGGAGAAATATGAAGCCCATTATCATTCATTATATATAGTTTTGTTCTGTTCCCATTTTTTAGCCATTTGTATTAGTTATTGTTATTATGAAATTGAGAATGAAGTTATACTCATGATGATTCAGAATTCCCTGATAAAGTCAGGTGGGAATGCAGGATTGAAAATCAAGAAAAGTACATACAGCAAACAGACAAACAACCCTGTTAATGATGATAGAATTAAAAATTTTCCAAAGATTCTAAGGACTACATTTATTTCATAATATTTAAATACAGAATCTTATACCTTTCCCCTATTATGCATACCATGACAAATGGCCTGAAAATTTATTGATTAGAACTGGGAAACATCTCAAATTATTAGGATATATTTATCTTTCTATGTATTACATTTATTTCTGAGAATAGAATTAAGGCCAAAACCCTGTCTTCTTTATTTTAAATCCATACAGCACTACACACTGCCTACACTCAGGTAGTGCTTCCTGGTTCTTAAATTATTTATGGTGAAATCAGAATAGTATAAATTTAAATCATGTATAAAGCTAAGGATTTTAAAAATGGATTCCTTTGAATATTAGCTTGTGAAACAAAGCATCTATTGGAAATTCAGTGTTATGGACTGACTTGTGTTCCTCTAACATTCATATGTTGAAATCTGATTATATTTTGAGATAGGCCCTTTAAAGTCAGAATAAACTCTTAAATTCAGATGAGGTCCTAAGAGTAGGCCCTAATCCAATATCACTGGTCTCCTCATAAGAAGAGGAAGAGGCACTGGGTTTATGCATGCACAGAAGGAAGACCATGAAAAGATATAGCAAAAAAAATAAAAGAGAGAGAGAGAGGGAGAGAGAAAGGTAGACCACGTACAAGCTAGGAGCATGGGCCTCCAGAGAAATCACCATCTCTGGCAACACATTCCTTGGTCTTAGACTTCTAGCATCCAGAACTATGAGAAAACAAATTTTTGTTGTTCATGACACTTAGTCTGTGGAATTTAGTTGTGGCAGACAGCAAACTAATATAACCAGGGAGTTAAGTTAGTCAATATTTCTAATACCCAACTTTTGCTTGTCAGTTCATGTTTCTTCATGATTCTCAAAAATAGTTGGAGTAGAAGCCAGCCTCAGTTGATCGAATGAGAGTTATATATATAAAACTTGCAAAGCAAAACCATTCTTTATTGAAAAAGCAAACAATTAAAAGTAGAATATGTATTGTATAATTAGTGAAGTAAAAAAATGCTGTCTTTCAACAACTCAAGCTATAAACTTTTTTAGCTTTCTATTTAATTTTTCAGGTGTCTGTGTAGTGCTTCCTTAGGAAGTATAAAACATCTAGAAAACTTTTCAGTATGACCAGCTATGATGAAACAGTTCACATAAGACTTAGTGAAGTTTCATCCCACTATTATGAGAGAGATAAGAATGGCAGGGACTCTGATCCAACAGAAGAATAATATACATTTTGAATAGTAATCCATGAATCTCAAAGTTCCAAAACCATATGCCAAAGTTAATCCCATCACTAATGTAGTTCAGGTTTCAACTTATTACTGGAATCAGGCAAGGATATTATCTTACTCTTATAACAAACATTACACTTTTTTTGATTAATAAAAAGCCAAAGCTTCTCCGCTATGAAAACTCAGTATACAAGACTTATTTGTGATATCCTATATCTGATTTAAAAAAATAATCTTCCATTAGACTGGCATTTATTAATGTGTTTTATATTTTGTTTTGCTTTGATAAGTCTATTATGTGTTGAGGTATCTTACAAAATGGTTAGATGACTGTAAAAAAAAGGGTGAACATGACAATATCTTTCTTGCCTCTCCCTCCCAATTAGTTATTGATAATAATAGTTCATTGCCATCACCTACAAAGTTTTACATGGGCCTGAAATTTTTAAGACTTTACATTTTCCTAGACTTTTATTAAACCACCTAAGTTTCTTTACAAAACTACTTTATAATGAAAAGCTGTCTCTTACCTAATGCTTCACTGTAAAACTGGTCCCAAACCTGAGTGTCCAGTTGATGGATCCAGAAGTTAATGAAGATGAAAAACATTACATTTTTTACCCTTTGCAGAAAGGTCATTCTGTCTGTTAGTCCTGCCATGGAAACAGGCACATAGGAAAGTGGACTTGGAAGTTTCCCACAGTATTTCTGCACAGTATCACCTATAGAAAACTTCAGTGTGTACACAAAAGGGACTTTCAGTAACTCAGCAATCAGCTCTCCACAGGGTAATTCAGGATCTATGACCATGACATCGTAGTTGGTTTCCTGGAGCTTCTTCATGAATGAATTGTTGTAGACTACACTCTCACACAGAAGTTTTAATTTTCCAGTTATCTGAACAAAGAATTCTTGCAGTTTTATGGCTGACTGCCATCGTGACAATGTTGGCATAACATTAGCAGCCATGTCTAAAAAAGCATTCAAATTTTTTTCAGCCTCCTCTTTGTTATATGGCATAGAGATTACCTCAAATTTCAATGTGGAAGACTTGCTGTAATCAATGATGAAACTCTCTGGAGAAACCAACACAGTCACTTCGTGGCCCCTTTCCGTGAGCTTCTCCAGAATAATCCTCATATTGAGCCAATGGCTCATGTCACAGGGCCACACCAGGACCTTCCCACAAAATCCACAACTAGCACAGCAGAGCTGCAGCAGTACAATTGCTGAAATCCATTTCTTAGACACCATGACAGCAGTTCCCTCACACACTGCTCTACAGAGGTTAAATGTTTGCTGGGCATAGAAGGGAAGAGGCAATTTAGATACAGATCAAGTTAAAAATTAATTTCTAGAGTTAGGAGATGAGTATGCATAGAGGACTTTGTCAATGTTGTTGACAGGGCAGAGTACTACCGAATATTTGTTCAGGAGGAGATATGAAATATTTAAATATTTTGGAGGAAATGACTGCAGCATTGTAGGAGTTAGTTTTAAATATATTAAAATAAAAATGATATATTTTAATTGTCAATTTTTAAATATAATAGAAAAACTCATTTAATTAAGTCTAGTATATAATACAGTATAACTTGTGGAACATGATGACTGATAATTTGGGGAAACAAAAATGTAGGTCTTGACATAAAGTTGGTCACATGCTAGTATATAGATAAGATGCATGCATCACATAATAACAGAAAGAATATGCTAAATATGGTATGGTACAGCATTTCAGGGCCCCAGGAGATGCTGTCACTCCAACGTGAAAAAAAAATCACACAAAGCTTCAGGATGTAGGGTGCATTTTACCTGAGACCAGAAACAAAGGTGAAAATAGGAGCATTTTGAAAAAGAATGGAAGAAAAGGAGAAAATGAATGCTGATATGGAAATAATGGCCATTTAGATATACAGTTATCAGTTCAGTATGTTTAGAGTGAACAATAGTTAAAACAGAACAGTTTGGAGAGTCTTGAATGCTATATTTTGGGTTCAATTTTAACTTCCACAAAGAGGTATAATAAGATTTACAAATCAGGTTTGAAAAATGATCATATGTGTCCTATAAGGAAACTATTCTAGCTTCTAAATGGGATTTGAGTGGTAGAGAAAAAAACAATGTGTAATGAGCTAAAAGTAAATATTAAGAAAGCAAGGTCTGATGAAAGTATCAGGGAGACTATAATATTGGTTTGTGAATGGAAAGCATAGAATGATGGCCTTATGATTGATGAAAAGTGAGAGACGACTTGTAATTAAACAATGAGGAAGTGCTCAGTTTATAGTTTGAGCAACCCGAGTATGATAATGACTAAACAAAAACATGGTGTTCTAAATGAGCAGTAGTATGGAATGATTTTTGACCTGCAGTGTATGAGTTAATAATTGGACATGTCTGTGGAAATACTGATTTTTTTTCTTGTGAACACTAAAATCTGAAGGGAAGGATAAAATTTAGAAATACAGATTTTGCGTGCAGTCATCCATCTATATTTAGGGGCGCCTGAGTGGCTCAGTGGATTAAGCCGCTGCCTTCGGCTCAGGTCATGATCTCAGTGTCCTGGGATCAAGCCCCACATCTATATTTAACCCCGTTTCAATTCCTCTACAAATCCTTTAATAATTCATACTTTCAAGAAGCAATTTTTATGAAATGATCTCACTGATATGTGGAATTTAAGAAACAAGGCAGAGAGGATCATAGGGGAAGAGAGGAAAAAATAAAACAAGATGAAACCAGAGAGGGAGACAAACCATAAAAGACTCTTAATCTCGGAAAACAAACTGAGAGTTATTGGAGGGGAGGAGGTGGAGGAGGACAGGTGGTGGGTGATGGACATTGAGGGTGGTATGTGTTGTGGTGAGTACCATGTGTTGTGTAAGACTGATGAATCACAGACCTGTATCGCTGAAACAAATAATACATTAAACATTAATTAAAAGCAAACAACAAACAAAAAGAAACAAATAAAAAACAATTTTTAACACACAGTTTATGCCAGTTTCTGTACTGTGCACAGGGCATAAACAAGAAAGATCACTTCCAGTTCAAAATGACTTCACAGATTACTGCAGAAAACATGTTAAACCTGTACATATTCTACAAACATGAGGGAGATAGATCTTAGATGGTCAGGATGAATCGAGGAGGGCAAGCAGAAGGAGGTTGCTTGGTGGAGGAGGAAAATGATGAATTGATGCTTTAGCTAAGTCTTTAAGAGCGGTATTTAGCAAGCTGAAAAATATCACTAGGAAGTAAAAAAGAACACTAATGTATCTGTGTTCTAAAAAGTATGACAGAGCTATATCAATGTTATGTTCAATTACATAATTATATCAAAGTACTTGACAGGGATGAAAGACTTGCGGATCCCCTTACCCAAGAATTCAACACTGCCACAGGATACAAACAGCAAGAGGTTCTTTATTGTTACGCAGGCGCCTGCAGGTGGTCGGTAGCACCTGCGGGTGGTCAGCAGGACATATTGAAATTTTAAATCCCTTGAAAGTTTTTCTGTGTGCTAAAGAGAAGATCCAAAGTAGAATTGTTTAGAAGATGCAAAGATAAATCCAGGGTCAAATTTCCAATCAGCCCTGAACAATTAGAATTTGTTTATAAGGAAACAAGTCCTTATGACTGCGAACCAACAAAACCAACAAAAACCACAAATATTAACACAGTGATTTTAAATATTACTATTATTTGAAATAAAATATAAAGTTATTTTGTTCAATATGTTTGAGTATGAAAGCAAAACATGAAAACATAAGCAAGAAATAAGAGTTTAAAAAGAATAAAAAAAATTGTGAAAATTTGCTAAAGAGCCAAAGAGAATTTCTAGAAATTACAAATTCAACAAATGAAATTTTAAGAGTAAATTAGACACAACTGTAGAAATAAACAGTAACCCTGAAGATAAATCTAAAGATATTATTCAGAATTACGTTCTGAATAAAAAACATGGAATAGGAAATATGATAGAACAGTTAAGAGACATGGAGAATAGACTAATATCCAAATCCAGTTGTTGGTTTGACCTATCTGGTGTCTCCTTTCTCAACTTCCTTTCTACTCTATATAGTAGTAAAGCTGGTCCCTTTTCGGCAACCAGCCTACACAACTAAGTCTATATTTAAGTTCTTTCAACAAAATCTCCCAGTTTCTTTTATTTTCTTATAATCATTTTAGGCACAAAAAAGTTACAAATGAAGTATAGAGATTTCCATATATCCCACAGTAATTATTACTATGGTGTTTGCCAAATGATGATTTACTATTTTCATTATTCCTTCTGTAGTTGTTAATTGGAATTTTACCATAACGGTTGGCAAAAATATGTGTAAATATATGATTTGTATGATTTGCATAATCTCACGGTAACTCCCTACAAGATATTTATTAATCACATAGGAAAGTTTATAAGAAACACCATCTTAACGAAGTGATCAGAATTATTGTCACTAGGACTAATCTATCTATATTATGTGCCCCTGATATGCCACACTGTAAAGCACACAAGATTGCTTCTGTGGTATTCTTACCAAAAATGTTAACCTCACTCTAATCATGAGAAAATATCAGAAAAAGCCAAATTAAAGGATATTCTAGAAAAAAATAACTAGCCACTATTCTTCATAAGCAAGAGACAAAGAAACACTGTGGCCACTGCCAGTTTACAACTCTGCACAGAGAGAAACAAGCTTTCAATTTATATATAGAAAGTATTATGAATTATAAATATTATATATAATATATAGAGAAATGTTAAAAACTAATGCTATAAATGTATAATACTATGTTTGATATAAATAATATTACATGTATTATGATTTAAGATGTTATACCTATGTACTGTCTTTTAAGTTGAACATATGTATATTTAACTATATATATATTATATAATATATAATACCACTTTATATAGATAGGTATGTTCCAGTTTAAAAAAAAAAAAAAAAACACTATTGGGGCACCTGAGTGGCTCAGTCAGTTAAATGTCCTACTCCTTTTTTTTTTCTTTTTATTATTTTTTTTAGTATTTTATTTAGTATTTTTATTTAGTATTTTATCTATTCATTTGACAGAGAGAGAGAGAGAGAGAGAACACACACACAAGCAGGAATGGCAGGCAGAGGGAGAACACAGAGAACTCCAACATGGACCCTGGGATCATGACTTGAGCCAAAAGCAGACATTTAACCACTTAACTGATTAAGCCACCCAGGTGTTCCTTAAATGTTCTATTCTTGATTTCTGCTCAGGTCATGATCTCAGGGTCATGAGATGGAGCTCCATGTCAAGTTCCATTTTGAGTGCAGGGCTTGCTTAGGATTCTTGCTCTCTCTCTCTCCCTCTTCCCTTCCCCCCTCTCTAAAAACTAAACTAAAATAAAATACAATTTAAAAAAAACTATCAACAACACCATTATGAATATAGATGTACACACGTATATAATACTGATGATTTGGGAATCAGAAAGTCATAAGAATAACAAGTAAGCCATTATGAATAATTTAGTAAAACAATGCAATTCATGATTTCAATGTCAATTTCTTTGTAAAATGTTTCCTCCATACTCCATAATCTTAAATATGTAAGTAGAGCAAATATTCCAAATACAGATGGAACTATTGTATTTTAATTTCTTTCCCAGATTTAAATGTGATTTTGAGTAGATATTGAGGATTATATAAAAAAAAAAATGAGCTCAAATAGTACCTAATGAGTTGGAACCTTTATGAGACTTTATTCTAGTAGAGGCTAAACTTTCTCTTTGTTTTAAAGAGGATTTACCAATAATAACAGCTTGATCTACACATGGACATTCCTCTTGCATTTTTTTCTCCTATACTTCTGAGGCAGCTGGAATGGAACCACATGCATCCAGATCCTTACAAAGTTTCCTTTTCCCCAGGGGTGTTTTGGGTCGTCTTAACTCCCCATGATTTTCCACTCCCACTTCCTTCCATTACAGTCATGCTAACAATATTAAAGCTACCCTTGTCATTTCTCCAGGACCATAAGCCATCCTTTTCTTGCACCACTACTGTGCCATCTCCTACTTTTTACAATCTTCTTTAGAGTTCTGCAGATTTTATGATATTTGCTTTTTCCATTTGGAGTTCCTACAAATCAATTCAAGTATTGATCTCCCTCATTCTAAGTAGAAAAATTTATAAACAGTTAATTATGGGATAAGCATCTAAAAAAACTCCAAGAAAATGCAAATAAAATGATAGATTTTCAATAGTTAAACTGATTAAGAAATTAAAACCAGTGGTTATAGCTGAGTTGTCAAGGACATATTAAAAATCTACACCTCAAATATTTTCTCTGGTTAGTAGCATGGTATTACTTAGGACAAAACCATGAATACAATCCTATAGCTGGGAGAAGTCACTCAAGAACCAGTACTGCAATGCACACACACCAGCACACACAATTACAATACACACCAATTAGGCATATATCTATGTGCAAAATTACTACTTTGTGGTGTTTACCAAAGAATCCATGACTGACAGAATATTACCTAAACACTATTAATAACTGGCACGGGCTTTCTGTTTGGGATCCCTCACTCCACAGTAATAGAAAAACAATATAACTTTCTCTACTGTTTGCTTTTGAAGGTATTTTTTATCATTTTCCACTCAGGAAAAGAAAATCAGTGTAACCTGATTCAATATAAATGATTTTTTTTTTTTTTTTTTGGTCTTCCCATTGACTTCCTTTTTTAAAAACAGGGAACTAAGGCTTGAGTTAATCCTAGAACCACAAGGATTTCTATAAGATATTTAGTGAAATTAGTTGTGTGGACTTTGGGAATAAATAGACCTATGTTTATGTATTACGCAAAATGATGTTTATGAATAAGACAATTTTTAAGCTTGTATTTCATTATCCATAAAATGGGGTTAATGATAATATTTTGTTAGAGTACTATGAAAATCATAATAATAACAAATGTTTAGAAAGTTGCTTCAGTGGAGGGTTAAATAAATCATCATAGATTTAAATACTAAACTGAAGGTTGTGCCACAAGAAACCCATCCACAGATTAACAACTTGGACATTGATTTTGAGAAATAGATTAATGACATTTACACATTCCAAAGTATAACACAATTCATAATATTATTTCAAACAATAGTATTATTAACATAATTATAAAATCAATAAAAATCGATGGATAAGAAAAATATGCTTAGTATGGAAAAAAGAAATTAAGACTGAAAGCTAGATGTTGGTTTTTATTTAGCTGGCTGAGTTTGGAAAGATGTGGAGAAAATATCTAGAAAAATGCAAAATTTAGAGTTTAAAAGGAACAGTACATATAAGATGATTTTTAAATTTTTTTAAAGATTAAGTTTTTATTCAATTCTAGTTAGTTAACATTCAGTGTAATATTAATTTTACCTGTACAATATAGTGACTCAACACTTCAATGCAAAACACAGCTCATCACAAGTGCCCTCCTTAATCCCCAGTCACCTCCCCTTTAGTAACACTTAGTTTGTTCTCTAGTCAAGAGTCTGTTTCTTAGTTTGTCTCTCTTTTTTTTTCTTTCTTGCTCATTTGTTTTGTTTCTTAAATTCAACATATGAGTGAAATGATATAGCATTTGTTTTTAACTTATTTCACTTAGCATAGTACTCTCTAGCTCCATCCATGTCTTTGCAAATGGCAAAATTTCATTCCTTTCTATGACTAATACCCTATTGTGTAGATACACCATATCTTCTTTATCTATTCATCAGTTGATAGACATTGGATTTGGCTATTATAAGCAATGCTGCTATGAACATCAGGGTGCATGGATCCCTTTGAATTAGGATTTTGTTGTTGTTCTTTGGGTAAATACCTAGAAATGTAATTGCTTGATTGTAGGGGAGTTCTATTTTTAACTTTTTGAGGAACATCCATACTGTTTTCCAGAGTGACTGCACCAGTGGATTCCCACCAAAAGTGCAAGAGTGCTCCCTTCTCCCTATGCTTGTCAACTCCTGTTGTTTGTTGTGTTGTTGATGTTAGCCTTTCCGACAGGTGTGAGGTGGTATCTCAGTGGGTTTTTATTTGTTTTGATTTTTTTAAATTTTTGATTTGTTTTGATTTTGATTTGTTTTGATGAGTTTTGATTTTCCCTGATCATCAGTGATGTTGAACATTTTTTCATTATGTCTGTTGCCCATCTAGATGTCTTTGGGAAAATATCTATTCAGGTCTTCTGCCCATTTTTTAACTGGATTAGTCATTTTTTGGGTACTGAGTTTCAAAGTTCTTTTTTTTTTTAAGATTTTATTTATTTATTTGAGAGAGAGACAGGGAGAGAGAGCATGAGTGAGGAGAAGGTCAGAGAGAGAAGCAGACTCCCCATGGAGCTGGGAGCCCAATGCGGGACTCAATTCCGGGACTCCAGGATCATGACCTGAGCCGAAGGCAGTCGTCCAACCAACTGAGCCACCCAGGCGTTCCTCAAAGTTCTTCATGTATTTTGAATACTAACCTTTTATCAGATACATCCTTTGCAAATATCTTTTCCCATTCCATAGTTTGTCTTTTAGTTTTATGCATCATTTCCTTCACTTTGAAGAAGCTTTTTATTTTGATGAATGCTAATAGTTTATTTTTGCTTTTGTCTCCCTCGCCTCAAGAGATATATCTAATAAGAAGTTGGTATGGCCAATGTCAAAGACGTTACTGCCTATGTTCTCCTCTAGGATTTTTATGGTTTTCTGTCAGTTTCATTCAGGTTGCTGTCCTGTTTTCCTTCCACCTGTTGTTGAAGAGACCTTCTTTTTCCCGTTGGATATTCTTTCCTGCTTTGTCACAGATTAATTGACTATATAGTTGTGGGTTCATTTATGGGTTTTCTATTCTGTTCCATTGATCTATGTGTCTATTTTTGTGTCAGTGCCATGCTGTGTTGATCTACCATTGTATCACACAGAATCATTTCATTGCTTTAAAAATCCCCTGTGCTCTTTCTATTCATTCTCTCCTCCCCCAATCATTGACAGACACTAAAACTTTACTGTCTCTATTCTTTATCTTTTCCTTGATATCATATGTAGGAATCATACCATATGCAGTCTTTCCAGGTTGGCTTCTTTCACTTACTCATATACCTTTACAGTTCCTCCATGTATTTTCATAGCTGCTATCTCATTTCTTTTGGGTATTGAATAATATCTCATTTTTTCCTGGATCTACCACAGTGTATCTATGCATTCACCTACTGAAGGACATGGTGGTTGCTTCCAGTTTGGGCAATTATGCATAAATCTGTTAACACATCAGTATGCAGGGTTTCCTGTGAACTTTGGCTTTAAACCTTCCTGGGGGAAATGCCAAGGATCATAATTCCTAGATCATATAGTAAGATTGTTTAGTTTTGTAAAAAAATGCCAAACATCCTCCAAAGTGACTGTACCATATTGCACTCCTACTAACAATGAATGAGAGTTCCTGTTATTCCACATTCTCACCAGCATTTGCTGCAGTCTGTGTTCCAGATTTTGGCCACTCTATTCAGTGTGTAGTTGTAGCTTATTAGTGTTTTAATTTACACTTCTCTATGACAAACAATGTGGAGCATCAATTTATGCATTTATTTGTCATCTGTCTATCTTCTTTGATAAAGTGTCTGTTCATGTCTTTGGCCCATATTTTAATTGGGCTATATGTTTTCTTATGTGGAGTTTTAATAGTTCTTTTTACACTTATAACTGTTCTTTATCAAATATGTTCTTTGCAAATATTTTCTCCTAGTCTACATATTGTTTTCTTATTCTCTTGACATTGTCCATCACAATGGGGATTTTTAATTTTAATGAAGTCCAGCTTAAAAATTATTTCTTTCATGGATTTTGTCAGAAGGGAAGACAGCATATTACAAAGTTAAAAAGAACTACGTTTGTCAGGTTAATGAGGCACATGTATTTAAAGTGTAGAATTTTTTTCCTCATAATTAGAGGAATTCTTTCCTAATCTATAAGTAACATCGTTCTAACATTGTATCATTAAATTGACAAGTGGATCAAAATTTTTTTTCAAATTTTTGTTTGAAATATTATTTTCATGAAACATATAGCATGGGCAGGTATCTAATTTCTATTATCTTTACTAAGGGCTAGAAAACTGTGATACACCAGGGATCCAGTATTTCTTTGGATGCCCCATTGTCAAAAGTTAATAAAAAGCATGCCAATGGGGAACCTTGGTGGCCCAGTTGGTTAATTGTCATGATTATGTCCTCTTCCTCTGCCTTTATCCCCCCATCTTTCTCCCTCAAAACAAAAACAGATGGCCTTTGTGTTTTCCATTTTTAATAGTGTCCAAATGGTCTGAAATTTCATATTTAGTGCACATTTATTTTATCAGTGAAATATGTAAGCAGTAAAAGGCCTGAACCATACAGAACAGTTGGTCTGATCTAAAAATACTAAATTCTAAAATCAATTACTAATTTTTAAAGAAATTCATGAATACCATATGAGATACTCAATTATTACTTTTCATTTTCTTTTTTTCTCTTTTATATAGGTATCCAGTGCAGAAGAGGCATTTTATTGACATTTCAAGCATCTTGTTACAGTATTTAAGATTATTAGATGGAATATTATTTTCCTAGAGAATTATCTTTCCTAGAAAGTAAACTTTTTAGTAGTATCTTGGAAGATGCTGGGAAAGGAGAGCTAGTCTACCCATTGCCTTTTCAGAAATATTTAAAAGGTAACAATTTTCCTGAAGAGTAAAAAATCATGTATGTTGGAAATGCATATATAGATAATATATATAAGTGGAGGCAGGAGTGTTGTAGCTATAAAAATGAACTGCAGAGGAGGGAATGAATTTATTGCTCAAGATTTCTCTTGGGCAATAGATTTCTCCAAGAGAGAGAAGTTTCTGCTTTACGAAGCAAAGAATTTGTATATGTTTATATTTGTATCTGGGTATGATATTTACAGGCCCAGATACCACTCTGCAGAATGTGTTGGAGTGTATAATGTTTTCTGCATGATAAAACTTATGTCCATGAACTTTGGTCATATTAATTAATCAAAGCTAATGTCATAAGCAGATCTGCCAGAGGACCTAACTATTACAGGCTCATGAAAGTTAATTGTTAATTTCTATGTATCTTTCCAAGCTGGTTATTGTATTACCAATAGCTTGAAATTAGTCAAGGTGGAAGGAATTACATCACAGATATTAATAAATGCTATACAAAAGTGTTTTTTTTTTCTTTTTATACCACAGAAAGCCAATTGTTAAACATTTACGGCCCATCACTGGATACAAATGTGCAAAAAAGAAAGTGCATATGTAGAGGTAGAAGCAAAGTAGAGATCCAAGATTTAACAAATGGATTGCCTCAAAACTATAAGTCTTTTTGCTCAGTGAAATAAGTCAAGCAGAGAAAGTCAATTATCATATGGTTTCACTTATTTGTGGAGCATAACAAATAGCATGGAGGACAAGGGAAGATGGAGAGGAGAAGGGAGTTGGGGGAAATTGGAAGGGGAGGTGAATCATGAGAGACTATGGACTCTGAAAAACAATCTGAGGGTTTTGAAGGGGTGGGGGGGTGGGAGGTTGGGGGAACCAGGTGGTACGTATTAGAAAGGACATGGATTGCACTGGGTGTGGTGCAAAAACAATGAATACTGTTAGCTGAAAAGAAATTTAAAGAAATAAATATTTAAAAAAAAAACTCCAAGTCTTTTTATTAGTTATCTATTATCAAATGACCAACTATCCAAAGCCTTATCATCTTAAAACAACAACTTTCTATTTACCTCTGACTCTGCTCACAATTCTCGTCTAAGTAGAGCTGTTATGGGCTGACCTTTTTCATGCACATGTGAATCTGAGTCATCAAAGGGCTAGCTGATACATGAGGTCATCACATGAGTATTTTGCAATTGTTTTTCTCATATCTTTGTGGGTAAATATCCTGAGTTGTGAATCCCTCGCCGTTTAGTATGCTAGAAGGTTAAATCACAGGACAAAAAGTTGACAGCAAAATGTGTGGACTTTGAGGACATCGTGCTAAGTAAAACAGGTTAGGGAAAGATAAATACCATATGATCTCACTTATATGTAGAATCTAACAACAACAAGAAAGAAAATAAAACAAGCTTATGTATACAGAGAATTGCTGGTTGCTGGAGATAGAGGTGGGTGATACAGGTAAAAGGAGTCAAAAGCTCCAAACTTCCGGTTATTTAATATGCAATACAGTATAATTAATTATAGTCATCATGCTGCATGCCCCATGTACAGCATGGTAACTATAATTAATAATACTGTATTGCATATTTGAAACTTGCTAGGAAAGTAATTCTTAAAAGTTTTCATCACACAAAGAAATTCTGTAACTATGTATAGTGATAGTTATTAACAAGACTTACTGTGGTGATTACTTTGTAATATATGCAAATATAGATCATTATGTTGTATACCTGAAACTAGCATAATGCTGTATGTTAATTATACCTCAATTAAAAAAATAAAAGTAAAAATTTTTAAAAATTTAAAAATTATACAGGGCCAGAATTTGGTCTATGGAATGTTCTTTCAAACCTTATAACTCTTTTAAAGGAAACTTGACAGAGATTTTCTCAAATTTGGCAATAATCTTGAAAGTTTACCTGACATGACCCAAAAGCAAGATATAAAGCAGAAAATTTATTTCTTTAATTATCAACAGTAAAAAATAAATTTTGATCAACCATGCTAGAGAACAGGTTGAATTATCCTTGTTCTCTATAGAATATAGAATTATATAAAATGTCATGTGAATAAGACAATCAAAAAATACTCAGCCAAATAAGTTATGAGAAAAGGTCCTAAAGAAATGCCAGGAAGTGGGGCATCTAGGTGGCTCAGTGGGTTAAAGCCTCTGCCTTCGGCTCAGGTCATGGTCTCATGGTCTTAGGGTCCTGGGATCGAGCCCCGCATCAGGCTCTCTGCTCAGTGGGGGGCCTGCTTCCTCCTCTCTCTCTGCCTGCCTCTCTGCCTACTTGTGATCTGTCTGTCAAATAAATAAATAAAAATCTTTAAAAAAAAAGAAAAGAAAAGAAAAGAAATGCCAGGAAGTAAATTTAAAATATGATTGTTTTGGATTTTGTGATGCTATGGTATTTGTCAGTTTTTATAAAATCAATATCTTGTAATGGTTTCTTATTCTAAATAAGTATTTCCATTAATATATAGATTTTTAAAATGTCACAGAGCAGTGAGAGTAAGTTGTTTGGAAGAGGCAACTTGTATTACATTCACTAAAGTCATATTGGCCAAAGCAAGATGAATAGCCAAGACCAGAGTCAGCATGACAGATGACTTCATATGGGAATGCATTACATGGAAAGCAGAAAAATCATAATAAAAAGGACCTTTAAAAATGAAAGAGAGTAGCTATAAAGAAGATACTTAAGGGGCATCTTGTGGTTCAGCCAGTTGAGCAACTGTCTTTTGATTTCACCTCAGGCATGGTCTCATGGTCATGAGATGGAGCCTTGCATAGGTCTCTGAAGGGAGTCTGCTCTAAGTAAATACATTTGACAACTTAAGGGTGGATGAAATTATATTATCTATCTATCTATGTATCTATCATATATCTATTTCTATCTATCTATCTATCTATCTATCATCTATTTAACATTAGCCAAAACTGAAAGAAGTCAAAAAAGAAAAAGTCTAAATTTTAAGAAGTATATATATTACCAAACACTCTCCTGAAATAAATCCCTCAACTCAGAATATTTTACAGAAAAATATAACAAGCCCATATCTAACATCATCCACAATGGTGAAAGATTGAAAGTTTTTCCTCTAAGACTAGAAAGCACAAGAATACCAACTCTCATCCTTATTAGCATTCTTGTTCAACATAGTATTGGAAGACCTAGTAAAAGCAGTCAGAGAAGAAAAAGAAATAAGACACCTGTATTAGAAAAGAAGTAGTAAAATTTTCTCTGCTAGAAGATGACATTTTATACATAGAAAATTTTAAAGACTCCACCAAAAATCCGTTAGAACTAATGAATGAATTTAATAAAGCTGCAGGATACAAAATCAACATATAAAAATAAGTTGTTTTCATACACTAACAACAAAATAGTAATAAAATTAATTTTAAAAATTATTTTTATCCTATTTACAAAACAGCACCAAAAATAATAAAATGCTTAGGAATAAACTTAACTAATAAAATGAAAGATCTGTACATGGAAAACTTTATTATTTTTTAATTTTAATTCCAGTATTGTTAACATACAATGATATATTAGTTTCAGGTGTACAATATAGTTATTGAACAATCCTATATATTACTTAGTTCTCATCATGATAAATGTACTCTTAATTCCCTTCACTTATTACATTCATCCCCCCATTAATCCCCCTCTAGTAACCATCAGTTTGTTCTCTAGTTAAAAATCTCTTTTTTCTTTTTTATCCTTTTTCTTTCTTACTTTGTTTTGTTTTTTTAAATTCTACATGCAAGTGAAATCATATGGTATTTGTCCTCTGATTAACTTATTTCACTTAGCAAAAACAAACAAAAAAAAACTTATTTCACTTAGAATTATACCTTCTAGATCCATCCAGATATTTGCAAATGGCAAGATTTCATTCTTTATCATGGCTGCATAACATTCTAGTGTGTGTGTGCGTGCGCACGCGTGTGTGTGCATGTATGCGCTTGTACATGCATGTGCACATGCCCACACGTGTATGCCACATCGTTTCTATCCATTCATTTATTAATGAATGCCTGGGTTGCTTACATAATTTAAAATAATGCTTCAATAAACATAGGGGTGCATATATTTTTTTGGATTAGTGTTTTCATATTTTTTGAGTAAATACCCAGTGGTGGAATTATGGGATCATATGGTAATTCTACTTTTAATTTTTTGGGAGACTTGCATTCTGTTTTCCACAGTGGTTATGCCAGTTTGCTTTCTTATTAACAATGCACAAGAGTTCCTTTTTGTCTACATCCTTGTCAACAATTTTTTCTTGTGGTTTTGATTTTAGCCATTCTGACACCTATGAAATGATACGTCACCTCACCTGGTTTTGATTTTCATTTCTTTGATGATGAATGATGTTGAACATCTTTTTATATGTCTGTTTACCATCTGTATGTCTTCTTTGGAAAAACGTCTATTCATGTCTTCTGCCCATTTTTTAATTGGGTGATTTGTTTCAGGGGTGTTGAGTTGTATAAGGGCTTCCTATATTTTGAATACTAACCCTTTACTGGATATATCACTTGCAAATACATTCTCCTGTTCAATAAGTTGTCTTTTAGTTTTGTTGATTGCTTCCTTCACTGTTCAGAAGCTTTTTATTTTGATGTAGTCCTAATAGTTTATTTTTGCTTTTGTTTCCATTGTCTTAGGAGACATATCTAGAAAAATGTTGCTATGACCAATGTCAGAGAAATTACTACCTGTGTTCTCCTCTAGGACTGTTATGGCTTCAGGTCTCACATTTGGACCTTTAATTGTACATGGAAAACTTTAATGCACTGATGAAAGAAATTAGACACAAATAAAGGGAAAGATATATTGTGTCCAGGATCATACAAATTAATATTGTTAAAATGTCCATACTACCCAAAACAATCACTCTCCTAAAGTAATCTTTATTAAGGTTCCAATGGTATTTTTTTACAGAAATAGAAAATAAATTCCCTAAAATTTATATGGAACCACAAAAAATCCTGAATAGTCAAAATAATCCCCAAAAAAGGTCAAAGCTGAAGGCCGCACACTTCCTGATTTTAAACTATATTTAAAAGTTACAGTAATTAAAATTATATGACACTGACATAAAACAGACACATAGATCATTAGATCAGAATTGAGAACTCAGAAATAAACCCATGCATATATGGTTAACTAATATTTGGCAAGGAAATGAATAATACTCAATAGAGAAAAGATAGTCTCTTCAATAAATGAAGTTAGGAAAACTAGATATTCTTAGGCCAAAGAATGAAATTCGATCTCTATCTTACACCACTCACAAAATGGTAAAAATGGTAAGACCTGAAACCATAAAATTCCTAGAAGAAAACATAGGATCAAAGTGTCTTAATAACCCATTGGTTTGACAATGATTTTATGAATGTGACACCCCAACCACAAAACACAAGGGTAAAAATAAACAAGTGTTACCATATCAAACTCAAAAGCTCCTGCACAGAAAAAGAAACAATGTAAAAATTTAACCTACAGAATGGGAGAAGATATTTGCAAACCACATATCTGATAAGGTTAATATTCAAAATAAGTATGAGACTCACAGCAGAAGACCCCAAATAGTCTAATTAAAAAATGGGAAGAAGAGGGAGGAGGAGTCAAGATGGCGGAGACTGCTTCAGCTAGCCGGAGATCAGCTAGATAGCTTATCTAAAGATTGCAAACACCTGAAAATCCATCCGCAGATGGAAGACAAGAAGAACAGCAATTCTGGAAACAGAAAAACAACCACTTTCTGAAAGGTAGGACCGGCAGAGACGTGAATCCAAAGCGACGGGAAGATAGACCCGGGGGGAGGGGCTGGCTCCCGGCAAGCGGCGGAGCAACCGCGCACAAAATCAGGACTTTTAAAAGTCTGTTCCGCTGAGGGACATCGCTCCAGAGGCTACCCGGGGCAAAGCCCACACGGGGTCAGCGTGGCCTCAGGTCCCGCAGGGTCACAGAAGGATCGGGGGTGTCTGAGTGTCGCAGAGCTTGCAGGTATTGGAACGGGAAAGCCGGCTACAGAGACAGAGCCGACAGTAAGCTCACAGCTCGGTGTTACCTTGAACCGGTCGCAGGCTCGGTGAGCTCGGAGCGCGGCCGGAGGTCAGGCAGACGGGAGTAACTGAGCGCGGATCTCTGAGGGCGCACTGAGGAGTGCGGCCCTGGGCTCTCGGCTCCTCCAGGCCGGAGACCAGGAGGCCGCCATTTGTATTCCCGTCCTCCGGAACTCTACGGAAAGCGCTCAGGGAACAAAAGCTCCTGAAAGCAAACCCGAGCGGATTACTCACCCCGGCCCCTGGTAAGGGCGGTGCAATTCCGCCTGGGGCAAAGACACTTGAGAATCACTACAACAGGCCCCTCCCCCAGAAGATCAACAAGAAATCCAGCCAAGACCAAGTTCACCTACCAAGGAGTGTGGTTTCAATACCAAGGAGAGCAGCAGAATTCCAGAGGAGGAGAAAGCCAAGCACGGAACTCATGGCTTTTTCCCTGTGCTTTTTTTTTTTTAGTCTTGCAGTTAATTTAATTGTTTTCTTTTTCATTTTTTGTTTTTTTTTCTCGCTTTCGGGTAAAATTTTTTTTTAACTGTTACCTTTTTCTTTTTTAAAGATTTTTTACTAGTTTATCTAATATATATATTTTTTCTTTTTTATATTTTTCTTAGGTGTTTTCTTTTTTTTAATTCTTCTCTTTTTTTTTCTTTTTTCTTTTTTTTTTCTTTCTTCCTTTTTGAACCTCTTTTTATCCCCTTTCTCCCCCCTCACGATTTTGGATCTCTTCTAATTTGGTTAAAGCATATTTTCCTGGGGTTGTTGCCACCCTTTTAGTATTTTACTTGCCCCTTCATATACTCTTATCTGGACAAATGACAAAACAGAAAAATTCAACACAAAAAAATGAACAAGAGGCAGTACTGAACGCTAGGGACCTAATCAATACAGACATTGGTAATATGTCAGATCTAGAGTTCAGAATGACAATTCTCAAGGTTCTAGCCGGGCTCAAAAAAGGCATGGAAGATATTAGAGAAACTCTCTCGAGAGATATAAAAGCCTTTTCTGGAGAAATAAAAGAACTAAAATCTAACCAAGTTGAAATCAAAAAAGCTTTTAATGAGGTGCAATCAAAAATGGAGGCTCTCACTGCTAGGATAAATGAGGCAGAAGAAAGAATTAGTGATATAGAAAACCAAATGACAGAGAATAAAGAAGCTGAGCAAAAGAGGGACAAACAGCTACTGGACCACGAGGGGAGAATTCGAGAGATAAATGACACCATAAGACGAAACAACATTAGAATAATTGGGATTCCAGAAGAAGAAGAAAGAGAGAGGGGAGCAGAAGGTATACTGGAGAGAATTATTGGGGAGAATTTCCCCAATATGGCAAAGGGAACGAGCATCAAAATTCAGGAGGTTCAGAGAACGCCCCTCAAAATCAATAAGTTTTGCAGGAAATGCAAATCAAAACCACAATGAGTTATCATCTCACACTTGTTAAAATGGTTGTTATAAAAAAGACAAGTGATAAGTGTTGGCAAAGCTGTTGAGGAAAGTGTTTGTAAAGCTATGCACTGTTGATGGGAATATAAACTGATGCAGCCATTGTGGGAAACAGTATAGAGGTTCCTCAGAAAATTAAAAGAATGATACTGTATAAACCAGCAATTTCACTTCTAGGTATATATCCAAAGGAAATGATACTGACTTGGAAAGACATTTACACTCGCATGGTTATTGCAGCATTCTTACAACAGAATGGAAACAACTGGAGTGTCCATTGTCAGATGAATGAAAAAGTTGTGATATACGTAACACACAATGGGACAGAAATTAGCTATGAGAAATAAGGGAAACCTCCCATTTTCAACAACATGGATGAACCTTGGGAGTGTTATGCTAAGTGAAGCAAATCAAACAGAGAAAGACAAATTCTGTCTGATCTCACCTGTATATGGAAACTAAAGAATGCTGAACTTATCAGAGAGTAAAATGGTGGTTTCCAGGGGTGGAAGTTGAGAGGTGGAGGAAATGGGTGAAGGTGATCAAGGTGTAAAAACTTCCAGTTACAAGATAAATAAGTTCTGGAGATATACTGTACAACATCATGGCTATAGTTAACAGAACTCTATATCTGAAAGTTGCTAAAACAGTAAATTCTACCACACACACAACACACATACACACAAAACTGTAGTTATATGAGGTGATAGACGTGTTAACTAACTTTATTGTTGTAGTCATTTCACAATATATTCATCTATCAAATAATTACTTTATACACAAATTTGCACAGTAGTATATGTCAATTATATCTAAGTAAATCTGGAGAAAAAAGAACAGAAAATTGTACTAAACCTTAAAATAGCAAAAATAAAAAAGTTTTAGAAGTGTTACAAGCACAAAAAAGAAGTGAAACAAAGGTTATTTTCATGAACTGTCTACAATATGGGTCTCAAATCTTCAAGAGATTGCACAAAAATGTAATATTTTTTATTCTCTTTCTATCCAGCCTTTCATCTATGAATAAAAATGTATCCAGCAAAATATTAATGATTTATACAAAAATGATTGTAAAATCATTCCAGAAATAATTCAGTAATAGGAAATCTATTCATATAATTCATCTATTAACTTGCCTAGAAAATCAAATAATTCTTGCCATAGGTGGAAAAAGAAGTTGACAAAACTTGATACAGTTCTGATTTACAAAAGAAAATGCTAACTGTAATAGTAATTAAGTAATTGATATTTTCTTCACATGGCTCATAAACAAGCAAGTTAATTAATGAATAAAATTTAGTCATTTCAACTAAATTTGAAAATAAAAGATGAAGGCAACTATCTTCATTATTATTAAATAAGTCTGATTTTATCAGAAGTAAAATTAGACAAGAGAAGGTGACCAGTGACTTAAGAATTACAAAGGGAGATGTAACTTATTTCTAGTATCAGTTTAATGAACATGTATCTGGATAACTACTGTAAAGCATAGGATAATATGGACAAATACCAGGATATGAAATTGAAATTGAATGGTAACTAGAATTTATGTATACAAACTATGACTAATGGAAAAGAAAAGGAAGAGGGAACCCATTTATAAGGCCAACAACAAAACAAATCAGTTGGCTGAAATTTAACAACAAATCTGTAAAACCTATGTAAGAAACATTGGTAAACACTCCAAAAGACCCACGGATGATTCTTTTAAAATAATAATATATCCTTGGAATGGTGACAATTAAAATTTTAAATTTAAATTTAAAATTGGTCAATTTAAACCAAATATTAACTTTATAAACATATATTTTTATCCCCAGGGGTACAGGTCTGTGCTTAGCAAATTTTAACTTTAAATTAAAATTTAAATTCGGTCAGTTTAAACCAAATAGTTGCACTTAACTGTATGCCAATGCAAATAACTCTAGTCTTTTCCTCCTCAAGAGCTAGTTAAAATTATTTCTATAATACTATAAGCAAGCAGGAGAGGCCAAGGGTACTCAGGATTTGTATGTCATTCCCTAAAGACAAAACTCAGGACCACACAATTCTCTGTGACAAAAGAGACAGTTTGCACCAAAATATTTAAAGATTTTTTAACTTGAAAAACAAAAGAAAAAGTCTATAAATTGAAATAATAATGTTGAAATAATGTCACAGCAGTGCCTTCAAGAAAGTTGGGTGAGAGAATGCTCACAGGAAATACCAGCTTACCAAGCAAACAATGGGAGATGAGCAGATTTGTTTTTTTCTTTTCCCTATCTGTGACTTCTCAAATTAAAATCCTGGAAATTATGGACTGGTCATTATTGCTGGGAATGTGAATTTCTTTATGTAGTGGATTCAATATACATAGGGTCTTCTCTGGTTCAGTTACATATTTGGTGATTTTATCAAAGTCGCTTAATCTTTCTGAATTTTGACGGCTCCAAGGTAAGAGATAAGGATCATTTTCGGCTTGTGTATTGGATTAGTAATAATGTATGCATTGTACCAATGAAAGCTCTTCATAGGTGTATAGTTAAAAGTAGCTATTTACTAAGTTAATAACAAAAATGGTACAATTAGCAAGGGCATTGGCTGCAGAATCACTGAATAGAGCTAGATCATAGCTGCTTGATGAAGCACAAACTGAACATGAGTGACAATGTAATCATGTTACTTTTAGAGTTAAATTTATTAGAGAATGAATTTTAAAAGCCCACAAAAGGAAAATGGAAACGAATCAGACTGAAGAACAAAAACTAAGTGGTAGGAATTATTGACTTTAAAAAGGTCTGGAGAGCAGCTTTTTTAGAAAAAGGATCCCAGAAATTGTTAGATGTGCTGGTTAAAGAAATATATACATTTGACCAAACAAATCACACTGTGTACCTAATGCATTTCCTTTCACCATGGATAAATTAGCTCCTAATCTTTTTATAAAAACGAGATGACTCTACACATCAATAGCATGGCTATAATTTTTTCAAAACGCAAAAAGATAATAAATACTAAGTGTTAGTGAGAATGAAGAACAATGGGAATCCTAGTAAATGGCTGATGGAATTATTGATTGGCACAAGCAACTTGAGAAACTGGATGTTAGCAGTATGTATTAAAATGAAATAAATGCATACTCTATCACCTAGAATGACACAAGCATATTTACCAAAAGACATGTACAAGAATGTTCATAGCAATGCTTATCATAAATAGCCAAGACCAGGATAGTCTACACGTTTATCAACAGCAAAATGGATAAATAAAATGTAGTATGTTAATTCAATAGAATCTACATAACTCTGAGAATGAACAAACTATACCTCTATGCAACAACTTGGGTGAATATAAAAAACATTCACCAAAAGAAACAAAATACAAAAGAGTACACAATGTGTGGTTCATTTATACAAAGTTAAAAATCAGGCAAAATTAATCTGTAGTTTTAGAAGTCAAGTGATTATTTTCAGGAGTTGTAGGGACTGGTGTGAGGAGAAAGAGGCACTATGGGAATAATTTTTTGTTTCTTGATTTGGGTGCTGGTTGCATGGGTAAGTTCGCGCTGTGAAACTTCAGTAAGCTATAAAATTAGGATTTAGGTCTTACTTCAAAAGATAGGTTACACAGAATTTTAAAAACCTTACAGCACTGACCCCAGGAAAACTGCATGTGAGAAGGAATTAGAAGCCTTATGTGAAGGCATGTCCTATTGCTGTAGTGAAGGCAAGTCCCAAATCCTATCCACATTAGAACTAGCTATGTGCCAGTCAGCAGATCGCTCAGAGGCTGGAGAGCTCGAGTCCAGTACAATTTGAAGGTACCTTGCAGAACGCTGGGCTTGAACAAGAGTAATTAGAGATTCACTCCCTTATATGAATAGTAATGATTGCCATATTTCCAGATAGGCCTGCTCCATTAGGTGTGAGAAGCACATTTAAAATTGAATTATGAATTTTATTTGCTTCATCCAAAGAATTTAAGATCTCCATGGCAAGCAAAACAGGATTTTTAACCAGTGCAGTTAGATTATTTTCTTCTAACTTATTTATTTCCTTTAATATAGATATTTGGGATTTTTCTTAACCACACTTAAACATGCTATTTTTCTGGTTGATTTTTCCCAGAGAAATAAAGAATAAATATGGAGATGGAAACTCCCCTGAGGTCTGATGTTATTAAATTTCCTGTGTTCTCCTCTGTTTGCTAATAATATCAAATGGAAGGTACCTGACCTACTTCACTCTCAGTTTACAGCTACCAGGTGTCCTTAATACTTTAAGACTGTAATTGCAATCAAAGACAAATTGGATTATTATATTCCCAAAACTTCAATTTGAAATAAAATATGCAAGACAATTATTAGTTCAAGTATGTTGAGTAACATGAGGACATGAGGAGTATAAAGGATTAAAATAAATATGATATCTAATTTCTCAGCACGTAGGATTTCTGAAACTAGGTCATGATCCTGTGAAAATGAGAAGACAAGAACATTCTGTTTTACAAAGGCTTTCCATACATTATATAATTTGGAGTTAGTACATTCCAGAGGCTCTTTATTCTTTGCTTATCTGTACTGACTACTTAGTAAGCTTCAAACCCTGGGCTTTTGTCATTTCAGAGTTCTTATGTAGTTTGCTGTAAACAACATTTAACACAAGTACAATTCCTTATAACTGACATAGCATACCCATATACCATATGACCATCCCAAAGAGTGCAGTAGAATAATTGCCCCCTTTTAAAAATGTAGAAATGTTGTGACTCAGAGTTTAAATCACTTGCCTGAAATTACACAGCAAATGGAACTTGAACCCAGATGCTCATGTGCTTTCCAAGAACCTTCACTATCTTACTTTTTGTAATCCTCTTAAGGAATAGAGACTGTTATCTCACTCAATACCTGCAGTAGTTGGTATGTGGGCATCTATGGGCAGACACAACTATTATAGGACAGATTTCAAATGTGTTGGGAAAAAAAAATCTAAATTTAAATCAAAATATGTCATTGAGGCTTATGAAATTTGGAGTCCAAAGAAAAATAAAATATAGTTAAGTGACATTATAATGAGTATAAAAACACATTTTACTTTCAAAATTCATGTCTTTAAATGTATCTACAAATTTTAATTATCTTGCATATGCTTTATTTACATATGTGTGGTATGTTTAACATTTTCCCTCTAGACAACTTCATGAAGAAATTTAAAAGTTTAAGTGATGAAAAATCAGGTGAAGAATATTCCAAAATCCAGGAAAGAAAAAATATATACACAAATTCTGCTTGTGAAATGTAAGATTAAGGTCACGACACAGTGAGGCTATTCCTGCTTCTATGGCTTGCCACAGATCCTTCCATTTGCCCTTATGGATGTCTATAATGCTTTTCCTCCAGGGATCCCAGTGGCTCTCACACTCACTGCCCTCAGGTCTTCATTTGAATGTCACCATTTGAGACCTTCCCTAGCCACTGTATTTAAAAGTGTAACCCTCTTCCTCTTATTTTACTACATAGCATATATGCATAGCATATACACTACTGTGATAGACCCTATGTAGTAAAAAAATCAAAAAGATTTTGATCCGTTTTGTCAACTGTACCTAGAAAAGTGGCAGGTAAGGAGTTGGTGTTCAGTGAGTACTTTTATTTTTATACAAAGAAAGCATAGAAGAAAGGGAAGGGAGGGAGAGAAGAGGGGAAGGAGAAAAACAGGAAAATTAAGAGTGGGAGGGAGGCGGGCTGAAAGGTATGTAAAGGACAGCATTTTGTATATGATCTTTGTGAGAAAGTACCATTGGTAGCATCAACGGTTAATTTCCGCTGTTAATTAATATACCTGGTGCTTACGACTAATAAATCTAAAGAAAAAACAAAAAAACTTCAGGAGAGAAGAAAATAGAAAAATGAAGGAAGGTTCATGAGAATCAGAAAGATAAACAACCGTCCGGAGCTGTTTGCATAATTTACTTGATCCTCATAGGAATGTGTGAGGCAAGGAAACTTGAGGATTACCCAAGGATACAGAGAAATTAAGCTGGTCTAACACCCAACACCCGAGGAGCCTCAGGACAGGGAGATAGTGAGAAATGGGGGAGGTTCTAAACAGGTTTCTAATGCTTAATCCTAGGCTTATGAAGTTTTCTGCAGACAAAGAAAAGAATGAGGAATGAAGGAGGGAAAGGAAATCATGCGGCTTCAAAACGTTTGCCAGGTATTTTTTCGCAGTACCGTAATTCATCCAAGTAAAGGCACTTTCGTTTATATTTGAAGACTGATTTACTCATTGTCTAAATCCATATTTAGACAAGTTTATTTGCAGTGAAGCACTATCATTAATATTAATACCACCATTACACTTTTAAGAAATTTATCCAAAAAGACTCATCTTGTATGAGACTATTATCTATAGTAAGTATATTTACCTTAGCCTGGCATGTGCGGTGGGACAGAAACCATGTACTGTTTTACTAACAAGAATAAATGGGGTATCTGGAGACATTAATAAGAGAATATTTTAGAGACTTACCTAGAACTTTGCTGTAGTATGCATTCCATTCTCCCCAGTAGGACTGAAATATGTAGTCTTGCAGAGGATAAGAGATAGTATTTTTAACCCTCTCACCAAAGGTCATCTGGTCAGTGAGCTCTGACAAAGCTGCGGGTACATAGGAGGCAGGTGCTGGGATTTTCCCACAATGTCTCTCAACTGTGGAGGCTGGAGAGAACCTCAATGTGTATACAAATGGAATTCCTAATTTCAGAGCAACCAGATCCCCACAGATAGTTACTGGATCTGCTACTAACACATCAAAACTACCTTTCTGAAGTCTTGCCATTAACTTGGGATTGTTTAATACTCCATCACAGATTTGTATATTGATTCGAAAAAAAGTATCTAGAAGATTTCCTAGTTCCTTATAGAAAGTCCAGAGTGTGAGAGGAGTTGGTCTGTGGTCCATCCACAGCATTATCATATGTTCAATTAAGGAATCTATATTGCTGTTCGTATAGGAGACAGGTATCACCTCAAAATTCACGGGAGAATCAGGATTAGAGTTGATTAATAGAGTTGTTGATGAAGCCAGTACAGTCACATTGTGATTTCTTTGAATCAGCTCTTCTAGAATGATCTCAATATTTAACCAATGACTACCATCCGTTGGCCAAATTAGCACATTTCCACTTAGAACAATTTGAGTCAAAGTCAAATTGAAAACCAGCAGCTGGACAAACTTCTTAGGCATGGTGATATCCATTATGAAAACCATCCTACTGTAGATCTTTTAAGATAAAAAGAAATTTTCAAAGTTTATTTAGGTAGATTATTTTTTCAAATAAATGATGTTTAATGTGATGGGTATACTCATTCATAAGTCACTTGATCTATAGATTAAAAGGAAACTAATATAATTCAAACCATTATGTGCAATAATATTATTATTCTAACAACAGAAGTAAATCAAGTCCTATTTGAAAGCAAAAGAAGTCAAGTTATGAGCCTGGTGTCTATGTACTCTGTCTGTGATAATAATTATAAATTATATATAATTATATATGTACAATTATATATAATATATATAAGTTATAAATAATTATAAAATGTGTCTTTAATTTATCTTTCCTAAAATTATGTTAAACAAAAAATTATAGCAGTTGTTACTGCTAAAACCACTATCTCAAAACTTTTAGTAACTTTGTTAGATATCTTATTACAAGGCATTTTTTAAAAAGATTTTATTTATTTATTTGAGACAGACCAAAAGTAGGCAGAGAGACAGGCAGAGAGAGAGGGGAAGGAGGGTCCCTGCTGAGCAGAGAGCCCGACGTGGGGCTGGATCCCAGGACCCTGAGATCATGACCTGAGCCGAAGGCAGAGGCTGAACCCACTGAGACACACAGGCGCCCCTCAAGGCATTTTTATATACATTGTCTAATTCAGTCCTTTCCAGAGCTTTGTGCATCATACATTACTTGCTATATTTCATAGATATTGAAATTAATATTGAGTTGCATATCCAAAAACATATTACAAAGTAGGGCAATTGAGACTATTATCATAACATCATCTGAGAATTGCTAGATTTTCACGGTCTTATGCCTCATCTTTGTAAGTTTTAGAA
The DNA here is from genome assembly GCF_964662115.1 of Mustela nivalis. Lineage (NCBI taxonomy): Eukaryota > Metazoa > Chordata > Mammalia > Carnivora > Mustelidae > Mustela > Mustela nivalis. The sequence goes on along the minus strand of NC_139023.1, from coordinate 11,865,222 downwards.
GCTTTGGCAATGCACAATGACAAGCATTATTATTACTTCCCCATGGCCTGTATTTAGGAAGAAAAACTAAAAACAACCTTCACTTAGAAGAGATTTTCTCAAAGAATACAAGATATTTTAAATTAATTGGATTATAGAACAAATTTTACACATTTGTCAGAGGAGAGTTTTCTTTTCTGATAAAGCATATTAATAATCATCTCCTCTTTGCAGGGAATTTTTCATTTTCTTTCATATGATATTTTCATATGCAAATCAAGAAGATAGAGTCTAGCACCACAAGAAGTCACACACTTTTTCATTCAGAGCTGTGTAGTAGCTTAAATTAGGTGGACACTAGAGTTCAATTGCCCCAGATTCAAAAACTATTCTTTTACAAGCCTTGTGACTCTGGAATATTATCTGGACCCTTTCAGCCTTGGTTTTTTTCATGCAAAAATGAGAGATAGTGATGTTATATTACTTTGTGGATTAGCAGTAATATCTGCAAAGTTGCTTTGTAAACTGCTCAGTTCAAAGCAAAAGTTTAGTAATGTAGTTTAATAAATTTGCCTGAAGTTGATCAGTAAACCAACAGGTTAGCTACAGAATGACCAGTTAGACACATCTATAATGATATCTGTCTGTTGAGATTTTTAGTAAATGCCAAACTCTATAAGGACAACCATATTTTAAAAGTTAAGGAATTCAAAGAAGCTAAGAGTTGCCATTAAAAGGAGAAAATAAGAACAAATACTGTAATTAAAAGGACAGAAATCACAAGTTAAATGTCTCCTTTTCCTGTAAGCATTTCAATGAATGGCTACAATTTGACTATGCTAATTAATTTCTCATTGTCTCTTGGACTGGGAGGTCATCCCAAAGGCCATAAAGATGTCCCAAAGATGTCTTGGAAACCATCTTTCATACTATTTTTGAAAATTTATAATCAACTCCTTAGTAAGCTTAGAGTTTTAGCTTCACATTAGAGCTTCAACTTTTTTTTAGTTCCTTGAATGCATTTAGTTAATGCATTCTTGAAAGCTTAAAAGTCGATGTACTTTCTCTTCCCCTTTGTTTTATTGCATGTTAACCGAGTATCTTTTTAGAATCTTCTTTTAGCTCAGGGTCTCGCATCAAATGCTTCACCACTTTCTTCATTGTATCCTCAGGCAAGTTTCTCAGCCTCCTTATTACAGAATGATAGAGAATGTTGGTGCCTGTTTCTTGTAGATGTGAGGACTGAATGAAAAAAAAAAAAAACTCTAATTTGTGTACATTATTTGGAACATCATCCGTGCTCAATAAACATTAACTATATATGATAAAGTAAGGACAGACTCTTTAAAAACTACCAATTTAAACAGATCTTATCACTTAGATGCACTTCCTTTCTTCTGCTTCTCAGATAATGGTCCTCTGCGGTGCCTGAGTTTTGGTGCAGGTATTCCTAACACCACAAGTTCCTCTTGTGTCAGTCATGCTCAATCTTGAGGCACATCAAAAATGATATGTTATGGGATGTCTGGGTGGCTCAGTTGGTGCCTTCAGCTCAGGTCATGATCCTAGGGTCTAAGGATCGAGTCCCGCGTCCAGCTCCTCGCTCTGCAGGGAGCCTGCTTCTCCCTCTGCCTGCTCTGCCTGCTTTCCCCCCTGCTTGTGCTCTCTCTCTTTCTCTTAAATAAATAAATAAGTAAACTCTTTTAAAAAAATGATATGTTACTAACAATGTTTTCAGTACCAAGGTTCACAAGTGACTTATTTTAAGAAATATACACACTGAAAATTCAAAATTATTTCCATAAAAATTATCACCTCCATTCCCTTTCATTGAGTGACAGTGAAGAGTGACAGTGCCCTTGAAACTGTGCATGTCCCATAGCAAATTCCTTCTTGGATGGCATGCTTATGGCTGCCATCCCACTCATGGGTCATTATGAAAAAAAGGATGCTACCAGAGGTCCTTGGAAAGATTTTAACCAAACAAAATTGATTTACATCAAAAAATAGAGGAAGAAAGGAAGGAAGAGAAGATAGAGGAGCAAGAAAAAGACTGGGAAGAAAGAAGGGGAAAAATGTCCTAAACTAACATGTAGTACTCTTTAGGTAAAGAACCCCAATACATTTTTCTCTCCTTTAAAATGACTACTGGAAATCAAGCACTTTGGGGATATACACATTCACATTTGTTTCATTTCTAGCACTTTATTTTATGTTAATTACCTTTGATCAGTGTTTAGTTCATGTAAAGATCTGAATATTACAGTCAACATTTTTTGAAGATGTGTTGTTTTTTTCTATTTAATATATTTATGGGAAAGTCTGTTATTATAGACAGCGTTAATTCTTAGAGAGTAATCATCTGACAATTCAGGTATAATAATACATTATGTATTCATATAAATCTAACATATAACGATCATTCACACAAAAAAGCTATTTGTTTCTATACTGGCCGAAGGACAAAACTGTTGATAGCAATAGGTAATGTTTATGGATTATAAATATTTTTACTAGCACTAAAATGCTACATTATTTTTTTTCTTAAATGTTTCCCCAATTTGGTGGGTTTTTTTGTTGTTAATATGTATATGAAAACAAAATTTACCTGCTTCAACTTTAAATAAATATATTTGAAATCTGTAGAAGCCTTTTCTTACTTTCAGTTAAACACAGCATTTTAAATTCTATTAGGAACAGATACCTATCCTCAGGCAACTCGCCCCAGGCAACAGTCAAATGGAAACTTTTGCCTAAAGAAACAGCAAGTTTCCTAGTGATAACAAACCAATTAAACTCCAGTTAGCAAACTTAATATAAATAAGAAATAAAACAGCAGACTTCAAAAGCTAAATCTAGGAAGAGGAAAAGTAACTGAGAATGTTTAAACCTAAAATATTCTGAATAATGGATTTACACCCGTAATTTTAAGAAAAGAGAGAAAATTTTTCTAGCAGTTTTGGTATCTGGATTTCATCTGAAAATATTTTCTCCTACTAGTCACTATATAATTTTATTTTAGCAATTGATATTTCACAACCTCAATAATCTCATCTGTGATAGTTTTCTCTTCACAAATTCATTGCAAAAATTAAGAGATATAACATGTGATGGACTTTATTACAGTGTCTAGTGCACAGGAAGAAATCAACAAATACTGTTATTGCTATCATGATTTTGAACCATGAATTTGAACCAAATACCCAAATGTTGAAATAAAAGAAATAATTTAGACATTATAATATCTGATTCCTAGCAATTAGCAGAGATTAAAGACTCATTCTCAGATTATTGCATTTCACTGCAGAAAAGTAATCTTACAGAAAGCTGTCCTACTTATTTACTCAGGTGTGACAATTTGAGACCTGAGTGGATAAAGGTTCATTGCAATGACTTTGTTTAGAGCATTTAAAAAAAAAAAAATCAAGTTATACATTGGAAAGAAGTGATTTTTAAAAGTTGGTTCCATTTATCATTCTCATTTATCATTCTACATGTACAAAGGCTTGCAAGAAAATGGATCACTCTGTCACTTCAGTACTTTTGTTTCTTACCTGGTCTTTTGAATATGAGTGTTCATTGAGTCTTCATGTCCCTGACATCAATAAGAATATCGTTCATAAAACAAACTTAAATAGTCATTTTAAGTCAAAAGAGTGTAATTTGATTAGAAACATGATATTATCAAAATCAGAGGGTAAGAAGATTTTTAGAAACTTCATTACATTCCCATGAACAAATTGTTAAGAAAGATTAGTCTCATGTCTTATGACTGGGAAAAATTGTGTGGTTTCATTACCAGTATTCACTTACAAGCACAAAACAATGGAACATGATTCTGAGACTGCCAGCATGAGGAAGGTTTATCTGGGGAATAATGTCACTAATATGAATAAGAAGCACTGTGATCATGATAATTATTATTCCAAGATTGAGGACAAGTCGTTGATAAAAACATAAGTAATGAGATAAAAATGCAAACCTATATCGTGACTAAGGTGTTACGTATACGCTCCTCTATTTCATTAACAGAGATGCTGCACATATTCAGATATCTTTGTTTATTACACCTATGAGCAGATTAGAGAGTTTTTGCAGATCCCGACAGCTTCATAAAATTGCCATTTCTTCATCATTTTTCTTCATTTTTAGAGATCCAGTTTTAGCCCTAGAATATTGACCATTCACTTCTACCTTTGTAAGCTAGTTTATAATCAATGTAGTAGCTATACTTATTTTCTCTGAATAACAGAACAGTTCAGTTTTCATTTATATCCCAGGAGGTAAACATAAATTTTTGAATTTGGGGACAAGTACTTAGCATACCCAGAGAAGATGATGAGCCAATTATAATTAACGCTTCTTTTTTTAAAATGTTTTATTTACTTATTTGACAGAGAGATCACAGGCAGGCAGAGAGGCAGACAGAGAGAGAGGGGGAAGCTGGCTCCCTGCAGAGCAGAGAGCCAGACATGGGACTGGATGCCAGGACCCTGAGATCATGACCTGAGCCAAAGTCAGAGGCATAACCCACTGAGCCACCCAGGCGCCCCACAATTAATGCTTCTTTTAATAATCCTTGCCAAAGAAACCACACTTATATGGTCAACTAAGTCATTATAAAAAGCCAAGAACACACAATGGGGAAAGGACAGCCTCTTTAATAAGTGGAAAACTGGGCAGCTACATGCAGAAGAATGAAATTGGATCACTTCCTTACACCACACACAAAGACAAACTGAAAATGATTTAAAGACTTGATCAATAAGACCTGAAACTTTAAGGTGGTCAGCTCCTTGACATCCGCCTTGGCGATGATTTTTTGGATTTGACACCAAAGATAACAAAAGAACAATAAGCAAGAGCAACTACATCAAACTAAAAAGCTTCTACATAGCAAAGAAAACCATCAACAAACGGAAAGGCAACCTGCCAAATGGGAGAAAATATTTACAAATCATACTTCTTATAAGAGATTAATATCCAAAGTATATAAAAACTCATATAACTCAATAGCAGGGAAAAAAAAAAAAAGCTAGAGAACATGAATAGAGATTTTTCCAAAGAACAAACAAATGGCCAACAGGTACATGAATAGGGGTCAATAGCACTCATCATTGGGGAAATGCAAATCAAAACCACCACAAGATATCATCTCACACCTGTTATTTATTGATTGACTTTTAAAAGTTTTTATTTAAATTCTAGTTATTTAACATATAATGTAATATTGGTTTCAGGAGTTGAATTCAGTGACTCATCACTTACATATAATACCCAGTGCTCATCACAATTTCCCTCCTTCATACCCATCACCCATTCAGCCCATCCCCTGCCCATTTCCTCTCCAGCAACCCTCAGTTTTGACTCTGTAGTTAAGAGTCTCTTATGGGTTGTTTCCTTCTCTTTTTTTCCTTTCCCCTATGTTCATTTGTTTTGTTTCTTAAATTCCACGTATGAGTGAAATCATATGGCATTTGTTTCTCTGACTCACTTCATTTACCATGATACACTCTTAACTCCATCCATGTTGATGTAAATGGCGATATTTTATTCCTTTTGATGGCTCAGTTTTATACACACACACACACACACATACATATATATATGTACATACATACACACACACACAAACACACATGCAGACATTTGGGCTCTTTCCATAATTTGGCTATTGGTTATGGTTGATAATGCTGCTAAAACATCAGGGTGCATGTGACCTTTTGAATCAGTATTTTTGTACCCTTTGGATAAAACTCAGTAGTGCATTTGCTCGTCATAGGGTAGCTCTATTTTTAACATTTTGAGAAACCTCCATACTCTTTTTCCAAAGTGGCTGTCTCATTTTCCATTACCACCAACAGTGTAAGAAAGTTCCCCTCTCCCTTCATCCCCACCAACATTTGTTGTTTCCTATGTTGTTAATGAACTCACACCTATTAGAATGGTTATAAGACAAGGTACAACAAGTATTGGCAAGGATGTGGAAACAGGGAAACCCTTGTGCACTATTGATAGGAGTATAAACGAACACAGACACTATGGAAAACAGTATAGAGATTCCTAAAAAAATTAAATAGAACCATCATATTATCCAGTAATTCTACTTCTAGACTATACCCAAAGAAAACAAAACCACTATTTCTAAGAGATAGCTATGTCCCCATGTTCATTACAGCATTATTTTTATCTACAATGGAGATTAAAATTATAAATTATAATAATTATTTATTCAATCATAAAAAAGAGAATCCTGCCATTTATGGTAATGTGGGTGGACCCCGAGGGCATTACGCTAAGTGAAATAAGTCAGAGAAAGACAAACAATGTATAATTTCATTTATATGTGGAATATGCAAAAAAACAAAACAAAACAAAACAAACAGCACCCCAACTCTGATACAGAGAACAGATTGGTGGTTGCTAGAGGTGGAGGGTAGGGGTGGGGGAAATGGATGAAGAAGGTCTAAAGGCACAAACTTCCAGTTACAACATACATAAATCCTGGGGATGTAATAAATAGCTTGGTGACTATAGTTAACACTGTATTGTAAATTCAAAAGTTGCTAAAAGAGTACCTCATAAAAGTTCTCACCACAAGGAAAGATAATGTAATTATGTCCGGTCACAAGTGTTATCTGGACTTACTGCGGTGATCATATGGTTATATATACATACATAGAATCATTATGTTTTACACCAGAAAATAATATATTATATACCAATTATAACCCCCCAAAGAAACCATCTTAATCTCTTCTTCATGCCTTTTAACATGTCCTAACCAATAAGCCATTAGCTTTTATTAATTTTTCATGATAAACAGCTAAAGCAAATTAAATGGTTTCTAGCTCCTAGACAGTATTATAAGATCCTTTTATATGTTAACTAATTTAGTCCTTATAGTAGCTCTGTTAGAGATGGGGTGAATAAATGCAGATGTAAAGAGAATTAATTGCTTCTCCATGGTCATACACTTGTAAGTGGAAATTCTTTATCAAGAGCCTGCGCTCCTGATTGCCTTACTATGGGAGTCTCGTCTGCATTATTTTTCTCCACTTACAAGCTACTTCACGAGTACATGCTCTTACCACATCTTTCCTAGAGTTATGTAGAAGCTTATAAGCTAACATCTTTTCACACCAGGTCCACATCTATCCAGATATTGTATATAAGATGCAATCTAGTTATAGTACATCCCTTTAAACTGTTCTCAGTTGTTTAGTAGACAAAAACCAAAATGCTTAGCATGACATACAAGAGACTTTGAAAATACTTATTTGAATTAACCAGTTTTGCAAGCCTGACATCTTCATTGTTCTTTCTCATACCCCCCCACCTTGCACTTTGACCTTTATAAATAAAGAATCATCAGTAATACCCAGCACACATAATACTACTTTCAGATTCCACATTGGACAGTTTCTTTCTCCACCCTGGTTTTGCAGAAAGATTCATATTAACTCTTTAAATTTTTTCTTGTGTATCACCTCAACTCTAGTTTCTCAGAATGTCACTCTCTCCTATTATATTCTGTCCAACTCTTTTATACTCTCTGTTCTTTATACATATTTTCATTACCCACATTGTTCATACTGTAAATATTCCCTCTCTTGTATGACTTCTCTGCTTGACTGAAATTCTTGAAGTCAGGATCTTCATCTTAGTCCTTTTTATAACTTCCCTACCTAGGGGGCACCTAGTAAACAGTAGGAAATATATGAACAATGAAACAATGATCAGAGATTATCCATACTCATGTAAGTTTTTAAACACACACACACATACGTCTTTATTAGTAATGGACTTATAGGAAGTCTAATCTCTTCCAGCTTTCTCTACTCACCACTGAAATTTCTAGGCAATTTCTATCATCAATGCAATATCTGAATGAGAATTCAGTCCTGTTTTAAAACTTGCTATATGTCATCCATGAAAGAACTTAGCTGGTATCTTTGAGTCCATAAAATTGGAAAACAACACACTATAGTTACAAAGCATATTGTTTTTTATCTTTCTTCCTGTTCTCAAATGATACTAATGGATAGTTTATCAATATGTGGGATTGAAAAAAAAAACTACAGGGAAATTAAGAGGTGATACAAAACTCTGTTCAAATTTGGATATTAATTTAAAAAATCACATACCCAAAGCTTCACTATAGTAGGAATCCCATGATTTCCAAAGACTGTCAAACATGTAGTCCTGTAGATGGTAGGAGATGAAATTTCTTACTCTGTCAGTGAAAGACATCTTGTCGGAGAGTTCTGATAATATAGCAGGTACATAGGAAGGAGGGAATGGTACCTTCCCACAATGCTTTTCCACTGTTGAAGCTGGAGAAAACCTCAAGGAGAACATAAATGGAATTCCCAGTTTTAAAGCTACTATATCACCACAAGGAAATACTGGATCTGATATTAGGACCTCAAATTTGCTTTTCTTCAGCTTGTCCATCAGGTTTTGGTTTTTGAGAACACCATCACAGATTTCTCTAGACAGTATGTGAAAGTCCTTGAGAACTCTAGCAATCTCCTGATAGAATCTCCAAATGGTTGAAGGAGATGGCCTATTTTCCATCCATGTCAAGACAAAGTCCTTGATGATTCCTTCTATTCTTTCTTTGCCAAAGGGCACCTTATATATTTCAAACATCAGAGATGGTTTAGAGGCCGGTGAGATGAAAAGTGCACCAGAGGCAACTAAGACAGTCACGTTATGCTCTTTTTTAATCAATTCATCTATAATTATCTTAATGTTCAGCCAATGACTCCCTTCCATTGGCCAAATCAGAACATTGCCACCAAGAGTTATTCCTAAGAGACTAATCTTAAGAGAAAACAGCAGAATGTTCTTGTTTAACATGATGTATCTTGATGTAGAAGACTTGATGAAATGTGACATAAACGAATCTCTCTGCTTTTCAAGCAAAAAGAAAAGGAAAATTATTTTTCAGTTTTGATTCAGAACAATTGATACCCTTAAGAGCCTTCTCTTGACCAAATGATATTACCCATGGTAGCACCTATTTTATGATAATTACAGGCTTGGGGTAACATGTGTCTTACTTCTCCACCTGTTGCTTTAGCTTGGGTTATGATTCTCACTCTCTGATCGTTTTCTTAAACGTGAGCCTTCAAACCTTTCATTGCATCTCATAATTGTGAAATTCTTACTATTAAATTCCTTGAAGTCACTCTATATCTTAACTCATTTTCTTAAACACGAGCCTTTAAACCTTTCATTGCATCTCATAATTGTGAAATTCTTACTATTAAATTCCTTGAAGTCACTCTATATCTTAACTCTACACTCAGTCCTGGGTATTGAAATACCAGGTTAGGTCAGAACTTGCTCAGAAATGTAGACATACCAAGGCTATAGATTTTCCAATATTTAATGCATTTAGTACAATGTCATTAGCAACAATTAAATGTTATTAGAGTAGTAATTTGTTCTTTTTTAAAAAAGATTTTATTTATTTATTTATGTATTTATTTATTGGAAAGAAAGAGAGACAGACAGAGGTAGTAAGAATGGGTACAGGGAGGAGAGGGAGAAGCATGTTCCTTACTGATCAGGGACCCTGATGCAGGGTTTGATCCCAGGACTCCGGGATCAGGATCTGAGCTGAAGGGAGACTCTTTAACACACTGAGCCACCAGGTATCCCTGTAGTAACTGGTTCTTCATAGATAAGATTATTGCAAAGAAAATATTTACAAAAATGTGAAGTATTAGCAATTAGAGAAAGTGTAATTTTTATTACTACTTTAATAATACATTTAAGAAAATATTTTTTTAATTTTTATTTTTTTTAAACACTTTATTTATTTACTTATCTGACAGAGAGACACAGCAAGAGAGGAAACACAAGCAGAGGGAGTGGGAGAGGGAGAAGCAGGCTTCCTGTGAAGCAGGGAGCCCAATGTGGGGGCTCAATCCCAGGACCCTGAGATCATGACCTGAGCAAAAGGCAAACACTTAACCTACTGAGTCACCCAGGTACCCCATTTTTAGGAAAATATTTTGTGTTAATAATCACTGAGAAAAAATTATAAATAAATGACTAAACTGTTTTGTAAGTATATATGTTAATGTTACTAATCAATAGGAGGTCTTTGAGGAGAATTGCTAATTCAACCTTTCTTCTGTGTAAAGTGCCGTTCAAAAGCCAGCTGGTCTGTGTGAGGAGCAACTATGAGATATTTAGACCAAACCTTTCATAATTTCTAGTATTAATTAAGCCCTTACTGTGTGTCAGACATTGTGCAAAGTGTGTTACATGTTAAGTTCATTTATTTCTCACTAAAAAAAAAAGATTCAATGAAATAGATCCTATATTCTCACATCAAAGAAGAAACCATTGCTCAAAGAAGTTTAGTAATTTGCCAAAGTAGAATAAGAAAAAAAATGGTAGTAGTAGTCTTTAGGCTCTTTGGCTCCCAGAGTCTACTGTATTAATCACTAGGATTCATTGTCCTATCAGAGTCTATCATGTCTCCTTACCAGTTGTAAGGAGTCTACCCCTATAAACCATAAAGTACCCCAAACATGCTGACACATATAAAATGCACACTATAAGTTTGTGTATCATGAGAGACTATGGACTCTGAAAAACAATCTGAGGGGTTTGAAGTGGCGGGGGTGTGGGAGGTTGGGGTACCAGGTGGTGGGTATTATAGAGGGCACGGATTGCATGGAGCACTGGGTGTGGTGAAAAAATAATGAATACTGTTTTTCTGAAAATAAATAAATTGAAAAAATTTAAAAAAAAAGTTTGTGTAACTCACACTGGGTAATGTAGGACAAATCAGGAGTAAAATAATCTCTGAAAATTGTGCATATGTATGCATATGTCCATGTATACATGGAGTTTTTTTTTTTTTAATAGACCTGTTGAAATTAGAAATCTTGTATTTTTTAGTGATGTTTTTTCTGAGCTCCCCTATCACCAAAGATAATCTATAGTGAAACCCTGATTGCTTCTTTAAAATAGTTACTAACTTTTACAAAGTACTATTCAGAGTTCGGCAGAGTAATCATATAGTTCATGGTATGGATTTCAATTCAAGGCTCCATATACTAAAATGTTATAGTATGCACAAAATTTCTGGCTGCTCGTGTCAGCCTGATTCAGAGTTACTTGCCAGGATACTTTAAAACAGTTGTTGTGACTCACTAGAATGAAGCACTAGTAACAATTGACTATTATTACACTCATTTTATTCACTACAAGAGAAAAGATTCAGTTTTAAGCAATTAAAATATAGTCTTTGTTCAGTTTATTTGGGTTTATTGGGTGCCTACTAGACAGAAAACTCACAGCTAAGTGAAAGATGAACCAAAGAGATAATTCTTACATCTATTTTATGCTCTCAGTGGAGATAATTACATATGTAACTACAGTAAAAATCAGCATAGTATTAAGTCAGCATGATAATATAAGAATTTAGGTATTAGGTGAGTGCTGTGAAGTGTGTAAACCTGGTGATTCACAGACCTGTACCCCTGGGTATAAAAATATATGTTTATAAAAAATTAAAAATTAATAAAAAAAGAATCAAAAACAAAGAATTTTAATTTAGCATTAAGCTACTTAATATTGATGAGACCCACTTTTCTCATCTATCAAATAGAAATTAGAAACAATCCAAAAGGCTTTTATGAGTATTAAATAATACAAGATAAATAATAAAACATTCATTAATATATAAAATGCATAACTATTCAATAACTACTACAAATTATGTAATAATATAAACAGTATATAAGATAAAAATTATATTTAAATGAATAAAATAATATTGATTAATCTACAAGCATAGTGCCAAAATAAAAGACATATTTAAAATCTATTGTCTTCCTCATTTAATTCTTTCTCCTAACTAGAGAAAATGACAGGTGCCTTCAGATGAAATGACACAGGTAAAAACCATCACAGCTCTTAAAGAGATTGCTTTCTGTTGTTTGGAAGTTGAAGGTGGGGGGTAAAGATAGGAAAGTTTTCATTACAGATGTGGTATTTGATGCTTATCTTGGAGTTTGAAGTGACTGGACATGAGTGATGAGCGATGTGCATTATGGAAACCAGTGTTATATCATAAATAAACTTTGGTTTTTAAGAAAGGACCTCAATAATGGAATAGTATTGAGAAACTTCTCAAACTATTGAAGTTTAATTTTTGATTTATGTTCTTAAATTTAATAGAAAGCTAAATGAAGAAATTATATGGGCTATAAAGACTTAAACAGGTTGTTTTCTGAAAACTAAAAACGTGATTTTAATTATTCTGACCCTAGGATCACAGAAATGGTAATCTACTCTCTCCAAAAAATTTTTGGAGACTATAGCTAACAATATGACTAATGTATTAATGGAATCTGATGAGTTCAAAGGAAAAGCTAATGTAATTAAAAAGAAGTTACTATATACAAATATTTTTATCCTAGGTCATGATAATAAAAGATGCTTCAATTAACTGAACAAAAAGGGGGCATACATAGTATTTACATTATTGGTTATTGCTTTTACGTCAGGATTTTCTTTACAGAAACTTTAAATATCCCTTTTTAAATAAATAAATTTGACTTTGCATAAAGCTTATTTGATATATATAAATTTAGAATATATAAATATAAAACATATAGACATAAAAAATCCATTACACAACATTAAGAAATAAAATACCCACCAAATAATGACATATTGATTCTTATTATACCGTGCTCTCTTAAAGACTATAGTAGTCACTTGTGAGAATCATTTTTGTATTTTTTGAATACTCTCTGTATTCACTTTATGTGTTAGCTAGTGAAGGACCAAATGAATTTTCCACTGTAGGAACTAAAGGTAATAGATAAACCTTTAAAGAGGACAGTGAGCCAGCATCTGTGTGTCTCAGTTGGTTAAGTGTTTGCCTTCTGCTTGGGTCATGATCCCAGGTCCTGCGGTTGAGCCTGGCATTGGGCTCCTTGTTCATCGGGGGGTTTGCTTCTCCCTCTGCCCCTCCCCCTGCTTATGCTCTCTCTTTCAAATAAATAAGTAAAATCTTTAAAACATAAAAATTAAAGAAGCCAATGAGCTCACACTGGGATAAAGCATTCACCTTACTGCTCAATAGAACAGTTCCCTCAATATCAAATTATTCTTAAGTATAACACCTGGTGGGGGGAACCCAAATTATTTAAAAATAGAAATACTTTTTTAAAGTAATGAAACAAGCTAAAATTTAACCCACAACCTTGTAATGATTGATATTTCTTTTAGAAGAAAATATAAATCCAAATATACATCATACATTGCTTTTATATTACTTGTCATAAGGTTTTTAAATTTCTTACCTGAAGTTTTCAGCCAGAACCTTAATAACACTCATTTGCTATTTGAAAGTTGAATTTAAATAGATGCTAGTTGGGTAAACATAATATGGTGAGAAATGTGATCTTAAAGAAGAGATTGAACAGACTTGTTTACTCACATTCCACTTCCATTACATTATTAAGTAGATTAACCTGGTGTTAATGGTGTTCCCTTCTATTGGTTTTCTGGCAACTATTTGCATGAAGCATTGCCTTTGCAGCCCTTCACCCTCCCCCACCCAACCAAGTATGTCTGGATATATATGAAATAATGACTGGTAATAGTTAATAATCATTGATTATTAATAAGAATTATGGTAAATACCTCCCATTCCCATGCAACATAAAATTATTCTTGTCACTACTAATTATGAAAATAATTTTTTTTAATTGAGTTCTTTTTTTCCTGATTTGTGTAATGATCAGAGGGGATTATGTTAATTCACACAGCAGTAGCTATACCAGAACTGAATTTCTCTGTATAAGGAAGAAACATCTCAGAAAAATTCTGGTGTTCTTATTGAGCTTTGCATTTATTTATTTATTTTTTTAATTTTTATTATTTGACAGAGAGAGACACAGTGAGACCAGGAACACAAGCAGAGGGAGTGGGAGATGGAGAAGCAGCCTTCCCACAGCAGGGAGCCTGATGCGGGGTTGGAACCCGATGTGGAGCTCCATCCCAGGACCCTGGGATCACGACCTGAGCCGAAGGCTGATGCCCAACGACTGAGCCACCCAGATGCCCCTGCATCTATTTTTTTAAAAAAAGGTACTACTTTATATTGGTTCATAACCCTCTCAAGAGCTTCCCTGGCATAATCTGAAATTGGCCTCTGTATTCAGAGGACAAGGAGAGACCAAAGAAAGAGGCAGTTCGTGCCAGGTTAGCAGGTGGCAATTTTAACAAACAAAAGGAATTTACACATGAAGCTTCTTTTGGGTGGCAGCAAGATGAATGGATCCTTGCACCCACCTGCAAAATCTTGAAAGTTTATAAAGAGGTCTTAACTGAGTTCAGTCACATATATCCTGTAGGATCTTCCAAGACTACATAATTATCTCAAGGCAACATCTTTAGAACAGTAAGTGGAACCCACATTCCAAGGATAGGGGACAAGGTGAGGAACCTCTGAGTTTTCGGGTCCAGCTTATAGATCACCTGAGGGTCATATCTTTTCTATGATCTCCCCCAAACATTCCACTTCTCATGACCAGATCTTACAATATCACAGGCCCCTCTTCTGGAATGGGCCCTGAACAGGCAGTCAAGGATTTCACTAGCACGGGGCGGGGCAGGGTGGGGTCTGGGTGGCTCAGCTGGTTTAGCAGCTGATTGGCTGCTGTGGAAGCAAACACTATAGCAACAATATAAGCACATCTAAGAGAAAACACAATAGTGTCCAAAGTCAGTGACAACTTTTTCTACAGAAGTTCATCTGAACTATTGATTTGTCAGTTCCCCTAAGCTATAGGTCAGATCATTCAAGACATTCACTTGTGTCCTCGTGATAGATTAGTAGGCTCATTCATCAAGTATGACCAGACAACAGTCTGTTTGGATACTGGCACAGGTGTCTCCTTGTGAGACAGTGATAATGGCTAAAATCATTTTATATTGGAAAACAGATTTTCTCATCAGAGACATATCACTATTCAGTAAGGACTGGATTTGTTGGCTGTCATTTAAGGTTTACTCATGAATTTTGTAAGGGCTTCTATATGTGTTAAAATGTCCTATGTGTGTTAAAATGCTGGGATGCCCGGGGTGGCTCAGTTGGTTAAGTGTCTGCCTTCAGTACAGGTCATGATCCTATCAGACTCCTTGCTCATTGGGGAGCCTGCTTCTCCCTCTGCTTGCCCCTCCCCTGCTTGTGCATGCTCTCTTCCTCTCTCTCTCTGAAAAATAAATAAATAAATAAAATCTTTTAAAAACAATGTCCTCCAGGCCAATGGAGAGAAGAAAGCAGTGAGACTATCATGACGTGAAAACACAGAATGTTTCCTACTGGTCCTGAAGACAGGGAAGTTGGCAGCTTTAGAAACTTGAACTGGTTGTACATATAATACATGTTGGCCAGGGGATACAGCACTGTCAGGCATGAGAAAATGGGTTCTGGCTGGGTATGCCAGATCAGGGCCCACATCTTCTCCTTTTAATGGTGCATGTTCCATTCCGGGCATCCTGCATTTTAGCAGATGCAGCCTGAAGTAGGACATTGAGATCTCAGAGGAGATTGAGTATTTCCCCCTCTCCCAGGAGTGGGAAGTAACACCCAACTTGGTGGGATGTTCCACTGTAAATTCTGGTAGATGACACCTTTTCCAAGTAGCATACCACATTGATCCACAGTGAGAGCTGGGGCAGTGTCTGTTTCCCATGATTTCCATAACTTTACAGTATTGGGCACTTTGGCAGGGTTTCCTGATCTGGCAAATAGAGCAATAGGCCCTACTAGTTGATCATTCAAATGTGTTAAATCCTGGAGCAATATTTAAATCCACCCAGCTGAGGTGGTTTTACATGCTAACAATTTAATTTGCTGCTTTCATATTTCGTTATCTTTTACTCTCAACCCTGCTGAATGTGAGTTATAGGGAAGACTAACCCTCTATTTAATGTCATGTGCTTTTGCCCATTCTTGCAAATCACGAGCTTTGAAATGTAACCACAGATCACTATCCATACATGGTAGTCAGTTTCTCCTATAACTAGAGGTGGCAGCCTGGTTTGCATGGTGGTAAGGGAAATCTTGGGTTAGACCAGATGCAAACCAAGACAAATTTAGAACCTGCACTCTGAAGGAGAGGGCCAGTATGATGAATTTGCCAGACCCTCACCACCTGGGAACTAAAATGGGTGGCCTAGATTCTTTTGGCGGTTGCCTTGGCTGCTCAGAATACACAGGACATGCTCTACTGCATTAACTAAGTCATCAAACAAGGTCAGAACAATCTGACCTCCCTGGCAATACACCATCCTATTCAGGCACTCTGATGACCTCAATCTGTTATATCTACTGAAGGGTCAGTAACTAAGACTTGTACCTGAGCTAAAGCATCAGTTTCTTGATTGTCAGTGCCTTATGAGCTGGGATGGGAAAAACTATGAGGGCTGCCTCAGGCTCTTGCAGACAGACCCGAATGTCTTTCCACACATTTTTTCCCCCAAAATGGCTGGCTTATGATCATCCACACTTTAACTTTCCATTGTCCAAGCTATAGGACTAATCCTTTTAGAAAAGTCCAACTGTCAGTGTAAAGAGTTAACAACAAATCACCTGCCAGACTCCTCTGAGCTCAGCCCCCTGGCTGCTGCATCTGCGGCTGTATGAGAGACTCGAGGTGGAGGAGAATTGCTAGGAGCTATGGGGGTATATCAGGTTTCTTCCCCCCTCCAGAGCAGGGTCCAAAGTCACACGTGTATTCTCCCTTTCTGTTGTCTCTACCACAATGTCCAATCCATACCTTAAAAAGTTACATTCATATCTAACTCAAATGGTAACCCTGCTTAGGAGATGGCCAGAGCTTCAATGTGTTGCACCAGTATTTTGCTTTCTCAAAAGCAGCTTGCTGCTTTGATTCCCACCCCCACGTGTATCTTTTATTGACCAGGCAGTATAAGGGACAGAGGTGCATTGTGGCAGGTGAGGAATAAAAATCTTCCAAAACCCAGATCTCTACAAAGGCTTGTACCTCGTTAACATTTTAAGTGTTGGGATAAACTTGCATATTATCAATCATAACTTTTGGAATAACACGTGTCTTACTAGACCAGACAACACCCAAACCTTACTGTGGTGTCTGGGCCTCCAGTTTTCTGTGGATTCATTTCTCATCCTTTCTCTCACAGATGTTCCAGCAAAACCTGCAGATTTGCAGCCAAATCTTTATGTGTTCATATTATAACATCAATATAATGGGCACTTTTTACTAATGTGGGAAGAAGAACAGAGACAAGTCCCCAACTACCATCGCATGACACATGGTGGGACTATATAGGTAACTTTGGGGGAACACTGGATACTTCAAATAAAAACAAACCTACGGGGGAGGAGGCAAGATAGCAGAGTAGATGGGAGGCCCTGGTTTTGCCTCATTTTTGAACAAAGCTGTTCAACATCAAAACATTTTGAACAACTAGGAAATTGATTTGAGGAGTCCAGCCAGATAGGAAGCAGTGCTCCTGGGGAGAGGGAAGACAGAAGCCTGGGAGTGGAAGGTGAGCAGCATAGTGCGTGGCACCCCCAAGGGACAGAGACATGTGCAAAGGATAGATAATCTGGTCACAGCTTTTCACTATGCTTTACCATAGACTCCAGGAATCCTTGTGGCCATGTGACTGCTTTTTTGAGATAGAACAGTGCTGGGTGCTGCACTGTGTGGCTCTTCTACAGGGGAGGGGAGCAGGTCCATGTCTTGCTGGGTACTTTAAGATTTGGAGTTTTTAATCCCAGCCACCAACTAGAGATAAAACACAGGACTATGACTCCCAGCATGCAGTCAGCCTGGGCATGGACAGGTTGAGGGCAGGGATCTTACTGAGGTCTGGGACACAGCAGGGGAGATTTTTTGTTTTTCTGTGAGTGCCTCCTGAACAGGGGCAGTCTTTAGGTCCTAGCCCCATGGATGGGAGGGTGAAATCGTGCCATTTTCCAATGCCACCTCTCCCCTAGCATGGTTGGGCTTCAGAGAGAAACACAGTGCCTCCAGTAGAGGCTGGAACTGCTTACACCAGACATTACCTCCTTGCACCTTCCAGGGGCATCTCTACTAGGGCAGGTCTGACTGTGATCCTGCTCAGTGGATCTCTTTCCCAGAGAACCAACACAGGCCTCCCATGTGTACCCAGTCTGCTGATCATTGATTTCTCCAAAGTGTCAACTTTAGTTCTGATGGAAATAGGACCAATCCCCCTCCCCTTAATTTTCCTTTGGAATCAGGCTTATAGATTTTTTGTTTGTTCATTTGTTTTTTATTTATTTATTTTTTAATCTATTTGTTTGCTTTTTTTGTTGTTCATTGACCTTTTCTCTTTTTTTGGACCAGGTTTTTTTCTGATTTTGCTTATTTGTTTGTTTTAATCAGGCTTATCTTAACACACATATCAAAACACACCTAGATAAAGGCTCAAACACTTCTCACTGCAAGCAAGGAGGAACTCTGTAGGGGACTAACCTGTGGAAAAGAGCAGCCAAAACACAGCAGTAGAATGTATACAGCATACAGCAGAAACACTTCCTGAAGCACCAGTCCCTGGATGGTGTATGACCTCTTTTTGATATCACATTACTCTCAGGAGTAAGAAATATAACAAGATTTCATAACATGCAAAAGGCAGAAACTTAGCCAAAACAACACAATGAAGATATTCTCCCCAAAAGAAGATTAAGAAGAAATCCCAGACTTATTTAAAACAGATATAAGCAGTATATCTGAACAAGAGTTTAGAACAGTCATAAGAATACTAGCTGGGTTTGAAAAAAGCATAAGACCATAGTAACCCTTGCTATAAATAAAAAGACCTAAAAACTAGTCAGGCTGCAATAAAAAAATGCTATAACTGAGATGCAAAACTGACTGGATGTAATCACAACAAAGATGGAAGATGCAAAGGAAGGAAGTGGTGATAGAAGATAAAATTATGGAAAATAATGAAGCTGAAAAATAAAGGGAAAGAAAACCATTAGATCACAAATATAGACTTAAGGAACTCAGTAATTCCATAAAGTGCAATAAACCCATATTATAAGACTCCCAAAAGAAGAAGAGCAGGAAAGGGAGGCAGAGCAAATTATAGCTGAGAACTTCCTTAATCTGGGTAACAGGAATTCAAGTCCAAAAGCCATAGGGAATTCTCCAGAAAAATCAACAAAAACAGGTCAACACCAAGACATATCATAGTGAAACTTGCAAAATACAAAGATGAAGGAGAATTCCGACAGCAGCTAGAGACAAAAGATCTTTAACCCACAAGGGTAGGCACATAAGGCTAACAGAAGATTTATCCATAGAATTGGCAGGCCAGAGAGAGTGGCATGATATATTCAACATGCTAAATAGGAAAAATATGCAGCCAAGAATACTTTATCCAGCATGGCTGTGATTCAGAATATAAGAAGAGATAAAAGATTTTCCAAGACAAGTAAAAACTGAAGGAGTTTGTGAACAATAAACCAGCTCTGCAAGAAATATTAAAG
Source organism: Mustela nivalis (assembly GCF_964662115.1). Classification (NCBI taxonomy): domain Eukaryota; kingdom Metazoa; phylum Chordata; class Mammalia; order Carnivora; family Mustelidae; genus Mustela; species Mustela nivalis. Next base: position 11,845,682 of record NC_139023.1, on the reverse strand, counting down.
GGAAGTCTTTGAGTGGAAGACCAAAAGCAACAAAGACTAGAAAGGAACAGAGACAATCTACAAGAAAAGTGACTTTATAGTTAATACAGTGGCACTAAATTTATATCCATCAGTAATTATTCTGAATGTAAATGGACTAAATGTTTCAATCAAAAGACATAGCATGTCAAAATAGATTAAAAAAAAAATAAGACCTACTGATAGGCTGCTTATAAGAGACTCATATTAGATCCAAAGACACATCCAGACTGAAAGTGAGGTGGTGGAAGACAATTTATCTCGCTAATGGACATTAAAAGAAAGCTGGTGTATGTGTACTTGCATCAGACAAATGAGATTTTCAACCCAAGACTGTAGTCAGATATGAAGAACGGCACTGTATCATAATAAAGAGGTCTAACCACAAGAAAATCTAGCAATTGTAAATATGTATGCCCCCAACTTTGGAGCAACCATGTATGTAAATCAATTAATAACAAACTTAAAGGAACTCATTGATAATAATACAATAATAATAAGGAACTTTAACACCCCACTCCCAGCAATGTATGGACAGATCATCTAAGCAAAAGATCAACAAGCCAACAATAACACTATGGAGCAGATGGACTTAATAGACATATTCAGAGCATTTTATCCTAAGACAGCAGAATAAACATTCTTTTTGAGAGCACATGGAACATTCTCCAGAAGAGTCCACACACTGGGTCACAGTTAGGCTTCAATGGTACAAAAAAAATTGAAATTGGTGTGCCTATGTGGCTCAGATGGTTAAGGGCTATCTTTGCCTAGATCATGGTCTCTGGGTCTTAGAACTGAGCCCCATGTCGGGCTCCCCACTGCTTCTCCCTCTGCCTCTCTCCCCTGCTCATGCTGTCTCTCTCTCTCTGTCTCTCTTTCTCTCTCTAAAATGAATAAGGACAATCTGAAGGGGAAAAAAAAAAAAGATTGAGATCATGCCATACATATTTTCAGGCCACAAAGCTATGAAATTTGAAATCAACAACAAGAAAAATTTGGGAAGACCACAAATATATGGAGATTAAAGGATATCCTAATGAAGAATGAGGGGGTCAACCAGGAAATTAATAAATTAAAAAAAATACATAGAAGCAAAAGAAAATGAAAACATGACAATCCCAAATCTTTGGGATGCAGCAAAAGCAGTTCTAAGAGGGAAATAGATAGCAATACAGGCCTTCCTAAAGAAGCAAGAAGAGTCTCAAATATACAACCTAGCCTTACACTTAAAGAAGCTGGAAAAAGAGCAAGAAATAAAGCCTAAAACTGGCAGAAGAATGGAAAAGATTAATATTAGAACAGAAATGAATGATATAGAAATTAAAAAACAACAACAAGAATGGTAGAACAGATCAATGAAACTAGGAGCTGATTCTCTGAAAGGTCCAATAAAATTGATAACCCCAGCCAGACTTATGAAAAAGAAAAGATTTCTCTTTACCTGAGTAAATAAAATCATAAATGAAAGAGGAGACATCACAACCAACACTGTAGAAATACAAAAATTATAAGAGAATATTATGAGCAATTATATGCCAAAAAATTAGGCAATCTAGAAGAAATAAATAAATTCCTAAAAGCATATAAGCCATCAAAACTGAAACAGGAAGAAATAGAAAATCTGAGCAGATCCATAACAAACAAATAAATTGAAGCAGTTATCAAAAATCTCCCAACAGGGGTACGTGGGTGGATCAGTGGGTTAAGCCTCTGCCTTCAGCTCGGGTCATGATCTCAGGGTCCTGGGATTGAGCCCCACACCTGGCTCTCTGCTCAGCAGGGAGCCTTCTTCCCGCTCTCTCCCTGCCCTGCCTCTCTGCCTACTTCTGTTCTCTCTCTCTCTCTCTGTTATATAAATAAATAAAATCTTTAAAAAAATCTTCCAACAAATGAGAGTCCAGGGCCAGATGGCTTCTCAAGGGAATTCTACCAAGCATTCAAAGAATTAGTATATATTCTTCTGAAACTGTTCCAAAAAATATAAAGGGAAGGAAAACTTCCAAGCTCATTCTATAAGGCCAGCATTAACTTGGTTCCATAATCAGACAAAGACCCCACTAAATAGGAGAATTATAGGCCAAGATCCTGGATGAACATGGACACAAACCTAACTGAATCCAACAGTACATTAAAAGGATTATTCACCTTGATGAGTCGGATTTATTCCTATATATTCCACAAATAGAGCATCTTTTCTTGATGAAAACCCTCAATAAAGTAGGAATAGAAGGAACATATCTCAATATCATAAAAACCATATACAAGACACCCAGTGAATATCATCCTCAACTGGGAAACACTGAGAGTTTTTCCCCTAAGATCAGGAAAATGACAAGGATGCCCACTCTCACCACTTTTGTTCAACATAGTACTAGAAGTCCTAGCCTTAGCAATTGGTCAATAAAAAGAAAAGGCATCTAAAAAAGCAAGAAAGATGTCAAACTATCACTATTCACAGATGACATGATACCGTATGTTAAAAACCCAAATGACTCCACCAAAAACTGTTAGAACTGATGCCTGAATTCAGCAAAATTTCAAGATATAAAATCAGCATACAGAAATCTGTTGCTTTTCTATACACCAAAAATGAAGTAGAAGAATTAGAAATCGAAGAATTCATTCCATTTAAAACTATGCCCAAACCCATAAAAGACCTAAGAATAACATAACCAAAGAGGTAAAGATTTATACTCTGAAAACTATAGACAGAGTCCTCTCATGTCTTTGGCTGAATACTGATCTTCACATGCATGTGACAAGCCTCCTGAGACTGGGGAGGAACTGGAGAAACAGTGAGTGGTATGGCCGTAGTCCCTATTCCTCTACCAGACTGGAAAGACCTGCAAACACTTCAAGCAGAGTCCTTAAAAGTGTGTTACCTCAGTGGTAGGGTAAATTTTACTCTAAAATAAATATGTCCTAAAGATGAATTAATTAACTTCATAGAAAGCTTCTAGTGTCTCAAATTCCCAATGTCTCTCTTCTAGAACAAAAACCCTGTACATCTAAAAAAAAAAACAAAAACCAAATAATGAAAATAAAATTCCATCACCTAACAAGGTAAATTTGCAATAAAAAGTTATAAGACATTTAACCAAGTATAAATATATGACTTACAGCGTATACTGTATAGTCTTCCACTCAGTAAATAAATTCATAGTGTTGACAGATGACAGAATTAGTTGACAAGGACTTTAAGGCAACTACTAAAATTAGCACATGGCCAAAAACATAAAGATAAACATAAGTGAGTGAAGAGAGAGTAAACAAGCTAAAGAGACCCATATTAAAGTTCTAGAGATGGAAAATACAACATCTAAAATGAAAAATGCATTGGATGGGGGGCACCTGGGTGGCTGTCCTGTCAGTTGAGCAGTCGACTCTTGACTTTGGTTCGTCATGATCTCAGTGTTGTGCGATCCAGCTCCCTGTCAGGCTCCATGGCTTGGTGTGGAGTCAGCTTGAGATTCTCTCTCTCCCTCTACCCTTATTCCCACTTGTGCTTTCCCTATTATCTCTCTTTAAAATAAATAAATAAAATATTTAAGAAAAATAAAAATACATTGGATGGATTAATAGAAGATTAGATACAGTATAGAAAAAAATGAATGTGAAGACATAGTCATAGAAATTACACAAAATGAAATGCAAATAAAATTAACTATTCTCCATTTATATAAACACAACAAATCTAGTATATACACAAATCTTTGTGTATATACATCTCCATGAACTTTATTTTTATCCCATTAACAAACGGGAAAATCCTGATACATCAGACTGGTTGCCTGGTCAACATTGCCCACTGCTGCCCACATGGTGGCAGCAGATCCTAAAGCTAGATGGACAAGTCACAGGAAAAGAAGTCCCGAGTGGGATCCAGGTTTGACCTAAAGCCTAATAGTCGCAGTTGCCAAGTGATACACAATTGTAGATTATAGTTTTGAAGGCGCTTTACAGTTTTTTGCTGAATTGCCACAAATTTCTGTGATCTTTATTTTATAGATGAAGAAGTCAAGGTCAGAGAAATTAGGAATTTCCTGACAACTAAAAGCTTTGGAATTATGGCTCATTACCACCAATTACATCTTTCTCATTCTCTAGGCCTCTGAATTGTTCTCTCCCTTTGTCTTCAAATTTTATTAGCTTTCCAGTTGCAGATTTACAACTATCACACAGACGTGATCATAGCAATCAGTGAAGGATTTCAAAGTTACTTAATGAAAAATTGGATAACTTTTTCTTCTTCTTAAGCTTTCTGTACTCCCGCATCTCCATGACTAATGTTAATCATTTGTCGTGTATTTTTCCTGACTATTTACACACTCTTACCCACACAACTCTAATATGTATGTGTGTGGGGACATGTGTGCAGATGCTGTCTATATATATATATATACATGGATTGCTGAAGGCCATTACAACATTAGTTTCTACTCTGAATGATGCATTCAGTGTTACAAATCATATATATATATATAAAATATACATATATATATGATTTGTTGATGTTTTGCTGTCTATGACATGCTTTTATTAAACAGATATCACATTATGCCCATCAATCTTGAGAAAGTAGCTTTGACAACTGCCGGCTGGTCTGTCCTATCACTGTCACCTTGGCCATGTTTCCTATTGAGCACACAAGATTTCACAAAATACCAAAATCAGATGGGGTCTGTCTGTGACTAGATAAGTGAGACAAAACTGTGATCACTCTGTAATCTAAGCCCAGACAAAAACAAGAATACCATGGAGGAGAAAATGAAATATCCTTCTCTCTCAGCTAACATGGGTGACTGGTAGTTCTCTCTCAATGACAGCTTTAGCCTCACTCCATCCCTCCCACCACCTAAATTAAATGTCAAAATATTCATCACAGAATCACAGAATCACTTCCATTTTCTAACTGGCCCAGTGCAGGATAAACCCCTGCTTCCTGACCCCTTTCTCGATTCACTTAAAACAAACCCAACCAGTTTCTCGATGCAGTGAATAACAAATCTCACTTTTCAGAAAAGTAATGCCTTCACACAATGTAGGGCTCAAATTCACAAACCCAAGGTCAAGAGTTCATCTGAGAAAGCCAGGCGCCCCAACAGATCTCGCCTTTTTGACAGGTGGCTCCTGTCCTAGTGCTGTACAATTTGTTTTTTTTCATTTGCTATACATCGTGAGCTTCCTCAAAGTCAATATAATTGACCTATTCTATAGTTTAGGCTTACTACAGTTTTGTACCAAATCCATACCGATGCACAAAAATGCAATTTTTGTTACCAATGCAAACAATGCAAATGTTACTCTTGCTTCTATTTCTTAAAAAGAGATTTCCCTATAATGACATAGGTGAGTTAAAAATATGGCAGATTTTTAATTTTTAATCATCATAAACTTTTTTGAAAAAAAGCCTGTTATAGTTGTATTCTATCTTCAGAAGTAGATGCCACAATAATTTCTTTGTCATTATAAAGATACTAGGTGAAATAATCTTTTACTCTCTTACTAAGCAGTTTTCTATTAGAAAACTTTTCCTGTATCCATTTGTTTATTTAGTTAATATATTTACTACCTGCTACTTATTTTTCTACATGCTGAGCATGTAGTAGTATATAGCAGATAAAGTTCCTACCCTCTTGGAGTTTATATTGTTTGGCGGAAAGACAGACTAAAAACAAAGAATGAAATTAACATACATTAGATGATGATAGGTGGTGTGGGAAAAATTAAGCTTGGTCCAGGAAAAAGGCCTAGAGAGTGAGCTTTTGGATTTATAGGGTGTTCAGAGAGGCCCTCTAATAATAAAATAACATTTGAAACAACTGAGGGAGTGAGTAATCTGGACGTCTGAGGCAAGCCGGTTACAACTACAGAGAAGAGCTCTGACCCAAGGCAGGATAATGCTTAAAATGCTCTAAGAATCTTAAGAGGTCAGACAAGACTGGAGAGGAAAGTCAAGATCAGAGAGCTCAAAGGAAAGATACATGGACCGCTGAAGGCCATTACAACATTAGTTTCTACTCTGAGTGATGCATGCAGTGTTACAGGAAGACTTTAAGCGGGGGGTGGGGGGGGGTGGGGGGGGCAATATTGGATTCATGACTTTCTGGGAGCTTTGAGCTTTTGGGTGGAGTGCTGAGGGTTGAGTGTAGAGTGCAGGGCTAAAGCATAGAGACCACTTAGGAAATTGTTGCTATAATGAAAGCAATTAGTACCAGAAGTTTGGAGAAAAGTATTAGCAGGAGATGTGGGGAGAAGAGATCAGATTTGGAATATATTTTGAAGGCAGTGCTGCAAATCTTGGGGAAAAGCTGGGAACGATTCTAAGGTAATTTTTTTTTTTTAAGATTTTATTTATTTATTTGACAGAGAGAAATCACAAGTAGATGGAGAGGCAGGCAGAGAGAGAGAGAGAGGGAAGCAGGCTCCCTGCTGAGCAGAGAGCCCGATGCGGGACTCGATCCCAGGACCCTGAGATCATGACCCGAGCCGAAGGCAGTGGCTTAACCCACTGAGCCACCCAGGTGCCCTCTAAGGTAATTTTACTTAAAGAACTCTAATGACAGAGTTGACATTTACTGAAATGAGGCAGGATGAGGTGGATGCAGGTTTGGAGGTTGGACTCAATAGCTGAGTTTGGGACACATTATATTTGACATGCTTATTAAACACTCAGGTAGACATACTAGATATACATAAGGAGAAAGAAGTTTTAAGTTTGAAGAAAAAGTCCAGAATGAAATACAAACTCAGAAGTCATCAGTTTGCAGATGATTTTTAAAGCAATGAAATCAGATGAGCTCATCTACAGGGTTAAGAGTTGATAGAGAAGCAATCCTAGAACTGAGTTCTGGAAGACTCCAGTACTTAGAGGCTGTCAACATGAGGGAAAATCAGCAAAGGAGATGGAGAGGGAGCAACCAGTGAGGTAAAAGAACCAACTGCGAAAATAGGCATACATTCTTGTATTGTTTTTGCTTTATTGTGCTTTGCAGATATAGCTTTTTTTTTTCTTTTTACAAATTAAAGGACTTTGTTGGGTACCATTTTATAGCTGGTATCCTCAAGTCTATTAACACCACTTTTCCAGTAGCATCTGTTCTGTGCCATATTTTGATCATTCTTGCAATATTTCAAACTTTTTCATTATTGTTTTATTTACTATTGCGATCTGTGATCAGTGATCTATGATGTTACTATTCTAACTGTGTTGGGGTGCCACAAACCACACTCATACAAGACAGTGAACTTAACTGATAAACTTCATATGAGTTCTGGCAACTCCATCAACCAGTTATTCCACCATGATTTTCCATCTCCTCAAGCTCCCCTCTTCCCTAAGACACAACAATATTGAAAGTAGGCCAATTAAAAATCCTACAATGCCCTCTATGTGTACTAGTGAAAGCAGGAGTCAATCACTGAGGAAAACTTGACTGTCATCTTATTTTAATAAATTACCGCTGCCACCTCAGTCTTCAGCATCCAGCACACTGATCAGTCAGCAGTCAACATTGAGGCAAGACCTTCCACCAGCAAAACGATGACACTCACTGAATGCTCAGATGATAGTTAGCATTTTCTTGGCAATACAGTATTTTTAAATTAAGATACGTACATTGTTTTTTAGACATAATTCTACTGAATACTTAATAGACAACAACATAATGTACATATAATATACATGTAATATGCACCAAAAAACTAAAAAATTCATTTGACTGTTTTTATTGGGACGTATTATTACAGTGCTCTGGAATCAAACCCACAATATCTCTGAGGTGTAACTTGTGTTCCAAAAGTGAAATGGCAGCTTTCAAAAAGAAAATAATGATTAACTGTGTTCAATGCTGATAATTAGCCAATTAAGATTTGCCACATAATTTAGCAATATGAAGACTTTTGGTGAACTTGGCCGGAGCAGTCTAATGAAGTGGTGGAGGTGAAAGCCTCACTGAGTATATTCAAAGAGTTAGTGATAGTGGTCAACACCTTCTAAGAGCTGTTCTAAAGGGAGCAGAGAAATGAAGTGATTACTGGAGACCAATATAGGGGAAAGAGATTTTTGTATTTTTTTTTTAACATGGAAGAAATAAGATTCATGGAATGAGAGAATGATTGTGGAAGAAAAAGGGAAATACTGGTACAGTGACAACTTTTGAAGAGGGAAGAGAGTAAGTGAGCTTGGGAACTAACGAAATTCTGGAAGGGATGGCATCATATGACCACAGGGACAATATATCCACAGGGAAAAGTAGGAAGAACATGAAGAGTTGTGTCTACACTTGTTGACTGGAGTTTGTGGACATTCTCTTCTGATTGTCATGAAATGAGAGGTGGTTTTGGACGTCCGAAAACACCACAGGAAGTATGAAATAGTTTTTTAGAAGAGTGGAGAAGTGATTGAAACCAGAATACTGTAGAAGTGTCAACTCTATAATCCACGATTATGAATATAAATTGTATTATACACCATAATTGTGTGGATTTTTCCAGCCCCCTTCTGCTGCCAAGATTGGAGTTTTGCCAGAGCAATATGTGGAGAGGTTAGATGAGCTAATGAGTATATGATCAGTACAACAGAGTTGATTAATATAATGGTCCATGAAACCTCTGCTAGGTAAATAATAAGGATGTGAGAGGACCTGATCAACAGTGATGAGAGGCAAAATCAATGGATTGTTTATCCCAGCGTGTTCAAAGATTGCTGAAATTATACTAGAGTGAGTTTAATGAACATTTAGATATCTCCTTCCCCAAAATTTCCTAGTCGTATTTTTCATACTTTTTAAGATTTGTTTTGTCAATTTTTATATTTTGAGTAATAGTCTTTTAACATTCATATGTGTTACAGATATTTTGATTAATACATTACATTTATCTTTTCTATTTTAAGAATCCTTTCCATTCTAACTGGTGTAAGGTGGTATCTCAATGTGGTTTTAATTTGAATCTCCCTAATGGCTAGTGATGATGAACATTGTTCATCACCAGTTAGAATGGCCAAATTTAGCAAGACAGGAAACAACGTGTGTTGCAGAGGATGTGGAGAAAGGGGAACCCTCTCACACTGTTGGTGGGAATACAAGTTGGTGCAGCTACTTTGGAGAACAAGGTGGAGATTCCTCAAGAAATTGAAAATAGTGCTTCACGATGAACCCGCAATTGCACTACTGGGTATTTACCCCAAAGATACAGATGTCGTGAGAAGAAGGGCCATCTGTCCCCCAATGTTTATAGCAGCAATGGCCACGGTTGCCAAACAGTGGAAAGAACCAAGAAGCCCTTCAACGGATGAATGGATAAGGAAGATGTGGTCCATATACACTATGGAGTATGATGCTTCCATCAGAAAGGATGAATACCCAACTTTTGTAGCAACATGGACGGGACTGGAAGAGATTATGTTGAGTGAAATAAGTCAAGCAGAGAGAATCAATTCTCAAATGGTTTCACTTATTTGTGGAGCATAACAAATAACATGGAGGACATAGGGAGATGGAGAGGAGAAGGGAGTTGAGGGAAATTGAAAGGGGAGGTGAACCATGAGAGACTATGGACTCTGAAAAACAATCTGAGGGTTTTGAAGGGACGGGGAGTGGGAGGTTGGGGGAGCCAGGTGGTGGGTATTAAGTAGGGCATGTATTGCATAGAGCACTGGGTGTGGTGCAAAAACAATGAATTCTGTTCAAATTTCTGAAAAGAAATTTGAAAACAAAGAATCATTTCCAAGCACATTAACATGTATGCTTTATCATCATTTCATTAGTTTCTGCTTAGCACTGCTCATTTCATCCTTTCTTATTTTGAGATCTTTATACTGGTTGGGTTATTTTTGATTATACCTACTTCTAATGATTTTCTCAAAATGTAAATGAATGGAACACTATTTGAACCATTAAATATTCCCCAAATATTTTACTTTGATCTTACTACATGAATAGTATTTTGGCAAGGGCTAAGATTCTTAGGGCACAAATGCTTAATTTTTTTTTAATTGTAAACATTATAGTTTCCAGTGTTACAGATGAAAAATCCATAAGTGGTTTCATTTTCCTCCCTTTGGAATCAAAGCAACCAATTCATTCTGACAGGACATAAGTTTTTTCCTTCAAATTTTGAAATATTTCCAGTGTGAGTCTTTGTTTCCTAAATCCACCTTAAATTCACTATAATAGTTCATCTAAAATTTCAATTCATTTTCAATACGGTAAAATATCTTCAAAATAATTTTTTGATTATTGATTTTGTTTTTCATGTTTCTCTATGCCTCTGTGACTCCTTTATTTTTCCTTACAGAGTGCTCTTCATCTCTTCTCCATCTCTCCAATACCTTATCTTGTCACTTATATTTTCCTTTGGTATTTTTATTTATAGGAGAGTTCTTTCATTTAACTTTTTTTAAAATTTTTTATTATTTATAAACATGTAATATATTTTTAACCCCCCGGGGTACAGGTCTCTGAATCGCCAGGTTTACACACTTCACAGCACTCACCATAGCACATAACCTCCCAATTTCCATAACCCCACCCCCTTTCTCCCCTTTCATTTAACTTTTAAGATAATTTGATTTTCATGGATGTCTATTTCTGTTCTGCTGTTGAATTTTTAAATTAGGAAACTATGATTTCTTTAATTGTTCTTTGTCACATTTCTAAGAAATTTTTCGTTATATTTTAAAATCTCCTGTTTTGTTTTGTTTTGTTTTCCCCATCAAGTCTGTTTAAGTAGGATCTTGTTCTGTGGCTTCTTTCTCTTAAGGAAGAGAAAACCCTCTTGTTGGTGTATTTTCATGTGGCCTTCCTGCTTGCCGAGACTAAATCCCTAAAAGTGTTCTTTCATGACAACTTACTTATGCTGGTCAGGCTTCCCATTTTCTTGTATCACTCTGAATAATCACTGGCTAACTGGTTCCAAAAATGTTTTGCTCTATTTTAGTTTTGAACTCTAAGAACTACTACATGTATTTCTTATTTTCTGTATTTCTTACAGATTTGTTTTTCCAATCCCCAAATATTATTAGTTTATTTGTTTCTTGTTTTAAAATTTTACAGTTTTAATTTTATCCTACTTTGGTTCCTTATCGGTTTTTACAACTGTTATACTTAATCGCTAAGTGAATGAGCTATCTGATTTAGTGTTTAATTGCTTATCTCTCCATTTGTAAAATGGACCTAATAATGGACCTATTTAAAACAGTGTTTTGTTTTGTTTTAAGATTAAATGAAATGATACAGTGTCTGTCCAGTGCTTGACATATAGAAAGTAATCCAAACTAGTTATAATTGTTACACTTAAGATTTTAATAAGTATATCCTAAAGACTTCAGTTAGTAAACCCTTCATGATAGCTCATTCTAATCTCCCCTTGTTTTTTTTTTTTTTTTTTTAGATTTTATTTATTTGAAAAAGTGAGAGCGATCACAGAGGAAGAGGGAGAAGCAGATTTGTCACTGAGCTGAGAGCCCAAAGTGGGGCTCCATTTCATGACCCTGGGATCTTGACCTGAGCAGAAAGCAGATGAAGGCAGACACTTAACCAACTGAGCCACCCAGGTGCTCCCAAACCCCTCTCCTTTTATTCATTCATCTTGCTGCTTCTCTCACCCTTCATCTTACTTGTTTTGCCAAAATTCCAACCCTGATTAAATTAGACATTCCACCTACTTTGTGCCCAAACAAGACTAAAGAAAAAAACACACTACCATGGTAACTGGTCTTATTTTAAGTGAAGGCCCTGACCATGCCCACAGCTGTTTTCCTCTGTTTCCCTACCTGCCGCTCTTGTGGCCGGTAACATCTTCTGGAAAACCATTTCACATCTCTTTGCTGTTTTCTTGTGGTCGACTCTCCATTTTATTTTTTAAGCCCCCACTCCTCGTATTCTTTTTTGTTAAAATGTTTTAACTCATGTTATTCAGTATGGTGGGAAAGATACATTAAGCAATATATTTAATCAACTTGGACATATGGCAACTATATTTGCATGAATTTTATAGCAAGTATACCAAGGTGGGAAAGGTACATTAAGCAATATATTTAATCAACTTGGACATGTGGCAACTATATTTGCATGAATTTTATAGCAAGTATACCAAGGTTCAATTTTGTGAGGGCTTGATGTTGATGTAAAATGATTGTACATATTGGGGCTGTTTGTCAAAACTTTGAGTAAGACTTCTTATCCATTAGGGATGCACCAGTTTACTGAGGATCCTCAGGACACTGTTGATGAGAACTTATTTTTGCAGTCCTTAGTTAAATCTCTAGCCCCATGCCCTCGAATAAGCTTCAGATTCCTGAAGAGAATAATAAAAAATAAAATCATTATAAAAGTGAAAATTTACATCATACCCCGTGTAACAACAATGGACATGCATACTTCTCTTCATTGCTTTCAGTGTAGATAAGGAGAAAGCTCTTTCTTTTTTCAAGTGTACATTTTTCTGAAAAGTAAGTGAGTGTCCAACAGATCAGCAAACTTCCAGGTATGAAGATACCATTCTTCCTTCGTCACGTTTAATCAAGGGGGCACTGAATTTTATCACTAAGCTTTTAAATCTCAAAATTAGCTTTAGCATTTTGGAAGAACTATATGATTTAGGATGATACAAATATAAGTCAAGAATTTCATAAAAACAATAATCATTGACAACAAAAATGTTGAAAGCCTTAAGTATTCAGCCTTTAGAATTCTGACTCAGAGGACCCCCATGGAGCTCAGAAGCATCTGGAACCAGACTTAAACTGGCTGACTTAACCTGAACACCACCATTTCTCTGGTTTTATACTGTAGTCTTCTGAAAAGTTTGTATATATAGATGAATTCAAGTTAAATTGTATTATTTTCATCAGAAAAATTTTAAGTGGTAAACTTCTTTTGCTACCTATTTCAGTGTAAGTGACCATGGATAAATCAACTGTAGCCAAGAAATTCATTTGTAAATCCTGTATTTAGAGCATATTTTCTGGTCTTCCCTGTTCTATAGTTCTCACCCAGCCTAAACAAAACACTTTTCCTAGGAATGATTATCTTCATGAAATACTGTGCATAACAAATGATTCTATATGTCTTAATCACTGTGCAACAGTAACTCTCTGGAATGTGTGCTCAGAGTTCTAACTTGGAAGTGCCAAGCATGGTGGATGTTCCTACTGGTGACTGTACACCCTGTACATTTTATTTGGACAAACAACAACACAGGCTGAAATATATTAACATTTCCATCTCTACCAACTTATATGTCAGGAAAATAAATTAATACAATATACAATTAATACAATTAATTAATATAGTAATTTACAAATTACTATTTCTGATTTTTTTAACCAAAAAAAAAAAAAAAGCCTGAAACTGGCCTACTGATAACATTTGTGAGGCCAGAACAAGAGCACAAGTTGGATCTCTGGCCCACAGATCCACCTAGCTCCATTTACCACCCAGAAGGCCTCATATAAATGTATTTGGACCAACTAAGCCACAAGTTCAAGCTCTGTCCATAACTCTCCCTTTTAGCAAAAAGCTACCACTTGGGCATCTTTTAAGCATAGGGGTGTACATACCTGCAACAGAGGTCTGCCCTGGGGAGGACTGACCTGGGAAGAACTTTTATACATCTGAGAGTAAGTGAGGACTATATGGGCAGGGAATTCCAGGATTTAAGACTCCTCAGACAAGGTCTAGAAGGCAGGACGGAGTCCTTGTCTCCCCAGACTCCTTGCTACATAGAGAAAGAAAGGTGCAACCAGAAAAAGGCCAAGAGTATGGCTCTCTAAAGCTTGTGAGCAAGTAATGGCCGAGAATATATTTCTTCCACCTAATGTATGACTGGATGAAGATTTTGGAGGATGAAATATATGAGAAGATAAAAGGAAAAGAAATGCTGTTCCATGAAATCTCAGTCTAGGAGAGCAGACCTTTGCTCTTCCTTCCCTCACAGCAAAAATCTGCTGCCTTACCAATTACCTGTAAATTTTTATTCCTAAGGAGAGCTCACAGCACTGTTTGCTGTGATTTCAATACTGAATAGAAAATACAGGGGAATAATCAATAATCCTTCCTAAAGAGTCAGCTGTTCTTCTTTTACTTATAATCAATAGAAAAAGTCATCATAATTTTTAAAATCTAAGGATTTTTTCCCCAATGAATGAAATAAAGGGAAATCAAGATTTCACCTATAATAGGAAATTTTGTTTCAATATTTATCTTTGATACTATTGTAGTGGTTTTAGAAAAGGTGGATGTAAACTTTCAATATTCATTTCAGTAAGAGTGGTATTCTTTACCTCCCCTTGAGTATGGGTAGGTTTGTGACTATTTAACCAAACATTGGAAATGAAACTATTTAACTTTTTTAAAAGATGTATTTATTTATTTATCTATTTGACAGAGAGAGAGAGAGAGGGGTTGGGGGAGTGCATAAGCAAGGGTACCAAGACAGGGAAGAGCAGGCTCCCTGTTGAGCAGAAAGACAGATGTGGGGCTCAATCCCAGAACCCTAGGATCATGCCTTGAGCTGAAGGCAGACATTTAACCAACTGACCCACCCAGCCACCTGACACTTTTACTTTTGATGCCAAACCATAAAATGCTATATAATTGCTACCTTGTTTGCCGGAACAGTTGCTCTTAGAGCTCTGCACTATCATGTAAGAAGTCAAGCTGATATGGGAAACAGAGGCAGAAGAAAATTTATTAAATTTCCTTACCTACTGACAAGCCCTTAAAACAGGCAGAGTGACTCTCCTTTAGGGACTCAACTACCCCCATCTTAAGGCTTTGCTAAGGGCAAAGGATCCTGTAAGTCTACTTTAACAATTCTTTTGGAAACTTTATCTCTAAAACTCCGAGATGGTATCGACAATCATTCTCAAGCATATGGCCCACTGATACACATATAAAGGGTCTCACAAGAAGGTTTTATTACTGGTAATGAATAACCTTTCCCCAGACAATAGCTAGCCCCTCAAGGTTCTAGAAACCTTGCTTCCAAAATTCCTTAGAGGCTTACACCATCCCTAAACCCCTCCCCAACTTACCAGTATATAATAGACCACTCCTCACATCCCCAGGGCAGCAGCTCCTCCTGTCCCCGTGCTTTAATAAACCACCATTTTGCACCAGGATGTCTCAAGAATTCTTTCTTGGTCATTGGCTCTGAACTTCATCCCACCAAACCTCACCTATGTTCTAGAACTTCATCAAAGCTACAATGAGGCTGCCATGCTGTGAGGAAGCACAAGCTACAAGGGATGAACATGTAGCTCCCTGGTTTCCCTTACAAGTTGAGTTTAGTCTTCAACACAACCTAGGCTCCCAACCTGAGATTAAAAATGCTCTATGGAAATTTCAGCACCCAGCTACTTGAGATCTGAGTCTTCCCAGTTGAATGCCCTAACATCACAGAGCAGAAAGAAGCCATACTCTCTTTATTTTTGTCTGCATCCCTGATCCATAGCAACTTTGAAGATAATATAGTTCTGTTTTCCACCAGTACATTTTTAATAGTTTGTTACATAAGAATAGGTAATAAACAACAATTGCCTCAGTGTATGTATGTGTTCTGAATATGTATGAATATGTCAACTATTGCAATAAATAATTCAGCTATTTATAACTAGATTATAGAGGCAAATATATGTTTAGTGAGATGGAAAGGACAGGAAGGCACTAGCACTAATATTGTGGGACAAAAATATTTGAAAAGGAAAGAAAAAAAAAGAAACTTTCTTCCATTTAGAATTTTTACAAACAGCCCTTATTCATGTGTATCATGACTTTGTTAATCATTTCACATGACATTTGATTATCAAGTCAGAAGGAGACAATATGCATTAATTCAGTTTGAAAATCATCAAACCTCTGTAATGTTTCATTATATTTTCACTTCAGAAACTCATCATATCGGCATTCAGAATCCCAGGTTCTTTTGTCTCTAAAAGTAAGTCACAAAACATAAAATTTGACATGTGTTTATTTTAGAGGTTTCACTTACTCTTCAGAGGAAGGGGGAGTATTAAAAGTTGGCTGCTATACCATTGTTTTTTGGCAATAACATCACAAAATATCTCATTACTACTTATGTCAGGACGTTCTCACTATCTGGAAAATTTCTTGGGAGAAATGCTTTCAACCAAACATACCTTGGTAGTTGAATGGGGCAGTTTCAACCCAGCTACAAAACAAGATTTTTGCCTAAGACAATTCAGAAATGCGTCCCAGTTCCAAGCATGCCTGTGTTTGTCATCTTTCTTTACTTTTTATTTTTTGTTTTTTTTTTCTTTCTTTTTCTTCTTCTAATTTTTTTTTGAATGTGTTCTTAGGTACATTTATACCAAATTAATCATATTTAATTTTGTTTTCTTAGAGAAAAATCTAGATGAGACATTTCTAGACAAGCAAAAAGCCAAAATGATTTTTGGGGATTAGTCAAGTCACATAAATGTGTAAAGCAACAAGAGGGAATATTGGGGCTTGTGCTGAACTGGAGACTATATGCTCCAACTACAGATATTCAAATTCCTCAAAAAGTAAAGATCAAAGAAACAAAACCCCAGCACTAATAACAACACCAAGAATGCTGCTGGCTAAACAAAATACTTCGAAAGTAAAATTCCAGACATGAAATTCAAGTTTTCCACTTCATTGCAGACAATAATTAGTCCCATTTTAAAAAGTGAATTATTATATTAAGGATGCAAAATGAGACAAAAAGTTTTTTATACCTAAAAATTAAACATTTTATATATAATTCTTCAATGTAATTAGAGGAACACCAATTTGTTTAAATAATTACATATCTCCTATAAACTAGGTGTGCTGCTTCCCATTATATTAAAAGTTGATAACCATTTTGATTCAAGTGAAAATCACACAATGAAACATAAATATAGATTATGCTTATAAATATAGATTATGCTATGCCACAATAACATAGGGGTAAAGAAAGTGTTAAACACACATTATGAGAACACTATTTCTTCTCTATTCATTTCATCTGCTTTGCAAGAACTATAGTTGCCCTTACATTCTTCCAGGATTTTTCTGGTCCCAGGCTCCTGTTGTAGTTTCTGATTTCCTCTCTTTCTTCCCCACTCATGGAGGCATATCTCCTCTGATTGTCATTGTAATCATTGACAGTGCCCATCTAAAGACCATGATTCCTGACATGATCAGTATTTGGGTAAAACATTTTTTAGTTGTATCTGACTTTGTAGTGTAAAACTCTGAATGACAGGGATACGGGGAAATCCAAAGGATAGTTCCCAGGCAGCACAAAGAATTACTCTACCCCTCGTACTCTGGCCCACCATCTATGAGCCAAAGCTTGGGCTTAGACTTTCTTTTGCTATTGAGTAAGCATATTTAAATCTTTAATACCACTACAAACATAACTATGCAACTTGCAGGTAAGTCTAAACTCACGATCTGCATAACCATATATTAGGGGTTCATTATAGCAGAAAGACTTTTGGGGGGTATTTGCCAATGTCATCTTTTCTCAAAACCTCTACCAATGAAACCCAGAAGACAAAGCTCCCAACTTAGAAGTTATAAGCCAACCCATTTATGACTCTTATCGACAAAAATTTGGAAATATATTCATCTCAAAGTTTAACAAAACAACAAGACAATTGTCTTATATTCTAGAATCAACAAAATATATGAATAGTACCATAATCACTTTTCCAATTTATATTTGTAAAAATCTTTGAAGTTTAAATAAATATATTCCTCAACCCTTTAGTGAATACTTAGGTTGTGACTTTACTGTGCTAGGAACTGGGGGGAAAAATAGAAATAGATAAGAGATAGTCATTTATAGACAATTAAAACAAAGTACTTATGTATCAATGCATAATCCAGAGTGGTAAGAAATGCAAGAGGTTAAAAAATGTGCTCTGTGTTTCAACAAGAAAGGACAACATAATAAATACATGATACATACATGTATATAGAAACTTTCATACTTTAGACTGTGATTTTCCTTTACATTTCCTTCTATCTATCCAGAAATGTGTATGTGTAAAATATGTGACATGAAAAAGATGAGGTTGTTAAATCAATGAGGGAAGGGTGATCTGATCAATTAAGTGGTATTGAGAGAACTATTTAGCTAGCTCATTTGCTCTGAAAAGCCACATGGATTTGAAATGTGGCTAAAAGTTCCACATAGGGAAAAAAGCAGTAAAGAATGAGAGGACCAATTGTTTAATAGTTGTACCTGGCATAATCGTACCATAACATATGTGGAGGAGCAGAACAGAATATCTTGGTGGCCAAAATAGCTGTCAGAAGGTAGAAGAGTACACCTGAACAGAACCTGCCCAGTTATTTCCCCCCAATTTACTATAGATATATGACTTAACCCCAGTTTTAGAATTAGTAAGGTAGCAAAGAGAGACTTTGAGTTAACTATTAGAATTCCTTCCACGGGGGGGGGGGGGGGGGGGCACAAAGAAGAGGAATCACTCCCTACTAAAACTCTTTCAGTATTTGTTCTCTTTTTTCCTTTGGCTTAATCATTCTTTGAATATTTGTTCTCCTTTTTTCTTTGCTTAATCATTAAACTATGATCTACTAGGGTTAAGGGCATTCCTCTTAAATGAGATTAGCAATTTAAATCACGATTATCCCTGGTGCCTCCTGTGCAAAGCCACTCTTCCAATACCAGTCTATCCTTTGGAACTGCTGATGGGAAGTTAGATTTTACCTTTAGAAATCTATGAAATTACCCAAACAGCACATTTAGTAAGTCAACTGAAAATCCTTTCTGTAATTTACCCTATATTCTATTTCTCAAACTGAATCAGTCTAGCCCAGTCTAGTCCAACCAATTACCATCAGGTGATCAGAGATTCTGCAATAAAATTAAATAATACAATTAGGGTAAAATGCAAAAAAAAAAAATGCTAATAGTATAAAGGTAACCCTAATTTGACTATGTTCTCATTCTTTTGTCAAATTTCTAAGGGAAGTTGAAGGCTAATCATTATATCCCATTGCAACTCCAAGCCCAAAGAAACTAAATAATTTTTTTTTTTTTTTGCCTTTTGAAAGAAGTCCATAATCCAAAGTCCAAATTTCTCTCAATTTGTAATTCTCAAGAGTCACAGCGAGATGGATTCTTAGTAATTTTGTAGATCCTGGGGTTCTTTCAGTAGTTGTAACCTAAATTTTTTTGTTAGAATGGCCTAGTTTCTTCAAGATCTCAGAAAATCTAAGGAAAGTTTCTGATGTGGACTTCATTTAGAAGTTCAAAGAGTTAGTAGCACACAAAATAATATCCGAACCCCATCACTGCCTATACTACATTTAGAAAAAAAATGATTCTCTAAAGCAACTATTCCAGGCAAATGTAGGCTTCTGAACACTAATATTTAGTATTCACCAAGACCATATAAGAAACTCGTTGGTATTCAAGGAAAGGAGAAATTATTCGTTGTTTTAACCTTTCCAGGGTGTCAATTACTTTGACAGTTACCCGGATACCATGTGAATTTTTCAGGATTCTCCAGAGAAATAAGAAACAATATATGTATGTATGTATGTGTTTATATTCATACATATACACATTGTTGGGTCCCCCAATAATGGGACCATGGTCAAAGGAGGGAGACTGATACAAAGCAAAGGTCAAGCAAAGCTTTATTTCATGCCAAGCATCAAGAATCAAACAACCATCAAACAGACCAGTCGGGGCCACTCCTTACAGAGATGGTGACCCTTCCCTGCCTCACAGACTAACTTTTATAGAGCAAAGACCATGTGGTTGAGCCTGGCCACACACAGGTGGCCAATGAGATTGTAACACACAGAGAAAGCTGCACAGTCATGCTAGGTCACACATAAGTGGCCAACTGAATTACAATTTACCCTATAGTAGACATTTGAACTAGCCTATCACCTTGGTCAGAATTGGCACCCAAAAGGCAGGGCCCACACTCCTTGGTAGCTAGGGAGACAGTATGCTTGCTCTACTGATTAGATGTCTCCACCTGACCCAACTCATCCCTGCATTCAGGCTGTTATCTCCACCTGACCTGACCCATCCTTTATTTGGGCTTTGTTACCTGGGACTGGTTTCCCAGACTTGTTTTTAAGTAAGTTCCGCTGGGACGGGGGGAGAGGGGGCAGGGTCAATTTAAGTTTTACAGCATAAACAACAAAATGGCTATTCAACCAAGGTGGGGCTGCTCTGGCTAAATGGGCCCCTCCAACATATACACACATATATCCCTATATATCCATATATGTGGATAAGAGTATGGGTGACTGGATATGTGGGATGTAAAGAGATTTATTTTAAGCTTATATATTTATTTTCTAGTAATCTCTGTACCTAATGTGCAGCTTGAACCCATGACCCTGATATCAAAAGTCACATGACCTTCTGACTGAGCCATCCAGGCACCCCTGAAGAAATTTATTTTAAGACATTTATTCACATGATTTGGGGGAATGGCTAGTCCAAAATCCAAAGGTTGGCAGACGAGGCAAGAGTTCATGTTACAGCCTGAGTCTGAAATCTGTAGGTGGCAGGTCTAATGCTAGGGCAAGGTATCTGTGTAGTTTTGAGGCTGATTTTTTTTTTTTTCTTTTTTAGAGAGTCCCCTGGATGGCTCAGTAGGTTAAACTTCTGACTCTTGATTTTGGCTCAGGTCATGAACTCAGGGTAGTAAGATGGAGCCCTGCATAGGGCTCCATGGTGAGCATGGAACCTGCTTAAGATTCTCTCTCTCCCTCTGACCCTCCCATTCTCCCCTCTCTTGCTCTCAAAAGAAAAAAAAAATCATTTGGGGGAAAACTAGCTTTTGTTCTTAATGTTTTTAACTGATTGGAAAGGCCCACCCACATTGTAAAGATAATCTCCATTATGAAGTCAACTGATTAGAAACATTAATCACATCACAAAATACCTTCACAGCACCATTTATACTAGTGTTTGACCGAACTTCTGGCCAAGTTGACACATAAGATTAACCATCACACCATGCCCTGCAAATCTAAATTAAGCTGTGAACAAATTCCCAGAAAGATGTTGATTTTTCACACAAGATTAGAGTGATGAGTACATCAGAGAATCCCGCTAAGCCTCTCCTTGTTAAATAAGTCAATAGCCAACTTGAAATCATGTCATGGGAGAAGAGTAGACTTTTGAGTTTGTGTTCAGCACCAGATGGGTCCAAAGTTAGCTTTTCTACTGCTCCTCTGTGGCTCTAGCACAGAATAAATTTGAGTTAGTGGTTCTACCATTGTCTAGATCCTGCTAAAACCTTATTTTTAGAATATCTTCTTTCTAGAACCTGATTTCTAGAACAAGTAATTCAATTCCTTTGCAGTTAAGAAGCAGCCAATACCGTTCTGCCAGCCAATGAGTAAAAAGCCTCAAGGGATCTTTTCTCTATGTGACATGCTTATCTCAGCTGTTCCGGTCGAGGAAAAGCAGGGCCAGCTGACGGACCTCAGGGCCATGCTTTGTTAAGGCCCTATCTTTGATGCTTTTGTGTACCTGTGCCTATAACTGAGTCTTTGACTCTACTAAGACAAAGCAAAAAGTTCTGCTGGCAACTGCACACTCTGTCTCGCAGACCTCCATGCCACTCATTTGCTGCCTTTGGCTTGGGTCCTCTTCCGGCTCTTACCAAGACTGTTCTCACTGACTATACCACGATTGCCCAAGACCTGTTTAAAAAGAACCACTCACTTAAGGTTAAACCATATGTAAGCTGAAATTATCTCTAAGGCCACTGCACAGATCTTTAAGGCCATTTGTACTGATTGATAAAAAGCTTCTAACCAAAGATGCAGGGGTCAAAACTGGCCCAATACAACCCTTACTAAAGCACCAAGTCACAAATCTCTCCCTTTATATCAGAGATTAAGGAGAAGAAGCAAATGTCCTTTTCATTCCAAAAGCCTCTCCTCGTGTATGCTTTATCTAAAATTTTTTTATCTCATTTCTCAATGTTCTCAGTCCAAACTCAAGTGGGTTCTTTACAGACCAGCTAGGACTACTCTTCTTGGCCCAGCTTCTGTACAATATTAAGAAATAAAACAAATGATTAAAGACAAAGCTAAATTATTGTCATTATTATTGACAGAGGCCAAGCTGGAAAATATGATGTTAGGTCTTAGTCAAAGAGAATTACTAAACCACAGAGTTAGATAGAATTTATCTCTTAAGAAAGAGTACAGGCTCACTCCCAGGAGAAGAGAGTAGCAATGAGAAAACATGCCAGTCATTCTCTCAAACCTCCCAGTTAGATAAGATATTTCACCTCTCCAGGAACAGAGTGAATAAAGGAGAAAATAGCAACTCAAAATTAAAACAATCAAGCTCCCTTCACTTTGAGGAAATCTCAGAAGTGTCCTCACTATCGCTGGGCAATGCTCATCTGTTCACTCACCTGCCCCAGCAACTAATTTTTTATCATTTTGAGATTTTGGCCATCCCTAAGGATGGCATAGCCCAGACTGAGATGGTGTTCCCTGGTGCTTAGCTGGAAACCATGAGAAGCACTATTGTCCTGGGAATCACACAGTTGGGAGGAGTTTGGCAGTTCAACTATTTCTTGGTTCCTAGTACTGTTAAATTCTTGGAAGGATAATTTTTGAACCTAAAATCTAATTCTAACTACATAGTTAGAGAAAAGTATCTAAAGAAAAGGCTACGGTTAATGCACTCTATTGAAATAAAATAAAGGGTCAAATAGGTCTTTAGAGACCATCTAGCAAAAAAGTTCCCATAGACCTGAGACATAAAGTGTAAGTACTATATGACATTCCTCAAATTGTTTTTTTGTTGTTATTCTTGTGAGTCCATTAGATTAATTATCAATTAAAAGGCGCATAGACAAAATGAGTCTAAGATTTGAGAGACTGAAAGTAATAGTAACAAAAATAATAAAGTGAGAGAATGTTGAACACCGTCTGTGGCCAGTTATTGGAGACAGATGACAAGGTATAAAATTTTAAAAATCTTTTTTTAGATTTCTTTGAAGAATTATTTACTTTAAAAATTATATTTCTACATCTTCAGACTTTCCTCTAATTCTGAGCCCTGAGACTAATTATGAAGTATTATTATAAAAGAAAGAAATAGTAAGTAAGAAAAGAGAATCATTAATTTATTGTAGGTGAGGTAGATAGAGGTTTGTTCAGTACATAAGTTGTTTCCTCTTCTGTATGCATTCTCCAAGTTTTCTTTTAATTAAGAAAATAATTCAGACCTCAGATGCTCTCAATATATTCTCTGTTAGATCAGCTAAGGAAATAATTATTTCCACATATCTTTGGCAGATGAAAACATATTCATAAATTGTCATGTGCATGATCATGTGAATCAGTGTTTACATATTTTAGTTATTTTCTTACATAGTATTTCAGAGCTGAAAATTTATGTATCTGAACTTCTATAGACCTTAATTTTTAGCCATGGTTGGCTTACATTCTGTCTGAATAAAATTATTTTTATAAATAACAAAATAGATAAGCCCAGGAATTGGTAGGTATACTTAGAACTCTTTTTGTAGTATGTCTTAAAGCTATACATATAATATCTAGTAACTGAAACCTTAGGTTGAGCTCAAGGAAAATGCACCAAAAATATGTATACAAGAACGTTCATAGCAGTAGCATGCATAAAGAACAAACTGGAAATTCTTTCAATGCTCTTCAAGAGCAAATAAATATTTGTATATTCCCACCAAAAATTATGTATAGTAATGAAAACATAACAAAACTAATAGTATAAGCAACATCGATAAATCACACAATTTTAAGTGTTGAGGGGAAAAGTTAGAAAACAAAAAATTCATCTGTATAATTCTAATAACATAAATTTCAAAAAAAGCAAACCTAACCTATGGTATTGGAAGTCAAGGTTGTGGTTTTCATTGTGGGGAATATTGACCACAAAGAGGCACAATGGAGGGGAAGGCTCTGGTGTGCTGATACTGTTCTGTTTCTTGAGATATGGATCTGGTTACCCAGATGTGTTTATTTGGTCATATTTCTTGGAATACTTGAGTTTTTCACACTCTTCTGAGTGTATATTATGCTTCACAAAATGTAATACTGTGTTGACAATAAAAAATTCCCATATTGCCATAGAATATCTGTAGCACTGAACATTATGCCTTCACCAGTAGGTTGCATTTTACTTTATTGACTTTGTTATGCATTCCTGCCTTTTACTGGTTTACTTTCCTTGTGTTTTGGTTTTGTTGTAGAAACCCAGTGTGCTTCAAGCACATATACCGATCTATTTAGAAATTTAGCTTTTATCCAATGGAAGGAATAATACACAGGAAATAAACAAAAATGTTAATGAAATGGAATTTGCACCAGTTTTTTAAACTAGTGTATAGGTCACACATTGAGCAAACTGTGCTGGAAAAATTACTAATTTCTTTTATTTTAAAATTAGTATGTATTTGGCTAAAGGCCTGTGTTAGAGCTGTTATAATTCACTAAACTTCAAAAAAAATTCACTAAACTTGTTCCTTTCAAATTATATTAAATCACCAGTTTTAAGTTTTATTTACTTAATTTTTTTACAAGTTTTATTTACTTAATTTTTTTACATTTCCAAATATAAATCCAGTCAGTACCAGAGTGTCTTGATAGCTGTTACATCCATCTCTCTATCTATCTTCTTTCTATCATCTGTCATCTATCTATATCGATGTATTTCTATGTATCATCCGTCGATCATTATCGATCTCTACCCTCTCTCTGTATGTATGACCCATCTATTGTCTATCTATCCCTCTATCACCTAATCTACTATCTATCTGTATCATCTATTATCTGTTTATCTATCTATCATTTATCTTCCTGTCTGCTTATCTATCATCTATCCATCTGGTAGTTACTTGGAAAACAATAGCTTGTCTTCATCACTTGGAAAATGCAATAGGTAATATAGCCACTGAATTACCTTCGGTATTTAAATAAAATGCATAGTCTGAGCTCACTGTCTAGGTTATCTAAGAACCTCTAAGGAGAACCACAAGAATTTTTACTTTCTTTATAAATGTTTTCAATATACTCAAGAACTTTGATACTCCTGTTCATAGGACTAGAGAAAGAGAGGAGATATAAGGGATACCAGTTACAAGGAAATATTTTGTCCTTTTCCTCCCCTATTCAAATTTGCATTACAAGTTTCTCAACAAGATTTATGACAGCATGTTCTCTTCCTCCCTGAATAGGAGAGAACAGGACAGAGTACAGTCAGTCCTCATCTTGTGAATAGGCTGCATTACAAAAACTATGTTCTTAGTCATGTATTTGGACACTATGCATTGTACCAGAAACATTCCTTTCTAATTAGTCAGTTTTTACATCAACACTCAAAACATACATTAATTTAGATGAGCTTGAACTGTGCCATCTTTTTAAAAATGATAAACAAATACCAATTATACCATAGCTTATAAGGGGAAGACATTCTTACAAATCTAATCTTTCACAGGTTTGCAGGCAGTGTCTCTGCAATAGTAGGTCTCTGAAAGGGGATAGAGCTTGGAATGCTTACATTGTCAGCTTGGGCATCTTTACATGAATATGTTTATGATAGTATTTTGAGAGTCAATCTATATCTAATGTCCAAAAGAGCTTATTTATATATAATGCTATGTATTTTCAGAATTTCTAAAGATGACATTTTGGAGTAAAACAGACTTAGATTGAATCCTAAATTTAAGTTTCAGTTTTCTCACTTTATCTTCTTCCAGTTTTATTAAGCAATAATTGATATATATCCCTGCATAAGTTTAAGGCATACAGCATGCTAGTTTGATTTACATATCATGTAAATAAGTCCAGTGGGTCCAGCTAAGATCCATATTCTCATATATATATATATATATATATATATATATATATATACACATTAGAAAGAAAAGAAGAAAGGAAAATAAAAAGAAGAAAGGGAAAAAAATTCTCCTCGGATGAAAATTCTTAGGATATACTTTCCTAACAATTTTCCTGTTTATAATAAGCAGTGTTCGCTGTAGTTATCATGGTGCACATTACATCTCTAGTACTTAGTCATCTTATAACTATAAGTTTGTACCTATAAGCACCTTCCTATAATTCCCTCTCCCACCATTCTCTGCCTAAGGTAACCTCGAATTTCATTTCTTTTGCTATGAGTTTGTTTGTTTGTTTCCCTTGGATTCCTCATATAAGTGAGATCATAGAGTATTTGCCTTCCTCTGTCTGACTTATTTCACTGAGCATAATGCCTTCAAATTCTATCCATGTTTTTGCAAAAGGTAAAATTTCCTTATATTTTATGGCTATACAGTGTGTGTGTGCGTGTGTGTATATATATATAATAATCACATTTTCGTTATTCAGTCATCTGTTGATGGACACCTAGGTTTTTCCATATCTTGCCTATTATAAATATTGTAAAAAAAAGTTTACTTTATATACATAAGCAATGGACCCTTAGGTTGTCCCCATATTTGGGGTATTGTAAATAATGTTGCTTAGAATGTGGGGTACAGGTATCTTATCAAGTAAGTGTTTTTGTTACCTTTGGATATATTACCAGAAGTGGAATTGTTGGATCATATATAATACTTCTATTTTTAATTTTTTGAGGATTTCCTTTACTGTTTTCCATAGTGGCTGTACCAATTTACAGTCGCATGAAGAGTGCACAGAGTTTCTCTTTTCTCCACATCTACAACAGCATTTGTTATCTCTTATCTTTTTGATGATGGCTATGCTAACAGACATGAAGTGATATCTCATTCTTATATTAATTTTCATTAAATTAAGTTCCATTTCTTTAAGGACTAATGATGTTGAGTAAATTTGCTTGGCCTTTTGTATATCTTCTTTGGAGAAATGTCTATTCATGTGCTTTGCCCATCTGTTATTTGGATTATTTTTTCGTTTCTTTGTTGTTGTTGTTTTTATTCTGCTGTTGAGTTGTATGAGTTTTTTTATGTATTTTGGATATTAATCCTTTACCAGACATATGGTTAACAAATATTTTTTCTTATTCTGTAGGTTGTCTGTTCACTTTATTGATGGTTTCTTTTGTTGTGCAGAAGCTTTTTGGTTTTATGTATTCCCACTTATTTATTTTTATTTTATTGCTTGTGCCTTGGGTGTCATCTCCAAAAATTCATTACCAAAACCCATGGCAAGGAGAATTGTTTCTATGTTCTCTTCTAAGAGTTTCATGATCTCAGGTCTTACATTTAAGATTTAATTCCCTTCAAGTTAATTTCATGAGTGTTGTAAAATATAGGTCTGGTTTCATTCTTTTACATATGAATATCTATCCCAGCACCACTTGTTGAAAAGACATCTTTTCTCCAGTAAACGTACTTGGCTCCTTTGTCAAGTATTAGTTGACTATATATTCTTGGGTTTATTTCTGGGCTTGCAATTTTGTTCCTTTGGTCTATTTGTCTGTTTCTATGCCAGTATCATACTGTTTTGATGACTATAGCTTTATAGTATAGCCTGAAATTTAAAAGAGTGATATCCCCTGCTTTGTTCTTCTTTCTCAGGGTTGCTTTGGCTGTTTGGGATTTTTTGTCATTCCATGTAAATCTTTGAGCATTTTTTTTCTACTTCTGTAAAAAATACCATTGGAATCATGACAGAGATAGAGATTGCATTGAATCTATAGATGACTTTTGGTAGTATTTACATTTTAACAATATTAATTCTTAAAATCTAGGAACATGGGATGCTTTTCATTTATTTGTGTTCTCTTTGTTTTTTTTTTTTTATCAGCATATTATGGTTTTCAGCATAGAGATCTTTCATACTTCTTAGAAATTAAGACAAAGTATTGTAGTTCTTTGGAAGAAAATTCTTTCAACATCAGATGGACTTCAGTCCTTTGCTTGGAACAAATAACAAGGAAGGAAGATCTAAAGAGTTGCCATATAATAGTTAACATTTTTGATTCTTTTAATGATTTTTGATGTTTCATTTTTTCACATAAATCAGACCAATTGGGATATATATACACACACAGAGAGAACATACATACATTACATATGTGTGTTATACACATGTGTGTGTATATACATACATGCACATACACATATATGTATATATTAAGAGATTTATTGCAAAGAGTTGGTTTGTATGATTGTAGGACCTAGTTAAGCAAGTCTTCAATCTGTAAGGCAGACTTTCAGACCTTAAGACAGGAGCTGATACTGTATTCCTTAAATGGAATTTCTGAATTTCTTCTTCCTCAGGATATCTCAGTTCCTACTGATTGGATCAAGCCCACACTGATTATCAATGATAAGTTCCTATATAAAGTCAACTAATCATAGATATTAACCATGTCTACAAAATGGCTGTACAACACCTATACCCAAGTTTAGTGAAATAGCTGGTAGCATAGCCTAGACAACTTGACATATAAAACTGATGATCACATATACCAACCTCAGTGAATTAATATATCAATATAGTGTTGTGTTAAGAAGGAGTCTGAGGCTATAATTTAATCTAGCATGGAAAAGTACCTTGATCTTTAAGGCAATATGTATATGCTATGTTTATTTAATTCACGTCATTTGATGTGTATTGAAATAGCTTATGAATTTGCAAAAAAGAGGTTTACAAATGAACTTTATTAGATGAATTCAAATGACTCTAAATGTCATCATTCAGAACATGGATTCAAGCATTGTGGAAGCACCATAGGTAAAAGCCTGTCCTTTTCTTCAATGAACAAAGCTAAATTTGTTGATAGGTAGGTCGCTCCAAAGAAATAATGGTGCTTTAGGATAATACCACTTTAGTTAGTAACTTTAGGATAAACTATCCAGGGGACAAATACCAAAGATTGCGATGGAAGAAGTTTCTTTGTGAAAGGTGGTAAGAGAACTCTTGGCTGAAGTGAAATCAGATTTGGGCTTTTACTCTAAAGTAGTGGAAATAAGGAATTCTGGGTGTTTGTGGGAATGAGTTGGAAGGAAAAAGTCCTGATGTGAACAGAAGCGCTGGTACAGGAAACACAAAGAGCATTCAGGTGCTGATTAAAACAGTTTGGTTATGGAAGCAGGAGGCAAGTATAGCCATAGAGTTTTAGAATATGGAGGAAACATGAACCAATTACATTGTTTTACAGATGAGAAACTAGAATCTGATTTGCTTGGTTTTACAAAGTTTAAGCATTTCACGAAAGGAAAATCCACGTTTAAAATGCCTTTCCCTTGGGAGTTTTGTGGCTCTTTTCCTTTTATCAATAATGGCACCTACTCTGAACAAGTGCTAGTACTTGCTTCGAATGCCCTGATGTGAAACAATTTTTAAAGACACATTTTGATTTCTTGGAAAATAGTTTTTGAATTAGGGAGGTGCCATGGATATGGGAGTAATTTCATCATAGATCTTTGCTATTACTATCTTTACAGTATTGCTTTGGCAAGAGAAAAATAGAATGAGATTATTGTAATTTGTTTGTTTGAAAATTATATAGATGATTGTTGAATAGGAAAAATAATGATAAAAACATTATTTTAAGAAAATTAACTTGATGGCAGTTTTAAAAAATGATTTTAAAGGATATCACGTACTTTTAAAACTGGAATTCTAGTAGGAGTGCTACTATGTGGTCTGAAACATGAGTTGATGAGAGCAAACAGTACGTTGGCATTTGGATCAGATGCAACAGCCTATAACAAACGTAAAGGAAAATCTAAATTCTACTTGTTTCTCTACTCTTTGTACAATGCCTAGAAAAATACCTGGGGCATAGTTAAAACTTACTCAATTTTTTTGAATAAAGTCCAGTTACAGAAACTGTTTCCACAATGGAAAATTAGGAAAAATAAGAATTATCCTATCATACTAGGGAAGGCAGTTAGTGCGGCCAATCTATCACCCAGATTAAAGAGTAGTTCAGACAGACACTTTTTTATTTTTCAAAAGTAAACCATATAATCAGAAGTTTGTGTCACATTAACTTAATAATCAAAATAAATAAGGCAAATATATCCATGATTGGCTTTACTTCCTTGTTGTCAAGAGTATTCTAGAAAACTGAAACTAGTTCACAATACTCTTAGGTATTCAAGATTAACTATCACTAAACATATTTCTAAGGAACTTAAAAATAAATTTCATACTCTGAAATAATTTATAATACATATTATAATAAACCTATCAAAAAACTCTCTCCAAAATCATATATATATACATTTTTTTATGTATATTTCTGTATCTCACTCCCAGAGGTTTGCAGTTGGCATTAGATGAATCTCCGGCTGGAGTTAGGGAAGAGAGAAGGTACATGCTTGAGGCACTATTCCATCTGCAAATTCACCTGTGAAGGCAAAATACTGTCACCTGATTTCATCCTACCTCTCTCGGTAATGGCTCAGGCAGTCTATCATGTGTCAGAACTCTTCTCCAGAACAAGTTAGGCCCAGGGAGCTCAAACCAAGCTTGAATCTGGGAGCTTGGGCGTGGCATACAAGTTGGCACATGTTGATAGTACCTGCAGGCAAAAGACCTTGCTGCACATGGAGGTATCGACAACTACATCTAAAGCAGAGCTGGAGCTGGGAAACAAATGTTCCCTGGAAAAATTTATCAAAGAGCTTGAGTTGATAGCCATATGTGTGAGATGGTACACAGAAGGGATATAGGGTCTAAAGGGCAAAGTGGGGATTCAGCCCAGACACTCCCCCTGAGATACCAGTTTGGGAAACTCCACCAAAAAAAATTCACAAAATGAGGTAACTGAAGTTCCCAGATGGGGACAATCCCAGGGCAATAGTCAATTCTCAGCATTTTGGAAAAGGCTGTTGAGATTAGGGAGGATACTTCAAAGGAAGCAAGTTGCAGCCTCAGTCCAGGCTCTCAGAGCAGAGCGGCAGCTCCCATGGGAGAAACTTAGGGAGACCAATGTAGATAGACCTTTCATCTGTGGAGACCCAGAAGTTAGATGCTCAGCAATTGAAATTTTGGATGCTAAGAAAATAGGTATAGGAACAACATTTCCAAAACCTAAACCCCAGTATCAAGGACACGAGCTGTGTTATCCAAATAGTGCCACTGTGATAAGACAAGTGATGACTCAGGGAACAACTTGAGACCCAGAAGACAACAGTGGAACAGAGAGTCCTGGGTCAAGTTTTCACCAAAGGGAATTGGGGCAGAGCTAGACAATGTAGTGTCAGTGTGCAAATAACATTCCTTGGACCATGTTAATAGGGAGGGAAACTTCATTCTAAGCCATAACTCACAAAGGCTGAGTAGGATAAGTACCCTCACTGTTGTCCATGCTAGTCTAGGAAAAGGCAGGAATATCCTACAAAAACATAACTGGCCCTAAATTTCGGGACTTTGGAAACTCAGCGTCAGGAGCAAAACTGAGCCCTGATTGATGACACACACATACACAAATCCGTTTTAAAAGCACATTTTCTCCTTTATAAATTGATTCGATTGCCCAAGTCAAGTCATAACTGCCCCCTTTAAACAAATTACAGCTCCATTCTTATCCAGATTGGTCACGTAGGCTCTTTAAATCTCTGTGCGGAACTGAAGCTCAGTTCCAGACATTTCCTTCTTGTAAATGACATCAAATTTCTCATTTTGGGCCACTGTGAAGTAATTCTTCCAGTCACCTGTAGTCCCTAAAAATAAATAAGAAAACATGTGAAGGAATAATGTATTTCCATTATGAAGGAAACAGCATGCATACCAAAAGAAAGGGTACAAAGAGTTAAAGAAAGACTCCTTGTATTTGAATAATTTAAAATGCCATTTCTCCTTCACCGGTTGTTCCTGCCATCTAGAAACGTGATTTAGAGCTAAATAGAATCTGACTTTTTTAGAAATGTAATTGACATACAGTATTATATTTGCTTTTATGATACAGCATAGTAGTTTGACACTTATATCCATTAAGAAATGATCACCATAAGTGGAGATGTCATCTGTTATTATAATATTATTGACTATATTCCTTATGTTGTGCTCTATACCCTCGTGACTTATCTATTTTATAACTAGGAGTTTGTTCCTCTTAATCCCCTTCACTTATTTCACCTATTCCTCCATCCCTCTCCCCTCTGGCAATCATCAGTTTGTTCTTTGTATTTAAGAGTCTGTTTCTGTTTCGTTTTATTTTTTTTAGATTCCACATATAAGCGAAATGTATATTTGTCTTTCTCTGTCTGACTTCTTTCACTTAGCATAATAACCTCCAAGTCCAACCATATTGCTGCAAATGGCAAGATTTTGTTTTACTTATATATTTTTTATGGCAAGTAGTATGCCCTTGTATGAATATACCACATTCATCTATTGATGGTCACTTGGGTTGCTTCCGTATTGTGCCCATTGTAAATAATGTTACAGTGAACACAGCGGGGCATGTATCTTTTTGAATTAGTGTTTTCACTTCGTTACCTAGTAGGGGATTGCTGGATTATACACTACTTCATTTTTAATTTGGGGGGAACGTCCATGTTTTCCACAGTGACTGTACCAATTTACACCGCACCAGCAGCACACAACTGTTTCCTTTTCTCCGCATCCTTGCCAACATTTGTTATTTTTTATCCTTTTGATACTAGCCATTCTGACAGCTGTGAAATGTCTCATTATGTATCATTATGATTTTGACCGACTTAAAGATACATTCTGAAAAGGGTTAATTTTCCTGTCTAAATTTATGGACCATACAATAGTTTCCTGAAAGAGGTTGTTTTAGTGTTTCTGCTTGTCATGGGTCATAGGGTTACTACTGAACATTCAGTCAAAGGTCAGGGCAGATTTCATTTCATGAATTAGTTTGGGAAACTATACAAAGAACTGGTCATCAACACAAACAATCCATGAACTAGAAAGTTGATAAGTACCATTTCCTATGAATTTATTAACAAAGATGGTATGACACTTAAAGGATACCATTTTCCCTGAGTTCACTAGTCTTATACTGTATCAGCATTTTGGATAAGAAGAATAGCATTTAAAGTTAAACGTTTGACCTTTCTGAGCCATCTTTACAACAGCAAAAGTTTTGGGAACAAATTTGCATTTCGTTTCTTATCCTTGGATGGTTACAAATATTTATCTGAAAAATAAATTCTTATACCATAAATGTGCTTGGAGATAAACATTGGCTTTGTTATTTTATGAAATATTAAATATATCCTGTTAAATTAAAGCTACATTAACCCATGGCGGCTGGGTGAAGATTTCAAATCCTTTCAATGAAAAACATTCCTATAAACAATGTTTGTTATGGTTACTATACTTTGTTCTCTGTTCACTGGATGGTAAGAGCTCTATGAAATGTGAAAGTAGTGTATATTTGGAATAGCCCATCTGTAAAAATGTCATTAAAAACAAAAAGCCAGGGCGCCTGGGTGGCTCAGTGGGTTAAGCCGCTGCCTTCGGCTCAGGTCATGATCTCAGGGTCCTGGGATCGAGTCCCACATCGGGCTCTCTGCTCAGCAGGGAGCCTGCTTCCTCCTCTCTCTCTGCCTGCCTCTCTGCCTACTTGTGATCTCTGTCTATCAAATAAATAAATATAATCTTTAAAAACAAAACAAAACAAAACAAAACAAAAAACAAAACAAAAAGCCAAAAATAAAAAATAAGGAGTCATATATCAAGTATTCTGATTATTTTCTATTTTGAGTATTAATTATGTAATACACACAAACACATTTGCTTCACTAAGAGGGAAGTATAAAAAATTTTGATGAAGTAAATGCTGGCAAAAGTCAAGATTTTTATGTTTGTTGCAATTTGGGACATAAGTGTAACCACTGGACATCATCTGATCTCTCCCTACTTTTACTATTGTGTGATTAAAATGTGACATTGATTTAACCAACATGGCATCCCCCAAGACTGAGTATACCCAGCACTTTGTTCATAGTCACCCTGGACCCTGTTTAGAATCCATTTACATGCATGCCTCTTGCATTACATTATGAACTTCTTAAAGCAAATGCATGTGTCATTCATCTTTGCATGTTCTAGAGAATATGTGCTACATACAGGTGTTCATGAAGAGTGTTTCCTATACATGAATGAATGAATAAATGGGTATTTTTTAAATGTTTGTTGAGGGCATGAATGAATAAATGAGTAAACATATCTTGAACTATTTAGACTAAAAAGATGTGGTACTTTTTTTTACTTTTTTTTTCTTTTCTTTAGATTATTTATTTATTTATTTGGCAGACAGATCACAAGTAGGCAGAGAGGCAGGCAGAGAGAGAAGAAAGGAAACAGGCTCCCTGCTGAGCAGAGGGCCTGACATGGGGCTCAATCCCAGGACCCTGGGATCTTGACCTGAGCTGAAGGCAGAGGCTTTACCCCACTGAGCCACCCAGGCACCCCAGATGTGGTACTTTTTAATGTGTAATTTAAGTCAGAAAAATATATATATTTCGAATGCTTATACATCATTTATCATAATCCTCCCCTAAAACCTATGTCACAGATCTTATTACTTTCTCCATATTTTCCATAATGTAACTAGACCTTTGGCAGATTGATTTAATGTATTCAAAGTCATAGATTCAGGGAATGGCAAAGCCTACTTAAACCCCAGATCAATCTGACCACAAAGGGGTTTTTTTGTCTTTTTTTTTTTTTTTAATCACTTCCAGAGGGGATGTAAAGACCATCTCTATTATGAGACTAGCATGCAGTCTTTTCTACTTGAAGTTAGAGAAACTACAGAATTGAGATACTAAACTTACTTAATCTACCTTTAACCCTAATAAGGTATCATGGGGTGGTATCAGTTTTTATGTGACTGGAAATAAAACCCTCCTGGAAGTTACGTTCAGATAATCTGACAAAGTGAGAAATTTGCCTTGTATAGTTACGAGGTTTGGGTTTTTTCCCTGATTTTTCTCCATCAACAAAGTGTGTTTATGTGAGCATCAGACTTGGTTTAGACACCATTTACAATGAAAAATTTACTTTGCCTTCTTATACCAGAGGTTAGTTTTGAAAAGTTAAATGTAATGTTTTTGAAAAAAAAAATTTGAAAACACCAGGACTATTTGCTATTTTGATAAGTAATTCAAAAAAATGTTTTAGAAAAAATTTAACCATATAACTCTTTGAAAATCAAGGGTTTTCAGCCACATATTCATATGTACAGTACATTTCTAGAGTTATGTTTATTTCCTAGCATGCCAGTTGAAATTCTACCCCTTCATTTCTACTTCAGTAAAGAATTTTGACAACAGAAGATGACATTATTAGGTGGATAGCATCTCAAATTTAAGTTAGTAATTTGTTAAATGTATTATTTCTATCATTAATAAAATATTTTTGACACAAATAATATACAATTAGCCATAATACCCAGGATTTGCTTCAGTGGAATCAACAGCAAATGCCATATTCCTCTACTGTAGTCTTTTTATGTTTAATTTGGATTCCATGTTTCTTATAATTCAGACAGTAATTTTAGGGAGCAAAATCTTCCGAGAGGGTAAAGAAAAGTCCTTTCTCCTTGTGAATCCTTAACAAAGTATCCACTGTTTTCTTTTCTTTTTCTTTTTTTTTTTTTTAAGATTTTATTTATTTATTTGACAGAAAGAGAGGCCACAAGTAGTCAGAGAGGCAGGCAGAGACAGAGACGGGAAGCAGGCTCCCCGCTGAGCAGAGAGCCTGATTTGGGCTTCGATCCCAGGACCCTGAGATCATGACCTGAGCTGAAGACAGAGGCTTAACCCACTGAGCCACCCAGGTGCCCATAACCACGTTTTCTAAGTGATATGGAGACTTTAAAGTAGATGGACCTGTATTAAGTGACATTAATTTATTACTAAGAAGAGGGAGGCCTATGCCTATTTAGGCAAAGATTTAAGATACAGAAATAACAATTTTGGAATGACTCATCAGAATTGACAAAACTACTCCCATTTAGTAGCACAGTAAATAGAAGAAGAAATATACATCAAATACCCAAGGTATTCTGGTATTTATAGATACCAGGTTTATAGTGGTATAAACATGGGTTTAGAGTTTATTATTTCCTTTAGTAATTTCTAATCTAGTTCAGTAACATTTATGGTAGGTCTCTTAGTGTCCTTACATTACAGATGAAGAAATTGGTGACAAAACTGGCTAAGTAACTTGTTCGAGATCATTACACCTCCTTTCAGAGTAATTCACAAGAAAGTGAAAAGGGTAATTAAACTCAGCAAAATATTTACCTTTACGCATAAAAGAGGACTTGCTATGATCCATCACTGTACTTGGTAGATGTGTATAATTCACCAGCGGGTTATCCTTCATCATTTCAAATGAGGTATGATGGACGATCTTATCTAAGATCTCATCATTCAAATTCTTCTCCAGAAATCTAGCAATCTTCTTAACTTCCCGCTTCGGATTCTATTAGTGGTTAAAGAGACATACCCAAGAAAATGGCAAGCAAAAACATCATTAACATAATGTGAAAACTATAATATTTATAATCTGTTTTCTTAAATGTTGGTACTGAATAGTCAATCTGTATTTTGTTGGATTATTTTTTTTAATTAATCATAAAAATGAAAAAATCAATAATTTATCTTTGGCAAAAAGAGATGAAATATTTTATTTCTCCTAAATTTCATATTTTTAACTTATATTAAAAGTACAATACAAATAAAGCTTGGACTAAATATTAATATTTGGAGGAAAAAATAACACCTATTTTAAGCTCAGGTTGTAATCAGATTTGAATAGTAAATATTTAGGGACCAAGTATGTCTTTATTCATCCTGTCTTTATTAATTTTTTCTAATCAAAATTCTTTTCTTGTTTTTAATAACATTTCAAAACAAAAATAATAAATTTCTGAACAACTTCAAGTATGTTTGCCATAGATTACTTATCTTAGACCTTGCCAGAACATAAATTATTAAAAATAAGCTCCAGGAGCACCTGGGCTGTGCAGTCACTTGAACATCCAACTCTTGGTTTCAACTCAGTCATGACCTCAGGATCGTGAGATTGAGCTCCAAGTCAGGCTCCACACTCAGTGAGGAGTCTGCTTCCGGCTCTCTTCCTCTCTCTCTCCCTGTCCCCTGACCATACTCATTCTCTCTCTCTCCCAAATAAATAAATAAATAAATAAATAAGATCTTAAAACAAAACAAAACTCCAATGAAGATACATTAAGTTATTCATTAATTATTGGGGATAGAAAGAGCAAATTTGGGACGCCTGGGTGGCTCAGTTTGGTTAAGCAGCTGCCTTCGGCTCAGGTCATGATCCCAGCGTCCTGGGATCGAGTCCCATATCGGGCTCCTTGCTCCACAGGGAGCCTGCTTCTCCGTCTGACTCTGCCTTCCACTCTGTCTGCCTGTGCTCGCTCTCGCTCGCTCTCTCTGACAAATAAATAAAATCTTTAAAAAAAAAAAAGAAAGAGCAAATTCCAAGAATCAATCATTTTCCAGATTCTAATGATATAAACTTAATATTTGCAACTTTTAGGAAGCTAAACTAAATTTTATATGGAAAATATAGAAATATTTTGAGAAGGTGAAATCTACACTAAGTTGAAAAACATGAGTCAGTATTTACCATGATGTGTAGTCTGCTGAGATATTGGAGAGTGAATTTCCAGTAGGAAAAATAGTCAAAATACTTGGCAGTATAGGTCTCATAGTATTTTGAAGGGAGGGAATAAAAAGCAAAGTGGTTGAAGTTAGGTTTGAGTTATTCATAGGAATAAGAGAGACTATAAAGTTGGAAAGATAAATTGAGGTAAAAATGAGAAAATCCTTATATGTCCCACTTAAGGACTTGGACTTTATATCTTATACAAGGAAGCCACAACATTTAGTGATATGTCACTAACTTGCAGATGTGTGCTCACGTATACACATGTGTATGTTTTGGCAGGGAGTTCCTTACAAGGGAAATTCTGGCAATACTGTGGTAAATACTCAAGGGATATTCCCACTTTTTAGGTGTTTTTCATAAAACCACCTCAGTTTCACAGCTGCATATTGCCTGAAAATTGGAAATTAACTGCCTCGAGCCCAGTATAAATGGGCAATAGTAAAGTTTTGAGGATGGATTCTTTATGGGTTGCAAACAAGTGTGATGGAAGGTGGGAGCCTAGGCAGAGCAGAAAAATTCAGAGGACTCTTTTTGTTAAGATGTGAGAATACCCTGGGGTTTTCTTAGAGATACTTGGATCAAAGGAAATTTTACATGGGGTGTGGTTTTTGATATGCGAAGGAAGGCTGATGTCTCTAAGATGTTATTATTGTTTATTCATTTATCTATTTATTGAAGCAATCAGTTATTCATACAAGTGATTCTAAGAGCCCCTATGTGTGTGTAAGGTGTTAATTCTGTGCTGTGAATGTAGTTACAAGAATGATACATATTGTACCTTTCATCATGAATCTAAGAGTTTAAAATGTATCCTCATTTGTAACTCCAAGCTTTTTAAAATAGAGGAACTTGGTTTCCACATAAAATGTGTGTGTGTGTGTGTGTGTGTGTGTGTGTGTGTGTTGCCTAATTTGGGTAAAATTGCCTCAGACTAGGCCTGGAGCCTTGCAGCAGTATTTGAACTGATTCTAGCTCACACAGTAGACTAAACGAATGCTTACGAGTTCCCAGACTATAAGGGAGATAGTAAAGGGTAAAGGAGAGGGATTTGAGTTATAATAGGTCGGGCATGTGAAACAATGGGATGTACACAATATGGTGAAACCATATACAGTATATGGAAGTCAATGAGAACAATGTATTTTCAAACTTTGAAAATTAATGGACATGTTTGTAAGTGATGAGTCACTAAATTCTACACCTGAAACCAGTATAACACTGCATGCCAACTAACTGGAATTTAAATAAAAATTTACAGAAAAAAAAGAAAATTAATAGGCAAATGACATCATTAACCAAAGAGAGAATAAAAAAAGAAAAGGATTAAATGTTGGAAAGAGAGAGACATGATGAGTTTAGTTTTAAATGTGTTCAATTGAAGAGTCATTTTAATAAAAGCATGGGTCTGAATTAG
Organism: Mustela nivalis; assembly: GCF_964662115.1. Classification (NCBI taxonomy): domain Eukaryota; kingdom Metazoa; phylum Chordata; class Mammalia; order Carnivora; family Mustelidae; genus Mustela; species Mustela nivalis. The sequence goes on along the minus strand of NC_139023.1, from coordinate 11,806,637 downwards.
GGTAGAAGTTAAAATGGAGTTTAGGGGAGTCATTAGCACATGTAGAGTTTTGGCAATAGTAGGCATGGCTACTATCACCAAAATATAGCAAACAGCTTACAAAGAAAGCTGACTAAGTGACAGATGGAGATCTACAGGAAAGCTAGAAGAATGTGATAACCTACCAAATAAATGTAGGAAAGAGTTTCAGCAAGGGAAGGTGCTCACAATAAACACAATGGTTAAAAAGTATAAGAAGGTAAAAATGTCATGGATTTTACCATTAGAAGTCACTAACCACTCTGGAAAACAGCATGGAGGTTCCTCAAAAAGAGGAAAATAGAACTACTCTATGACCCAGTAATTACACTACTGGGTATTTACCCTAAAGATACAAACGTAGTGATCCGGAGGGGCACGTGCACCCGAATGTTTATAGCAGCAATGTCCACAATAGCCAAACTATTGAAAGAACCTAGATGTCTATCAAAAGATGAATGGATAAAGAAGATGTGGTAAATACACACACACACACACACACACACACACACACACAATGGAATACTATGCAGCCATCAAAAGAAATGAAATCTTGCCATTTGCGATGATGTGGATGGAACTAGAGGGTATCATGCTTAGTGAAATAAGTCAATATGATCTCCCTGATATGAGGAAGTGGAGATGCAACATGGGGGCTTAAGTGGGTAGGAGAAGAATAAATGAAACAAGATGGGATTGGGAGGGAGACAAACCATAAGTGACTCTTAATCTCACAAAACAAACTGAGAGTTGCTGGGGGGAGGGGGATTGGGAGAGGGGGCTGGGGTTATGGACATTGGGGAGGGTGTGTGCTTTGGTGAGTGCTGTGAAGTGTGTAAACCTGGCGATTCACAGACCTGTACTCCTGAGGATAAAAATACACTATATGTTTATAAAAAATAAAAAAATAAAATAAAGATTAAAAAAAAAGAAGTAACTCATAATATTAGCAAGATTTGGGTAAGCAGGCATGGAGAAGAGGACAATAATCACATCATTTTTTTTTCTTTATTCCATAGATTAAGCTGAAAATATATATTAATGCTTTAACCTAGATGTAATGGGGGAAATTATACAGAATGAATTTCTACCATTTTACCTCTTTCATATCTTCATAGTACAAGAAAAGTATTGGGTGTTCTTCCTTTTTCTTCCACCAGCTCTTAACATGATTAAACCAGGAACCATAAGCCACTAAAACCAGAGAAAGTCTATTACTGTTAAGCATTCATCAAATTGAAGGTTTGTTTCTAAACAATAAGTCAATTATACAAACATTTTGTGGAATTGTAATCAAGGGAACAGAATATATAAGGCCAAATAAAAATATATAATTAGTCATTTATGGATATACAGTCAGATTAAAAAACATAAAGTAAAAAGGAAGCATTTGAAATGAAAATACATTGGCCTCCATATGGGTTTTACTTAGCCTCCATAGTAGGAAACCATTCTACTAAATACTCATATTAACTATCTAAATACTATAAACAGGTGTATAAAAGATCTAACTAAAGATTTGGGTAAATTAAAGAATTTCCATTGTAACTGGAATTGAGAATGGATTTCTAGCAACTGAAAAAACATTTAAGAATATTTTCATCAGGGGCGCCTGGGTGGCTCAGTGGGTTAAGCCGCTGCCTTCAGGTCATGATCCCAGGGTCTTTGGATCGAGTCCCGCATCGGGCTCTCTGCTCAGCAGGGAGCCTGCTTCCCTCTCTCTCTCTCTGCCTGCCTCTCCATCTACTTGTGATTTATCTCTGCCAAATAAATAAATAAAATCTTAAAAAAAAAAGAATATCTTCATCAATCCAATGTTAAATACTGAATTTATATGTTGATGTCATATTAAAATATTAGATACAGTTGATCTAACTTTTTAATGCTATTTAAATGTACTTTTTACTGGCCTCGAAGAGCAAATGTTTTGATAAGAAAAGTCATACCAGAAATAGTTATTAGTGGTATTAAAAAGGAAAAGTGCTTATTAATTTCAAGCCCAGGCCTACCCACCATTTCCAGTCATGAATCTCTCTAGATACTCTTCCCAGGGACCAGGGACAGGTTCCAAATTATTCATTAAGTCGAAATGGTAATATGAGACTGCAACATCCTTGGCATTTCGAGCCAGATAAATCATCTGCAGGGAAAAAAGAAGAAAATCACATGGATTTGAAATCCATGAACTTAAAAACAGGAAAAATCAGGGAAAAATAACAAAACAACAAGCTGTTTCTTTTTTAAAAAATGAACATACTCCATAAACATCTAGAAAAACTAAAAAAAAAGAAGACACCTAACCAATATAAAAACAAACAAACAAACAAAAAACAGGAGGTTTCACAACAAATCTTATAGCCGTTAAAATTATGAGTATGGGGGCACCTGGGTGGCTCAGTGGATTAAAGCCTCTACCTTCGCCTTAGGTCATGATCCCAGGGTCCTGAGATTGAGCTCCACATAGGGCTCTCTGCTCAGCAGGGAGCCTGCTTCCTCCTCTCTCTCCGCCTGCCTCTCTGCCTACTTGTGATCTCTGTCTATCAAATAAATAAATAAAATCTTCAAAAAAATTATAATGAGTATGAAAAGATGCTCGATATCACATGTCATCAGGGAAGTGAAAATTAAAGCAACAATGAGACACCACTCTGTACTTATCAGAATGACCAATATCCAGAAAACTGATGCCAAATCCTGGTGAGGTGTTGAGCAGCAGGAGCTCTCATTCAGTGCTGATGGGATTGCAAAAATGGTACTGTTATTTTGGAAGACTCTTTGGCAATTCTTACACCACTATAGATCGTTTTACCTACAATCCAGCAATCACACTGCTTGGTGTTTATCCAAAGTTAAAAAATAAGGTCCACACAAAAAACTGCTAGTAGATATATAGAGCAGCTTTATTCATAATTTCCAAAGTGTGGAAGGAAACAAGATGTGCTTCAGTAGGTGAATGAATGAACTGGGATACATCCAGACAATGGAATATAAAATGAAATGAGCTATCAAGCCATGAAAAGACATAGAAGAACCTCAAATGCATACTACTATGTGAAAGAATGCAATTTGAAAAACTTACATACCATATGATTATGCCTTCTGCCTTTTGGAAAAGGTCATACAGTTAGATTTCTATTCATAAGAAGGTGTATGTATTTTCATTGCCTCCATGAAAACTATGGAGTCAATAAAAGAGATCAGCGGTTGCCAAGCTGGGAGGAGAAGAGATTGAATAGGTGGAGAACAGAAGATTTTTAGGGCAGCAAAAGTATGCTGTAGGATACTGTAATGATATATATATGTCATTATACATTTGTCCAAATCCATTGAATGTACAACACCAAGAGGGAACCCTAATGTAAGCTATAAAGTTTAGGTGATTATGATGTGTCAATGCGGGTTGATCGGTTGTAACAATGTACCACTCTGGTGGGGGATAGTGATAATAGGTATGCATGTGTAGGGGCAGGGGACATTTGGAAAATCTCTTTGTCTTCCACTCAATTTTGCTGTGAACCTAAAATTGCTCTAAAAATAAAATTGCTATAAAAAATACAGTTTGTTCAAAGAAAGAATAAGAAGAGAATTATGGGGGTGCCTGGAAGGCTCAGTCAGTTCAGCATCTGCCTTCATCTCAGGTCATGATCCCAGGGTCCTGGGATAGAGCCCTGTATCAGATCCCCTGTTCAGCAGGGATTTTGCTTCTTCCTCCCACTTTGGTGCCTCTCACTTAAATAAATAAATAAAATCTTTTTAAAAAGGAAGAGAATTATGAAACACTTTTCATTGCAAAATTCCACAACTTAGAATTCCTCACCCATCACAAACTAGCAAAATTCAGTTAAGTTGAAATAGAAAATTAGACTAGCCCCACAAATACTGAAGAACTTGAATTTCAAATTCAAAAGTTCCTAGAAGCAAATATCCAGACACAAAGGTTTCACTGAAGAGTTTTGTCAAATAACGGGACATGAACTGACATTCTTAGGTTGAGTTTTCAGAGGCGGCCGGCGTATCTGGGAAAGCTGGGGAATGATAGCAGCAATGCTGTGCTGAGATGGGGATCCTGTTGCCACATACCTTTGACAAACTTGATTATGAAGATTTAGACTGAAATACATCAATTTTTAATGGAAATACTTTCTCATGTAATTCAAACAAAATATTTGAGCAATTGCTTATTATGTGCATGACTAAAGGGATAGGGTCACATTAAAGAAATGACTTGCAGTGTGGAATGTACCTTGCAGTTGTTCTCCCAGAAAGACTTAGGAAGGAGATCAATTGGTAGATGCGTCTTCACAAGCCGCGGTGATGGAGTCTTTCCTAATTGTTCTACTCCTGGGAAAATTTTAGTTTAATATATAGATACATTAGAGTCTTCAAGGAGCCAGCATTTCCTGCTTTTCTCTGACATTTTAAAATATTTTTGAGAAGTATACAATGCTGCTAAATTTTAAATCAATCACAGGTATTATCAGGCAAAATTGCATAATGGTTAAGAGTATAGTGGTGAGGTTAGCCTCCTTGGGTTCAAATCCTGTCTGTTGCTTACTCATTGTGACATTGGAAAGTATGCTAGTCTCTGTGTTTCACTTTTTCCATCTCCAAAATGAGAAGTAATAATATCAGTGTTAGCAATTTGGAGTTTTATCATTGCTTGCATTATTATAAATAATTATGAAAATAGTTTCTGTTTCTCAAAGAGATATGGATAGCTACCAATTCTCATATCAGCTGTTGTTTTGCACTTGCTCTTACGGTAGAGACGGTGTCATGTCTGTAGAGCATTGCTGTTACACCTGCCTTTTTTCATTATTTCCTCTATGAGTCATATGTACATACATGCAAAATGAAAATATTCTGTATCATTTAGGTGTTAGCTGAACTCACCAAAGGCAAACAACTAATATGTGGCAGAATTTGATTTCAAATCAAGTGATTGGATAAGGGGTATGCCAACTTCCCTGAGACGGAAAATATCCACTTATTTTGTCTAGTCAGACGCAGGATGTTCCCAGGAGCCTGGATCTCAGAAATAAGTAACTTGGTCAGTCTGGAGGCACTTTCAGGATGGAGGTGCATTCAGAATTCCTGACATAGACTAGGAATAGTGGAGCCAACCTTTATTTTTTTTTAATTATTTTTATTAACATATAGTGTATTATTTGCCTCAAGGGTATAGGTCTGCAAATCATCAGACTTACACACTCCACAGCACTCACCATATCATGTACCATCCCCAACTGTCATAACCCAACCACCCTCTCCATACTCTCCCTTCCCCCAGCAACATTCAGTTTGTTTTGTAAGATTAAGAGTCTTCCTCCAGATCCCATCTGTTTCATTTTTTCCTTCCTTACCCCCAATCCCTCCACTCTCCTTCTCAACTTCCTCATACCAGAGAGATCATATGATAATTGTCTTTGTCTGATTGACTTATTTTGCTCAGCATAATACCCTCTAGTTCCAACCACATTGTTGTAAATGGAGCAAACCCTTTTAATTTAACTATTCTTTTAAGGTACTCAGTGGCCTTTATCACATCCCAGATATATCTTTTAATGATGTTATATTCTATATGACATCATACATCACAACACATTAAGTGTTGACATACATCAACACTTAATATCTCTTTCAGATTTCGTATCCAATAAATCTTAGAATCCTATGCATTATCTCCTCAATATGACTTATATCCAGTCTCAGCTCTAGATTACCTGTTAACCTTACATATCTTCCCACCTTTTGCATACAAAGGCACACCTGCTCAAAATTGCATCTGACTCACTCATTTGAAATAATCTTATGCTCCATTTGTTTACAGAAAGTTATTACATATGCTAAAAAGCCACTCAATCTCTATTAAAATACCCTTTCAAAATGTTCTAGGGGCCTCTAGGTGGCTCAGTTGTTGAGTCTGCCTTCAGCTCAGGTCATGATCTTAGTGTCCTGGGATAGAGCCCCGCTTCGAGCTCCCTGCTCAGTGGGAGGCCTGCTTCTCTCTCTCCCACTACCCCTGATGTGTTCCCTCTCGTTGTGTTTCTCTTTAAATAAATAAAATCTTTTTAAAATAAATATTTTTAAAATAAATAAATAAAATAAAATGTTCTATATAATCTTTACTTTTGTTACAGTCTATTTACTTATTTATTTGTTGTCAGTTCCAATGCTTCTTCCCCACCCCACCGCCAGCCCCAAACATACACACTTAGAATGGAGATTCCACAAGAGCCAGGATGTAGCTCATTTTGGATGTTCTGTAGAGAACAATGCATAGCACATAGTTGTATTAGTATGCAGTTATATTAAAAAGAATCTCTTAATTTTAATGTGGATAGAGTTGACTAATTTAGGAAATAAAGGTCAAGGATGCTAGTTAAATTTGAATTTCGGGTAACAGATACCTTTTAGTGTGAATATCTTCCATGCAATATTTGGGATGTACTTGGGTTAAATAAAATAGTTATTTATCTGAAATTCAAATTTAATTGAGTATCTTGGGTTCTATCTGGAAACATTAATTACATACCTATAAAATTCCACCAAATATTTTATTATGCAGCTACTAATCTGGCAACTAGAGCCACTTCATCTAGCATATAGAAATGAGCAATCATCATCTTCCACAACCCACAATTCCTCAATGCCCAGGACATGAACTTTTACATTTTTTTAAATGAATTTTCCCCTTATCTTTTGTTCCCCTTCACTCCCTCAACTTCATTGAAAGCTTCCTCAGACTCTAGGTTGTAATTGTTTTGCCATGTAAGGTCTTTAATGAACACTTTACTGCACAAATATGGATGTTAGGGATATGAAATGATATTATACACATTCATATTTAATTTCCAGAGTGAATCTGAGTGAATTTACCCTCTTTTACCTGTTGAAACTCACTTACTCTCTGGTGATGCTACTTTGATTCTATCAAATTTTCATTTCCTTACTTTTTTATGACTCTAGAGTCCTATTCTTGCACTCACTTTGTTTGCTTGTCCCAGAATAATTATTTTAGCTCCAAGATTCATCATTTTCACTGACTTCAGGCAACTACATAGAAGGAATGACACCCTCTCAGTTGGTTCTTCTCTGCCTATGGAAGTAATGAGCTCTCGTAGGGTAGGGAATTTGGATTCTGCTCCTTAAACTGATAAAAACATTCATCACCATACTTCCATCTCCCTACCCACGTTTCCAGCAGGATTTGAAGGCCAGGACTCACTTCTTGAATTCTTCTCCAGATTGAGAAGGACACCATACACTTAATTTTCTCTTAGATCACTGAGTAGTTCTTAAAAACTATAAGCCCTACATGATCTGTCCCTGTCTAGTCTCCAGTTTGTTTGGTATTTGTTGTTGCTGTTGTTTTTTGTTTTTTTGTTTGTTTTTAAATCTCACTTTTCCCCTTTCGTTGTTGTTTGGTTCCAGACTACACCAAGGTCTTTTCTGCTTCTAGGCCTATATACCTTATGCTCACCTTCATGAAATATGTTTTCTCCAACTATGTGCATGAATCTACATCTCAATTCCGAGTAGATATCCCTACACATCCAAATCTAAAGTAAACAATTTGTTGCTCCCTATTCTTTGGATACATGAGCCCAATAATCACATATTATTGGTTTATTTACTTATTTAGTGGCACAATATTACTATAAACTCCTTGGGGGTAAGGCGTTGAATTCACTAATCATTTTATATCTAACCTATACCACAGTGCAAAATTTGGAAGCACTCAATAAATATTTGTGGAATGAAATATAAATTGTATTAATAATAAATTTATGTTTGAGAGTTGTTGGTACTTCCTTACTTATTTAACTACAGCGATGTTCCAAATTAGAAATTTATTAATCAAATCTACCACATTCTATACAACAAAAGTCAGTAAAAGATAGGAACTTTTCTTAAGTTATTAACCAAATTTTTAGTTATTTTCTACAACAAAACTCTTTCATCTTAGGTCATCATACCTGGATATACAATGAATTAAACTACAGTTTCTCTATACATCTCGGTGATTGTACTGCTTACAAACTTCCACTTTATATTACCAAATTGACTCTACTATCTTTGAATGTAAATAATAAGTACAATAATTAATATGCTATATAAATAATATTATAGGGAAGAGACAAGATAGCAGAAGAGTAGGAGACCTTGTTCCATCTGGTCCCTTGAATTTAGTTGGATACCTGTCAAATCTTTCTGAACACCCATGAATTCAGCCTGAGATGTAAGAAAATATATCTCAAACTCTATAAGCAGAAAAGCAACTGCTTTTTGCATGGTGCGAGGTGTGGAGTGATGAAATCTGTGGGGAGATATTGGAAGATAAATGGAGGGGAGGAGGAGTCTCTGTAAGTTGGCCATAGGAAAGTGATGATAACACTGGAGGGCAAAATCAGAACTCCTAGAAATCTACTCCAGTGAGACATCCTTTCTGGAAGGGGCTCAGGGGATGAGAAGGGCAGAATTCTAGGTAGGTCACTGTGGTCTCAGGATTCCAGGAGACAGAACAAACAGGGGTGCCTGAACCAGCAGGTACCCAAGCATTGGAGGGGAAACTGGTTACAGTCAGCAAGCCCAAGAAGGGATTTTCAGCTCAGGTCACCATACGCCCCATGGGGGGACAATCAGGTGACCACTTTCTGCCTGAGCACCCTGAAAAGGATTGGAACCCATAAGCCATTTATCATTCCCTGGGAGGGGTGAAATGGCTGTGCCCACTGGGCAACAGCTCTCAGGGTTGTGGAGGCCGCAGAAAGGACAGTAGGGTGACACCCCGCCATGTCCTGGAAGCAGCAGAGCAGGGTACATGCATGATCCCACAACAGCTGACAGTTCCAAAGGACAGTAGCTCCAAAAGGAGTCCCTGGGACTCCCCCAGGGATGATTACAGTAGGATCCTACCACAAGAGTCTGTGGAGTTTGGCACAAGCAAAAGTGAAAACTATTTGTCCCAGAGGGTTTATTGAAGAAGTGGGAATGCGATCTTTCAGCTCTGAGTCAGAGATCTGGGTATGGCCATTTTTACTCTGATCTTCCATAGAGGTGCAGAGAGCCTCCAGGGGAACAAAAGTGACACAAAGGACCAGCTTACACTGAGCCCAGACCCCTGACAAGGGGTGGGTCAACTCTGCCTGGGCAACCTGACACCTGAAAAACAGCATAGCAGGGCCCTCCCCCAGAAGACAAACTGGAAGAATAGGTGGACAAGTTTGTGGATCCCACAAGACTGTAAAATTCCAGTGCCAGGGGAAAATAGTATATTAAGCTCTTGGTGTTTTCTCACTATTTGTTTATCTTTCAGTCTAAATTTTTCCATTTCTTTTTTTTTTTTAATCATTTTCCCATTTAACTGGATTCTTATTTTACCAACTTATGTTTCTAAGTCGCTTTTTGACTTTTATTTTTCACACCTACATTTTATAGATATATGCTTCATTTTAGTCTTTTTTCACTCTATTCAATTTTACACACACACACACACACACACACACACACACACACACACACACAAGTTCTGCTGTCTTTTTAACTTTAAGATGTAGTGTCCTCTAACACACCAAACAAAATTCAATCAGGAAAATGTAGATCACTTGGCTTTGCCCACCCTATGAGATTATAGTCTCTCCCCATGTTCTTTTTGTTTGTTTGTTTTGGTTTTGGTTTTATTTGGTTTTCTGTTGTGGTTTCCAACCATTTCGGATTTGTCTAGGATGTATCTTCTGATCAAAAGACAGGGTATCAGGTTGGATTAAAAAAAAAAAAAATCCATCCATACACTGTGTACAAGAGACTCATTTTAGACCTAAATACACTTCCAGACTGAAATTGAGGGGATGGAGAAAAATTTACCACACTCATGGATCTTAAAAGAAAGTTGGGGTAGCAATCCTCATATCAGACAAATTAGATTTTAAACCAAAGACTGTAGTAAGAGAGGTAAAGGGACACTATATCACATTTAAAGGGTTTGTCCAACACAAAGATCTAAAACTAACAATTGTAAATATTTATGTCCCTTACATGGGAGGAACCGATTATATAAGCCAATTAATAACCAAAGTAAAGATACATGTTGATAATAATACATTAATAGTAAGGGACTTCAACACCCCACTCACAGCAATAGATAGATCATCTAAACAGAAGATCAATAAAGAAACAAGGTCTTTGAATTACACACTGGACCAGACGGACTTCACAGAGATATATAGAACATTCCATCCTAAAACAACAGAATACTCATTCTTCTCCAGTGCACATGGAACTTTCTCAAGAATAGATCACATAATGGGTCACAAATCAGGTCCAAACTGATACCAAAAGACTGAGATTATTCCCTGCATATTTTCAGAACACGATGCTTTGAAATTTGAACTCAATCACAAGAGGAAATTTGGAATTTCCTCTTGAAGCTTAAAGAGAATCCTGCTAAAGAATGAATGGGTCACCCAGAAAATTAAATGAGAAGTTAAAAAATTCATGGAAACTAATAGGAATGAAAATACATCAGTTCAAAACCTCTGGGATACAACAAAGGCAATCCTAAGAGGAAAGTAAATGGCAATACAAGTCTCTCTCAAAAAATTAGAAAAAACCCAAATACACAAGCTAACCTTACACCTAAAGGACCTGGAGAAAGAGCAGCAAATAAAACCTAAACTCAGCAGAAGAGAAATAATAAAGATTAGAGCAGAAATCCAACAAAATAGAAACCAGAAGAATAGTAGAACAGATCAAAGAAACTAGAAGGTGGTTTTTTTGAAAGAATTAATAAGATCAATAAACCTCTGGCCAGACTTACCCAAAAGAAAAGAGAAATGACCCAAATTAATAAAATCATGAATGAAAGGGGAGAGATCAAGACCAACACCAAGAAAATACAGACAATTTTAAGAACATATTATGAGTAAAACAGAGCAATAAACAGCAAGGAAATTAGAGCAATAATAAAAAACTTCCCAAAAAACAAGAGTCCAGAGCCAGATGGCTTCTTGGGGGAATTATACTAAACATTTAAAGTAGAAATAATACCTACTTCTCCTGAGGATATCTCAAAAATAGAAATGGAAGGAAAAGTTCCAAACTTGTTTTATGAGGCTAGTATTGCCTTGATTCCCAAACCAGGCAAAGAGCCCATCAAAAAAGAGAATTACAGAACAATACCTCTGATGAACATGGATGCCAAAATTCTCACCAAGATACTAGCCAGTAGGATCCAACAGTACATTAAAAAGAATATTCATCATAACCAGTGGGATTTATTACTGGATTTCAAGGGTGGCTCAACATTGACAAATCAATTAACATGCTAGATCACATTAATTGTTAATAAAATAAAAGTTAAGAACCATATGATCCTTTCAAATAATGCAGAAAAGGCATCCTTTTTTGATTAAAACTCTTCAGAATATAGGAATAAAGGGAATATATCTCAGTGTCATAATAGCCATCTGTGAAAAGCCCACAATGAATAGGATTCTCAATGAGGGAAAACTGAGAGTTTTTCCCTTAAGGTCAGGAACATGACAGGGATGCCCACTCTCATCACTTTTGTTCAACATAGTACTAGAAGAGCTAGCCTCAGCGATCAGACAATAAAAAGAAATAAAAGACATTCAAATTTGCAAAGAAGTCAAACATCACTCTTCATAGATTTCATAATACTCTATATGGAAAACCCAAAAGACTCCAGCCCAAAATTTCTAGAACCCATATGGAATTCAGCAGCATGGCAGGGTACAAAATCAATGCACAGAAATCAGTTCCATTTCTATACACTAACAATGTGACTGAAGAAAGAAAAATTAAGGAATCAATCCTATTTATAATTGCACCAAAAATCATAAGATACCTAGGAATAAAACTAACTAAAGAGGTAAAGGATCTTTACTCTAGAAACTAGAGAACACTTATGAAAGAAGTTGAGGAAGACAAAAGAAATTGAAAAACATTCCACGCTTGTGGATTGGAAGAATAAATATTGTGAAAATATTTATACTGCCCAGAACAATATTCAATGCAATCCTTATCAAAATACCATTGACATTTTTCACAGAGCTCAAACAAACCTAAAATTTATATAGAACCAGAAAAGATCATAGGAATAAAAATAGCCAAAGGAATGTTGAAAAAGAAAACCAAAGCTGGTGGCATCACAATGCCTGACTTCAAGCTAAATTACAAAGCTGTGATCATTAAGACAGCTTGGTATTGGCACAAAAACAGACACATTGTTCAAAGGAACAGAACAGGGAACACAGAAATGGTCCCTCAACTCTATATTCAACTAATCTTCGACAGAATAGGAAAGAATATCCAATGGAAAAAAGACAGTCTCTTCAATAATGGTGCTGTGAAAATTGGACAGTGACATGCAGAATAAAACGGGACCATTCTCTTACACCATACACAAAGATAAACTCAAAATAGATGAGAGACCTAAATATGAGACAGGAATCCATAAAAATCCTAGAGGAGAACATAGGCAGCAACCTCTGTGGCCTCAGCCAAGCAGCTTTTTACTAGACATGTGTCTAAAAGCAAGGGAAACAAAAGCAAAAATGAACTATTAGGGCTCCATCAAAATAAAACACTTCTGAATGACAAAAGAAATAGACAACAAAACTAAAAGGCAACCTATGGAATGGGAGAAGATATTTGCAAATGATACCATAGACAAAGATCTGGAATCCAAGATCTATAAAGAACTTCTCAAACTCAACACCTGAAAAACAAATAATCCAGTCAAGAAACAGGCAGAAGATATGAACAGATACTTCTCCAAAGAAGACATCTAAATGGCCAATAGACACTTGAAAAAATGCTCCTCATCACTTGTCATCAGGAAAATACAAATCAAAGCCACATTGTGATACCACTTTACACCAGTGAGAATTCCAAGACATGGAAAACAAATGTTGGAGAGGATGTGGAGAAAGGGGAACCCTCTTATGCTGTTGGTGGGAATTCAAGATGGAACAGCCACTCTGGAGGTTCCTCAAGAAGTTAAAAATAGAACTACTCGGGGTGCCTGGGTGGCTTAGTGGGTTAAGCCTCTGCCTTCAGCTCAGGTCATGATTCCAGGGTCTTGGGATCGAGCCCCACATCGGGTTCTCTGCTCAGCATGGAGCCTGCTTCCCCCTCTCTCTGCCTGCCTCTCTGCCTACTTGTGATCTCCTCTCTGCCTACTTGTTATCTCTCTCTCTCTCTCTCTCTCTCTCTCTCTCTGTTAAATAAATAAATAAAATATTAAAAAAAAAATAGAACTACTCTACCACCCAGCAATTACACTACTGGGTATTTACCCCAAAGATACAGATGTAGTGAAAAAAGGGCACCCCTATGTTCATAGCAGCAATGTCCACAATAGCCAAACTGTGGAAGGAGCTGAGATGTCTTTGAACAGATGAATGGATAAAGATGTAGTTAATATATACAAAGGAATATTACTCAGTCATAGAGAAGATGAATACTTACCATTCACATTGACATGAACAGAACGGGAGGGTATTATGCTATTATGCTAAGTGAAATAAGTCAGTCAGGAGCTCCAGGGGTGCAATCAGTTAACACTTGGTACTTATGATGAGGGAGCAGGAGGCTGGCTGAGGACAAAGCAAAAGCTGGCACCTTGTACCCACTCTCCACCAGCTCCCCTCAGTAATATGTATAACATTCCTCAGGCACCCCTGACCACCATAAATGAGAAACAAATAGTTAACTTGCAGAGATCACAATCTTGCAAGACAGGAATCTCCCAACTATCTTTATGTTAATGGCTTGCCAAAAGACAACATTGATCAAGCCTAGAGATCTGGCACCTTGTAGGCCCTCTTTAGCATATGAAAGCTCCGTGGAAACCTCCCTTTCCCTCACCTTCCCCCAATCGCAGGGGACATAGCTTGCCATCCCTCACAACCTGGGGCAGCTGCAGCTCTTCCTGTCCACGGGTCCTGTCCCTGTGCTTTAATAAACCACCATTTTGCACCAAAGATGTCTCAAGAATTCTGCACCAAAGATGTCTCAAGAATTCTTTCTTGGTCATCGGTTCCAGACCTCACCCCACTGAACCTCACCTGTGTTCTAGAACTTCATCACTTATACAAAATAAGGCAATCAGAGAAAGACAATTATCCTATGGTTTCATTCATATGTAGAATATAAGATACAGCACAAAGGATGATAGGGGAAGGGAGAGAAAACTGAATGGGAAGAAATCAGAGAGGGAGACAAACCATGAGAGGCTCTTGACTCAGGGAAACAAACAGCATTTCTGGAGGGGGGGTATGTGGGGGGATGGGGTAATTGGATGATGGGCATTAAGAAGGATACTTGATATGATGAGCACTGGGTGTTTTAAGCAACTAATGAAACACTGAACACTAAAATGAGAAATAATGATGTAGTATATGTTGGCTAACTAAATTTAAATTAAAAAGAAAATTTGGTTTTGAATTTTAAAAAAATAATAAAAAATTTAAAAATAATAATATTATAAAATTATAATTCCCTAGTAGTTTAAAATTACCTGAAGTTCTTAGTCCAGGAACGGCCATTTCCAACATTGGCACTTTAACTGTTATAAAATCCCTCTTACATTTCTCAACATCTCCATTATTTAGAACCATGTCCACAATTTCACTAGCCCAAGTGGTACCTGCGGTGAAAGGCAACAATTTTTAGAAAGCATCACTTGAATGAGGGGGGAGAGGGGAGTCCCTACAGGTAGTCTGCCATCTTAATACATTCTATTAGAAACTTAATTCTACAATTTCCCTTTCTGTGTCCCAAATGCTCATTTTAAATATACTCAAAAAACATATGACTAGACTGGCTGATAGGAATATTAATTTTATTTAGGACGAAGATGATATTGTAGAAAGGAAACAAAGACTGAAGCCAGATATGCCTCTATCAGTCCACAAAACTCACCTGATTTGGGGTAAGTGGCTATGACGATGTCTTCTGGCCTGCTGTGGAACTGCTCAATCCTTTCCCAGTTGTTTGCAAAAGCATAGGTCATGGGATAGCCATGAATCACCTTCAGATTTTTTCTGAGGACATCTTTTGGGGAAATCATTTTGGTACCAGGTTGTACAAATACTTAATAGAATATTTTCTGACAGTCCAGTCATGGGAAAATAAAGAAGATCAAAATCAGAAATGGAATAACTACGGCTGTTCTTAAGACACTATTACTCAATGCGAGTGAAATTGGCCTTTAACACTCAGCATGGGGAGATCTAAATACAAAGGGCATTTTTGTGGGTATAAAGTTGTAGATTACAAGAGCAGCAACTGGCTCAGTGACAAGGAGCACAAAGGTCTTTACTGGAAGTTTTTTTACAGAAATGAAACTGCACATCTTAGAACTGAAAATCAGATTTTACAGAAATATGCTAAGAATTATCTGGACTCAAGGCAAAATAAACTACCATTCATCATTCCACTTCCATTGTACGTCATTTTTCCTTTTTGGAAATCCACTGTCTTTTTTGTTCTTCTATACAGAATGATGAGGGAACAGAAGGCTGGCTGAGGACAAAGCAAAAGGCTGACACTTCAACCTCCCTTCACCACCACTCCTGGGTGGGACATATGTGACATTCTTTAGGAATCTCCCTCCCATCGTAATGTTAATACCTTGCTAGAGGGCAAAATGACCTTCCTAATGTCAAGGCCTCTGGTATCCAGTATCTGTAGCTCCTCCTTAGCCTGTGGAAGTTCTACTGAAACCTCCGTTTTCCTTACTTCCTCTAGGGTATATAACCAACCACCCCTCATAACCCCAGGGCAGCAGCTCTTTCTAACCACAGGTCCTGTCCCATGCTTTAATAAACCACCATTTTGCACCAAAGATGTCTCAAGAATTCTTTCTTGGTCATCGGCTCCGGACCTCAGCCCACCGAACCTCATCTATATTCTAGAACTTCATCATATAACACATTTGTTTTCCCTGCTTCTAAGATTTTCTTTTTTTTTTTTTTCTTTTATATTTGAGTGTAGTTGACACACAATGTTACATTATTTCAACATAGGTGTACAACATAGTGATTCAACTTCTCTACACTTAGCTCTGCTCCCCACAGGTGCTGCTATCTGTTAGTGTACAACATTATTATAATATGTTGTACATTATTATATTATTATAATACCACTGACTACATTCCCTATGCTGGGCCTTATATTCCCATGACTAAGATCACTGGTTTTGCCAAAAGAATTATCATCTGCATTAGTGTGGTCATTTTCACAAGGGGTGTGTGTGTGTGTGCATGTTTCAGATTTACTAAGCTTCTTGGAATTGTGGCTTTAAAGTCATGTCTTCAAAAAATCCTTTTCTCTCTTTGTGTTTCATTTTGAATAACATCTATCATTGTGTCTTCATGTTCACTACTAACCTATTCTTCTGCAATGTGTAATGTGATGTTAACCCCGCCTACTGCGTGTTTACCTTAGACCTTGTTTCCCCTCAGGATTATCATTTTGGAAATGATTATATTTTTGTTCTCAACTTTTCATGCATATTGAATACAGTTATAATTGCTCTCCGAAGGCCTTTACTTGCTAATTCCACCATGGTGGTAGTTCTAGGTTGCTTTCTCAATTAAATACATTTTTTTCCCCTGCTCTTTGCATGCCTGATTATTTTTTATTGGATGTCTTATCTTGTCTCCTTGAAGTGTGGCCTGGGAATTCCTTCAAGGCAGCAATCTGTTTGTTTGTTTCCTATCCACTATCTTTCATTTGGTTGCTTCATGCAAAAGGTGAATCTAGTTCCTGTTATTCGATCTTACTTAGAAACTATGATGGTAAATTTTATGGATCAATTTCACTGCACCATGAGATGCCCAGATACATTTGCTTAGGTATTATTCTGAGTATTTCTGTGAGGGTGTTTTGGGAAGACATTAATATTCAAATTGGTATATTGAGTAAATCAGATTGCCCTCCTTAAAGTTGAAGGCCTGAATAGAAAAAGCTGACTCTCCCCCAAATAAAAGAGAATGCTTCTTTCCTGATGACCTTTGAATTGTGACATCAGCCTATTTCCTGTCTTCACAATGGAACTAAAGTACTGACTTTTCCTAAGTCTTGTACCTGACAGCTTTCAAACTAAAACATCAAATCTCTTGGTTCTTAGGCCTTCAGTCTCAGACTGGAACTAAATCATCAGCCATGCAGGATCCCCAACTTGCCAATTTATCCTGTTGGATCTTCAACCACATAAACCAGGTATAATAAAGGTATAATAAATTCCTTTATACACACATACACACATATAATGTACATACATATATAATAATATATATTATATAATGTACACATGTATATATAACAAAAATTGCTTTGCAAACTCTTTAACAATTATTCTAATCATAATCATACTAATAATACTGACTCTGAATTAGAATCTCATTGCTAAGCCTTCCAAAATTTTGGAGTCATGGGAGGAAGCTATATTACTATTCTCTATTCTCTAGAGAAACAGAAACAATATTACATATTTTGTATATACATGCATATCTGTATACATATGTATGTATATGGAGAGAGAGAGAAAGAGAGAAAATTTATTATAAAGAATTGGCTCATGTAATTATGAAGGCTGGAAATTCCCCAGATGTGTAGATGGCAAACTGGAAACCCAGGATTGCCAATGGTTTAGTTCTAATCTGAAAGCCAGCAAGTTTAAGACCCAAGAACAACCAATGCTTCAGTTTGAGTGTGAAAGCAGAAAAAAGCTGATGTCTCAGCTCAAAGTCAGACAAGATGAATTCTCCTCATTCCCAGGAAGGTCAGCCTTTTTATTCTATTCAGGCTTTCAACTGATTGGATAAAGCCCATTCGCATTAGAAAGGGCAATTT
Organism: Mustela nivalis; assembly: GCF_964662115.1. Classification (NCBI taxonomy): domain Eukaryota; kingdom Metazoa; phylum Chordata; class Mammalia; order Carnivora; family Mustelidae; genus Mustela; species Mustela nivalis. The sequence continues at coordinate 11,788,733 of NC_139023.1, read as the reverse complement.
GCTTTATTCAGTCTGCCAATTTAAATGTTACTCTCTTCCAGAAATACCCTCACAGACCTAGAATAATGTTTGGTCAAATACCTGGGCTCCCTGTGGTCCAATAAAGTTGCCACATAAAATTGACCATCAGGGAGAATGACTCATTGTTTATTTTTTCCACTTCATCTCTACTGAACTTTGTAATTGAAACTTTGCTTTTACTATTATTTCTCAGTTTACAACCCTCCTCTCAACACACATAGATTGTGAACATCCTAGAAACAGAAGAAATGTAAAATGTATAAGTTAAAGCATTCTTCATAATCTACTGTTCCATTTATTTCTGAGAATCTGTCAGTAAAAAATAATACATAATATATACTACATATGAATAAAGTTTGAGTTAATAACAATTTGAATTATATAATGTCTTAGATGAACTCTTATTACTGCTAGTAAAATAAGTATAACTGGACTTCAAAGATTGCCACCCAGAAGTTTTATCACATAAATATTTTCTAAGTAATTTGGTGATTTCAAAATTCCTTGAAGGTATTTTAAACAGTGATTGTATTTATTAAGCTTTCAATATTTACTTGTATAATGGAAGCTACAAACAAAATCACTAATTTAAAAGCTAGGTGCTGCTTAAACTGTTATACCTAAAATTGGTTTGTATAGAAAGAGGAACGTTTTTGATTAGGAAAATCTTGTGGATACAACAGCCTGGTGTTTTAGAGATAACTCTTCTATACATTCTCTAAAAAATATTTTAGAAGAGAGAAATTTGGACAAAGATTTCTTCATTTTACATTGTAAGATATGCATTGTATATCATAATTTTATGTCTTATAAGTAATATGAATGCACACAAAAATGTGTGTCTTTTTGTTTCCCCAGTAAAAGTTGTTATTAAACCATGGGTTTCTTTTTTTTTTTTTTTAATATTTTATGTATTTACTTGACACGGAGAGAGAGATCACAAGTAGGTAGAGCAGCAGGCAGAGGTAGAGGGGGAGGCAGGCTCCCCTCCAAGCAGAGAGGGCTCGAACCCAGGACCCGGAGATCATGACCTGAGCTGAAGGCTGAGGCTTAACCCACTGAGCCACCCAGATGCCCCAAACCATGGGTTTCCTTAAACATAATGCATCTCATGCTAGAAAAACAGGAAAAATCGTTCAAATTTTGCATCCTTTTTACTCCTCATAAAGTAAAGGAGCTGGGTCCTTCAGAGGCTTGAAGAAGAACCCACTGATGGAATAACAGAGGCTCTGCACAGGAAGATACACATAAATTTAGAGCAGGCAAGTTTCTGAAGTGAGATGCTGATGAAAGCGGAGTGGCCAGGGCATTTTAGGAAAATTATATTAAATATTCCATATTAAGTGTTTGCCTTCTGTATGCTTCTTAATTATCTTCTGTTTTGCGGTGAATGTCTCGTTGCCTTAGCAGTCCCTTGCTAGCACAAGGGCAGAGTCTAGTAAAAGAAATTCTCCAGCATGAGTTACTATGGAATATTTCAGCAGGCTCAGGAAGGAAACAAATAATGTGGTTGGTCAGGAACCCAGCAGAAGCAGGAGGTGGAAAGAAGTGAAATGGAGTCTGTAAGCTCTGTACTTCAAATAAAGTAGATGTTGAATGAACTGAATGAGTGAACGACTGAACATGCATATCCCACTGATCTTGGGGACAGTGTTACCTCCCAGCCTGGAGAGATAGATAGATAGATAGATAGATAGATAGATAGATAGATAGGAGGATGGATGAGGGACAGCAGAAGTCAGCATAGTATATTTGGATATTAGATTGAGTTACATACAATAAGTGAAACAGTTCTTGAAACATTTTGTTCTACTAATTTTTTAACTGTTTCTTCACAGATTATATAAACATAAATAGTGATCCCAAATATCATTTGAATGCTTTTATATTTTGAATTAATTGAGGAAAATGCATGAGGCTCTCTTTCTCTTCTTTGGCTCCAAAATAGAAAATTCAGTAGTGATATAATTGCACTAAATGGCTCTTACTCTACATACAGATTATTAGGGGAAAGCAAATAAATACAGAGCGCACAGTTCCCATTTTTATACTGTCTGCTACAAATCATGTTAACAGATTTGTTCCCTACTTAGTGGGTGGTTAATGTTATTTTATACATTTATAATATCATTCCTGGGTCCATTCGTGTCTTCACTCATCCTTTTTCATTTCTTTATTAATTTTGATTTATTTACACTATTGCTTTATATTTATATAATCAGTTCACAATTGCTATTCAAATACAGTTCATGTACAAGCACCATGTACTATTGGAATTACTTGAGAGCTTGTTAGAAAGGCAACATCTCAGGCCCCAATCTAGAATCAGAATTTACATTTTAACAAAGTCCCCAAGTAATTGCCATGCTCAAGAAAAGTGGAAAGCATGACTTAATAAACCAGTTTTCATCTACTCTTTAACAATGTAGGGTATATATAAATGATTTATCAAAATGAATTAATGTCTTCTAGAAAATAAATTGTATTGACTGGGCTACCCACTCTGATGATAAGTCTTACTTTCATCTTGTGGATAAGATTAAGAAACAAGTTCAGAGTCTGCTCAAAGGCACACAAGTGTGTGGCAACAAGAAATAGACGAGTTTCCCAGCTCTGAGCCACTTGGTCATAGGGCAAATCTACCATGGGTGGGATTGCGCCAGAGTCAAAGTGTCTGTGATTTTCTCTTAACAAATTAGGGTGTTCACAGTTTGTAGGGAAATTTTACTTTGACAAAGCAAACTTCCTTGAACAAAAACCTCAAGCTTTTCATGCTGCAAAAATGTTGTCAGAGAAGCATGGATATGAGTAACAAGATGAAAATAAGGCAGCTGATTCTGAATACATCCTAGTCACATCTGAGAAGTGGGTGTAACCGATTCAGGAATCTAGGAGCAGTAGTCCTGATGTGCACTTGTCCTGACTCATGGATCAGGAGTTCAGAATTACATGGGGAGACAGATGCAGATGGGTAAGCCTGGAAAACATAACTTAACTAATGTCACTGAGCCAGAAACCTTGCAAGATGGTTTATGAGGGACATTTCAAATTATAAATATTAGTTTATATATATCTTTTGAATCCTACCCCAAACTGACAGTTTTATGTGGTTATATATGATAGGCTACATGACACCACAGGTCTTCCTAGTTGAGTGATAGTCTGAAAATTATAATGTCTAGAATTGGCTTCTAAAAAGATCAATGGCTAAAAAAAAAGAAGAAGAAGAAAGAAAGAAAGAGAGGGAGAGAGAAATGAAAACACCTCTCAGGAAAAACTAAAGGAGATACCTGGCATTAAAACCAAATGGTTGGGATACCTGGGTGGCTCAGGCAGTTAAGTGTCTGCCTTCGGCTCAGGTCATGAACCCAGAGTCCTGAAATCTAGGCCCCAGTCTAGCTCCCTGCTCAGAGGGGAGTCTGTCTCTCCCTCTGCCCCGGCCCTGCTTATGCACGCCTTCTATCTCTCTCTTTCCCTTTCTCTCCCTGTCTCTCAAATAAATAAACAAAATCTTTAAAAATTTTTAAAAATAAAAATAAGTAAAAAAATAAAACTGAATGGTACTTTTAATGAGAAAAGAATATCTTTTAAAAGATTTTATTTGTTTATTTGACCGAGAGAGACAATCAAGAGAGGGAACACAAGCAGGAGAGGGAGAAGCAGGCTCCCCCCAGAGCGTGGAGCCCCATGATGTGAGGCTCTATTCCAGGACTCTGGGATCTTGACCTGAGCGGAAGGCAGACCCTTAACGACGGAGCCACCCAGGCACCCCGAGAAAAGAATATTTCTTCCATTTTTCTTCACTCTAATGAAGTCCAGACCCCCAGTCCTGACATGCTTCAGAAAAGTCCAGCTGAACCTAGGAAAATGAAAGTGATCACGGAAAGCCTGATAGATTGTGCACAGCATAAACAATACTGAGTTTCCTGTGGGGAAATTGGAATTAGGCAAAAGCATTTAAATCGTAAGCTTGTGTTCAAAACTGAAATCACTCGAGAAGCCCAAATGTTCTGCAGATGCCAGACAAAAACTTCAATAAAAGAGATTTTAAAAAGCAAAATCTACCTCACACTCCAGTCTCCTTTTTCAGTTTTCGTTTTCAGCCAGTGGTGCTGGTGCTGGTGCTGGCAAGAACCCTGGGAGCTGGTGGGAGTCCCTGGAAAGCAGGGCCAGGGGAGACTGGGGAGGCTCACTTCTGTCACCAGGAGAAAAGTAAGTCCAGGATTTGATCTGAGAGTAGTAATCAGTGACTTTACACACAGTTAAGATATAAAAAGGTTGAGCTATACACACATGCACACGCATAGAGGCACGTAGTGCTATTTCAACAGCTGGTGGAGCCAGGAAGCCCCGAGAAGGAAATGGATCAGGGTGGTGGCCCGATGTAAGCACACTCAGAGCGCCTGGATTTGACGGTTTCCGCAGGGTTGCAGAGAGTCTGAGAGAAATGCACAGGGGACGTATCCGAAGCATCCGTGTATGGGAGCCGGCTGCTTCTCTGCAGTTTATAAGGATGTCTTCTAACAATTTTGACTGTGATGAAAAGTCACTGGGTGTGTGAGCGTGTTTGTGTGTGTTCACGTGGAAGAAACCTGAGTTGCCAATGTCCTGGAAAGGGGAAATATATATAAACATTTACTAAAGATAATACTAAACAATTTCAGCAAGCAGAAGCAGGGTAGAACTGATGGTTTCTGACACTTTAATCATTTCTACAACCTCTCAGTAATTTTTTTTTTTTTTTTTTTTTTTTTTGTATGCTGAGTCACATATACACAAAGAAGGATTAAACAAGAAGCTTATGTATGGAGGGGAAGAAACTTTGCCCGAGAAATATGCTCCTGTTCTCTAACCCCTGTTATCTGAGCCCCCCTGTGAGATTCTCTCATGGTCTAGTTGCTGTAATCAACCCTTTAGGTAAGGGCCCTTAACAAGACAGATACAGCTAAAACCACCAAGGCCTTGCTATGGAGATTATACCTATGCAGAGCTGGGAAGTACAAAAAAGCCCAGAAGGAAACTAGCATGTCCTTTAAGACCCTCCATTTTACTTACAGATTTAAAAATGTGTTTATGTCTTTAAAATATGTTGCCAGCAGATTCCCAGTTTTCTTTGAGAGCTGGTGTTGTTTCATTTTTGGTTTGTGTGGAGGGTAGGAGTCTGTGAGAGAACAGGGAGAAAAACGTTTATGTGCATGGGGTGTCGGTACACAAATCTGGACAACATCAAGATTGAGCATAGTAATGCTAGGCTGGCTCTCTTTGGGGATTCAGAATTGCTAATTTTTCCGAGATATTCTCTGAGCTAGTTGGTCCATTTTTTGTATGATTTTATGATTCTGCAAACTAAGGTTGGATTTTTTTTTTTTCCTTTTGATGACACATAAAGCCCATAAATCCAATGACTCCCTCAGATCACCTGCCCTTCCTGCCAGGCTTCATGTAATCAAATGACACGTTCCAAAAACACAGGATCAACACAGTTCTTCCATTTGCAGCAGTGGGCCACCAAAACCAAATCTCATGTTATTGTATTTTCAATTAGGTATATAGATCCATGATTGAAAATGAATTATTGCTGTTAAAAAACAATTACATAGGCAAGATAATAATGGACATCAAGACTGCCTGGAATCAGGCAAAATTTAGAGAACTGTGGAATCATACCTCAGGAATTATAGGAATTATACCTTCATTTCTTAAATAAACTTCTCAGTGAAAGAGATGATTACGGTATCCTCGCTGCTATTAGTGAAGCTATGGAAAACAACATCAGGTACATTGAAAGCAGTGGGACGACCAAGAGGGTGGTCTACGGAACTAGACTCCCTGAGCTTTAAATCTCCAGCTCGGTAATCCACAGCTTTATGAATAAGGCCACAATTTTCAACCACTCTCTGTGTTTCCATTGTTCCATTGGGATGGAGAATGCCATCTTATTTAGCTTTAATTATGGAAAAATACATATCACATAAAGTTTACTCTCTTAACTGTATTTATTTATTTATTATTTCTGAGAGAGAGAATGAGAAAGAGAGGAGGGGCAGAGGGAGAACAAGAGAGAGTCTCAAGCAGGCTTCATGCCCGGGGCTTGATCTCATGACCCTGAAATCAGGATCTGAGCCAAATCCAAGATTCTGACACCGAACCGACTGAGCCACTGAGACGCCCCTTAACCATTTTTAAAGGTGCAGTTCAGTAGTACGAAGTATATTCACATTCCAATGTAGCCAATGTCTAGAACTTTTTTTATCTTACAATACTGAAACTATACCCATAAAAATATAGTTCTCCAGTTCCCTTTCCCCAAACCTCTGGACAACTCTTCATTCTGTTTCTATGAATTTGACTACTCTAGGTATTTCATGTGAGTGGAATCAAACAATACTTGTTTTCTTGTGATTGACTTAATTTACTTTGTACAATGTGCTCAAAGTTCATTTATGTTGTAGCGTGTGTCAGAATTCTCTTCCTTATTAAAGCTGAATAATATTCCATTATATGTACAAATCCCACTTTGTTTATTGAGTTATCCATCGACGAACACTTGGTCTGCTTTTGTCTTTTGCTTGTTATGAATAATGTTACAATAAATATGGGGTGCAAATTTTTCTTTGAAATTCTGTTTTCAATTCGTTCAGATATATGCTTCAGATATTCAATTCTTTCAGATATATATAGAATTGCTGGATCATATGGTAATAAATATTTAAAAGTTTTTGAGGAACCACCAGACTATTTGCAGTAATATCTGTACCATTTTACATTTCCACTAGCAATGCACAAGGGTTCTAATTTCTCTATGTAGTTCTTCTGATTATTAAATGAGTTAGTATAAACAACATGCTTAGAATCAATCCTGGCAATGGCATCTTTCCAAAAAACTTTATTATTATTAACATGTTTGTTAAAAATTCAGCATTTATTATTACAGAGATACAAATGAGTTATAACCTTGGCATCTGTCCTGTCAGAAGTTTCTAAATAATACCTAATATAATCATACTACCGGCAGCATATAAAATCCAATCATATGAAGCTTAAAGGGAAAAAATCACCTGAATTTTTGTAATTTTAAGATAATTCAGGCTTAGCATCAATACAAGAAAAAACAAATTCTAAAAGAAAAAATTAATAGTTGCTTAAGTATTACTTGAAGTCCACATTAGAATTATCTTGTGAGTTTACACATCCTAGGTTTATAAGGGAATGGCGACGTTATGTGCTGTAGACATGGGCCATGCTGTCGGCACAGCAAAGAGAAAAAGGTGTGTCAATTACCTTAGTCTGTTGTGTCAAATACATGAGAAGAAAAGAGTACTGGTAAAGAAACTTTCCATATAATAATTAGGCTTTTGTTATTCTTGTTTGTATGTTTGTTTTCATTAAAAGTGTACAAACTAATAAGCGTGTGTACATTCGCCCTGATGTAATCAGGTTTTGTAGAGAAACCAGACTCTGAGTGGGAGCTTTCATCAAAACCACATGCACAGGGCGCTTGGGTGGCTCAGTGGGTTGAGTCTCTGCCTTCGGCTCAGGTCTTGATCTCAGGGTCCTGGTATCGAGCCCCGCGTCGGGCTGTCTGCTCAGCAGGGAGCCTGCTCCCCCGCTCTCTCTTTGCCTGCCTCTCTGCCTACTTGTGATCTCTCTCTGTCAAACAAGATAAATAAATGAATCTTTAAAAAAAAAAAACAAAACCAAACACATGTACACGGCAACAATATCCACTGCATGCCCTACTTCTCATGGTTGCTCTATAATGACAAAACCATCGACACTGTATGGCACTGATGTTCATCTGGTAAGGTTTCTGTATTTGGGCTGAATTCTCAGTCGTTTGGTTTTGTTTCTACACACAAAAATAATGTTCCAACAAAGAACAGTACATTAATTTGTCTTTACAAAGCGTGTTTATTGAACTTTTATTCATTATTTATTTTTTAAAGAATAAAATCACCTGCTACAATGCAAATCTAAATTTTTTTGTTTGGTTATTTTGTATGGGAAAAAGTACCGCAAAAGAAATCAAATTACTCATTTGGAAGAAAACTGTGGAAGCTAGGAGAAGTTTCAGATTAAATATAGAATAAAATAAATCATTTGCCTAGGGTGCTACAAATACTGGGTAACAAATCGACTTCAGAAAACAACTTAATGACATCCAAGTCATGTGGGCTTAAGTACTAGAGATGGTAGAGAGATTAAGAAAGGTTTGTGAAAAGATTCACAATGAATGTATTCCTTTTTCCTTGAAATTGGTCCTGTGTGCACATCAACCATTCTAAACAGAAGTGTTTGAGTTTAGATTCTTTCAGTGCCACTGCCCAATAAAATAAGTAAATAAGTAAATTCTATGAGGTGTTATAAATATTAGGAAATTCGTTTAAGGCAGGTGGAAAGAAAAAAATTTGAGAGGCACTTAACATTGTATAATATTTGCTTTTTTCTATTGATGGAAATAATCCTTGCATATTGCAAAAGAATTCTAGAAGATACAGAAAATATGGTCTTAACTTTGTTCTAAATTTCACCTACAGAAACAATCACTATTAATACTGGGGTATATAAAGACTATTCTAAAAACCTAAGGATTTTAGAACAGTCTTTAAATTGCCCCCCAGAAATGAAATTATTTTATACATAACAGGTTAAGCTGAATTTAATTTTTTTTTTTTTTTTTTTTTAAAGAGAGACACAGGTCTCCATCTCAGGACCCTGAGATCATGACCTGAGCTGAAATCAAGAGTGAGTTTCTTAACTGACTGAGCCATCTAGGCACCCCGAGTTTTACTATTAAGAAAAATTATTTCCTCAGAAACATTTTTGGAAACAGAATTTTTTTGTTTGTTTGTTTGTTTTGTTTTTTTCTTAAGATTTTATTTATTTATTTGGCAGAGAGAGAGAGAAAGATCACAAGTAGGCAGAGAGGCAGGCAGAGGATGGAGGGGGAAGCAAGGCTCTGCCTTCGGCTCAGGTCATGATCCCAGGGTCCTGAGATTGAGTCCCGCATCGGGCTCTCTGCTCAGCACAGAGCCTGCTTCCCCCTCTCTCTCTGCCTGCCTACTTGTGATCTCTCTCTCTCTCTTTCTCTGTGAAATAAATAAATAAATAAAATCTGAAAAAAAAAAACCTAGAAATGCTATTTTTGTAATCCTTAGCTCAGGTTATGTTGTTTTTCCTAGTTTCCTTTTAAATTTTGACCACTTTTGTTTTTATTTTCCTGATATGAGTACCAGTTTAATACTCTAATATCTATCTATGTTCTTCAATTTCCTTGTTTTTATACCAGTGGTTTCTACATACATATTTTTCTCAATTACCCCTCTTACAAATGCATGAATCGAAAGGAGAAGCCAATGTTTTGGGCAATTTTTGCTTCCCTGTAAATTCTTGGGCATAGAGCCATTGTTTTGCTTCCATGATAGAAATAATTATAAGAGTCACTTCCTTGAAATTCCTTGTGTCATCATAGTCATCCACCTGAGAAGGCAGGTATTAGGATGGAGGTGAATCTACTTCCCTCTCTGAAGGCAGGTTACACTGACATGTGTCACCAAAATGCTTTCTCCTCACTTCCCTCTTCAGAACTGGAGAAGTCCCTCATCTGAATATTGACATCCCTGTATACCTTAGTCATCTTTAATGAGCAAGAAGAATGATAGCAGTGAACGGTCATTATTGGATAAGAAATATCTACAAGAAATAAAAATTATTGACATTGCAAACTAAGTGGAAATATCCAAAAGTATGTTGACAGAATCTGAATCTTCTTTCTTTAGATGTCTTCAAAAGCAAGGGCATCCACTTGTCTAATACTGTTCAAAGTTCTTTGATGATAGCAAAACCTGGAGTTATTCCTCTTCATAAACTAATTGTCTTTCAAGGTTGTACTTAGGGACACCAGGTTGAGAAATGCAATATGAATGACCTGGAATTGTAGAGTGCACAACATACACAACTGTACTTGCTGGTGCTATACACTAGCACTAATCCCGACCTTTAGAATGGACTTGTTAAATGTCTTGATGAATGAAAGGCTTTTAGATTTATGTTAATAACCATAGTTAGATGATATATTAATAGAAATTTTTTGTCCTAAATACAGGAAGTAGATTAATTTTACTTAGACAATTGTGTTTAATAAATACTAGCATGTAATTAATCTCATAATTATTTTTATCTCTAATTGCTAATTTGGCCCAAAGTCCAAGTAATCAGCCTTCAATGAGAACATAGTTACAGTGATGAGATCATGAACTTCTGTATCTGAAAGGTAAACAAGTTCAAATTCTTCCACTTACTTGTCGCTTATTGGCTAAACTCTACTGAAACCAAAATGAGCACAGAAGTAAATTCTCATATATAACTGCTACCAATCAAATATATATTATATTCTTCCTCAAGAAGGGATGTTTTCTGGTTAGGCAAGACAAGGTTCTTGGGGCTGTGTGTGTGGGTATGTATCCTTTCTTTTTTCTTTCTCATTGTTAGTAAAAGTGATTTTACAGAACAATAGAGTGTGAATGTCTCAGCACCAAAAGTTGCAATCTTGGGTGTTACAGCAGTGTTGACTTTTTTAGGTGCCAAAGAGAAAATCCCAGTTTGACAGCTGTGGTTTTGTATATCACTCTGGCCTTCTCTTGCCCCCAGAGAAGGAAATAAGAAAACTTCTTAACTGATGTCTGGTCTTCTTCCCATTTAACCACAAGCCCCACACTCCTCCCCCACCCCAACACACACACTCCCTTTCTGGGCAGAAAGGGAGGATAAAACAGATGCTTTCCTAGGAACGAGGCCAACACACACACAGTCTGACTCACAAACACGCAAGGAGCGTAATCCTGCTCTTGTTCATCATAAGGTTAAAGGGCTTGATTCAAAGACCTTCCCTCCTCTTATCCCAAATAAATGAAGAAGCAAGTAAAAACACAGGTTGACTCTTTCTTTCCTTTAGCAGAAAGGTGAGCAGCTGCCTCCACTGTCCATACTTCTGCCTGTGGTTTCCATTTCCTGGAAAAGAAACAAAAAAAGCTCCCTGAAGGAAGTGAGTTTTTGGCCTGAGACCTCCCTCACAGCTATCTCAGCAAAACATGGAAATGATATGTCCTGTTAACATTGAACTTGCACTTTAATATCTCAACCTTTGCCCCATGACTTCTCCCTCTCTGATCTCTAAAACTTTGTAGACACCTGCCCCATATCACAATTCTGTCTACCCAAGGCCTTAGAAAATCTGTGGTTGGGCAAGATTTCCTACTAAAGAGGTTGCTTGGTATAAGTTCTTTAAAAAATGGATACTTAATAACTTGTGTATCTGATTAAGTAGTTTTTTGGACATACATCAACAACCGAGTCAAAATACTATAAAACCAATTTTTAAAGATATTTTCAGAAATTCTAATCTCATAGCTGAACAAGTTCTTAGAATAGTTTTCTGCTGTCTCTTAATCACCTACATTCTAGATTTTTTACTCAAATTGCTTTTGCAAATAATTACCATCATTTACTGCTTTAGAAAAAGTTGTATTATTAGTGCTTTTAGGAATTTTAACTCTTATAACTCAATGAGGTAAACATATCAAAGAGTAACTAGTCTAAGATGTTTTCTTTATGACTATTTGGAATGTAAAACAAATGGTTGTTTTAGTTTTACCTTCATGAAATAAAATGTGTTTTTTCTTTAAAAAAGTGTAATAATAAAATTTTCATTTTGCTTTTGGTAAACTCAAGGTGTTACTGTATCTTATAGTTATTGGCCTTTCCAAAGTTCAGATTCATTTGTTAACTGTGAGGACTTTTAAGGTTTTGTGTATTTCTAAATAAATAAAGAACTTAATGTCATGTCACTTGACTATAGTATATTAATTGATGTAGCGATTTGAATATACACCTTATAAATATCTCACTGTTAGAAAATAATAAAGAAATTTAACCAGGAAGTAAACAAAATAGTGATTCAAACTTCTGTAAATATATATGACTCATGTATTTGCTATTCCTGGTTTTATTTTTTAACTTTTCCTAAAGAACTGTAACTCTCTGAGACAGCCTGACTATACTGAAAATCTGTAAGGGGTAAAGGTGAAGAAAGTATAGAATGTGTATTATAACTCACACCCTCACCTCATTCACATTGTGTGTCTTTTGTCTAGGATATAATCTGTTTTGTTGTGTCATGACTGCATTTTTTTTTAAGATTTTATTTATTTATGTGACAGACAGAGATCACAAGCAGGCAGAGAGGCAGGCAGAGAGAGAGGAGGAGGCAGGCTCCCTGCTGAGCAGAGAGCCCGATGTGGGGCTCCATCCCAGGAACCTGGGCTCATGACCTGAGCCGAAGGCAGAGGCTTTAACCCACTGAGCCACCCAGGCGCCCCCCCTGCCTGCATTTTTAAATCCACTTCACCACTGCACCTGGGTGGCACAGTTGGTTAAGCTTTAGACTCTTGGTTTCAGGTCAGGTCATGATCTCAGGGTTGTGGGCTTGGGCCCCATGTCAGGCTCCATGCTCAGTGGGGAGTCTGCTTGAGATTTCTCCCCCTCTGCCTCTTCCCCTGCTCTCTGTCACAAATAAATAAAATAAATCTTAAAAAAATTAAAAAAAAATTCCATTCACTATCTGGTCTGCACCATTTTCAGCCAGTTAAGATAGATATTCAGAGCTGAAGGTCAGAACTAGAGGTTTAACCTGGTCTCTGTCACTTTGTTATCAGGATGGCCTGAGAAATATTCCTTAATTTGTCTAGTGCCAATTTTTTAAGTTATAAAGCACTAACTTTGGTCAGAATGATGTAGGATTGTGTAGCAAAACAGAATTGCCTAGGTTCAAATACCATTTCTGCTATTGGGCATTAGGGAAGCTACATACCATTGCTATATTTCAGTCCTGTCTTATATAAAAAGGGGACAATACTGTACTAGTTTCAAAAGACAATGTGCAAATTTCAAAAAGTGTTTGTAAAGTGCTTCATACCGTGCTCCGATGGTAGGCGCCACTAAGCGAGTATGAACTTGTATCATCATTCTTCCTGCATTCACTTTTTAATTCAATAGCAGGATGGGCCGGAGCAATGGATATGACTTGCGAGCAGCGACTAGAGCGAAATGAGCAATTTCACTGGATTTTTAATAAGCCAGAGGCAGTTCTGCTCAGAGTTTTATCCACCACGGCAATAATTTCATTCCCATGGAATTGCCACCCACAGTCGGCTTCCCTCTCAACTCTGCTAGATCTACTTGGCTTTAGAGGGCAGCCCCTAGAAATTATGTTTGGGATTTTCCACTTCATTGTTTCAGGAGGCTCCGTCGGGATACTCCGCATTGCTACTATGAACCGGTATGTGCCATTACAGGGTCCCTGCGTGTCTGCATTCTTTCCCCTCTCTAGCCAGGCTTCTTTGAATAGCCCCACCGCCCAAAACTCAGACCCTTTATGCATCCACTCCTCAACACACTGTTCACATTTGCTCTCAGGAATTTCAAAGCCCACATAGTGCTTTTTTTTTTTTAAGATTTTATTTATTTGACAGACAGAGATCACAAGTTAGCAGAGAATTGGGCAGAGAGAGAGAGAGAAGGAAACAGGCCCCCCGCTGAGCAGAGAGCCCGAGGCGGGTCGGATCCCAGAACCCCGGGACCACGACCCCACTGAGCCACCCAGGCGCCCCCCACATAGTGCTTTGGACATAGAAACTCGTACTACAGACTCAGGGACAAGAATTGTAACTTCTGTTTCATTCAGAACTTGCTTTCCAAAGCAAAGCACACCATGGATTGCTCAGTTAAAATAAGGTTTTGATTTCTCAGGTCCCATATTCAAATCTTTAGCAGATTTCTACGAAGGTACTGTAAGTGGAGCATGCATATTCGTGCAAATTATTTGACTGTCAGAACCATATTGGCACAGATGTTACTCTTTTTTGACGTTGCCAGAGTGTTTACAGTCTGAGAGTGAAACAGAACATATGGCTTCATATTTTTCAGCAAGAATTCATAATAAAGTTTGCTTAATAAAAAACAGTTTCTTTTGTTTTCCCAATTTCGCTCCAGCTAAATACTAATGGTGTCTGGTTTCAAGGGCCCATTTAAAATAAATTTATTTATTTATTTATTTATTTATTTGAGGGCGAGCGAGCACAGGAATGGAGGGGAGGGGCAAAAAGAGGAGGAGAAGGAGACTTCCTACGGGGCAGGGCGCCCCACTTGGGGCTGGATCCAATCCCAGGGCCTCAGGGCTCATGACCTGAGCCAAAGGTACATGTTTAACCAACTGAGCCATCCAGATGCCCCTCATGGGCACATTTTTGGGAGTGCTACTTGCAATAAAAACCGCCACACTCTATCACTAAACCCAAAGCCAATGTTGCTTCAAATTGCATTTTTAAATTTTTATGTGGTCCTTTAAAAAAAAAAAAAGGTTTTTTTGGCAAAGAATGCATAAAATCTTTTATTTTGTACCATTATGTAGTCATCTAAGCTCTGGTCACCAGGAGCTGTTAGAAATCAGAAGGAAAGAATGAAAACACAAAACAGAATTTTTAGCAGTAGCAAACAAATATTCAAAAAAAGATCTCTCCAGGATAAAATAGAATTTATCACAGCAAATATTGCAGAACTAATGAAATCGGGGCAACCCCACAGTGAAAGATGCCTCTTTCTGGTAAAACTGTGAATTGATAATATTATAATACTGCATTAGAATTTGTTACCATAAGCCTGCCTTCGTGTGAGTCTGTGATCAAATGTGCATTATGTCCATAGACCTGCAAGTTAAAGCCTGGCTATTAAAGCTGCAGTAAAATGATTCCAGGTTAGTAGTAGCCACTCATGCCTAATTCAAATATTAACGCAAATACAAATATTCTCTAAAGAATACTGTCTTAAATATGGGTCTCTCATATTGGACAGGAGTCTAATATGTAAAGCTCACCCAATTATTACCTCACAATAAAACTGCATAGTATAGGAGAAAATAATCCACTACAAAAAAAAAGATTGTAGAAACAAAGATGACGGATTTAAGTTTTTTAACATGTGAAGTATTGGTTTTATCAGTTTAAATTAGTTATGATAAAATATTTTAAGAAATAAGACATCAATAAAAATTAAACGATTAAAATGACTACACAGCTGCAAGAACACACTGAAAGACAATTTTAAAAATTAAAATCATAGAAATAAAAAATTCAGTAGATGGTCATACAACAAAACAGTACAACTGAACAACACTAAAAAACTGAATAGTCCTTAAAAAGAAAGACAGCAAGAGAGAATATGAAAAGAGTAAAAGGAGAGAGATGTAGAAAATAAGATAAGATAGGAAATTCTAACATATGTGTAATTAAAGTTCCAGCAGGAGAGAACAGAAAGAATAGGGAAGATAAGTTATTTAAAGAAATGATGGATGAGGGGCATCTGGGTGGCTCAGTTGGTTAACCGGCTGCCTTAGGCTCAGGTTATGATCCCAGATTCCTGGGATCAAGCCCCACATCAGGCTTTCTGCTCAGCAGGGAGTCTGCTTCCCTTCCTCTCTCTCTCTCTCTCTGCCTCTCTGCCTACTTGTGATCTCTGTCTGTCAAATAAATAAAAAATAAAATCTTAAAAAAAAATGATGGATCAGAATTTCCAGAACATGTGAAATATGTGGTGGCATCCTGGGCTCAAGATACACAACATGTTGCAAACACGATACATATTTTTTTAAAAATCCAGTTATGAAGCTGCAAAATCAAAATGAAAGAACTATCTTAAAAACAAGAAAAACATGAACCATAAAGGAGTAACAATTGGGCTGCCCATCAGATTCACAAGCAATGATCCAGGGTCAATAAAATAACATACTGACATATTGTGAAAAAATATCTGTGCAATTTGAGTTGTGTGTAGCAATATATATATATATATATATATATATATATATATATATATATATATATTTTTTTTTTTTTTTTTTTAACAGCAAGGCTAAATTAAAGACATTTTATGCCTTTAAGGAAAGGCTAAGAGTTTACCACCAATGGAACTTCACTACAAGAAAAGTTAAAGAATAAAATTCAAGAAGAAAGCAAGCAATCCTGGTAGGAAGTTCTGAGGATCAAGATGGAATGGTGAGGGATGCCTGGGCGGTTGAGTTAGTTAAGTGTCTGGCTTCTGCTTGGTCATGATCCCAGGTTTCTTGGATCGAGCTCCCGGTGGGGCTCACCGGTCAACAGAGAGTGTGCTTTCCCCTCTGCCTGCTGCTCCCCCTGCTTGTGCTCTCTCTCTCTCTGACAAATAAATAAATAAAAATCTTTAAAAAAAAAACAAAAAAAAAAGAATGCTGAGAAAGCATGATGGTAATTATGAACAAATTATAATTGTATAAAACTAAAACAACCTGGGAATTATAGGATTAATAATATATGGCAAAACTTACATACATATAAGAGGGGCGCCTGGGTGGCTCAGTGGGTTAAAGCCTCTGCCTTCAGCTCAGGTCCTGATCCCAGGGTCCTGGGATAAAGCCCCACAACAGGCTCTCTGCTCATCGAGGTACCTGCTTTCCACCACCTCCCCCGCCTGCCTCTCTGCCAACTTATGATCTCTATCTGTCAAATAAATAAACAAAATCTTAAAAATAAAAATCAAATATACAACAAAATAAGTATATTAGTTGAAGAGATGCATGGATTGTTACATAGGATTCTAAGTACCTTTTATTAATTAGAAGGAAAATGTCAAGATTTTGATTATTTTTAAATCTTGTTAATTACCCATGAAAAATTTTGAGAGGAGTTACTAAACTAATAATAATGATAATAAAGCATATAACTTCCAAAAAGTAGAAGTGGAAGCATGAATAGGTAAAAATCAATCCAAAAGAAACAAGAAGTAAGAAAAAAGGTGAAAGTAGAGAGAAGGAAAATGAGAAAGAGAATAAATTTAGGTATAAAATAAAATGGCAGAAATAAATCCAAATGTATCTGCAATTGTAATTTAAAAAAAGGTTAAATTTACCATCAAGATACAGATGACTAGATCAGGAAAAAAATTGCAGCAAAAGTATTTTTTTTAACAAGAAAATATATAAAGCATAAAGAAGAGTAAGACTAAAAATAAAAGGATATTAAAAGTAGACCTGCAAAATACTAATCAGAAAAAAAATTATTAGGCATATTAAGATCAATTACAACAGACTTGAAGCCACAAACCAATTCTTAAAGCAAGTCATTGAAAAGTGATATAAATTTTGTTCTAAAACTGCAAGCTACTGGACACAGACCTTATATCTTTTACAAAAATTAACTCAAAATGGATCACAGACCTAAATGTAAAATGAAAAACTATAACTTCCTAAAACATAACATGGGAAGAAAATCTAGATGACCTTAAGTATGGTGACAATTATTAAGGTATGACACCAAAGGCACAGTCCGCACAAGAAAGAATTGATAAACTGGAATTCATTAGATCTAAAAGATTTTTTGGTTTTTGAAACAAAAAAGAATGAAGAGACAAGCCACAAAGTGGAAGAAGATATTTGCAAAAGACATATCTGATTAAGGACTAATTTCCAAAATGAACCAAAAAAAAAACCTCTTAAAAATAAGTAAACAAACAACCCAATTAAAAGGGTCCAAAGACCTTAGCATGCACATCAGCAAAGAAATTACACAGACGGCAAATAAACATATGAGAAGATTCTCCCACATCATATGTCATCAGGGAAACGCAAATTAAAATATCAGTGAGATACCACTTAAAAAAACCTAGCAGAATGACCAAAATCTGGAATCCTGACATCAAACCCTGGCAAAAGGAACTCTTAGTCATTGCTGGTGAGAATGCAAAATGGCACATCATCTGCAGAAGACAATTCGGCAGTTACTTTTTTTTTTTTTAAGAGATTTTATTTATTTATTTGACAGATAGAGATCACAAGTAAACAAAGAGGCAGGCGGAGAGAGAGAGAAGAGGAAGCAGGCTCCCTACTGAGCAGAGAGCCCGATGTGGGACTCGATTCCAGGACCCTGAGATCATGTCCTGAGCTGAAGGCAGAGGCTTTAACCCACTGAGCCACCCAGGTGCCCCATTGGCAGTTACTTCTAAAACTAAACACACTCTTATCATCTGATCCAACAATCACACTCTGTGGCATTTTCCAAAAAAAAAGCTGAATATTTATATCCATATGAAAATGTGTGCAAGGATGTTTATCGCAGCTTTATTCATAATGGCCAAAAGTTGGAAACAGTTAAAATATCTTATGGTAGGTGAATGGATAATTAAAGTCCAGACAATGAAGTATTATTCAGCACTCAAAAGAAATGGACTAGCAAGCCCTAACAAGACATGGAGGAAAACTAATTGCTTACTGCTAAGTGAAGGAAGGTAATGGGAAAAGGCTATCTATTCTATGATTCTGATTTTATGACATTCTGAAGATGGCAAAATTATTGAGACTGTAAAAAGATTGGTTTTTGGCAGAGGTTAGGGAAGAGGGGATGAATAGGCAAAATGGGATTTTTAGGACAGGAAAACTATTCTGTGTGAGAATGGTAGATAATTAACATGTGTTTATGTATAATTATAGACACAAATTATATACATGTTTCATATATTTTATATGTAAATATTATGCCAAGAGTATATATAAAATATCAATTTTTTAAGTTAAAAAATAAATCTGGCTGTGACAATATTGGTTAAAATTTTTCAGGGATTCCTCCATACATTTTGGTTAAAGTTATAAACTCTTATATTTTCACAAGGACTTTCTTAAAGTCCTTGCTTGAGATTAAAAAAAAAAAAATTAATGTTTGGGGCACCTGGGTGGCTCAGTGGATTAAAGCCTCTGCCTTCCACTGAAGTCATGATCTCAGGGTCCTGGGATGGAGCCCTGTATCAGGCTCTCTGCTCATCAGGGAGCCTGCTTCTTCCTCCCTCTCTCTGCCTGCCTGTCTGCCTACTTGTGATCTCTGTCAAATAAATAAATGAAATCTTAAAAAAAATTAATGTTTTCCCACTTTCTTTGGCATAGTATTTATGTTTCTTTTCCCACTTTGAAAAATAAAAATACTAATGGACAGGATTCATTAGTCTAGTTGATTTAGGTTTAAAATGTTTAAGGAATCATATGTAATTTTCTTGCTAAAAAGATTTAGAGAGAAATACTAATTTTTCATATTAAAAATGTTTATCTCCCTAAAGAATTGGAAGCAACGGAAGGTTAAGTTTCTTTCCCTCTTTGGATGCAGTAGACTTGCAGTAGAGAGACCACACGTATAAAATAGAATTCTCTCTCTCATTCTCTCTCTCTCTCATTCCTCTTTTTCTCCTCCTTCTCTCCCTGTCTTACTAATCTTTAAAAGTATTTTAATGACTTCTTCCTTTGTTTTCATTAACATTTAATATGAAGGTTCTGGTCCATATATATTATTGTTTTGATTCTAATAATTCTCTCCACATCTTCCTGGTCCCTATCTTTTGGCATATTGACCAGTGATAGTTAATTGTTTAGAAAGTTCTAATTTATAAAATTCTAAAGAAAAATGCCCCCTCTTTCTCCCTAGAGACAAAAACAATGTTGGCAGGCAATGTATACTCTGTCTCTCACAGCTGAAAGAAATATCAGACCAGAATTTCTGAGATATTTCATGTCTGAACAAGATAATTAAACACTTAATATGTAGTCTCATATCTCTCTTTGACCTATTCATTTGTAAGCTCCACAAAGAAAGAAGCCATGTGCTCTGCATTTGTTTTTTTGTTTGTTTCTAACATTGATTAGTGTAGTGATAGAAACATAGATACATATGTTCATTACTTGGTTGATGGAAACCAGTGAAAAGGAAGTATAAGAAAGTGTGGATTAGAGAAACAGTCCCTTTTAATGATCCCTTAAGAATTCTCTTTATTTTTTTTTGAAGAGTTTATTTATTTGACAGACAGAGATCACAAGTAGGCAGAGAATCAGGCAGAGAGAGAGGAAGGGAAGCAGGTTCCCTGCTGAGCAGAGAGCCCCATGAGGGGCTTGATCCCAGAACTCCAGGATCATGACCCAAGCCGAAGGCAGAGACTTTAACCCACTAAGCCACCCAGGCACCTCAAGAATTCTCTTTATTTTTATAGTTTTAATTTTTCTAAATGTTGATGTTCTTTTTTTTTTAAAGATTTTTTTTTTTTTAGTGAGGTTTTTTTAAAGATTTTTTAAAAAATATTTTGTTTATTTATTTGACAGAGAGATCACAAGTAGGCAGAGAGGCGGCAGAAAAACAAGGAAGCAGGGTCCCCGCTGAAAAGAGAACCCAATGCGGGCTCGATCACAGGACCTGGAGACCATGACCTGAGCTGAAGGCAGAGGCTTAACCCTCTGAGCCACGTAGGTGCCCCTAAATGTTGATGTTCTGAATAGAATATGCATGAATTCGAATCATACATATTTTTATTCATATTCTTCTTCCCTAGGAGAACTCCAATTTCTTCCGTTCTTTCTTCAGGCTTTCTATAAGCAATAAAGCTTCTAAGATATTACCTAGGTTGGTACACACACACACACACACACACACACACACACACACACATATTATTCTAACATTATATAAAATGATAATATGGTATCATAATGTTATAATCAATATAATTAGCATTATATTATAGCATAATCTTAAAATATTATATAGTTTATTATAATATAGTGAATTTATGAAATACTTTTCACACTTTTTAAAATTATGTAATCAGCCAGTATAGGTCTATTTATAATGATGTATCAGTAGGTTATTAGATTGCTAAATTAATATCATAAGAAAAGTGATTATACATCATTCACTGCAACATAAAAGCAACAACCTACAATTTTAATCTTAAATATATGCTCTTTTTTATTTTATTTTGAAAAGTTGTCACATAGCTCTGTCTAGAGTAGTATCACAGCAACTGTCTTGTTTTAGGTGAATATAAGGTTCTCAAGGTGTAAGTATCATATTTCCTGATAGAGCTTATGAATATTCCAAGTTCAATCATTCAACTACTAATCTCAGTAAATTGAGATCTCCTCTCTTCAAATTAGAGGTATTGATGGTTATTATAAAAGTAGAATAGTTGAAGGTTGTAAAAGACCCGGTTGATAAAATCATAAGAGATTATAATAGTTATGAATAAAAAGGTGTCCCAGTCATAATTATTAAGAATATCTATAAGGTAAAGAAAAGTGAAGACACTTCAAGATCTAAGGTAAGTCAAAATAGGAAATAAATATGGATAAAAAGAAGTTTGAAAACTCGGTTTGTAGCATTTAATACAGATTCTTTTATTATTAAATCTCTACTGTGTGTATATATCATAGTCAAGAAAAAAATCCAAGAATATTTATTATTTATTCTAACTTAAGGTTTTTGAAACAAAATAGTTTCTCTTATTGTCTCAAAATTCATGAAACTTGAGAGCATCTGTTATTTTCTCCACCAGAGAAGATTTTCAGTAATGGTTATACATTTAACCACATCTGGATTAGCTGGAAGTCATGAGGTGTGATTAACATGCCATGGCAAGGATTTGAGAACGTGAAAGAGGGAACCCAGAGGATAAGTTAGTGAGGAAAGTGGAGAGAAGAGTGAATGTTAAAAAGCAATCCGAAAGCCAAGTGTCCTTTCTTTATGCTTTTACTCAATATTTGACATGTGTGGTTAGGTGCACTAAAACTGGGAAAAATTAGAATACTCTTGAAGAATTGAATGAAGATCACTTGAAGTAAAGCCATGTGTCTAGCATAGCACAGCGTTTGGTCCATAGTAACCTCTCCATAAATGTCAGCTCTTGGTTTTGTGGCTAATTTTTCAGTTCTTCTTACAATTATTTCTCTGTATATTCTTTTTATTACTAACCTGGTTTAAAGTTCTTTGAATTCAGGATCCATGTTTTGTACTTTGTTATCTCCAAGGCACATGATTCATACACAATTTATCAGTTTTGTTTTGTTTTTTAAGATTTTATTTATTTGACAGACAGAGATCACAAGTAGGCAGAGAGGCAGGCAGAGAGAGAAACAGGGGGGAAGCAGGCTCCCTGCCGAGCAGAGAGCCTGATCCGGGGCTCGATCTCAAGACCCTGAGACCATGACCTGAGCCGAAGGCAGAGGCTTAACCCACTGAGCCACCCAGGCACCCCACAATTTATTAGTTTGATATTATGGTAACTAATGATTTTTTTTCTCTGACAGTAACTGCTGCATTATTATACAAGCAATATTTGGTAACATGTTTGTTGATTATTTTCTTGTTGCTTAAGATCATTAACATATAAACAATATAGGAGACAAAGATTGATTGATAAACTATCCAAAATGTAATCTATAGTAAAACATTCTAGGGCAATACTTTTTAGTGAAATCCTGGCACAAAGATGTCATCAACCTTATATTACACTGGTATCATTCTAAACATATAACAAAGAGAAAGTAAGACTATTTAAGAGAATACTTTGGTTCTAATCCACCCATTTTGAAGAACCACCTAAATATCTTCTTTGCAAGTCCAATGACCCAGAACTTGAATTTAAAAAATAAAGCAGATATACATATATCGATTTTAAACTTCAGTTTATTATTTTGTCTTTCAGAATAGTAAGAACATTGTGGAAGGTGATTAAAATTGTACAGACAGTGTTGGTTTTTCATATGCAGCTTTTGAAATTCTTTGAATATTCTATTACAAAGCACGAATATTAGTAAATACAGAAATATTAACATACAGAATTTTTGTCATTAAATGTTCAAAGAAATTTTTTTTTTTTTTTTTGTAATTTAAGTGCCTGCTAAAGGAGTCGGAGGAAGAACAGAATTTCTTAAATCTCCGAACGAAACCGTAGTGTAGACCTTTTCATTTTCTTTTCATAATCGTCTTCAAATCTTTCATATTGGGCTACAGTGAACTGATTTTTCCAATCACCTGAAATGCCTGAAAAAAAAGATAAAATGGTATATTTGAGACTACTATAAAATTTCCTTCTTAGATCAGTTTTCATTTGAATTGCCACACGTGTATTTTTAATCCTTTAATTTTTTTTGTTTCTGCTCAATAACTCCGTTCCTCACTCCCAAACTCCTGGGCCTTCTTAGTTTTTTAAAAACAAAACAAAACAAAACAAACAAACAAAAAAAACAAAGTACAAACAAATAAGGATTTGTCCAGTATCTTATATAAATAAATAATCCTTTCCATATTTCAAGAAACATCACTGGGAGAAAATCCAGTGTTCCAAAATCTTTATTCTTTGGCCTTAATAGCATTGTTAACAAAAAAATAGAGAATTTTTCAGTCCTTTTAAGACTGTATTTTTCCAAAA
Source organism: Mustela nivalis (assembly GCF_964662115.1). Lineage (NCBI taxonomy): Eukaryota > Metazoa > Chordata > Mammalia > Carnivora > Mustelidae > Mustela > Mustela nivalis. Next base: position 11,765,390 of record NC_139023.1, on the reverse strand, counting down.
TCAAGTGGTAATTTATGAAAAAAATTTCTATGATCAAGTAAGATTTAAAAATGACTGGGTTAAATGTAATTAAACATATGTATTATTACAGGATTGTTCAATTTTCTTAAGGATTTTTTAAATTTATTTGACAGAGGGATACATAGCAAGAGAGGGAACACAAGCAGGGGGAGTGGGAGAGGAAGAAGCAGGCTTCCATGCTTCCAGAAGAGGAGGGAACCTTACGTGGGACTTGATCCCAGGACCCTGGGATCATGACCTGAACCAAAGGCAGATGCTTAACAACTGAGCCACTTAGGATTGCTCAATTTTCAAAAGATTAACTGTATCTTAAAACTTTGAAGGAAAGACAAAGAGCATAACATTTGCAAAGAATATCTGATAATTCACAGACCTATATCTCTGGGACAAATAATACATTATATGATAACAAAAATAATTTAAAAAAATAAACAAACAAACAAAAAACAATGCCTTTTCTCACAGGTAATCCAGAAGTCATTTGCAAGCCAAGGTTTAGGAGGGGAAAAAGGGCAGGGAAGAACACATGCCAAAATAGCTTTATTAATCCACCCCAGGATTTCTCAACTTTGGCATTTCATTTATTTATTTATTTATTTATTTATTTATTTATTTATTTATTTCTACTGTTGACATTCGAAGCTAGACCACTGGCTGGGCAGATGTGAGATTGCCCTGTGCATTATAGTGTGTTTAGCAGCATCCTAGGCCTAGTCCCATTAGCTGCTTATAGCACATCCTCAGTCATGACTCGCAAAACTGTCTTTGGATGTTGCCAGACATTCCCTGGGAAGCAAAATCATATCTATCTGAGATCCAGATATTCCTAGAAAGTCTTACCCATGGCCTACTTTCTAACTTTCTTTAAAAAAAAAAATCTCTGGGGTCACGAAGACACATCATAATTCATGAAATTACCCTTAGTAGTCCCTATATAAGCTGTGACCAAAATACTTGTTTCTCCAAAGCTGTCTTCGATTATATTAATAATTATTCACTCTGTACCATAAGATTTTACACCTCTGCCCACTGACATGTGTTGTGTGATTCCTCTTCCCCTCATTAACTTTGGCTTGGATTTTGAATATGTTTGGCTAATGGAATTTGAATATGTGCAATATACACCACATCTAAACAGAAACTCTAAAGACATTGCAAGTTTCCAACATCTCTCCTGCTCTTCTTGTCTACTATGATCTTGGGCATGTCCCACAAATGGGTAGCTTTTTCAGCCTATGTTTCAGAAAGAGAAGACATACGAGACTGAGACCATGAAAGTCAAGTAAAACTGATCAGAATCAGAAAGAATTAGCAAAACTGCAGCAGCTGCTGGTGGCCAGAATTCAACAACATTAATCAAAAAATAAAACTTGTGGTTTTAAGCCACTGAGATTCTTGGAGTTACTGTGTTTTTGTTTTTGTTTTTTAAATATTTCATTTATTTATTTGAGTAGAAGAGAGAATGAGAGAGCATAAGTAGGGAGAGGGTTACAGGGAGAGGGAGAAGCAAGCTCTCCACCATGCAAAAAGCCCACAACTCCTGGGATCAGGACCTGAGTTGAAGGCAGTCTCTAAACTGACTGAGCCACCCAGGTGCTCCTTGGAGTTGTTTGTTTACACAAACAACTAACAGCATCTCTCCTTTCTTTCTCTCTCTTTTACTCTCTCTCTTACACACACACACAATTCAATTCAACACATCTTTATTAAGGAACTATTTTTTTCAAGATCCTAACTATACACTGAGATACAATGATTTACCATATGATTTATCAATGATTTATCATAACAAGAACCTCTAGGAATTGCCACTTTTCATTATTCATTTGATATGCTTAACATCATTTAATCTGGCTACCCATCAAAGTAAACATTTTAAGGAATATGAAGAATATCTAGAGAGTTCAGAAAAATGAACTCTTTGCCAAGAATGCCAAGACTCATGCTTATCAGTGCATAGGCTCTTGACTAAACATTTCTCATCAGAAGATTTGTCATACATGTTGCGCTTACAGAAATTGTAGTTTATTTGCCACAAATTATTTCACCTAAGATTTTTTTGTTCCTATTTTTTTTCTTGCCAGCCTACTCAATCTTTTTCCATTTCTTATAATATTATTCTTTGTTTCCTACCTACACCCTCCATGACTGTAATTAGCAAGCAGTATAGAAACTGGTATACGATTTCTCACCCTTTCTCATGAAGGGAGACACAGAATGATCCATATCAAAATCTGGTACAGTGGTATAATTTGTACTTGGATTCTGCTTCATCACATCAAAAGAGCTATGATAGATGATTTTGTCCACAGTTTCTTCTGAGAGTTCTTTGTCTAGAAACTTTAACAACTTCTGAATTTCATGCTTTGGATTCTAAAAAAATTACAAAGAAAAAGAATTATTTCAGGTAGATTTAGTCATAAAATAGACACTGCATTTAATATGGTTCTATATATGTCAATGTGGTGAAATTATTTTATATTTCTTGTGCCCTTTTCATTTTGCTTTCCGAAGTACATGTCCTATTCTTGGCCAGGCCACCATCCGCTAAAAGGAAGAGTAAATTTTGATTGTTTGTCTGTTTTTCAAATTTTTATTTAAATTCTAGTTAGTTAACATATAATGTAATATTTGTTTCAGTAGAATTTAGCCATGCATCTCTTATATATATATACCCAGTGCTCATCAAAGCAAGTGTCTTCTTTAATACCCATAATTTTGTTTCAAAAAGTACAAAAAAGAAAAACCAGATTAATATTCAATCTTTCACACTCAAAAAAGACTTAACCTTCAGAATAACAAATGGTAATAGTGCAAGCTAATATTATCATAAGGTATAATTTTTAAAATCCTTGATTTCCTCTTTAAAATCATATCTAATATAAAGAACAGGTTATTTACCAATTATTGTTTAACGATTTTATTTCTTTATTTGAGAGAGAGAGATAGAGAGAGAAAGATCATGGATGGGCTGGGGCAGGGAGAGGTACAAAGGGAGCAGGAGAAGCAGGCTCCACGCTGAGCAGGGAGTCAGATGCAGGCCTCAATTCCAGGACCCGGGGATCATGACCTGAGTGGAAGTCAGATGCTTAATTGACTGGGCCACCCAGGGAATCCCCACCTACCAAACACTGAAAGAAGAATTAATACTCATTCCTTTTCTTCTCAAACTCTTTTAAACAGTAGAAGAAGGAGTAACAATTCCAAAAACATTTACAAGACCAGCATTACCAAAAACCAGATAAGAACAATACAAGAAAATTAAAGGCTATCATATCTGATGAACATCAATGTAAAAGTCCTCAACAAAATACTAGCAAACAAAATTTAACAGCACAGTAAAAGGTTTGTATGCCTTGATCAAATGGGATTAATTTTGGTGATACAAAAGGGGTTCAATATCAGCAAGGCAATATAATATACCACATTAACAAAATGAAGGATGAAAATCATATGAGTATTTCAAAATGTGCAGAAAAAGCATTTGACAAAAGTAAAACAGTAAAGGCCATATATGACAAGGCCACCACTAATATACTCAATGATGAATTTGATGATGAAAAGCTGAAAGCTCTTCCTCTAAGATCAGGAACTGTAGTCAGCAATAACTATAGTTAACAATACTGCATTGTATATTTGAAAGTTGCTAAAGAGTAGATCTTCTCATCACAAGAAAATCTCTTCTCATCACAAGAAAAAAATAACTATGTCAGCTAGATTTACTGTGATCCTTTCATAACATATACATATATTGAATCATTACATTGATAACATTATGTTACATGTTAATTATGTCACAAGAGAAGAAAAAAAGTCACCTATTCCCAAAAGTTATAATGGAAAAGAAGATATTCTCTCTACCTCACTCTTTTATAGATTTTTTGATAGTATGAATATAAGAGGAGGAAAGTAGATAAAATCCTATCCATTTCCAGCCAAAGAGTGGTGGAGAAGAGAAAGAGGCAATGATGAAGATGTGAGATATATTTGATGTATTTCTTATGATTTCCCTCCTCAATGCTTCAGACTCAAGGATAGCATGTAAGAACAGGGTTAAGAGTAGCACTCAGGCCAAATATCTTCTTGGTGGTCAAACAAAGGTGAGACTGAGAGCCATAATCTTAGTGACCTGGTGTGGTCAGGCAGAAAGGCAATCCATTTAGCTTTATTGAGGTGCCCATCTCAATTCATGGAAATAGAACCAGAGTTTCTATAGTGGCTCTAAAATAATCTATTTCTTGTAGAAACAGAAATGAACTTGGTGGAAATCAGACACACATCTTAATTATTCAAGGGGAAGAACCACAGAGAAGTCCCAGTTGTATCAGGTCTATCCTGTGAAAGTTAAATGGAACAGTGATGGGAAAAAGGGTCACTGCTCAAGCTTGGAATGGGAATATTTGGGGTGGATTTGATGGCACTGCTACTCTGGAACCCTTCAGTAATTTTGAGCCCTTTCTACCAGCAGATGTAGATTCTCCTCCCATATTTGAGGAGACTAAACTTCTTTTGCTTAAAGACTTTATTATACTTAATGTGGGAAGTTTTCTTTCCAGATAACACCTATTCTCTTCAAGATCCCCAACAACACCTACTTGTTGTTTCTAGACACATAATTAGGGTAACATGTCACCCCTTAATCTAGAGTAACAGGAAAAAAAAAAAATGCTTTAAACAGGATGTAGAAGAAGCTGGGGATTTAACTAATGAATCTCCCAGAGGGGGTCACCTTAGCTGAGTAAGGTGGTTTCCCTAGAGGCTATAGAACAGATTTCTCAAAGAAGAGATGAAGGGTAGTCATAGTTATCTAAAGGAATTTAGGTGTGGACAAGCTTCCTGAAACACATTCAATCTAGGAGATATGGAACACTTCTTAAATGGACTATTTAAATAACCAGATCAGAATAAGTGTTTGATCAAAATGAAGAGCAAATTAATTTTCATGCTAATAACCAGATAGAAGATGAAAAAATAAAAACTAGATGTTTTATAAATTAAATTACATGTTTTCTCCACTGTGCTGGCCCTTTGGGGAAACAATCACAAATAAGATCATTTTAATCCCTACATTCAAGGAACTTACATTATCCTAAAGGAGACCAAGACAATGTAAGAAACACATATATAAAATAATTAGAAGTGGTGGTGGATGTTATGAAAAGAACATTAAGAAAAGGGATTTTAATAGATAATAGAAGGTGAATTATTTGACACTATGGATATGAAAGAACTCTGTGGAGAGTTACATTTAAATTAAGACATGGGGCACCTGGGTGGCTCAGTGGCATAACGCCTCTGCCGTAGGCTCAGGTCATGATTCCACAGTCCTGAGATCGAGCCTCACATCGGGCTCTCTGCTCCACCCACGGAGAGCCTGCTTCCCCCCCCCCCCCGCCTCTGTCTGCCTCTCTGCCTACTTGTGATCTCTGTCAAATAAATAAATAAATAATATCTTAAAAAAAAATAAATTAAGACATGAAGGAAGAGAAAATGTTAATTTGAAAATAGTGAAGAAAAAATTTTTCAGGCAGGCTCACTTCGTAAGAAGAGGAAAAGTGAAACCAGAAACATTTGGAGAGATAGGGACTACATAATGCTGAGCTCTAAATTATCTTAATGATTTTATAGTTCAGGGAGACAGAAATCATTGACATATTTGAAGAAGGCAGCAGGCATACTCTTATTTAGATTTCAAGATCATTTTCTCTGAGTGGACAACAGAGGCAACATGAGGTATTTCAAATAAGTTAAGATAGGTGCCCGAACTAGAGCAGGAAGCAGTAGTGGTAAAAATAAGTAAATTGAGTAAAAGATCAATTTTCAAGGCAGCGTTACCAGGATAGGGGATTAGTAATATTTATAGACCAAGAAGAAAGGAAAATGTGATAAAAAAATAAAAAAAGATGAAACTTAGGTTTCCTTAAAAAATAAAAATTATAATTGCCTTTTACCTCTTTCATGTCTTCATAGAATAGGTAATGGATACGATAATCATTCCTCTTCTCCCACCAGCCCTTCACATGGTCATACCAAGAACCAAACGACACTAGATTGAAAGATATAATGTTTGGAAAATTAGAAAAATTTACATAAATAATTGTTAAATATTATTCCACGTCCTTATTATCAATACAAACAAACTTATTAGTTCAAGGAAGAGAGATGGTAGGCTAATTCCCCCTGTTCTCACTGAATTTGCAATTTCTGCTTGGAAAAGAGTGGCAGGAAAGTTCATAGAAGAAGGAGAAAGGGAGAGAAAATATTAGGAATGGAGAGGTTAGGAAAGGACTGCCAAGGAAGAAAAGTATATTTGGATGTAAGAAGAAGAAATGGGGTTTGATAATGTTAAGAATGAGTAGTTATTCTTGGACAGAGAATAGTCCAAGTAGCAAGGGTAGTAAACGTTTGAAAGAAATCATTGAGCTGCTCTTGCCTTGATAGAAGAATGTTTATATGAGAACTTTAAGTAGAGCTACTACTATTGGCATAAATATGTCTCCCTGAAGGAGAGAATGCACAGGTAGAGAAAGAGATCCTTGAGGATAAAATCTTTATCCAACAATTTTCAGTTTATATAATAAAAATTAGGGAATGGTAAAGAAAAGAGAGTTGATGAAATATATGTAAAATCAAAACAATTCAATGGATGCACAGCAAGAGAAGAAAAAAAATTGTCACTAAGCACTAATGAAACAATAAGGCAAAGGACTGAAATATCTGTATTACATATTCCCCCAGAAGTTCTTTTTTGTTTTTTAAAGAATTTATTTATTTATTTGACAGAGAGAGAGATCACAAGTAGGCAAAGAGGCAGGCAGAGAGAGAGGAGGAAGCAGGTTCCCCGCTGAGCAGAGAGCCCAATGCGGGACTTGATCCCAGGACCCTGGGATCATGATCTGAGCTGAAGGCAGAGGCTTAACCCACTGAGCCACCCAGGCGTCCCCGACCCCCAGAAGTTCTTAAAGGGAAGAGACAACTATGTATTCTGCTTCCTCTATAGTCTTCTTAAAACATTAGAAGAGTCGTGGGCACATATTAGGTTTATAATAAATACAGATTTATATTTGACCTTTCTATCTCTTTGAAAAAAGACTTTTCTCTAAAGAACTCCTTGATTAAAGTAAGAGTTGAACCCACCCTTCCCAGTCATGAATTTATCCAGGAACTCCTCCCAGGTGCCAGGCTCTGGGTGTAATTTTGCCATCTGGTAGAAATAATAGTAAGACACAGCCACATCCTTAGCATTGCGTGCCACATAGACCATCTGTGGGGAGATATGGGAAAACATGATTTCATTTATATTATTTAATAGTTTGTAAACTTTTCCTTATCTTGCAAGAATGCTTACTTTCTCTTTTCTATTTCCTCTTTAGCCTTTGAAAAGAACTTCTCCAAAAACACAAAAACCAAGTATCATAGGAATAACACTAAATATTAACAAAAATGAGATAATATTGTTCTTAAATTTACAATATTTTTCTGTATCACTTATTAAAACATACACAAAGGAAAATAAAAGTTACAAAACTTAAAAAGATAAGCTTTTTAAGAAATTTTTTTTTTTTTTACCATTAGTTTTTTTGAGAGAGAGCACACTTGTTTGAGTTGGGGGGAAGTTCTGAGAGAGGGAGACAATTTATAGCAGGCTTCACGCTCAGTGCTGAGCCCAATGGGGGACTCCATCTCACGGTCCTGAGATCATGACCTGAGCTGAAATCAAGGGTTTGACACCTAACTGAGCCACCCAGGCACCCCTAAAGTAAAATTTTTAAAGCTGAAAAAATGTCCTATTTTGAACTGAAAATAAGTTATTATTTGGGTATGTTTAATCAATAATGAATAAACATTCTTCATTCTGTTCACAATCACATGATTATTGCTGTTTATAATGACTTGGTGTGAGATTAAAATTTCATTTATGGATAGAGCCCTAAAATCTTCTTGGAAACAGAAATTTTGAGCCTATTTTCCAAGAGAAATGACATTGTTATGTCGTGGTGGTAATTAGGTTTTCAGGCAAGTCCACTGAAATCCATTGAACTTAACTTCTCCCCTGAAGTACATCTAATAATACTGCGGCCCCAGGCATCCGTGCAGTAAATAAAACCTTAAGGGAAAATGTATTCAGGAAGAAATCTCCTTTCATCTAATTAGAAACAGCTTTCTTCTTTTCTTCTTTCAGTTGATGGGAAAAGGAAACTGGAAATTTTATATCCCTGAATTCCTGACAGTAGTTCTCATATTCTGGGATAAAAGAGGAGTGGGTAGAAAGATTGAGTGTAGAGTTCCAAGATTTGAGACTGCTGCTGATGTAATTTTTTGAGATAAACATTTCTAATAACTTCCTATTTTGATACCAAGAGACTATGTTAATGAGCCAACTGTCTTCTTCTGTGATCATCACCTCTAAGTTCTTTAGGGAGGACTGTTTCTACTTGCCTCAGTAAAGATAGAATGTGCGTTGGAAGTACTCTTTTAATTACCAAATAGAAACCATCCAACTGTCATTAATAGTACGGTGGGTAAGTTGGTTGGAAATATTCACAAAGACAATGGAATTCCTTATATCAGTGGTTCTCAAACATTAGCATGATTCAAATTCATCTGGAGGTTTTATTAGAACTCAGATTTCTGGACCTCATCCCCATAATCTTTGATTGAATAGGTCTGAATTGGGCCTGGCATTTGCTCGTCTCACATGCTACTTTTGCTCAGGGTACCACATTTTGTGACCGAGCAGGTTACATTAAAGAAAACAAAACAAAAACAAGTTGACAGCATGATAAGAATTGATCTCATAAATATTCTGTTAAATGAAATAAGTTCAATATTCAAGATTATATACTCTCCTTTTACAGACAAACTAATTTATAATAAAAACATTCAGTAGAGTGGTTATCTTTGAAGATAGGGATTGCTGCCCAGAGTGTGAAGAAACAGAGCTTTTGGGGTGCTGGAAATGTTCAATTTCTTGATCTGGGTACAGGTTTCATGGGAATTCTCACTTTGTAAAAATTCATCAAGCTGTATGCTTAAGATTTACATACTTTTCTCCATATATGTTATAGTTGAATAATAAATGGCTATTTTAAAATGAAGCCAAAAAGGAACCCATTATATATATAAATAATATAAAATATATAATTATAAACCCATATTTGTAAATTATAATCATATTGAATTCTTGAAGAAGCAGTTCTAGCATTATTTAAATATTTAGATGTTAAATATTTGAAAGTAGATACCGAGTAAAGGGAGTTAAACAGAAAGACAGGCATTTTAGAGAACAGAAAACCTGAGTGACTCTTAGTGTTGGGCACTAAGTCTGTATCTATATAGCTATAGCACTTGTGTCCACTGGTGTTATTTCAACTCTTGTATGTAGTGACCACACTATTATTTTTGCAATGATTTACCCAGGGGTTATAATATCCCACTATAATATCTGCATGATGAGTAAAAGAAATTTCAACACAAATAAGGATTTTTTTTTCTTTAAATGTTGCTACCTTGCAGTTATTTTTCCAAAATGAAGAAGGGAGAAGTTGAACAGGCAGGTGTGTTTTCACTAATCGAGGAGGCTTCATGTTTTTCAAGTCCTCCACACCTATAAGCACAGAAGTTAAGCTACATTATAAATGTGGAATCATAAAGGTCAATTGCAATAAACTCTAAGACTTTGTAAACATTAACTCCACCATATGACTTGAAATAACTTTTTGGTTTCAGATACATATCAAATCTACCATGGGATCAAAAATGATAAATTCTTGTTAGTTATGCCATTTTATTTCCTATGTAGAATAGACAATGACAGTCCGTAATATCTTCAGGTACAATACCTTGCTGAGGCAGAAACAACAATAGGAAAATGTCAAGACATCCAAAATTTTCCTTCATTAATCTTTCTTTTCTCATTTACTATATGGGGAAGCTGAACTGAAGATTTCAAAACCCCTCTCCAGCTTTCTTATATGCAAGTTATAAGATTGAATTAAGCCATAAAGCTCATAACTAATTTTTTAAAATTTTAATAATACAAGATCATCCATAATTCTGTTTCTTGAGCCTGTGAACGCCAGCTAACAAGCAGTAGACATGATTTTATATTGGATCAGACAATTTTCTGTATATAACGAGTGTACATTTAAATGTTGAGGAGCTCGGTCTGTGCAATTAAGAAAACATATATAGTTGTCAAAATCTCCTCTCATGCAGATATTATCTTTGGGTGCAAGAGGAGTATAATATGGTTCTAAGTACAACCGAATTCTTGCTCTTCTGTTAGAAACACTCAGGATTTAACTGTCCAAGATCTGTCTATAGCAGTCCATCATGATTCCTCCAAACACCATGAAATGATAGGGGGATTTATTCCTATGGTAAAAAGGAAAATTCAGGGAAAATACCATTCTCGATTCCAGGAACAATCAATTCCATGAACGGCACTCGTTTGTATATTGCGTCCCTCTTACATTTCTCCACATCCCCATTGTTATAGATCAAATCCAATATTTCACTGACCCAGGTTGTTCCTATGGGGGGGAAAAAAAAAAAGAAAAATGGAACAACTATAAACTTCTCCGTCAAAAAGGATATAAGTATGTGCTTTGGTGAGTGCTGTGAAGTGTGTAAACCTGGTGATTCACAGACCTGTACCCCTGGGGATAAAAATATATGTTTATAAAAAATAAAAAATTTAAAAAAATAAAAAGGATATAAGAAGGTCAATATAGGTAGAGAAGTTGTACAATATCAAAAACAAAAAGGTGCTCTTCCTTTCCATCCCCCTTTTCTCTTACCACTTTTCTGAAGAAAAGATCCTTATCTATCTTGAACATGTGTATTTGTGAGAGAGCGACAGGAAGCCTGATTAAAATAATCATAAAGTAAGTCTTAAAAGGGAAGTAAGATGTGGGTGATCTAAGAGACAGTCTGGAAGTCATGTAGCATACCCTTCTGAGTGGAAGGCAGAGGGAAGCAGCCAATTTCAAGTAGTCTGACTAGAAACTTGTACAGTTTTTATTAATATCAAAAATATGATCAGACTTCGGGGGCTGAAGAGTATCTGAGGAAAAACATTCGGTGGAGGTGTGAAGAAAGATACAAAAAGAACTTTGCCTCTGTGGTGACCAGGTGCTACTCACAAACAAAAGACCCATTGATCCTAAGTGAGCGGAGTGGATGGAGTCACTCTGGTTTTTCTGAGATTGTGTCTCATTAACCTTGAGAAATGGATCCAAAGTATGGTTGATCACCTACCGACAACGGTTCAACTTAGGATTTTTTGACTTTACGGTGGTGTGAAACTCATAGGCGGTTGTACTTAGAAACTGAACTTTGAATTTTAAATTTTGATCTTCTCCTGGGCTAGTGATAAGCAATATGAAGCTTTCTCTCAGGACGCTGGGCAAAGGCAGCTAGGTGCAGCTCCCAGTCAACAAGATAAACAACTGATTCTGGTCTTATAACAACTTATAACCGGTCTATACCCACACAACCATTCTGTTTTTCACTTACAGTACAGTATTCAATAGATTACATGAGCTATTCAGCACTTTATTATAAAACAAGCTTTGCATTAGTTTTGCCCAATTACAGGCTAGTATAATTGTGCTGAACACATTTAAGGTAGGCTAGGCTAATCTATGATGGTTCGGTATCAAATACATTTTAAAATTATGATGAATTTATAGGGCGGGAACATCATCATAAGTCTGTATTTAAGGATATGGCCTCTTTAATTATCTACAGTATTCAATATCAGGTTATTCAGGATAGGCTGACAAAGCAATTTTAAGATTGGAGAAAAATATCTTCTTAACTGTTCCCATTCTCTTCCCCTTTATCAAACATGTAAGGAATGATAGTCCGTAAAGTGAATAACCATGGGCGAAAACTCAAAATTAACTTAGTTAATTAATCTACGTACTGCGTAGATTTTTGGCCAATGACCTCACAAAGATGTACCTTTGATTAGTTCCACAGATTAGAGTACTTTAGGCCTCCTTTTTAGTCCTTTCTTGTGGATAATTTTTCCTTCTTTTCATCCCTAAATCATGAATGTGGGACTATCTCGCTCATCCCTCTAACAGAGACAATTCCAGTACTAAGAAAAAGGTGAGTGAAATTAATACTATCCTTGAAGAGTTTGTTGCCTCATCTTGCTTAGTCTTAAGCAATGATGCCTTGGGAAAAGAGACCTAAATTCTAGGGCACCTTGGTGGCTCAGTCATTAAGCATCTGCCTTTGGCTCAGGTCATGATCTCAGGGTCCTGGGATCCAGCCCCACATCGGGCTCCCTGCTCTGCAGGAGGCCTGCTTCTCCCTCTCCACTCCCCCTGCTTATGTCCCCTCTCCTGCTGTGTCTCGGTCAAATAAATAAATAAAATCTTTAAAAAAAAGAAGAAGAAGAAGAAGAAGAGTGGGGCACCTGGGTGGCTCAGTCATTAAGCGTCTGCCTTTAGCTCAGCTCATGATCCCAGGATCCTGGGATCCAGCCCTGCATCGGGCTCCCTGCTCTGCAGGAAGCCTGCTTCTGCCTCTCCACTACCCCTGCTTGCTGTTCCCTCTCTCACTCTCTCTCCCTCTGTCTCTCTCTGTCAAATAAATAAATAAAAAATCTTAAAAAAAAGAGAGAGAGAGAAAGACCTAAATTCCAAAGTACAACAGAACACATTTCATTTCCTGTCAGTAAATTATGGTCACTGAAATATGATGGAAAGAAATGCCGCTTATCTATGCTTCAGATTAGCAATGTTTATTTTCCATAATTTTGGGGGGCGGGGGGACACGTGATTTACCTCATACATGGAGTAAATTAGCTTTAGTCCTTTATAACAAAATTAACAGGGAACTGATATATTAATAACTTTAAAACACGTTCTCAACAGTTTGTAAAGGGAAAAAAATCAAAGGCAAAAATGACCAAGAGTACATAATTACTTTATGTGTAGCCATCTAGCCATCAGCTTTTTTAGAAGAAATCCAGATTCAAAGAGCACTTTCGTATATAAACTGTTTGTATGATTATATTATACCTTCCAAAGATGATCTTAATGGGTTTCTGCCTGTGAATATGTTTTTTAAAATAGTGAAAACAAAAGAGCATGTACATTTTCAGTAACTGCCCAACCTTTTCTAAATTTGTATCTCAACAAGGAGATGCAGAGCAGTTTTGGTTCCAAACAATTTGGGATTGGTGGATGGCTTAGAGAACAATGTGTATAGTAAGAAAAGAAAGAAAAAATAAGCGTTTACAAAAACAAGCTTGCAGGATGCCTGGGTGACTCAGTTGGTTAAGCCTCTGCCTTCGGCTCAGGTCATGATCCTGGGGTCCTGGGATCAGGTCCCATATCAGGCTCCTTGCTGGGCAGGGAGCCTGCTTCTCCCTCTGCCTCTGCTGCCACTCTGCCTGCCTGTGCCTGTGCTCGCTCTCTCTCTTTCTCTCTCTCTGAAAAATAAATAAATAAAATCTAAAAAAAAAAAAAAAAAAGAGCTTGTTTTCTATTTCTTCAAAGGTCTGTATTATACATTTGTTTCTTTCCTGAGAAGATCTCTTTGTTTTCATAACAGTGTTGTTATCCTGATATTAGAATCTCCAAAAATTCAGGTGTTTCCTCCCAGGCTTTGTTACATATCCCTAGGAAGGAATTTTAATATTTAATATAATATTTATCATAGGAAAAGATTAGTAATCAATGTACTTATTAAAAACTTCCTGTCCTTAAGTCCTTTAAGAAATGAAGCAGAAATATAAAAGAAAGTTGACTTTAGGGAATTTAACAACTGGAACAGTTGATTGGCTACAGGCTTGAGTTAATTAAGTGGATAAAAGGCAGGAGAAAACCCATTCTCTGATATCTCGCTGTACATCTATCACTGAGTAAATGGAAGACTCTGTCATAAAAAGATCTGGAGAAATAAAAATTATTGATTCTTACTGAGGCATCTTAAATTCTCCTTTCTGAGATCACATACCGAAGTCAGTAGCTGTTTAACAGTATAACAAAATATTTCTAAATGCATTTATAAAGTCTTTAAAATAATAAAATATTAATATTTACCCAGTACATTTAAAATACAATGAACAAAATATGTAAACATTAAAATGCATAGAAGGAATATAGATATGTAAAGATCCTAAAGAATCTAAATAATTTTAGATATGCAGTTTTATTTTATTTATTTTTTTTTTTTGCTGCATGATCTTATTACTATAAATATACAGTAAAAACGAACCAAAACTAGCCAAACAGAGTATATGCAGTTTTAATCATTTTTATTTGAATTTACAAAGGAAAATAAGACAACAACATTAAATTTTCCCTCAGGTTAGCCCCCATTCAAATGAAGGCGTTTTAGAAAAGAAAGTGAGTTTATCTGATTTGCAACAAAACTGTCCCAGCAACTGCTACTGCGTACCCTTGACCAATGATCAGAAGATCAGTGGGCTTATACACATGGATCTATAAGCAATTAATGCGTGCAAATACATTAAAAGATCTTACCAGATTTAGGGTAGGTGGCGATCAGCAGGTCATCCGGTCGACTCTCAAAGGTCTCCACCTGGGACCACTCCTCGGCAATGCTCCAGAAGAGTGGGACACCCTGAACATCCACTAACTCCCTCCTGTAGATATCCAGCTTCTTGTCCATTTTCCAGAAACTAGATTTTAAACAAAGGGAAGCATGTTAAGGAGTCTTTGTTTTAATAATATTAATAATAGGGCTCCTGGGTGGCTTAGTTGGTTAAGCATCTGCCTTCAGCTCCGGTCATGATCCCGGCGTCCTGGGATTGAGCCCCAAGTCAGGCTTTCTCCTCAGGAGTCCACCTGCTTCCCCCTCTCCCTCTGCCCCTCTCCCCTGCCCCTGCTCCCTCTCTCCTCTTTCTCTCTCTCTCTCTCGTAAATAAATAAAATATTAAAAAATAAAAATAAATTGATATTTTATTAAATAAATTAGTATTTGATTACTATAGATCCAACAGCACCAGATCACCTTCCTGTACATTACGAATCAGTGGGAAAAGAATGAGCACACAAACTAATAAGGTCTTGCAGGACTTATTTTTTATACGCTGTTTATATGTTAAATATCAACGCCTTCCACTGGTACTTTGAATTGTACACAACATTGCTTTGGGCACAGAGCGCTGGGATAGATACTAAAAGTATTGGATTTTGGAGTAAAGGGATTATAAGAACCACAGAACTGCCCATTCATTGCCGGGAAATTTAAATAAGCCTTATAACTGCAGTGGGTCTTTTTAACTGAAAACTGAAGAGTAGCCTAACGTAGTACTTCCTTCCTTTAAATTTCTAGGTGGGACTGGTCAATTATTTCATCTAAATTATATACAACAGTCCACAAGAAGGAGAGTATGGATAGAGGGAGGGTGGGAAAGAGGAACTAAATGACCAAAAAGGCTGGGTAAAAGAAACAAACTGGAGGTAGGTGTAGCATCGGAGATAGACTGCTCTGATGAACTTTTTAACATTGGTGACGTGTCATTTTCTATTCTGAGCATGACTCTAATAAAGGTACTTTTATGTCTCTTTTGCTATCATATGTAGGATGTAGAAGAACTTGAGCTAGATATCCTAAGTCCTACTTCAAAACATGTTGTTGTTTTCCCAATTTTGCAGGAGCTGGAGTGTTTATTTTTCTTTCTCTGAAGTTCTAGAAAAACAGAGATTATCTAACAAGCTCAAGTTTATAAGGCTTCATGAGGTCCTATGGCACTTGCTGAACTTCTCTTGAACATTTTCAGATACGCAATTTCTTACCATTTTTTTTTAAAGATTTTATTTATTTATTTGACAGAGAGAGATCACAAGTAGGCAGAGAGGCAGGCAGAGAGAAAGAGGAGGAAGCAGGCTCCTGCCAAGCAGAGAGCCTGATGCGGGACTCGAACCCAGGACCCTGAGATCATGACCTGAGCTGAAGGCAGCGGCTTAACCCACTGAGCCACCCAGGTGCCCCATCTTACCATTTTTTTTTCATGACCTCCCAACTCCACCTCTACCCTGCCCCATGCAAATAATTTTTATTTTAAAAGGTTATAAAATAGTTGCAGGATACCAAATCAATATACTAAATCTTTTGTGTTTCTATATGCTAAAAAACTATCAGAAAAATAAAGAAGACAATCCATTTACAAATCCATATGCATCAAAAATAATAAAATACCTCAGAATAAATTTAACCAAAGAGCTGAAAGAATGTACACTGAAAACTCTAAGACATTAGTGCAATAAATTGAAGAAGGCACAAATAAATGGAAAGATCTTCCATATTCACAGATTATAAAAATTAATATTGTTAAAAATTAATATAAAAATTAATATTGTCAAAATTTAATATTAAAAATTAATATTGTTATATACAAATTAATATTGTTCATACTACCCAGAATAATCCCAGTTATGTTCTCCATTATGTCAAAGTGTAACATAGTGTATCACTGGGGCGCCTGGGTGGCTCAGTTGGTTAACCAGCTGCCTTCGGCTCAGGTTATGATCTCAGGGTCCTGGGATGGAGCCGCCACCGGGTGCTCTGCTCAGCAGGGAGCCTGCTTCTCTCTCTCTCTCTGCCTGCCTCTCTGCCTACTCGTGATCTCTGTCAAATAAATAAATAAAATCTTAAAAAAAAAAAGTGTATCATAGAACAAAAGACAAAATATACAAGTCCATGCTTGGCTAGCTAGCAGGTTTCTGTTTGTTTTCTAGAACAAGGTGTTGTTGCTCTTGATTTTGTTACTTGTTTTATTTTGTTTTTCAATACAATTGTACATACTAACATAACAGATAATGTCATGAAGGCAAACTTGAATTATTAATTCAAAAATATTTATTGAATTTCTGGCAGACTCTTTTCACAAGGGAATCTAATGAATATAAAAACTTGTGGCTATGTTCATGGTGCTTAGAAGTAAAGAGGAAAGAGAGATACCAACCAAACAATCATACCAATAAACTGAAATTTTCATTGGTGATAAGGTCTATGAAGCAGAAATATATCCATAAATAGAGGGAACTTGACAGAATCAAGCGGCTTAGAAATATTTCCCCTGGGAAATAAGTGTGTTAATTTGGAGAGGAGACAAACTTTCCAGCCAGGAAAAAGCACGTGCATAGACCCTAAAATGGGAGAGAGAAATAAGGCATATGAGCATAGAGTGCTGATGAGGAGTTTCTAAATACTTTGCCAAGTTATGTGGTAAGACACTAGAGACTTCAGGACTTTTTCTGTGTAATTAAGTGTGTCTGAAATATATTGGGGTCTCAGGCATTCTCTACCCAAACAACGAAGTCCACTGACCCACCGTGACGCACAGTTCCAACAAGAGTTCTGTCCTGATATGAACAAGTAGTGACACTCTGGAGTTCTGGATGTTCACGAGCATCACTGGGGAGCAGCATATATTTAAATATTTCTATTTTGCTTTTACCAAAAGTCTTGGGATTTATAAATGCAATACAATAGGTAATAAATATTAAGTTGTTTCTCGGGTTTGCTCTACCTCTAAAGTAAATTTATGGCAGCATTGGGTTAAGATTTAACGGTATTGCTACTACCATATTTCCTATTAATACTTGCTAATTTTCATGGATATGTGTGAAAAGAAAGCCTAAAAAATAAAAGAAACAAAGTTTTAAAAGCTCTTGGTTAGATATTATCTCCCTTTTCTTCCCCTCGATTCCTAAATAACAAATTCTGATTTTTTTTTTAATATTTTATTTATTTATTTGACAGACAGAGATCACAAGTAGGCAGAGAGGCAGGCAGAGAGAGAGGAGGAAGCAGGCTCCCTGCTGAGCAGAGAGCCCGACGCGGGACTCGATCCCAGGACCCTGAGATCATGACCTGAGCCGAAGGCAGCGGCTTAACCCACTGAGCCACCCAGGCGCCCTGATTTTTTTTTTTTTTAATAATATTTGCTGGGAAGTACTAAGTACCAAATGTTGTTTGCAGGCAAGGACTGGAGTAGAGGAAATGCCATGCATTTACAACACCTTTTTTTTTTTTTTTTTTTTTTTTTTTTTTCCCTAAGTACAGAAAGTATATTTTTCAGTCTCCCTTAGAGCTGGATTGGGAGCATGTGACTAAGTTCTGGTCCCTGAGCTGTGGGTGATGTAAATCCTTTCCTTGCCCTCCAGTCCTCTCTTCCATGGTCACAGAGCCCTTCTAGTCTGTGTGTTCAGATGCCCAGACTCAAGACTGAGGTGATCTTCCCACCCTGCCTCAGATTGCGACAGTAAAAATAAATTCTTCATTATGTTAAGCCCTTGGTATTTTGGTGTTTTCCTTTTTTTTTTTTCAACTGTAGTATACAGTCCATACTGTATTATCCAACATCCTGTGGAAGCTACAGGAAAATTTACAGATGAAATATCTACTTTTATGGAGCTTACAGTCCATGTGCAGTTAGATAAATGAGGAATAGACAATATATGGGGATAAGTACAATGAAGAAAAATAGAACATGGTGAAGTGATAAAAAATGAAGAGTTAAGTAGTAAGAGAAGAATAATAACTAGAATACATACAGAAAGGACAGATAAGTGAGTGTCCACACCTTTAATGTGATAGGCCTCAAATGTAGCTTCAGCCTTCTCATCTACTCTGTAAACACACTCCACATGCTGATCTACACATATATATCACCAGCCTGACAAAGACTTACATATTGAACATTTCCATGAGTGTCGCAACTGTTCCACAAATTTAAAACATTTAAATCCAAGGTCATTTCTTTCCTCCCAAATATGTTTTTCTTACTATGTTATCTAGGCCCTACCTTAACTGTAAATCTCTTTAGAAACTCACCAGTAACAACAGAAGGGAGCTCCTCTCTACTTGCCAGATGGGAGGCTACCCAAATTATGAATCATTTAATAAATTAGATCTTAAGACTTGCTCAGTTGAATTTTGTTAGCAGATTTGAGATCCAAAGTAAATGATATTCAGGGACAAGAAGAAACATGGGTGTGGCACTCTCAAGCCCTTTTGAGTCCATTGTTTTTATTGCCCTTTTAGGAAGGCTATTGGTAAGTCCCCTTGGTTTCAGCTCTGTTGCATTCAAGCTACTTATCTAATTGGCTTTTCAGTCCAGGTTAGCGAATCAGTCTAGACTCACAAGAGGCTCTAATGGAGTACCTCCCTAGCCCTTGTTTCAGTCCACAATTCCGTGTTGGAATCTCTTCCCCATTTCCTGTCCAAAGTCTCCCTGAATGGAGTCTGCTGATTTAGTCCACATTGGGAATTGCTGGTGGCCTGCATAGGGACTTCTCTTGGCCAGTCCATAGTGACATGTTTTGCTTACTGCAGGTGTGTTAAGGTGCACATGTTAGTTTGTCTTAATTTATATAAATTAAGGCTATTGCTAAAGGAATCTTGGAGGCCAAAATCTGCAAAAATTAGTAGGCAAAGGTTGAAGTAGAAGTCAGCAAAATGTAAAAATTATTTTATTTTCTCATTTTTAAATTTTTTTTTTTAAGATTTATTTATTTATTTATTTGACGGATAGAGGACACAAGTAGGCAGAGAGGCAGGCAGAGAGAAGGGGAAGCAGGCTTCCGGCTGAGCAGAGAGCCCAATGTGGGGCTCCATCCCAGGACTCTGGGATCAGGACCTGAGCTGAAGGTAGAGGCTTTAACCCACTGACCCACCCAGGCTCTCCTCATTTTTAAAAATTTAAATAAAATGAACTAATTAACATATAGTGTATTATTAGTTTCAGAGGTGGAGTTCAGTGATTCATCAGTCTTTTATAATACCCAGTGCTCTTTACATCATGTGCCCTCCTTAATGCCCATCACCCAGTTACCCCATTCCCCATTCCCCTGGCCTTCCAGCAATTCTCAGTTTATTTCCCATGATGAAGAGTCTCTTATGGTTTATCTCCCTCTCTAACTTCATCTTAGAAATTATTCTTCCCTCCCTTCCCCTATGATCCTCTGTTTTGTTTCTTAAATTCCACATAGGAGTAAGACCATATCATTGTCTTTCTCTGATTGACTTATTTTGCTTAGCATAATATCCTCTAGTTCTATCCACGTTGATGTAAGTATTCATCCTTTGTAATGGCTGAATAATATTATATTGCATATACATACCACATATTCTTTATCCATTCATCTATCAACACATATCTTGGCTCTTTACACAGTTTGGCTATTGTGAGCATTACTGCTATAAACATTGAGTTGCAGGTACCTCTTCAGAACACTACATTTGTATTTTCGGGGTAAATACCCAGTAGTGCAGTTGTTGGATGGTGGAGTACCTCTGTTTTCAACTTTCTGAGGAATCTCCATACTGTTTTCCAGAATGACTGCACCAGCTTGCATTTCCACTAAGTGTAAGAGGGTTCTCCTTTTTCCACATTCTTGTCAACATCCATTTCCTGACCTGTTAATTTTAACCATTCTAATTGGTATGAGGTGGTATCTCATTGTGGTTTTGATCTGTATTTCACTAATGCCAAGTGATGTTGAGCATTTTTTCATATGTTTGTTGGCCATTTGGATGTCTTCTTTGGAAAAATTTCTGTTCATGTCTCTTGCTCATTTCTTAACTGGTTTATTTGTTCTTCTGGTGTTGAGTTCGATAAGTTCTTTATAGATTTTGGATACTAGCCCTTTATCTAATAAGACATTTGCATATATCTCTTCGTTGTCTTTTGGTTTTGTTGACTATTTCTTTTGCTGTGCAAAAGCTTTTTAACTTGATGAAGTCCTAAATGTTCATTTCTGCCTTTGTTTCCCTTGTCCTTGGAGACATGTCTAGCAAGAAGTTGCTTCAGCCAAGGTCAAAGAGGTTGCTGCCTGTGTTCTCTTCAAGGGTTTTGTTGGACTCCTGTCTCACATTTAGGTCTTTCATCCAGTTTGAGTCTCTTTTTTATGTATGGTATAAGGAAATGGCCCATTTTCATTCTTCTGCATTTGGCAAAAGATAAATATTCTTACTAGAATGAGTTCTTCCTTTTCTTTGTTTTATCTTTGCATATAAATATCTTAAAAATGGATTCCAAATTTCTATGACAATACATTGAATACAAAAATAAGAAAGATGAAGGGGAAATGTGCATAATTTATCATAATGAATTGCATATATGGTATTTTTATACAATACTATTAAATACCCTAAATTCCAATATCTTCTACTTGGCAGTAGTATAATAATCTTATTCAAAAAGTCAGCATGTCATAAAATAAGATAATATTAATATTGCAATCCCTGTAATTTATTATTTATTTATTTATTTATTTGGTTGGTTGGTTGGTTGGTTGGTTGGTTTTGGTATCAGGTTTTTATTTAAAAAATAGTTAACATGTAGTACAATATTGGTTTCAGAGGAGTAGAATTTAGTGATTCATTACTTATATATAACACCCAGTGCTCATTGTAACAAGTGCCCTCCTTATTACCCATCATCCATTTAGCCAATCCCCCTGCCTACCTCCCTCCATCAACCCTCACTTCGTTCTCTACAGTTAAGAGTTCCTTATGGTTTGCCTCCCTCTCTTTGTCCCCCTTCTCCTATGTTCATCTGTTTTATTTCTTAAATTCCACATGTGAGTAAAATCATATGGCATTTGTCTTTCTCTCACTCTTATTTCTCTTAGAATCAATTCTTCCTAATCTCTGTTTGTAGTGCTCAGTAGAGATTATAAAATAAAATGTCAGATTGACCTTTCCTTTCCAAATTCAAAGCCCATTGTTAATTGAATTTTTCTCTCCCAGAGATAGAAATGGCCTTCTTGCTTGTCTCATTTTCATAATTATGCTTGGCTTTCTGCCTGCCTGGAACATGTAGGCTGTTGGGTTTTTGTTTTGTTTTTGTTTTGTTTTTTGGTTTTTTGTTTTGGGGAGTTTTTTTGGTTTTTTGGTTTTTGGTTTTTGGTGTTTTATTTTTGGTGGGTTTTGTTTTGTTTGCTATTTTTGTAAGTGACTCTGGTTTTTGAGAAGGTAATATTTTTTGAACCATCTTTGGGAACCCATCTTACACCTGAGTGGGGTTATTTAATATTGCCAGAAATATTTAAAATTAAAAATATGTTTGCAGAGTGAAAGAAGCAAATTAAGGATAATGTAGTTGGATAGGTAGACCAACCTATAATGTCAATTAAGGTACCACCCAATTCTTTGAGGACTTGAGAAAAAACTATCCTTATCTTACACACCCTCTTATAAAACAAAAGTCAGCTCTACAGGCTATTCTTTTCAGCAGTATTTATGTCTGCTTAGTTTTCCTAGATCTTTTTGGTAAGCTAAAACCTTAAAGTTATGCTAAATTAAATGATGAGTTGTTTAATTAATGTCTAGGGGTCACCGAGGTGAGTCCATCAGTTAAGCATCTGTCTTCGGCTCAGGTCATGATTATAATAATTTGTGATCTCATTTAGTGAAGGGTTGTTTATAAGGTTGTTTATAACATTTTTGACAAACTTCTCAAATCAAATTCTAAATGAAGTCTTTTTCACTGAAATATTTCAAAGGGTTTTTAAATTAATCAAGCTTATTTGATATGTAATTTACATGAGAAGCATTGTCAAATAAATAATACTAAGCCTTCTTCATACTGTATTTGTAAGATTGTGGCACATGTAGATAAAGCTCATTCTGGTTCTGCAAAAACTGACCCCTCGTTTTCTGACTTTTGCCATCCTGATGGCCTTGAAACATAGCAATGGTCTGTTTCAAAATCAGAAAGTAAAATGAATAAATAATGGTTGTGAATTAAGGAATGTTAGGACTCTGGGAAACCAAGACACCTGTTTGGTTCTTCCCAAGTCCCTGACAAACCCCATTTTTCAGTTTTTACAGTTTTTTCCATAATGCATTTAAGATGACTCAAATTATGAAATTATGAACAGACATTGGTGGAAAGTCTTCTGCAAAACTGTAAAAGTAGTCTATCAGCGATGTCTGACTTTTCAGGTCCTTAATTTTGGAAAAATAATTTTTGTCCTCAGAGGACAGACTCCTCCCTCTGGACTCTTTGAACACCCACAGCTGGATTTCATTCAATTGCCTCTTAGTGTGGGTTATCAATATGAGCTAGTTATTGGATGAGTGTTTCCCAGATGGGCTGAAATTTCCCCTGCTGCAAGGCTAATCGCCCCACTGTAGCAAAGAAACTGTTGGAAATTGTGTTCCCCACTTGGAGTATACTGTGCATGATCTTTAGTGATGGAGGCACCCATTTCACTAGATAAATCTTATGAGCCTTAACAAAAAACTTACAAAGTTCTTAAAATTCTTTCAGTATAAAACCTTCTGCTGGGTCCCTTGTCATCTTATGTTAGTATGACCAATGACTGTAAATCTCTAATATCTTATGCTCAAGCCTGTTACCAGCAGGTTAAAGAAGGCTTTTGTATCTAAATTCATGGGGTCCTGCTGGTCATAGTCTGGATCTCAATGACTGGGTGTTGTAGAACCTCATCAGAGGAAAACAGCCTTCAAGCCCCATTAAAAAGAACCTTACTGAGTGCTCCTGACCACTGACACTGCTATAAAACTAAAAGGTATTATGCTTTGGGTACACATCACATAGCTGAAGAAGGTTCCATATGACACCTGGTCCTATAGAGATGCTGAAGACCTCTACAACAAATTGATGAGGAAGAGAAGTAGCTGACATTGAGAGAGACTGCTTCTACCCAAGACAAAAAAAGTCAGGACTTCATACTTTATTTTTTTTAATTTTTTAATAAACATATAATGTATTATTAGCCCCAGGGGTATAAGTCTGTGAATCGCCAGGTTTACACACTTTATAGCACTCACCATAGCACATACCCTCCCCAATGTCCATAAGGACTTCATACTTTAAAAATGAAACTCTTTCTCCTTTTCCTTTCCTTTATTCTGACATTACCCTGGAAAAATAATGCCCTCATCTATATCTCCCAGGTCATTGCTAAGTCAGGAAAGGAGGGATGGGGGTAACCATTTAAAAAAAGAAAAAAACATTTATATGTCAAATCTGAATGAATATAAGTAGCAAAAAATATTTTTTATAAAGATTCAAAAAAGAAAGACAGCAAATGGGGACATTAGGAAAGACCTGGAAAAGGATGGTAACATTTGAGATAATATATGAGGGGTTGGTAGTATTTTAATGAGCATAGACATTAGGATTATTCATGACAGTGTGCAAGCATGAACAATGGTAAAGGAGAAGAGAAGTATAAGATATGTTCAGGAAAGGATGAGCGGATCATGTTGACTGAAAGTTGCTATAGGTTTAGGAAGGTGTCTCACGCATTCATTGACTCTTTTAATGATACCCGGTAAGTGTCATCCATGTGCCAACAATTGGTCAGGCAAAAGACAGTAAAGCTTTTTCCCCCTATAAAATTTTCTATCTAGTGGGTAATGAAAGACATTACTGAAAAATTGTCCTTATTGCGGACAGCTGTGAATGTTGGACTGCCCAGTTTGTATTCAATTAATAAAGAAACAAAGGGCCACTTAAGATTTTGAACAGAGGAATCATGTAATTGAATTAATATGGAAATGTGAGGAAGAATTAAGAAGTGATGAATGTAAGTAAGAAAATTTATATAATTCTTCTTGTAACTTTCTGGTGCCCTTGCAATGATCAAATACAATATAAGTGATGAATTCCATATATTCTGAATTTCTCCTCTCTTGATTTCCATGTTATCACATTCTGACTGATCTCCTATCTCTGTTAATTCTCAATTTCCCAAAGGAATGTTTCTATCTATTTAGACCAGAAGTGTCATTTCTCTTTGAAGTCCCATATTTGGCTCTCTTAGTTCCCCCAAAGTTCCTCAACTTCTCAAATTCAGTATCCGCAGTTTAACTTATTAGCTTTGCTCACCACTGAACTAGTTCTTGTCCTGGATTCTTTGTGTATCTCATATTCTGGTGATACCACATTCATTCCACTACTCAAGTCAGAAATCTGTGAGTCATCTTAGATTCCTCCTTCTCGAATCTCCTTAACCCAGATGGCTCATAAATCTGATTATTTTTATCTTTCAAGTATTCCTGGGAAAACAGCTTTTCTTTATGAACTAGCTTAGTGGTTTAGACTGTAAGGTCTGTAGATTCAAAGTTCATATGCCAGATTCATCATGTACTATCAGTGGGACTCTGGACATATCATTTTTTTTTAAAGATTTTATTTATTTTATTTGACAGAGAGAGAGATCACAAGTAGGCAGAGAGGCAGGCAGAGACAGAGGGGGAAGCAGGCTCCCTGCTGAGCAGAGAGCCCGATGCGAGGCTCGATCCCAGGACCCTGAGATCATGACCTGAGCCGAAGGCAGCGGCTTAATCCACTGAGCCACCCAGGCGCCCCTGGACATATCATAAACACAAATTTCAATTTCTTAATCTTAAAACAGAGTTAATTATTTATTCAATTTATAGAGCTATCTTGGTGAAATAAGATGATGCATATAATGTGTATATTGATAAAATAGGGTATATTTGGTAAGAGGTAGTCATTATTAATTATTATCATAATAGATATCATTATGTATGTATATAATATGTATATATCATTATTATGAGTGCCCCTAAATTTGCCTTTCTTTACGTCCTTTTAGTCATCCACCTTGTACTGTGACAATGGTCTTAAAATTAGTTTTAGTTTCTTATCTCCAAACTCAGTTCCTCTGCCTCCCCCTGCAACTACCAGTATGATCTTTAAAACCTGATCACAACTCCAAAGTCAAAAGGATAAAGTGTAAATAACTTTCCCCTAGTTTTCACATTTAATCTCTGCCACCCTGTTTATCTCTTCCTCACTTGGACCTTAGCCTCCAGCAACAAGACAATGAAAAAAACCATCTCTATCTCTCTATCCATTTCTCCATCTGTATAGATAGCTCCACCCCTCACATCCAACTATGACACCAGCATTTTCTGTCTTGGAGATGATACTCCTCTCTTGTGTATCTGGAAAACTTCTATTCACTCCTCAAAATCTTACACAAATTTCACATCCTCTGAGAAGACTTCCTAGTGACCTAAAGACAAAATCAATTACCTTCTTTTCTCCATTTCCATATCCTGAATAGACTGATACTACTTCACATATTTCAGTGTGTTGTTATTATCTGTTTGCAATGTCTGTTTCCTTGATAAGAATTTAGATTCATTGTCCCAATATTGGAACAAGTATTTGAGTTTGTAATCCCAAAGCCTTTACTTTATTGATACAGATAAGCATACTGAAATGAAATGAAGCTTACGCAATATTCTAGGTGGGATAATCAGGGATTAAATTATTTTATCTTACCACTGTAATTATAATTATTAAGCCAGCACTTTGAGATGTCCTGAAAAGTATCAGTAAGTCATACATCCGATCGAGAAGGAGCTTGCATTCTAAATCATTATTCAAAATGCACACACATTTACACACATTTACACAGCCCTGCTTTAATGAAGCATTTTGTTATTTAATTCCTCATAAAAATGCTCTAAGTTTAGTCCTATTATACCCATTTATAAAGGGGGAAATTAGTATAGAGGAACTTGCCCAGATCATACCCGTCAGTAAGTAGCAGGACTGTGTTTGAACCCTGATAGTCTTAGGACGGTGATCTTAATCACTATCCTATACTACCTTCTAAGTCTAAACAATGAAGACAATTCCTAATACAAGGTGACATTTAAAAAGTGCCGAATTATGTGGAGGTAGTCACCTAATCTGTAGAACAAAAGGTGTGATTTGATTTTGACCGTGAGGTTTGGCTAATAATAGATACAGAAGTCTATTCTAGTAGAAGAGAGGAAAAAAACAGTAATCCTTTTCTACCCAATGTCTCACACACACTAAAGTATTTTATAACTACATAGAGATATCATCTGCTAAAATGCATATGAAATGATTTTTAGAAAAACTGAATCATGCTAATGACTTGTTTTAATAATATTTATCCTCATTTATTCATATGTTTCATCTAAAATTTTATTTGGAACAATTTCTAAGGGGAGAAATTCTACATTTTAAACTTTGTTTCATGTGTGAAAACTGTATAATGAAATATTTTAGTTTATATACAGTTTTTTGTACCTTTTGGAATATTTGTGTTTTTAACAATATTTGGTTATTATAAATTATATATTAAAGGTAATCAGTGGATGTATTTTAATATTTCCTCAATCTAATTCAGATTTTGCATGAGCTTAATATTCTAAATTAGCATCATGACTCCTAAAAAGCTCTAAGCAGAAGTATTTGTGTAAAACATGCAGTCATATTTAACTTACCTTTAAACTTCTGAGAGCTTTAAATGAATATCCCCAAGTTAAGAATCAGAGCCAAAAAATCATTAAAAGAATGGTATATTTGAGTTGCGTAGAACTTACTATGTGAGAGAAATTGAGTTGATAAGAGCTCAGGATATGTTGAAAGAAGATGATTGTTTCCCTTGTGTCTCTTTTGTTTACTTCTCTGAAAATGTCCCTTGAAATTTAACTTCCTCTGGAAGATCATTATAAGCCCTTGGAAACTACTTAATATTCTTTGCATTGATAAAAGCTAATGTTAGACCATGTTAATTGAACAAAACAATTGACTTTCATGCCCATTAATGAGTTAAAATAATGAAATCTTGAACCTGAGGATATGATGTGCCTTAACCATAAAAATATTAATATTAAGGTCACAATAATCAATACATTATTCTCCTGGAAAGTGACAATATTTTGATATTCAACAGATTCTTGGTCTAAATGGAACAAATTTTATTAACTCCTTTTTAAATGTGTAAAAACTCAACTGTTTCAACAATACAAGGAACCTGAAGAGAGACATTTGGGCACACACATCTCTCTCACGACTCTCTCTATATCAGCAGTAGAGCCCTGAGCTACTCACCTCATGTTTCTGAGCCATATTTTACCTGTCTAAAAAATGTGGGAAATGCACGAAATTGTCACTCCTATTTGTTTCACCTCTAACATTACATAATTCTAACTAAAATGAATATATGCTTTAAGTCACAAAAATAGAAACAAGAAAGGAGGAAGATGTTTAACAGAACATTCTATTGCGAAAAAATTTTGTTAGGAGCCAATAATTAAAACACTGCATCACTTCGATCAAAATTCAAAGTGCACATTTATAAAAGCTTCCCACTCGTGAAATCTCAAATAATACAGAATATTCTATATTTCTCACATGACCTTGGAAATTTATCTCTGTAATAAATTCTCCAATTAGTTGCCTTTTGGTTGTTGTTTTTTGTTTATTTGCTGTATACACAGAAATGAGAACATGTTCTTTTCCCACACATTGTATCTTACAAATGATTATAGCTTATGTTGTCAAATTAAATGGCTAAGATAATATGGTTTAACATTAAGGCATAATAAATGAAGAATATTAAGATTTATGGGCACTTATAGTCATTATAATTTCCACATTGTGTTTTTCCATTTCAACTTAATAGCTTTGAAATTCATATTATCACTGGAAATTTTCAGAGTGTAAGAAACTTGCCCTATGACACAAAACATATATATGGTAAAGTCAGATTTCAAATCCTGGATATTAACACATCTAATGGTGAAATCACTCACTTTGTTGCTGGAAAGGCCATGGTTAGAAAAATCTAGAACTTACCAAATATGCAGTTTTGGGCAAGTGAACATTTTTTGAGCATAGAACACTTTATCTGACCAGATAGTATCCATTTCATAGAATCATTGTCATTGTGTCATGGTCATTGTTACAATCTCATAAATGAAACTAACTAGAATTTAAATAAAACTTGAAAAAAATCTCATAAATGAAATAATTTAATGGGTATGAAAATGCCACATGCTAACATGTATTTCTAAAAGAGTTATCATATTATCACCATTTATACCCTCATAATCTCAAAATTCATCCTCTTTTTTAATTTCAACCCTGACTCAAATCAGGAAAAAAAAAAATTCTCTTTCACCTGGAGAACTATTCTGTCCCATGACAAGAGATTATGGGTCAGTCCCATGAAAAGAGATTATGGGTCAAGGTTTTTATACTTAATCTACACTTTATAATCAGTCTTGAGCAAGTAATTAACCCTAAAAGTGCTTGGCGACTTTAGCCTTTAAGTGGAGATAATTGCATCTGCCTGTCTTCTCCATCTCATACAGACATTCCCAAGTTAGATGGACCCTATTACTTGATATCCTCAGGCCCTCTTTGTACATAGGCAGGAAGTACTGGATGCCATCTGCTTCTAGTCACTCTTTTATCGCCAAAATCTTTTATATAAGAATTTGATGGTGAAGAGTTAATTATACTCTTCTCCATCTGCAATCCCCGGGGCCTAATAAAATCCAGAAAACAGCTCTTCAGTACCATAGCAATGGAAGAAAATGGTGAGGTCATCATTTCAGTTCCTGAAGCATAAACAACTCTGCTTTAAATTGGGTCGGCTTGTTTGTAAGCCTAAATGAAATGTTAGGAATAGGGTAACAAACATGTATCTTCCTTAAAAATATAATTGTGTCATATGTGCTTGTGTATGGGTTTTTTTTTTTTTCTTTAGGTCTATTTTGTCTTTGTTTCTTTCTTTAAAATTTGGTTTTTCTGTCACCATGGTGCTGTATGATTTTACCTGAAGAGTAGGAGATTTGGATTTCTCCTGCAGAAAGATAGTATCTACAGAGTTGGAAAAGAGTTGAATAAAAGTTTCTGTTTTATAAGATCAAAAGGGGCAGGGGTAGATAGGAGAAGGTAGAGAAATAAACATTTCAGGAGCACCTACAATGGATTGGGGCCAGTTTTCAAAAGGACCTTTCAAATGTGATTTTGAATAATTTATGTAAATTTTCTTTGCCAGATTATTCTCATCTGTAAAATGGGAACTATTTTATGTCCCATCACATTGAATAGCTGTAAAAATTAAATAAGTAGGGATGCCTGGGTGGCTCAGTTGGTTAAGCATCTGCCTTTGGCCCAGGTCATGATTCCAGTGTCCTGGGATTGAGCCCCATGGCCCCTGCTCAGCGGGGAACCTATTTCTTCTTCTCTTTGCTGCCCCTCCTCTTGGTCCTGTTCATGTGCACATGTGTGCACATGCACATACTCTCTCTCTCTCAAATAAATAAAATCTTTAAAAATGAAGGAAGGAAGTATTTGGAACAATGTTTGACACAGAGTAAAGATCAATAGAATATTAATAATAAAAATAACTTGAATAATAATTTACATTTATAACAATATTTGAGATAGATATTATTTATCCTTGTCTTTCAGAAAAGGAAACTGAAGCTTGGAGATGTTATAAGCAATTCCCAATATCAAACAACATGTACATAGTGAAGTAAAGAATGATAACCAGAAAACCATCAATAAAACAGAAAGACAACCTACTAAATAGGAGTAGATATTTGTAAATGATATATCCAATAAGGGGTTAATATCCAAAATATATAACTAATTTATATACTCAATACCAAGAAATAAACCAACTGATTAAAAAATGGGCAGACGACCTGAATAAACACTTTTCCAAAGAGAACATACAGATAGCTAACAGACACATGAAAAGATGCTCAATCTCATGAATCATCAGGCAAATTCAAATCAAAACCACAATGAGCTATCCCTTTACACCAGTTAGAATAACTAAAATCAAAATGACAAGAAACAAGTGTTGATGAGGATGTGGGAAAAAAGGAAGCCTTGTGCATTGTTGGTGGGAATATATACTGGTCCAACCAGTGTGGAAAACTGTACTCAGTTTCCTCAAAAAATTAAAAATAGAAATACCATACATCCAATAATTCCAATACTGGGTACCTTCCCAAAGGGGGGGGGGGACACCAGTTCAAAAAGATACATGCTTATCCTATGTTTATTGCAACATTATTTACAATACCCTAGATATGAAAGCCACCTAAGTGTTCATCAATAGATATGGACTACTTATAGAAGATATGGACTACTTATCAGCCACAAAAATAAAGATGAGATTCTGCCATTTGAGGCATCATGGGCAAACCTAGAATGCATTATGCTAAGTGAAATAAGTCAGAGAATAAGTCAGAGAATGATTCCACTCAAAAGTGGATTCTAGGGGCACCTGGGTGGCTCAGTGGGTTAAAGCCTCTGCCTTCGGCTCAGGTCATGATCCCAGGGCTCTCTGCTCCGCAAGGAGCTTGCTTCCTCCTCTCTCTGCCTGCCTCTCTGCCTACTTGTGATCTCTCTCTCTGTCAAATAAATAAATAAAATCTTAAAAAAAAAAAAGTGGATTCTAAAAACAAGAAAAGAAAAGAAAAGAAAAGAATAAACAAAGAAAAAGAAGAATCAGAACTATAAATAGGGAGAACAAACTGATGGTTGCCAGAGAGAGGGGTATGGGTTTGGGCAAAATAGTGAAAGGGAGAGGGATAATACAGTCTTCTAGATATGGAATGAATATATCATGGGAGTTAAAGGCACAGCTTAAGAAAGAGGCAATGATATTTTAATAGTGGTGTAACAGGACAGATGGTAGCTACACTTGTGGTGACCCTAAATAATGTATAAACTTGTCAAATCACTGAGATGTACACCTGTACACCTGTGTCATCTATACTCAGAAAAAAATCATAACCAGTTTCATGGATTCTGAAGACCATCTTGTTCCTTTTTTGTTTTATTTTTGTTTTTCAGTTGAATAATTAGGTTTTGCTTCTTTAATTTGATAGGAAAGTATTTAAAGTTTTGAATTTGTCCCTGGTCAGTTTTGGCCAAATCCCAGAGACTTTAATATTTCCAGGTTTTATATACATTTACAACATAATTTATATTTAATTATATGATGACTGCTAACCTATAGATTATTTTTTTAAAAAGTATTTGATTTACTAATTTAATTTGTTGCATATTACAATAATTTTTAATTAGATTCTCTATGTTAATCTGCTGGTCTAAAGAATGTAAACACCATAAATTTTGTATTTTATATCTGATTGTGATCAATTTGTAGCAAGTTATGTTGTCTATTGATAGTATAAGCATAAATATGTGCATATATATATGCATATGTACAAATGAATTCAATATCAATATATTTTAAATCTCTAAAATCTTTTTAAAATTTAATCTATTAGAAGATTAATATTGTTTAAGTTTTCTCTCTGTACATGTTTCTATCAATTTCTTTCAAATTTTTAACATATGCAGTATATGAATTTTTTTTACTTTGGACATATGCTTCCTAAAATATAAAATTGTGATTGTGTTTATTATGGAATATAATATTTATTATCATAGATTCACCTAACACTTAATCCTTTTGATTCCGATCTTATGAGACAATAGCATTGTTACTTTTGTCTTCTTGGTCTATATTTGTTATGTTTCTTAACTCATCCTTTAGAAATTTGATATATATGTGTGTGAGTACTGAAATACTGGTGTATAGATAAGTGTGTGTATATATGTGCATATACATATATATGTATGTTTTTTGTTTTAAGGTTTAAACCAACTTGAGCACTTTCTTAACAGAAGTATTTCATCATCCTCCTTTAAAATATTTCCTTCTTCACCTAGGTGGCTCAGTCGTTTAAGTGTCTCCTTTCAGCTCAGGTCATGATCTTAGGGTCCTGAGATTGAGTCCCCCATCAGGCTCCTGGCTCAGCAGGAAGTCTGCTTCTCTCTCTGCCTGTTGCTCACCTTGCTTGTGCTTGTGCTTGCTCTTTCTCTCTCTCTCTCAAATAAATAAATAAATAAATAAAAATTAAAATGTTTCCTTCTTATCTGTCTACAACTTCTATGGGTACGGTGATTTTTATAGCCAACTTTCTTTGGAGGCTAGGATACAAAATTCAGTGTCTTTGAGAAATAATGACATTTATGTAGACTGAAAGCATTGAATTCTGCGAAGTTGAGAAGAATGGAGGTAGATCAAGCCTTAAATCCACATTGCCAAGGACACAGTGGCCCATGTGGCTGTATCAGACATAAAGAAATTTATCTGAGCAATGTCAGATCCCTTATTACCAAGTCTTCTCCAAAACAATAAGTTTCTCTTCTCTGTCCTCCTCCTCTCTAAAATCTATTCTTAAGATGTGGTGCTATGAGATATGATACAACATGTACATTGTGAAGCTTAGCAAAGCTTCCGTTCTTCACAGAAGTAGATGGCTTTGGCTCAGTTGTGCATCTTAGACAGGAACATGTTAGGTTCTGCCTGGACACAGATCCTTGAAAGTATTCTGCAAAATTATAAAAGCTTTGGAAAGCTACTGCCTATTGACTTGAAATCAGTTTCAAACTCTTTTAAGTTTATTTCTATCAAGTTTCAGAAGACAAGAGGAAGTTGCTCTTAAATGCAATGAAGAAAGAAAAATTTGTCAACATTCCAGAGAAAACAGAGTCTAATTGTTGTTGAAAAATACCCTCTGTATACTCTCAGCCATCATGAAATACTAAACGAGTCATGTGACCGCAAATGAACTTTTTTTTTTTCCCTTAAGCCACATAAAATAGGTATCATATGATACTACAGGCTTCAACTACATTATCCCCATTTTCAGTGGGGGATAAAGTGATTTTAAAGTTCGGTATAGCTTTATACATGTCGATAGCTAACAAATCTACATAACATTAAAGTAAAAATATATATTTTTTGGAACATTTTCAGAACACTGACTTACAAATTTTCATGAATCTGAGGAAAATATTTGTATCTTTTTAGAAAAAAGAAAATGACTATAAACATTTATCCATTGAACAACTTGCATTGGTTGGTCACAGACATTAATTTAAATACATTAATCCAACTTAACTAGAATTGCTTTAATCAAAGTATTTGGATTTAAAGTGTATTAAACTTTTTCATCTGTTATTAAAATGTAATGCTTAATATTCTCATTACTACAATAAGAATTTAATGATATCAAGTAAGTCTTCATTCATTAGGACTTTCTCTACTGACACTGGGGTTCTTAGACTATTGCTTTGATAATAAATCCAGGGGAAAAGTCGAAGAGCTTTAGAAGAGACCATTCTGAAGTAACTATTCATTAAAGTGACAATAGAAGTGTGCATGTGAAAAAAAAAATACAACATAGCTCAACTCTTACCAAAATTTATGGAAATTGAAGAATACATCGCTCTAGTGGTTCTCTAATTTAAAAATTAAAAGAAGGTCATACATGTATTGTAATAAAAAACATGCCATATAGTCAAATTATATTTGAAAAAAAGAAATAAAGCAGTCATCAATGGAAAATGCATTTATCTAACATCTGTACAATACAATTCTTTGGGAATCTCAAGAAGTACACAAAAGCTGACTTGTATCTTTGCCTAGCAGTGGACCATACAAGAATATTCTTTTAAACTAAACAGAAACTGAGAAGGTGGATGATTAATAACCTTTAAAACTGTGTTTTAGCTTTACAAAGCTAAAGTTAGTAGAGTAGACAACGCGACACAATTTTAAATATGGAAAATAATCCTGCGAGTTTCTGACAGAAAATCTGGACCTAAGAACCCCAAATATTTCCCTTTGTATAGTAAAACATCCACACTAGAATTTTCCATTATTGACTTTCTCATTTTTCAGTTGTTAAATTAGTTGTATAGTGGCAAGTCACTTACCAGATGCCTGTCTTGAGGAACTTGAAGTCCAGATTTTGTTTCTACAGAAATTGAGTACAAGAAATTTTCCTCGGTATATTGTTTAGGCAACCAAGACAATTCATCTAAGCATTAAGAAGGCAAACGTTAAAGTCTGTAGACCTTTATGAGGTTAATGATTAACTGTAGAAAATCTATTACTGGTTTAAGGATTAAATGCTTAAGTAAGGCTCTTTGTTATTACTTGTGGTAGTAGATAGAAACAAAGAGCCCATGGAAATCTCCTAAATCTGGCATTCAGAATTAACTTTTATGTGTAGTAAATAGAAGCCTTTATTTTTACTTTTGCTTCTGACTCCAGCTGTAAAAGCCATACAAAACAGCCACATGATGTTTCATGGCTCCTGTGCTCTCATTAGTAACCCTTATTTAAAGGTGCTTTATCTGTACCTCTAGAACTGCATGGGCAAGTCAGACCAGCAGGAACATGTTCCCTGGGTAGAAATGGGGAAAAGGATGGGAAACCCAGGAAAGTTGTAATATATTCTTTTCCTTAAATGATGCCTGTACTATCCAGAATATATCTGCATATCACTTTTTTAAGCTGCAGGTAATAGTGATGACTGTAGTAAAAATTCTGTTTCAAAATAGAAAAAAAAAATGGTTTGAAACTATTGCCATTTTCCATCTGATCAAAATATTATCTATGATGTGGTTTCTTTTGTCTCTAGATCTTTATAGCGTACTGCTGACAAAGGGCAAAATAATTTCAATCTGTGAATTTATCAGTCTGTACAAAAATAGAATTTGAAGTTGAAACCTCTCATCAACAAAGTATAAAGATGTAATTAAGTATGACGATCTAAAGTATAAAGATATATCATTTTCCTTTGTGAACATCCCAGTGTCTTTGACTGTACTGGAAAAATCTTAAGATTTTATCTTGTAGTCTGCTTCAGGGAAGAAATTAAGAAACAACCTGAATGTCACACTGCTATGGAATTACAGGAAGGCAAAACAACTGGAGACAATTAGATACTTTTCACAGATTAGTCTGAAAAACAGTGGACAATATTTCTAGTTTGCCTTCCCCCAGGCTTTACAGCTAGAAAATGATCCTCAGGCTCTTATCATGTCTCCAATTATGTCCCTTAAAAGAGATTGGAGATTGAGTAAAGCTAATACAATCTCTTTTGACTGAACTTCCCTAAATGGTTGCTAAGTTGGAGACTAGTTTAATATTCTTCCTATGAGCAGTTGCTCTAAAGTATCTGCAATAAATATGGCCATTCACTATATCATAATAAAGGAACTAACCAACAAGAAGATCTAACAATTGTAAACATACATGCCTCCAACTTGAGAACATCCAAATATATAAAACGTGATAATAATACAATCATAGTAAGGGACTTTAACGTCCCACTTGCATCAATGGACAAATCATCTAAGCAGAAAATCAAAAAGTAAATAATGGCTTTGAGTAAAACACTGGACCAGATGTACTTAACAGATATATTCAGAACATTTCATCCTAAAGCAGCAGAATGCACATTCTTTCCAAGTGCACACAGG
Organism: Mustela nivalis; assembly: GCF_964662115.1. NCBI lineage: Eukaryota > Metazoa > Chordata > Mammalia > Carnivora > Mustelidae > Mustela > Mustela nivalis. Next base: position 11,729,224 of record NC_139023.1, on the reverse strand, counting down.
ATACTCTCCAGAATAGAGCACATATTGGGTTACAAATCAGGCCTCAACAAGTACAAAAGATTAAAATACCATGCATCTTTTCTGACCACAATGCTATGGAACTTGAAGTCAACTGCAAGAAAAAATTTGGAAAGATCACAAATATGTGGAAGTTAAAGAACAGTTTACTAAAGAATGAATGGCTCAAACTGGAAATTAAAGAATAAATAACAAAAATAGAGAAGCACATGAAAATGAAAATATGCCAATCCAAAATCTTTGAGATGCAGAAAAAGAGGTCAAGGGAGGGAGGTGTATAGGAATATAGGCTTACCTCAAGAAGCAAGAAAAGTCTCAAGCATGTCTCCTACCCTTACACATAAAGGAGCTAAGAAAGGAACATAAAACTAGCCAAAAAGGGAAGTAATAAAGAAGAGAGCAGAAATAAATTATATAGAAACTAAAAAAGAGAAAAACAAATGGTGAACCATGAGAGACTATGGACTCTGAGAAACAGTCTGAGGGTTTTGAAGGGGCGGGGGGTGGGAGGTTGGGGGAACCAGGTGGTGGGTATTAGAGATGGTACAGATAGCATGGAGCACTGGGCGTGTGCAAAAATAATGAATACTGTTACTCTGAAAAGAAATACAAAAAGAAACAAACAAACAAACAAACAAACTAGGAGATGATTCTTTGAAAAAAATTAATAAAATTGAAACCCCCAGCCAAACTGATAAAGGGAGAGAGAGAGAGAAAGGACCCAAATAAATAAAATCACAAATGAGAAAGGAGAAATAACAACCAACAACAGAGAAACAGAAGCAATTATAAGAGAATATATGAAAAACTATATGCCAACAAATCAGACAGTCTGAAGGAAATGGATAAATTCCTAGAAACATGTAAACTACAAAAGCTGAAACAGGAAGAAATAGAAAATTGAGAAGACACGATCAGCAAAGAAATTTAATCATATCTGATAAAAGGGTAGTATCCAAAATATATAAAGAACATATAAAACTGAACACCCAAAAACAAATAATCCAGTTAAAAATTAGGCAGAAGACATGAATAGACATCTTTCCAAAGAAGACATACAGATGGCTAAAAGGCACATGAAAAGATGCTCAACATCACTCGGCTGAAATACAAATCAAAACTACAATGAGATATCATCTCACACCAGTCAGAATGTTCTTACACTGTTGGTGGGAATGCAAACTGATGCAGCCACTCTGGAAAACAGTATGGAGATTCCTCAAAAAGTTAAAAATAGAACTACCTTATGACCCAGTAATTGCACTACTATATGTTTATCCAAAGGATACAAAGTACTGATTTGAAGGGATACATGCACCCCGATGTTTCTAGCAGCATTAGCAATAATAGCCAAACTATGGAAAGAGTCAAATGGAGAAGAAGAAGTGATCTATATCTGTACCTATATCTATCATCTATCTATCTATCATCTATCTATTTATCTATCATCTATCTATTTATCTATCTATCTATATATGAATGATGGGATATTACACAACCATTAAACAGAATGAAATCTTTCCATTTGCAGTGATGTGGATGGAGCTAGTGAGTATTAGGTTAAGTGAAATAAATCAGAGAAAGACAAATACCATATGATTTAGCTCCTATGTGGAATTTAAGAAACAAAACAGGTGAACATGGAGTGGAAGAGAAAGGGGCTAACCAGAACACAGACTCTTAACTGTAGAAAATGAACTGAGGGTTACAGGAGGAGAGGTAGGTGGGGAGGTGGGTTAAATTGGTGAGTAGGATTAAGATGGGCACTTATGATGAGCACTGGGTGTTTATGGTATGTACATAATGAATCACAATATTCTACATCTGCAACTAATATTATACTGTATATTAACTAACTGGAATTTAAATAAAAACTTGGGAAAAAAAGAAAAATAAGTAAATCTTTAGATTTACTTTAGAGACAACTTTGGTTTTGATATTTGGAGAGTTGGACAAAATTACTAAATAATTCAATTAAAATTAATGTTCAACAGTTTCATGAGTTGACATAAATAAAAGAATAGCATTTTCATTGGTGAATCAGTAAGGAATTTTTTTTTAATTCTTCTGATAACAGATATACATATGTACCTGGATAGACATTCATTTATTCATCAAATACACATGAATACTACAGTGAATAAGTCTCCTTTCTATGCCCTTTGTTTTGATCAGTGAATAACACAAACTCCCTGTCTCCATGGAGTTTAATTTGATTTGGGTTAGAGAGAGACAAAAAAAAAAAATGTTATTCTTGGTTCCTAGGTCAAACTTGAGTCTTAATTTTACCATTTTACCATAATTACATCTTAATCTTACCATTTCTCTTTCTTTGTAATTGATTAGTATTTTCTGGAGAGATACACTTAGTATTTGCAATATCCTGTTCCACACTGGGTTTGTTACATACTGTAGTGTAACAAATTACCCTAAAATACAGTGGCTTAAAACAACAAACATTTATTATCTTTATTATCTTGCACAGTTTCTGAAGGTTAGGAAGCTAGAAATGATTTAGCAGGATGGTTCGGTCTTAGAGCTCTCACAAGTTTATAGTCAAAATGTGGGTGCTCCAATAATCTAAAGGCTCAATTTGAACTCAAGAATTCAATTTTAAGATGCTTGACTTGCATCATTGTTGGCAAGAAGCCTCAGCTTCATTCTGGTCAGTGACAGATGATCTCATTTATGAGATCTCTGTCTACAGAGCTAAGTGTACTTATGACAGGACAGCTTTTTTTTTTCCCCAGATGTTAAAGGGATAATATTTTTAGTTGAAATGAAATTGACATATAACATTAGATCAATTTCAACATAATGCAATATTTGGATATATCGCAAAAATTACCACAATAAATCTACTTAACATCTGTTGCCATACATAGATACAGAATTCTTTCTTGGGATGAGAATTTTTAAGATGTACTCTCTTAGCAACTTTCAAATATTCGAGACAGAATTATTATTATTATTATTATTATTATTATTAATATTAGGAAGGCTTATATAATCTGTGTTTTAAATGAGTCCTAAAAACTTTAGGCCACAAAAGTATGCAAATTCCTCTTTTTATTTCTTTCCCTTGAAAGTGAAAGCATTGCTAAGGGCTAAGAAACTACTGGGGTCTGGCAGGCAAAAGTGTGCTTGGAGAATGAGAGAAAGTGGCAATGAGGCCAGGGGTCAAGTAGGGGGAAGGTCAGAGAAGGTGGCCAAGATGATCATAGGGTTGGGGGAACTGAGCAAACAAATAAGTACATTAAAGATAGTGGAAACAAATTTAAAATTTTGGAAAATAAGAAGGCTAGACAATCCCTTGAGGTTTTAGATTTGTAGGTATTAATATAAACTTGTATTTTTTTATAATTAGTATAGTCAGACTTAGAAATAAATGTATATGTATTTATAAAAATGCACATGTGTGTGTGAATATCTATGTTCTTTGTATTTGTGAATGCATAGTGAAATTTAATGAAACATTCAGAAAAAGACACCGGAGAAGGGTAAAGTGAAAAACTGGATGCAGTAGTTATAGACAATTCTCAAATGCTTCCGACATAAAGAAGAACAGAAAAATGTAGGACTATCTGCAGGATGTTTGATGCAAATATTTGTTGTGTTTTAAATTGTAAGATATTCCAACATTTTTGCTGACGGGAACTGATCATGCAAGAAGAGAAAATAATGAGGATACAGAGAGAAATAACAATTGCTAAACTAGATGACAGTTGAAGAATTTAGTGCACAAGTAGAGAGGTTGGCATTACTCAGATACCAAGGACTGTTCTTCTGCAGTAAAGAAAATTCAGATTTTAAGGAGAGACATTTTTGTTGTTGACGGTGGAGAAGTTATTTTTTTATTTGCAATTCAAAGAAATAACAAAAATCCTTAAAGTACTTTTTCTAATTCCAGTACTCATATTTTTTAAAAACGTGTTCTTTAATTTTGATACAGATTAACCCTAGATAAAGGTTTTAACTCCCAACACTTGTCTTAATATACTTGTATATTTAATGCAAGCTAAAAGACACTTGTTTCTAGCAATGTGGATATGTAGATATTTTGAAAGACAGTCAACAAAGAGCAAGTAAGTTATGGATAAAATATACCATTTGGCGCATTCCTGGACTTTCTAAAAAATAAGGTGATTATACACTTCCAAAAATGGAAGAAAGAAAAAATTAGAGAGGCTGGCAAATTACAGCCTTCAGACCAAATCTGCATTTCCATTTGTTTTTGTAAATAAATTTTATTTTAGCAAAGTGACACACTTATTCACTTGTGTGTGTTGTCTCTGTCTCCCTTCAAGCTACAATGACAGAGTTAAATAGTTGCAATGATGACCATACAGTCTGCAAGTTGGAAATATTTACTATCTGTACTTTTACAGAAAAACAAAACAAAACAAAACACAAAAGTTTGAGGAAAGAAAGAATTCCAAAGAATTTCTGTACAATCAGCATCCATTTCCCCCTATTATTAACCTCTTATACTTCAATGGTACATTCATTACGTATTAATGAATTGAAGTTGATACATTATTATTCGCTAAAGGCTATTCTTTATTAGAATTTTGTAGATGTTAGTCGAATTCACATCTAGGGTACCACATTATATTTAGGAATGATGTGTCTTTAGACTCCTCTTAACTATGACAAGATTCTCAGATTTTCTCTGTTCTTGATGATCTTGATAAAACTGGAGCCTTAGTCAGGTATTTTTGTATTGTTCTTCCTTCAATTTGGCTTTATCTGATTTTTACAAAAAAATGTTTTTTTATTTTTTAAAGATTTTATTTATTTATTTATTTGACAGAGAGAGAGAGAGAGACACCACAAGTAGGCAGAGAGGCAGGCAGAGACAGAGGGGTAAGTTGGCTCGCTTCCATGAGATCATGACCTGAGCCAAAGGCAGAGGCTTAATCCATTGAGCCACCCAGGCATCACTGATTTTTTTTAAGATTTTACTTATTTATTCATCATAGAGAGAGGGGGGGGGGGTTGAGAAAGAGAGAGCATAAGCAGGGGGAGCAGCAGGCAGAGGGAGAAGCATGTTCCCCACTAAACAGGGATCCTGATGTGGGACTCAATCCCAGAACCCTGGGATCATGACTTGAGTCAAAGGCAGATGATTAACCGACTGAGCCATCCAGGCATCCCTATCTGATGCTTTTTCTGTGGTTATACAATGGCTATAAGTTTTGGGGGAAAAGATCAGCAAGTTTAGGGACATTTTCATCATGTGCCAGAGGTTTTTTCTATGAATGTGTCTTATCATTGAAGATGTTAACCCTGATCAACTAGTTGAGCTGGTATTTGCCAGGTTTCTCCACTGTAAAGTCACTCTCCCCTCCCCACTCTAGCCTTGACCCTTGTTCCATACTCTTTTGAAGTCATTATTGAATCCTACACTTAAGGGATGGAATGGGAGTTATACATAGCTAGAATTCTTCTGTATGGGGTATTTATATATGTTCCCACACATAACTATTTATTCAATTAATTTATATCAGCATGAATTTGTGGATATTTATTTTATACAGTGGGTTTTAATCTAGTACTATTTTATTTATTTTGTTGCCCAGATTTAATTCTCAGGTGTTTTAGCCACATAAAGGAACTCTATGCCATGGTTCAAGTTATGTGCAGTTACGACTGTCATAAATAAATGCTTACTAAGCACTTTCTGGTTCTTAACATGGTACCAATCAGTTAGTCAGTCAACAAGCATTAGTGCTTTTAAATATCTAGCCTTGTCCTGAAGGCATCATTCTAGAGATTTAATTATTGGGAAACCTTAACCACTAAGGTAACCAGAAATTTCTAACTTTCCAGGATGCACAGAACCAAAGTTACAGTGGTTACACCTGTGGCCCCGTTACATGATGCTATCCAAGGCTCAGTTGTCTCCAGCTCACACAGACATGAAGCCCAGCTCAGGGAAGATGACAAAAAAAATCTCAGAGGGTTTGAAGTTCCTAGCTGAATTTCAAACTAGATCCTAGTCTCTTTCTTTCTCCAAAAAAGTTACAAAGATTTCTGGACAAGCTATTGGGAAATGTGATTGATCTAAATTTCAGTCAGGCCAACTTGGAATACACTGGTTCACTAAAGAACTAAAGTCAGAGAGATACATGGGTTTATTCTTGTTTAGTTATACATTAGGCAACAGCCACTGTCAGTTCTACAAACTACAAAATTAAAAAGCTTCTGTTATTCTAAACTATAATGTTAAATGAAAAAAATCATCAGAAAATGGGTTTTAAAATTAAAAATTGTTTCCTTCAGAGATTGAAATTCTACTTCTCATCCCACTCCAAACAAATCTTAACTGTTTTTGAGACTTTCCAATTTTTGCATAATGTATTACTATGTTACACATTTTTTAAAAATAACTCTAATCTGAAAAATCATAATTACTGAACAGAGTGCTGAGAAATCCCAAGACTTTTCTCCAAGGTGTAAGAATACAAATCATATCAATTTATCCCTAGATTTGGCTTTTTAGCTTAATAATTAAAGATACAATATTCTACAAAAGGCACATAGGGAATTTTTCATGACCTTGTGTGTCTTTTTTTTATATATTTGTAATAATAAACATATATTTTTTATCCCCAGGGGTACAGGTCTGTGAATGGCCAGGTTTACACACTTCACAGTACATACCCTCCCCAATGTCCATAACCCCACCCCCCTTCTCCCAACCCCCCTTCCTTCCAGCAACCCTCAGTTTGTTTTGTGAGATTAAGAGTCACTTATGGTTTGTCTCCCTCCCAATCCCATCTTGTTTCATTGATTCTTCTCCTACCCACTTAACCCCCCATGTTGCATCTCCACTTCCTCATATCAGGGAGATCATATGATAGTTGTCTTTCTCCAATTGACTTATTTCATTAAGCATGATACACTCTAGTTCCATCCATGTTGTCGCAAATGGCATGATTTCATTTCTTTTGATAGCTGCATAGTATTCCATTGTGTATATATACCACATCTTCTTTATCCATTCATCTGTTGATGGACATCTAGGTTCTTTCCATAGTTTGGCTATTGTAGACATTGCTGCTATAAACATTTGGGTGCATGTGCCCCTTCGGATCACTACGTTTGTGTGTCTTCTGATTTAGAGAAAGGAAGCATTGAATGTTATGATAAGCATAGTATAGAAAGAAAATCACCAATCAGATATAGAAAAATAGGAGACATAAGCCAAAACAACATTGCTTAAATAGAAAATAATAATTATTCTTCTCTTACTTTTGTTTTTGTTTTGTTTTGTTTTACTGGCAAATATCACATTTTTCAATACTTTAGTTTAAAGAGCTCTCATTCAATACATTGTATATTGGACAGAAGGACCTCTACAGCATAAATGTTTCAGATTAGCTGAAGACATTCAAGCATAAACAGTACTCATTAGGATTATTTATACAAGTGGAAATCAGGACTGTTCTGCCCAAAATTTGTATTAGATTATGGTAGATTCCTAAGTGATTTTGCAGAAAGTGAAAGAAAATCAAGAAGGAAATAATAGGTATAATTATGCTTCCAAATGTATTTATTCTTTAGTTTTTCTCCCAAGGTCTTCAAAGTCCATGCAGAATTATTAATATACATATTTATGCATATATGTGTATATAAATATATTCATATACTAAATGTACTACTAAATGGAAAAAAGTAATCACAAAAATAATTTGGAATGCTTTGTTGTTTAAATTTTTTTTTTAATATTTTATTTACTTATTTGATAGAGAGGGATAACAAGTAGGCAGAGAGGCAGGCAGAGAGAGAGGGAAGAAGCAGGCTCCCTGCCGAGCAGAGAGCCCAATGCAGGACTCGATCCCAGGACCTGAGATCATGACCTGAGCCCAAGGCAGAGGCTTTAACCCACTGAGCCACCTAGGTGCCCGTGCTTTGTTGTTTTATTTATTTATTTATTTAATTTTTTATTTTTTATAAACATATTTTTTTCTTTTTTGGCTTTTATGTTCAGAGAGTTTTTTTTATTTTTATTTTTTATAAACATATATTTTTATCCCCAGGGATACAGGTCTGTGAATCACCAGGTTTACACACTTCACAGCACTAACCAAAGCACATACCCTCCCCAATGTCCATAATCCCACCCCCTTCTCCCAACCCCCCTCCCCCCAGCAACCCTCAGTTTGTTTTGTGAGATTAAGAGTCACTTATGGTTTGTGCTTTGTTGTTTTAAATGAGACTCTGACAATTCAAACTGTATGTGTGTTCCTACATCATACACATAGATCATAGATTTATAATAACTTATAGATTATAGATTTGTGTAATATTTGTAAAAAAGAAGAAGAAAGAAAAAAGATTCTAATGGGGAAAAAATCTTTTTATATGAATATCTCAATAATCATGTGAATCTGATCATGATCCATCATATGACTTCTTTTTTTTTTAAGATTTTATTTATTTTATCTGACAGAGATCACAGGAAGCAGAGAGGCAAGCAGAGAGAGAGGAGGAAGCAGACTCCCCACTGAGCAGAGAGCCAGCCTATGTGGGGCTTAATCACAGGACCCTGGGATCATGACCTGAGCCGAAGACAGAGGCTTTAACCCACTGAGCCATCCAGGCGCCCCTTTCATATGACTTCTTTACCAATCTAATTTTTTTTTTTTTTTTTTTTTTTTTAAGAGAGAGCCAGCATGAGTTGGTGAGGTGCAGAGGAAGGAGAGAGACTCTTAAGCAAGTCCCACACTCTTCACAGACCTCGATGGTGGGCTTGATCTGACAACCCTGAGATGACAACTTGAGCCAAAATCAAGAGTCAGACACTTAACCAACTAAGCCATCCAGGCACCCCTCTACCAAGCTAAACTTTGAAAAAAGTGAAGAATGATGAAAAGAAAGCTTTAATCTCAGATATATTAAGAAACCCTCCTTAGATCTCAGTTCTTAACTTCAGTGTAGACCCCTTCATTTGCTGCTCATAATGTATATCAAATTTCTCGTTCAGAGCTACTGTAAAGTGATTCTTCCAGTCTCCTGCAATCCCTATAACAAAAGAGAAAACAGTAAATATTATGTTTTCCAGCCAGAATCATGATGTTTTCTAATATTCATACGTTCATTAACACCTAATCAAATTTTATCCTTATAATCTTCAATTATAAAAATAAAATATATACTATAGTGTGTGAGTATGTGTGTGTATACACAGATATATATATTTGAGCTTGTAAAGAAAGATGTGTCCTGATTATTAACAAATAAACAAAACCCGGCAAATTTCTTTTTCTGACCCTTTCCTCTTTTGCTACTTTATTTAATTTTTCTTCCCCAATTCCCCTTGAAATGTTGGAGTTCTTAAGATGAGATCTATGTTTTGCCACACTTCCAAGATATTAAATATCATCTTTATACTTACACTCAAATCCAGGCTTATGTATCCATAGCCTGTGGCTTCCTGGATTCCATAAGAGTATCTCAGATTCAACTAGTTCAAAATTAAATCCATTTTTTTCTCCACCAATTGTGGGTTTTTCGTGTGTACTTTCCCATAACCTGATTAATGGCAGCACCAGGTATCCATAGCATAAATTTGGAAGTTGTCCCTCAACCACAATATTTGATTTTATACTCATATTCAGACTCTCTTCATATCCATTTCTTCCATTCCATTTTTGCTGCCACTGACAGGTAAGCTTCTCAGCATCTCCTACATTGTGTTATTGTAGGACTGGCAGGTCCTTTTCTTTCGAATTCCAACACATCCAACCTTCCCCCAGCAGAAGGAGTATCTTGAGTTAGTAGTTTTCTTACCCCCTTAGTTAAAGGAGCTCTAAACTTTCCCAGTGAAATAACCCCAAAAGAGAGAAAATATGTGTCTTCAGAATTAGGTAGGGTCTAAGGGTATAGCACTAAGCAGCCCTTTACAAGCATGACAACTATTTTAAGTCCATTCATCTTAAAAATACATGTGAATCTTATGAAAAAGAAGACTGAGATCATCTGAGAACTAGACAATTAAAATATAATCCATACGTTAACTCGCTTTTTGGGGTTTTCTGGGGATGGCAGTAGCAGGTTTGTTATTCTTATTATCTTAAAAATTCCTGGCCCTGTCACTGAAAGTTCAGTTAAAAGGGCAAGATTTTTTCTATTTTGTTTCTGCTTCACATATTAATAGACTGATGTCTCAATAGTCTACATATTCTACATGCCTTTGGATTTATTAACTGATCACCACTCCTCAGATCATTCCTCCTCCCAACAAAATGTCACCTCATTGTATTTTGATATTTTGCCAAACAAGGCTATATTTGGCAGTAAGTGCTTTGAAACTTAATCTTTTCAAACAGCTTTAACGAGGTTAACTGATCTACAAAGAACTGTACATATTTGTATAGCTTGATGAGTTTGGGTATTTGATACTTAGTTTTGAAAAATGTTTGCCGCTCGGTCAAGGAAAAGATAATTGTTCTAGGCTTTTTTCCTCAACTCAAGGTGAGATAATTATAGATGTTTTCTTTTGAGTTTCTTACTTGAGTTTGAAGAGAAAAATAATTTTAAAGTTATATACATTTATATAACATCCATGGTGTAACATTAAGGCACACAGGCTTAAAAATGACAGTAGTGTGTGGTATTAGTGCTGATAGTGAGGCTTGGGTGGCTGTTGACAATTCTTAGTATGCTCCATAGAGTAAATAATCAGCAAATAGTAGCAATTTAGCAGCAGCAGCAGCAATAGTAGTAGTAGTAACACTACCATTTTAATCTCACTACAGAACTGGTAACTCGGGAAAAATATTGCTCAAATGTGAAACAGCTTTGAAGAAAACTAGCTGGGTCCACAGGCAAGAATAGACTTCAATAGGTGTTTGCCTAGAACTAGTTCAACTTGTGACTTTGTAGAGCCATCGAGGCAAATTACATGACTCTCTTACCCTTTCTCATGAAGGGAGAAATTTTTTGGTTCATGACTTCATCTGGTAGTGTTGTATAATTGGTAGACGGATTGTTCTTCATCTCCTGGAATGAAGTGTGTTGTACAATCTTGTCCACAAGCTCCTCTGATGTCTGTCTTCCCAGAAATTGTATCACTTTTATCACCTCCTTTCGGATATCCTAGGAAGAGAAAATATTTTGAGGACTAAATTACTAAAGTTAAATTCATTACTATTTAGATTGAGAGAGAGAGAGATTCTTTCCCTTTTGTCCCCACTGGTATTGGAATTAGACTTTTAATGAAGAAAAACACTTCCTGGAGAAGTATTTTTTCAACTTCTCTAAGCATAATTTCCCTTATCCATCAAAGGGACATAAAAGTTGTTTCAAAGATTGTTGTAATACTAAATGAGATGGTGTTTATAAAATATTTATTGTAGACTTTGATGCTTAGTACATACTCAATAACTATTATCTACGAGTATGAATATATACTCTTAAAGACTAGAGTCCCCTGTGAAAGATTAAGTTTGGGGTTGAAAATATGTACATAGTTTTACTTTTTTCTTCTAATTTATTAGTGTACATACCAAGAAACAAACTAACCAAAAAGATTAAGAAAAGGTATAAAAACTCAAATATCCAACATGGAACATCAGCTGTATATGAACCATAGCTCAAGCATCCTCAGCCCTACACGTCATATCTATAGTGTAGCCTATTATCCAGATAAACCACTCATACAAATATTCACAATACCAGTTATAATGCTTATGTTGTCATATAGTTCTCTTTACAAAGAATGTTATCAAATTCTCGGTCCTGCAAATTACAACTTGCCTATCACACTTTAAGTATCACCTTCTTTGGCATGATTTCTTTGACTACTTCATTTTGAGTGAGATGACCCTATTTTCTCTCCTGTAAATTCCCAGATAGGTCTTTATTCTCATAATTTTATTTATTTGTCTGTTTGTTGTTTTTCTTTATTTTATGAACTCAAGTTCTTTCAAATTTTTTCTTTGGTAATTTTTTGAGATTTGGGTTTCAACATATTCATTCACAGAAGAGTTCTATTTATTAGCTTCAAATCTGTGCTAAAGTATCTGGATTATTATGATTTGGGGAGGTAGCTGCATCATCTATTTAAAGACAGATTTTTGTGACTACATTGTTGTCAAATGCTAATATTTTAGAAATTACTAAGTTGCCCATATGTTTTCTTTTTCTAAAGTATTTATTTTAATAACATAAAGTGTTATATTAGTCTCAGGTGTAAAATATCCCATATGTTTTCAATTTCTCACCTCCTTCATGTCTTCATAGAAAAGAAATAGCACTTGTGGATTATTTCTCTTTTCCCACCAAGAATTTGCATGTTTATACCAGGAGCCATATGGCACTAAAGTTAGAGATAAAAACAATGTAAGAGCATAGTATCATCTTTATACAGCTTGAAAATGGGTATTCAAACAACAGTCGCAACAAATAAATATAAGTGAATTATCGTGGAATGAAAACAAGAGATCAGTCACACATCTTTTTTTTTTTTTTTAAGATTTTATTTATTTATTTGAGAGAGAGAGGGAGAGTGAGCACTATAGAGAGAGAAAGAGAGAGTGTCAGCGGGAGGAGAGCCTGATGGAGAGGGAGAAGCCGACTCCCCACTAATCAGGGAGGTGATGCAGGACCTGGTCTTAGGACCCTGAGATCATGACCTGAGCTGAAGGCAGATGCTTAACCAACTGAGCCACTCAGGTGCCCCGTTGTCACACATCTTAAGCAAATTTCTCTACAGCAAGAGAGGCAAAGTATGTTGAGTAATTTGTGTAAAAAAAACATATTCTAAACTTTCATCATTTTGACAATGACACAGAAAAAGTAAAGGAAATTCCCCTCCCACTAACTTGATTCAGAGCTTATAAGAGGATTTTTGAAGTGTGTGTGTGTGTGTGTGTGTGTGTGTGTGTGTAAAATCAAGCTGTCAGTGAGGAGAGTGGAGTGGGAACTATTAATGATCTTATAATCTGAATTCAGTCTAGGTCTCAAATTTACCATTTACAAACTGTCTTTGGCAACTAAAGCCAGTAATTATATAATTTCTTATTACACTACTTGCAGTTTATATAGCAGGGGTGTTTTGTTAGGAAGCCTTAGTGATATTCTCATTTCAAAAAAGTTAGAAGATTTTCAAGATGATATGATACAACATGAAATGCTGTCTGTCTAACTCCCTCTTCCCTTATCTTGTCTCATGCATATCTCAATGTTTTACCCAATAAAAAGCTGACAGAATAATATAATGTTGTCTGAGTCAAAGTATTCTGCTTTGCGTTGTCATTGCCTACCATTTCTGTTCTTTGACTTTATTCACAATTGCTCCTAAAAGAAAAAGTCACACAATGATATTTATAGTGCCTCAGTCATCCATTTTGCGGAAAAGTAATACTGCCTTTCTCCGCCTTACAATGGGGATTTTGATGATCTTGTGGCATTTGTTTAATTCATGATGCTTTAGCATAATTTTTTCCCAAAATGTAAAAAACATAAAGGATATGTGTTCTAGTTTTATTAAGCCATTATTATCATCTATGAATATAAAGATGATATTATTATTGTTATTCTTGCAATTATTATTACAGGATCAGAATAGACTTCTTTAGATAATACTAGACTCTGCTGAACTCTTTCTTCCACAACTTTAGGTAGTTGCTGTAGTCTGAAGTTAAATAAAAAGGTAAAATTTCCCAGAATTTCAGCTCAAGTAACCCTTGTATGGTCCGGAGAAATCTAGCTGAATCATTCAGACTGTACCCTGGTGGAAAGAATAAGAACTTTGTAGATATTCAAACTCCTTTATGAATTCTGACCCCACAAAACACTTGAAATTTTCCTTGGAAACAAATGGGCATTCTCTTTTTTCTATTTCCTTGCCCTTTATTCAGTAGAATTGTAACACTGTGAAATACTTTTCTAATAAAAAGAAATGAGAGAAAATTGGACACTGAATCTCAGTCGTAGAGCAGAAAATCTGTTACATCCAACCTCCAAACACACTTTTATATATTTATTTTTAGGCACTGAACTGGAATGTCCAAATTCTTCAATTTGCCACACACATCTGGAAACCCTATGCTTGCTTCAGAGTTCAGAGTCTTCTGGTATTTCTGTGTTTTATTTAAGGATTAGAGAAGATAACAGACCATAACAAGACAACAAAAATTTTTGCTCAGAGATGACATTTGTCTTGTATTATTTACCTTGAAGAAGTTGAGAGTAAAGAAGCTCCTCTTACCTTGTCCTTCCATGAATTTTTCCACAAACTCTTGGAAAGATCCAGGATCTGGATGAGCAGATACCATTCGAAAGAAATAATAATAAGAAACAGCCACATCTTTGGCATTCCGGCAAAGATAGATCATCTAAAAAAGGTGAAATAATGGGATGCCTGGGTGGCTCAGTTGGTTAAGCAGCTGCCTTCGGCTCAGGTCATGATCCCAGCGTCCTGGGATGGAGTCCCACAACGGGCTCCTTGTTCAGCGGGGAGCCTGCTTCTTCTCCCTCTGCCTCTGCCTGCCATTCTGTCTGCCTGTGCTCACTCTCTCCCCCTCTCTCTCTCTGATAAACAAATAAAAAAAAAGATTAAAAAAAATTTTTTTTAAATTTTAAAAAAAAAAGGTGAAATAATATATGAAATCATTTTTTTTCAAACATAGTCTCATCAAGATGTAAAAAGAAAACATTTATGTTTTCAACTACAAATATAATACACAGTCATTGTAGAAAGTGGATAAGATATATGAAATTATATAGAAGAAAAATTCTTCAGTAACCTGAAATGATAGCATCTTTTTGTACAGTTGTTCAGGGCTAGTTCTCCCTTTACATTTTTCATGCCATTTTCACATATAATAACTTATTTTAATGTCATAAATTTCATCCAATCTTAGAGAGAAAACATGTTTACCAAGGGGTTACTTAAATGCACACTTATCTCAGTAAAAATATAATCTTCACCAATATTTTTGAGTTTCCATATTACATACAGAAGAAGCACCGACCAGGCATAGCAATCGGGAAGCCTTCTTCTGTCCCCATCTGGGGAAATAAAAAGTTTCTCTGACTATATTGACCTTAATAGACATTTAATTTATTAAATGTCCATAGATTCCAAAAAAGAACAAATAAACAAATGTGAAGTTTTAAGAAGATTTGATTCTGCTTACCTTACAGTTCTTTTCCCAAAATGAGGCTGGAAGAAGGTCAGCTGGCAGATGAGTCTTCACTATTCTAGGAGATGCCATCTGTTTTAATTGTTTTACTCCTGATTTTTAAAAAGTTAAAGGTTATATAACTTTAAAAAATTGCAAATATTTATATGAATTTTATAGACATTTAAAAAATAAAGGTAACTTTAAGTTTCTAAGTATATTCACAATAATAATAGTACATACCATGACAGAAGTGTAGGTAGAGGAAATTATAAAGAAAAAATAAGATAAAGTAAAATTTCACCATTTGGGAAAAATCTTTAACATTTTGGTAAGATACTAACACAATCATTATTAAGATTCCACATTGAACATGTGCTTGAACTACACAGGTCCACTTATATGTGGATTTTTTGCAGTACTATAAATATAAAATTTGTGTTTATACACTTTATATAAATTTATATTTATTTACATAAATATATATTTATATGTATAAATTTATAATATAATATAAATATAAATATATAAATACACTTTGTACAAATATATGTATAAATATATTTTGTACAAATTTTTGGTACAGATATATGTATAAATTTATAATATAATATAAATACACTTTGCATTATATATCTTATATATTATATATTATATATATAGTACAATATATAATTTCTCTTTTTTTTAAAGATTTTACTTTTTTTATGTGAGAGAAATAGCACAAACAGGGGGAGCAGCAGAGAGAGGAAGAGGTAGAAGCAGACTCCCCACTGAGCAGCGAGACTGACCTGGGGCTCAATCCCAGGACTCTGAGCTGAAGCAGACATTTAACCAACTGAGCCACCCAGGCACCTCTTATAATTTTCTTAATAACATTGGCTTTCCTCCAGCTTACTTTATTGTAAGAGTACAGTATGTAATACATATATAACATACAAAATATGTGTTAACAACTGCTTATGCTATTGCTAATGCTTCCAGTGTAATAGTATACTATTAGTAGTTAAATTTGGATGGGGTCAGAAGTTATATGCAGATTTTTTATTGTGTGAGGGGTGATCATCCTCACCCCTTGTTCAGGGGTCAACTGTGAATCCATACGACTAGACTCAGAGCCATCTAAATACAACACATGTAGACAGAATTTTTAATACCTCCTAATTGATTTTTTCCTCAATATAGTATACTGAAACTGCAATGTGAAGAAACATGACATCCTAAAATTTTAATGATATCATAGAGTTATTATGTCACTTTATTCTTTTATTGACCAACACATTGTTTCTAATTTTTCACAATATTAAAAGAATCTGTGATGAATATCCTTTTAGATATATCCTCGAAAATTTATGGATATTTTTCTAGTTTTTAATGTATTATCACATTCATCCCATATAGGGACAAATGCTTAAATATTACTAGGCTCTCATATGAAGACATATAAGAGCTATCCTTATTCAATCTATTTCAGCTGAGTGTTATAATGTAAACTCTGTCAAGATTTAAATTTAAATTTACATGATTTTCATGGAGAAGACACAATACTAATTGCCACTTTTGTTTACAGTCTCTTTCCTTGCACTGTCTATATCCACACTTTAGAATATATGTACATAGTTTTTAAAATCTAAACTTAAAAAATTTACTTAAACATTACCATTCATTACATCTTCTTTTCTGCATTCCAAATAAGGTATTCGATTAAAAATGGCATCTGCTTTGCATTTTTCCACATCGCCCTCTTTGTAGATCATGTACACAATTTCACTAACCCAGGTTGTACCTGTAAAAATTAGACAAATCTCAGTGTTTCACCAACCATTCAGGTTGCCAATGCAAGTAGTGTATTTATAGCTGGATAAAGCAGAAGTGTCCTAATGCAATATAATTTGAAAGATGTCAGAATAACTTTAGAACTCAACAAACATTTCTTCTCATACTTAATCTTACAAGACCTCAAAATAACCTCAATAGATGAAGATGAATATTGTAGTAAGACACACCTATGGTAGGAGTCCAAATTTGTTCACAGTGAATTGGGACATTGTGCAAGCTGGTAAGAGTTTAGGATTTAAATTTTTACATCTAAAAAGTTAGAAGACTTGAATTATTGAATTCTTACTACATAGAAAGCATTGCATTTAATTAGACATTATCAAGAAAAACAAAGAGGAATAAGATACAGTTCCTGGCATCTAGGACACATTAACAATAAATATATTTAAGCTGACTAAGTCATACAAGTGAAAATAATGCACAATTGAATCCTGAGTTTAATTTAAAGAAAGAAAAGATGAGTATTCAAGTAGGAATGAGGAAAGCTTTCAGGTAAGTTTTGAAGGATGGACTAAACACAGATGGGCAAGAAAGAAGAACTGAACAAGTTGGAGAATCCAGAGAGCAAGCGTGCGCTTGGAGGCTCCCACATCATGTACGTGCTATTCCTGAAGCCTGGAACAATCTTCTAGGAGCTAAATCTCTCACATCTTTGCTTTGTTTACCCTAAGAAGCCTCTGGACTGCCCAAGCAAAGTACTCCTGCTATATGTTCTCACAATACCCTAATGGAGCTCCTTCATCCACGACATTTTCATATTATATCATATCTGCCACTTATTTATTTATATTCCCCTCTGGGTTATTTATTTATATTCCCCTCTGGGTTATACACACTGAGAAGGCAGGGATTTGATGTGTTTTATTCACCATTGTATCTCCAGTGGCTAATCGCACCCTTGACACATAGCAGAAACTCAATAAAAATTTGCTGAATGAACAACTGAAAAAACAGAAATGGGAAAAACATGCAAAGAAATGGTGAAGAGGCAGGTCAATGAGAATAGAGGGTTTGTACTTCGGGAGAGATAATGTTCATAGGAAGGTGTCATTCATCCATTCATTCTTTTCAACACAGGTATATCGAGAATACGCTGGTCATGTTAAATTTTAAGAATACACAGTTAAGTAAGATGTAGTCACTATGCTAGTGTTTCATGTGTTATGGAGACTTATATCTTTTCGGTCTATTAGATATCTACAAATACTACATGAAAATAAAATTGTTAATTTTGAAAAAAAGTAAAGAGACTTGAATAATAGATGATGCACTGGAGCATGCATCAACCACAGACTTTACTGTTAACTTCTGATGTCTCAATCTAAGCCCCAGTACAGAGGAAACAGAAAAAAATAGACTTGATCCTTGCCTTCTAGTGCTCAAAGTCATGTTTAAGAGTTGGAAACAGTACACAATAATTACAAAACTTCTCTTTTTCTTAAGATGCTATAACACAGGTGGGCACAGGAATTTCAAGGGCTACAAAGGAAGAACATTTAACTCCGTGTGCTTCTGCTGCTGTGATGTATTAACAAGAAATGCCTTCAAGACAACATGAGAATTGAACTTAGACTTAACACGTTATTGGCATTAGTTCACCAGTTTTGTGAGAAAAGGATCCTAGCAGGCAGAACCATCTCCCTCCCACCCCCCACCAAGGTCAGATACTTACGAAGAGTATAGTGAGGAAGAAAAGAATTGGAAATACATTATAAAGCCTAAAGGGAAGAAGAAATGGGTGGGAAGGAGCCTGCAGAAGCAAGCAGATGGCAAGCGTAAAATGCCTTGGAGTTCATATTAGAGTTCGAGTTTTTTAGAAGTTCTGGAATTAATCAAGCAAGAGAGCAAGATTATGAGAACTCTGTTTTGGGAGAATTCCTTCAGTAAGATAACAATATATTTAACACATATAAAAGTGTTAAATGTATCAACCAAATAGTGAAGTCTCGATCAGATCTTTCTAATTTCTAAAGATCTATGGTTGTGAGATCCCCGAACTATGATTAAGTTGAGCTAATCTCGGGAAAAAATATGTTACTTAAAAAAGGAGTCTGGGGGCAAACTTAAGGAGAGCTAGTCAGCTGAAAAAATAATTTTTTAAGTCTGAAAAATTTGTTTGTACTTTGTTTATACAAAATGACAATATGGTTCTATATTCATGCATTTATATTAATAATTTTCTAAAGGTACATGGAATCTGTGCTGCTCAAGTCACACGTACAGAATGTGCTCTTAGAACAGAGCTATAATATCCACTTTTTCTGTGTCTATACCAAAACTACTATGTCTGTCTTTAATATGAAGAATCAGTGTGGAAGAAGCAAACAGCTTAATATTCACCATTCAAGGTGGGTTTGTCATTTCTAGATGAAGAGAGAACAGCACTGAGATAATAAGGAAACTTACCAGATTTGGGATATGTGGCAATGACAATGTCATCTGGTCTTGCCTGGAATGTATCCACATCATCCCAATATTCTACAAAGTCTTTATACATTAGAATTCCGTGGACTTTGCCAAAGTATTCATCATAGTCAGATTTGGAAGAATCCATCCTAAGGGTCATGCACTGAAAGAAAAATGTATATTTTCCACTTATATGTACTTAAAATGTTTTCAAATTAATAATAGCTCTGTATCTTGAGGTTCTCTTGAGTTTCTAGCATTTCTTAGCTATTGAGTATATGGAGTAAAGGCATGTTTAAGAAGTATACAGCATAGTCTTGGTGTTTTAAGAATCTCTAATCCCATTCAGAAGGTAAGTCTAACAATATAAAAGAGTAAGAAAATACAAGGCACTATAAAGTGTTTAAAACTACATAAAAAATGGGAGCACCTGGGTGGCTCAGTCTGTTAAGTGTCTGACTCTTGGTTTCAGTTCAGGTTATGATATTGGGATCATTGGAACAAGCCCCATATTGTGCTCTGCATGAAGTACAGAGTCTGCTTGGGATTCTTTTTCCCTCTACCCCTCTCCTTCCCGCCCTCTCTCTTTTCTCTCTCT
This sequence comes from Mustela nivalis, assembly GCF_964662115.1. Classification (NCBI taxonomy): domain Eukaryota; kingdom Metazoa; phylum Chordata; class Mammalia; order Carnivora; family Mustelidae; genus Mustela; species Mustela nivalis. The sequence continues at coordinate 11,709,226 of NC_139023.1, read as the reverse complement.
AAAATAAATAAATAAATCCACCCACCACCACCCCCAAAATAAACCTATGTAAAAAATAATGTGAAGTGCTTGTATTATGTTAATTTTTTAAAGGATTTTAAAATCTGAGCCACCCAGGCACCCTTGGATAATCTCTAAGATTTTTAACAATTGTATTGTATTTTCTTCCATGAACCCAAAAAAACACCACTAGGGGCACCTGGGTAGTTCATTCTGTTAAGTGTCTTCCTTCCACTCAGGTCATGATCCTAGGGTCCTGGGATCCAGTCTGTATGAGGCTGCCTGCTCAGCAGAGAGCCTGCTTCTCGCTCTTCCTCTCCCCTCCCCCTACTCATGCTCGCTCTCTCTCTCTCTCTCTAATAAATAAATAAAATCTTTTTAAAAATTTATATTATAATTATGCATAGCAAACTCCATGATGAATAAAAACAGAGCCTTCCATTTCTTTATCAAAATTGATGGAGTATATGAAAAGACTAAGAGATTTAAAAAATACAACAGTATTTTGGCAAATAATCAAGGTGATTAATCATGTAAACATCAAATAACATGAAAAGATGGATGGTCACATTTGATAGCCACTGCACGATCTCAAAGTCATAGCTTCCTTAGTTCTTGAATGTTTCATTTAATGAAAAAATTCAAATGCTTGATAAGTGTATTTAAAAGATGAAACTAATGACACTCTAATGGATATATCTAAAACACGGGTTCTTGAGGATATAATAGATTCCTCTGGGACCTCTCACATTACCTTCACCTTTCTCTCATTTGATCAGTAAAGTAGTACATATTCCCATTGAATGACTTGTCTGAAACATACAAGGTTTAACAAGATGGTTATCACTGATAATTCATTTCCTGATCCCATGACAACTCATTTCATGTTCAGCATTGTTCATAGGATTTTTACTTAAGCAAACTTGCTTTCATTGACTTTCAACTTCTTCCACTATCTTTCCTTTTCCATTCTGAGTTTGTGATATAGCATCTCAACAAATTTAGTCCTTTGATATTAGCCTCTTTAGATCTCCTTTTTATTCATCTGTGTGAACCAGATTAGTGCACATGTACCATGATGACTACTCTGTGATCTGCCTTCTTGAGCTATCACCTCCCTACATTCTTTCCCTTTGTTTAACCACACCCTTAAGTACACCCTCCAGGCAAAATGTCTTTGGTCTGCTCTAGTGATAAGACTATGACACACACTTATTCTTTCATAAATTTTTTTTTCTTAGTTTAAATTTTAGGTTGTTAACATATAGTGCAATATTTGTTTCGGGAGTAGAACTCAGTGATTCATTTACTTATGCACAACACCCAGGGCTGTTCAGAACAGGTGCCCTCCTAATACCTATCACCCCTCTAGCCCATCCTCAACCCTCAGTTTGCTCTCTATTGTTAAAAGTCTCTTCTGACTTATTTCTTTCTCCCCTTTTTTTCTTTCCCCCGTCCCATATGTTCATCAGTTTTCTTTCTTAAATTCCACATGTGAGTGAGATCATGTGGTATTTATCTTTCTCTGACTTATTTCACTTAATATTAAACTCTTTAGCTCCATCCATATTGTTGCAAATGGCAAGATTTCATTATTTTTGATACTGAGATATATAGATAGATAGATAGATAGATAGATAGATCTATATATATATATATATATCACATCTTCTTTATCCATCCACCTTTCCATGGACATTGGACATTTGGGCTCTCTCCATAGTTTGACTATTGTTGATAATGCTGGTATAAACAACGGGAGCGTGTATTCCTTCCAATCTGTATTTTTGTATCCTTTGGATAAGCACCTAGTAGTGCAATTACTGGATCATAGTGTAGTTCTATTTTTACCATTTTGAGGAACCACCATACTATTCTCCAGAGTGGCTGCACAAGTTTACATTCCCACCAATGATGTAAGATGATTAACCTTTCTCTGAATCCTTGCCAACAACTGTTGTTTCTTATGCTGTTAATTTTAGCCATCTGACAGGTGTAAATGGTATCTCACCATGTCTATTTTTTTTAAGATTTTATTAATTTGTCAGAGATAGAGAAAGAGGGGAAATACCGAGCACAAGCAGGGGGAGTGGCAGGCAGAGGGAGAAGCAGACTCCCGCTGAGCAGAGATTTCCCCCCCCCACCCCCGCCCCTAATGCAGGACTCCATCCCAGGACCCTGGGATCATTACCTCAACCAAAACAGACACTTAACCAACTGAGCCACCCAAGCATCCTTCATCATGGTTTTGATTTGTATTTCCCTGAGAGATCTTGAATATTTGTTCATGTGTCTATTAGCCATGAAGATGTCTTTTTTTAAAAAGTGTCTTCTGCCACTTTCTTAACTGGGTTACCTGTTTTGGGGGGTGTTAAGTTTGATAAGTTCTTTGTGAATTTTGGATACTAACCCTTATCAGATATGTCATTTATCAGCCCATTCTGTAGGCTGCCGTTTACTTTAGTTGATTATTTTCCTTGCTGTGCAGAAGATTTTATCCTGATGAAGTCCCAAGGGCTCATTTTTGCTTTGTTTCCCTTGCCTATGATGATGTGTCTAGTAAGAAGTTACTATGGTTGAAGACAAAGAGGTTTCTTCTTGGACACACACATTCTTAAACATTCTCCTCTTGGGTGGTTCCCTAGCAGTACTCCCAGCCTCTAGGTCTACAAAAGCAAGTCTTAAGGGAGGTGGGTTGCAGAGATCTACTCATCTTTCATGACCCAAGACACACTTCAGTCCATAAGCCCCCTTAATAAAACCATTTCTTGTTAAGCTGGAGTTGGTCTTTTTCTTTGGTTTTATGGTTCCTTTGGACTTTAGAGGTTGTTTTCATGTACCTCCCTTTCACAAATATCACCCTTGCCCAAAAGCCACCTGGTAAGGTATATGCTTATTTGTAACAACTATGACTTTTATTGTCTTTTTCAGAGAGCCTGTAGTATAATAAGTGCCTTCTGGAGGTAGTAGTTCTTTTAGTCACTTAATATGCTTCCTTTAATAAAGAGAATCCCAGTTCATGAGAGATGTATTATAAAAAGAAAATGAAATTTCAATTACTGTGACAGATCGACTATCCCAACACAAGAAATAACTAGTGTCAAATTTTAGGACGATAAATCCTACAAATTAAACCAAATGGTTAGACCATTAACTTATTCTGAAGGTTTTTTCCCATCATGTTTTCCCCACTATATTTCGAGGCTGCACATTATAGCTAGAGACTTTCAGATGTTGCCTCCTAACTCCCCATCACCAGCACCTGGCACTAAGTCCCACAGACTCAATCCCTCTCATATCAATCATATTCCTATCTTCATGATCCTTGTTCAGAGCCTCTCCCAACTGTTGACTGAATATGAGAGTAGCCTTTCATCTGGCTGTTCTGTGAAAAGTACAAATCTCTTCTTTCTACAATCACCAGAAGAAAAGGAATGAATATTCTTTACTAGGCACTTACTTCGTGCCAGATTTGAAAAGTCTTATTTTAAAATCTTATTTATATGTCATAAAATTACATGAAAAAGCAGACATCATTATCTATTAAGTTTGTCCTGTAACAGACCTTGAAGACAGAAACTGTTTTTGTCTTTCTGAAGGGAGGGCAAATATGCACACAGTTATGCATACATGTAAATGTGCATATATAAATATTCTTATTTTTGACACATGATTGGTGAAAACAAATTAAACAACATAGATACAATGAAAATGCCCTCTTTATTCTACTCTGAAGATATAATCACTCCTAATAGCACTATATTTATGCTTCCAAATATTCAAATGTATATAAAGCCTATATACTTATATATCTAATTTAATTTGTATTATAGTTTACATTCTTTTTGCACCCTATTTTTTCAAGTGTGAACAAAATTTTCTATTAATACATAAATTCTGTTTTCATTCTTATAAATGACACATGGCAGTCCATAGTATGGGTGTAACATAGATAACACAATTCTTTACTGAGGGAAATTTCTGTTGTTCCCCATTATTTAGATATAAGTAGCACCATAATGAATGTCTTTAAGCATATATATTTTCACACTTACCTCTGCAGTGATAATGAAATTGCAAAAATAAAAGATATGCACATATAAAATATCATTAAATATTTTAATTGCTAAAATTATACCAATTTGCATACTCTGTGCAATTGCCTGTATTCTCATATCCTCACCAGTATTAGAAATTATTTGTTGTAATCTTTTATAATTGAAAATATGTTTTTAAAATTGTGTTTCAGGGATATTTTATAATTTTTCATGTTTCATCTTGTATAAGTTAATTGTTTATTTTAACTATTTTAATTTTATTAAATTGATAACTTTATTATTATTTTATTTTATTTATTTTAATTTATTTAATTTAAATGTATTTAATTTTTTATTTAAATAAAATATATTGAATTGTTTAATTTAATTAATTTAATTTAATTAATTATTAAATTTGTTATTATTATTATTTTATCCATCGAGAGTGTTGCTTTTGGGGCACCTGGGTGACTCAGTGGGTTAAAGCCTCTGCCTTTGGCTCAGGTCATGATCCCAGGTTCCTGGGATGGAGCCCCACATCTGGCTCTCTGCTCAGCCAGGAGCCTGCTTCCTCCTCTCTCTCTCTGCCTGCCTCTCTGCCTACTTGTGATCTCTGTCTGTCAAATAAATAAATAAATAATCTTAAAAAAAAAAAAAAAAGTGTTGCTTTTTCTTAACCGAATTATAGCTAGTAATTTATTGTTGATTTTATATTGAGGATATATGTGCTTTTTCTGTTTTATATGTCAGTAATCTTTAAACTGTCTTTTTTAGTTTAAGACTTTGTTAATGTGTTTGACAGAGAGAGAGTGAGAGTGCTCACAAGTAAGGGAAGTGGGCAAGGGAGAAGAGAGCAGGAAACCTGATACTCAGCTGGACCCCAGGTCCCTGGGATCATGACCTGAGCCAACAGCAGACAATTAACCAACTGAGCCACCCAACCTCCCCTAAACTATCTTAACGAACTCTTTTGATACAGTTGCATAGAAGTTTATTGCTCACATAATCAATGTGTCAAATTTTGGCCTTATGGTTGGTATGGTTCCTTAAATATTTAAATGTGCTCATACAATGAGAAACATATATACATTATAAGTTTATATAATCTTATTAGTTTAGAAGATTGATGTGTACACAACAGAGAATAGAATATATTTATTCAGAGTGTGGGTCCTAACGTATACCACCATGTTTAAATCCTAGTTCTGCTATTTGAAATTGTATATCTTGAAAAATTACTTCAGGTCAACTACGCTCCATTTTCTCATCTACAAATTAAGGATGATAAAAATGATAATACTTATCGGAAACACTGAATGGAAATTATAAATTCCCATTATAAATTCTTAATAACTATGAGCTTATATTGTTACTATACTGAATCCATATGGTAATATGGAGGAGTGTAGAGAGCAAGATGGAGTCTCTCATGTCAAGCAGGGGGCTGTGTCAAGCAATGATGCAAGCAGTTAAGGCACTGCATCTAGGAGATATGCCAGGACCAGAATTGGTTGACATCCCACAAATGATAACAAGCAGAACCAGAAGAGGTCTTCTGGGCCTCCTAACCAGTTAGATCTCTTTAAAAAGGGGAAATTTTTGGCAGCAAACTGTCAGAATCTTCAGAGGTGATCTATGTCTGACCACTTTAAAAAGGCAGCCACCACCCAAAGTTCTGCCCACTTGCTTTCTGAACAGAACCAAGACCCTCCATTGTTTGAATATGATAAGTAGTAAGTGCAGAGAACTGACCCAGACTGGACCAAGGCCTGATCTCAGCTGCGCATCCACAAACTGACTTCAGGTTGGTTCATTAACTTCCTACACCCTTCTGTTGTTGTTGTTTGTTTGTTTGTTTGGGTTTTAGTTTTAGTTTTTGTTTTTTTTAAGAGAGAGAGAGAGAGAAACGAGTTGGGTAGAGGACTACAGAGGGAGAGGGAGAGAGAAAATCCCAAACAGACTCCATGCTCGGCGAGGAGCCCGACACAGAACTCAATCTCACAACCCTGAAATCATGACCTGAGCTGAAATCAAGAGTTGGACACTAAACCAACTGAACCACCCAGGTGTTATCTTGTTTGTTGTGTGGCTTATCTTATGCTCTGCTCTATGTGCTGTGTAAAAAGCCACATTAATCTCATGGTGAAATGTCATTGAGTTTGAAATCTTGAAACTGTTTTATAATCATGACTAACTTTGCTTTCTGACTGAATAAAGCTGACATAATGTGTCACCTTCATAGCATGCTCAGGAAAACGAGCCAGACACTTTGGGCTCTCTCAGTTAGAAATAGTACGCATAACGCGGTAAGATCTCCTCTAAAAGCAGAGGAAATATATGTTGTTACAATTCCCAAGAATAAGGGCGCCTGGGTGGCTCAGTCATTGAGCATCTGCCTTCAGCTCAGGTCATGATCCCAGAGTCCTGGGATTGAGCCCCGCAGCAGGCTCCAGCCCTCCATGGGGCTCCCTGCTGGGCAGGAAGCCTTCCTCTCCCCCCTCCCACCATCCCCTGCTTGTGCTGCCTCTCTCGCTGTGTCTCTCTCTGCCAAATAAATAATTTAAATCTTTTTAAAAATTCCCAAGACTATATTTCATAAATACAAAATTACCTGGAGAAACTGATAATCAATAACCTGTTTTCTCACAGGAGAGGGTAAAAATCTGTTAATATCTAATATGATTTTTACAACACATGACTTCTATTTGTTTGCTTCTCTTAAGTTCTTTGGGACAACCCAATATATTTATTTCATTTGACCTCAGATTTCCCACCAGAAGACAGACCCAATGGAAGAGAGTTTTTCATTTGTTTTTGACTAAAGAATGGCTTAGCATGTGTTTTGGAAACATGGAACAACACTAGTCCTGCATGTTATTACTAAAAGTTAAAAAAATCCCAGTCCCTAATAGCAGACTCAACTCTTTGAAGACCTCCCTCTCAGGTAAGTTAGATGTCATCTCACCAAAATTACGAGATTTTGATGAAAAATTAGCCTTGTTAATAAATCAGCTTGTTGGGAGCCTGGGTGGCTCAGTCGGTTAAGCATCTGCCTTAGGCTTAGGTCATGATCTTAGGGTCCTGGGAAGGAGTCCTGCTTCCAGTTTCCTGCTCAGAGAGGAGTATCCTTGTCCCTCTCCCTCTACCCCTCCCCCCTTCTCATGGTCTCTCTCTCTCTCTTTCTCAAATAAATTTTTAAAAATCTATAAAAATAAATATAATAAAATAATAAAATAAATCATCTTGTTCCCTAAACCTTTCTTGCTCTCAGAAACAGAAATCTTTCACTAGAAGAAATGTGTATAACAGATGTTACTTGCCCAGCCTATTGATTTGTTTATTCATGTGAACAACTTTCTTGGTGTTCTGCCAAGTTTGCAAATATTGGCTTACAGTCAACTGGGAGTAACCGATTTTATCACTCAGCAGTTGGCTGGCTTCTGCTTACCCCTTCATGGTCAATTTTTTTCTCAGAGTTAAGCTGAATGGCATATAATAAAATCTCTTTTCTTATTAACTTCTCTTAGTAAGTTATCTCCTATCACAATGTATGGACTTACTCTCTAGCTACTCTCTTCTTTCTCAAAAGATGTATTTCAGTTGGAAATTGTCAATTTTATTTTCCGAGCGTAAAGGTTACTGTTGTCCAACCAAGAAAAATCATTAGAACTGTGCTTTATAAATTCAATAAAATTCAGAAAGATTTTTTTCTTTTTCCTCTTTATTTCTTTCTCCTTTTCTCTATCTTCCCCTCCTCTAGCCCCTAATCTGCCTCTCATCCAGCAGTTATTAGGTGTGTGGGCAGCTACCTCGTTTCCAGATGTAGTGTTAAGGGTCAGAGACACAGGGTGAGTGCAGATGAATGGAGCTTGTTTAGTCCCCACTGCCTTCTGCTTACTCAGATTTGGGAAAAATTGTTGAAAGCAGTGAACATCCAGGACCCATACTATGTCACAAAGCAGATGTTCAAAAATACTTCTTAAATTTAATTGCCAAATCGAATGTCTCTGCTCTCTCACATTTCTATTAAGGACTCCTAGATAAAATAGCTACTGTTTTGCCAATAATCTACCTATGATGGGCCAAGGACTTGGATTTCTGCTATATTCTCATTTAAAAGTAACAGTAATATACATAAAGGCCCATGGTGGCATTCAACTACTTCTGTCACACTTCACAGAACTGATCACCACACTGGAAGTCAGTCTCCACTTTAACTATTTCTACCCTGCTTGTTCTGTTTCCTCCTTAGTGAAATGGAGGACATGTCCAGCATGCAGAACTTGCAGAGTCACTACGATACCATAGTTTTATGTTAAAATTCTTTAAACACCAAAGCACTATATAATGCAAGATTTATTTTTAGTGACAAGTGATTTAAAAAGACTTCGAAATGTTTTACATTATTAAGTAACTGAAGTATTAATAAAGACTTTATTCTCTCTGTGTTTCTTTTTCTAACAGCTTTGTGATGTATCCTTTGCATCTAAATTTTCTATATCTAAAAATCTAAATATTAACATCAGTAACAATAGTAAAAATACAACCTGACCTGATGATCCTGGGAAAAAAACTGGGTGATCCAATTTAGTTTTCTTCGATCTCCACTCAGGTTTTAGGCTGCCAAAAAAGATGAGAACCACTTAAGCATTTGAAATGTTTCTGGTGAGCTTTTATTCCCAATGCCAGAGAGGGAGGCGGAGATTAATTTGTGGGGCTTGGTTTTCTAGCGTTCGTGATGCAACGAGGATCAGAAATATGTATACGTACCTGCTGATGGATGTAGCCAGAGCCGTGCTCATTCATAGAGGGATGTGAAAAGCCTCTGCTGTTAGTTCTCATTCTTGGCTCATAATCAAATTCCTAAATTTGCCAATAGCAATCAGTGGGTTGGAGAGAGGGAGGGAGGGGAAGTGAACAGGAAATGATGGAGAAGGGGTTTGGAGCAAAATATATGCGAGGAAGGGGAGGCTCTTTATTTATTCACTGATGAATAATAAAATGAGGTTGACCTTCAAAAGAATAAACTTCTTGGGGGAGCGAGAGGAGAGAAGAAAAGGAGGGGAAAACCAGGAGGGCAGTGAGGACCCTGGATCAGTAGACATAGCTCAGTTTCCTGAGGGATGTCAAAGAAGACTTTGTAGTACCTGGTTATGTCCTAACAAGTCAATTGGGAAACACCTCCTACTTTCAACTCTGAAGCGGACTTGAAAATCAAAAACAGATGACAGCTAAAGAAAGAATGTAGATAGACATCACTCATCTTTGAATTATTATTTAAAAATCTCACTATCTCTGCACCCAGTCACATGCATAACAGGATAGTGTGGCATTTACTGTGATGTTAACCCTTGATGCCAATGTAATTTAGATACGAGAATATGAAAAACAAAACCCTAAAGATTTGTAGAGCCCAAGAATCCTTCACTTTTCTACTTTTCAGGTCTGCACCTGCTGAGGAAATTTTCCCTTGCTCCCATCTCTCTACCCTAATCAATACCTCTAACCCAGTTAGTTCCAAACCTCATTGGAACTAACTAATTGGACAGATTAGTTCTCATTTGTCTCTTGATTATAATGAGAAGACACTTCTTTAAAAGGTTTATTATGACTCTTGCAGAGCTGAACAACCCTCTAAGTGACCTTCAAACCCTACACTAATCATAATGCTTAACCCATTATGCTGCAATTAACATTTACTTTGTGCAGCTTTCTGATAGTACAGAACTTAGAGAGAGGGGTTTTACTCAGTGATTAGCATGCTGCTGGCCTGAATGCATACTAACTGAATGAAAGTGGCTGGTGTGTTCGAGACAGTAGAAGTTAAAAAAAAATAAATAAATAATTGTTAGTTATAGAAGTTACTAATATCTAGCCCTACCCAAAGTAGAAAAGAACAGTTGCGTGATTTTTGAGAAATGAGGCTTCTCACAATACAAAATCAAGGTATAACAAGAGTAACAGAGTCTCGAATATAGATTTTATATTACTTGGTTTTCTGTGGTTGGTCATTTATATATATCTATTTTTGAGTTAAATAAAATGTGTGTTAAAAGGATTTGATCATTCAAAAATGTAATCATTAAACATACACATTTAATAGAGAGATGATCATTTTTAACCCTGTTGCCTAGTGTAAACTTTAATTATTATTTTTTAATAATAAGGTTCTAGGGGCACCTGGGTGGCTCAGACATTAAGTATCTGTCTTTGGCTCAGGTCATGATCCCAGGGTCCTGGTATCAAGCCCCACATCAGGCTCCCAGCTCAGCGGGAAACCGGCTTCTTCCTCTCCCACTTCCCCTGCTTGTGTTCCCTCTCTCGCTGTGTCTCTCTCTGTCAAATAAATAAATTAAATCTTAAAATAATAATAATAATAATAATAATTAGGATCTGTGAGACTTATTTTATTGTTTACCAAAAATAATCTTTTATTCAAAAAGTCAGGATACAAATACAAGCTAACTTGAGCAGGTTTAACCTCAGGCCATCTCTCTTATCCTTCTCTTGTAGACAATTGGCCACAGGAACATTACAAATGCTTCAGAATCACGTGATGTTGGTAAACTCCAAAGGCAAAAACACATTGAGCCTTAGAAAATCTTATAAATGAGGATTCACTCGCTGATTAAAATAAAGCAATAGGCAAAATGGCCACCTTAACTAACCTTTCATCCTTCTCCAGGAGCAATGAGTAGAGAACTTACAGAGTGATTGGGTCCTTGGTCTGAGCTTTGTACCCCCATGCTAGGAAAATAAAAACCCAGATTAGGACTTATTTTTTTTTTAATACTTATCTTGACTAGTAGAGTTTGGGTGCAATTACCATTATACCACTGTCATTCTCTAAAACACTGAAGATAAATGCGAGATGGGCATATCTGTGTGATGAAGTGTTCTCAAGGCAACAGTTACTTATTCCCTATGTGACTGTTAAACTTTTTCTTCTCCTTCTGATCACACACTTATTTCTTTTGGGTCAAGTTTGAGGGTTTGTTTTATAAACAAGATTTCAGAATTAATTGTGAAAAGATAAGTAACTTTTTAAAAATAACTATTATTGTTAATAGACTATTTTTTAGAATAGCTTTGGGTTTACAAAGAAATTGAGCAGATAATATAGAAAGGTCTGATATAGCTCTTCTCCCCTGTACAGATTTCCCTAGTTACTAACATCTTGGATTAGTGTGGTACATTTGTTAGAACTGATGAACCAATATTGATACACTAATATTAAATAAAATCCATAGTTTACATTAAGATTTCCTGTTTGTTCAGTAAAGTTCTGTGGGTGTTGACAAATGCATAATGTCATGGGCTCACCATTACCATATCATTTGGAATAGATTCAATCCCCTACAAACTCTTGGGCTCTACCAATCAGTTCTGCCTCCCTTCCCCTGAACTTCTGACAACCATTGATCTTTTTACTGTCTCTGTAATTTTGCCTTTTCCAGAATGTCACAAAGTTGTAATCTGTTATATAGCCTTTTCAGACTGGCTTCTTTGACTTAGCAATATACATTCAAGGTTCTTCCATGTCTTTTGGTGACTTGATAGCTAATTTCTTATTGTTGTTCATTATCATCCACTTGTCTGAATACCTCACAGTTTGTTTATCCCTTCACCTTGGCTGTTTCTAATTTTTGCAATTTTGATCAAAGTTGCTACTAGCATTAACGTGTAGGGGTTTATGTGGACAGAAGTTTTTACCTCACTTGGGTAAATACTTAGGAGTTCAACTGCTGGATTATGTGGTAAGACTATGCTTAGTTTTGTAAGGAAATGCCAAAATGGCTGTATTGTTTTGCATTCCCACCAGCAGTGAATAGAAATTACTATTAATCCGCATCATCACCAGCATTAGTGTTCTCAGTTTAGGATATCATGTGCTGTAGTTTCACAGATCTCAGTTTTCTCTAATGTCCTTGATCTATCTCCTCTTTTGTCTTCCTTTCTCCCCATTTATGAGACAGAAAGGCCAGGAAGGCTATGGGTAAGTATTTCTCTTCTTCCGGGTTACATACGTCTCTGGTAATGAATTTTTCCATAGTAAGTAAGACTTTTTTATGGTGGAGAGGATGTGAGGTTTATTTGTAAATTGTTATCTCCCACCCCCTCCTTCTGCCTGAAGCTCAAGGAGATTTTTCTCCATTCATTCTTCACCACCATAAGCTGGTGAGACTCCCAGAAGTCAAACTCAGGAAAACATGGAGCGGATTTAAGACTGAGCCTCCTGGAGTTTTTAACTCTTAAACTCTCCACACTTAGCCTCTAGCATTTCACCAGTTTACATTTAACTCTTCCTACCAGTTTAAGGTTCCACAGGTTTCTACTCTCAGTGACTCTCATTCTATGTATTTGGAGCTACAGTCTTCCCTGTGACCCCCTTTCTCTGATAAGTCTAAGTATTCTTGATTTCTAGTTCCATTTTTGTCATTGTTGCAAGGGATTATTTAAAGTTCATTATGTGTCATAGCTGAAACCAGGGGCACCATTATTATGCTCTGATACATTGATGTAGCCTCACTTTTTAATATTCCATGAGCCTAAAAAAGTAAGTGACTACAATCTTCTCTCACTCAGGAAAAGTCCCTGGGAGTCTTATCACAAAAGAAAGACATAAACACTAACTTTTTAGTAGCATGTAATTGAGCATACGGGTACTTTGAAATGCCAGATAACTTAATGTTGGGAATTTTGAAATAATTTACAAAACTCAACATCTTCATGTAATCTTAGCAAAAGAAAATCTTAAATTCATATTTTGTCAATGTCAAATTTATTAGTTTATCTTTCATTGTCATTCCTATTAGATCCAGTTTTGTTATCTAATTGTTAGAGTTAGCTTTTTTTTTTTTTTCTTTAAAAATTTTATTTATTGGGGCCCCTGGGTGGCTCCAGTGGGTTAAAGCCTCTGCTTTCAGCTCAGGTGACCCATGCACTGGGACCACTCTCTCCGAAATCATCACCACCCCAGAAGCACTCCACTGTAGGAAAGAAGAGCTGAGGGCCATCTGAGTGTGTCCCATCAGCCTGCTTTCCTTAATGGGCTTGCAAGACACTGGGTCTCTCCTACAGGCAGAAAGAAGGTGTATTGATCATTGTGTCCTCTGACGGGCTCCTGGTATGATCTCAATCAGGAATGTCCTTTGTATGTTATGTGTAGAAGGATAATGATAATAATAAAAACAAACAGAAGAATTTTTTAAAAAATGATCCCAGTGTCCTGGGATCGAGCCCCACATGGGGGGGGAGGGGTCTCTGCTCAGTAGGGAGTCTGCTTCCCCCTCTCTCTCTCTGCCTGTCTCTCTGCCTACTTGTGATCTCTCTCTCTGTCAAATAAATAAATAAAATCTTAAAAAAAATTATTCATTCATTTGAGAGAGAGACAGAGCATGTGCAGGGGGAGAGGCAGAGGGAGCGGGAGAAGCCGACTACCCACTGGAGCCTGCCAATCCCAGGACCCCGAGATCACGATTTAAGCCAAAGTCAGATGCTTAAACAACTGAGCCACCCAGGTGCCCCTACAGTTAATTTTAAAGCTAAAAACAGGAGTTTGGGCCTATAAATTACATTGTTGATTCCAAATTAGACTTATCTAGTTATTTTAACAAATTTATACATTAAAAAATAATAAACTATGTGTAAAATAGGCTATAATTTGTATTCTTTTACTATGTGTACCATCACACAATTAGTGTATTATTGCTATATCTTTAAAAAATGGCACTGATCATTTGGTAAAGACTTGAAAATCCTCACCACTTATTTTTTTGTGGGTCTATTTATTTTGTAGGGATTTCCTTCTCTTGAATTCAAGCAAGGGAAGATTGTGAAATCACATTTTTCTTTTATTATTTTTTTTTCCTTTCCTCCTCAGTGAGTCTAATCCTCAAAGACAATACCAATACATAGGTTTAAGTTTTTTTCATTTTAACCCTTCTCAAACTCTCCATTCCAAATCCTTGACAAATTATAAAATATTTTGAAAAAATATTCATGGTATACTTATTTTGTAAGATTTTATTTATTTATTTGACAGAGAGAGACCCGGCAAGGGAGGGAACACAAGCAGGAGGAGTGGGAGAAGCAGGCTTCCTGCTGAGTGGGGAGCCTCATGGGGGGCTCAATCCCAGGACCCTGGGATCATGGCATGAGCTGAAGGCAGACGCTTAACCACTGAGCCACCTAGGTGCCCCAGTATACTTATTTTGAAATAACTCAACCTTGTTATTGGTACCATGTTAACCTATAACTAGTTACTGGGCTCGCTCTTTATTCATCCATCTGTGACAGCAACAATGATTGGAAGAGGGAAAAATAGAAATAAATCTACTATGTGCCTTGCAGTTTATGTCTAGTTACCTGTGATCATCACATTTATCATTTGGAGGTATGTCCTAGAACTGTATTCTGAGACTTTGTTAGCAGGTAGATACTGGAAGGATGATACTGTGATACTGGAATCCCGCTCTAAGAAGAAGCTTCAGAGTAAAGAGAGAGAGAGAAGACAGCATAATTGTAAACCCTTCCAATAAGGTATATTCTTCATTTTTTAAATGATTTAGATTTGAATTAGATATCTTGATAAAAACAAGCAGGAATCATGACACAGCAGATAGGCAGAAGGTGCTGGGACCATGGAGTGGAGAGAGCATGGTATAACAGGTAATAAGTATGTGTGTGTCAGGAGTCAGGAGCTGCAGCGTGGAAGAATCCGTGGTATTCTAAAAGTCAGGCAGGACGTTGACAGCCTCCACACAGGTTGGGAAAGCGCTAAGCCTGTGACAGGTGTTGCCACAAGCCTGGAGCTCAGGAGTAGGACTAATTCCAAGAATGACAGAAAAAAGCGCAAGTCTAATTCCTATCTGAGAGGAGATAAGGTGCTCAGATGAAGATTCGGATATGTGAAAAAAATACGTGAGAAATCTGGGACACAAAGCAGCTTGGGGGTCTTAAGAAAAAGTCCCTTACTTGTTAAACTGATAAATCATAGCTAAATAACAATAATAATATCTAATGTTTCACAAGGGCTTATTGCTTCTCAGAATCTGCTAAGTACCATACATAGATTATCTCTTTTCATCCTCACAATAGCCTTACAAATTAGTACTATTATCCTCACTGTCAGATGCAAAAAATGAAGCCCAATGAGTATGTTGCACAAATTTATAGCCACTAGGTGGCTGAGTTGGGTTTTGAACCTGAATCAATTAATCCAAGAACTCAATCGTAGACCCCTGTGCCAAAGGACTGTAGCAGTTAAGTACACTTAATCCCCCTGAACCATCCCTCCGCTTCTCACTTCCTCCTCATTCCCAGTGGGATTGGTCTCAGAGCATAGGAAGATGCCACGTGGAAACCAGAAAGATCTGACTGGGATTTAGGGTGTCCTTATAGAACTTCTCTCAGACTCCTGTTGTTGATCTTTGCAATGACACAGAAATCCTTTTTTTTTGGGGGGGGGGGTCAGAGGAGATTGTTTCTTAGACTTCTCCCAGTTGCTTAGTCTAGACCCGTAATTCTCAACCCTGGTGGCACCTGGTGACATTTAAAATATTGAATTTCTGCATCATGTCTCTTACCTTGTTCCAATTCCCTATAGTTCTATCTCTGACGAAATCACCCAGTTAGACCCGAGTCAGTTTTGAAAGGGGCAAGACATAGCATCAGAATCATTCTCACCTACCTAAGTGCTTTTGCTTCCGTATGGAGAGCCTTGGGTGTAATTCCCATGTTTGAATTGTATCCCAACCCCCACCCTTTCAAGAATCTTTCTTATATCCAACAAGACCAGGGGACTGGTACTCCAGGGGCAAGTCCTGAAGATCTGAAGCTACGGAAATAGCTTACACTCATGCAGTTCCACAACACCTGTGGGTTTCTGCTCTGATCTCCACTCTGTAGTCAGCCCACGTTCTATTACTTCAGCCACTTTTTGGGAAAGGATTCCATTTTGAATCTCAATCTATTCTCTACTTCCTCAATTTCTTGTAGATTATATAGTTTATATTCTTGAAAGGTCAGAGACAGGGAAGAAGGAAGAAAAATGGTGGTAGATTTGTAGTGTTTATAAGAAGGTATTTCCCTCCCTACCTGTTATAAGTTGAATTGTGTCTCCCCAAAACAGATATTAAAATTCTAACCCTAGGACTTCAGAATGTGACCTTAGGGTCATTACAGATGCAACTAGTCAAGATAATATCTTACTGTAGTGAAGGGCCGTTCCTAATCTAATATGATAATATCCTTCTAAGAAGACAATGGTAAAGATATGAGGTGAAGACAGAGGTAGAGACTGGAGTTGTGGGCTGCAAGCCAAGGAACACCAATGCTTGATAGATGCCACCAGAAGGAAGGAAGAAGCAAGGAAGGATTCTGTCCACAGTCTCAAAGGAAGCATGGTCTTGATGACATTTTGATTTTGGACTCTGAGCCTCCAGAACTGGGAGAGAATAAATTTATCTGTTTTAATCCTTTCAGTTTATAGTAGTTGGCTATTGCAGCCCAAGGAAATTAATGTCCTGCCCTGGCTACTTGAAGGTAGAATATAGTTCTTTACTCTGATAATCTTTAAATTGACCATGTAACTTGCTTTGTTCAATTGAATATGAACAGACATGAAAATAGGCTATGTCTGAACAAAAGCTTGGAATGTCTTTGTGTGTTTTGGTTGCCAGTCTTGCTCTAATCATCTACCATAAGAACATAATGTCCCAGATAATATTTCTTCCTTCACTTTCAGTCCCCCAACGAGAAGACAGGTAAAATTCAGCAGAGGCCAGCTAAGCCATGATTGAGTGGCAGTCCTTAAACATCATGATCAAGAACTTAATTTTTCAGAATGCCTAGGTGGCTTGGTGGGTTAAGCCTCTGTTTTCAGCTGAGGTCATGATCTCAGGGTCCTGGGATTGAGCAGTGCATCAGGCTCTCTGCTCAGCAGGGAGCTCTCTGCCTGCCTCTCTGCCTACTTGTGATCTCTCTCTCTGTGAAATAAATAAATGAAATCTTTAAATAAATAAATTAATTTTTCTCATTGTAAGTCACTGATTTTTTGTAATTGTCTTTTCTTTCCAAAAATGCAAACTAAAATAGGAGTCCTAAAAAATAAAATTAAATATTTCCAAATGAACCTGATTAAATAAATAATGGTCACATCATCACAGGCCATGATGTATGTGCTGTAGATTAAGGGAAGAACACTGCATTTTAGCAAAATATTATAGAGGACAATAAAGTAATCTAAGATTTATGTGTTTTTGCACAGATTTAAGAAAGAAAAGTTACTTCTATTGTACATCAAAAGTTTCTTTTATCTAAGAATTATAAGGTATATGTACTTATAAGTATGGAGCTATAAAACTCTGAAAGTTCAGAGTTGATATTTTAAGGATTGGGCAACAGCAAGTAATCTAATATTTAGAGTTAAGAATATGTGAATAAATATCAAGGTCAGATTAATATTAAAAAGCATTTACCCAGGCAGTGACAGAGAGAATGATCTTTCAGGATTGTTATATTGCAATGTCAAAAAGAAACCCCCAAAACAAAAACAAAATCTGGACTTAGTAAGAAGGGATTTTATTTGAAAGAATTATTGCAAGGTGCTAGGGAGCCTTAGTTGGGGGGGGGGGGTCTATTACAGTAGGGAGAACATTCTGACTATGAGATTAGCAAGCATTGTAAGAGTAAAGCAAAATAAATACTGTATGATCTGACTTATATGTGAATTGAAAAGTCGAACTCGTAGGAAGCAGAGAGAATGGTGGTTACCAGAGGGCTGGAAGTTAGGGGACCATGGGGAGACATTGGCCAAAGAGTACAAACCTCCAGTCTATAGAATGAATAAATTCTGGGGATCTAATGTATAAAATGGTGACTATAATAACTAGCACTGTATTGTATATTTGAAGTTTGCTAAAAGAGTAGATCTTCAGTGTTCCCACCACACACACACAAAAAGTGGTTGACTATATGAGGTGATACAAGTGTTCATTAGCTTGATTATGGTAATCATGTCACAGGGTACACTTAAATCATCATATTGCACACCTTAAATATACACTATTTGTGTTTGTCAGTTATGCCTCATTAAAGCTGAGAATGAGGGTGTGGGGAATTACACAAAAGGGATTTTCTTTCATACAAAGTCAACAAGGCTAGAAAGACCCATGCATGGAGTAGTTGGATGAGAGGGTGGCATTGAGGGAAGAGCCAATAAGAGAATGTTTATCCTGAGGCCAGTCTATCTATTCTCAGAATGGGCTGTTAAGGGAGGGGTTGCTAATTGATTCAAGCTGAAGGTAAGAGAAAGTTCAGACTCCTAGGGGATGGAGGAAATGGTTTTGTTTTGTTTTGTTTTGTTTTGTTTAACTTACTATTGCCAATTTATTTCAAAGGATATTTTAAAGGATACAAATGAACAGCCAGATGAAGAGGTATACAGGGTGAGTTCTGGAAGGGCCTTGAGCACAGGAGCTTCTGTCCCCATGGATTTGAGGTGTGCCCCACCCCCCAGCAGGTGAATGTGTTTACAACCATGAAGCTCTATGACCATGTACTTTGAGATTTTTCTTCATCACTTAGCTGCGATCAATTATTAACTCAATTGCCTGTCCTACTCTCCCTTCTAGAGGATGGGGGGATGGGGCTGAAAGATCCAAGCTTCATGGGTTGGTCTTTCTGGTAAACAGCCCCCTATCCATGAGCCATCCAGGACCCAGCCAGAGTCTCCTCATTAGAAACAATGTGCTCCAGTCACCCGTGAAATTCCAATGGATTTAGTCAATGTATGTCGGATGCTTCCATCACTCAGGAAATGATAAAGGTTTTAAGAACCCTACGCCAGGAACCAGGAGCAGAAACCAATATATATTTTCTATTATTTCATAATGGAGGGAGGGAATCTTAACCAAAGTTTAGTTAACAAATATTTTGTTCCCATTGATCAATGGGAACCATTTACATGGCAAAGAATAGGAAACCAGAATGTCTGTGTCTTGGCTTGTCTGTAAACAAAGGGCCATCCCTGAGTCTTAATCTGAGTCCTATGGGGAAGAAGTCCTCTTCTTATGGGGAAGAAAAGATTACCTCTTTTTTATGATGGAAAAAGAAGTGTTTATTGATAAATAGGTTACAATGAAATAAACAGAGTGGCAGTTTTTGGGGGAATAAAAATTAGGGTAGGATTTCCGTGTCTCCACCCCAGCTCTAGCTTTCACCCACTGCCCTCCTACTGGCCAGTTTGGATGATGAGGCCTTGGTGGGCATGCCAGCCTCCTCGGGCCCTTGGGAGCCTCTATCTTCCTAGCCAGAGGTTCAGGTACTATCTTAGACCCGCCACCCCTGGACGAGCAGAGGCCTTGGCTTTGGGCCCCTCCATGGCCACATGGGCAATGACCTCTTTAGGGATGTGGTTGTCTTTCTTTTTGGCTGGAGGAACAGCACCATGCTTGCCCTGAGGGACTGTGGATTTTACACTCTGACTCCCAGTTTTTGTCTTCCTGGGGGCCTCACCACCTTGGCTCTTCCTTCTGCCTTTGACCTTTGACTTCCCACTGAGCCCAGTGGCACTGGGAGGAGCCCATGGGGCCTTGTCTGGCTGGTGGGAGGCCTTCCTGGCCTCACTCACTCTTGCCTCTTGGTCTTTGCTCTGGCTGCCCTTCTTGGGAACCTTCTCTTTGGCTGCACCTGGTTTGGGAGGAGCCATCCTCACCTCTCAAGGCTTCTTTGGGCCCCTTTGCACCTCAGCTGGGTTGGAAGGGCCTTTCTTTGCCTCTCTCGGTTTCTTAGGGACCTTCTCCTTGGCCTCACTGGGTTTCCTAGGGGCTGTCATGGTAGATGTCTTTCTGCGTTGGACTTTCCTTTTACGCTTGGGAACCGATTTAAAGCTGCCAGTGGTGCCTCTGGCCTTGGTGTTGGTGGGCCTGATGAGCAGACCGCAGTGCAAGCCCATGGCCAGGACCTGTTTCAGCAGGTGCTCGAACCGGAGGCTGTCCGTCATAGGGTACTTCTGCAGGGTATAAAGCTTGATAGCGGCCACAGAGGTCCCCCGGCACTGCTCTTCCGTCTGCAGTGACTCCAGGACCATGCGCAGCCCAGGAGGGGTGGCGGCGAGGTCCTTGGATGGCGCTGCGACTTGGGCCTGGCTCTTCAGATCCAAACAGCCCGGACGACCCCACTGTGGAGGGCAAGGGGGCTGAGGACGCTGAGGATGTTGAGATGTCGCTGGAGGCAAGCTCCCAGAAGCCATTGCATGGGTAGACACGGATGCAGACACTGATGGTCAGACCCCTCCCAAGGGGTTTCTTTGCAGTAAGCCCTTTTCTGGGACACAAAATGGTGAAGAAATTCCTTCAACCTCCCCTTTTTCCAGGGACGTGGTGTTCAGGTAAAGTTCAATATCATCAGCAATATCACAAAATTATAAATACACTGAGATAAGGAATGAAATGTTCAAGAGGTCACAGTGCCCTCCGTGGTATACTGTCTCACACAGGATAGCAAATGAGAACAGACCTGATAATGAGGCTGCCTGCCCTGCTTGCTATGAACTGAGCTAGCCAGGTAATTACTTTAACTAGTATTTCTTAACACAAAAGATTACAACATTTACCTCCCCTACTAAGTGGAAAGGGGTAATTATTATTTAAATTTCTGTAAACGGAAAAACATCACACATGTTATTTTAATATGTGTAGGATGAACATTGGCTGTAGAGATACAAGGGGACAAGAGGAGCCCCGTGTTCTCTCTTTGCTAGTTTGTTAGAACACATTGCTTCCCCTGCCTTATGTTTGCCTCCACATCTTGCTCAAATAGAAAAGAAATTAAATTTAACTTGCCAGAAATAGTAATTTTGAAATCTCTGCTGTCCAGTACTTATCAAAAGCCTGGTTAGGATAAGCAATATTTATGGAGAGTTGTTGAAGGGAGTGGGTTCTATCTGTTCCTCTGGTAACATTTAAAATGTTACCTTTGGATTAGGCCAGGCCATCAAAGAGCTATGTACTTAAACTGAATTATTTTAGATTGAATGCTTTATGAGCTGCCTTATGAAAAATTGTCAAGTGTATGAGTTTGTGTCTTCCTATGTAAAATTATAAAATCTTCCAATTACACAAGTCTTCATTTGCATCCTTTTTTAGGCTTCATGGTTTTTGTTTTTGTATTTTTTTGTTTGTTTGTTTTGTTTTTTTATAAGTCTTACATGATTCCAGCAGTGTGGGTAGGCATATTTCATCTTGGTTATTATTATTGCTATGTGAACAGCTGGTTTAATTAATTGTCTCTTCTAGCAGGTGATTCCATGATTATTTGCAAGTTCTTGCACTGAGAGTTGAATTTGGAGCCAGCCTTTCATCTTAGAAGGTAGAACATTGGTGGTGGTTACTAAGCCATCACCAGTGAGCACTCTCCTTGCCCTTCGATCTGCTTCCTCACTATCATATTTGGCTAATCTTAGTTCAAACAAACAAGTTGGCACCAAATGTCATAAGCATTTCCCCCTCGTTTATACTTCAACTTAAAAACACATGCATGGACACTGTATAAAAAAACAACAAAAACATACAAACCAAAAACATTTTAATAGATGAAATGAAAACATTCTTTATACTTCCTAGAAATAGTCCCTTATTAATTAATTTTTATTCTTCTGTGACATATATTGTAGCAAAAGAAGGCATATGAATAAATAAATATGAAGTCTTTTATACTTTCAGTATTTAGGATCTTGTTAAAGTCTCACTATCCAAGAAGGTTTGAACAAGATTGTTGCAAGGTCAAAACAAAAAGAAAAGGTCACTGGTTAATTATATAAATATTAGCTCTATGAGGGTAAACACTGTATCTTTTCATTATTTGAATTTTTTTTAAATCCATGTAGTACATTTCTATATAGAGAGAGGTAGAAGGAATACCTAGCTCACTCAGTTGGTAAAACAGTTGACTCTTGATCTCTAGGTTGTGAGTTCAAGCCCCATGTTGAGCATGGGGTCTACTGAAAGAAAGGAAGGAAGATAGGAAGAAAGAAAAAGAAAAAGAAAGAAAGAAAGAAAGAAAGAAAGAAAGAAAGAAAGAAAGAATTTACTGTTGAAAACTGTACCACCTGACCAACTCCAGATTTGTCTGAGGCTTTGGGCTAAGCTAGTTTTAAAGAAACTATAGTGTTAAAGACTATAAGGCAGATGCAGCTGGTACTGGGATTAGTGCAATGAGGGTTTGCATAGGGGAGAGAGCCCCCTTGCTATACAGCAAGGCAGGATGGGATTTATAAGGTGCATACTATGTGGGAAGGGGTCAATGGATGGAAAATTACTAAGACAGTAGAATGTCATTCTTTGCTAAACTAACCGAACAAGAATCTTCCTGAAAGTAGCCACAGTTACCAGGTGTTACCCTGGGGGATAGTCGGGGATGAGGAATTTGGTCAGATATTGAGGGTGATCAGATATTGCTAAACTGATTTGGCAGGATTCCTGTCAAAACTGGACTCCACAAGCACTGAGATTAAGCTCAAGACCAGGTCTCAAGAGCAGGGCCTCCGAGGAGCCTGAGGAACGTTTGGTCCGGGAGAGCAGCTTTATCACTCTGACAGGATAGGATCATGGTACTCTCCAGTCACACAGAGCATCTCTGACGATTGACAAGGGAACATTAATTTGCTTTTGAATTTCGGGCTTGGAGTACAATAAAAACCAAAAATGATCAGAAAGTTTAAAGGCGGTCAATTCAATTAATTTTCTGTTTGGTTTTTGTTTTGTTTTGTTTTGTTTTAAGCTCTGTTGAGAGCAAATGAATCTAAGGCTTATTTTTTGTGGCACTTCAAGTAATTATTTAAAAATTAATCCAAGGCACAATTTCTTAGCATCAACTAAGTACTAGACATCATGTTGGTCACTGGACACACATAGTTTGGTCAGCAGTAGATGTTACCTTTAAGAAGCTCACACTATAATAAAACACTATCAGAAAAGGCCATTTATCTTAACAGTAAAGTACAAAGAAAGTACAGAGAAAAAGAGTAAATGTCTTCACTCTTCTCATTCTTGATCAGTTACAGATAAAAGATTTTCATCAATAATGTCTAGTTTTTTAACCAAATTTGCTACATCTTGGTAGAGGAGAAGAGGGTTTTAATTATTTTTCTCATTTAAGGTTATTCCTTATGTTGAAAAGGATACAGGTTCAGAACAAAGTCACCTCTACTAAACACCACCTCAGCAAACCAAGGACTTGCTACCTAAGCTAATTGCATTTTCAACCCCCCACCTTCCCCGCCCAGCCAGGAATGCAAAATTTTAACCAGTCAATCTGAAATTACCTTGTTCACACTAGTGAGGTTACCCATTCCAGAGGCCCTCCATTCTGCTTAGAAAGGCAACCTTTCAGGAAACAATGCACTTTTTGCAACTGGTGTCCTTTCTCTGCCCCCTTTCCACTGTTGAAAGTCTTTCCTCTTCTACAGCCCAGTTTTCTATAGCTCATTGCTAGACGGGATGTTGCTAGATTCATGAATTGCTGAATAAAGTTAATTTCATCATCAAATTTAATCAATTAAATGTTTGCTTTTTAACACTCAGAACATTTTTTCCCCTTTATTTACTGTGTCCCTGCAGCCTTTTCCATTAACCTTAAAAGTGTGTTTAAACTACTTCTTCCATAATCCTTATAGCGGGGACTGGTATTCTGTGCTGAACTTCAAATTAACCAGAAGAGACTCTGACATGTACTTCAATTCTAAGTCCTTGAGAAGGAGATAGACCCAGTGCTTTCCCTAGTCACTCCTTTTAGTGGGGAAACCCTTTTTCAAAAAAGGATAGCCCTAAAACCCAAACACCCCACCTTCCCCCTTCTCCACTATTGGAGATTCCCCACCTAAAACCCTTTTCCCCCACGGGTAAGGATATTGACCACAACCACCTGCCAGTCTGTCCTACTCCAATGGACTGTGCCTTGATTTATGAACACTCCAGGAGGACAAACCTTGCACAGGGTTCAGTTCCCTTAATCCTGTGGTTATTCCTGCATTCCTCATTGCCTCCCAGCCTGTTAGAAGAGGAGTGAATGTGGACGGAAAGTGAAGGAGAGCCTTCATAAAAGAGATGGTCTTTGAGCGGCTTCAAAGGGCAGCTCAGATCTCTAAAAGGGCAAGAAGGAAAGGGAGAAATAGCATTCTAATGAGGGAGAAGAGCAGACCCAAGGCATTTGATGATTCAGTCCTTAAAAATAATGATGTGTGTCTATTGAAATCAATTTTCTCCAAATATTCCTGAGTGACAAAAGTTGGGGAAAAAACAATTCATGGAATGTATCCTCCTTAATGTAAAATAAAATATTACATATTCCTTAGTATATGTATATGTGTCTTACTGTATGCATACATTACAAGCAAAAGTTTGCAAATTGATCTTCAAGGACCTCCAAAAAAGTTGTGAAGTTGGGTGGTATCAAATAGCGACTTTGCTTTATCTAATTGTTTGAATTCGTATTTTGTCATAGAATAGAATTGTGGGGGGGGGGTGTATTAGTGTATTCCTTGGGAAATTAGGAACAACTTGTAGAGAAGAAAGAATAAACATGCTCAGTAGAAAAAAAAAAAAAGAGCATAGATGAAAAGATAATTGAATGGCAGGATGGAAAGAAAATATTTTTGTATTTCTGTGTGGTTAAGGGTTTCTGCTATTTCTCCCTTTCCTTTTTGCCCTTTTAAGAGATCTGAGCTGCCCTTTGAAGCCGCTCAAAGACCATCTCTTTTATGAAGGCTCTCCTTCACATTCTGTCCACATTAACTCCTGTTCTAACAGGCAGGGAGGCAACGAGGAATGCAGGAATAACCACAGGATTAAGGGAACTGAACCCTGTGCAATAACCCTCTAGGTTAACAAACCAGGCTTGAAAGTTAAAAAATGGCTGAATAGAGAGTGAGAACTGAGATTCACTCTCCCTTGGATTTACTTACGTGTTTACATTTCAAAGGTGAATAAAATCCAGAATCAGGAAACTTTCTTGGGTTTGCCAAACTGCAGGACTTGGCATTCCAAAGGATAAGTACCTTGAAACCCTCTTATTCATGTCCCAGTTATAGTTTGTTTAGATTGGGAGATTAAGCTTCCTTACATCTCTCAGCACCAGAGACGGATGACACGTATATAAACTCCCAAATGCATCCTTTTGGGGGGTTCCTCTCCTGTAATGCAAAAATTGCCTTTGCATTTACAGCCTGTCCCATTGCTTCCGGAGAAAGGCAGAGAGAAGGGGCAGAGGGGGACTGGTAGGATTGTCACCCTAATAGTACCTCTGATCTCTGCGCCAAGAATTTCATGTTTACTTTCAGAGAGCACAAATAAACATAGGTATTAAACACTTACCACAGCACTAATATCTATTCCATTGAAGAGTAAAACTTCTATGGCAGAGTTGAAGGGTTGAACCAGTCTCCCAGCTGGTTTTTTAAATTCCATCATTTTCAGTACAGAGATTTAAAGACAATATTTTCACTTGATTTATTTCACATGTATCTATTAAGGGCTTAGTAGGCACCAAAAAACAGACCAAAATCTAAACCTAAATCTAAATCTTTTGGGATGAGGTGGACAAAAGACGAACAGTAAACATTTAGAAAGTCAAATAGCGATTAGCTTTACTTTTTAAAGGAAGGCAGGATAGTAGGGTGAGGAGTTTATTTTAAATATGATGCCCAGGAAGACCCTTTCTAAGGAGGTGGAATTTGAACAGAGATCCAAATAAATTGAGTGAGTCCTAAAGGTATTTTGGGGAAGAGCATTTCAGAAAAGAGGTCAGAGCTAACGCAAATGAGCCAAGTCAAGGACATAGCCAGTCTGGTTGGGGGACAGCAAGGTTAGTATGGATTCAGGAGGAAAAGGGACAAAAATGAAGACACGAGGTGAGAGGCAGAGTTTTGTAGCCCAGGGAGACTGCTTTGGCTATTCTGGGGGAATTTATCACAAGGATCTAAGCAGAGGACTAAGAAGAGATCCAAATTCTGTTTTAAAAGATTTACCCTCCCCACTGTGTGGGAAACAAAGATGAGCTTGGAGGTGAGGTGAGAGCAGAGCAAAAAGAGTAGTTGGAGCTTTTGCAACTATCCGGGCCATGGTCATTTACTTGGACAAAATTAAAGTGAGGCATTTGCTAAGAAGTGACCAAAGAGCTAATGGGATCTGGAAATGGGAAGTGAGTTGTCTGGACCATCGGGCAGTAAGTAGGCAGCCTGTAACCATGGCCTTGGGTTACGCCTTGGGAACTGCAGTTCCCTATTGGCAGCAACCCAGGCAGTGGCTGGCCCCCTCCCAGGATGCCACTCCTGGTGTTTTCTGCTTTGTAAGCTGTTCCCCAAAAAGCAGGACCTGACATCATAGGAAGGGAATGAAGCAATTATGATTCTAATCTTTCCCTATAGCTCAATCCAATTTCTGGTGTCCGAACATTATAAAACATTCACTACTTCAAAGGTCGGGATTTCCGATTATGGGTACAGACTAATCACTGGATCCATGAGATATGACACTTATCTTCTTGCCAGGGTCAAAGTACCTAGCAATGCCAGTGAAACGGGAACACTGCAAGGTAGGAATGATTTGCCGTGGTGCTGCTGAAGCCATAATAACACAGACAATGCCTTTGAGGTAAACATAGGCGAATGCAATTCAGAACTGTTGGGCAGAATCTGAAGTGTTTTATCATGAGAGAAACAAATGAGCTATGTCTATGGACATCAAGGAATTCCAAAGAGATTATAACTTGGTTTATCTCTTAATGACATTCAGGGCATTCCCTCACAAGCTTGGCCTTATAACATACGAACTCATGAAGCAATTTTCTCACCATGACTAAAAATACTATCCTGCCTCCCACCCCCACACCCCGTTTAATAAGCTGTCAGAGAGAAATAAGATGTTATTTAGATGGAACATTTAGTTGAATATTTACCAGGTTATAGGAACCACCGCTATTTTAGTTCTTTTTTTTCTTCACTTTTTTCCCTTTTAATTCTTCCTTTCTTTGTTTCTCACAAATCGAACACATTTCCTATACTTTTTTTATTCCAAAAGTTGCACCTTAAGATCTTGAAAAATCCTTAAGTTGATGCTAGATAATTCTTCTCCCCCCCCTTAGGAAAAAGTCTTGAAGCGCTATGTGGAAGTAGAATTTCAAATTGTTGCCATTAGCAAATAATGTTATTCCAAGATTTTCATGATAGTTACAATTTTTAAAACATTCTGATGTTGTATGTTAATATGAAAATAAATACATTTGGTTATGTTGCACAGAAATATGAGAGCTGAACAACAACAACAACAAAATGTGAAAGCTGAATTTTAAGTTTAGTAAAACCAGCTTACAAACCAACAATGAAATCCTGTTCTTTGTTCTCATAATTGTACCCCACCAGATAAAAGAACAACTTTATAAAAAACATATTTTTAACATTTTTAGCAAAAGTAAATATTGCTTTAAAAGTTAGCCATACAGGGGTGCCTGGGTGACTCAGTGGCTTGAGCGCCAAGCTCTTGGTTTCAGCTCAGGTCATGATCTCAGGTCATGATCTCAGGGTCAGGAGAGCCAGCCAGGAAGCCCCACAGATCAATGCAGAATCTGCTGGGGATTCATTCTCTCTCCACCTCTAATTCCCCCTCTACTCCTTCCCCTACCAAAGTTCCCAAGCTCTTTCTCTCTCCCTCTTTTTCTCAAATAAATAAATAAAATCTTTAAAAAATAAAATAAAATGTAGCCATGTAAATAATTATTATTTAAAATATTCAAAGAACTTTCAAAACCTAAAATTAAAAAAATAAAAATAAAATTACCTGGTCCCCTCCCCCCCAAAAAAGTGGATAACAGATCTTAACAGACATCTCCACAAACAAAACATATAGATGGCAAATAAGCTTATGAAAAGATGTTCAGCATTACATGTCATTAGAAAATTATACATTACAATTGTGAGATATACTACTACACACCTATTAGAGTAACAAAAATCCAAAACAATGAAAATACCAAGTGCTGGCGAGGATGTGGAACATTAGGGACTCTTGTTCATTGCTGGTAAGAATAGTCATGTTGGCAGTTTTTTACAAGACTCTACATAATCTTACCATTTCAGCCAAAAATCACAATCCTAGGTACTTATCCAGTTGATTTAAAAAACGTGTCCATACAACAATGTGCACATGAATGTTTATAGCAACCTTAATAATAATCAGCAGAAGTTGGCAGCAGCCAAGATGTCCTTCAATAGGTGACCAGACAAAGCAACTGTGACACCACCATATCATTAAATATTATTCAGCAGTAAGAAGCAATGAGCCATCAATCCATGAAAAGACATGGAGGAACCTTAAATTCATATTGCTAATTGAAAGAAACCAGTCCAAAATCAATGCAGCCTGTAGGATTCCAACCACCTGAGAATTCATTGGGACTTTAGGTACTTTCTGTGCAGTTTTTCTGGAAACTTAAGAAATTCTCTTTGAAAAGTCATTCATTTAACAAACGAAAAGTCTTAGCTTTGTAGAAATTCAACCACAAGTGATAAATTTTTGAGCATAACTCAAATTTATTACTAGTTACTATGGGTGATTTACATATGTTTTTGAAAGTCAATGTATTTTCCAGAGGCAGTAATAATAAATGTTAAATATCTTTGCTCTCAAAATAGAGATTAACATTGTCAAATTTTGTCTTTTTTATTGGAAGGTTTTGTATATGCTGAAAGACATAAGTGAATTTTGAATTATCTGTAACATAGTTCTATGAATGCTAAAGAATGTTTCTTAGGCATACTACCACTATGATAGAACAAGTGTTTCATGTAAAGTCATTTTAATGCAATATTAACTTAAGCAGAGATGTAGAATTGGATTTAAATTGTGCTTTATTTTAAGAAAATGGTTTAAAATATAACAAATCCAGTTATCAAATTCAGAGTCAATTCTATGTCTTGTTATTAACATGACTTATTGGAAGGGGAACAATGTGATTTGTAGAGTTGATGTTATTTTAAGACATTAAAAATCTAAGTCAAAAATATTTTTTCTCCTTCAATTTTTATTTTTCCATAAAATTTTCTTGCCACTATCTTAGTAAAGATGTGATGAACTGATTTCATTGAAGATATGTATCTCGTATGATTTATAAATATACTAGTGGGTGGAAATACATGTGTTTGTAAAAATTTTTTGTTTATTTACATTTCTAAGATGCACTATAACAAAATGGTACTAGATCACAAGAAGACTTGAATATATAAAATAAGTATCTCAATCATGTTATTGGTGGCAGAGAACTCAGAATATTTTTAAGGAAAAATTTGCATTCTATATAATAAAATACATAGAATAATTAAAAATAATTTTCCATATTTCAATAACAATGATGAAAATAGTTGATACTGTTCTAGACATTAAAAAAAAAAAGAAAGGTATGTGATATGGTTGGGGCTATGAAGTGTGTCAACCTGGTGATTCACAGACCTGTACCCCTGGGGCTAATAATACATTATATGTTTATTAAAAAATTAAAAAATTAAAAAAAAACTCAAGAAAAAACTGAGATGCTAAAAATGTAACTTGTTTGAATCTTGATTTGAAAAATAGGCTAAAAAATGACTTTTTAAAGGTTATCAGAAACATTTGAATAAGTGCTTGACATTAAAAAAAGATTGTTAATTTTATTGGGTATAAATGGCATTGTGGTTGTCTTAGTCCATTTTGGCTGCTATAACAAACTTCCATAGATTAGGTGGCTTATAAACAACAGAAATTTAATTCTCACAGTTCTAGAGGTTGGGAATTCTGGCATCAAGGTGCTGGTAGGTTTAGTGTCGGGAGAGAGTCCTCTTCCTGATCATAGATAGCTGTCTTCTTGCCTGACCTCATATGGCAAAAGGAGCAGGAAAGCTCTCTGGGCCCTCTCTTATAAAGCATTAATCCCATTCATGAGGGTTTTCCCCTCATGACCTAACCAGTTCCCAAAGATCACCTCCAAATACCATCATGTTAAGAATTAAAATTTCGGGCGCCTGGGTGGCTCAGTGGTTAAGCCGCTGCCTTCGGCTCAGGTCATGATCTCAGGATCCTGGGATCGAGTCCCGCATCGGGCTCTCTGCTCAGCAGGGAGCCTGCTTCCTCCTCTCTCTCTCTCTCTCTCTGCCTGCCTCTCTGCCTACTTGTGATTTCTCTCTGTCAAATAAATAAATAAAAATCTTTAAAAAAAAAAAAAGAATTAAAATTTCAACATATAAATTTTAGAGGTATATAAACAGTCTATAGCAGTGGTTGTACTTTTCTATAATACTTTTTAGAGATTCACACTACAGTGTTTAGGGGCAAAATGGTATGATATCTGAGATGTGCTTCAAAATACTCAAAGAAAAATTGGGGCACCCGGGTGGTTCAGTAAGGTGTCTGACTCTTGATTTTTGGCTCAGGTCATGTTTTCAGGGTTGTGATCTCAGGATCCTGAGATTGAGCTCCACTGTAACCTGCTCTGTGCTCAGCAGGGAGACAGCTTGGATTCTTTCTCTTTGTCTCCCTCTGCCCCTCCCCCATGCTCTTTCTCTCTCTCTCAAATGAATGAAAGAATAAATAAATCTTTAAAAAATATTACTCTAGGAAAAATCAAACGGAGGATGGGAGGTGAAGCAAGGTTTGAAAATGTTGATGGCTGATAGGTAGATGGAACTTGCTCTATCATTGCCCTGAGTATGATTTTAATTTTTCATTTTACATACTTATAGATATCTTTGGTGTTTAAAACTTTCCGTAATATGTTTCAGTCATTGTTTTAGCTTTGCTTTACTTCCAAGGCACTTTCCAAAAATCTTAGTTCCATTCAATTCCGTATGTTCTTAATTTTACACAAACCTTGTATTTTCCTGATTCTACACCTATGTTTGAGTTTATTTTAAACTTTTTTAAGATTTTACTTATTTATCTGACAGAGAGAGACAAATCACAAGATCACAAGTCAGAGAGAGAGGGGAAAGCTGGTTCCCGCCTGAGCAGAGAGACCGATGCGGAGCTGGATCCCAGGCCCTGAGATCATGACCTGAGCTGAAGGCAGAGGCTTAACCCACTGAGCCACCTAGGTGTCCCTGTGTTTTAGATTTTTATATATTCTAGAACACTCTCAGTCTTGTTTGTACTTGTGTTGGAATCTCAGGAGTTGACTGCACTGACAGTTATCTGTTAACAAAGATTATTAATTCAGAAGGTATAACTGAACTTCCTTAAACCTTTTCCCCAAAACTCTGAAATCAGCTTGATATGTAAGCTTATCCTTCCCAGTCCTAAATATGTCTAGAAAATCATCTCAGATGCTTGAATGGCAAGTAAAGATCACATCCTTTATATTCTGAACCACAATGGATTATCTGCAAGAACAGGAATGTCCTTGGGATATATTCGGCCCCAAATGAAAGAATTTGCAACCAGTGGGAGACTGTTTCTCAAGACTGATCCTGAGACTGTCTTTTGTAGTCAATGTGAGGCACTTGTAATTTTTTTATTTCCAGGTATGAACGTATAAGAATAAAAATATCACGAGTTGTTTTGTTTAGGGGAGGCTGAGGAACAAAGCAGAGAATCAGAATTTTTAAAAAGCATGGTCAAAGCATTAGAATAACATGAGATTTGAAATGGGAAGGAAGAAGGACGTGAACATATTTATGATGGTTTGTGGTGTGGTCTGTAAGGGGGGGAATCTCATGTTTTAAGGAGAGAAAAGGAACACAATATTTAGCTAGATAATAGTAAAGTTATTTGTTAAATGGTTAAACAACAAACTTCTAGATTATGATTTCTAGAGATTACCTGGAAAGAAAATCCTTTTAGAAATAAAATTCAGTGATTACTATTATAGCCTAATTCTTTTATTGTAGCTTCAGTTGACAGGGTGTGCATTATGTCCCAAAGCCATTGAATAGTGTATGTAAGCAGAATGACAAAATCAGTCCTGTAAGCTTTTGTATGTCTTATGTCCAGAATGTTAAAATATTTAAACACTTGGAAAAGAAATGAACACTTGTTGAGACAGGAAGGCTGATTAAGAATATAGCTCTATGTATTCACTCTCCTTAAATAATATTGAAATCATAGAATAACTGATAAGAATAGAATAACATTCCCCCAAATTCTGATAAGCACCAAATGACCAAAACAGGGACAACTATCAGGATGGAGTACATAAAACAGGTGAGGTCATATTATCAGCAGAATTACAGTGCCCTGGAGACAAGTCTTCAAAGATATTGAGTTATCTCAGCAGAACAGGACAACCTCAAGATCAGAGAGGGCAGAAGTTCACAGAAGGAGATGCCTGTCAAGGCAGCTTTTAACCTATGCATTTAAGCTATGCATTTTAACATTATGCATTTTAACCTATGCATTTAACCTGTGGGTAGCCAAATAGCCGTTCTAACGCTCTGCTTCTGATTGTGGAGATTTCCCCTGGACAAAAGCTGGGAGTGAAGCTATCTAAAATGGGTTTTTCCAACAGAAATTTCAATTGACAATAGAATTTACAATAATCAAATTTTAGCTGGTCACATAAATTTCTAGAACAAATACTACAGATGGAGAAGCACAACCCTAGTAACTTAAGACTGTAAAGTTTTGCAGGCAAGGTAAACACACCACCAGGTGAGGCAGGCCCAAGGCAAGATTTATTAAAGGCGCTCTCCGGCCAAGTTTCAGGGTTTAGCTGAAGGGGAGCCAGGAAAGTCGCACTGGGAGGAGGTCGGCACCCTCGGGCGAGGTTCCGCGACTCCAGAGAGGAGTCGGAAAGTCGTCGCGCTGGGAGAGAGTCGGTGGGGTCTTTTATCGGACCAAGGCAGGGCATGGGCTCACATCCATACATGGTAAGGTATTTGGTGATCCGAGGGTCTAGGGTGGGGGCTCCTGATACTCCCGTTTCCTGCATAGGTATCAGGTTACCTATGGAGATGTGACCTGGACATACATCTTTTTGGTGGGAGAGTCAAGGGTTAAGGAAGAGGGGGTGATGTGGGAAACAGAGGCAGAAGAAAATTATTAAAATTCTTTACCTACTGACAAGCCCTTGAAACAGACAGAGTGGCTCTTCCCTGGGGACTCAACTGCCCTCACCTTGAGGTTTTGCTAAGGACAATCCTTGCCTGACTGACCCCCTGCTCCAACAGGTCCAACCAGGATCCTGTAAGTCTACTTTAACAATTCCTTTAGGAAACTTGATCTCTAAACTGCCAAGACAGTGTCAACAATCATTCTCAAGCATATGGCCCACTGATATACATCTAAAGGGTCTCACAAGAAGGTTTTATTACTGTAATGAATAATCTTTTCCCCAGACAACAGCTAGCTCCTCAAGGTCCTGGAGACCTTGCTTCCAAAATTCCTTAGAGACTTACATCATCCCTAATCCCCTCTGTCCTCATCTACGCTGAGTCCACCCCTGCTGTGCCTTTAAAAACTCTGACTGTAATCTGGTTCAGGGTCCAAGTCCCTACTCTGCTGTGTCGGGTATACGTGGGCCCAAGCTTAAGCTTGTTAAGTAAACCCTCGTGTGATTGCATTGGTGTTGGCTCCTTGGTGGTCTCTCGGACACGAAAACTTGGGCATAACAGGGGGGTGCTGGAAGATGGTGGCCCGGCAGCCATTTCTATTGTTCCTCCTGCATTCCCGAAGCCACCAACCCAACAAAGACCACTTAAGAAAACAAACTGATTTTGTCAAATAGAAGTTAGATGTACATTGTAAAGAAAAGCACATGAATACATGTCTTATTCTCTCTAGTTGTTAATTGTGCAATATACCTCAAGAATTCTGTTAAATATATTTAGGGAATAATGATATGCAATACAGTGAATCATGTTCTAGTATAAACAGACACACAAAAGCTTGGTAGAGAGACACCTAAGTTACAAAAAGAAGTATTAATACCTGAAGAAATTGGTTTATGCCGAAAACTCAAAAAAAATTTTAGAAAATGAATAATTGGTATGCCATTCATTATTCAGCAGGATATTATACCTATTTTAAAATTGACTGCTTTGAACAAGGAAAAATTACTACTTTTAGAACTTAGTCACATGATTATTGAAATAAATTCTCTAGATATTAAAATAAAATATCAAATCAGCCACCAAGGTCAAGAAGACACAAAATGTAGGAGAAGAATTAAACTGAACATGTATCTAGATATTAAAAAACCTATTTAGTAAGTATTCCAGAAAGACAGACATGAGAAAATGCAAAGCAAAGGAAATAAAAACAAACCAGGACAAAATAGGTGTTTGTGGTTCTTTTTTTTTTCTTTTTTTTTCTTTCTTTTTTTTTTTTTTTTTTGAAAGAGCCATTATAGTGACAAGGAGTAAAAATGGAAAAAAAAAAAAAAACACAAGCAGAACAGAACTCATCCACATCTTGCTAAGTAAGAAACTTTCATTAGTATATTTAGAAACAAATTGATTAGATTGTTCACAAGGACTTTCACTTTTCTTTTTGCTGATAAGTCAGCAATCTTCTGTTAATTCTGACCTTTCTCTCCACGTGAGACACAAATATAAAGAAATTAGAAGGACAAATTTTAAGTCATGTTGTAGACTGTGACATCCAAAGGCAGAGGTCTGCTAACTGCCTCTAACGGCTATGTAGAAAGTTAATTGCTCTCTGTGTAAGCACGTTTAGCACACCCGTGGTAATGTTTTTTTCCACAGTGAAATTAAAAAAAATTAATGCATAAGGAAGAATTACAAACATAAACACAGATGTAGGGCATCTGAAGGTATGTCAAGGAGAAATTTCGGAGCAGAGAGTCCTGAGGGCATCAGAATAAAGGACAGAGCCCCATTTACAACATTGTAATGTAAGTCTTGGAATAACTTAATTTACACTTTGGTGAATGGTGGTGTTGGAATTCTTCCTCAGGCAGATTGACATACAGAGCTGCAATGACTCAGCCCAGGATAGGTGATTCTAGAATTCAATCTGCTGAAGGATCCAGACTGGAAGAACAAGAAAAGAGACTCTCCCAGCTCAGCTTCAGTTTTGGCATTTGAAAAAAAGACACAAAAACATTCAACATACTATTTAAAGTTGCAGAAATACTCCATTGGTAAGATACACAGGCTCACAAAATTGAAAATGTGGACAGATACGTGTTTATTATCTGAAAGAAGTCCTCTTTGCAGCTATAACTTAGTGTCTACATTCCTTTTAGAAGAGATACTCAGACAAGTATGCAGGTAAATAAAACACAGTGTTACAGATCTAAGATCAAGCATGGTCAGGTGCACAAAGTCGGGTAACTTCTACCTGGCAAATTGAGAAACATGTAGTAGGTGTCTGAGCCAAGAATTGTCATCCAAGGCCCTCACCAGTCAGATGGAGAATGGGGGAGAAACATCATCCCAGGCCATGAAGCAGTGTGAATAAGGAGCAGTGAGGAAAATACACCAGGGCACAAAGGGAACTTCACACAACTTGGATCACTACAATGCAAGACAAGGCTAGTGAGCCTTAGGAGCAAAGACAAAATGTGAAGTGGTCTGTGTCTATTGCACGGGCATGAGATTCAGGAGAGTTTTATGGTTTTTAAGCAAGAAGTTGAATGTTCAGATTGACTTTTTAAGTGCCTCTAGGACCAATTACTAGATAGAATAGCGAAGTTTGAGGTAGGAGGCAAAAAGCTTGACCCTTACTCCCTTACTCCTTTGTGATGTGACTGTGGGTTCAGGGAAAGAGCTGAGATCACCGGCCACTTTTATAGACGGCTTTCCTAGGAGCAACGGCAAGAGCAGAGCTTGAAGAGTAAGTGAGAACAGAGAGAATACACCCATTACAGTAACAACATGTCGGGAAGATTACCTTACAGTCTCTCTCCCAATGGGTTGTGGCAATAGGTGTCTTTACAACTCTCTGTATGGCATTTTATTCAAAGACCCCATCACTTAAAAGGCACCCATGAGTTATTAAAGGGCTGTAGGATGCCACAGGTTCCTAATAGTCGTCCCACATAATTTTAATCTAACAGTTCTCAAAATATGATATCCCTAGACCAGCAGCATCAATATCATCAGCCAAATTGAAAAATGCAAATTCTCGGTGGGGTTCATGATTTGTGTTTTAATTTAGCCCTCAAAATTAAGTAATTCCTCAAGATGATTCTAAAGCATATTAAATTTGAAAACCATGAGTCTAACTCATTCCAAAGATCACATCAACAGATAAATTAAGTAGAGGCACAAACTGAGGCCTAGTATCAACCCACTCAAGGTGTTATAATAATATTTTTTCATCAACAGGACAATTGAAGTTGTTTGTGAATATCTATATCGTATATTAAGTCAAATTATAGGACATCACACAGCTTGAGCAAAACTTGCTATTTGCAATTTCAGACACAATCAATCGCATGAATATAGCTCGGTTATAAAAAGATACCTTATTTATATTTTTTCACATCTATTTTATTAGGAATAACATCATGGTAATCTGCTCTATCATTTTATTAACCCTGGTTGTCTTTAAAAAATAAAAAGAAATCAGATTTATTCTTTTTCTGGGGTTTACTAGGAAAACATACTGACATAATAGTTTTCCTTTCATTTTAATGAGACATTACCACTGTATTACATTACTATCTAACGTATATTGAATGTTACCATGTGCCAAGTACTATTTCAATCCTCAGAAAACTCTATAAAGTCAACAGAATTATCATTTACATTAGTACATAAGGAAATAGGGGCCCAGAAGTGATAAGGAATGCACACAACATTCTTCACCTAGAAAGTAAGAGAGCCAGGATGATTGTTCCAGAATCCACAATAGTGGTTTTTCTAAATAATATTTAAAATTCTTTTTTGTTTGTTTTAATTGTTTAAATGTATAGACAGAGAAATTCACCATCTTTTATGGGCCAGTCACTGCTCACAATTCATTCTATTCCTTCACAACAGTGGTTCTCAAAGTGTGGTCCCCAGACTTGCTAGCAGAGTCAGCATCACTTGGAAACTTGTCAGTCTACCCCAGTCTTATCAAATCAGAAAGTCAGGAGGGGATGAGATCCAAAGCACAAAGTGCTTGTCATATTTGTTAAACTTAACAACAACAGTGATAAATCAGGTTAATAGTCTATATGCTTGATATGCTGAAATCAAAGTAGCACTTAACCTGTGGTGCTCCTCCCCAAAACTCATGACCCAGTCTAATGATGAGAAAACATCAGACAAATCCCACATCTACATTCTACCTGGCAATTATTCCTCAAAATTATCAATGTCATCAAAAACAAGAAAAATTGTTATAGCCAAGAGGAGCCTACCAGACATATGAGCTAAATGTACCCTGGTATCCTAGATAGGGTCCTGGAACAGAAAAAAGATATTGTGTAAAAACTAAGAAAATCTGAATCAAATATGAACTTCAGTTAATAATAAGGTACCAATTCTCGTCTATTCAGTGTAGAAAATGCACAATAGTAAAGCAAGATGTTACTAGAAGAGAAAATCAGATTGGGTTATGTGAGAAATCTACTGTCTTCACAATTTCTCTACAAATATGAAATTGTTCTAAAATTAAAATAAACAAGTAATGAAGTAATAATTCAACTTAAAAGTTAGAGAAAAAATAATATATCAGAATAGACTTCAAGTATGGAGAACTCAATTACAAACAAGAACATGAAAGACTGCTTAGAGAAGAAAAGCAAAGGCATACAATCTTTGTCTTTAAGATAAAGATTAAAATGGAAGAAATCAAACCAAAATGGACAAAGATAAAAATATCACACCTATAAACAATATTGGAAATAGTGTTTCTAATATTGGAAACAAGTGATCTGTAACATGAAACTGATGAAGACATCTATGAACATCTTTGCTTTTGTTAGTAAATTTTAAAAATAGACAAAATGGAGACATCCCTGATAAAATTTGATTTTAATTAGTAGCAAATACAGAGAAAACATCAAAAACATTGTTTTGATTATATTTCCTTTAATGATTATTGAATATTATATTACCACATTAAGAAATTTCATAATTTAATAACCAATTAAATAATACTATACCCTTTAAAGAAACTTAATAAGCTATTTAGTACTTTATGGAAAATAAGTTTCAGATTTGACAGTTTCAAAGGAGAAGTCTATTAAATATTCAAAGAAAATTTGATATTTCAATTTCTGGTGATGTTGCAAGTGACATTCTCTTTTGTTCCAGTAGGAGGAGGTAAGACCTAAGAATTTTAAATGGAAGCATCAGAGAAGAAACATTGAAAGCTAAGGCGAAACCCAGACCTTAAGATTTAATTCCACACACCTTTGTCAAACATACTACAAGTCTTGATGCAGTGCAAAGTTTCGCTTTCTAGGTTACGTGTTTTCTGACCATTCTAAGTAAAGATGTTTAAATTTTGTGTCTGGGGAAGAGTTGTGGTGACAAAGCAATGTTCAATGAATGGACTAGAGGAAATTACAAAGTATTACTTCCCCTCCCTCCCACTTTCTTCTCCTCACCTTCTCTCTCTCTCTCTCTCTCTCTCTCTCTCTTTCACACACACACACACACACACACACACACACACACACACAAAGCCATGGGAGACTGAATCCCCTCTGTACCTTCTAGGATTTGAGAAGGGACAATACATCTATTTTTATTTCGATTCCTTTCTTTTCAAGAAAGAAGTATCTCCTTTGATCATTAGGTGTCACCAAAGAGCAACATAATATGCTCAGATAAATGTAAAGTAAGAGAAAAGCAGAGCAAGTCCTGTAATAAATCATCTTTAATTAGGCAGGCAGGACTGGACTGAAATAAGGTTAAACCAATTTATTAAAATTTCCTGAAACATAACCTGTCAATCACCGAAGATCATAACAATACTTCAGTTAAAAATTCCACAAAGTCTATAGAACTTTATTATATAAATTATTTTTTTAAGATTTTATTTATTTATTTGACAGACAGAGATCACAAGTAAGCAGAGAGGCAGGCAGAGAGAGAGGGTGAAGCAGGATCCATGCAGAGCAGAGACCCCGACGCAAGGCCTGATTTCAGGGGCCCTGAGATCATGGCCAGAGCCAAAGACAGAGGCTTAACCCACTGAGCTACCCAGGGGCCCCTAAATTATTTTATGTTTGCTAAAAAATAAGCATTACTAATTTTAATTTGTCTAAATATTTCTATCATCAATGGATCAGGTCCTAGATATTTAAAATCATTAGTTCCTAGATATCAAAATGAACAAATGAATTTGTTACCTTCATGAATGCCCTTACTTATTTTCCTGAGTTTATGTCAAGGCTATGGGGTTAGGGATGAAGAGCTAATTCCATTTCAGTTCCATATCTATTTCAAGTGCTGCATGTTGCTGATGAAACAGTGATGTCTGTCCTTGCCCTTTAAGATCTCACAAATGAGAAGAAAAGACAAAAGTGTGAGTGAGCAAGTAAAATATGGTGCCGATAAAATACAATACTGCTCACATAGGAATTAAACACTGTCCAAAAGACTCAAAGAAGGGTCACTTAAACAGTGGAAGGGAGGTGATGACAAAGCAGGTGTAGGCCAGGAAGAGCGGGGAGGTAGCGCAGTAACAGAACACGGAAATAGTCCATGTGAAGGAAACGAGGTGACCAGGGATAGAGGAGGAAGAGCTTCATGCATTCCTGAAACCAGAAGAAGTTTGTTATGGATGTGTCCTTCAGAAAAGATGAAGAAAGAAAAGATGCTGGTTGGCGAAAGTGGAGCTGAAGAAGTCAGCAATGCTCCTATCATGCAGGGGTTATAGGTGAGTTTAGGTGAACAATTATCCTATAAGCAATGGGGAGCCAGTGGAAAAACAGGTACCTTGATCAGCTTTGTATTTTGAGAGACTCATTGTTGCTCAGGAGGGGAACACGGATCAGAGAGGAGCAACATTAGAGACAGTGAGAAGAGTGAAGAGATGACCACTCCGGGGAGTTGGTGGTGGCTCACTGTAGAGAGAAAAATGGAGTCTCTCATGTCAAGAAGGGTCCCGGGTCAAGCCATGACACAAGTAGTTAAAGGTTCTGCAGCTACCATATATTTCTGGGGTCAGCATCAGCTGATACCCAAGCAGAACCGGAGGAGGTCTGCAGGGGCCTGAGATTCATTAAATCCCTTTAAAAATGGGAAGTTGGGCAGCAAACTGTCAGACTCTTCAGATGCAACTTCTCTGCTGACCACTTAAAAAAGGCATCTGCCACCCAAGGCTCTGCCCACTTGCTCTCTGAACAGAACCAAGATTTTTCATTGCTTGACCAAAAATGCAGTAAGTGCCAAGAGTTGACCCAGACCCAACTACAGAGGTCTTATCTCAACTGCCTGCCCACAGACTGAGTCCACCTTTGGTTCGTTAATTTCCTACACCCTTCTGTTATGTCGTTGGCTGTGTGGTTTGTCTTACGCCCCATTCTGTGTGCTGTGTAAGAAGCCAAGTTCAACCACATGGTGAAATATCATTGAGTTTGGGATCCTGAACCTGCTTTATAATTCTGATTAACTTTGCTTTATGTCTGAATAAAACTGATGTTGTAGAAAGACACAACTCGTGTGTGTGCCTTTGTAGCATGCTCAGGACCCTCACCTAGACCTGGGACATTTGGTAGGTATGCTCAAAACCATTTAGTGCTAGATTGGTGGTTGGGGAGAGAGATAGAGGTGTCTGAACAGAACAGTTCGAATGATCTAGAGAAGCAAGAGCTAGGCTTAGGCAAAAGGTGGTATGTTCCTTTTAGACACCGAGTTGGACATGCTTGTAAGGCTTTCCTGATCTTTTCCTCAGAAAGATGGCTGGGTCAATGAAAGGCTCTAACATCCACATTTGTGTTATTTCCCCTTTCCTTCATATTCTTTCTGCAAAGTTCAATACAAGTACTCCTTTCTGAGCTTTCTTTCATCTGTCCACTTCTTTCCATCCCCGCCAACATTATTATTTAAACATTATCACCTCTTATTTCGATAACTTCAAAGACTCTGAACTGGTCTACCTGCTTTCACTCCTCTCTGAAGCCAGAGTGAGCTTTTTAATGTATAAATCTGATCTGGTCACCTGCCAACATAATCCTACTTAAAACCTTTCAATAGCTTCCTGTTGTTCTCAGGATTAAGGCCAAATCCTTAAATTAGCCTACAAATCCCTGAGTGGCCAAGCTCATATATCCTACATCCTCTTTCTGCTTCCCATTCCCCCAATCGCCTTCCCTCCAACAAACCACTGGTCCTGTCCATCCTCAGCTGCCTCTTGATCTTCCCTCAACAGGCTTTGCAGGTCATACTGTTTTTGCCAGAAATGCTCTTCAATCCTCTTTTCAACTCTTTCATCCCATT
The DNA here is from genome assembly GCF_964662115.1 of Mustela nivalis. Taxonomy (NCBI): domain Eukaryota; kingdom Metazoa; phylum Chordata; class Mammalia; order Carnivora; family Mustelidae; genus Mustela; species Mustela nivalis. The sequence continues at coordinate 11,667,823 of NC_139023.1, read as the reverse complement.
GACTGCAGCTGTAAAAGCCAGTTCCTCAGGAAAGATGCCTTGACTGACCTGTCTAAATCAAGCACCTCTTTCACATCACCCAGAGCACCGTGCACTTCTCCTTTGCTGAACTTGTCAGAATTGCACTTTTGCATATGTTTATGCTGATCGTGTCTCCTGACCCACTAAGTGTCAGCTTTCATGAGAACAAGACTGAGTCTGATTTTAACTCATCTTTGGGTTTCTGGAACCCAATCTGATGTTGGCAGATGGTGAACACAGACTTCTTACTTGTTGAATGGAGCAATGAAGCAGTGAGGTACAGAGCATACTTTATAGACAGATGTGAAGCTTAAGAAACAAGTCTACATGGGTCATATGATTCAGGTGTCTTTAAAACAAAAATAATATTCACAGTTATGGAAGTGATTCAGATCACTCAATGAATGCACGGAGAGTGGAAAAGAAATAAATGTAGGAAGGGAGGGAAGAAGGTAGAAAATCAAGGCTGTATTGATCACTATTCTCAGCTGCTGACAAAAAAAAAAACCAAAAAACCTATTCTGTGTTTAAGCAGCAAAGAAATGCATTGAAAGATTTTTAGTAGTTTACAGAATTTGGTTCAGTGTTCCAAGTCTAGCACTAGACAAGAGCAGTGCTAAAACCTAAAACATGGCATTTCTTGGGAAAACGCTGAGGGTCATGCAGTGTTTGCCAGTCCTCTGAGGATTTATAGTTCATATAGACCATATTAGAGGATAAACACCAGAAGTTCTACCAACACAGCCAGCAAAGAGCTAGAGCCCTCATCCATCATCCTCACTAAGAGGTTAATTCCCCAGATACCTGCTTCTTCGTGTTCGCTGAATTTCCAACTGTGGTACCTTGAGAGTGAATTGGATGGGCAGAATCTACGTCACATGCCTTGCGGTAGTATCTAGGGAGGCTCACAAAGCAAATTTTTAGGTTTCCATCATGAGAAGATGAGGAGTCATGAGAAATTAGCAAAATATGGAGATGGCATTCCAAAGAAGTTGAGTATCACGCATACATAAGAAATATCTCCTACAATGGCTCATTAAAAAAAATAAAAATAAAAATAAAAACTCTGAAAATATCAATAGATAAGAGATGGTTAAGGAAATATAACCAGCTAAGGAAACTAGAGAGAGAAGAGGAAAATAAGAAGGATGCACTCTTAGAGATGACATATGAAGAGGGTGTTCTTTGAAAATAGGAGAATTTGTGACACAACTGCTGCATAGAAATTTAGCAGGATAGGCTAGAGTATCCATTGGGAACCAAACGGAAGAGGTCATTAGTGACCCCGGAGGAGGCTATTACTAGGGATAATGAGGCAAAGGGTGAATTTATAGTACATAAGGAATGGGAGGTAAGAATGTAAGCACCATAAGTGTAGAACATGATTCCAAGAAACTTTTGGAACCCTAGCAATAAAGTGTGGGATTAAAGAAGACTCTGTTGCTGCTTCTTCCAAAGAAATTCACAGTCCTGGAGTGAGATACTTGTGATAAGGACAAGCATGAGAGGTTAAAGAGGTTCAAGAGGAGAGACACCTAAATAGCCTTAGGGATTATGGAAGCTTTAGGAGTTTAAGCTGGAGAGTGATATTTTCATATTAGGCTTTAGAAACATCACCAAAGCCACACCATGAAAAAGTCAAATCCAGTCAGGAGGTTACTCCAGCAAATGGAAAGAAAGGGAGCCTGTGGAAAGGTGGGAAATTTACATTGAAGAGAATGGAGAGGAGGCTGATTTGCAAGAGAATAAACAGTAGCTCTGATAAATTTGTATTTAATTGAATGTAGGGGTTACTGAAAAGTGATGAATCAAAGATCCCTTGGCCTCCTGAGGACATTCATTGTTAAGAATAGCATATTTTTCCTTCCCTTCCCCTATGATCCTCAGTCTTGTTTCTCAAATTCTTCCTGTCAGTGAGATCATATACAAGATGAAAACAGACAGGGAGACAAACCATGAGAGACTCTTCATCTCAAGAAACAAACTGAGGGTTGCTGATGTGTGGGGCGGTAAGGGTGGGGTGGCTGGGTGATGGACACTGGGGAGGGTATGTGCGATGGTGAGTGCTGTGAGTTGTGTAAGACTGATGAATCACAGACCTGTACCCCTGAAACAAATAGTTCATTATATGTTAATAAAAAAAATATTGTTCCAGAAATATCAGTATTTCAAACATGCATTCTGATTTCTCCATCATAACTAGAAATATGGCAAAAACCCATGGGAGGTAAAAACCAAGAATCAATTTAGCCGAATTCATTTTCTGTCTTGGTGGGTAAATATATTTTGATTACCATAAATTAAGGCACTTGCCAATCTTTTTAGGCTTCAGTTTTTAGGCTCCAAAATCTCTAACGATAATGATGAAACATCAGTAAATTACCCAACTATTTGCTCTTTTATCTTGAACTTATATTGTTGAGCATTACTTGTTTTTATCAGAGAGGAAAAAAGAAAAAAAAAAAAAAAAAGAATTACCAGTCTTTGGCTTTAATTCCAATGGAATTTTTCTGATCAATTTTGTAGTCCTTTCCCTTTTGCTAGCCCTTTCTCTACCTCTGTGTTCTTCTTTTCTGGAGTCCTAAAGAAATGGTCACTTCCAGTTTGGCCTGGTCTTCCTACTGCCCTACTCCAGGCTGAGATGCAAAAACAGGGAGAATTAAGCCTACTTCTTATAGCAACCTATGTGCTTGGTCCAATTACTTATTTAAATAGATCAATGATAGATTGAGAGAGAGAGAGAGAGAGATTGATAACCAAGCCACCAAGGCATTGAAATTCACTGTTGGCTTTCACTAATTCACTAGTCCACTTTGCTGGACAAATAAAATGTAAGCTCTGTGAAAGCTAGGACCATGTCTGTCTTGTTCCTTGGTATTTCAACATCACGTACAATATGTGCAATAAATGAATGGATCAAATAAATATAAGCTAAATTTAAAAAATAGTATCATAAGGCGGGTGCCTGGCTGGTTCAGTTGGAGGAGCATGTGATTTTTGATCTCAGGGTTATGAGTTCAAGTCCCACATTGGGTGTGAAGATTACTTTAAATAAATATGATTTTAAAAAAGAACAGTATCATAAAGGATACAGTTTTACTAACCCGGCTGATTAATATAATACATGATTTTCTTCCTTAAATTTCCATTTATTTAACATGCTATATTATGCTTTATTAAGATGTAATTCCTCTTATTTCAAGTGAATAATTTAATGTTTAAGAGGATAGGTTCCAGAATATTTCAAACTCCCGTATATTTTACCTATTTAATTTTTTTAATCACAGTCACCTGAGAATTCAGGGGAGTGTGAGGATGCTACTCATTTCTAAGAAGAAGACTCAAGAGATATTAACAAACCAGATGAGAAAAGTATGTGTCCTTGAGTTGTTGAGCTATGATGTTCTTGTATTTGAATGCTTTCTCTTTTCCACTGATAAAAAGAAGTTATTATTGCAAATACAGTCATTATATATCATGGTAGTGTTACCTCTAAGACTGCATATCTATGTCAAATCCTGGCTTTACCACTTTCTATCTTGCCATGGACAAGTTGTTTAACCTCCCTTAGGCTCAGACTCCACATCTATAAACCAGACGTAATTTCATTGGCTGTTATAAAGATTAAAAATTATAATTTATATAAAATACTTGGTACTTTATTCAACAAACATGTATTATTATTCTAATAAACAATCTAATGGGGTTTCTTTAGGCTCATGAAAAAGAGTACAATATAATCATTAAAAACCTTGGAGATTTTCCAAAAAAATTTCCAGTACACACATACACAGACCCAGACACATGACTGATTAATACCAATATAATCTCTGTATTTATAGACCATACAAATATGTCATAATGTGTGTGAATTTATGTCACACATAAATTATATACAGATGATATACTAATATACATATCATATAAATTAACCTAAATTACTTTCATCTAATGCCTAATACTGATATTCTTATGGAGACTTAACAGGGTGTAGTGGTTAGTGTGTAAAATGAAAATCATACCCTCTATAAAGCACACACTCACAACCCAATATCTGTCAGTTTAACCCTGTAGGAACGTAGACCCAGTTTTTTCAAGTTATCTTCTATATCAAGAGAGTCTACAATTACTGAATTACGTATGAATGTTTTTAATGTTGCAAACATTTGAACGTTTCAAGTGAAAGAAAATTCAGCCTTTGGGATACTAGATAGCCATGTCAGATACTGTAAGTGTGCTGAGTAAGCCAGAGGCTCAAAAATTTATCTTCCCCATGTCCTCTCCTTCCGCCTTCCCCCCGTGATTCCCACTCCATATGTTCTGTTCTTCTAAATTCCACATCCTCTCACATATTAAATTCCCTTCTATTTCCATCTCTGATATTTTCCAGTTTGAGCCCAAAGGGATAATAAGCTTATTTAGGGTCATTATGACCATTTAGCCACACACAAAATTGAATACCTGATCTGCAAAGAGGTGGTTCCAAAAGGGTATTTTGAAGATGAAGTCTCAAGGGAACAAGGAAGACTTGGGATCATCAGCTGAGTTGAGGGGATGAAACATAGCACAGATTTCATGTAGTTAGTAAGGGGAAAGAGTAGGTTAGAACCCTGGGGACCAAACAATGAGATCAGAACAAAATAGATTTTTTTTTAAAGATTTTATGTATTTATTTATTTATTTATTTATTTGAGAGAGAGAAAGAGAGTGCATGAGAAGGGGGAGGTCCAGAGGGAGAAGCAGTCTTTTGAAAAAAAGGAAAGGAAGGAATGAGGCTGGTGGAGATCAGTATGGTAAGATGGTCAGGGAAGAAGAAAGCTGTGAAGGTGTCTTGTGAGAATGAGGTGTCAGCCACACAGAAGGCATCTGTTAAATGGCAAATGTAATTCCCTTTGTTACCAATTTATTTATGACTTCAGGTAACACAGTCTTTCTGTAAAATTAGGTCTGTCTGACACCAGGGTAAATAACATTTTATAAAAGAATAGATTTGATCACAGGGACTCATACTTCAAAGGTTATTACTTTTTTATTTTATTTCCAAGTTCTGGGATTAAGTATATGCATGTGAAATAGTATCTCTTTGGTTTTAAATAAATACTAGAGGGTTATTCCTGTTTTTCTACCCCCCTAACAAAGTCTAGAATCTAATTCTGAGTGGCCAATTTTTTGGCCAATTGCACAACTCAAATTTTAATTATGGTATCATCAATTGGGTTCGTCTTTGCAGTTCGATTTTATAACAAAATAGTTAAATTGTCTTCATAGAATGCTGACTAGAACTTGCTAAGATTACAGTGAATTACTTCTCTTATCTAATTATTTTTTGTATCTCCTCTCCCCTTACTTTCCTGCTCTGTCTCTTCATTGGCTAACACATCTACCAAGTTTCAGGTTGTTCATCGTTAAATGACTGAATCATTGAATAATTCTGGTTGAGAAAAGTGACATGCACTAAAAGTGGAAAATATGTGAATAGCTATGTCTGCATAGTATTATCACATTCGCTTTACACCTACAAGCTCAAATCCGTAATTATGGATTGGTAGTTGCTGTCTCTGAGACACAAAAATCATGGTATATCTCATTCCAGGAAATGTAATACTTCCAAGTTTTTACTATATTTATTTCCATACCTGTTTAGAAATATTGCATCTCTATTAGAAGCAACATACTAAGAGGGTGACAAGAATAACTAATAATGTTTAACCCTTCTGGGAAAGAGAGAGAGAGAAGGACCAGGAGTAGGAAGAAGAGGGAGAGGAAGGGAGAAAAGGAGGTAGTCAAGGAGAAAAGGCAAAGTCTGAAGGCAGGTTTCCCAAAACTGATCATTACGAATGTTACAGTTCTTTAACTACCTTAAGAGAAGTTCAATGTGCTCTAACAGTTGAAAGTGAGCATAAATTCCTTCCTACTGAAGCAATCAGGGAGATGAGAACACAGCAGTCTTCAACAGGAAAGGAGTGAGGAATGATGAAATTAAAGTTATTGAGCACCTCCACATTCATGAAAGGTTTCCAGAACTTACATTTTATTTTATTTCCCTTCCTCTGTATAACACTCAGAGTCATCATTACCTCCAATTTTCAGTGGAGATTCATCACCTCTAACTTCCCAAGCTCACACACACAGTGAGTTTTTTCTTTTTCAAAGACTATTATTTTCTCAAAATATCTTAATGAGACACCACAAAATCACATCCCGTATCACTATAGGAAATTGAGACCCCTCCAGAATATTGCTGGTGGCTTTTCTAAGCATTTTAAAATCCTTACTGTGAACTGTTGTTGCTGGCGTCAACCCCTGGTGATTGCATCAAACCTTCTTCATGCTGGATTCTTCTTATCTTACTATTTTCATCCAAGCATGAACACATGCTTCCTCGGCTCCCAGAAATGTAAATTACACAAGGTTGTTGGCTTTGTCAGAATTCCCTTACAACTTAATAATGTCAAAGGGGACTACAGTGCAGAGGAAAGGAAAAAAAGAAAAAGAAAAAACCTCTGACACTAGGTTATCATAAATGACCCTGACATATATTAGGTAAACTCCAACAAAGTCTTTCACAAGACTTCTTTTGTCTTGGCACCAATCAGCTGTCATATGCTGTTGTTTGTCTCTTTTGAAACCAGAGTTACTCACCACCTGTCATACGTCGCTGGACTCAAGGCCCCCGTATCCTTGTCCTAAGGTGCCTCATGGAAACCATAAAATGAACTAGCATCTTTCTATGTTTTCCCCCCTAACAGATACTCTTTTACATCATTTTACAAAACAGTTCAACACCTCTTTAACCTAAACCTGACCAGTCAAGATTTTCCTAAGATTTTACAGAAGTAAACGAAATTAAATACGTTTTGGGGAATGACAAAGGAAAGAAGAAATGTCTGCACTTAATTTTATATGAAAAACAACTATGGCCTCTATGGAGCTTGATGCTGAACTGAGGTCTGTGTTATTTCGGATCTCATTCTTTTTTCATTAAGTTACTTCCTTCACATGAAGGTAAGTATATTTCAATAGTTTGGGAAAGAATCACAAGTGAGGCGGGGACCCAAAGGTACGTTTGAGAAACAAGAGCTGACCAGTTGAATGACGCACAGGTTACATTAAAAACAGTATTGTGAGAATTGGTTGGAAAGATAATTTCAGTTTTACTCCATATGTGAATAATTAAAACTGAAACATTTTGACATAAATTTACCAGGTGCCATGTAATACAGTGGCACCTTAAAAAAAAAAATTAACTCAGTGGTGTAAAACCCAGCAACCTGGTAATCTAGGAACATTAGGTAGATTACAAAATTTTTCCTAAGAAAATAAAAAATCTATAACTATTGATTGTTTGTTTGCTTATTTCTAACAAAACAGCAATGGCAGAGGTTTCTCTGAAGTTTTGGACGGTATTAAGATGAAGACCATGTTGTTGACCTACTCTGGGAAGGGAAAAGTAGAAAAGTTCATCCTGACCTTTTATGTTATTGGGTATATTACGCTGAATTAAAAGAATATAGTTTCATCTCCAAATTTTGATGTTGTATTAAGAGGTCTGAAAGAACTAGAAGATTATTAGCTAAATGCCACATGTAATACCTTTTGTAGCCAACAAAATAGAAACTCGGGAGGATACAAGAAGCTGGATGTGAAAGTTCCACTGCCTAAGTAGAATCCTTATTCTGTATATCGGTTGTTTCCAAACCGCCAACTTGGCACAGTATCCGTTCATCCATGGACTCCTCTGTATCCGTTCATCCATGGACTCCTCTGTATCCGTTCATCCATGGACTCCTATGTATCCGTTCATCCATGGACTCCTCTGTAACTGCACACTTATCCCATTGCCTTTGTTCCCAAGTTTTGAACCAATAGTCTATACACTGTGTAGGCACTAGTGAAATATTCTCTTTTTGGATTTAGTACCTACTCTATCTTTGCCATAGTAGACTAGAGGATTCAGATTGGTCTTCGCGTCCCAAGATTACCCTGGACTACCTAACCGGTAGCCTTGGACAGAAAATTGAATAATGAATGAAACAGTGTGCTTCATTTCAGAAACGTTGTGTTAAATCAGTATGCTTACATGTTCAGTTACATTTTTTTAAAAAAATGACCTCTTCAATTTTTAATCTTTTTTAAACTCTAATTTTTTTCAACTATGGTTTCTAGTTTTCCTCAGAATAGTTCTGTATGTCCTATTGTTTCATTATATTCCTTAACCAGTTTCTTTACCTACTTTAACTATAGAATGAACTGGGCTCAAGCACAAATATCTATAATTTTAAGTCTTAACCTTCTTAGTTCTTTCAGACCTCTTACTATAATATCAAAATTTGGAGATGAAACTGTATTCTTTTAATTCAGCGTAATATACCCAATAACATAAAAGGTCAGGATGAACTTTTCTACTTTTCCCTTCCCAGAGTAGGTCAACAACATGGTCTTCATCTTAATACCATCCAAAACTTCAGTGAAACCTCTGCCATTGCTGCTTTGTTAGAAATAAGCAAACAATCAATAGAATAAAACCTCTGGATTAGATTAGAAACATTTATTCAGGTATTGCTAAATTACCTTTGTAAAAGAGAATGTGTGTGTGTGTGTGTGTGTGTGTGTATGTTTTCTTAGTTTTCTTTGTGAAGAGGGGAGTATTAAGGTCCTACTAGTAAGTCTAGACATTATGCTCTTTGTAAGATTTGTAAGATTTCCCATTTCAAAAGATTGGAAAATTATTAACTAAATGCCACATTTTAAAAAAATTAACTAACTCAATGGTGTAATGGCAATCTAGGAACATTTGGTAGATTACAAAATTTTTTCTAAGAAAAATGATCATTGTCCAATGTTTTTGTATTGTGTGAGTTTATGGGTATTACTTTTACAAAAAAGATCAGCATTATGTCTGCAATATTTGTCAGAAAACTTTGTGGGTTTTTTTTTTTTTAAAGATTTTACTTATTTATTTGAGAGGGAGAGAGAGTGCATGCATGGGCAGGAGGAGGGACAGAGGGAGAAGCAGACACCTCACCCAATAGCGATCCCGAGGCAGGGCTCAATTCCAGGACCCCAAGATCGTGACCCTAGCTGAAGGCAGTTTCTTAACCAAATGAGCCACCCAAACACCCCAGGAAACTTTGTTTTAAAAGTTAAAAGAAGGGCGCCTGGGTGGCTCAGTGGGTTAAGCCGCTGCCTTCGGCTCAGGTCATGATCTCAGAGTCCTGGGATCGAGTCCCGCATCGGGCTCTCTGCTCAGCAGAGAGCATGCTTTCCTCTCTCTCTCTCTGCCTGCCTCTCCATCTACTTGTGATTTCTCTCTGTCAAATAAATAAATAAAATCTTTAAAAAAAAAAAATAAAAAAAAAAATAAAAGTTAAAAGAATATTATATAGAGTGGATTAATAAGTTCTACTCTTTTTGCCTATGCAACATAATTTTATTGTTATATTATGTGAATATAATATAGGATAATTCTATTACTATGATAATATCACATAAAATTCTGTTATTGTTGGAATATTACAGCTGGAATCTTCTTCTGAGTACTAAATTAAGGACCAAATATGAGTACTAGACATTAAATCTTTATAAGCAATTTTATCATATACATTCTTTTGACTTTCTGTTCTCAGGGACTATGATCTCAGTATTTTATAACTTCAATTCATGCATTTATTCATTCATTCAACAGTAACATATTACTTGAATCTACCTGTATAGTAATTGACATCTATTAAACCATTACTGATTTATTACCATCAGAATTGTAATTTCTCTCAGCTATGAGCTAATACAGCCTATAGACCACAACACATCCTGGAAAAGTAAAGTTCTATATCATGTCAAGCAAATTCTCAAAGCTCTTATGCAGTCTGTGGTCTATTCTACATTTGGATTACATGGCCAAAGAATACTCTATATCTTGGAAACCCTCAAATTGCTAACTAAAACTTTTTTTTATCCCACTGGGGGATTCATCATTTTATTTCAGAATAACCAGTGAAAATGATTTGGCAACTTGAGAACGGACAACATAAACCACCGAGGAGCTGGAAAATCACTATCAAAAGAGAAGCCTGTGCCAAATTTGTGGCAGTGGGTGAGAGTGTGTAATAATCAAAGCAAATAATTAATTTTAAAAAACTAAGATGCATCATCAAGGCCTCTTTTTCATTATCTGTACTGGTATTTCCACAAATTTTCAAGGACTTGTAATTGGTAGGTCAAAAAAGAAAAAGTTCCTTTATCAAACATGTTTTAGAAATATTGCACTGTATAACCTTTCTCTTGTAAATTTGTAAGTCAGATTAGTGAATTAAAGGATCTGAGAACTTTTGCAATTAAAAAAAAAGACTATCAAAGTTTCTTGACTTTTTTTTAGATTTTTTTAAGATTGTTTTTTAAGATTGTTTTTAAGATTTTTTTCAAAGATTTTTAAGATTTTATTTTTTTAAGATTTTATTTACGTATTTTGGGGCACCTGGGTGGCTCAGTGGTTAAGCCTCTGCCTTCAGCTCAGGTCATGATCTCAGGGTCCTGGGATCGAGCCCCACATCGGGCTCTCTGCTCAGTAGGGGAGCCTGCTTCCTCCTCTCTCTCTGCCTGCTTCTCTGCCTGCTTGTGATCTGTCAAATAAATAAATAAAATCTTAAAAAAGAAAAGATTTTATTAACGTATTTGAAAGAGGGAGACAGATACTGACAGAGAACTAGTAAGAAAGCACAAGGGGGAGGAGAGAGAGAAGCAGGCTCCCACTGAGCAGAGACCCTAATGAGGGGCTTGATCCTAGGACCCCAAGATCATGATCAGAGCCAAAGGCAGATGCTTAACCAACTGAATCACCCAGGAGCCCCGACTTTGATAGTCTTCAACTAACATTTACCAAGTATATTTGATCACAGATCTTTTTTTTTTCTTTTTCTTTCTTTTTTTTTTTTTTTCTTTTCTTCCCTGGTAACATTTTGCAAAGTGCCACTTAGTTTACAAAATGCAAATTCAGCGTTATCAGCTGAATTCGGCAGAAAAAAATGTGTTAACTTCCCCAAGATTGCTAGAAAACCACTGATTGTTCCACAACTTTATTTATTTTATGCATGATTCTTAAAGTGAGATAACCTGACAATCAAGAAAGATGGTCCTTCTTGTGTCAAACCTTAGGTTTCTCTGGGGCTTTTGATCTTCTTGGAATTTGGAGAAGACCCCATCTTATGGTAATTACTGTCACAGTTATAAGGATAAGAAAAAATTTCTATAATAAATGCAAGCTATAAATACTGTTTTAGTGATTGCTTTTTATAGATTTGAAAAGAAACCACATTTATTCAAATCAAAGAACTTCCTGAGCACTGTTTCTTGTGGGAATAAAAGCCAGAAAGCCAGAAAAGCGTATGTGATTGGGGGAAACTTCCAGTTTCTTTCAAGTTAATTAAAGTAATTAGAGTGAGAGTATTATTGAATAATATCAGAAGAACTCAGCAAATGAAATTCACAGAACTCATTATTTAGTTCTTATCTATTCAGGAGACGAATTACCTCTGAATCTGGCACATACACTTCCAAGCAAGTTGCTAGGTACTAAGATTAAGATGAAAAAAGGTTCCTGGCTACATTCCAACAAAGAATCCAGGAAATAAAAACTGAATAAACATATATCAGGATTAACAGATTATAAATAACATGCAGATGTATGTTATCTATATTAAAATTTCTTTATGTGCTAGTTACTCCCTTTACCGATAAATGCAATTCTAGCTAAAATGGATGCTTCCTGATTTGCTACAAGCATCAAATATAGATGATTATGGAAATATAAAGCTACTGGGGCACCTGGGTGGCTCAGTGGGTTAAAGCCTCTGCCTTTGGCTCAGGTCATGATCCCAGAGTCCTGGGATCCAGCACCACATTGGGCTCTCTGCTCAGCAGGGAGCCTGCTTCCCCCCTCTCTCTCTGCCTGCCTCTCTGCCTACTTGTGATCTCTCTCTGTCAAATGAATAAATAAAATCTTAAAAAAAAAAAGAAATATAAAGCTACTGATTATTTGATTTAGCAGTACAACTGAGATCATTTCCATCCATGTTTGAGTAGGATTTATATTATATAAATCTTCAAATGTCCACTGTTAAATAGCTCTCTGAATTTCATTTGGAAATGTTTCTTTCCTCAATTGTGTGTAGTCTTAGTGTGAGGACATGTGCACATACCCGATTCTCACTACGGAAGCTCAAAGAACGAGATCTTAATTCTTTATGTTTTGTTATAACCACCATGACCCAAGTGGGATAATCAGAACTTCTCACTTGGAATCGTGACTCTTGATTAAATAACCCCAAAGCAGAGACAAGTTTATATGTTTCATCCCAGCTGCTGTGTGGGGCTCAGACTAGCTAGAAGGTCTTGCTGTTCTACTTTCCGCTGTTGATATTAGATTTACTTAATATTAAATTATCCTTCAAATCTAAGTCCTCCCCTTCACTAACACTTTTTCTCAAAGTAGCCTGAGTTGGTTTCAGGGCTTTGCAACCAAGAACCAAATCCTCCTGGTGTTTGAAAAATTCCTGACTCCCTAGTTCTATAACAAATACAGGGAAATTTAGATGCAAAGAGAGAAATGATGAGTAAGGTCCCAGAATTAGACAAAATGATGAAATTTCAAGTTAGACACATTTCCAGTCTTTCTCTGATCACACAGGTGACATTATTTTACCAGTCGCACCAAACACTGAATAACTTCATTATCCTGTACTCCCAGAGCAACACCCTCGACAAACCCACACGATCCAGCCCCTTCCTTCTGCTACTAACCTTTCGAAATCGTTCCTGTCCACCACATTCTAGGTGTCCTAAGGCTCTCATTGGCATAACTCTTAATTTCTTCTAAATTATCTAGTCTAAAAAAATGAAACAAAACAAAGTTTACTGCATATAGAAAATTAATCTATAACTTAATAGGAGTGATTAGCTGAAAGATACTACCTTTACCAAAATTCAGAATTTAAAATAGGTAAAGTTATAAAGAGGGGAGTCCATTCTTACGCCACATTATTATAGCTGTATAGGGCTTAATTATTAATTATATGTCTTTTATTTGTTTAATGAATTTGGTATTTTTCTATGTTTTCAGTACTAATCCTAACATTTCTGTATTTATAGGTCCCTTCATGAAGAATTTTGGATGAAAGAGAGTAAAGTTACAAAATGAAACAAAGTAATTGAAAGTAATACAAAAAAAACAAAGACTGTAGGTTAACCAATGGAATAGGAGGAAAAAAAGAGACACACAACCAAAGAAGGTAAATAGAAGGAAAGCCTTCTCACAACTATAAGTTCATAGCCCATTTAATCCTTTTAAAAATGCTCCTTTGTGTATTTCTATGCCTGTTTTCTTTTATTGCTTCTTTCTAGCCTTCATTTTAAGACTTTTTCCATTCTCATTTCTGTTCATATTAATATAAAAAACAATTAAGTTCATGGGGACCCTAAAACTTAACTCTAACTGACCTAATGTGATATAATTATGAATAAAACTGAAAGTCTTGATTCACAACTCTTTGAAGAGTTCTGATAACTTTTTTGAGTGTTTCCTATTTAAAAACTTTATTAAATTGTCGGGACACCTGGGTGGCTCAGTGGGTTAAAGTCTCTGCCTTCGGCTCAGGTCATGATCCCAGGGTCCTAGGATCAAGCCCCTCATTGGGCTCTCTGCTCAGCAGGGAGCCTGCTTTCTCCTCTCTCTGCCTGCTTCTCTGCATACTTGTGATCTCTGTCTGTCCAATGAATAAATAAAATTTTTTTAAAAAATAAAAATAAAAACTGTATTAAATTGTCACACTTATATTAGTTTCTAGATGTCAAGAGATTGACAATTTCTTGAGTCCTATTGAAAAACCCCTTTACTGGTTTATTGATTTGGTACTGTCATACCAATAATATTCCAAAACACTCAGGGAGCTTATTTACATGACAATTATCATTTTGCAAGGTAATTGCCTTTAGTCAATGACATTCTGGACAGGTAGCACCTTCTCTCTTGGGCTCTCTCTCTCATTATTTTCCTTTTGTTTATTTTTTTTTCCAGAGTCTCCATCAGAGAAAAGCTTGACCTCATTTTTTATGGTCTTTCTGGTATTCGTCTCCTTTCTTAGTTTCTTCTTTCCCAAAATCAAGGGCCCAAAACAAGATGTGCAAACTTAGCTTGCTTAAAAAAATTCCCATGGAGTGGACTCTTAAGTACTTCAAAATGTCTCCGAACTTCAGTTTCAGAAACTTCAAGGGTCTGTGACTTTATCCTTCCTGTAAGATAAAGAGACAGCCTGCCACAGAGGTGCCACAGACCCCTGAACACAAGACAACAAACTTTATTATACACAGCAATCACCGTAGAGTCTCAGTATCTGCACTGGTCCCGCCTCCCCATTTCTAGCATGAGCAGGCCGGTGATCCCTGCATACACAGCAGGTTGTGTGTTGACGGGGAGGAATGCCACACACTTCGCCACACACTTCAGAAACTCAGTTTTTTCAGAAAGAGCATGTAAGCTTACCTGATATTTACTCTGGAGAGAGTCATTGTCTTTATTATAACAGCAAACAAACCTGCCCTTTATTCTGAAGGAAGACTATCTTCCTAGGATGTTTGTTATAAAAACATTCTTGAAAGGATAGCTCACAACAAAAGCAGCCAGTGTCTCCACTTGTAAGACATTCAGAAAAATAAGAGATCCCTGGGGCACTGTCCTCAATCTTCTAGGAAAATAGACTCATTTCTCATTTTTTCCCTCCTTTTTTTTTTAGAGCAGGGGAGGGGCAGAGAGATGCGGGGCTCAATCTGACACTGCCCTGAGATCCGGACCTCAGCTGAAATCAAGAGTCAGACCCTTCCCTAACTGAGCCGCGCAGGCGCTCCATGACTTTTCCTCATTTTTTTCCTTAAATTAATTTTTATTTATTTATTTATTTATTTATTTATTTATTATTTGAGCAAGAGTACGGGAGTGGGCCAAGGGAAGAAGAGCAGAGGGAGAGGGACATAATACAGAAAAAAAGAAACAGCGAACAAGAAAATTTTAATTTTTTTATCTAAATATTGAAAACCCCTCAACATCAGACCCATTATAGCATGGAAGGCAAACTGCATTTGTGAAAACATGTCCACAAAATTAATGACGAAAGAAAAATATATTTATGATTAAATAAAAATATACAAAAATATAAAAGCCTTCCCCAAAAGAAGGACAAAGGATATGAAATAATTCAAATGTGAAGACATGATATAAATGTTACAACCATACTTATGTATAATAGCAGAAAACAAAAACTAAACTCTGAAAATATAAATGCCCCTTTAAGGGTAGCTAAATAAATTGTAACGTGTCGATAAGATGAAATATTGTGGAGCCATTCTAGAAGATTACATAGAACTATTGTTTTTCTACCTGTGGTCCATAGAGTCTTTTTTTTTTTTTTTTTTTTTTTTTGGTCCATAGAGTCTTAAAAGTTCCAGGGAAGGAAAAGGAGAACATTCCAGCAGGTGGGGAACTATTCCAAACAGGTAAAGTCACATTTATCTAATGGAGGTTTTGAACTTTGAAGAACAGGATCAATGTGTTAAGTATTACAATGTAATCTATAAATCTAAGGCAGTGTGAGAAAATGATGCTATAAGAAAAGGTGGAAAAAACAGTTTATAAAATCAATGGAATTTACTATACACGACACTCCTATATATAGCCAAAACATACTTCACATTTTTTTTAACCAATGATTGGTTATTTTGGGGTTGCGGGTTAACAGATTTTCATTTCTTCTTATTGATTTTTTAAAAATTCTGTAAATATTTAAGTAGCCACTAAACTCGAATCTGCAACTGTCCTACAAAAATGAAAGCTGTCACTTAATATATCTCAACTTACAAGTTGAATGTCAAAAACCTTTTGTAAAACTGAACTCAGTGTTTCATTAATCTAGTTGATTGTGAAAATTTAAATAATAAAACACAGAGTACAATAAAGTCATTTGTTGGATTCTTATCTAGAGCACAGAAAGTCTTTTGGGGCAAATTTTTAACAATAAAGCACAGTACTTAAAAGGGGGCACTTTGGAATAAAATAGCCTGGTTCAAGCCAGATTAGCCATTTTGGTCTTAGCGCAAGAAAGTTGTCTAACTATTCTGCACCTTAATTTCTCCATCTCTAAAATTGAAATAAAAATAACATCCATTTCCTTGGATTCTCATGTGAAAAATCTTCATAATGAGCAAACCTTTAAAAATTGCTAACACACTCTGTGTATTAACTAATTGGAGTTTTTAAACCTTTAAAAAAAAAGGGGGGGCTAACACGGTGCCTGAGTGCCCGGCTTATTAACAGTGCTTAACTTTTAACAGGTTTTATTACTGTTGGAAGCATCTGCTTGCATTAGTAGACGGGCTCTATGACCCACAGTACAGGATAGTCAATGTCCTTCTGTGTCATCTTAGCAAAGTGCTTAGAAAAGAGAGAGCCTGAAAGCCAGAAACCTGGCATGTGAATTGTTGGACCAGGGCAGGACTGAACTCTTCTACCCTTCTCAGAGGAAGAGGAAGGCCCTGGAGGTACTCAGGCTGGGACAATCCATGACCATCATGATCTGAAGCAACAAGAGGAAGTTAATGACATCCTGGAAAGAGCTGGTGTGGGAAGGATTGGGCAAAAGTAAAGAACATGGCAGAGCTTCACTGCCAGGCCAGTGAAGACAGGGCCAGCCTTTCAGGCTTCTGCCTTCCTCCTAAGGAGGAGAGATTTCGCTTCTCAATGTCAAGTCCAAAGTCCTGTTGGTACCGCCGTAGTCTTTCGTGTCCTCCTTGTGACGCGCACTATCACCTCCAACCATGGCCATTAACACACTTTTCTGCCTCCCCTTTTCCCTCACCTCCTCAGCTCACAGGCTTCTACCCATCTTCCAAGACTCCTTTCCTGATCTTTTCATGTCAAAAAGAACATATCCTCTTTTGTGCCTTCAAAGATCTTGTATTCTTCAACAACCATAACACTTTTCAATAGATAAAATTTAGTAATTTATAAGTTTGTTTCCCCAGCAGAGTTATTTTAGAGTTTTAACTCCTCCATCCTCATGTCACTGCCCTTATCTGTCAGCCTCATCTGTCAGCCTCTCTCACTTCTCAATTTTCCAAATCTTACCCTGATATTAGTAGTTGTTTTAAATTTTTGACCATCTCATCCCATCATATGCTGTCTGTCTTCTGGATTTCTGTTGTATTTCCCTTATTGTATCAGCTGTCTAGAAATTGAATCTTAAAATAACTTCTACTTGTTAAGTTTTTATGACTTCCCACATGCTTCTGTGAAATCTTTTCCACATTGGTACACCCTTCATGGCTGTAACTTAATCCCCAGCCATGTTCAAAATCTCCCGCCTGCTCTCTGCTCCTCCTTACTTACTCAGAGCTATCCCTCTTCTGAAATAATCCAGCTCTGCAGCCTCCCCATGGTCCTTTGCACTGTGTCTGAAAAAATTCAGTTCTATTCCTAGAAACTCCTTCATCTCCTTGACTTCCAAGACAGAAGTTTGAACCTGAACCTTCCCAGATAAAAATACCCTATAACTCTCTCAGGTCGGAGAAGGTGTCTCCTCCCCGGTGCCACCTCTATCTGGAGGTTGGAAAGAGAAGGAATTGTCATTCTACCACCACTTCCACTTCCTGAGGACCTCCTGCACGGACTGGGTAGGCTTCCTGACCTTGAAGTCTCTGACTCCGCAGGTGGACCTCTTCCTTGTCTCACTGCTGCCATCTACTGTCCATTGGGCTCTCTAGTGCTATCCGTGTTCCGAGTTTCATATTCATTCCATCTTGAAACCTGTTGTGATCCTGGGCTATATGAGGGCCCACACAAATAGTCCAATCCAACTCCTGACTTTAACTTAAAAGACTTTCACCTGGAAATAAGTCAGACAGAGAAAGACAAGACCTTATGAATTCACTTATATGTGGAATCTAAAAAACAAAACAAAAGAACAAGCAAACAAAAACCAAACAGACACTTAGGTACAGAGAACAAACTGGTGGTTGCCAGAGGTGAGGAGAGCGGAGGGGTGGGTGAAAGAGATGAAGGGGGTTAGGAGGTCTCAATTATAAAGTCGAGTGGTGGAGACGAAAAGTACAGCATAGGAGATGTAGTCAAAAATATTGTAATGATGTTGTATACGGTGACAGATGGTGACTATAGTGACCTTGGTGAGCTTGAGAAGGGTATAGACTCGCCAAAACACTATGTTGTCCACCTGAAACTAATATATCAACATATGTCAACTATATTTCAATTATAAAAAAAGACCTTCACCTCACGTGACCAGGTAGCCTCTTATTGCCATTAGCAAGTACTTTACCTTTAAATTTTTTCAATTCTAGTATTTTCTTCTCTGCCGTAATTTTTACTTTGGGGGCACTTCTGTACTTCCACATAAGTGACAAACATTCTTTACTAGCTATTAAATTCTAGCTAATCAATGGGGAAACATTGATACTGATAAAGTCACAGTTACTAAAAGGAAAAAGAATCAGAAGAATGTGATTGGATAATGCTGGAGTTAGGACATTGCATATCTTGGCAGTGGCCACACTTCTCCAGAAGTAGTGTGAAGCTTGTGTTTAGCAACACTGTGACATGTTTTATTCTGCTAGTTCTTCTCACTCTCACACTATCCTCTGATGGCTTTAATCAGTTCATCTTACATGCATGTTAGGCTTTCTTCTCTTGCTAGGATTTTACTTTCTCTATCGCTTATCTACAGATACAATACCTCGTATATATTAAGTGTTCCTGTTGAGTGGTTTATTAGTCAGAACACAGGCTCACTTGTTGGAAGATCTGAGCCACCATTCACTCATTAGTTGATGCATGGCATTGTATGGAAATCACTTAACTTAGGGAAGGTTTGGTATTCTTATCCTGCTATCCCTATATTGCATGGTTCTTGTGAGGGGCAAATAGAATAATAATAGAATAAAATAGAATAATAATAAGACTTCAAACATTGTTAAAAACCATATAAATTAATAAATGAATGTATTCCATTCTATTGGTGGATGGCTTATTATTCTGTCTGGGAAACTACATTTGGTTCTGATAAGTAATACAGTCTGTCAAAGCCATTATATGTTGATAGTAACATTATTAAACAAAGACATTTAATGATGAGTCCCAGGAAAGCATATCAATAATGAAAATTATGTTCTGTCAAGTCAGAGGAAGATATACTTCTTATAGGTAAAACTCCTTTTACATATCAAATTTTATGGTCTTTTAGAAATAACTCACCAGGTAGCATTTAGCTAAAGTTTAGCTCAATTTTCTCTGATATCTTGAGTAAGTAAAAAAATCATTAGTGGCAAAATGAATGAATTCTGGTTAGATGTGGAAGGAAGAAGGTAGTATCGGTATTCCATAGAAAAATTGTTATAATAGAACATCCAACCTCCAAAAAGCTAGGGTTGGTAAGAAAATGTTTTATTCTAAACATTGGTATGAAGGTAAACAACCTCATGGAAATATTATTCAACATTTTTTATTAAAGATTTTATTTATTTATTTGACAGAGATCACAAGTAGACAGAGAGGCAGGCAGAGATCAGGAAGTAGGCTCCCCGTTGAGCAGAGAGCCGGATTCGGGGCTTGGGATCATGACCTGAGCCGAAGGCAGAGGCTTTAACCCACTGAGCCACCCAGGTGTCCCTATTCAACATTTTTTAACATCTGTTTTTGCTATGTATGTTACATGTTTTCATAATTTTTCCATGTTGTTAAGTATTCTTAAAACTTTTTATATGCCAACTTTCACTGTTGTTAAGTTTAAAGAAGAAGGCTATACATTACATTTTCAAATGTCCTAGTTGCTTGGTACTCAAAGTGTGTCCCATAGATCACCAGCAATGACATTACCTGAAAACTTGTTAAGAATGCAAGATCTTGGGACATGCATCAGACCTACTGAGCATGAATCTGAAATTTAACGTGATACTCTAATGATTCATAAGCACATTAAAATTTGAGAAGCAACTTCTAATTCACTGTTCTGTGAAAATATCAAATAAGACAAGATTTTATTAATCAAAATTCTAAGCTCTCCATCAATACATGCCCTCCTTCCATTGAGCACTGGGTGTGGTAAATAAACAGTGAATTTTGGAACACATACAAAAAAAATTAAATTTAACTTAATTTTTAAAAAACTAAAAAAAAAAATTCTAAGCTCTCTTTTCTACTCTCTTCTCTCATATCCCAACCCAAACATTCTTGAGTTGTGGCCACTGTTAGAAATTTTGTCTTTACCTTTTTATACTTTTTCTAATCACATGCAAATAGACAAATGTAAGTCATAAATTCTCAAAAGTTCACAAGTCTATGAGGTAGGAAGATAATTTAGGCACAAAATAATTAGTTGAGGTCTTTAAAAATCATGTTCCAATCATGGATAATCTTAAACGAGCCCCTTGTTTCGGGTATATCACACTTCGAAGTGTGTAACCTCCTTTTTTTTTTCCTTCCTGTAGGAAGCAGATGTTACTGAACAGATGAGAACATTGAGGCACAGTGATTTACCTCAGATGACGGCAAGTTAATGAGAGCCACGATTTAAACTTACAATTCGACCCCAAAGCCTTGACTTGCAACCACCCCTTACACCACTTTACTCAGACTGTGTGTTTTATTTTAGATCTCCAGAGACCTAGTGACGGGCCCCTGAAGAATTAAAAAGGAGATTTTTCTAAATACAAACACAAAAGTAAACATAGGTTCCATATTTCCAGTAATACCATATAGTCATACTAGACAGCGACTTCCTGAAAAGAACTTTATTCAATTTCTGGGTGCCAAGGTTCTATTCATGCTATACCTGAGAACAGTTACTAAGCATCCATTGTGAATCCTCTGGTAGGTTTTCCAGAGAAAAACAAAAGTATCTTTCACATTTCTCAGTCGATTTCCTTGTGGAAGTTTAGCTGTTGGTTACATAGTTAAAGGCACTTTCCCAGAAGACTCACTAGCCATAAAGCCAAATGTTTATAGAGAATCATGACAAACTAATTTTGGAACTTTATGTTCTGAATTACTGACTGTCTCAGGCAAGTGAATCCTCCAAAGAGATATGAGTCTGGAGGAGAAAGTGCCACAGGACACAAAACCTCACATAGCAAAGTTTACCACTTAGTAAGTTTTCAAAATCTATGTCTATTGCTACGATATTTCTTTTCATTTTCCTGCTAATTAGTTTTACCAATAAATATGAATTCAAGAAAGAAATAATTTTTCCAATATCAAAAAACTGGAAAACAAGAAAGCTTTCTATTTTATTGTCCCTTAGAACTTGTTTCCACTTTGACTTGCTTAGGGACTCCTGGAATCTCAAAACCAATTGCGTGATATCATTGGAGTGGCCATGCCACAGTGTGCCTAAAATAGTCCTAGCTTATGTCTGTTTTTCTAATGTAATTACTAAGAGCAGAACATTTTACTATTATGAATGTTCATTGTTGAATGATCAATTATATGTTCACCTTACACGTGACTCTATTATAACAGAAAACTGATATCCAGGTAATAATGTCAATTTTTCTTTACTCATAGGGCAAACGCCCATTGGACTATAAATGGTCCAAATATGTGTTTCAGATCTAAGCTTTGTTTTAATGGTTGGAACTGGTCAAATTTAACTGATAAAGCAAATGAAAAATATCAATAAAAGCAAATGAACTTAGGTTAAAATCTTGTAGGACTTGGCATTGTACAATCTACAGTGAACACACGATACCATGTTTTCTCAAATTATAGTAAATGGTTATATTTTACAATGAGAAGAATGGTTTATTAAAAATTAAAGCCTAACTATCTTTAATACCTAATTCAGACAAAGTAGAGATTAATCCTTATCCACTGGGGATTATAGATAGAAAAATTTGGATTTGGGGTTCATGAGAAGTCCCATGGCTGATATACAAATTCACTGAGAGATGCCTTGTCCTATGAGGCAGATTAGACACTCCTAAAATTTGATTGTTTCTTTTTGACGGCAAGCCTTATTATTATCAAATGCCTCCAAATGTTATGGCCCCCAGGCAGAACTGGTCATACCTACTCTGGATGTCCTATTCAAATCTTTATTTTTGGCCTATCAAAAATAATAAAATTATTTGCTTCTTATGTGTTAATTACTCACCATAGTACTAGGCCAGTGATTTTGTCTTGCTCAACTTTTATATTCCCAGTTCTTTGACCAGTTTCTTCACCTCCGTGAATAAATAAGTGAATAAAAATAAATAAGCAAACGAAGATACAGTAGCTTTGTATAAATTACAGTAGACTTTTTCTATAGTGTGACTCTGAGTAAGGCATAAAATAAGTCAGCCATTCTGGATACATTACTGAAAAAAAGACAAAAAATATGAGGTTACAATGTAGCTAAGGGTGCTTGTCCTTACTCCCTTGAATGAATCAGAGTACAGGCAAGCCTCATTTTATTGCATTTCACCCTCCAGCATTTTGTGGCTATTCCATTTTTTCAGATTGAGGGTTTGTGGCAAACCCGAGCCCAGCAAGTCTATCAGAGTCATTTTTCTAACAGCATTTGTTTACTTCATGTCTCTGTGTTACATTTTGGTAATTCTCACATAATTGAAACTTTTTTTCTTTATTACTCTATTTGAATTGTTGCAATCTCATGATAAGATTTAAACAGATTCAGAGTTGCTTCTAATGGATGAGCAAAGAGAGTGGTTTCTTGAGATGGGATCTGCTCATGGGGAAGACACTGTCAAGATTGTTGAAATGACAACGAAGGATTTAGAATATTAAGAAACTTAGGTGTCAAAGCAACAGGGTTTGAGAAGATTGACACCAGTTTTGACAGAAGTTCTACTGTGGGTAAAATGCTATCAAACAGCGTTTCACAAGACAGAAAAATCATGTGTGAAAGGAAGAGTCAACCAATGTGGCAAGACTACCGCCCCTTGAGCGGCTGGCAACCACCACCTTGATCTGTCAGCGGCCATCAACATCAAGGCAAGACCTTCCACTGGACAAAGGATGATGACTCACTGAAAGGTCTGATGATGGTTAGTACTTTTTAGCAATTAAGTATTTTTTTAATTAAGGTATATACATTGATTTTTAGACATACTGCTATTATACTTAACAGACACAGCATCGTGTAAACATAACTGCTATACGTATTGGAAAACCAGAAGTTTATTTGACTTGCTTTATTACAATATTCACTTTATTGCAGTGGTCTGGAACCCAACCTGTAATATCTCCAAGGTTGGCCTGTAAATAGAAAACACTAGTAAGTTGTTAAAATTAATATGATGTAGTCAACAAGAAAAGATACTATGCAAAGAGAGCTTCAGTATGGAAAACCACTGTCTCCTCTGATTCCTGGTGTAGAAAGACTGAACCACTTCGGTATTTCTTTTAACTCTGAATAATGTCCCTGTCTTACAATTGTAACTAGGCTGTAAATATCACTATAGCTTATTTTTTTTAATTCAAAAATATATAGTATGCTTCCTTTCCAGAAGAAAAACTCACTGATAATCAAAAGTAGTAACTTTAAAAAAAAAACGTAATATTTTTTCTAAAATGTATGATGCCAGCTCATTCTAGGAGTAGAATTAAGGATTAGAGAGAGGGACTTTCATTTTTTTCCTTTTTATTTACTTTAAGTGATGAAAAAATCACAGATATGGTTTATTTTACAACACTTAAAAATTTAATTCTTGAATAATTATTACTTTTAATTAAACAATCTAATAACTAAATTAATGAATGCTATCACTACTAGTACTCCCAAAACAAACAAACAAAAAATTATGTGATGTACTTAAAATGCTACCAAAATTTATAGGATAATTTTATCTTTCTTTGTTTTGGGAAAAAAAAAAAAAAGATCTGAGCACATGCAATGTAAGTTACACCAAAAAGTGAATAATTAAAATAAATAATATGTGACAAATTGAGTTTTAAAAGAGGAAATGAATAATGACTTCTCCTCATGCTCTAGTATGTTGGTAAAAACTGAAAAATTTTGAAGATCCTAATTTGTCCCAAGAATTTTCTTTATAGATAATGGATTTTTCAAAAGATAAAAAAGAGAATTTTATTGCTATATTAGTCTTTCCAATTATCCATTTAACATAAAATCATGAAAAAATCATGTTCCTACCATAACCATAAATCTAGAAATTTTTGTATTTTAATTTTGAATACTGTTACTCCCTTTCCTCTATAATCTGTTATCATAGTATGAATCACTCCTTTGTTGAAACTCTCCTCAGAATTTCTAGGGAAAGAAATTAGACTGAAAATTAATTTCCTGCTTGAGAAAATTCTTAGAATTTAAATAAACCTATTGG
Organism: Mustela nivalis; assembly: GCF_964662115.1. Classification (NCBI taxonomy): domain Eukaryota; kingdom Metazoa; phylum Chordata; class Mammalia; order Carnivora; family Mustelidae; genus Mustela; species Mustela nivalis. The sequence continues at coordinate 11,643,406 of NC_139023.1, read as the reverse complement.
TTGAACTGAAACCACAAAATTAGCATTTTACTAATCACTAGGTTTAAATAGCTGTGGAGCAAAGATATCTGCCATCACCTTAATCATCAACCAAGTTTGCTTCTTCTTCCCAGTCTTGGGTTTAAGGTATTGTCTTTACATTTAACAAAATGTATGATTTTGACATTTGACAAAAATCTATGATTTCACCTTGCCTATCTTTCTTTCACTCTTCATTAAGATGCATTTGTTAATTTTCTATGTGCTTGCAAACGTTGATACCTTCTTGATACATTGGTACTGGTAGTTTAAAGGTGCACTTGCAAATTTTGTCACCATCCATCTCAGATCTTTAGGTGACAAATTAATATAGTGTTATAAAGACCAAATCATTTTTTGATGACTTAGTAACTAAAAACTTATATATTGAAAAAGTAAATACATAATTTCAGCAGAGACTTGTGGGGAGGTAGTTTGAATTATTTTACCCATTCCGTGGAAATTCATTATGCAAAATAATTTCTGGTCTTTTTAACTACTGTAACAAGGACCATTTCTGGTAGTATTTCAAGGCAAGTTTTATCTCATGTCATTTGGCTAAAAAAATTAATTCTATAAAGAGTATATCAATGATAGATATAAAAGACTACTTTTTGTAAAGATGGTTTAATTTGGATATTTGGAAGGATGCAAATGCATAAAAATAGTAAATTCATTTTGGGCTTATAAATATGCTTTCTTTACTAATGTGTTTAGATTGTACAGTTTGTAAACTGAAGCAGTATATATAAAAATGTCAGTATTAATTTGTTGATGGGGGCATCAACAAATTGCATATATAACATGATTTATTAAAAACATCCTTTGTAAACCACTTTCCTATCACATTTAAATATCAGTAGTTGTAGATTATTGCAATTTGACGGGATTCTGGAAATCAACCTAACAAGATATCTGAATCTTATGATTCTGTCTAATCATCTTCATAGAGTCATGTCATGGATATATCAGTGCAGCAAAATATGAAGTGATAGCTAGATTCTTTTGAAAAATTACTGACGGAGATTAATAGTTTCTACATAATGCACTGGTATACTTTCTCATGAAGATTCTGAAAGGGCAGGATGCTCTGAAAAAGATTTAAATGAGGAAGATATTTTCCAAAAATTTTCAGATAAAATTAAATGCTAGCTCTTACTGGATTTCAGTTTAGTACCCCCTCCCCCCAGCCAATCTGATGACCTAGAAGGAAAAGTTTGGATTTTTTTAAAAATTGTGCTTAAATACTGATTATTCCCTATTCCTCTGACAAAACCATACTATCCTATTCAAGAATCAAATGTTTTGTTATACAATGTTAGTAGATAAAAATAGTGGTAAGAAATTTATATTTCTTAAAATAAGCACTGATCAAGATAACTGGAATCAGAAACTAAATTTATATTGAATAGCAAAATTTTAAAAATCATGTTAATTAAAATATCCCTTCCCAAATTGACATATCTTAACATAAATTTTCCTTTGTTGGAAAATCAAGGATTTCTTTTTCATCTTATTAGAAGATTTAACTCTTTTTATTTCTCTTACAGAGGCCTAGACAACATGAAGTTTCTCATACTTTCCTGCCTGGTGGCTGCAGCCCTTGCCAGGCCTGTGAGTATAGTAGAGAATTTAGAAGGTTGTAGATTCTTGTTTTAAATGACCTGATATCTTACCAAAAGTGAAATATGGAGAATAATGAGCTTAAAGCATGGGATGATCTCTAATTAAAGTCTTAATATTAAAACCGTGGTAATGTTTCACAAGTCTTAACAAAATGTCTGACTTGAAATATAAGCACTGGTCAATAAAAAAAACCTAAAAGAAAAAATTTTTTTAAAAAGAAGGTATTGCATAACATAATAAATAAGATCAAAGGATAGAATTAGGCTATTTCCTTGGGTCCCTCATAGAATTAGGATATTTATAGACATATAATAGGTCTCAGTATTCCCTTACAAAATATAACATAAAGACACATGTTCTGGTGCATTTTACTTTTGGAACCAACGTCAACCCTCATTTGAGCCAGACTGTGTCAACCAATTTTTTCCCAGTGCATAAAAAAATGAGGCTGATTCTGCTGATTCAGAGATCAAGTTATTATGGACACCATAGATAGTGAAACTAGATTAGGTAAATGAAAAGAAGCTTTCTTCTCAAAAACAATTTTTTTAAAAAAGCTATTCCATTAGTTACATGAAGCAGCATGTTATTCTGTTCCCTTGTGATATGGAACTAATGAAGGGGGAAGGAATACACAAAGACCACCTGATGAGAAAAGAACTCATTAAATAATGATCTGTGGTATTTGGACATTGCAGCTATCAAATATAGAAGAAAACATTTCTGAAGTGCTGACACATGATTCTGTTGATGAGACTCTGCCTCTCTAAACCTCTATTAGGGTAATGAAGAATCACCAGTAACTCGTCTTCTTACCCAATAGAATTTTGCTGGTGGTACACTCTAAGCACCAACAGAAAGAAATCTCTGACTTAAAACTGGGAAAAAAGACCCAAGTCCCCAGAAACGTGTCATTGGAGTAGTTCTCTTGTCCTTTTACAAATGAAATGAATAAAGGTTCCTCAGAAAACAGATTCTACACTCCTATTCCAAAGAAAATATCACATTTTTTATGCTATCATTTAATCAATCTAAGCCTCGTCTCCTGGTCAGAATGCAGAGTGAGAAAAATTTTTATATAATGAAATTGATGATAAAAACAATATCCAGAAAATAACATTTAATTAGAAAAACATATAGTTCCACAAATTTATAATGGTTTAAAATCAGCTTTAGAGCTATCATGCAATATAAGTAGTCCAGGAAACTAAATCACTTATTTATCACTCTGGATTAATTTTAAGAATTTTTTTAGTCTTTTTATAGAGTTTTCTCAATTTTCTGCCATTTCCTAAAGAGAGAAAAAATTAACCTATCTTGCTTTGATTTTTGTTAATAAAATAGTTATGGTCCTTTTTTTTTTCTTTTTACTGTTAAAATATGAAGCTTTCTTAAATAACAATGTTTAAATTCAGAGTATATGTGTATTGTGCTATTGTTATTGTGTATTTTGATTGCTTTGTTTTACAATTCTCTATTTTTTTTTCACAGAAACTTCCTCTTAGACACTTAGAACTCATTCAAGTGAGTATTCTGTGTTCCAAGAACTCCCTCTAACTATGGAATTTAAGTGATGTTGTATTGATAACATATTGACTCTAAACCTATTCCTCTCTTCTCCATAAAACAGTTTCACATTTACTGAGATACAGTCTCTCCTTTCGATGTGCTGACAAATTTTGTTTTCACAAACTTTGTTAGAGAAGAGGGAACATAGACTTCCATAAAAATTTATTATTAATAAAAACCTTAGTATTCAAGAGAAATAATTAAACAGAATGTATTAACCTGATTTATTTTAATGTATTCTTGCTTCTTTTTCTTCTGCTTGCACTCTAACATGCGATTTATAATTTGATTTCATTTTACACACTGGATCTCGAATTAGACACTTCTACCACACATTTCTACAAGAGCCATTGATCCTCCACTGATTGAACTAATATTTTTTTATTGATTTTTTTATTCTTTGCAGAATGAACCAGACAGCAGAGAGGTAAAGTTCTTATTCTACCCCCTTCCAGCCTCCAGCCTTTTTTGTTAGCTGTGAGAAATGGCGAATGTCTTCACTCCAGTTTTATTTCTCTGAGTATCCAAGTACTCAGCTACCTGGATAACTCTCTCAAATCTCTGTTTTGATTAAGTCCTTATTCAATTCCTCCTTTAACATTTTACTAAGCATAGACTTACTAAATCTCTAGGCCTGGTTAAAAGAAAAAAAGAAAGAAAGAAAGAAACCAAACAGGGTGTCTCTTTAGTTTCAAAAATTAGGTCATAAGACTAAAACTATCTTCTCTTCTACCTAAGAAATGTGCTGGTTTACCTGATTAAAATTGATAACCTGCTGTCAAATGGACAAACATGCTCCTTTTTGGGTATATTCTTCACTTTTTTATCATTCACAATTTAATTCTACAGGAAGTTCTCAAAGAAAGACAGGTTCCCAGGTCTCCTCTGGTGAGTATTTTCCTTTTATTCTTCTTAAAAGATAAACATGTTTTTCTGGGAAATTTACTTTAATTTTAGTTTATAAACGTTTTTTCACTTGGCTTGATCAAATCTTCCCTTCAGTCACCCAGTCACCCACAAAGAATACTGAAACCAGACATTCAAATACTCCAAAGCTCTCTTAAATTGAATTTGTGCCTGCACATTTGCCTCTTTGCAAACACTCGTGCTTTCCTTTACATAACCTAGTTAGAACACATAATTTCCATACACATTCTGATGGAACATTCTCTATCTCTAAATAACACCTTCTCTAACACTAAATTATCAATAAATAATATGTATTGTGTTTTCTATAGTTTTGTAACATGTCAAATAAAACCCAAATATAAATTTTACTTCAAGACTGCTACTTTAGGGGCGCCTGGGTGGCTCAGTGGGTTAAGCCACTGCCTTCGGCTCAGGTCATGATCTCAGGGTCCTGGGATCGAGTCCTGCATTGGGCTCTCTGCTCAGCAGGGAGCCTGCTTCCTCCTCTCTCTCTCTGCTTGCCTCTCTGCCTACTTGTGATCTCTCTCTCTGTCAAATAAATAAATAATCTTTAGGGTGCCTGGGTGGCTCAGTGGTTAAGCCACTGCCTTCGGCTCAGGTCATGATCTCAGGGTCCTGGGATCGAGTTCCGCATTGGGCTCTCTGCTCAGCAGGGAGCCTGCTTCCTCCTCTCTCTCTCTGCCTGCCTCTCTGCTTACTTGTGATTTCTCTCTGTCAAATAAATAAATAAAATCTTTAAAAAAAAAAATAAAAATTTAAAAAAAAAAAATAAATAAATAATCTTTAAAAAAAAAAGACTGCTACTTTAAAAGCTTGATAGGCAACCCAACTTTCACTGATTTTTAACCTTTTCTCCTCCCTTCCTTCCTTTCTCTTTCTCTTCCTTCCTTCTTTCTCTTTCTTTTTTCTTTCTTTTTTTTTCGTAGCCTACCCCAAAAGAGCTAAGAGAGGTAAGGAAGTCTCCACAAGATTCACTGTCAAGTTAACCAAGAGAAGCAAGTGTTTTGCTGTCCATTTCTTTATGGCTTTTTTTTTTTTAATGGAAATAGATATTTCTTATTGAACCAGACAGAGAAGATCAAGAGAACTCAGAATTATGATTTAAACCAGATGAAAGATTACAATAAAGTGTAGTGAAACAAAATTTTTTATTAAGTGTGTATTTATGTACAGCTTAAGCAAAGATTGATTAGCAAAGAGAAATTAGTGTTAGAAGTGATAAAGTAAGAAATATTAGTGCATTCATAAAAACATTTATATTTTGACAAACCATAAGTGACTCTTAATCTTACAAAACAAACTGAGGGCTGCTGGGGGGAGGGGGTTTGGGAGAAGGGGGTGGGATTATGGACATTGGGGAGGGTATGTGCTTTGGTGAGTGCTGTGAAGTGTGTAAACCTGGCGATTCACAGACCTGTACCCCTGGGGATAAAAATACATGTTTATAAAAAAATAAAAAATTAAAAAAAAACACATTTATATTTTAATTTGCAGAAGCACAATGCAAAGTACATTTTTTTACAGATGCTCATTCATTTATGTCTCTGTTCATGAATGTTATTTCTCTTTCTTTTGTATCCCTCAGGAATACCTCAGTGAACTGAGAAGGGTAAGGAACACCAATGAGATTAAATTATTTTAAAAGTTTGTCCTTTCAAAATTAGATTTTATAAGCTATGCTTTTATTGGTTTCAGCAGGAAGAACTTCTCAGAGAAAAACAGAATAAAGTAATTAAGGTAACAAGAATTTTCTTTAAATAGTGTGGCCAAAAAAGTGTAGTCTTGCAACAGAAAAACTGTTTTAATTTAGAAAAAAAATTAGTTTTTCTATGGCATTTATAGTTTCCTTGAACTTTTCAGTCAAACATTCAAAGTATGTAATGAGTTCTGCTGAGAATTCTAAAGAATACTGATCTTATTGCTGTTATTTTATAGCTCTAAGGAGACAAAACATTAGTATGAGTGAATGAGTGGAAGAATGAAGGGAGGAAGGAAGGAATGTGTGCATATATGGATGCACTTATAGACAGCCAACTGTTTGTACCTGTTGCAAAGCTACAGAAATGCTTCATTCTGGGTATTACGTGAAGCAGTGTATCTGCTCCAGGAATGTTTTACATAATCACGATTGATGATTCACATAATTGAAATATGACTTTTAAAATCTGGATTGTCTACTAGATTTTTAATCGATTTAGTATTAAGAGACCACACAGGTGCTCAAAATTTATAAAATAAATATATCCCTATCCTTCATACTTGAGTGATTATCTTTTCTTGGCAGAATACTAAAAATGTATCAACTGAAGAATGATCCTTTATTTTAAAATTATTTGGTAATTATTATTTTGCATTTGAATATTTATCATGAAACATAACATTAATTATTTTTTCTTTTTCTAAGGGACAGACTATGGAAGACACTGAGGTAAGACACCTTTATTTTTATAAACACCACTTATACATCATATGTAGTATAAGCTGTATGCTTTATTTTGGCAAAAATATCTTATCAAAGTGAACAAGATTAAACTTCTCAAACAGTCCTATTATATCCAAGAATATACAATTAAACTTCATTTTTATCACAAAAATCCATATACACTTTGCCTGCTACTCCATCATATATCTGTGTTTATTTTAATAAAAATATTTTAAGTTATTGGGGGCGCCTGGGTGGCTCAGTTGGTTAAGCTGCTGCCTTCGGCTCAGGTCATGATCTCAGAGTCCTGGGATCGAGTCCCGCATCGGGCTCTCTGCTCAGCAGGGAGCCTGCTTCCTCCTCTCTCTCTGCCTGCCTCTCTGCCTACTCGTGATCTCTCTCTGTCAACTAAATAAATAAAATCTAAAAAAAAAAAAAAATTTAAGTTATTGTATAAGTTATTGTTCTCTTCCCTCCATATTATATTGGCCCTGAGTTTTTTCAATTGTTTTTTTTTTCAAACCGGAAGCCAAGAGTTAGCAACCCAGGATGAAAGTGTAACTCGTTTCCTTCCCATTGTAAAAGTCGCAGAGTCAGTAACACTGGTTTTCTTTTTCTTAGCAAAAGCCATCTAGCAGCAGTTCATCAAGTGAGGTAAATGATTTTTATGTTAATTCAATATCCAAATTAGTTAGGAAACACTTATGAAAGCTTGTTGTACAATGAAGGGTACATATTTTATAAGGTCTCATTGTACAAGGTGCCAGGCATATCGCTTGATTAACATGTGACTATCAGTCCGACAGACTTAAGAAAACAACTATTTGTCAAAGACAAAATTACAGAATTGCTTTTGGGCAAACAATCATATCTGGCCATCTGTAGTGTCCAAACATTTCTTTTTCTTATTTATTTTGCCCTTACCAGATTTTGGTAGAACTCAATCTTATCATTAAAAATTATAGTAATGATTATGCTTCTAGATCAAATATGCAAACATGTTATACCCTGTGTAGAAATCAACCAATTCTAGGTTAATTAATCATAAATTCGTTGCCTCTTGTTAACCTATAGGAAAAAAAATTACAGGCATAGAAGGTGTTGAGGTCCTGCCATTAACTTTGGGATCACAGAATAAAACTAACCCAATTATGTGGAGTTTCTGTGAATTCAGTAAAAGTGAATATTTTGTATCCACCTTCAACATTCTGAATAACCTCCCTGGTAAAAGCAAGGAGAAGAGAAAAGGAATTCTTGACATAACACGTCCCTCAAATTATTCATCCTGTCTCAGTTATGCAGGAATTTTTGATTTTGATAAAATCAATTAACCACAGTTATTTAGTAAGAGTGGCTGGGTAATTAGTATTCTTACCTTAAACATAAATTAATAAGTCATAAAATTAAAAGTGTGCCTGTTTCTATTTTTTTTTTTTTGAAGGAAGTTGTTCCCAATAACACTGAGGTAAGATCTATTTGTTAAATTTAAAATATACTATTATCCAAGATAAGTTACAATTTACTTAATATATTTATTTGTTTGTTTGTTTAGCAGAAACAAATTCCAAGAGAAGACATACTCTCCCAAAGCCATCTGGTAAAATATCATTAAAAGCTTATCAAAGACAAATGTACCAAGGAATAAGAATGTTAGATTGATAAATTATTTCTCCTTCTCATTATCTGCTAAAATTTAACCCATAACAAGTAGTCTGATGGACTGCAGATATTGGCTGGTTCCTCTCTGAAAATAACACTAACAACTTTTTTATCTCAGGTATTTAATTCACACTTTCAGTTGAATACTTTTATTGTATAGTCTGCTTTGGATCTGAATACCTTAGTATTTAAATGATTATCTATAGATTTGCCATACTTGAATTTGCCCCTAAGTTTTAGCTTTTCCCAGAATGTGATGTTAGACAGTTTACTAACCTGCTGTAAGTCTGTGATCTAAATTCTAAAATGACAATAACAATAAATATTGAATGATGTGAAAGAAGTTAATGCAATCCATGAAGTAAAGTAAATGATAAATGAATGTGGCTAATATCAGAAACATCACTTTTTCCCTAGTTCATCTAATATTTTTTATTTCATTTGACCAAGGTTAAATCTTTGGTCAGAAAGCAAAAATCATTTTTAATTTTCTTAGTAATTCTGACACAAGATACTTTATAAGTAAAATTGCCTGGATGCTCACTTATATCTGACTGTTCTTTAACTTATTTTAAGCTTTAAAATAAGTTAAGAAAGCAGTTTTTCTGTTGTTTTGTAAGGAAATAATTGATTTAGTCCAAATTATTTGTGGTAGAAATAACACTGAAGTATAATTAATATTTCCTCATTCTTTACTTTTGGGAAATCATTGTAGAATTCTAGGTTCCATTACTTGAAAATGATAGGGTTGTACTAAATGGTATCCAAGCAACTAAGAATGTTTTTTTCTTTTGAATAGGAACAGCTTCGTAAACTGAGCAAACATAACCAACAGCAGATGGTAATATTTTATTTATTATAATGTAAAATCATCTTCTGCAGAATTAAAATACATTAAATTTTAAGTTAGGTTCACTTCAAAAGATTTATTCATTTTTCTCAAAAAATTATTCTAGTCTTGGTAGTTAATAATAATTGAAAAACTATTCATGTGATTGCCTATATATTTTCTGTCAAAGCCATTTCTTTCAATTTGTGCATAGACTAATGCTGTCTATCGTATCCGTAATGACTAACCAAGGAGAAATTTACTTTGACTAAATTCCATTTCAAATCCTTTTTCTTTTTTTAAAGATTTTATTCATTTATTTGACAGAGAGACACAGCGCACACCGAGAGAGGGAACACAAGCAGGGGCAGTGGGAGCAGGAGAAGCAGGTTCCTGCTGAGCAAGGAGCCAGATGCGGGGCTTGATCCCAATGCCCTGGGATCATGACCTGAGCCAAGGGCAGCCGCTTAAGGGCTGAGCCATCCAGGCGCTCCTTTCTCAAATCCTTTTATAGTCCCTCTGACGATGCCTTATATTAGGACTTTATCATGTGCTTATTTTCCCAAGTCCAGCCCTGATGGGGAACTCCATAAACATTCCTGCTTATGAGAACACAGATGTGCCAATTAAACATTTCATTTAAGGAAACAGTATAGACTCTGTAGGAGGAATTGCTAAGTCCTAAACCTTCAAATTGTTTTTGTCAAAGCTCTCAAAGAAAGGTCAAGTTGAACTTAATTGTCTCTGGACCTGTTTCCTTATGTGTGTGAAATTGAAATATAGTTATTCTCACTTCCTGATGTTATTCTGAATATTGAATTAGCAATCTCCTATTCAGCTAGCCCTGAGTCTGGCTTGTAGCAAGTCCAATAAAATGTTCATTCCTTCTCCTCCTGCCTCAACTTATCAGTCTCTGTAAAATTTGCTGTCCTCATGAACTTCTTGACAGCATTATGGAGGTCTTTTATCAAGATACACATTTGAACTATAATGCCTTAAACTCTTTTTGCTGAGTATATGAATAGATCAAAAACATATCAATCAGCACAACTATTTAGTTTTGATCCTTTTAATTATTATAAAGTCACTCACTTGGGAGGGGAAAAAAAAAAACCTTCACTTTTAGTTACAACAAATCAACTTAATTAAGACTTTAGGGAAAAAGCCCCGTCCTAGTTTAGCAAAATTACATTTTTCATTTCCTTCTTTATCAATGTAGGAAGAGTAAAGCCAATAATGAATTTAATTTGGATCCCAATTGTTACTCTTATATCAGTGTCCAAGTTGCTTGTGTTTAAAACAAAGCCCAAATAAATTTAAATATATCAGTACCCTCACTGGAATTCCCCATTACTGATCTAAGAAATTACTGGAATGATATATTTTATTATTTTAGTTATGATGTGACTGAACCGTAACCTTCACAACTATTGGTCTTGCCGACAGTATTCATCATGTTTCATATGATTGTTGGTTGTGTCCTCAGTGCTTAGCATAGTCATTCCTGAATGAATGAAAGTACCTACTAAATATTTGTTATTCATAAATGAATAAAATCAATATACTAAATTAAATGTTTTCTCTTCCTTAGGAAGCTATCCATGCCCAGGTAAGATTATTTATTAAATCTAGAATATTTTAATATGTCCTTCATGTGTTGTGTTTTTATAATATGTGGTTCTCTTTTTTTTAACAGAAATCTATCTCAAGAGAGAAATTGTTCTACTAACCACACCTGATAATATTTAAAAATTTACCAAAGATCAAATTTAAAAAGATGATTAATAAATAGCCATGAGCAGAAAATATGTAGTCTTAGAAAATTAGTAGGTCATTTCCCCCAGTATTTGAAACTTTAAAATTCTTTGTTTTTCTAAACTAAAGTAAACCTAGCCTTACCTGAACATTTTTTTCTAAAGTTGCAAAATAAAAAGGGTTTTGATACTTCTTCATGATTCTGGCATAGAGTACAGTTTATCCTAAATATCACAGATGGTGTTATATTCTTGGTACATTGTAAAATGAATGTGTTGTACCAAATGTCTAAGTAATTCAGAATGTACTTTATTTCCTTTTATACAGCAACAACTTCTCAGAGTGAATGAAAACAACCTCCTCCAATTGGTAATATTTTGCTTAATAAATTACACAGTAATAATACAATACTGTCAAGTTTAAATATGTTTGTTTTTAAATAATCTCACACTTTGGAAGTGATTGTTTTCTTCCCCAGCAGTTATTTCTCGCTCCCAACTTCCGTGATAATTTATATTAATTGGTATGAGAGATTAGAACTACTTGTTTCTATTCTTTGAAAGGGAAGTTGTGCCAGTCTGTGTCTCAGCGGATGGGAACATTGTATTTAGAGTTACAAGCACTATGAAGTGTTAATCTCCATAGTTACATTAATTTCTCTTTTAACATATTTCTTAATTTTATATTTTTATGCCCATGATCTGATTCTAAAATTCAGCTTATATTTAGGAATCTCAAACTATCAAGCTGGTTGACACACTTTTCTTCTGAAGAAACCATATGGAGAGAGACCAAATGTCTCTGCCCAAATACACTCTCATCTTGTTTTCTCACCTGTGAAATGAGACTGTCAGTAATACGTAACAGATGCCAGTTTCTCCCCTGCCCTAAATTCCATTGATTTCTCAGTGTTCCTAGGGATTCTGATCTCATTTTTATGGCAATAAACAAGTATCATGAACTATGTGCTGCCATAACAGTTCAACCCTTTTGAACTGGCCAATTCCATATCAGCCATGGAGCCCTCCAACCAATACTTGCCATTTTGTGAATCTTATAAAGATTGTTGAGGATGTTCCATATGTCCAAAAGAAATTGACGCTAGGTAGTATGATTGGCAAAATCAATGTCACTGCCCAAATCTCTAACACAAAAAGAATTTCAAATAGGTTACTTCTTCCAACTTTGAAGCTTTATTCAGCCTTCGAAAGTAACTCTGGTTCTTGTTCTTTCCAGAGATCTCACGGAGTCATCATTCTTTTTTTGCTAATAGCGATGTCAGAAATGAACTGATTCATTTGCAGAGATTCAGAACAGCTGTTGTTTAGACATGGTTGTTTTTCAATGAATGGTCTTTCCTTCTAGCCTTTCCAACAATTCTACCAACTTGATGCTTTTCCTTTTGCCGCTTGGTATTCTCTTCCACAAATCATGCAGTATGCGGCTTTTCCACCATCCTTCGATATCACTAAACTCACTGCCTCTGAGAGTACTGAAAACGTTGATGTTGTGCCAGAGTGGTGGTAAGTTCATTTAAATTACTGCATATTAGTGTTCTACCGAAAGACATAAAAGAGAATCCTTTACAGAAACATGTCATAGAAACAGATGTAGAATCAACATAACAAGTCAGTGCTTAGTGCCTCATAAAGTGAAATGGAAAATTGATATCTTCTGTGGTACCTATGGCTAATGTTAAACCAATGAATCATGTGGAGAAGTGCTATCTATTCTATAAGTGAAATTCATTCTTTAGGATGGTAGGAAAAGAAAGCTTTTTCTCCAAATTAAAAATAAAATGAATGCTGATATAAAGCTCAATTTTATTCTCCTTGCACTTTTATTAATATTAAATTTTTAAGAATGCCTTTCTTTTGGCTATACCCATGATATACTTAAGAATAGAGCATAGATTTTGCTTTCCAATAGTCCTAAATTCAAATCCTGACATTTTTCCTTACTTAAAATAATGTTACAATACTTAGTTTTCATAATTCTGAAGATGATTAAATATGATCATCTTTGCAAAGTGTAGGGATTGGAAAATAAACACAGAAGATAAGTAGCAGTCATTTTTTTACCTAATAAAATTTGATTGCTGACTACCTTGATCACATAATTTTAATGATTTTTGTTCTTTCAGAAAAATTAATACATTCTCAGGAACTTCACAATTATGGCTATGGGTAAGTGTGGAAATTAACTAACAACTAATCCCATTTCTATTTGAAGACAAAGTACAAAAATATGATTGTAGGCTATAATTTTTTTTCTTTTTGCTGAAGTCTAGCTACTCTGAACACATTACCACTTAAATAGTTACACTGCTTAGAAAGTTGTGAATTTTTTGTCCTACTCATACTATATTTAAACATCAACTTAAAAATTACCTAATTTTAACTAATATAATTTATCATATTGAAACTCCTATACAAGTATGAGTATGGTTTTTACTAATTTTCCATGAAAATGGTGAACCCAACAGTTGTATCCTGTTCTTTGTGGTCACTGCAGTAGAAATTCTTAGTAAGTCACATAGTGAAATGATTATCTCTCATCAGGCAAACAGACTGAAAAGGATTATGTCTTATCAGGCAAACAGACTGAAATGTCAACAAATTTTTTTAAATTGCCTTCATCCATTACTTTGGAGCTTTTAGTTGTGTGTGCATGTGTGTGTTTCCCTTCACAATGGCAGAAACTTCCTTTTCAACAAATCAAACTAAAGAAAATGATAAAACTCTGACCCATGTGAAAGCTTTTTCTTCTAATTGCCTTGTTGTATTTTTTATATTACTGCAAAGGAAAATTCTATCTGGTAATAATATATTTTCAAAACTTAAAAATCAGGAGCAATGGTTATATTTGTTAGCAACAGGAAAGCAGAAATAACATTGTGAGCTTTATCTTAAAATGAAGAGAAAATGACAATTAAAATTTGCATATCATAAAAGTCTCTCTTCAACTAACATGTAGCATAGCTAACCATATATTTCTTTTTCTATTTACAGATGTGACTGAAACTCCCATTCTCTAAATTTCTCCGATCTACCATGTAAAACCATCCTATCCAAAGGCTTTGACTGTTATGTTAGAATAGAACAATCCCAAATTGAGGGCAATCTTTCTTTTTCAGTTCTCTACTCTGTATTAGATAGAATTATCATTATTTTCCTTCATCTAAATTTTCATAACAGTTCCTTGTCTAAATTCCGGTTGTATCATGCCAGTCTGAAGGCCACTGAATCAGAGGGTATTGAAGTCTTTACTAAGTTTCTAGTACAGAAATTTTGTGTAAAAAGCCTTTGAATCACTTCTTTTGTAAGTGCCATCATTCCATATAATTGTGAGCAGTGACTGAGATTTTTTCCTTTTCTTTCCAATAAATTAAAATTTTAAAGCACAGTCCATATTTTCTGTCATTATTCCATTCACCAGTATTTACACAATCCTTTTAAGAGTACATATATAACATTTTGTTTTCACTAATTTTTTTATGATACTTTCAATTACATTTTAATGAAAAAAATTGAAATGTCACTTCTGATGTTGGCGAATCATAAACATGGATAAAGATCGTTCATTCGAAGTCAGTTGTTTACAGAATATTTCCCATGAGAACATAGGTGTGGCTGCAGAAAGGACAGCTATGTGGCACTTGTGGGTGCACTGGGAATTTGAATAGCCCAGTTGTACAATTTATTTATGCCAACAGGACCTATTTGGGCCCAACTCACCTAATCACAGCTAAGTTTATATGTAGGTAGATTAGGTCATAACCATTTAGAGTCACCTCAGCACACACAGTCACTTAGTGGCTAGGGTGGGCTGAATAGTATCCTCCAGAGCCCAAGGAAGAGCTCTTTCTCAAGACAACAATCCTCACTTGTTCTGATATCCTAAAAGCCCCAGGTGAGATGTACTTTTGAGGGTATATTCCAGATTCCCAACCAATCCAACATGCTATGACCCTTTAAGAACTATTGTATTTACCAGGCAATAACATACATGTGAGAAGGCCTCCTGTAGCATGGCCTAAGCCATCAATGGCTCTTCATCTTACCTATAATATATATTATATATGCATAACACCCAAACATGAATTTTTTGCCTGAAAGCCATTTAGCATTGGGTCTTCCACCTTCTCTCAGTGTTAAGAAGTACATGGTGAAACAACTTGTTGTTTTTTTGTTTTTTTGTCTAGAGAAAGTTTATCAGATACTCAAACTACTGGACCAGCGAGACATTAATGGGGAGTGTAGACCCTCGTGTCTTCATAAAATGTATCTACCAGCTTCTGTCATCATATCACTTCCCGAGCCCTCAAGGATACTTTATATTTCTTGTGTCATGAATCCTATAGAACTAAGGTCATTAAGGGGCACCTGGGTGGCTTAGTTGGTGGAGTCTGACTCTTGGTTTCCACTCAGATCTCATGGGTTGTAAGATTGGGTCCCATGTCAGACTCCACATTCAGTGGGGGTCTGCTTGAAGATTTTTCCCTCTACCCCTCCTCCCCACTCTTGCTCTCTCTCTTTCCTCTCTCAAATAAATAAATAAATATTTTTTTATTTAATAAAAAATAATGAATGATATGCACAAAAATAATTAATGAATGCACAATGAGCCATGAAATAAGATAGTCATATTTCCTTCAGGCTAAAGTACAGTGCAAGCCTAAAGTAGACTTGCCCTTAAAACTGTCTCATGAGGTGTAAGCCTCTGAAGATGAAAGCAAGCTGTTTCTGGTATTGTTTTCTCCTTTTTCTTTAGTTTGAAAGGCAGGATGGAGAAAAAATTGTGAGTATCAGAGATTTATGTGACACCATATTTAAAAATACCACCTGTAAGTTGGGTGGGTAGGATGGGCAAAATGGGTGGAAGGGAATGGGAGATATAGGCTTCCAGTTATGGAATGAATAAATCAAGAGGGCAAAAGGTGCAGCATAGAGAATACAGTCAGTGGTATTTTGAGAGTGTTGTATGGTGGTAGCTATACTTGTGGTGAGGATAGCATAATGTATAAAGTCGTCCAATCACTATGTTGTGCACCTGAAACTAATGTAACGTTAGTTACATTAATAATAAAAATTTAAAACTGAGTTGTCACTTCATTAAATTTGTAATAATCCATTGTTACATTAGTTACATTAATAATAAAAATTTAAAAATGAGTTGTCACCACTACATTAAATTTGTAATAACCCACTGTTACTTTCCAAGAAGGCATTGAAAAGGCCAAATGGAGCGATGTCTGGGTGGCTGAATCCGTTAAGTGTCTGCCTTTGGCTCAGGTCATGATCCCAGGGTCCTGGGATGGAGCTCCACATCGGGCTCCTTGCTCAGCAGGGAGTCTCCTTCTCCCTTTGCCTGCTGCTCCCTCTGCTTGTGTTCTCTCTCTCTCTCTCTCTATCTCTCTGACAAATAAATAAATAAATAAATAAAATATTTCCAAAAAAGGTCAAATGGGAAAAGGAATAATGATACAATTCACTTTCTTTACATCTTTTAGTCTTTCACAGTTGCTGCAATTTCCCCAGAGATGCAAAATTATTATTTTATTATAGAAAGAGACATAAAAATGGTTTATGTTCAGTAATTTTTTTACCTTTTACTCCATCCATCAGGGAGGTAATACGGGAATTAGACCAGTCTCTAAGTATACCAATTCCCACTCTGAGCAGAAGACTTACTGTTAATGATTTAGACTAGGCTTGGAAGGAGGTAAACTGTGGGGACAACATCAATTATTACTTGACTCAAAGAAATCCCAATATGAACCACAAATCATCAGAATATTCTCCAAAGAATGAGTGGTAAGATAGAGAATGTATCCCAGAGTCTGTCGGAAGATCAGTTAGTTCATTTCTTTATGTAAATGCTCCAAAACTCATAGGTCGAAGACAAGGATCAGGATTGGAAATATGACATTATAGAAAGATGCCTCCTACAGAATATTGATTTTTCTAAATTCAAAGGTTATAGATCCATAAATTAATTCTTATTCAGCAATTGGGGTGAATCATCACTCTCTGTTGGTAGCTTGAGCCAGAAGTCTTTTTATTAGACAGATTCTGTTCACCAAAGTATTTTTATAGTTATATATACATAAAATAACCCTGATAAAATTGCCATAAAATTTTTCCTAGGGTTATAATGATTAACTTCCACAGATGTCACCTCTTTTTTGACCATTTTTCATACAATTATTACCACCACGACCTCTCCTCCACTAAATCTTTAAAAATTTTAATTTTATACCTTACTTCAGGAGTTTATTTGCAATCACTTTGGTGAATGGGCTTATTCATCTTTCCTGGGGTCAGAAATACAATTTAATTACTATGTGCCTCCTAATATAGTTTTCAGTCAAATATAGTTAGGGAAAAAAGACTTTTACAAAAATCCATTTTTTTATGGAAATGATTAAGTCATCTATGCTTCCCCATAGACATGGGGAAGTAGTGGGTCATTAAAATTAAGTATATCTATCTACAGATAGTTTTTTTTTTTAAGATTTTATTTATTTATTTGACAGAGATCACAAGTAGGCAGAGAGGCAGACAGAGAGAGAGAGGAGGAAGCAGGCTCCCTTCCGAGCAGAGAGCCCGATGCGGGACTCAATCCCAGGACCCCGAGATCATGACCTGAGCCGAAGGCAGAGGCTTAACCCACTGAGCCACCCAGGCGCCCCTACAGATAGTTTTTAAATGTTTCCTTTTTTATTATGGTTACAAACCTTCTAGAACCCAGCAGATAACATGAATGAGTGAGAAAATTATGGGGCAGAGGGCGATGATGCTGATCATAAACTGAAGAGTATATACCTTCTCTTTCTGCTACTGCTTGCAATCTGTTGTTGTCATGCATACATTAAGTGTGACCACGTATTGGGACTCACAGGAGAAAGTAGAAATGTGAATTGGCAGGTAAAATTACCTCTTTTTTAATATGGTCTAATTTTTTTTAACACAAAATGGATAGTCCCCTTCTCTTTGTTGCCCACTTCCAGTCCCTAAAACACTACTCTACTGTACGTTAAGGGAAGGGCTTTCTAATATTTTTTATTCTACCTGCTGAGCCATGTCAAGGTTGAAGTAAAAGTGAGAAGGGGCAATTAAGAGTTAAGGCAATCATTAGCTACGTTAAACAAAGGCACAATGAAAGTTTCAGAAGCATTTGGGAGTTGGGGTGCTCTAAACTTTCATATCTCCCAATATGTTTCATCTTTTCCTAATAACTGGTATCTCACTTTCCTAAATTTCACAAGAGACCTACAACATTGTAAATTCTTATTATTTTAATTACTATAGATTGAGTGTTGGTGTTTCCCCTATGTGCATATGTTGAATCCCCTATTCCTAATGGGAAGGTAGTTGTATGTGGGGTGTTTGGAGGCAACTGGACATTGAGTGTGGAAACTTAAGGAGTGAGATTAATGTCATCATTAGAAAAAATCTGAGAGAGATGCTCTCTTTCTCTATCTTTCTCTGTCTTTCTCTCTACTGTGTGAAGATACAGCAAGAAGATGGCAGTCTGCAAGCTTTCACCAGACACAGGATCCGCTGGGGCCTTGAACTTGAACCCCCATCCCCCCAGAGTTGTAAGAAATGAATGTTATTTAAGCCATTCAGCTCATGGTATTTTTTATATGGTTACTTGAACTAAGGCATCCATTGTGTAATTTAAAAAACAAAAACAAAAACAAAAAACCAGAAAACTCAACCTTGGATTTGTTTTTCCTTCAAAAATTTAAGCTCTACGGCCATAAGCAGTAGAACATCCACTGTCACAGAACCATAACATACAGGAATTCTATTCTATTTGGTCAGGAATATTGTGATGCCAACTGACATAATTAAACCTTACCTCAAATTAATGGAGAAAAAAAAAAAAAAGAAGGGAATTTATTAGCTCATGTAACTAAAAATCCCAAGAGTCAAGTACAGTTGGATTTAGGCACTTGAAGGCGGTTATTAACACTTTTGTTTATCCTTTGCTACCACTCTTTTTTGGACTGACTTAATTTGCAGGAGATAAGAAAGATGGCTTGCCTCCACCTCCGGGTTTCATGGTTATTCAGCTCCTAAATTCCACAGGAAATGATTACCCCACAGTTTCTGTGAGTATTAACGGATCAGTAGAAGAAAGTTAATTGACTCTGCCTGGAGCAAGGACCTCTCCCTTTGGGTATTATGACATTCCTGGCTTAGAATATATGCTCACTTTTTTATCTGAGAGTCATTAAAATCTTCTACGATTACATGCTAAGATATACCAAATTGGAATTGTAGTTCAGAATTAAGTCTTACGATATTCGAGTTTTCACCATTAAATTTTTTTTCTCCCTTTGGGGACTAAATTTCAACATCTTTCCATTTGTCAGCTTTTTAATTTTTTCAATAATTTCAGTAAGGCAGGAATTTTTTGGTTCTCCATTTTTAAGATAATTTTGTCCAAGGTTTTCAAATGATTTGTGAACAAAATGTAACCCAAATCTGTATGCTTCGTTTTACTAGTTTCCTAGGGCTTCTATAACCAAGTACCAAAAACTGGGTGGCTTAAAAATAACAGAAACTTATTCTCTCATAGTCTGGAGGTTAGAGATCTGAAATCTATGTGTTGGTAGGGCCATGCATACTCTGAAAGATCTAGAGATCCCTCCTGGGCTCTTTCTAGCTTTTGGTGGTTGTTAGCAATCCTCAGCATCTCTTAAATTGTGGCTGCATCTTATAACTTTAAAACTCCAATTTCTGCTTCCATATTCACATGGCTATCTTTTCTCTGTGTATGTCCATGACCAAATTTTCCTTTCTTATAAGGACAATAATTGTTGGATTAAGAAGCCATCTAACCTAGATTACCTTATCTTAACTACATCTATAAACGTCCTATATTCAAGTAAGGTTTTATTCATAGGTACCTGGGTTAGGACTTAAATGTAACTTTTGAGGGGACACAAGTGTATCCACTTATGCTCACTTATCCATAAAATTTAATATTTTTGGAGTACTTAGATTGGGTTTCAGATTGGTTCTCTCTAAACATTTCTTAAGTCCAATTGATAATTCTGAAAGAGAGAAATATGTTCTGTCCTATTGACATATTTCATTAAAGTCAATATCAACTTTGTTGCAATATTTTATAGCTCATCGACTTTGTATATATGCAAATATTTGTAATTTTCTATAACTTCAGCTTCTATTTATTGAAGTTCACTTGGAAGTACTTATGAATTATATAAATGGTTGCACCCTAAGAAACTGGAGATAAGGAAAGATACAAAGCAAGGCGAGAACCACTTCACTACAGTCGAAGGGTATCAGCAGGTACACTTTCTCAGCACACAAGTTTTCTCCAGAAAGGCTATGTGTAACAGAGCATCAATCTCAGTCGTTCTGGATGACTGCATGCTTATCTCTAGAGTCACTTACTCTTGGCCAACAATGGTATTTAATAGCTAAAGGCAAATGATATTATAACCATACACCTGTGCTTTGCTTTGGGAAGGATAGATCAGTTTGTCGGGATTGCGTATGGTCTGTACCAGGCTTCAATGGGATCTAGGCATGGGAGAGTGAAGCAGGGATGGTTTTCAACAGTTAAGACTGGTCATGGAGCTAAAATATCCCTGCATGACAAGGTTTTTAAGAGACCCTTCCAATAAGTAGGGGTTTTGTTTTGTTTTGTTTTTTTATTACTGTATAATGAAATATTTGTTTCCAGGGCACAGGTCTGTGAATCGTCAGTCTCACCCGCTTCACAGCGCTCACCACAACACATTCCCTCCCCGATGTCCATCCCCAGTTACCCCATCCCTCCCAGTCCCCTCCCCTCCAGCAACCCTCAGCTTGTCTCCTGAGATTAAGAGTCTCTTAGGGTTTGTCTCCCTCCCTGGTTTCATCCCGTAGTTTTGAGCTTCCTGGGATGGAAGCATTTTGTGCAGCCTCTATGGGTGGTTCGAGAGCTGGAAATGAAGCATATTCTGGGCTACCAGCAGTGGGAGGACAAACAAGTTGCTCCTGAGATCTTAGCCCCTGTCTTGCTGTGTATCCTTCTCTTGCTGTTGCTGTCTTCCATTTTTTGCCTGTAATAAAGCTGTCTTTATTACAGTATAAGCTGCTTGAGTCCTCTCAGTCTTTTCGGCAATAAAAAAAACTGAAGGTGATTATTATGGAATGAACACAGGTTGCATAGAACTGCATGTACCTCTGATTGGTAACAGAGGAAAAAATGAAGCAGCAATTAATCTGCAACCTCTCCCATCTCTTGCTTCCCATTTTTTTCAAATATCACCCCAGCAGGGGTTAAAAGCATACACCTTTCAGTAGATTGAGGCAACCATTCCCTGATTTCTGAGGAAACTGGATTCACTGGCCTAGTGTGGAATTATATTTAAGTCTAGAGCCGGAGAGTTGACTGCACACTGGGGAAGCCCCCCCACCCTTTAGAGAAAAAAAAAGGTAGGCAAGACACTAATAAAGAAATACATGATTTTACATGTACTATACATTTTTTAAAGATTTTATTCATTTATTTGACAGACAGAGATCACAAGTAGGCAGAGAGGCAGGCAGAGAGAGGGGTGGGGAGCAGCCTCCCTGCTGAACAGAGAGCCTGATGTGGGACTTGATCCCAAGACCCTGAGACCATGACCTGAGCTGAAGGTAGATGCTTACCCCACTGAGCCACCCAGGTGCTCCTACATTTACGTTTTTAAAGCAAAAACAGGCAAATAGAAAAGCGCACACACCAAAAGATTATCACAAAGTACACATCCTCTAGTTTAAGGGAATGACTATCACTAGCCTCTGAAAGCAACACTTCATGTTCGCTCTCAAGTTCTACCTCCCCTCTGATAACCAATGTCTAACTTAGTGCACTAGAAATTAATTTTCATAAATTCTAATATGTAATATTAATGGTGTAAAATCTTGTGTATTTTGTGTTTGGTTACCTATCATTCAGTCTCCTGCTGAGTAGGGAGCCCAGCCCAGAGCCTGATCCCAGTTCATGCCCTGAGCTGAAGGCATACATTTAACCAACTGAGCCACCCAAGTACACCTGTTGGTTATATTCTTAAGAGTAAAACCTCTAGTCACAAGATATGCAGATGTTGATCTTTGACAAAGACTGACACAGGTTTCCAAGGGGCTCCTGCTTGTTTACATTTACATCATCATTGCTTGGCATTGTCATTGTTTGTTTTTGCTAACAATTAGTGAGGACAGGGGCGCCTGGGTGGCTCAGTGGGTTAAGCCGCTGCCTTCGGCTCAAGTCATAATCTCGGGGTCCTGGGATCAAGTCCCGCATCGGGCTCTCTGCTCAGCAGGGAGCCTGCTTCCCTCTCTCTCTCTCTCTGCCTGCCTCTCCATCTACTTGTGATTTCTCTCTGTCAATAAAGAAATAAAATCTTAAAAAAAAAAAAAACAATCAGTAAGGACATTTTTTTTTTCATTTTGATCACTCTGGTGATTATGTCATAATATCTTGTGGGAGCTTTAAGTAGCATTTTCCTGAGGACTGGTGATGTTGAGTAGCTTTTCTTATGTTTATTGGCCATTAAGAAACTCTTTGGGGAAAGTTCTTATTCAAGTAAGTCTATTGTCTCTATATTAGTATATCACTTTTTTCTCTTTCTGGAATTCCCAATTCAATTTGAGCAATTCAGAGCCTGGATCCAGACGAAGAGCTATGCTTGGCTGTGACAGATTTACGATGTTAATGTGGAAGCCAAGAAGGCGAGTTGAGTGTGTGAGTTTGGACTTCAGGAAAGAATGAGTTCAGAGATACACATTTAGAAGCTTTGAACTCATGAATGGACTTCAAGCCATGGAACTATCCAGAGTAAGGCTAAACCTTTAGGGGACTCCAACATTTAAAGGTTGGAAAAAGAAACGCCAGAAAAGAGACCGCAAAGAAATGGCTAATGCATTAAGAGAGAAGCCAAGGTTTAAAATTTCAAATGAAGAAAAGTATGATATTTCCAAAAAAAAGGATGATCAACTCTAACAAATAGCTCTGAGAGGTTGGGTAAAATGAATACAGATTAGCAAGACAAAAGTTGTTGGTAACCTTGGAAAAAAGTGATTTCTATAGGAACAAAACTTTGACAGAAGCAGATTAATGAAAGCATAATATATTCCGTACGGATAGTTCTTCTCTAACAGTTGCCACAGAGTAGCCTGAAAGACTGGGAGGAGTTTGAACGTGTCCGGTCCTGAAATGGAATTTTCTTTAAAAAGGGAAGATGTTATAGCATGAGTTGTCTCACACTTGATCCTTAGGTGAGGAGATCACTGAGGATGGCAGGGAAGATGGAATAATTGGTAAGGACGAGTCACTGTGTAAATTCAAGGGATGAGGTTGAGTGTACGGGCGTGGTAGTTGGTGGGGGGATTATTCATTACAACGAGACAATCACTCAGCAATCAAAGAAAAATAGATACTAGAGACTCATGTTAACTCTTATTTCTTGGGCATTATTGGCGAAAATCACATAACCTCATTCATTCTGATTGTGATACTGGCTCTTCCTGCTCTGGTGTAAGTGGAGTCAGTAATACGGAGCTATAGGGAGCAATTGTCTTATATCTGAGCAGGACACTAATCATATTAAAACTTCAATAAAAACCTTTGAATCGCCTGTTTTATAGATGTGGAAATTGAAGTTCTGAAGGACTGAGTAAGTGTCATAGCACTACTTCCCTACATGTGGCTGAGCTGTGAATCAGCTTTTACATTTGAAGCTTTTTTTTTTTTTTTTTCCCCACAGTGACCATAAAATGTAACATCCAATCCTGGGTATGATTGAGAGTGAAAGGCGCAAGTTACATGGTTTAACTAGGTAATGGGTGTAAACCGAGACTTTCTAGAGCAAACATGATATGTGACCACCCTCTTTTCCTCCACTTTTTGATATTCTTTACCATTCAATTCAAAACATCCTATTCAATTTCAGTTCCTCCATGGCTATATTTAATACCAATAATCTGAAATTGACAATAATCTTAAGGCCAACTCAGGTTTAAAAAATTATAATAAAGACAGAGAAACTTAAATATGCCTCAAGGATTAATTTATTGAAATGACTGGCTAGGAAATAGATACTTAAATAGTAACAAACACAATTCCAGAAATATACATATTTTTCCCAAGTTTAGGGTATTTCCAACTCAAAATTAAATTCTGATGTATTATTGAATTACAATTTGGAAAATGTAGAGTTTATAAGTCAAATTCAGATCAAGATGAATGCCATATAGTACATAAAATAAATAAAAGACAAATTTTTCATTTTTTTCCATGGAGATTCATACAAAAATGATCAATTTTGCTTTCAGGATGCCAAGTGAAAAGATGCCACATTTCCAGTCACAGTCAGTTCTGTAGAATATAAAGAACATATAGAGTTTGTTATGTTATATACTGTAACTATCCCTCCTCATCTGTAATTTTGGTGTGATTAATTTGCAAGGCAAAATTTTGTTATAAATGCAAAATGTTGAGCCCTACCTTGGAGGCATATAAAAATTCCTGTATGACTAAATATCAGCTGATATTGGTTTAGTGAAGTGTCTAGTCTATCATGATCACATACAGAGTTGTATTTTATAAATCCCAAAGCTATATTCTCTCTTTTTAAACCTCGTACCTGAAATAATTAATTTTAGTTTGGCTAATGAATTAAAAGATAATGTGTACATTTTAAATGAGATTAAAAACAATTGAAGTTATGAAGCCTAAGTTAGAATGAGAATGAAAGTAATCTTTTAAAAAATCTCAAATACATTCACATAAAAGTAGGAAATACTATTTTCAGTTTTTCCTAAAAAAAGATGACAATCAAGTATCAGAACATAGGCATTTGAATGCAAGCCAGTCAAATCTGTCAATAACACATAATTAAAATCTGATACATACTCTCAGGTCAGTAGATGTTAGTCAACCGTAAAGACATCCATGATACTTGGATCATTAATAAATAAGTTGGTATATTGATAAAGTTTGTTCCTGTCTTGGACTTATCCAATAGGATGAAATGTAAAAAGATATCATCTATAAAAAGGTTCAGTCTAATCTCCAAATTCCCAAAACTTACCAAAAGTGAGAAGGGGACATTAATGTTGAAATTCTCTTAAACCTTAAAAGTAAAAAAAAAAAAAAAAATTAAAAAAGCAAAATAAATAAATATACAATTTGCATTCGACAAAGACACATTCCTTAAGAATTCTCTGAGAATGAAATAGTCATCGAAACATGATATGAAATAAGGCATTTGCAGAATAGACACATACAAGGAAAACTTCAAAATTGTAGAAAATAATAAGCCTTCCTTATTCCAAGGCCAGACTATCAAGTTTAATTCCAGCTTTAACAAGCCTTAATCCTCTTTATCCAAATTCTCAAGAGACCAATTAAATCAGAACCTTCTGAAATAATTTGTTCCCAATAGTATCTTCTACATAGAAGATCAGAATAATTATATCAGAATCTCTGCAGGTAGTCCCAGACATTGGGATTTTGGAGAGAAAAAGTTTTACTACTACGTATTATGGATTATGTATTATCTGTTATGTTGCTAGTATTGAGAATCACCAATCCAAACAAAGCGCTTGTAGATCCATTCATTATTCATTTATTCTTTCATTCTCACATTTCCTCTCTCACCGTATTCACGTGGTAAGTGAGAAAGCAGAATTAGGAAGTTTGGACTTACAAGAGCAGAGTTGTAAACTGGGGCAAGTGGTTGAGTCACTGGATGGGCCTCAGGAGAAGGCTGCTGGTACAGCAGAAAGGCTTGTAGGGGCATGTTTCTCTGGGGGATGGGCAGCACTTGCTGGGGAAGAGCCTGGACTTTGGACTGTGGGATGGCCAGCAGGGGCTGAGGAGCAAGCATGGGAGTCTGAGGAAGAGGCTGGGGGGTCTGCTGCATCAGGGGCTGGAGCAGAGGCAGAGGCAGAGGCAGAGGCTGAGGCAGGGGCAGGGGCAGAGGCAGAGGCAGAGGCAGAGGCTGAGGCTGGAGCTGAGCCAAGTGCAGATTTTCAGGCTCGGCAAGATTCTGGATTTGGCTGTTCAAAAGGGGCGCTCCTGGAGATTTCAGAAAGGGCATCATTTTGCGCGTCGCAAGGATGTTCTCCTTAATTTGGGGGACCTGCACTATTTCGGGCTGAGGGAGAGGCAGCACCACAGCGGGCTGAGCAAGAGGCAGGACATTCTGTGGAAGGATAGCAAAGGGGGTGGGGTCGGCATTAGGAAAGACCAGAGGCTGTTGCTGGGCAAGGAGGTGGATTTTATTCTGGCGTTCATCCTGGAAGGAAAGAAAAGAGTGTTTGGGTCCATGATTCAGTCGTCACAGTCATGTGTGATGATCTAAGCTACTGCCTTTTGAACAATCGTAATTGAGTGAAAAGAGGGAAGAAAAATCTTTTACTGATTTGATTAAGAAATTATTTTCAGTCAGATGAAGAAGACTAATGAGTAAAATGTTCACTGAGGGAGGTCCCCTTGCCTCACTCCCTTCCTAGGTGAACCTACAGAACAAGCTGAAATCAGTGTCTGCAGATTCCAAGGCATTTCACCTTGTTCTAAATCGCCTAGATAGCTCTAGCTGTCCACTTCGGTCTTCATGGGCACGGACTTTCAACATAATGCTTTGATAATAGAGCAAATCGTGTTCATATAATGAAGATCTATTTCAAGAGGCTGAGAGGGATTACTACAAGGTTTATTTGTTGTTGTTGCTGTTGTTTGAATGAAAATTAAATCTTATTTTACAGCTTCATTCAAGGAGCTACTTAACACCAGCCATCTTCTAGCACTACTTCCCTCGGGAGAAGGTAGTTATTTTGAGTTTTTCAAGAGGCATCAATTTGTAAGTTCATTTTGATTTAGGAAATATTGGCACAAGTCCCAAACCGTACAACTTCATTGATAAATAGGGAAGTTGAAATACTACAATTAGACACATGTTACCACAAGTGTAATTTAATTAAATGAAGAATGTTATGTTTTCAAAGAAAATCTTTAATTTTAAGCAAGCTCTACTGCTTAATAACTGTGTGATACTGTCAGACAATTATGTACTCAGTTGTTCTGTACCTCATTTCTTTCATCGGTATAATAGAAATTGTTTTAAGAACTTCATGTACTTGTAAATGTTAATATAAAACCTATAAAATGTTATATAAAATCATTAAATATTCACTGTCTGTCAGCTTATCAAACTTGGGATTAGGAATATTCTCAGTTTATAGAAAAGAAAATTAAGTATAGAGTAACTTGGGGCCAAAATTATACAGCTAACGAATGTGCCGGATTGCCTTCTCATTCTCTTTCATTGGAGTATCCGTCTTGAGACCAAAGGGAACCTAGTTCCCCAGCTAGAAATGTAAGTAAATCAAGAATTATTCTTAATTTTTTTATACTCTGCAAATTGATTGTGAATTTGAAAAATGCATTTATGTCTTAAAAATATCTTGCCTTTGTCAAATATTAATCTCTTTTTTTTTCTGATTCTGTTTTCTTTCTTTTTTTATTTAATTTTTTTTATAAACATATAATATATTTTTATCCTCAGGGGTACAGGTCTTAATCTCTTCACTGGCATTTATCTTATTATCAATTCTATAGCATGAATATGTACGTATTTTATATATATTATATTTCATAATAATTTTAGAAATATTCTTATCATAAATGAGTTACCTGTCTTTGCTGCTGTTCCTCACGCTTAATATTCTCAAGTTTCTGCTAAAAACCAAATCACATATAAAGAAATGTTATTGCCTATAAAAATTAAATGTAGGAAATTGTGAAAATAAGTACATTCAAATATGAAGGCGTTACCTTGTTGATGTGCGTGATAGATTCCTTCAGAAAATAAAAATAAAATTAGTTTTAGTTTTATGAATGTTCTTTATTTGTCAGTACAAATCAGAAAATGAAGGCACATGATAGGTTAAAATGGACACCTTGTTTGATAATATTAAAAACTCAGGATAACTGCTGAAATTTAGATGTTGCAGTGTTCTGCACAAGCTTGATGTATAAAAGAAAAATGAATTCAGTTACAGAAGAAAAGAAAATCAGTGAACATAGTACAAAAAGAGGTGTTTAATAGATGCTAATTTTTCTCTATCACTATGCTCCTCTCCCAGGACAAAAAAATGATTGCTAATATTCTATCTGATTCTAGGAGAAAAATATTCATTGAGAATATGAATTTTACCTTTTAATTCTTCTGATCATTCTTAGGTTGCTTATTATATTTATACTTCAAATTAATTATAAGAAGTAGATGCCTCCCTTAATGGTCTGATAGCTTTGTACGGAGGCAAAGTATACTGGTGTACAATTTAACCAGCAGATAATGACGTATCCGAAAAGAGTGGTACCAGGAGAAATGCCTACTTGATTTTCCCCAGCAGATTTAGGACTACACTATCTCTTGCCATCTCTCATTTTCTAAAGTTATAAAATGTGTCCATTTGCATGTCTGCTCTCATAGTCTGTTGCAAGCTCTTCACTGTGGACATCCCTCTTTTCCTTGGTACCACAGCTCTTAGTAAATGTCTGATCCACAGACAGCACTCAATAAAAATCAGAATAGGGAATGAGAACAGGGTAAAGAGAGCTCAAGACAGAAAAGAAGACTGTACAGTTCTTTAAAAAGGGAAGGGGGGGGTTATGATGATGTAATTTCAAGTAGTACACCAACTTAGAAAGTGCTAGAATACTGAATTCTCCAGATATTTATTCTGTCCTTACATATATGCAATGGAAAAAAAAATAATAGAAGTTTACATCAAAACGTATGTCAGTGGGTGCCTGGGTGGCTCAGTGGGTTAAACTTTAGCCTTCAGCTCAGGTCATGATCTCAGGGTCCTGGGATCCAGCCCTACACTGGGCTTTCTGCTCAGCAGGGAGCCTGCTTCTTCCTCTCTCTCTGCCTGCCTCTCTGCCTACTTGTGATCCCTCCCTCTCTGTCAAATAAAAAAATAAAATCTTAAAAAAATAAACTTGTGTTTTTTGAGCTGCTTTGATCTAACTGTCCTAATGTAACATCATAGAAAGATAGCACAAGATTTTACTGTTCCAAAACTGGGAAATTGCCTCTGAAAACATTGTCTTACCTCACTGCTAGAAAGGCTTTCCACAGTCTATAAAGGAAAAAACAAAAAAATAAAACATCAACAACTGGCTTTTCCTAGATCACTACAGAAGGTTAATATTTTATGATTGGAAAATTTTTTGTGAATAAAAACATCTTACCTCAGTGGATACAGTGAGTTCTTCCTTCTGTAACAGAAAAAAACAAAAAACACCATTTTGGTTTCCACAGGTAATTCATTATTAAACATTTTTCCTATTTAATTTGTATCTTCTTTATGCAGAGCTATCTATTTCACAAGTTTGAGAAATAAAAAATTCTTATTGAGAGTCTTGAAAGGTAGTTGTTTTTATATCTTTTATATTTAGTAAATTTATTGATATATTTTTATCTTATGTGAATAAACAGTTTTTGATGGGTAACAAGGTTATTTTACTTTGTTTTAAACAGTTTATTATGATTTCAAATATATTTGTGATTATAATTATTGCCTGATACTCCATCCTCTCAATGTCTTTGGGTTGACACAGGTAGAATTGGTCCCAGTGCCATAAAGTAAGAGATACATAAATTTATTACTGGAATAAGGTACATTTATTTAGGTTACACATGCCTTCAATCATATCTGTGGAATATTATTATTGCCATTTTTATATCTGTTTCTCTCTCTCTCTCTCTTTTTTTATTTTTTGGTCTGTTTACTTGTCTGTCCATTTGCTTTTCCTTTAGGAGCTGGTGGCACGGTAGTTTAGAAAGCATTTGACCCAGATTTATGCACCTACTGCACACTATTGAAATAGTGGATGAATGTAAATGATTTTTTTTAAGAAATGCAATGAATCTGTTGAAATTCTGCTTTATTTGTACTTTAACAATGTTGCTGGTGTTCTTCTCTAACATAGATATTCCATTATATCTTAATTATTTAGATATTTGCTTACCTCTCTTGCAAGAGCAAGAGCCACCAGGCAGGCAAGGATGAAGACCTTCATGGCTATCAAGTCCTGTCAATGGGAAAATGAAGGAACGGTAACATATTGGTCAATCTATTTTCTTATTTAGCTAGGATTACTTTCCTTGTAAAGAAACTAAGGATAATACATAATAAAAGTAACTGCATTTTAGAAAAAATACTGATAGAAACTTTATTAAATAGGCAGGGTCAAAGCCTACTACGGTTACATACTCTTACATACCATTTTCATACTTCATGGCCAACCACTCAGATTTTTCAGCCATCACCTCTACCCTACCTCACTCTTTTTTATCTTATTCATAGCACTATGGTTGTTTATTCATTTTGTTTTGTTTTGAAAGACAGTACTTTTCTTTCAAATAGTCTTTTTCCTTTGCTTTTGTTTCCAAGTCATCTCTGTCTCATCTAAAATTTTCTTACAAAGTAAAACATTTTTTCTTAACTTAATTCTGTATTTGATATGCCTATTTTGATATTTTGAAGTATTATAAACCAAATAATAAAGCGGGATGTTGGGGACAATAAATAAGTTTGATGAATACATATTTCTGAAAAAAATTTATAAACATTTCAAGTAATACACATCCCCAACACATCTTGCAGTTTCTTGACTCAATATGCTCCCTCTAAAACTACTGTGGGATAAAGGTTTTCCATTAATTATTCATACCCTCAAACGATAATTTAAATATATCCTTTTTTATTGTTGCTCTATATTTAACAAAATTGGAAGACTTATTAATTCAAAAAATATATTTTTAATATAGCCTAACTGGCCTTGTACTAAAAGAATAGTAATCATTGTTAATACATTTTTTTAGACTCATAAACCTCATAGAGTCATAACTTTTACCAAATCTCTATAGACATTTCTATTTTTTTAATCTAAGTGCTGAAAATAGTGTCAGTACTACTTTAAATAATTTCAAAGACTATATTTTAAGTGGTTATTTTCTTCACATAACTCAGCCTCATTTGAAATAAAGGTGAAGAAAGAATACATCAAATTTCAATCTGAAATTCTTACCTGTTTTCCAAGGTGGAGGACAGGAAGTGAAGGAGAAGCTAAGTAGATGATGGTCTGTCTGCTTTTGTGGTGGTTTATATACTGTATTTGGTGGTATGCTAATTTTGCAGTTTGAGATAAAATCAATAGTGAGCTTCAATTCCAAGAAGTTCACATGATTAGAATATGGTTTCTGCCTATTATCTGTCCCCAGAAATTCTAGGGATTATTCAACAAGGGAGCAATTCACAAGCTAGTAAAGGAAATCTGTCGAGGAAATGTAATTGTCTAATAATTAAAACAATGACTGGAAGACATTGAGACTGGCCCAATCCCCAACTTATTAAATATCTTTAGCACTTGGTGGGTCCTCAAGATCTTACTTGTGGGGAAATTCTATATGAGCATCAGATACACAAAGGCTCCACAAAGGCCACAATTTCATGCTAACCTGAGCAGTTTCTAGAGTTTTAAGCTGAAGCAGAGAAAATGACAAGAGAACAGGTCTATGATGGTAGTTTAGTCATGTAAGGCAAACTGCTTAGCTCCCAGGACGACCCGATTTTGCAAAAATAAATTGTTCACTTCTAACCAATACTCTGTACACAAGAAGAATAAACCTTCCTCTGTAATGAAACATCTCAGAAAAAGAATCTATCTGGATAGCTGATATAGTTAAAATTCTTGGTAAATCTGTTATAAAAATTTTCAAAATGTCATGGAGACTTATTTACTTGATAAATATTGATTATCTTTTTCTATTTCAAGCATAATAATAATCTTTATTTTTTATACTTATGATCACCCCTATTCCAGGCACTGTGCATTTAACAGACATTATCTTGTATAATCTTTACAAAATCATCATGGGCTCACTGTCCTTTCCAAATTTTTGTTGAAGAAATTAGGACAAGAGATTGAGTAACTTGTTCAAAATCATAGTTTGTGGATGGCAAAGATACCGTTTAAAACTAGATCTATCTGGTTACATGTATTTCTGTTTGATCATATGCAGTATTCATGGTTTAATTCCCTTTATAAATTCTGTTATAAAATTTACCTTTCAATGTAGCATTTGTGCTTAAATGTATAGAATTTAATTATGCCTGAATTGGAGGAATAGAGCATTGGTGCTGAGTGTGAGCATGGAACTGGTCATTAAAGAGCTGCTATTTTGTTAGACCTCAAAAGAATAAGTAGAATTTTTTTTAAAGGTTTTATTTATTTATTTTTCACAGAGAGATATCACAAGCAGGCAGAGGAGCAGGCAGAGAGAGAGGAGGAAGCAGGCTCCCTGCAGGGCAGAGGGCCCTATGCAGGGCTCAGTCCCAGGACCTTGAGATGATGATCTAAGCCAAAGGCAGAGCCTTAACTCACTGAGTCACTTAGATGCCCCAAGAATAAGTAGAATTTTAAGAGATGGTTAAATGTGAATAAAATATTTTGACTAAAGGACAGACAGGAGTTTGAAGAGACAAATACCAGGTTTGATGGGTTCTGTACTTCAAGTTAAACAGATGGTATAGAATATAAGTTACTATTGCTAGGGTTTGATGGAGTTAGATCATAAGGCCTTTGAATTTCAATTATGCAGGGTGACATAATTCACTGGAAATGAGGGAAGACATTAGAGATTTGAAAGAAGGAAAGATTGTGAAATTTCTTGAATTTTATGACTTTATGAGAATACCTCAGGGTAACCTAGTAAAGGAAGTTATTATAGTAACATGTTATTAACATGTTATTACAATAGTCAAATATAGATATCATGACAGCTACTAGAAAGATGGTCCTGGACATCTTAGGCAATGAGAAGACAAATCTGTCATTAAAAATGAGAAATGTGAGAAATCAGGGAAATGAATACATAACATGTGCCTATGTGATTGAAAAGTTAGTTATATTGTAAACCAAGATAACAAACCAGCCTGAAATTAGAAAAGGTTAAACCTTGAACATTGTGAGTTTGAAGGTGTCCAGAAGGTAGCGTCAGTTAAACGTGATGCTCAGAGTAGTCATAAGTACAATTGGAGAGATTTTTTTTTATTGTTCCAGACAAAGGAATAAATTAATTCAAGTGTTTCCTGTTATTCAGGGGCTGGTAGAGCAAAAGGAAATGGGAAAAATACAAAGTATCAAGGAAAAGAAAATAAAAGGTCATGGAAGTCATGGGAGGGAACAGCCAGAAGAAATAAGTGGAGTTAAGAGTGAAAAGGCTACACAGATGGGGACCATGGTAGAAACAAGCGGAAGGGTTTTGGACACAGACAGTCATTATCACTGAAACAATTAGGACGAACTGCAAGTGGTCAGGAAGCAAGTACTGTGGGGAGAATTAAAAGCAACATGTTTCTTTTGAGATTTTAGAAGAGGAAGTAAGGACACCCAGGAAGGGTATCTTAACAACAGGGATAACCAGAATCACAGGAAGGTAATTTTTGGATAGAGATTTGCGGCTCAGAATAAAGAGGCCAATAGTGAGAAAGCTGAAAACCCCCAAAGGTGTGGGAATAAACGTGATGAAGA
Source organism: Mustela nivalis (assembly GCF_964662115.1). NCBI lineage: Eukaryota > Metazoa > Chordata > Mammalia > Carnivora > Mustelidae > Mustela > Mustela nivalis. The sequence goes on along the minus strand of NC_139023.1, from coordinate 11,609,978 downwards.
AAATTCCAGTAGGATTGGGGTCATGGCCAAAAGAATGAGGCCTATACAAAATGTACCAGTTTTCCTGAGACAGGAGAAGAGGAGGAGGAGATGAGTCAATAAAATACATACTTTGAAATACAGGACAGAGAACGTGAAATAATGATCTTAATTTTCCAGTGAGGTGGTGGATGGGTTCTCAACTGTCAGGGAGGTAAACAGTGATGGGTTTAGGATATTTAAAAATGAAGAAAATTCTGGTTAATGTGAAAATTAAAAATGAAAAAAATATATCCATAGCAGTAATATGCTGTTGAGATTAGCTACCATACTGTTGCATGTGTAGCAAGATTGTTGCAATATAATGTCAACAGGTCAAGAAAATTGTCAGGGTGGGAAGAGGGGGTTGACTGTGTTTGGGCCGAAATGACTCACCATGAAGTATTTTTGAGCTAGGAAGGCAGAGAGGCCAGTAGTTGAGTGATAAACCAGAACACTAAAAAGTGTTCACATGACTAGAAGTAGGGAAAAAGGCAAAAACCTAATGGCCTAATGAGAATAAGCAATGTCTAGAAGTACAGGCAAGAGGTTTTGACCAGAAGAGAATGCCAGCATTTCTAGAGAGGAACTTATGAGTGATGGCTACTTCCAGAAGATAGTCATGCATGCAGGATTCTGAAGATAGGTAGGCATGAAGGAAAAGAATGAAGTGTATTCCATATTAAATGTCTGTTTTGCCAGGCATTTTGCTAGTTTCCAAAAATGCAACAGCAAATAAAAAGCTGTAATTTTTGTCTTGAAGGAGATAAGAGCCTTCATGGGAAAACAAATATGGAAACCCACTTATTATGAAATGTAATATTTTTTTAAAGATTTTATTTATTATTTTTGACAGAGAGAGATCACAAGCAGGCAGCAGAGAGGCAGGCAGGGCGGGGGGAGGGAAGCAGGCTCCCTGCTGAGCAGAGAGCCTGATGTGGGGCTCCATCCCAGAATCCTGGGATCATGACCTGAGCCGAAGGCAGCGGCTTAACCCACTGAGCCACCCAGGCGCCCTGTAATAAATATTTTAATAAAGCTATCATAAGGTATAAGAGACACAAAGGAAATACCTAGTTCATTTTAGCCAATGGATGGGAGAATAGGTTGGAGCTGTGAGTCCTGAGCAGAATCTTGAAGCCAGATGAAGAGAAGTTTGACCTGAGGACAGAAGAAAGCGTTAGGCTAAAAGGAAAGGAAGAATGGAGCCTTGCGTGTGAGAAATGAGTAACTACAACTTAATCAAGTAGTGAATCTGGGAAATGACGTGCGAGGAAAGCAGCCGATGGAGATGAGAACCGAGAAAGAGGAAGGGGTGAGGTACCGAAGGGCAAAGCATCCCGGACTCCCAAGGAAAATGAACTCTATTTTGTAGACAATGGGGATTTTTTTGAAGGGTTTTAGGATGGAGGGTGACAATTAGAGAGAACTACTTCTAGAGAGCGAATGCTAACAGTACACATGTATGAAGATGGGTCGCTCAGGTGTGCGCCCTTTTCTTTTGCAGTTCGTCGGTGTTTACCCACTAACACTTGTGGAAGAACGGAAGATGGAAGGGAGAAAGGAAACTGAAGCACAGAGAGGAGCAGGATTGCTGGAAGTACCACAGAAGAGTCTGAGGCAGGCCTTGAAAATGCTTAATATGGGGGCACCTGGGGGCTCAGTGGGTTAAAGCCTCTGCCTTCGGCTCAGGTCATGATCTCAGGGTCCTGGGATCCAGCCCCACATCGGGCTCTCTGCTCAGTGGGGAGCCTGCTTCCTCCTCTCTCTCTGCCTGCCTCTCTGCCTGCTTGTGATCTCTGTCAAATAAATAAATAAAGTCTTAAAAAATAAATACTTAATATGTACCTACTTACAAAAGAAGTCTTCAAATTTCTTTGCTTCTTTAGTGGTTGCTGTTCATAATGTACCTGTCTAATTGTGTAGAACAGTACTTACTTTTTTTAAAGATTTTGTTTATTTATTTCTCAGAGAGAGAGCACAAGCAGGCAGAGTGGCAGGCAGAGAAGCAGGCTCCCTGCTGGACAAGGAGCCCAATGCGAGACTCCATCCCAGGAGCCTGGGATCATGACCCAAGCCGAAGGCAGCGGCTTAACGCACTGAGCCACCCAGGCATCCCAACAGTACTTATTTCTACAATATTCTTTTTTATCATTAATAGATAGCAGATTTATTCAGGACTTAAGCACAGATAGATGCCCTTTACAAGTAAATGGGAGGGTATTAACCCAACGGTAATGTAACTTGGATTCATATCATACTACATGTGTGAGGGATGGGAACACTCCTGGTTGGTGTAAATGTTTGATATTGCTTAGAAAACTCAAGTCAATATCTACTATTTATTTGAATTATTGAGCTAATATCCATTCTAAGGTTATATTCATATTGAACCAGGAGGAAGCTGCAAAAAGAAATGATGAAATGACCCCGGTGTCATAGGTCCAAGTAGAAAAGACCTTGGCTGGCCAGAGTGCTCTCCCATATTAGCCCTCGGCTGCCAAGGCCACTGGCAAAAAAGTGTAATTTCTAAGAAAAGGAATAAAAAAGCAAGCAGTCCATACTCCCTCAACATTTCCTTTTTATTTTCTGAGCAATATGCTGGACATATTGTGCAATAAATGCAGCTTTTCCCTGTAACTCTCCCTCACCAATTTTGAATTATAGCAGTCAGTATAGTTATGGACTCAACTGGGCCAGAAAAAAAGGCAAGTAATCAAGGAAATCACTAAAAATAAGCCAGAGAAAGAGTCTTGCCCAAGAAAAAAGGGAAAAGCCAGAGATTTAAGATAAGCATCACGTGGTAAGCATCAGAACTCAATGAGAAGTAAGGAACAAAGGATCGGATGGACACCCCAAGCTTTCCCTATGCATAACTTAACAGTTGCCAGTTATATAAAGTAAAACGAGAATTTCACCCACTGAAATGTTATGTGATAGCCTTGGCCGAAGAACGAGATACAATCAAAGCCAGATGTAGGCACCTGGCTAGCTTAGTCCATAGACTCTGCAATTCTGGATCTCAGGGTTGTGAGTTCAAGCCCAATGACCGGAGTGCAACGTGCTTAAACACAACACGAGCAAAACAAAAGCAGGATATAAAATGTCCTAGGACTATTTGTCATAAACAGAATTTGTTCAACTAAAGTTCTTTCCTGTACTGGGTGTGAATCTGAACTATGCAAGCATGAGATTTGGGTGAGGCATAAAGACCTGAAACCTTGTGAATAGCATCCTGAAGGAAGAAAATAGATTTTTTAAAATGGGATCAAGAGTATCATACAGGGACCAAAAATGTTCAGAAAATAAGGACTGGAAGAAACTGTAGATATCATTTATATGAGGTTTTAGGTATAATTACAGGTGAGGAATCTTAGGACCTGAGAATTTGCATTATTTGTTCAGGATGCTACAGCTATTTAAAGAGAAACTTGATCCTAAAAATCTTTTTCCTTAGTAATATTTGAGAAACTGTTTAATAACTTCCAAAACACAGTCAGGGATGGGGGAAGGAAAATAAAATAGCAAATAGTGTGGATTTGTATGATGATCTAGGTGTATGAACAATATAGCATATAATTGGTTAACTCTAACAACTTATTAGGTAAAAATTGATATCTTAGCATTATTTATTTAGATGGAATATTTTAATTCTTTCCAAAAGATTATTTGAATATAATAAAAAATTGTCTGTTGGGCTGCCTGGGTGACTCAGTGGGTTAAGCTTCTGCCTTTGGCTCAGGCCATGATCTCAGGGTCCTGGGATCGAGTTCCTCATCGGGCTCTCTGCTAGGCGGGGAGCCTGCTTCCTCCTCCCTTTCTCTCTCTCTGCTTGCCTCTCTGCCTACTTGTGATCTCTCTCTGTCAAATAAATAAAATCTTTAAAACAAACAAACAAAAATTGTCTGTCATTTCTCCGGCCAAAAACTACTAGTCATCTTTAACTCCTTTTCCTTTTTTTTTTTTCCACACCCAGGTTTGATCCACTAGCAGATTCCTTTGGATTTATTTTCTTTTTCTTTTTTGTTTTTTAAAGACTTACTTATTTATTTGGGGGGGGGGGGTAGAAAGAGAGGGAGAGAAACTAAAGCAGACTCCTTGCTGAGCTCAGAGCCTGACATGGAGTTGGATCTCCTGACCCTGAGATCATGATATGAGCTGAAACCAAGACTTGGGCCCTTAACTTATTGAGTACCCCCTTTGGCTCTATTTTCAAATGGTATCCAGAATCTGACACTTTCACTACCTCCACTGCTACCACTATGATCAAGCCACCATTATATCTTGCCTGAATTATAGAAATAGACTTTCAGATTGTCTCGCTGATTCTTCCTTTCAGGTTATTTTTATAGGACAAGTCAGGGTGAAGCTCTTAAATGCAATTCATAGTATTTCACTCTATTACCATACACTTTTCCATTGATTTCCTGTCACTCTCAGATGAAAATCCAAAATCATTAAAATTACCTAAAATAACTTACTTCATCAGGCCCCCCGATTCTTCTCTGACCTCATTGTGCTCCATTTCCCATATACTTTCTGCTCTTACCCTGCTGGCTTCTTTGCTATTCCGTAGGATCTCTAGGTGAACTGTTACCCAAGACCTTTCTGCTAGCTGTTTTCTCAATCTAGAATTCTTAATCCCTAAGAGTCTCTTATGGTTTGTTTCTTTCTCTCTCTCTCTCTTTTTTTTCTTTTCTTTTTTCCCCTTTCCCATATGTTCATCTGTTTTGTTTCTTAAATTCCAAACATGAGTGAAATCATAAGATGATTGTCTCTGATTGACTTTCTCCATTTAGTATAATACTCTCTAGCCCCATCCACATCATTGCAAATGACAAGATTTCACTCTTTTGGGCTGAGCAGTATTCCACTGTGCATATACCACTTCTTTATCCATTCTTCAGTCCATGGACATTGGGCTCTCTCTGTAGTTTGACTGTTGTTGATAATGCTGCTGTAAACATCAGGGTGCAAGTACTCCTTCAAATCAGTGATTTTTTTTTTTTTTTTTAATCTTCTGGATAAATAACTAGTAGTGCAATTGCTGGGTTGTAGGGTAGTTCTATTTTTAACATTTTAAGGAAACTCCATGCTGTTTTCCATAGTGGCTGCACCAGTTTGCATTCCCACCAACAGTGCCAGAGGGTTCTCCTTTCTCTGCCTCTTTGCCAACATCTGTTGTTTCTTGTGTAGTTAATTTTAGCCATTCTGACAGGTGTGAGATGGCATCTCAGCGTGGTTTTGATTTGTATTCAAAATTTGATTTGATGAATAATATGGACCATCTGTGCTTTTGTCTATTAGCCATCTGGATGTTTTCTTCAGAAAAGTGTCCATTCATGTCTTCTGCCCCTTTCTGAACTGGATTGTTTTTTGGGTGTTGAGTTTGATGCGTTCTTTAGATTTTGAATATGTAATTCTATTTTATTAATTTAAATCACTCATTTGACCTCTACAATTCCTTGAATTTGTATTTTCTGACTTAACATCTTTAATCTCCATAGTAATATTTTCTATTATAAACATTATTGCTAAATTCTGCAATAACATGTACACAGACTATGTTTCTATGGCCATAATCTTATAGACATAAAAATTGAAGACCAACATTATTTTTTCATTCTATAGTGCTAATAAGTAGTGGATATGAGTCCTATTATATTATGTGGTTTGTCATTCAGGCAGATAAGTGTTTATAATTGGTAGATGGTTACCGGGCTTCAGTTCATTTATGCAAATACTGAAGCACATTTATTTTTATAAGGATGCAATTTTATTACATATCTAAATGTTTTTCAGACACATGTTCAGAGAAAATTAGAAAATACATCTCGAAATTCTTTTTGCCTATAGCCAGCTAAATCTATACACATAAGAAAGTGAGCCCAAGAGAGAATAAAAACTTCCCTGAAACACTGAACTAGACAAAAGCAGAAGTGAGTCTGCATAAAAATATAATGTTAAGGTCAATATACATACTAACATTTTCACTTCCTGTTATCATGTTCTGAGTCATCCTGTATAAAACACTCTTTAGAATATGTGAGTACAAAAAACGGGCAGAAAAGTAATAGGTGATCATAGTAATTTCTTAGAATCCGAATGGGTAACTGATATTTTAAACCACAAAGCAACCATATTATGGAGAAACAAGGTTTAAACAATGTTGAGATTTTCCACTGCCTGGAGTTTTTGTCTTCCTTTTGGAATACAAGATATATTTTCATACATTTTTCTCTCATACTTTTTACCTATAAATAATGTCTATACAGCCAAATATTACTTGGCAGAAAATACAAACAATATTTTTAAAGATACTATAATATTTTTAAGAATTCTTTTTCTAATTAGTTTAATACTCTTATGTATCTTTTTTTTTTAATTTTTTATAAACATATATTTTTATCCCCAGGGGTACAGGTCTGTGAATAACCAGGTTTACACACTTCACAGCACTCACCAAAGCACATACCCTCCCCAATGTCCATAATCCCACCCCCTTCTCCCAAATCCCCTCCCCCCAGCAACCCTCAGTTTGTTTTGTGAGATTAAGAGTCACTTATGGTTTGTCTCCCTCCCAATCCCATCTTGTTTCATTGATTCTTCTCCTACCCACTTAAGCCCCCATGTTGCATCACCACTTCCTCATATCAGGGAGATCATATGATAGTTGTCTTTCTCTGCTTGACTTATTTCTCTAAGCATGATACGCTCTAGTTCCATCCATATTGTCGCAAATGGCAAGATTTCATTTCTTTTGATGGCTGCATAGTATTCCATTGTGTATATATACCACATCTTCTTGATCCATTCATCTGTTGATGGACATCTAGGTTCTTTCCATAGTTTGGCTATTGTGGACATTGCTGCTATAAACATTCGGGTGCATGTGCCCCTTTGGATCACTACATTTGTATCTTTAGGGTAAATACCCAATAGTGCAATTGCTGGGTCATAGGGCAGTTCTATTTTCAACATTTTGAGGAACCTCCATGCTGTTTTCCAGAGTGGCTGCACCAGCTTGCATTCCCACCAACAGTGTAGGAGGGTTCCCCTTTCTCCGCATCCTCGCCAGCATCTGTCATTTCCTGACTTGTTTATTTTAGCCATTCTAACTGGTGTGAGGTGATACCTCATTGTTGTATTGATTTGTATTTCCCTGATGCCGAGTGATATGGAGCACTTTTTCATGTGTCTGTTGGCCATCTGGATGTCTTCTTTGCAGAAATGTCTGTTCATGTCCTCTGCCCATTTCTTGATTGGATTATTTGTTCTCTGGGTGTTGAGTTTGCTAAGTTCTTTATAGATTCTGGACACTAGTCCTTTATCTGATATGTCGTTTGCAAATATCTTCTCCCATTCTGACAGTTGATTTTGTTAACTGTTTCCTTTGCTGTGCAAAAGCTTTTGATCTTGATGAAATCCCAATAGTTCATTTTTGCCCTTGCTTCCCTTGCCTTTGGCGTTGTTCCTAGGAAGATGTTGCTGCGGCTGAGGTCGAAGAGGTTGCTGCCTGTGTTCTCCTCAAGGATTTTGATGGATTCCTTTCGCACATTGAGGTCCTTCATCCATTTTGAGTCTATTTTTGTGTGTGGTGTAAGGAAATGGTCCAATTTTATTTTTCTGCATGTGGCTGTCCAATTTTCCCAGCACCATTTATTGAAGAGGCTGTCTTTTTTCCATTGGACATTCTTTCCTGCTTTGTCGAAGATTAGTTGACTGTAGAGTTGAGGGTCTATTTCTGGGTTCTCTATTCTGTTCCATTGATCTATGTGTCTGTTTTTGTGCCAGTACCATGCTGTCTTGATGATGACAGCTTTGCTTGAAGTCCGGAATTGCGATGCCACCAACGTTGGCTTTCTTTTTCAATATCCCTTTGGCTATTCGAGGTCTTTTCTGGTTCCATATAAATTTTAGAATTATTTGTTCCATTTCTTTGAAAAAGATGGATGGTACTTTGATAGGAATTGCATTAAATGTGTAGATTGCTTTAGGTAGCATAGACATTTTCACAATATTTATTCTTCCAATCCAGGAACATGGAACATTTTTCCATTTCTTTGTGTCTTCCTCAATTTCTTTCATGAGTACTTTATAGTTTTCTGAGTATAGATTCTGTGTCTCTTTGGTTAGGTTTATTCCTAGGTATCTTATGGTTTTGGATGCAATTGTAAATGGGATTGACTCCTTAATTTCTCTTTCTTCTGTCTTGCTGTTGGTGTAGAGAAATGCAACTGATTTCTGTGCATTGATTTTATATCCTGACACTTTACTGAATTCCTGTATAAGTTCTAGCAGTTTTGGAGTGGAGTCTTTTGGGTTTTCCACATATAGTATCATATCATCTGCGAAGAGTGATAATTTGACTTCTTCTTTGCCGATTTGGATGCCTTTAACTTCCTTTTGTTGTCTGATTGCTGAGGCTAGGACCTCTAGTACTATGTTGAATAGCAGTGGTGATAATGGACATCCCTGCCGTGTTCCTGACCTTAGCGGAAAAGCTTTCAGTTTTTCTCCATTGAGAATGATATTTGCGGTGGGTTTTTCATAGATGGCTTTGATGATATTGAGGTATGTGCCCTCTATCCCTACACTTTGAAGAGTTTTGATCAGGAAGGGATGCTGTACTTTGTCAAATGCTTTTTCGGCATCTATTGAGAGTATCATATGGTTCTTGTTCTTTCTTTTATTGATGTGTTGTATCACATTGACTGATTTGCGGATGTTGAACCAACCTTGCAGCCCTGGAATAAATCCCACTTGGTCGTGGTGAATAATCCTTTTAATGTACTGTTGAATCCTATTGGCTAGTATTTTGTTGAGTATTTTCGCATCTGTGTTCATCAAGTATATTGGTCTATAGCTCTCTTTTTTGATGGGATCCTTGTCTGGTTTTGGGATCAAGGTGATGCTGGCCTCATAAAATGAGTTTGGAAGTTTTCCTTCCATTTCTATTTTTTGGAACAGTTTCAGGAGAATAGGAATTAGTTTTTTTTTAAATGTTTGGTGGAATTCCCCTGGGAAGCCGTCTGGCCCTGGGCTTTTGTTTGTTTGGAGATTTTTTTTTTAAGATTTTATTTATTTATTTGACAGAGAGAGATCACAGGTAGGCAGAGAGGCAGGCAGAAAGAGAGAGAGAGGAGGAAGCAGGCTCCCCGCTGAGCAGTGAGCCCGATGCGGGCCTCGATCCTAGGACCCTGAGATCATGACCTGAGCCGAAGGCAGTGGCTTACCCCACTGAGCCACCCAGGCGCCCTGTTTGGAGATTTTTAATGACTCTTTCAATCTCCTTACTGGTTATGGGTCTGTTCAGGCTTTCTACTTCTTCCTGGTTCAGTTGTGGTAGTTTATATGTTTCTAGGAATACATCCATTTCTTCCAGATTGTCAAATTTTTTGGCGTAGAGTTGCTCATAGTATGTTCTTATAATAGTTTGTATTTCTTTGGTGTTAGTTGTGATCTCTCCTCTTTCATTCATGATTTTATTTATTTGGGTCCTTTCTCTTTTCTTTTTGATAAGTCGGGCCAGGGGTTTATCAATTTGATTAATTCTTTCAAAGAACCAGCTCCTAGTTTCGTTGATTTGCTCTATTGTCTTTTTGGTTTCTATTTCATTGATTTCTGCTCTGATCTTTATGATTTCTCTTCTCCTGCTTGGATTAGGGTTTCTTTCTTGTTCTTTCTCCAGCTCCTTTAGGTGTAGGGTTAGGTTGTGTACCTGAGACCTTTCTTGTTTCTTGAGAAAGGCTTGTACCGCTATATATTTTCCTCTCAGGACTGCCTTTGTTGTGTCCCACAGATTTTGAACCGTTGTATTTTCATTATCATTTGTTTCCATGATTTTTTTCAATTCTTCTTTAATTTCCAGGTTGACCCATTCATTCTTTAGAAGGATGCTGTTTAGTCTCCAGGTATTTGGGTTCTTTCCAAACTTCCTTTTGTGGTTGAGTTCTAGCTTTAGAGCATTGTGGTCTGAAAATATGCAGGGAATGATCCCAATCTTTTGATACCAGTTGAGTCCTGATTTAGGACCGAGGATGTGATCTATTCTGGAGAATGTTCCATGTGCACTAGAGAAGAAGGTGTATTCTGTTCTGTTACTTTGGCATGAAATATTCTGAATATATCTGTGATGTCCATCTCGTCCAGTGTGTCGTTGAAGGCCTTTATTTCCTTGCTGATCTTTTGCTTGAATGATCTGTCCATTTCAGTGAGGGGAGTGTTAATGTCCCCTACTATTATTGTATTATTGTTGATGTGTTTCTTTGATTTTGTTATTAATTGGTTTATATAGTTGGCTGCTCCCACGTTGGGGGCATAGATATTTAAAATTGTTAAATCTTCTTGTTGGACAGACCCTTTGAGTATGATATAGTGTCCTTCCTCATCTCTTATTATAGTCTTTGGCTTAAAATCTAATTGATCTGATGTAAGGATTGCCACTCCTGCTTTCTTCTGATGTCCATTAGCATGGTAAATTCTTTTCCACCCCCTCACTTTAAATCTGGAAGTGTCTTCGGGCTTAAAATGAGTTTCTTGGAGGCAACATATAGATGGGTTTTGTTTTTTTATCCATTCTGATACCCTGTGTCTTTTGACAGGGGCATTTAGCCTATTTACATTCAGGGTAACTATTGAGAGATATGAATTTAGTGCCATTTTATTGCCTGTAAGGTGACTGTTACTGTATATGGTCTCTGTTCCTTTCTGATCAATCACTTGTAGGCTCTCTCTTTGCTTAGAGGACCCCTTTCAAGATTTCCTGTAGAGCTGGTTTGGTGTTTGCAAATTCTTTCAGTTTTTGTTTGTCCTGGAAGCTTTTAATCTCTCCTTCTATTTTCAATGATAGCCTAGCTGGATATAGTATTCTTGGCTGCATATTTTTCTTGTTTAGTGCTCTGAAAATATCATGCCAGCTCTTTCTGGCCTGCCAGGTCTCTGTGGATAAGTCAGCTGCCAATCTAATATTTTTACCATTGTATGTTACAGACTTCTTTTCCCGGGCTGCTTTCAGGATTTTCTCTTTGTCACTGAGACTTGTAAATTTTACTATTAGGTGACGGGGTGTGGGCCTATTCTTATTGATTTTGAGGGGCGTTCTCTGAACCTCCTGAATTTTGATGCTCGTTCCCTTTGCCATATTCGGGAAATTCTCCCCAATAATTCTCTCCAGTATACCTTCTGCTCCCCTCTCTCTTTCTTCTTCTTCTGGAATCCCAATTATTCTAATGTTGTTTCGTCTTATGGTGTCATTTATCTCTCGAATTCTCCCCTCGTGGTCCAGTAGCTGTTTGTCCCTCTTTTGCTCAGCTTCTTTATTCTCTGTCATTTGGTCTTCTATATCACTAATTCTTTCTTCTGCCTCATTTATCCTAGCAGTGAGAGCCTCCATTTTTGATTGCACCTCATTAATAGCTTTTTTTATTTCAACTTGGTTAGATTTTAGTTCTTTTATTTCTCCAGAAAGGGCTTTTATATCTCTCGAGAGGGTTTTTCTAATATCTTCCATGCCTTTTTCGAGCCCGGCTAGAACCTTGAGAATTGTCATTCTGAACTCTAAATCTGACATATTACCAATGTCTGTATTGATTAGGTCCCTCACCTTCGGTAGTGCCTCTTGCTCTTTTTTGTGTGTTGAATTTTTCAGTCTTGTCATTTTGTCCAGATAAGAGTATATGAAGGAGCAAGTAAAATACTAAAAGGGTGGCAACAGCCCCAGGAAAATATGCTTTAACCAAATTAGAAGGGATCCCAAATCGTGAGGGGGTAGAAAGGGGATAAAAAGAGGTTCAAAAAGGAAGAAAGAAAAAAAAAAAAAAAGAAAAGAAAAGAATTAAAAAAAAGAAAACTAATAAGAAAAATATAAAAAGGAAAAATATATATATTGGATAAACTTTCAGAAAGTGGTTGTTTTTCTGTTTCCAGAATTGCTGTTCTTCTCTTCAATCTGCCGATGGATTTTCAGGTGTTTGCAAGCTTAGCTAAGCTATCTAGCTGATCTCCAGCCAGCTGAAGTAATCTCAGCCTGCTACTTCTCCGCCATCTTGACTCCACCCCCCTTATTTATCATTTTTATGAGGTGTTTTTTTTTTCCCAACAGAATTGACAAATATAAATTAGAAGCAATATTGTGATAGTTTTATTTTTATTATTATATTCCAAGATCTTCCTTTTTGATGGTAGGGCTTTCAAAATGAAGATTTTAGAAAATCAGGAACCTCTTCATCTATAAAGCAGTGAAAAAAATCAACTTTACAATAGTCTTGTGCAGATAATACACATAATACACATTCAGAATGGCAGATGCTCAAGGATTAGTAGATCTTTTGTTTTATTTTTTAAACCAACATTTTAAGAATATTTCTTTGTCACTTTTTTCTTTTTATTATTTATTTATTTAGTTTTTTTTTTAATTTAAATCCCAATTAGTTAACAAACAATGTAATACCAATTTCAGGTATACAATTTAGTGATTCAACACATCCATAAAATAACCAGTGCTCATCACGACAATGTCACTTAATTTTTTATAACACGGTCTATTTCATTAATATAAAGGAAATCCCTAACTATAGGCATATCTTGGAGCTAATGCGGGTTCAGTTCCAGATCAACACAATAGAGCAAATATTGAAATAATAAAAGTCAAAAGAGTCAAAGAGAATTTATTTGGTTTCCCAGTGCATATAAAAGTTATGTTTATACCTTGTTGAAGACTACTACATGCACAGTAGCATTATGTCTAAAAACCAAGGTACATATCTGTATTAAAAAATACATTATTTCTAAAGATTGAAAACCATCATCTGAGCTTTCAGTAAGTTCTCATCTTTTTTCCAGTGGAGGGTTTTACCTTGATGCTGATGGCTGCTGACTGATCTGGGTGATGGCTGCTGAAGGCTGTGGTTGATGTAGCATTTCTTAGAAGAGGATAATGAAGTTTGCTACATTGATTGACTTTGTCTTTCATGAATGATTTCTCTGTAACATGTGATGCCGTTTGATAGCATTTTACCCAGAGTAGAACTTCTTTCAAAATTTGCATCAAACCTCTTAAAACCTGCTGCTACTCTATCAATTAAGTTTATATAATATTCTGAGTTCTCTGTTGTCATCTCAACAATCTTCACAGCATCTTCACCAGGAGTAGATTCCATCTCAAGAAACAAGAAGCCACTTTCTTTGCTCATTCATAAGAAGCATCTCCTTCTTTAAAGTTTTATCACAAGACTGCAACAATTCAGTCACATGTTTAGGATCATTTTTAATTTTAGTTCTCTTGTTATTTCATATACATCTGTAGTTACTTCCTCCACTGAAGTTTTGGACCCTCAAAGTCATCCATTAAGGTTGAAATCAACTTCTTCCAAACTCCTGTTCATGTTGATAATTTTAGCTCATGAATCACAAATGTTCTTAATGACATTTAAAATGATGAACCCTTTCCGGAAGTTTTTCAATTTACTTTGCCCAGATCCATCAGACAAATTACTATGTATGGCAGTGATAAACTTACAAAACGTATTTCTTAAATTATAAGACTTGAAAGTCAAAATAGAGCCTTGATACCCCTTGATCCATGAACTACAGAATGGATTTTGCATTAGCAGGCAAGGAAACAACATTAACCTTATTGCATCTCCATCAGAACCCTCGGTGACCAGGTGCAATGCCAATGAGACCCACAGAGAGGGAGAAAGGTGTTGGAGCTGGTTGGTGGAGCAATCAGAATGCACGCACCATTTATTAAGTTCACCTCTCATATAGATATGGTTCATGGTGCCCCAAAGCAATAACAATAGTAACATCAAAGATCACTGATCACAAGTCATCATAACAAGTAATATATAGTGGAAAAGTTCAAAATATTTCAAGAATTGCCAAAATGTGACACAGAGACATGAAGAGAGTGAATACTGTTGAAAAAATGGCACCAATTGACACTTGATGCAGGGTTGCCATAAACTCTCAATTTGTAAAAAAAAAGACAAAATATTGTGAAGTTCAGTAAAGCAAAGTTCAATAAAATGAGGTATGCCTGTAGAAGATTTTGAGAATCACTATAGTGAATAAACTTCTTGCCCATCCTTAAGTGTCAGATAATACTGAAGATGCTCCTATGAGAGTGTTCTTTGTTATGTGAATATAAACCGAATGCATATGGCTAGGGAAAATACAATTTCCATTTGCATACTTAAATTTACATTTATAGAGGCACCTGAGTGCTCAGTCACTTAAGCATCTGACTCTTGATTTTGGCTCAGGTCACAATCTCATCGTTGTAGGATCAAGCCCCACATCAGACTCAGGGGGGAGTCTGCCTAAGAGCTCTCTCCTCTTCCTCTGCCCCTTCCCCTGCTCTCTCTCTCTCTCTCTCTAAAATAAATTAATCTTTGGGGAAAAAGCATACATATATATATATAATCGTATCAAAATAATCCAAATAATACACTATTTAGGAAAGAGAAATTATGTAGCTTACTGCTTAGAAACTATTTTGCAGTGCAACTCTTAATTTAGACAATTGAGTGCCTGTACTTTCACAGCTTTTAGTTTGTCTTAAGTATGGATAACAAATATTTTAATTTTTTTAGGGGGAAAGATATAGCAGGTATAAGATAAAGGGGAGTAAAAACTACTTTTGCCATCATTTTCTAAGAACTTAATTTTGGATTTGTATATCAAGTATTAATATCAAGAAAATTATTTCAGAGGTGCCTGAGTGGCTCAGTTGGTTAATGGGTTGCCTTCAGCTCAGGTCATGATCCCGGGGTCCTGAGATCAAGCCTCCCTCTCCCTCTGCCTGCAGCTCTGCCTCTTTGTCCTCACCTCTCTCTCTCTCTCTCTCTCTCTCTGTCAAATAAATAAATAAATATTTTTTTAAAAAGAAAATAAAATTATTTCAGCTTTCAACTTTGACTTTTGTTGAGAGGAGATAGTTGCTAAATATTATTAACTGGAACATAAATGATAATACTAAGAGAAACATGTTTTTCCCAGGAATAGTTTTTACTAAAATAGTTTTTTACTAAAAATAGTTTTTACTATTGTATCTAAAGTAGTTTAGTGTCTTAAGAGATGTTTACACACATACCATTCTCTATTTAAAACATGTGACAAGTTAATTAACTTCATTAAAATTCCAAAGACCCAAACAATTGCAAAAAGTAAGAAATGTATTAAAGAGAATAGGATTTACTCCAGATATAGAATTTTGAATATTTATATAGTAGATGACTTTGTAAATGAACATGCATCAGTTAATGTTTCCCGGTAAAATATTGTGAAGGTCTTTCCCAGTAAATAAAAACAAAACAAAACCCAGAAAGATTCAGGTTGGCTTTATGAATAAACCGAAAAATTAAATCCTTTCGTTTTTATTTCTATCTAGAAGAACATCCTCTACTGAGATAAAGACGTTCATTAGCAATACAATTTTCAGCACCAAGTAACAGATACTCAGTTGTGAAATTCAATACTCAGTTGTCAGAATGTATAGTAAATTTGGGGAGGATATGCCAACAACGCATGCTTCTAAATGTACCAGATCAGTTTGTCCATTGTCAGAATCCTTAAAATTTTCCCCTCTAATTTTCTGGAGGTCATTTGATAGTAGTGATGTAACTGGGTGATGGACATTAAGGGAGGCATGTGATGTAGTGAGCACTTGGTTGTATAAGACTGATGAATCACAGACCTGTACCTCTGAAACCAATAACACTTTTTATGTTAATTACTTGAATTAAAATTGAAATTTAAAAAAAAGAATAACATGACCTGATGTCTCAAAATCAAAGTCTCTTTGAAGCTATTTTCTTACCACAGGCATGCTTAGAACCAGTTTTCTGCCTGGAGACACGTGTATCTCAGTGAAAGGACACAGGCTTTGGAACCAGCAAATTTATCTTCCAAAAATAGCTCCATGACTTTTTTTGTGTGTAATATTCATTAAGTACTTAATCCCAGGCAGCAAGTGCACCATCAACTGACATACAAACATGGAAATAAAATGTTGACTAAGGGCTTATGTGAGGATATTTCAAATAATATATGCAAACTATATAACACAATGCCAAGAATGCAATAGATGTACCAAGAGTATTAGGTGTTATTCTAATCATTATCCTATACAATGTAAAAATGTCCTCTAACGATTTTATAACGGAAACTGTATTTTACTGTATGCTTTCAAACCATAATCCTCGCACTGAAAACCCCTCTGATTTTAGTAAGTTCTCACTGCTATTTAGAATTTAACATTCTTCCACCATATGAATCATTATTATAGCCATATATCCACTAAATACTTGGTCCCCAGCAATTAGGAAAATAGGTTGGCATTCATAAGAACTATAAATTATTCTCTAGGACATTGTTATTTTAATTCTATCTTTATCCCATATAATAATCCAAATAAAGCTTATGAAACAGACTTAAAGGAAGAATTTGGAAGGAAAGAACATTCTATGAATAGAAAATATGTGCCTGGCACTATGCAGAATGTTCTTTTCATATTAATTTGGATAGTCCGGCAGTGTAAGTGATGCTCAGAGAGATTAGGCAACTGGCTCAGAATCCCAAATTCCAGTGAATCAAACTAGGAGCAATTATAGTGAGCTTCTTTGACTCTGAAGACCAGAAATGGAAAAAGAAATGATACACTTAGATACCTTGGTTCTTCTTTAAAATTCTTCTTTTACTTTAGTACAGATAAATTTTCCTTTTTCTTTCAGGTATTTTCCCCAGGGTGAATGAATTGATCAGAAGATTTCTTCAATTTTTTACTTCACTCTATAATGTGATATTATTTCCAGTGATTTCTATATAATTTCACTCTGCTTTTGCCAGGTCTACTTAGAATAACTTAGAAATTATCTAAATAAATGAAGTTATAATTCATATTGTTTGATCTCTCTTTTGCAACTTGGAAGAAATTATATGAGGGGTGATTAATAATTTTATTTTTCTGTATTTCCAAATCTACCACGTTCAACAGAAGTTCACCTTCCCCCAATATAGCCAGGCTATTCATCCACAGCAGATAGCCATGAATCCTTGGAATCCCCTGAAGGAAATTACCTACCCATTTATTCCCACTTAGGTATGTTTGACATTTTGGATAAGTATATTGGCCTTCTGTCACAAAAATAAAGATATCAAATACAGGGAAAAAATCCAAAATTCTCACATAGAAATTTGAACAAATTTAAGTAAAATCTCCAAGTCAGTAATTAAAATAAAAACATGTAGTTAAATATAGCAGTATAAGGTTACAATAATAGTGATAAAGAATTGCATTTATATTGAATTTTAATTTCCTAACACTAACATATGTGTGTATGTATATATATATATATACATACACACATATATATATATAACTTGATTTCTGCAGGAATTCCTTAAGGGGAGAAGATATAGGTCATATTAATTTATTTTACAAAAACAGTCCAGAAATTAAGAAGTAGAATATCTGTAATAAGTTTGGTTAATATCCAAATTATCTTATAGATTCAAAAATAGAAAAAGAAAATTTTTTACTCTGATGAAAATTATTAGGATCAACTGCCTTAACTTACATCTTAAAATTAAATTGCTGGTCAAAACTAAATATATCTAGGGGTGCCTGGGTGGCTCAGTGGGTTAAGCCTCTGCCTTCGGCTCAGGTCATGATCCCAGGGTCCTGGCATCGAGCCCCGCATCAGGCTCTCTGCTCAGGGGGGAGCCTGCTTCCCCCCTCTCTCTCTGCCTGCCTCTCTGCCTACTTGTGATCTCCCTCTCTCAGTCAAATGAATAAATTAAAAAACTTTAAAAAACTAAGTATATCTATAGTAAAATAATAAATGGTTTTTAAAAAGGGCCAACATAACAAAATGTGGGACAGCAAATCCAAGAGGAATTGCTGCTATTCACTGAGTATTAACACGTGTCAGCCACGGTTCTAAACCCTCTGTCAGTATTAACCAGGTTCATGCTCACATACATCTGTGAGGCTGTTAACTTTCACGCCCAATGTGGAAGTGGTACCAACATGCTCAGGGGGTCTATATTAATTGCCCTTGATCACAGTGTAAGTAATACGTGGAAGAGGCGGGATTCCACCCAGGGGTCAAGCCCAAGGGCTCCTCCTCTGAAACACTCCACTGCTGAGGCTACACTGCACACAGGTACCAGCTGGAGATTAATCCAGGGGGTGGGTTTTACCTGTCAGGACATTGGTCCACAGCTGGGTTCTCTTCTCCAGTTTGGTCTTCCCAGTATTGGAAAAGGATCAGACAACGTTTCCAAATAATGTTATGTGATAAAAATAACATCCTTGATGTGGGTTGAAGTTGGGCTGTATTGTCTGAATAGGAACATTCACTTTGCTGTCATTCCTAAGTTCTGTATTTTGCAATTGCTTATCACTCATCCACTAGCTGAGAGACTTGATAAATAGAAATGAGTTACCGACTCACATGCCCTCAACTTCATCTTTAGAAGGAGAAACACGTTCATTTTATTTTATTTATTTATTTGAGAGAGAGAGATCAAGAGAAAGTGAGCACACAGAAGGAGAGGGAGAGGCCGACTCCTCGCTGAGCAAGGAGCCCAACATAGGGCTCCCTCCTAGGACCTGAGATCATGACTTGAGCCAAAAGCAGGCACTTAACTGACTGAGCCATCCAAGGGCCCCTAGAAAAAGAAAGAAATTTATTTTAAAATTTTATTAAGTGCTAAGATAGAATTATGAGCACAATAAAGGGGTAGTATGGAAAGGTCAAGAGTAATGCCTGAACTACAAGCATTAGGAGGGTCAGACAAAGCAAGAACTATCAGAAGAGCATCATAAGGCAGAAGGAAATAAAACTGACAGAATATTTACACAATAAACATATAAATAAAGACATCTAACCAAATGAATCATGAAGGATTTGTTTTTTAAAGAGGGTTTTTTAAATATTCAAAGGGTATTTTACTTAATATGACTGTATGACAAATGTACATTCAAATTAAATCAAGATATAGTCATTTCTATGGACATTAGGGAGGGTATGTGCTATGGTGAGTGCTGTAAAGTGTGTAAACCTGGCGATTCACATACCTGTACCCCAGGGGATAAAAATATATGTTTATAAAAAATAAAAAATTAAAAAAAAAAGAAATAGTCATTTAAGAAGTATTAATGTATTCTATACTCAATACACATCTTGGAATTTAAAATATTCCCTTAAACATGCTCAAAAATATAAGCATTTCTCATTTAATGAAGGCATTAAAAAGAACTGTTGCAGAATCTGGCTATTAACTATGAATTATTTAGTCACTTGTACAACAAATACATCTGTGCAGCCTATTATGGTGGCACTGAGTACCAACAAGCACATGAGTGGGGATACGTTTAGTATTTCGTGTGGCACTAGGAAATATTAATTAGTGCTTAGTGTGAAAATTTATATTTCTGCAAGATCATAATGTATGTTTATATGCTTTATGTATTATGCATATATATGTATACATATAAGCATGTATATCTACATACATAGTATGTATATCTTGGAATATAAAGTTAATAGCTAATCCAGTATTTTCTCTTTATTCATAGGTTTGACTGGAAAAATCTTTGTACACAGTTTCCATATCCATCCTATCACCTCGGATACCCACATGTCTGACTTCCTGTTGAAAAGGGAACAATCCTGAGCCAACGCAAAATTGTGTGAAATATTATCTGTTGTGTCTGTACTCTTCCTTTCTATCACGCTGGACATGCTAGATCTGGATTGTGGTCTCTTATTAACTGTATTGATGACCAACTGAAATCTCTCTAGCACAATTGCTGAGACAGAATCTCACATCTCTTGCCAAAACATTAAAATTTCAAATGCATTTTTAGCTGTATGGTTTTTTTTTTTTTTCTATCCCTCATACATAGAGATGAGGCCACTGTTACTGGCATAACCAGCTCTCTAACAACTAACCGACACCATGTGGACAGCCCTGAAGCAAAGGCCCTCAATCTCAAGAGTGCCAGAAACCTTCAGTTTCTGGAGTCTACTATGGCTGTCCCTTGGTAGGATTTAGTCCTCACTGTAACAGCTCTGTGACTGTTTCTGCTCCCATGTGTCTCGTCCAACAACTTTTATCCAGATTCTCAAGTCTGTAGTCAAAGTCCTTGCCTGCTCAGATGAGAGCCCAGAACATCACCCCCAGAAGAAGAGAGTCAGGCTTTGGGAACCTAAAAATTCTAAGTCCTTCTTTTGGTGGTTAGACATTTTTTCTAACAAATGTTGAGCATGTATGGTAGGCCAAATATTTTTTCTGAATGTTGTTGTAACACAAAAAACAAAACAAGATTCCTGGCTTCATGGTGTTCACATTCTAAGGACTGGAGGAAGACAAAAGCAAGAAAAGAAGCAGCAGGTACTATGCCAAGTGCTGATAAGTGTGCTACCGAGGAGAAGGAGAATAGCAGGAGGATATTTTAGAGAGGGCAGTGAGGGGAGACCACTCTGGCAAGTTGACACTTGACCTGTGAAATGAAAAGGACGTGAGAGTAGCTGGAGGAACCCAGGTGCAGCAGAAGCAACAGTCAAAGCAAATTCACTGAGGCAGGTGCCTGGCAGAAGGAGGAGAGAACAAGAGGAGCCCAGCCTGGCTCGAGAACTGTGGGGGCTGGAGACACCCATGGAAACCACATCAGGGTGGGTGAAGGCCCTCATGGCCTTGCAATTTGTGTTATGAGAGTCACCATGAGATACATATTTGAGAAGGGGGAATGAGTAAATCTAGGGGACTTTTTGGGTGACTTCAAAGAATCCTCTTGTCATGTGAGGGCTTGTCATGTGGTTTCCATTCCATTTACTTTCCCTGGACCTCCTTCCTTTCCCACTCACCTGGGCTTTACTCTCGATCATTTTAAATATTTGCTGAATAGTTCACAATAACTCCCTGCCTTTGACCCACCTACCTGGGAAAGCCTAACCCTGGAAAGTCTCTAAAAATCTACTTCTACTGCTCTTTTACCCTGGCAATTAAATTCTAAAGGGTAAAAACCAAAAATCTCCTAATCAGACAATTTTCCCCTTTGTCTACGTTTTCTATACTTTACTGGGTATTTGGAACTTCTTGCAAACACTTCTTTGCTGGAGTGAGAGGTAGCTGTATTTCTTTTTTGTTCCCCCAAAATGTTGGTAGCTTCACTACTCTCCTCAAGACTTTAATGACCTACCCTTCCCTTATTCTTAGAAAACATTACCCTTTCTCCATCAAAGAGAATACCCAATCCATTTGTCATAAACATCCAACTCCCCGTGTAACCTTCTCTAATGATCTCACTGGACACTGATTTTCCCCTTCTAGTCCCAAAGGTATGCTGATCTTCTACTCCAGAGGCAACGTCTTTTCTCTCCTTTTTACTCCCTACCAAAAGTATTCATTTTAGTAAGAATGGTTGAGGTGAAAGTAGTAATAATGATAATAACAGGTAACATATAGTGAACATCTATTATGTGCAATGTGACTAATATGCATTATCTCAATTAATCTCACAATTATTAGTAACAATGCACAGAGGTAATTGGAGCTTGCTCCCAAAGACACCACTGCAGTTGGTCCTCTTGATTCCGTCTTACCCATCAGTAGGTCGCCCTGTGATTCCCTTCCTTCTCCTACTTCTATGTGTTTTGCCTCAAGTCCTTTTTCTCAGACTTAACGTTGATGATCAGTAGGGTGTGGACCTTAGCCTCTTTCCTCAATTTACTCCTTCTTCTATCACCTTGCCATTTTAAGAATTTTAATTGCCCCCATATTGCCCAAATATTTTAATATAACCCTGAATTTCTGCTTGCAAGATAGACTGACAGACCCAATCGTCTCCTGGTTTTCTCTGCTTATTTTTGTATTTCCCTAGTTACGTATAAGCACTGTGAGTATGTTTTTTCCTCAGTCTCCTGTCCACAGAATGCATCCACGTGAACTCACATTTTCTTCTAAGTTTGTCAAGTCTCTTTTTTATTATAATAAAATGAAAGAGAATATATTATTTAACCTAGGTGCTTGCCAGTAACTAAATAGGCTGGTAGGATTTGTAGACTCAGATAAGGATTGCGGTTCTATGTGTCTTTCAGGTATGTGGAAAATAATTTAAAAAGTAAGTCATCAAACAATATTTTTGCTCATCTAACAGTCTGCTAGAATCTCTCAGAAAGTAAATGTTAGCATTTTTATGTTATATAAAAATGGGAACTTATTTTTTCATTCTGAGTTATTACACTAAATGTAATTTAGAGAAATATGAGTTAGTGAAGAGTGTGGACATCCTTCCTTGTCAGGCAAAATTTATTGCCTTACACTGTTCAACACTTCATTCTATGTGAAACTGCATTTTTCCTAAGGAGAAAAACCAGTGTTCATCAGAACTGCCCAGAAGTCTCTGAACATATATAAGGGTATGTGTTCTAATACTATTCTTACAATTGGAAGAGTTAAGTCCACGTACTTGTTTTGGCACTAGTACATGTGTATGTATTTACATAAATATTGCATGTCCATGTGTATATATATATTCTTTTTTCATATGTACATACCAAATAAAAATTAGTGTTTTCTTTTTATAAGATAGACTGCTGTCTAAATAATAGGTAGCAACAAACTTAAAACATGTACATTTTTCAACTATGAACAAGAATATCTCTTCTAATTTCTCTGAAAAATTAAATTAAGGGAGATTTATTCTTGCTTAGCTCCACTCATCATTGAACTTCTCAAAGTCTCTAAAGTAACAGAGATCTTGTCATTGAATGTGTTCCATTACTGTAAGCCTGTGTTTCTCCAACATGGTGTTTTGAATGTTTGGCAAATGCATTTCCTATCTAGGCTGTATTTAATGAATATTTTTAACTTACACTGTTTACATTTATTTTAAAAGAAACATATAATCATAACCCAAGCCACAGGTTTACTATGTAGTTATATGTACAGTTTTTGATACACAATAATATAAACAAAAATTTTAAAAAACACTTCTATTCATGTACTGCCTAAAATCATCTTATAAACTTATTTATTCATCAAACTAATATTTATCGAGTTTGTACTGCATGTCAGGCATATTATAAGACTCTGAAGATACAGAAGTCCATGAGCTGACAATACTTCTGCCAATAGCACTGAAGTTCTCTTTATGATAAAAAGATACACTCTGTAACAAATGCCTTAGGAGCAAAAGGCCAAATATTTCTTTTCTTTTTAAAAAACTTGAGTATATGTGACACACAATGTTACATTAGTTTCAGGAGTACAACAAAGCAACACAACTCTTTACATGCTATGCTGTGCTCACCATAAGTGTCGCCTTCATCTGTCACCATATGCTACTACAATACCATTGACTCTATTCCCTATGCTATGTGTTTTATTATCATGACTTATTCATTCCATAACTGGAAGCTTGTAGCAACCATTCCCTTTCACTCATTACCCATGTTATGTGCCCCCTTCCTCTGGAAGAGTCAGATTATTCTCTGAATTTATAGGTTTAATTCTACTTTTGTGTGTTCATTTATTTTGACTTTTGACTCATTTGACTCATTTCACAATGAGTAAAATCAGATGGGATTTTTCTTTCTCTGTCTGACTTATTTCACTTAGTATAATATCCTCTAGGTCCATCCATGTTGTTGCAAATGTCAACATCTCATTCTTTTCATGGCTGTATAATATTCCTCTGTGTGTGTGTGTGTGTGTGTGTGTGTGTGTACACATTTTAATGTGTGTGCATATACCACATCATTTCCATCCTTCTTCTCTGTGATTCATGGGTTTCTGTAGTGATATCTTTAGCTTTTTTGTCCTCATTTTTTGTGCATCTCTTCCAGGTTTGAAGTTTGTGCTTAACTGTGTTGCATACAAGCTGAATATACGGCAGTCGATATTAATAAGTTAATGATTATATAAGTTCAAACACATTCTAAAAAAAATTTCAACTCGCTACTCTGTTTTTTATGTGCTTTCATTTTTACATCTTTTTATTCATATTTTTTTACATCTACTTGTGGCCATTTCTTTCACACTCAAAGAAGCCCCTTTACTATTTCTTGTAAAACTAATTTAGTGCTGACAAATTCCTTTGCCATTTGTTTGTTTGGGAAATTATGAATGATAACCTTGCAGGGATTGGTCGTAAGTCTTCTCCTTCCAGCACTTTGTACATATCATGCAACTCCTTTCTGGCCTACAAAGTGTCTGTCTTTTTTTTTTTTTTTTTTTGAAAGATTTTATATATTTATTTGACAAAGAGAGAAAGTTCACAAGGAGACAGAGAGGTAGACAGAGAAAGAGGAGAAAGCAGTCCCCCTGCTGAGCAGAGAGCCCGATGTGGGGCTTGATCCCAAGACCCTGAGATCATGACCTGAGCTGAAGGCAGAGGTTTAACCCATTGAGGCACCCAGGCGCCCCTGGCCTACAAGGTTTCTGCTGAACAATCAACTAATAGCCCTATAGGTTTTCCCTTATATGTAACATTTGCTTCTCTCTTGGTGCTTTTAAAATTCTCTTATATTTTATATCCAACATTTTAATTATTATGTGTCCTGGTGTTGACCAGTACGGGCTCATCTTCTTTGGACCTGATGTCCATTTCTTTCTCTAGATTAGGGATGTTTACTTGGTATTCTTTCTTTTTTTTTTTTTTTTTTATTTATTTTCAGCATCACAGTATTCATTATTTTTTCACCACACCCAGTGCTCCATGCAATCCGTTCCCTCTATAATACCCACCACCTGGTACCCCAACCTCCCACCCCCCACCCCTCAATTCAAACCCCTCAGATTGTTTTTCAGAGTCCATAGTCTCTCATGATTAATCTCCCCTTCCAATTTTCCCCAACTCCCTTCTCCTCTCCATCGCCCCTTGTCCTCCATGCTATTATGCTCCACAAATAAGTGAAACCATATGATAATTGACTCTCTCTGCTTGACTTATTTCACTCAATATAATCTCTTCCAGTCCCGTCCATGTTGCTACAAAATTTGGATATTCTGCTACAAAATTTGGATTGCTACAAAATTTTCTGCTACAAAATTTTGTTGCTACAAAAGTTGGATATTCATCCTTTCTGATGGAGGCATAATACTCCATAGTGTATAAAGACCACATTTTCTTTATCCATTCGTCTGTTGAAGGGCATCTTGGTTCTTTCCACAGTTTGGCGACCGTGGCCATTGCTGCGATAAACATTGTGGTACAGATGGCCCTTCTTTTCACGACATCTGTATCTTTGGGGTAAATACCCAGGAGTGCAATTGCCCAGTCATAAGGAAGTTCTATTTTTAATTTCTTGAGGAATCTCCACACGGTTCTCCAAAAAGGCTGCACCAACTTGCATTCCCACCAATAGTGTGAGAGGGTTCCCCTTTCTCCACATCCCCACCAACACATGTTGTTAAAATGTTCATCATCACTAGCCATCAGGGAGAGTCAAATAAAAACCACATTGAGATATCACCTTACACTTGGTATTCTTTCTTGAAGTAAGTTTAATTCCCCCATTCTCTCTCTTCTTCTTCTTCTGGGACATTTCTAACGCAAATATTCATTTTCTTGATGTTATCTAAGAGATCCCTTAAGCTATCTTACTTTTTAAAATCTCTTTACATTTTTGTAAATGTAAAGTGTTTCTCATTACCCTGTTTTCCAGGTCACTCATACATTCTTATACATCTGCTAGTCTATGGTTGATTCCTTCTACCTTTTAGTATTCACACAAGAATATACACGGGACAGGGTACCTGGGTGGCTCAGTGGGTTAAAGCCTCTGCCTTCAGCTCAGGTCATGATCTCAGGATCCTGGGATTGAGTCCTGCATCGGGCTCTCTGCTCGGCAGGGAGCCTGCTTCCCTTTCTCTCTGCCTGCCTCTCTGTCTACTTGTGATCTCTCTCTATCAGATAAATAAAAAAAAAATCTTTAAAAAAAAAAAGAATATACACGGGATGTCCTTTAGTTAAATAAATAAACATTATGGATTTTGTTTAGACTATAAACCTATTTTATTATGAGACAAATAAAGACAATAAGAAAAAAAGAAGAGAACGAAGAAGCCTAAGGAAAATCCAACAAAAATACCACCATAAAATCCTATTCACTGTTTGCACACTTAGCCCAACAATTTAATGCCGCACTTGTGATATAGCAAGGGCTCTTTATTGATGTCTCCCTTGTAAATATAAACTCTGGCATTTTTCAAACAGAACACTGGTTGGTTATGGAGGAAAGGATATTTGTTTTACTTAACTATAAAATGTCAGGACATGTTCTGGTCCATCGATATTCTGAAATGACACACTGTCCCTGGAGGATGGCACCATAACAAATGGAAGGTTATTCCAGTGTTTAGATTCCATCTTCTTGTTTCCCACACTCACACACAATCCTCATCCTTCCTATCTTGTTACAGTAGGAAATGATGAGTGGAAAAATGCTAACATTTTGATGTCTAACCTAAAATATGGGTGAGTTAAGTTTAATTGTAAATGTGTATATTAACATCTATCTATTTTTATTACCTAGCAGTTTGGTTTTCTTCATGTTCTTTGGTATTGCCCTTGGAGAATTAGTTCACTTTTTCTTTATGAGATTATGAATTACATAGATCTATTAGAATAGTGCCAAGTAACCTTACTTACATGAATCAATAAAGTAATAGTGAAAGAAAAAAGTAAGTGAGAGTCAGAAGGGGAGAGACAAAAAAATCTTACAAAGAAAAACTAGTACTTACCAAGAAAGCAAGTCATATGACAATACCAAGTGAATAAGAAGGGCCTTTACTTTTTTTTAAATCAGATGTGTTTCAGCACTTACTAAACCCTATATATCTTTTTTCCATTGAGAATATACTAAAGATTAGTTTTGCTTTGCATTTGAGAAGAGAATATATATCTATAAGGCTTAGAAATCAATGAAATTATACTAAATAATTTAAAATGAATTTGACTGTAATTCTTTTTGCCTTCTAAAACATTTGTATGTTTTTTATATTACCCAGAGAATAGCAGTAATTTTTAATGGGTGGTTCAAATATAGCATAGATTATTCACCTAATAAGTATTTTCTTGACACTTGATAAAAATTAAAACTTAAATTGTAATTATGGGACATAATCTCTAGACAAATAATATACTACTGAGTCTATCATTTGGTTTCTCAAACTTTATGCTACACAGATCATTGCCTGGGGATACTGTTAAAATGAGATTCCTAGTGTATCCCCAAGGTTCTGATGCAGCGAATCTAGAAAGAGGGTCTATTCATTAGCACTTCCGCAAGCTCTCACATGATTCTGATTCTGATAGTTCTATGTATCACATTATGAGTAACAGTAGGCTAAGACATAATATTTACAAACCTTAAAAATGATTTCCTTATATTTAGCTCTGACTGAATTAACGTCAGTTCTGACATCGAATTGACAGGTGGCAAAAAGGTGAACTATTATACAAATTTCCCTAGAAACTAAGTGAAAAAGAATTTTCCTTCTATCCAGTGTATAATCATGCACACACATATGGCTCCCACTGAGGAACATGAGCCCCTAAAGGCTCAAAGGAAGTAAATTAAATTCCAAAATATGTGCCTCCAGCTACTTGTGAGAAATGTAGACTAAGCATCTATGGTCACTTGATTTCAAAAGAATTATTATTTTATTAATTACAGTATTCAATGAATGAATGAATTTTGGCCAATTTTGGATATCTTTAAAACTTAAAGTTTGCCAGTCAATAGAAGAAAAGCACACTTTAATAATTCAGAGGAAACATACTTGAAATAAATGAAGATTTCAATTTTATTATGACAATTGTCACCACTTATTAAGCACAAGTAGTTCTTTAATAAAGTGGTTATCATTTTTGGCATAGAGGTGTTCCATCTTGGACATGCATTTGTTGAAATAGGGAGATGGTGCTCTTTGGAAACATTTTTAATGTTTCAATCATTTCTACGGTTGGCTTACTGCAACTTACTTTTCTCTCTGTCTTATTCACAGATGCCTAGACTGACACTAAGATTAATATTTGATGGGTCCATTTGTTTCCTGGTCATGTGCTTTACAATCTTCTGTTGTAAAAATCAGCAGGTTCAGTTTATCTTGGTTTCTGTGGGGACAGGTTTTGGTCATTATTTTCAACTCAATAATATGATCTCATATTTGACATGATTTAGAAAAACAAATGGAGGATTTCAGTGTACTTAAATACATCCGTGCTCAGGAAAAGCACCTCATCTCTTGGGGCTTCAGACTTCCAGTCTCTGACTCTTGAGTCTCATCTTGGATAACAGGTAATACATTCACATATGATCAAGTATGATGTCTTATTTTAATCTATTGTTCATTGGAACAACTTAAAAACCACTTATAAAATGTATATTATTGACTGATAATTTCTCATATAGAAACAATTTAAAGACATAATGATCTGATGTGAAGATCTGAAGGTGAGTTGAGGATGTCAGGGCCTCTGAATTGACAGCAGTCATGTTACAAAGAGAACGAAGTGGAAAGAAGGAATTGTGCTCCATCATCTCTGCTGGTGGGACTTTCTAAAAACCTTTTATCCTTGACTAAATCCATGACATCAACTTTGTTAAAAGTTACTTTTACCTTTAACTCAAAGTCGGAATCGAAATTTTGTGAGAAAATGGTCTCAGAAGAGTGTCAGCTCTCTTTTGGCAAATATGTTTATTTCAGAGTTTAAAGTTACCTTTTTTAAAAGTTACTTTATTCCCAGCACTAATTCATTTTCCATAACCTTCTCATTGTCATTTTCATCATTCAAAATAGGGGTTTTTTCCTGCAAAGTTAACATTGTATAAAGTACTATTTCATTTTAATAATTTTCACTTTCTTAACCCATTTTCATTTTATTGTAATTTGGCTGGAAAAAAGTTTGTAGTATCTCAGATGTTTTTCATTGTGTTTTTGGGATATATCTTTTCAAACTCCTAAATCAATCAGTCTAGCGAGGTAGTTATTTATCCATCTGTGGAAGATCACTTTCTGTGTATTTCCATCTTTTTCTTTCAATAAGCTGCCAGGTAGAAACAATGCTAAAAGTTACATCTTATTTTGTATCATAACATGACTGAATATCTGGTGTACATAATAGATGATAGAAAAACTTCACCAAGAAATATTTAATTCCATAAGCTATTAAATGCCACAGTCCTGAGCTTACACTAATGAGACAGAACAAGCAGATAAGGAGCAAGGAAAGTGCCATCATCCTTGAGTTCTGCTTCATATGTTAAAGTAAATTTAGAGCTATTTAGCAGAAGAACACTTTCTTCTATTTCTAAACATAAGTTGTTACTTTAATGTTCTATCAAAACTGGTGGTTGGAAAAAAAAGCCTTTGCCTATTATTTACCTTATAGTTTGAAAATTTTTATATCTATGTCTTCAATTCAGAAATAAATAATCTACCTTACTTCTTCTACAGCAATAAAATTGGGTTTACTTGTATACAGAGAATTACAAATACATGCCAAATAATCCCAGATCACATTAATTTAGTTGAAGGAGCTAATATGGAGAATCAATTACTTTTACCGATTCAATTTCTCAAAGTATCTACAGATATTGTCCCTAAAACTTTTCAATTTGGTTTTTCCCTTCCAAATATCATTCATTTTTAAGCCTGAAATCTGACTTGTTTTCACACACTCCGTTATGAAACCAGTCCCTATTGTTTGTCAATCTATCTTCTAAACATTTCTTTATGCTCTGCCTCAACTCTCCTCCTGTCATTCTGTGAGCCCCATAATCTCATAACAATCTAAGAGGCCAGCCTGACTCCATCACTGTCCCCCCTACATGCTGAAGGATGTCACTTCCAGCTTGTAATCCTCCCCCTCCTTTGTCATTCTCAGATTGGCTCCCAACACTTCTTACTTATCCTACATAATCTCGCACAACCTTAGCTTTTGCTTTGCTTTAATGCACTCATCCTCATGGTCTCTTCAAGTAGTCCCTTTTGGGTGTTTCTATAGCACTTTATTTCCAAATCACAGCACTTATCTTTATTTAGCAATATCCCCTACCAGTTCTAAGTTCCCTGATGACAGACAATGTGTTTCCATTGTCTTTTTCTTTCCTGTATGTCTCCCAAGGCTTTGGAGCATAGTTTGATCAATAAATGTTCGACTTGTAAAAGCAGGAATGAATACGCTACTGATTTTCATATATGCTTTCACAGGACTCAGTCAAATATGAAGATCTTTGTCTTTGCCTTTATCATGGTCCTCATGGTTGCCATGATCGTAAGTATATCAGGAAACTTTGAATAATATGTTCTCGGTAGTTATCCAAAGATTCTCTTTGTTTCTTGTGTCCTGGCCATTGTTTATATTTTCCTGATCACGGCTTTATAGATTTTAATGTTTTTATATGGACAATTTCTTTCAGTTAACCTAGATAAGTTCATTAGGGGTTTAGAATAAATCCTAAAATAAAACATACACACATACACCTGTGCTAAACACACATGGACACGCACACACACTCAGTGCACATGGACACTAAACTTACAGGGCACTGGTATGTAAAAATGAAATTTTTAAAAGAATGCCACAAAAATGTGGGACTCAGAGGCTGATAAAGAACACGTGAATATTATAATTTCAGACGAACCAAATGTCAGGAGCTCCTGCCCGTGTTTTCATCTACTTGTATGTCATCAGGTGAAACCTGACCTGTCTGAAGCTTTCCTCCTCCTCCACTTCCTCCTCCACTTTCCAGCCATCCCTCCCTTCCTCTGCTCAGCCTCCTCCTCTCCTTCTTCCCCTCCTCCTCTCCCTTGGCTCGCACCACCTCTGCCTCCTCCTTTTTGCCTTTCCCTTCCTCCTCCCCCACCCCTAACCTCTTCAGGAAAGGTTAGGAGGAAACAGGAAAGAGGGGAAGGACTCTGGTCCTCCTAGTCAACCTCCTACTTTTGTCCTTCCCCTAATCCCCCCCTTTACTCCCACTTCCTCCTCATTGCTCCTACCTTTGTTTCTTATTCTATTCAAATAATGTTCTTTTTGTTTTGGTATTCTTTGTGTCTAGCTACCAACAAATTCTTCAAGAAATGAGGATGACTGGGTGGCTTAGTCAGTTAACCATCTGCCTTCACCTCAGGTTTATCTCGGGATCCTGGGCCCCACATTAGCAGAGAGCTAACTGCTCAGCAGAGAGCCTGCTTCTCCCTCTGCCTCTCCCCCTAACTTGCTTGTGTGCTTGCTCTCTCACTTTCTCTGGCAATTAGATAAATAAATAAAATTTTTTTAAAAAGAAATAATTATACTTCTTTAATTGATCAGAAAAGTTCTAGTGGATGTATCAAAAAAGTTATTTATGGCATCACAGTATATCATTTTATTTTTTAATAAAAGGACAAAAGTGCAAAAAATAAAAATCTAAGAACAGAGAAAAACATAGTACCAGACTCTTTTTAGTACATACAGTATTTAAATATAAGTAGCTCTTAACCTATATAAAACATATCCCAGACACATATGTTTTAAGCAACTTTGAAGCTTAGGTTTTCAATATCTGTCCCATTCACACATGAAAGATTTTCCTTTTCATATATGCAAAAAAAAAAATAAATGCACCAGAAGGAGTTGATACTAGAATGTAGAAAATTAATTACAGCAAAAATCTACTCTTCACTTCTTCTAAAAATGTCATTAAACAAACAAAAAAACTAGTTTACTTTATCAGTCATGAAGCTTTTTTTCTTCATTTTATTTAATCATAATTAAGGCAGCGTGGTACATTTTTTTTTTTAAGATTTTATTTATTTATTTGACAGACAGAGATCACAAGTAGGCAGAGAGGCAGGCGAGAAGGAGAGGGGGAAGCAGGTTCCCTGCGGAGCAGAGAGCCCGATGAGGGGCTCGATCCCAGGACTCTGGGATCATGACCTGAGCTGAAGGCAGAGGCTTTAACCCACTGAGCCACCCAGGTGCCCCAGCGTGGTACATTTTTTATACTCAATTTCAAGTTATAAAATGAAGGTGTTCATTATTATTTTTTACTTTTTTCCCAGGGAGCTGATTCGTCTGAAGAGGTAAGACATTTTCATTCACGGGTAAACTTGATAATGAAATCTGCATTAAGATCTTAATCTGTTTTTGTTTTTGTTTTTGTTTTGAAAGAAATATAGGAACTATTTTCCTGGCCTTGTAAGTATTCCCCTGATAATATGGTATAGTACAAACATATTTTCTCCTTGACTATTTATTCTATATAAAGAACCAATACTTATCTCTGAAACATATCTATATAATGAATGGTTAGAGGACACATTGATTGTACTTATTTATGATACACTGGTAAAATAACCCAAGTCTTGGATAGTAGTAACATTAAATAGAAACTCATAAGGCCAGCCTGAAGACACCAACTATTCTCTTGGGATTTAAGTATCTCTGTCTGGCAAATAATTGCCTTGGCCAAAGAACAGTTGAAATTCTAATTCTACTATGTATGATATATGCCTAATGGAGCATAGAGGCTGCTAAAAGCACATATGAGATAGTAAGCGTCCGCCTTCTGATTCTTTTGGAAGATGATGAAGGCATTAGATTAATGTAATTTACCATGTTAAAATAGATAGAAAACTTCATTTCCTTCTTTCTTTTTTTCCAGATTTTAAAAATTTATTTATTTGAGAGAAAGAGAAAGAGAGAGCATGAGTAGGGGCGGGGAAGGGGCACGGGGAAAGGGATAAGCACACTGTCCCTGAAGCAGGGAGCCTATCTTGGGGCTCAATTCCAGGACCCTGGGATCATGATTTGAGCCAAAGGCAGATGCTTAACAGACTGAGCCACACAGGTGCCCCTAACATTTTTCTTAATGAAATGTACATAGATATCCCTTGCTCTTTTGACATGCCATATCAGTATGATAATGTCTCAAAAATTTTTAGTAATGAAGTACGTAGATGAGTTTAAACGACATCAAATAAGAATAATCAGAAGGAGAGATGAAGGCTATCTGATTTAACAAGAAGCCAGTATTAAATAATATGGGGCTTCCACGAGATTGTAAGCTTATTCTAAGTGAAGAGTCAAAGTAACAATTCCATCTAACCTAGAATTAGTAACTTTCCTTCTCTCGCATATTCAAGGATGGCAAAGTAAGAGCTTGGATGTAATATTATAAAGAATATGTAAACCTTTTATACGTGGTTGGCTATGATCAGTGGCTCCACACATATTATAAAATGTGTGGCAAAACTGTCAACAAATAGTAAAAAGTAAATGCTTTCTCATTTTAAACTTGTTTTAAACATTTCTTTTCAAAAAAGTGAAAACCTGGGGCACCTTCCTGGCTCAGTCAGTTAATCGTCTGCCTTTGGCTCGGGTAGTGATTCCAGGGCCCTAGGATTCAGCCCCTTGTTGTGTCCAACTCCCTGCTGTGCAGGGAGCCGCCTTCTTCCTCTCCCTCTGCCCCTCCCTCCAATCCTGTTCTTTCTTTCCCTCTCAAATAAATAAATAAAATCTTTTTTTAAGTGAAAACCTAACCTAAGTTTAGAAAAAACAATCACATGGATGACATATAAGTTCCTATTGACCTTAATAGCTAAGATTTTAAAGGAAATTATTTTGAAATATTTGCACATTGTCTTAATTCTCTGCAACTATCCCTTCATTTTCTTTGTATACAGAATAGGTATCCAGCAACTTGGTCATATCAACCTTATCAACCTTATCTTTATCCTTATCATTATCCCTATCCTTATGGTCAGTAACCCCAGGACACGATCACAAAGGTAAGGTGAATCTAGTAACATTTCATATTCTTTAGAAGTATCAGTGGTGACATTAAAACAAGAATAAACAAAACCAAAGCATTAAACCAAAGCAGCCCCAGTTTAGGAAATGGAGCCTGGTGTAGCTCTCTTAAAATGCAGTTATTTACCTAAATGTTTCTGAGAGAAAACTTCTGTCCTGGTGTCATGAAAGGGCTAGGATTTGAGGATGAGAACACCATTGTTGGAAAAGGTTTATGACAATTACTATTTCATGACCTTGAACTAATCCTAATCTTTTCTAAACTTCATTTTCTCATGGGCAAAATGGGTATTTGATGAGATTGAACCAATTCATAGAATTGGTGAAACTTAGAAAGACATTACATAAGACCCTGATCAGAATTGCTATAATATGGTTGCAGACCGCCTTGTCCCTAAATCTGTGCCTAATATTATTTAAGACTTTATCTTCTAAAATGTAATCTTTGGAGCAGCTGCACCAGCACCTCCTGGGTAATGGTTGGAAATGGAGAGTCTAAAGCCTCATCCTGACCTATGCAATCAGAATCTACATTTTTATAAGATTCAGAATGCAATAAATTTTGAAATGTTTCCTCAGGAATTCTGAGGAGCAATTAGAATAGTGACAACCGCTCTAATATACTACTAACAAGAAGGAAAGAAAATATTACTAATTTCTTTTTAGAATGTCAATTTTATTTAAAACAACATTACATGTTCTAAATTCTATGAAAGATTAAATAATTCGGTATAAAATAAAGCATTTGGCTGGGGGGAGGGTACGAAAAGAAGAGTGTCCTACAATTCAGAGTGAAATGGTTCAGAGGTTTTCAATTATTTTTAATTACACATGGAGAATTCATCCACAGGGAATTACCTGTTGCCATTAATAACAGGGCAAAGAATCTGAACTTGTCCTGCTAAGCATTAGGTAGTTGCTGAGTACATAGAACAAGGAAGGATGTACTAAAAACATTGTTGGGAGAGATTAATACGGATGAACTGAGTAGGCTATCGTTAAGGGGAGGAGAGGTGGAAATGAAATAGGTTGGTGATATAAAGACACTGGGGAAATATGAGAAAAGGACCCCAAGAAAAGACAGTAAATAGGCTTGAAGATCCATTAATGAGACTAAATCAGGGAAGGAGGGGGAAAAAGATGGATGTAAGTCCTCAGAATCTGATTACCAAGTCCACCTGCTGAGCACTATGCCTTTCAGAAAGAGACTGTGCTGGCCTGTTGACCATCTGTTTGTTGGCTTTAACTGTCATTCCTCAGGGAATTTGGCTTGGTGCATAGGTTTTTCTTTGTTTCAGCAGGAATGTTAAAGACTGGCTAGGTTAAGTTTGAAAGACAATAGCAGTTAAGTTGAAAGTGACAAGGGGAGAAAAAAAGACAGAAATTCATTCAATCAGTTTTTCAATAATGATTCAGCATGTTTTAATTCTCCCAAGTAATAAGAAAAGTAACCCCTTGGTATATATTTATAGCTTCTTCAGAACAAAATCCATCGCATGGAGAGAACACTTAAATCTCAGAAATCTGCAAAGTGTCTCAAAATCCAACAGAAAAGGCTTTTCCTTTATAGGCTAAAGAGAAGTCAGCAAAGATTAGCAGGTACATTTGAGGGGAACTGGGTGAGCAGTGGGAAAGGACCAGTAGGATCTGACACAAAGCGCCCACTGTGGTTAGCGAAGCCTCTGGATCAGTGTTTGATAGAGGACGCACTCCATCTTTACTGCTTGTTCAGACGTGAGGCAAGCAGAGCTCAGAGCCAGTAGGAAGGAGAGAGGCCTGATGAGCATT
Source organism: Mustela nivalis (assembly GCF_964662115.1). Lineage (NCBI taxonomy): Eukaryota > Metazoa > Chordata > Mammalia > Carnivora > Mustelidae > Mustela > Mustela nivalis. The sequence goes on along the minus strand of NC_139023.1, from coordinate 11,574,355 downwards.
TCATCTGGACCAAGCAAAGGGTATCAAACGGACACCTGTGAGCACGTGGTCACTCTCAGGAACGGAACTAGATACAACTCAAAACCAGGAAAGCAGAAGGGTATCAGCAATGACTTGATGTATAGTTCAAATTTAATAAAAAGAGTGTTTTCTCTTTCTCCACAGGCTTGGCGGAAAGTCCTATTTTTCTCTCTTACTCATGATGACTCTTCCTATTCAGAAATCCTTTACCCATCTATGTCACTATTTAAAAATGATTAGACCCATAAATAATCTCTAGCTTTTCCAAAACAGAAAAGAAATCCCATCAAATAATATTAAAGGAACAAAACACACCAGAGATTAATGATCAATATTTTTAAAATAATAGTAATAGGAGTCTCTGAACTATTTGAAATTTTCTTTTTTCCTCTATGTTAATAGCATTATAAAAATTTAAAAAAAAAAAACTTGTCGTGTGTAGTAAATTGATTTATCAAACATATACTGCTTCTCCAATTTTGTTTGTTCCTGGCATAGCCATTACAGATTATCAAAACTGGTGGTTTAAATAAAGAAATTTATGCTTCATGGTTCTGTAGTCAGAGCCTTATTCTTTCTGACAGCTGTGGTGTACAATCTTTCTTCGTCTCTACCTAGTTTCTAGTAATTTATTGGCCATTTTAGAATTCCTGGGTTTGTAAATGCATTATTTCAATCTCTGCCTCTCTTCTCCCAAAGCAATCTTCACCCTCTGTGAGTCTCGCTTCTTCTGAAGACACTAGTCAAATGGATTAAGTGCCCAGTCCACTCCAGTATGAATTCATCATAACCAATTACATCTGTAGTGGCCCATTCTTTCCAGAGAAGGTCACATTCTGAGGTCTTGGGGTGAGGACTTGAGTATATAAAGTGGGGAGGAACACAACGGAATCCACTCCACCCAGCTGACTTTCGATTCCCAATATAATTTTTCTGCAACTGTTATAGGTCAATGCTTGTAATATACTTCATTATATCAACATTTCCAAAGAAAAGACATTCGGTGCTGTTTCATAATCTCCTGGGACAATGATTATGGAAGAAAGTAGTTTATGACATACATGCGTGGTTATTTAAGGGACATGAACAATCTCATTTTAATTTTGAAACTGTTTATACTAGAAGACATTCTAATTCACGCAATTTACATGAAATCACTAGAACACTACTCAAAATCTTGCCTTTAGTTTTAAAAATACTCCTAAGGAAAACAGAGGCACTTTTAACAAGCAGCTGAAAAGAAAGTCTTTCAGCTGTACAATATTTGTAAATATTGACATCTAAAAGTATACAAATTAGGCTGAATTACAATTTTTATGAGATAGAATATTTTATTCACCAAAATTCATGGAGATAAAGTTTCTCTTCTGGAGCAAAGTAGCCAAAACTAAAGGCAAATCTCTAACCCCCAGAAGGGTGCCCACAGCAGGGAGAACCAAGTGGGACCAAAGATATTTGCAAGGAACAAAAGGAGGGTGTTAAGGCTCAGAACCAGAGATAGAAGTTGGTAGAATGCTGGCGGGCACCTGGGTGGCTGAGTGGGTTAAGCCTCTGCCTTTGGCTCAGGTCATGATCTCAGGGTTCTGCGATGCAGCTCCCCATTGGTCTCTCTGCTCCGTAGGGAGCCTGCTTCCTTCTCTCTTTCTCTCTGCCTGCCTCTCTGCCTACTTGTGATCTCTCTCTGTCAAATAAATAAATAAAATCTTAAAAAGAAAAAGAATGCTGAGCTGTGTGTATTGTGTGTTCCTCCTGAACTACCTTTTGGCCATCCAACTTACACACTTTGATAAAAAAGATTCTGAAATTTAACAAGCCCAAAATAGAAATTTTTGTTGTTCCTAAGTCTTATCGAATATCACCTTATACTGGGACAGACACTAACCTCAGATAAATCAGTCATTTTTTTTTCTCCTCTGCCCTAACTCTTTACATAAAACCAATATATATCTGGTCTGTGTTTGGGTCTCTTTTTTTATCCGCTTCCCCAACAACTGTACACACACTCCTTTCTGATGTTCAGTTCCAGGCTCATGGGGCTTCCTCACACTTATTTGTACTAACTCAAACTCAGCTGAGGACTAAAAGAAACCTGCAGATCTCCAGAATTCTTTGTCTGGGCAGTTTTCTCCTGCTTTTGAGATGTTTTCCTTCTGGTATTCTGCTATGTTAATTACAGATTCTTGCTGCACTGATATCAACTATTTCTCCTCAAATCAAGGGAACTGGCACCACATTTCTGTGCTACAGTTTGTAAATTCTCTCCAGTGAACAAGCTGGGTCAACCATAGGATTTATCTTGCTTTTTGTCTCTTTCCTCAATTATTACATCCTAAATTTGTATTATATATCTTAATATTGATGTATTATATATTATGTTGTTTTTTCCAGTTAATTAAGTCAGGAGGATGAATATAGTCTCTGACATATAATCATCACGGGAAGCTAGAAGGAGTAAAAGTCTCTTGACGTCCTTAAAAGCCCTAAAATTCCTGCATAATCTAGCCCTTTTGGCTTCTCTGATCCCAGTTCCACCAAATAGCTCAACTCCAACCACACTATCCTATTTGCTGCATTTTTTAAGAGTAGCAGATGTGTTCCCATCTCACAGACTGGAATATAGTGGGCTTCTCTATCTTTATTCTTCACTTTTTATTTCCTTAAAATTTTTACTCCTTTGCTCAGGAAGGTATTTCATGGCCACCTTACATACTATTATAAACACATCCTTTCCAGAACTTCTAATCTTCTTCCCTCATACCAACCTTCTCTTAATATCTATTACTATCCAACCAACTACCTATTACTTATCATGTTTGTTACGTCTCCTTCCAGAGTAAAACTCCCATGAAATCTGAGATTTTTGCTGTTGCTCACAGTCTGTTCTAAGTGCATGCAAGTGTTCCCAACATCTATTAACTATTCAATAACTATTGGCAAACTTCAGTTACATACCAGATTTTATCTTCATATTCATTTTCATACATTCTTTTTAAGATAAAACATTTTATGTAAAAAATAAAAGGAATTGTGTTTCTGTGATATTTGCAAAATGTTTTCACAGCTGTGTTCAAATTTGAACTTGATCTGGAAGATCACAGAAATTTATCATGTCCCCCCACCCAAGAAAAAGTGGGTGGGTCATTCCTGGTCAGAGGCAAAATGGGGAGTCAGAGAGATGTGAACATGCATGGTGTTCTCAGGAAAGAGTGTGAATGACACTTGATGAGCAGAAAGATTCATGGCCCCAGAGCTCCGCTGTTCAAAATTCGAATGGCCTTGAATATGATGTGAAATATCTTCAGTTTTACATCAGACATGATAAGGAGCCAGAGAAATGTTTTTAGCCTAAGTTACCTGATTTATCTATTATGTTAAAAAGTTTTGTGAGGAGGCTATAGAAAATATATTTTGGAAAAGACTGATAAAAAAGTGGGAGATCAATCACAAAGCTAGAGGGGATTGTCCATGCATCCGATGGGAAGATATCCAGTGCAGAGGGAGTGGACGGGTGGTTAGGGAGAAGAAGCCATGAACGTGTAGGCTTTCCACAAGCTGGAGGGTCAGTGAAAGAGTGAATTAGTGGTGTGAGTAGTGCGAGTACAACCTGAAAGATGCTCTCTGAGAAAACAGAGAACTGAAGATCATCGTAGACTCGACGAAATGAACAAAGCGAAGATTTATGAGAAAGAAGTTAACCAGAAGAGTAAGGTCTTAGATGAAAAAAGACAAGTAGATGGACACTCAAAGTAAATTTATTTTTTGGTTTTAAAGAAATGGAAAAGCATGGTTGCATGGGTGCTAGTCTCTTTGAAATGAGAAGTAATAAATACGAGTCAAGAAGGTGACTGAAGAAGCAAGCAAGGCTGAATGTAAAATTAAAGATGCGACTGAACACCACAACATGCCAGATTTTCCGTCCCCATTGGCTCAGTCAGGCTTCCTCCACCCCGGATAGGAGAGTCAGTTAATGAAGTAGCTCCATAAAAGGCGATGTGATTAACTGCCAGCAACAAAGAAAACATAAGATCAAAACCAATTTTTTAAATGGTGGAGAATCTGGCTTCAAGAGAAATCAGTTTGTGAATGGCTGCTAAATTCCCCGTACTGAAATTGTCCTTTGTTGTTTCCAAATACAGTAATACATGTGTAAATTTTTAGATGAACTCTTACACAAGATTATGTTAACATAGTGGAGGTTCAGCCTTTGCCAGTGAGCCAGCAAACTGGCTTTCCAAACGTGACTAGATCTCTAAAAAACCCAAACAATCATACATAGGCATTTTGCAGCAAGGTCTCATCCTGGTGGATCTGAGGCAAAACTTATTTAGTTGTGTTTGATTGGCTCACACAACATTTCAAGTGTTTTTAATCAGTTCACAATATATAAAGAGCAGATTCATATAAACATTCAACTATTTTCCTATCCTTCAAAATTAGAAGATGCGCCAAGATAGGGACATTAATTATATAACTCAAAATTTACAAGAGAAATGTACTAACTCTGTTCTTTCAGAGGAGGCTTGCTCTCTTAAGTAACATATGCTCCTACAACATCATTTTTTTGCATACCTGATCCTACTTTATACAGTTATGTCACTTAGAAAGTCAGTGCAGTTTTTTTATACATTTGTAACTTCTGCTTTAGTGGATTCCATAAAATATGTATCTACTTTATACTTATTACCAGCTTGTTAAGAATCTTAACATTAGGTTAGATCATGTTATTATTTTTATCATCATTATAACATTTTTAAAGAAGCAAAACCAGAGAGAAAAGAAAACAGAATTCATTCCGGGAACACCTAGATGGCTCAGTCAGTTGAGCAACAAACTCTTGATTTCATCTCGGTCATGATCTAAGGGTCGTGACTGAGATCCAGCCATGACTCGGGCTCTGGGCTGAGCATGAGCCTGTTTAATATTCTCCCTTCCCTCTTCCTTAGTCCCTCTCCTACTCTCTTTCTCTCTCAAATAAATGATCTTTTTTTTAAAAAAAAAAAAAATAAAGAATTCATTCCAGATATTCATTTGGGGTATTTGACAGCTGGAAAGGTATTACAGAATTATTTTGTCCAAAACACCATATTCTTGTATAGGAAAGGAGGTGCCAGGAGAAAAAGAAAATTTAAAAAAATAATTTTTTTCTTGAAGCAGAAGACTAGTCCAGAGCAGAGAAAGGACACACCCAAAGTACAGATGATCATTATACATTATAACATCCTCATTTCCTGCTATCATGTTCTAAATCAAACTGTGTTGAAACACTCCTTGGAATCTGTGTGGAAAAAAATCTGGAAGAAAAACAATTTCTAATCATAGTGACTTTTTAGAATTCAAATGGATTTTTAAGTATTTTGAACAATGGAATTGCTATAAATGTTAAATAGTACTGAAATAACTCTTCCTCGATCATTCACTGTCTGGCCTCCTGGTCTTCTTTGGAGAACAAGGTAATATTTTCATCCAGGCTTCCAGAACTCCAGCAACCACTTACTTTGTGGGTGGTCCCTGGACCACTTTCTTCATCTGGAAATTGAAGCCAAGAATGCTTAAAATACATAGTTATTCTGAGGATTAGAAATCATATTATAAGAAGTGCTGAATAACTACAAGTGCTTAAAATTTCCATTTCTAATAGGTTAAATACATGTTTAATTAAAACCTAATGGTTTCACATGTTTCAATTTCTTTCACCAACGTAAAATACTATCTCTAAGAAAAACCAACTGAAAAAGAAATACATAAAATGCATCTATTTCAGATGTTTAATAAACGCAATAAAATACGCCTTACCATTTTATGTTATGCCTTTGCAATGTGAAATGTCTTGTGCATATTGTATGTATGAAATACTATTTTCATCTTAGAAGAACAAATGAATACATCAACTACATGCCATTATTACTCAATGTTAAGCTGAGGAAGTTTGTGCTATGGGCCTGGAAATTATTTCAAAATTATCCAATGCCAATACTAAAACAGATCATTTACTATGTGTATATATACACCTTCTTCATTCACATAGGTATGTATTATAAACATCTTTATGTTGTTCAGGTAAAAGTTAAAATTACCCTTTAAAAATAGATTTTAAATATGTATACTATAATGAGTAAAATGTATGGAAAATACATTAGAAAAACTTTATTTAAATCTTTGCATATTCACTTAACCACAGGCTGAAGAAGGTGAATTTATACTTGATCAAAACACCAGAGTAAGCTGGCTGGAGGTGACCTTAGAAGTCACGTAGTCCCATTTGTTAGATGTGGTCAGTGAGGCCCAGTGACGTTCGGAGGCTTGGGAAAACTTCAGCAGCCAGTCTGGGGTTAACCAGGAACTAGTAGTACACCTGACCTCCAACCTGGTTACATCCACCTGCTACTTCTTCAGAGAAAGCCAGGCTGCATTTCACCTCACCTGACATCTGATACAAAAGGGAGCCTGTGGTGTTTTGTGTGTCTGATAGATGTTCTTCACAAAGTGCCTGTCAGTGAGAATAATGCCAGACAATGACTCTATCTGAATGGACCTTCCACGTTTCAGCAAGTATCTCTGTTGAACAACAACAACATAAATGGCTCTTTCAAAATAAACCGTGATATTCACATCCATGATCTTCTTTAAAGCATCTGCTTTTATTCCCCTTCATTGCCCTTTCTCCATGATCTGGTATAAAGATAATGATTGAGAAATGTCAGAACCTGCCATTTAACAGATAAAATCTCTTCTTGCTTTTCTGTACACAATTTCACAGCCCCAAGGAACCATGAAGTTCTTCATCTTTACCTGCCTTTTGGCTGTTGCTCTGGCAGAGCATGTCAGCACAATGGGACATATAATGGTATCCATTCTTACCTAGATACATCAGAGCAAACCTTTTACCTCACGCAGACTACAGGGGTGTGGGCCACATTTTGGAGTTTTATGCTAATGATCAAGTAGGGGATAAATATGGAGCATTTACAAATTGACTACTGATACCCAAAAAATAATGCTGGAGTCCAATTTTTTTTTTTGCACCACATATTTATAATTTTATTATTTTTTAATATCTCTGGAATCTTCTAGTAGTTCATCTAGTGAAGAAAGATACCCTTTATTTTAAAGTGAAACAACTAACTCAAGGAATAGCGGCTTTCTATAAGCGTTATATAATACCTTGAAAATTCTTAGCAAATCCACATCTAAACTAAGCATGTAATGAGAAAACCATATGCATTCTCAAAATCAGTTTTGAGAGGCTGAAATTGACAATCTTATATGAAGCCTTATTTATTCTACCCTGTCCTCTGAGAAAATCCATATATGAATCCATAGGAAACTACATTTCAAATCAAGCCTGTACCAAACAAGAGCTCACCGACTGCCTTCACCACAGCTTCACTTTGGGAACCCCTCTCAGATCATGTAGAGGAGCAGTTCACACAGGGCTGTCACCAGACTTGTTGTACAGTGGCACCTGGAAAAAGATGAAAATCTGAATTCATTGGCCCTGCCTCATACCTACTGAGTCAAAACGTTTGAGTTGAAACTAAGCAGTCTGCATTTCAATGAGGCCTATAGGTCATGTAGATCATGTTCAATCTTCTATTTCCCCTTCTGGTGAGATCTAGTGTTAGTTTATTTTTTCTTACTTTCTTGTGAAAGAAAAAAAGTTTCAACCGACAATAAAGGCAGAAAGTAAAACCAATTTAAATATATGTTTTTAGGTCAGAAATGAAGTCACAAATCATATAGTCATTGATATAAATTCATAGTTTAACACTGTAGTTAGTTAACACCAATCATGAGTCAGGATAAGTTGAACTACCCTAGTATTTATTTCTATATCATTTTACTCGAATCTGACAGCTGCCTTTGAGGAAGGCAGAGATAGAGAATTTTATCTCCATTTTACCCAAGGAGAACCGAAATTAAAGAAATGAAGTCATTTGTCTCCAGTCCAGTTGATATCTCCACTGACATCTGTAATCACCTTTGGCCAGTGGACTTTCCAAACATGAGCAGTAAGTGACAGAGCAGGAAACTGAATATAGGAAGAAAGGACTTCATTGTAAACAATAGGAGAATTGGAGTCAGAAGTCCTAAATTTGAGTCTCAGGATGCCCGGGAACAAGCTATGAGACTTTAGGTGACTCATCTCCCGTTCTGTGCTTCTGTGCTTCCTATTTCTTTTTTTTCTTTTTTTTTTTAATTTTTTATAAACATATATTTTTATCCCCAGGGGTACAGGTCTGTGAATCACCAGGTTTACACACTTCACAGCACTCACCAAAGCACATACCCTCCCCAATGTCCATAACCCCACCCCCTTCTCCCCAACCCCCTCCCCCCATAATCCCACCCCCTTCTCCCCAACCCCCTCCCCCCAGCAACCCTCAGTTTGTTTTGTGAGATTAAGAGTCACTTATGGTTTGTCTCCCTCCCAATCCCATCTTGTTTCATTGATTCTTCTCCTACTCACTTAAGCCCCCATGTTGCATCACCTATTTCTTGAACGTGATTTCCTTAGGTGGCCCTTGGAGGTTAAAGATTTCATGGCCACCATTAGGAAAATAAATTTCTGTGCTGTTTCTTTGACTGCCACATGCCTAAGGAACATCTTAAATGTCAAAATATTTTTTCATCTCAAATAGAAAGCCTTTGAAACTATCTGTTATGTCCAGAAGATGGCATACTTGGGAAGTAAAGACGATGGATTAAGTCCGTCTGAGCTATTAACCAACTAATAAAAGTTGTGACCCTGTTGAAAACTTTCCCTGTTGAATGGGAAAGTCAGCGAATTTCAGTGGCATTTTACTAAGTAAAACAAAGAAATTATGAAAGTCACATGCCAATATCATGAGGAATTTACCTGTGCACATACGGGAAAAAAAAAAAAAATGGATGTGTAAATGTAAATAAAAAATAGCTATATACATGTAATATACCAACACTTATAATTATCATTTTAAAGAGAACTTATAATTACTCCTTCATCCTGCAAAGAGTAAGAAACTCAATACCAACTCCTCCTTGACCCTAAAATTTACATCTCAGAAGATCACCATTTACCTAAGGTGCTCAGATTCTTTGCTGCCTCATTTGTTGCTGTGTCTTAAGTACATGTCCTGGCAGATTTTGTTGACTTCTTAACATTAAAGCCTATTCAGTAGTCAAGCTAAGAGAGAGAAGTGCATATGCTGCACATTCAATGCAGGAAAAGAGAAAGAGGATACTTCCGTGATCAATTTTACAAACAGGACAATTCCTTCCCTCTCAACTTTACTAGCTTTAAACACCTTCTTATCCTTCTATTTTGTAGATGGCCTCAATCATCCTTTTAATCAACATTTTTGCTCAGCTAAAAAAAAAAAAAAAAAAGACGAAAACCTGCAGTCACTAACAGGGGACACATATAGTAGTGCTTTTGTCACGGTCGGAATTTTAGGTCAATCATTTCTGTCAAGATAATGCTTTAATTTCTTGCCCAATAGTACATTTTATTTTTAGCAATTATTATAAAACTATGTACTCCCTTACCTAAGAAATATATAACTATTTTTAAATATTGTAGTATTTCTATATATAGTAATACACATTACAAGATGTGGTAACTTTAATATCTATAATTGAGCACTTATAAACACTTATAACTAATATATATTATATATATAACTAATATCTCTGAGCAATTATAACACTTATAACACTCCTAAATATAATAAATACATTGTTAGAACTATAGTTTCTTTCAGTAAGAGAGTTATTTCTATATTACTATTATATGAAACCACAAGAATTTGGTGAGAAAGCCCAATTCAACTAAATTCCTCCTAAAAAGGAAAGATATTTCACATGATGGTCATTTCATTAGACCATAAAAACGAAAGTTATTTTCTGTTTTTGTATAGGAAAAGGAGTACCACTCCCCCAGTCAGGTGTGGGGCTTTCCTGTGAAGACAGCATGACATCCAGAAGCAGATATCAAGGTCTATACAAGGCTCTCTTGATTCTAATTTTTTTTTTTGCATGCATCGAGTTAGGGAGTTATGAAAAATGAAAGTAGAAAGTGTGCCAGTGATCAGAAACATTTAGGACAGTGGACTAATCCTACATATTCAAAATTAGCAAGATTCGATTTGTTTACTACTAGACCTAGCAGAAAAGTCCAATGCCATTGCTTTCCTAGAGGTCACTATAGTCACAATAATACTATGACTCCAGGAGTAACCTAGAGGTCACAATAATACTATGACTCCATGAGTCATGCTGTCCATTCTCAGTTTCATAAAATGGGTGAGAGGAATCCCAGCTGGATAAGGACTCAAGTTCATATGTTAAGGTCTAATTTCCGAATATCTTCCTACCAATGGTACATGAGGTAAATGCCTAAAGACACACTGAGTACCACTTAAGGGCTTAAGGATTTGTCTTCTTTTGCTCTTCTATGTTTCATTTTTGATTCTTCTGTGTTTCATTTTTGATGAAATGGAAAACTTCTTGGTGGAAAACCAACATTTAAATGGATAAGTGAATGAAATGCATTCCTTCTTTCTTCTCCTAAGGAACCTGGCAGCAGCTCCAGAAAGTCACAACTACTAAAATTAAATCGAATTTTCAAGTTACTTCTTATTGGTTATAAAACGTGTGTTACTTACATTGCTTTAATTAATGCAGGGTTCAGATTGAATAAGGGACAGGCAGGACTAGGGAAGGAGGGGTAGGTAGGTGACTAGACTACGAGGGTTGGTGACTACACTCACATAGGGGTTACCTCATCAAGCTCACCAAAAAACCCCAGAAATGCTGAAGCGTAAGAAAACCAGAGATAAGGGAACAAACCAGACCACACTGCCCTGGGCGTCAGAGGTGGGGTCTTTTTATGGCAGTCGTATTATGAACAACAAATAATAACCAAACCCAAAGAAGAAGTAAACCTTTAAAGATATTATCCTTCCTCAAACCAAGATGTCACAAGAATGATAGGGCCACAAGCTCCCTGGTCAGTTTCGAATAAAACACTGTCAATGGAAACCCATACTGGCAACTCTGTCCAGACCCCTCTCACTCCTGAGAGCTTTTTCTTTTTCTGTATCCTTGCTTAATAAAACTCTCTCACTTTACTCACTCTCCGCCATATGCAAGATTCAATCTAGACTCCATGAGACAAGAAGACTCTTGCTCCCTTGCTTCAAAATGATTAACTAAATTCCTTGTTTCCAGTGAGGAAAGCAGATCTTACCATTTAGTAGTTTTGATTTTTACAAAATCCTACACTTTTCATTTATTGTGAATATATTGGCTCACCTAAGGAAATACTGACCAAATGTTTTATTTTTTTTTTAAGATTTTGTTTATTTGAAAGAGAGAAACACAGTGAGAGGGAGCACAGACAGGGGTTCAGCAGGCAGAGAGAGAAAGAAGTAGCCTTCCCACCTAGCAGGGAGCCCGATGTGGGGCTCTGTCCCAGACTCTGGGATCAGGACCTGAGCCTAAGGCAGAGATGCTTCATGACTGAGCCACCCAGGTGCCCCTGACCAAATGTTTTTCCTGAAATTTACTCTCATGGAAATTTTACATAAAAACCACCCAAAACACTGATTCGAATAAATATTTCTACATACAAACACCCACTTAAAATACATTGCAGTAAACACAATACCATTTAAAATTCATATTGTAAAATTCATTCATATTGTAAGTAAGTTTAACTTCTCTGTATATTTAATTAAGAAACATGTATTGATTAAATATTATGTTCCTCACACGATTCTAGATCTTGGGGATACAACAGTAAATAAAAGAAGGATATCATACCACATAGAGAACTCACATTCTGGTAAAGCGCTGATTGTGTTTCCATGGTTGGAGAACTCAGATACAATTCAAGCGATGAAAATGAATGCATTATTCTTCTTTCTTTATGGAACATGGGTTTTCTTGCTGTGTCCCAATGGAAATTCTGTGTGACTAACAGAATGAGAATGTGCTTACCTTCCTTTTCTCTCTTTAAGGAAACCTCAAGGAAGATTGTTGAGAAGGTAGGGTATTTAGAGGACATGTCCTGGGAGACATGTGTATCCCAGTGAAAGAACGCAGGCTTTGGAGTCAGGAAGTTGATCTTCCTGCTCAGCTCCACCACTTTATTGTGTGTAACATTTCTAATGTACTTAATCCCAGTCAGCTAACGTACCACCAACTGAAATGCAAGCATAGAAATACACCATTGACTTAGGTGTTTTTGCGAAGATCATTTCAGGCATTTATGTAAACTATATAACAGACTGCTAGGAGACAAGAAAAGTTCCAGGAGTATTAGGTATTCTAATCATCATCCTATACCATGTAGAAATGTCCTCTAAAGATTTTATTTATTTTTTTAATTTTTTAAAGATTTTATGTATTTATTTGACAGAGAGAGTCAGAGAGAGTGCGGATAAGCAGGGGAGTGGCAGGCAGAAGGAGAAGCAGACTCGTCACTGAGCCAGGAGCCCGATGGGGGACAAGATCCCAGGAGTCTGGGATCACAACCTGAGCCGAAAGCAGATGCTTAACTGACTGAGCCACCCAGGCGTCCCTCATTAAGATATTCTTAGTATTTTATATTCTGAATAACATCTCATGCTCTTAATATAGATAAATGATTAACAACTGGTGGTTAAGAACTAAGTAAAATAAGGTATGGTTCATTTTTACTTGTTCATGTGTTTGATGATTGAAATTTTTTAATAACCAAAAAAAAAAAAAAAAAGTGCTACTGCCCATCAAGAGACATGTTCAAGAAATTTCACAGCAGTGCTATTCATAAAGGGGGGAAAAAAAAAAAGGCAAACAACCCCAATGTCTATCAGCAGGAAAGTAGATGATTTACAGTTTACTCAAACAATGGATTATTCTCAGAAATGGAAATAAAGCAACTATCGCCACATGCAATAACATGGGTGACTCTCAGAGAAATGAGTGAAAGAAACCGAGTACAAAAGGATATGTACCCTGTATGCCGTTTATAGGAAATTCAAAATCAGGTAAAATTAATATGATTTAGAAGTGATAACAGTAGTTACCTTTTGGCTGGATTATTGACAGGAAAGAGGTGAGCCTCTGCGGTGCTTGAAATGATCTGTATCTTGACCTCAGTGGAAGTTACACTTCCACAAACAAAAGTTTGTCAACTCTATACTTAAGAATGGTACACTTTTCTCTATATAAATACTTCTTTAAATGCGGGGGGAGGCCTGTGAGCAGAAATGTAATATTTCTATTTTCAGGTGCAGTATGGTTCTGTGATCTTTCATCATCATTGACATAAGCATTTCAGGAGAAAGCCGTTTCTTACTCTCTTCCTTTTTTTTAATTAGATGAAATAACGAGAGTTTTGTAAGTTTTATAATTCCAGAATATTCTCACATTATCTTTTAACTGTTATGTGTCCGATTCAAATACAGTTCATTTTTACCTGTGCCAGCTCTAAATTTACTCACAAATGAGCTAGAGGACGGTAAGTAAATGGCCCCAGATTAAGCTTTTATTTTCTTTTTTATAAACGAATAGAAAGAAGTTAATAATTTTCTCCAATTCTATTTCTCATAGTCGAGAAACATTGTTCTGCAATTTTTGGTTGGTTAATAGTTTGCCACTTCTTCCTTTAAATGTTCCCTCCATCTGTTTCTTAATCATCACCCCAATGCCATGTCTACAAGGGAGCCCTTACACCTACATACCCATCTATTCACACCCTCTTAAATGGTTCTCCTGTCTGCTGTTTTTGCTCCTCCTTTAGTCCTTTTCTATATTGATGCCACGGTGATTAATTTAAAGTGCAATTCTTCTCACGTCACATGTCAGCTTAAAGTCTTTCATGCTACCCTCTGGCCCCACAATGAGTTATTGACTCGGGCCTTCTGGGCCTCAGCTCCTGCCGGTCTTTCTCTCACACTCAACTCCCTCCTCATCTTCCACACTACAGTCTCTCATTTTTATGTCTGCTCAGCTTTCCAAATCCTTCCATTTCCTCGTGTCCTCATTTCTGAAATATTGTAGGGTTTGGCACAACACTCACTCCAGTCCTTACCTAGATGTCCCCTGCTTCATTAGTTTAGGTGATAGGAACATTCCAGGATCTCATAACATTTTGAATGTGAAGTATAGTCCCCCCGCAGCATTTTGATGAACGTATTTTGTATAAATTCATGAGAAATTCAGCTCCTCAAAATCAGGGAATATAATCTTTATTTTGTTTGTACCACGAGTTTCATAACATTTTGGAGCACTAATTTATCAATATATGTTTAATCAAGGAATGAGTGGGTTAGTATTTTATCACATCTACTTTATCAAGACCCATATAAAATCAAGTTTTATTAGTTTTATCTTTGTTCTGATGATTGTAAAGTCTATAACTACCTAAAAAAATTAGAGGAGAAATTCTTGTTCGTTACATTAACAGTATCTAATATATTTGTGATCTGAACTATGTTTGTATTTATCTGTTTATTAAATTATATAAAATTTTCCTCAGATTAGCTTACAAAATTTCCTTAAGGTGACCAAACATATTTACACACACACACAGATGTATTTGGTTCGAAATCAAAATTGAAAAAGATGGCTCAATACAGACAGAATGCTTTTGAATGCAAAAATTACTGGAATGAAAGTCAGTATTTCCTGATCTGAGTCCAGGATGTAAGCCCATCACATATCTTCTCTGAACCTTACTTCTGCTTCTGATAGAACTGGAAGAAACTTCCACCTCAGGTACTCCTTGTAACCTTGTACTCCTTGTAACCAGGTACTCCTTGTAACTCCTTGTTACTGGGAAAGGCATACATAATTAGAGGCAATATTTCAAGTGCTAACATATGCTCAACTCTGAATTTAAAATTACAAATGAATTATGAAACCAAAGTTTACCACTCCACATGGCATGGAAAAGAAGGAGAGAGATTGGAAAGAGAGCATAGCAGAAAAGAAACGGAGGAAAGCCAGAATAATGAAACTACGAGCAAAACAGATGTTTATTTGTTTATTGATTTGTTTATTTAAGATTTATTTATTTATTTGCGAGAGACAAAGCTAGCAAGAGAGAGCATGAGCAGGGGGAGGGGGAGTGGCAGAGGGAGGGAAAAGGAGAAGTGGACTCCCACTGAGCAGGGAGCCCTATGCCGGGCTCTCTCCCAGACCCCCAAGATCATGTCCTGAGCCAAAGGCAGACACTTAACCTACTCAACTACTCAGGCATTCCCAAAACAAATGTTTAAATTTAAGAAACTCTTGCTTTTTGAACTTGGGAAACATCTTTTTAATTTTTTTTTTAACTTTTATTTATTTATTTTGACAGAGAGAGATCCCAAATAGGCAGAGGCAGACAGAGAGAGAAGGGGAAGGAAGCTCCCCACTGAGCAGAGAGCCCAATGGGGGGCCCGATCCCAATATCCTGGGATCATGACCTGAGCCGAAGGCAGAGGCTTTAACCACTGAGCCACCCAGGAGCCCCAACATCTTTATTTTAATCTATGTTTACTACTAGTTTTATAATAAGTCTTTAAATAGAAACAGCTAATTTAGTATATAAATTACCAAACATTATGTATCAATTCTATGCTTAAGCATAATAATGACTCAGGCTCAGTTGTAATTTTGCCTTCAACCACATTATAAAATTAAGCTTTTTTTCCTGCTTTTCTCTTCCTAGAAAAGCTAATGATTCATCTGAAAAGGTAAGACCTTTTTATTCGCAGGAACTATTCAATCTATTTTTTCAAATATTTGTGCTTTACTTCAACAGAAATATTATTGTAAGAAAGGATATTACATTGTAAGCATTCTTGAAAAAAATAGAATGTATAATCTTGTATTGTCTAAAGATACTTTCCTCTTAACATTTATTTTATCTTCAGTATAGGTATTTGTCAAAATGTCAACTTGAGGGAGCAATTTATACTTTTTAAATCCTTTTTTTTTTTTTTCAGGAAAAATAAATTGATTCATCTGAAGAAATTCTGAATTCTGATGCTATTATATATGGTATATGCCTAATTCAGGATTCTAATGACATTGAAGCATTATATATTTTTAGCCTGTATTTTGTACAGGATTTTACATAATTTTTACATTTTTAATAATTACTTGAATTGACTGGAATCAATAAAATAGTATAATGCAAGAAGCTACTTTAAGTTTCATTTCTTAAAAGTTTTTTCCAGTAACATGTGATTTTGATACTTCAGAACACTTTGGTGTGGCACAGCAGTGTATTAACACGTCAGTTTCCAATCAGTGTGATTATTTTCCTGAAGTCCTGGAAACACTAAGAGTTCTGAATTATGGCCCCATTTCCTCTCTGATTTTGCTTCCACCAAACTCACTATTTTCCAACCACACTGGTCTCTTAACATATCTGAAACTTGTCAAGTATACTTACATGCCAAGGCCTTTGCAGCAGATGAGTTCCTCCTGAACTATCTGCAAGGTTTACTTCCTTATTTCCTTCAAGTGTTCACTCTTCTTCTCCTGGCTCTCTCACCAAATAGTGAACACTTCATCCCTACCAATATTTCCTGTCCTTTTTCTTCAATTCCCATAGTATGCATCATGATTGAACTAATGATTTATTATTTATCATGCATTAGTACCTTAACCAGTTAAAATATAAACTTCACGAAAACCGAGTTTTCTTTTGTTCATGGCTTTCTGCCAGATGCCTAGGATAATCCCAGTACCTACTGGGTACTCAAGAATTATTCACTGAATATGAGTCCTAACTACATTTTCAACTTCAGCATCTGTCCAGACATTTTGTTCATAGCATATATGAAAAGTTCAAGTATATCAAAGATTTGGGAGATCTTTTCACACATGGTTCACATTTCCACTGGACCTTCATGAAGGCATGGGCATTTACAAGGCAGAAAATGTGATATTTCACATTTCATGGGACATTTCATAGTGTGTTCTGGAAAGATTGTGATAAGGCATAAAACATGTCAGGAAGTGGGGCCAGAAATATCTCCTGAGAAGTTTCTGAATAACCTTGAATTCTATGTTCAATATCCTGGCCATTACCCTAGACAGTATAAGAAACTGTATAAACGTTTTGGTTTGGTAACCTAATCTATCACATCCATTTGGGAAAGAAAATCTTTGTGAAGATGTGGAAAATGCATTTTAGAGATAACTTGTAAGGAACTTATGAGAAAGCCCATTACAGTGATCTCACCAACAAAAGATAAACTGGTGCAGAAGCAATGGACTGAGGAGGTTAGATGGAAATGCCACTAGTAGGAAGTCTTGCAAGAAGTCTGGTGAGGAGTGAAAGGAAGAATGTGTAACAGAGCTGGTGTGGGGGGCCACAGAACGGTGAGATGGTACCTGTACACTGAAGAGCTAGGGACACCCTAGACTAAGCCAAAGGAGCAAGTATAAATGAAGCAAGTAAATCTCTTGGAGGAAGAGAGGATAAACATATTGGTAAGTTCTCAGGGGGCAGGAGAGGAACAGATGGGCTCCTACTTTATAGAGAAGGAACCCCTAGGAGAATCATAGAAATCAACAAGCATGGCTGTCTGATTTTCATGTTCTCAAAAACTGAAAGCCATATTTTCAAGAGCAGAGTGGTTGTTGCTACGGGCACATAGTCTAGATTGTTAAGTGAAATGAAAGCATCAACCAAGTGTCAGGCCGACCTAAGTGGCAGATAAGCAACAAAGAAAAGTTTGATTTCTTCTCCTCCAGAGGAGAGAGCTGTTTAAATGATTTCATTAAAAAACAAGATGGCTGACAGGGAGCAGCAACAGAGTCATACAACTCTGAAAGAGATAAAAAAAATAGCAACTGCATGAAACATAATCCTATTGGGGAAACAGTTTTAGGGGTTTAAATACCACATATAACAACTGGGCTTCCCTAGAGTTGAGACTATAATCACACGTGTGGTAAATTTCACAGATTTCTACACACGATTATTAGGAATTTTAACATCTTCATGCTTAAGCATCAATGCTTCAGCTAACTGGAAGACCTGGTTTTCCAAAATGATTCAGTTTCCAATAATTACATGAGTCTAGAAACCATTTTCTCCAGAAACCTCAGATTGGCAGCACGCGGGCAAGATCCAGAAGCGCTTGGATTCTGTCAGCAGACATGGTATTGGTAAAGAATTTTAATTTGCTGATATTCGATACACAAATCATCCTGAATAAATAACGAGGCACTTAGCTTGTCTTTAAGAAAAAGAAGCAGTGGCCACAATGGAGCATTTATATCACATGTCAGAACTGACTGGGGCCGAGGAACGAACTTTCCCCCTCAGACCAGCCCTGCACTTTGAGGAAGGCCATAGGCCCCACAATGCCTGGTTTTCCTTAAACCTGGCCCTACTTTTGGCACTTATGTTACCTGCCTGGTTACCATAGCCTTTTCATCTTGTGACTTCTGAAAAAGTGTGTGCCATGGAGATACAAATTCACTTTTGTATCTTTTGTACAGATAGTTGCTAGTTGTTATAATTTTATAAATTGGATTACATATGACTATTATTATTTTACAGATTCAGAAACCACCAAGAGAAGTTAAGGACGTAAATCCTGATGAAAGCTACTGCTAGTTAGTAGGAGAGGTGAGTTTCCCATTATATCACGTGGACTCGCATATGATAACCATATGTTTAGTCGCAGCAAATGGTAGGCAATGAACATGAGGAATGTCATTTTTCATATACTAATGGAATTTTATGAACATATCCAAAATGTCCCTTTAGAGATTTATTCAGGATGCTTTAGACTGAAGAGATATTGGTGTACCTCTAGGAAAAAATAAAAACTGATTATGAACCATGCAACCAGTACATGGCAGGGGGCAGCCACGCAAACATGGAATTTGAATAATCACTCCACCTGATAACATCCTCATTTCCTGTTATCATGTCTCAAATCAACCTCAGTGGAAGCTCTCCTTGGAATATGTGGAACAAAAATTGGATGGAGAAGCCATTTCTAATCAACATGGCTTCTTAGAATTCAAATCCTGTTTAGGTATTTTAAACCACAGAATTACCATATCATGGAAGAACTAGGTTTAAACAGTGCTATGATAAACCATCTCAGATCTCCACTGCCCTGACTTCTTGCCTTCCAGTTAAGAAGCAAGGTAATGTTTTTGTTGTTGTTGTTGTTTTTCCTTTTGTTATCCTATGTGCATTATAATATTGTAAAACCCAACAACATTGTTCCAAAAAATATGTTTAAAGAAACTAATGCCAGTGTACTTTAAGGTCCTTTGAGAAATTGTTCTGCAGCATAAGCTACTGATTTAGCTCCTTTTCAGTGCTTTTGGATACAATCAAGGTTTAGACATTGTAAAATGTTTATTATACTACGTTTTTATCATGAAGTGTCAACATCTTTCTTTTTTTAAGTGTTAACATCTTATTTTAGGGTCTAGGTCATCTTAATGAGGTTTTTGGAAATCCAGGGTACTGTGTATTTAAGGTGTGGACTCCTGGATCACTTCTTTAATCTGGTAATCAGACATTAACCTAACACAGTTGTTCTGGAGACGAGATATCTAAAACATACTTAGCACAATGTCTGGCATATACAGGTGATTCGTAACTACAACTATTTGTTTCTCATTTAATGTGCTAAAAGTATTTCTTTGGCTCTCAGTTAGCATTTGTCTATATTCCAATTTCTTTTATCCATGGAGACTAAAATAAGTAGAATTGAGGTAAACTGCTATATCTATATATATATATAATATATACATATATATATTTATTTCATATTTTAAGAGGCAATAATAAGTTTATAATATTATTTTAAAGCATTGTCATTATGAAGTGCTTCTAAAATGAATATTATGTACCATCCCATAAGAGTAAACAAATATACCTAAGAGTTTTAGTAAGAATGATAAATTAATAACAAATCAAGGCAATGCAAATCTTAAGACAGAATAGTGCCTATAAGCACACATTCCCCAAAAGTGCATAGGTAACGATCACCAGCAAATTTAATACTATTCGAGTAAAACAAAATCTCACCCTTTAAAAATAATTAAGTTAATATTTGTAGATCTAGACAGTAAAGTAGTGTTATAAATCAAAAAATGCATTATAATAACTATTTCAGGAGCACCTGGGTGGCTCAGTGGGTTAAAGCCTCTGCCTTCGGCTCAGGTCATGGTCCCAGGGTCCTGGGATCGAGCCCCACATAGGGCTCTCTGCTCAGCAGGGAGCCTGCTTCCCCCCCCCTCTCTCTGCCTGTCTCTCTGCCTACTTGTGATCTCTATCTGTCAAATAAATAAATAAAATCTTAAAAAAAAAAAAAAGAATAACTATTTCACTTTTCAGTTCTTTGTTTACCTACTGGGAAAATTAAGTTGCTAGGTAGTCAACAATCCTTGTGAACTAATACATAGTCCCAGTATTAGAGACTGAACTGGAAGGGATTTTAGAAATGGGTCTTCTCTGTAGTCTTCTTTTGCTACCCATATGAGGTGTTCAGTGAGTTGCTCAAGCTTCAGCAGCCTGGCTCAGGCTGCTTTGTACCCAGACCTCTTTGTACCCAGCACAGTGTTCTTTCCACCTGCTACTTCTCATGAAGGAGGCAGACTGCATGTTTGGGTTCACCTGATACTGATTTTAAAATGAGTTTCTCCTCTATTTTGCATTTCTGATAGTCATTGTCTGCAAGACTGAAGAAGATATAAATAAATGGCCTACTAGAGTGTAGTTATTTTTTTATCACTGTATCTTCATGTTTGGTATAGTACCTGATAAGTTGGGGCAACTATTCATTGAATAAGTGAATTAGTAAATTAATTAACCAGTTATATATAGGGCAAATCACCCTACTAACTTGCTACACCTGAAAAGGAATTTCCATGTTTTAGAAACCAATATCTTACATTATATTCTGCAAATAAAACTTCTCCTTATAAAAAACTTTTCGAATTCCTATCCATGTTTGTCTCAAATGAATCAAACCAAAATTTTCATTACACTTTCCTAATTGTCTGGAACAACGGTAAATGAATATGCAATTAATGAGGAAATGTGTGATTTTTAAAGAGAGCAAAACCATTATTAATTTGCTACCTACCTATTTTACAGGACTAAGTAAACATGAAGTTCTTCATTTTTACCTGCCTTTTGGCTGTTGCTCTTGCAAAGCATGTAAGTATAATGAGATGTTCATGAGTATCCATTCTCATAAAAAGAGTGTATTTTTATGCAAAGGATGGCAGGGGTAGGCAGCAGGGAATAGAGATAAATGTGTGACCTTTAAAATTTATAACTAAAGGTATCATTGACCTTGTCTTATACAAGGTGTCAAGGTTAACAGAAGCAGTTTTTATAAAGTGTTCTTGTAGGATTGAGGAGATGGCTAAATGGTTAAAAAGCTATAGCTACACTAATTTCCATATCTGCTTGAATTTTTTCGGGAACTCTGTTTTTAGTCCAAGAACCACTTCCTAAAAGTAAGACATATATTAAGATAAAACAAGGGATATTTTGAAAAGTACAGGAAAGTCACAGATAAAATGTAGACTCCAAAACCACAGCATCAGAATTTCACTATTCTTGGTTACGGGAGCTCAGAATCCAAGATGTTTAGACAGAAAACATCCATGCGTTAAAGAGTCATTACTTCTGAAAATCACTAGCAAATAACTTCTTGCAAAATAATCCCTTAACTTCTCAAGGCATCCCAGTCTTCTAGTGAGAATATAGCAAGTACGCATATCACAAAATGATAAGGTGGACTAGATACACCATATGAAGTGCTTTGAAAACACACATGTAATCTACTAACTTCCTCGGAAGTAACTGATTTTTTCCCTCCCCAGCAGCCCCTACTGTCAATCCCTCTCCCATACCTAATACCGCCCTCGCCACAACTGCACCACGTTGTTAAGGTGATCAGAATTCTGTTTTCCTCTGTGTTTCCACATTTTGCACATAAGTCTTGTAAAGTTTTTATTTCTTGAATTTAGAGACAATTCACAAGCAAAACTAGGGTTAAGAATTCCACTTAGGTACATAGAAATAAATAAATATAACAACACTTCAGTGATCAATCTTATACCAAGTTTGATTGTTTCTTCTGTTTATAATCTATTAGTCTTTTATTTTATTTATTTGTTTGTTTGTTTATTTTTTGAGGGAGAAAGAGAGAACAAGAGTGGGGGTAGAGGATCCACAGGGGGTCGGGAGGATCAAAGGGAAAGGGAGAGAGAATCTTAAGCAGGCTCCAACTCAGCATGGAGCCAGAGGCAGGGCTCGACCTCACAACCTTGAGATCATGACCTGAAGTGAAACTAAGAGTCAGTCACTTAACTAACTGAGCCACACATGTGCCCCAATATAATATACTAGTCTTAACCACACTTCTCCTTTTCTCTCTAAATCGTTAATTGTCCTCGGTCTTTCCTTTAAGATTAAATCTAGACATCAACATAAACTAAATAAAATATAATCTCATGGTATTAAAACAGTTTAAGATTCCAGGGGCACCTGGGTGGCTCAGTCATTAAGTATCTGCCTTTGGCTAGGGTCATGAGCAAGTCATTAAGTGTCTGCCTTTGGCTCGGGTCATGATCCCAGGGTCCCAGGATCAAGCCCCAAATCGGGCTCTCTGCTTGGCAAGGAATTTGCCTCTCCCTCTCCCACTCCCCTGCTTGTGTTCCCTCTCTCTGTGTATCTCTTTCTGGCAAATAAATGAGTAAAAGTTTTTTTTTTTAATAAATAAAAGCATTTTAAGATTCTGTAGTACATCTACACTTATCTTTCAAGATCAGTACTTAGAAATCAAAAACTCAACCACTTCCTAGAAGAACTATATTAAGCCAAACAAGGATTGATTTGAAATATACACTGATATGTCTATAAATATTAGGGAAAATGTTCAACTAAACCCTAAACATTCCCAGAAAGAGATTTCTAAAAGACCATGTCACGAAAACAAGACAGATTTGCATTTTATTTTTTTAAAGATTATTTATTTATTTATTTATTTGAGAGAGAGAGACAGAATGAGAGAGAGTATGAGAAGGAGAAGGGTCAGAGGGAGAAGCAGGCTCCCTGCCAAGCAGGGAGCCAGATGCGGGTTTCGATTCCTGGACTCCAGGATCATGACCCGAGCCGAAGGCAGTTGCTTAACCAACTGAGATACCCAGGCACCCTAGATTTGCATTTTAAATAATGAATAAAACTGAAACTTGTGTTTGTTTTTGTTTTTTATGCAGAAGATGGAACAGGACTCCTCCAGTGAGGTAAGACTCTTTAATAAAACATAAACTCCTTTCACCTAGTAAAAACATAATATGCACTGAACTAGTAAGTCTTTACAATAGTTGTTGGTTTTTTGTTTTGTTTTGTTTTGGTTTGTTTTTTTTGCCAATGAGACCAAACTATGGTGTCAGAAAAAAGTTGGAAGTGCAGCCATAAAAAACAGAGAGGGAGGAGTAAAGACCCAAACATCCTAATTACCAAAATTAAATTTGTGGGTTTTTCCTAAAGATCTCTCAATATTAATGATATTGGCTCAGAAGTCATGATGAACACTCTGTATTTTGTCAATTCATTTTTCTGCAACAAGGACTCGTGTTTTTCTGCATCCATATTAAATGCTAATTTCCAAATGACTTTCTGGCTATGAGGACATCCTCAGTATTACTGAGGGATTTTCCCATCTCCTGTGATGAATTTCACCTCTTTAAAAAATACCAAAGAAAAAAGATAGTAATGAAAATAGAAGAAAATTGGAAATTGTACAGTGGAGAAAGAAAATCTTCTCTTCTCTATGGATGCTATTTGGGAAAGCTTTTGGTTCAGTTATTTACAACTCCAAATAGTGTGGAATGAGCTCATTATCTGGAATATAGTAAATTAATTATGTAAGGAGAGTGAAACTTTGGTCAACTTTGTTCTTTAACTCAGGCAGAGACTAGATGTTATCACACAATGGATAATGATTGTAGAGTGACACATTGTTGCTAGTATGAACACAATCTAGGTAAATTAAGCTATATTGTTTTTCTTTTTCTAAGGAATCTGTCAGCATTTCCCAAGAAGTAAATCCTAACTTCTTAAATTACATATAATTTGACATTTTTTATTTAATCAAGGTCATAAAAGAAATTATTTGTCCTATAGAAATTTAAGCAGGAAAAGGGTATGGTCATTTATCCTAGTATGGTGAAGTTTAATTTTTTCAATCTATTAATCCTTGATTGATGAGATACATTTTCCTATCAAACATAGGTCATTTTTTTCATTTACCTAACATGAGTATTATTTCTAGCTATAATTGTGAAAATTGTGAGGTCTTCCCTTGCTTTACCAATATGCTATGGACTAACATGAAAGGGATTTTAGGAAAAGATTTGTGAGTCAATTGCAAATTACATTGTTGAAGCACAATATCTTTGAGTTTCCTTTTAATGGTCTATCATCTTTACTTTTCTTTCCTAGTTCTGTATACTTTTGCTCACAAAGTTGTATTTTCTTTATTATCACTTTATGACCAAGAATACTATACTGTATTTTAATAAATGCTATATCTTTCTTGGTATTATTTCTTCTTGGTGGGACATTTGTCCCACATCCTATGTGAGGTATGTATTGATTTTACATCTATAGTACAATGTGAAGTAAAAATATTATATTACTTTGAAAAAATATTGAAGTTAGCTTGGATTTGGGAAACCTATTCCAATTCAATCAAAAACCAAGATTTTTAAAAAAAAAGAATGACACTAAAATTGCACCCTCTTACCCTAATTCTATGAAAAATTCAATTGGAGAAAATATATTTTTGCATGAATCAGCTAATACACTTGATTTTCAGATTCTGTCAAGAATGGAGGATACATCTTTTAATGGTTTTCATTCCTAGAAGCTTCAAACTTAATATTTTCTTTTTTAAAAAGTTGATTCCTATTGTACTATTTTTCTTGAAATTGACTCATTTAAACTTAAGTCAGTTTATCATAGGAGCAATATATATTTCCTTCCAAAACATATGTTAGTTGACCTAGTGATATTTTCTTATAATACACAATAAAATAGTGACTACTGAAATGAAAAAAAGTTCATCCATGAATTGCCTGAATTAATCCTGTGCACTCATTCATTCATTCATTTGGCAAACACTTACTGAACAAGAACTATGTCCCAACACCATCTTAATTGTTAAGAATGCAACAATAACCTAACAGTCTCTCCAGATACAAGAATATATACAATAAAAATGATAGTAAATACCATACTGATTGCATGTTTATCACCAAAAGGGAAACTCTAATATAATTCACACAAAAGTCATACAATGAAAATAAATCTATTCTAAAAAAAAAAGAATAAAAATAAATAAAAAATAATTAATCTACTCTAACATTTCTGTTTATGGAAGAGAAATTTTTGCCTTTGTATTCAGGAGAAATTATTTATAAACAATGTCGTGGAGTAAATGATATAATTCTTCTTCTCTCTTCAAGGAAATACAAGGAACATAAATGAATTTGTGAGTAATTTATATTTATGTGAATAGTTTTTATTCATATTACCAATTTGTAATGCCAGAATATTAATGGCATATGAGAATGTCTGTAAGTTTCTTCATTTGAAAAAGTGAAAATAAATTTATAAGGTGCTTAAAAATGACAGTTTTTCCCTATTCACTTTAGTAGTACCCACCTGAATTGGTTCATGTTCTTTTTCTAAAAGATTTTATTTGTTTGCTTGGAATAGAGAGAGAGATCACAGAGGGGGAGGCAGAAGCAGACTTCCTGCTAAGCAGAGAGCCCGATGTGGGGCTGGATCCCAAGACCCTAAGATCATGACCCGAGCTGAGGGTGGACACTTAACCCACTGAGCCACCCAGGCACCCCATTCATAATCTTTGGAGACACTTCTTTGTAATTCCTAGATTATTTTTATCTCTTCCACTTGTTCCAAAGGTGGTGAATAATGAGCTGCCAAGAACCTGGTTTTATTGCTGTTATTTCAGTCCTTCGAACTTATCATTTTAATAATCATGTAGGTAATACGAGAGATATCCCCCCAAACCACTAACATTCAAGAATAATACTGAGGATTTCTTATGGTGGTCAGATTTTGATATTTAGTATTATTTTTCAAGGAATATCCTAGCAGATTATCTACTGAAGTGAAAGACCTTTTAAATAACAAATTCATTAGGGAATAACCAGATTTCCAGCAAAGCGTGTCTTGCCTTGTTAGAGTCCCATGTAGAGTAAGCAATGGGAAGAATCATCTATCCAAATGCAATGCTGTTTGGGGCAGATCCAGTGTGGCTGTCTACACCACGGTGTACATTGGTGCTCTTTGATAGAGACATCAGATATGTGATTGCAGAGAAAAGTGCATTTTTAAATCAAGCTTGTGTCAGATCTAAGAGCCTGCCATTTGCTTTCAACATAGTTTCCTCCTGAAAAACCTCTCACTATTGCTTAGCACAGTGGTTCTCAACGTGTACACTCTCAACTAGCACATCAGAATTAGCTGGGCGTTCCCATACATTTAAAATTTGAGAACATCTTCTTTAAAGGGGTGAATAAGGGAATGGATTAAGATGTGTAGGTCACTGGTTTAAGAAACAGCCATGGTAGAACTATCCAAGCAAAAAGCATGATGTGAAGAGGTGTTTGGAAAAGGAAGAAGCCCACAGCCTTGTGGCCTGAGGTCCAGCCCCAAATCTTCCTATTTAAGCATCTAGGAGGCATGTTTTACTCCTTCTTTCTAAGCTGCCAGTTTGTCTCAAATGGAGAGTCAATGGTCACTTATAAATAATAGTTATATCCTCTAGAAAGAATGTACAGGATTTACTTTACCACACACCTTACTAGGCCTACTTTGCAATGTTTTTGTCACCTACATTCACTCAAGGCATTTGATATTGTAGGAATAATGTAGAACTGATGAAAATTTTGAAATGAAACATGTTTTCAGTCATATGTTACTACTTTGACATGAAGCAGGGGCTCCGGTGGTGAAGGTTTTAATTTATTGAATTCATTATAAAATGGTATGTTTCTCATAGCAATGACATGGGCCCAAACATTACAATAAACCAACCCTACCATTCTAGTACAACTCTAAGGTGAAATCATGCAGTTATGCTAGCTCTCTTCTTCCCTAAGGAGTCTGCTGAAGTTCCCACAGAAGTAAGTGATTTTCATTCAAATAAAATAAATTAATATCAGTTAGCAATGTTTTCTTTTTGTGTATTTTTATAACAAGTGTTTTTGTTTTCCCAACAGAAAATTATGCCCATTGTGGAAAAACGACCTACCTACAACAACTGGTAAATTCCTTGTACAAATTATAGTTTTAAGCAAACCATCATGCTATGGCTGTTTCTTCTCTGAAATGTTCACTTAACTCATTGTATCCCAATGAGATAATTATCCCCAAATTTGTAGTAGGTAATATGTTTCCCCATTTTTGTTACTTTTAATTTCTAGATGTTACTTTGTTAATCCAACTGATTTGGAAAGAGTTATAAACCTCAGAAAAATAGTTTCAAGTTTAAATAATGGAAGTTAGATACCAACACATTTGAGGCATCACATCACTGCCAACTCCACTTCTGACAGTAGCACCATAGACAGATGTCTCAAGAGTAAAGTTTTCCAGGCCACTCATAGGAGGCCATGTTCTGTGAACTAGAGAAGTCTGCCTTGGGCACAAGAGAAGAGTACATGCTTTGGAGTCAGTAACTTGTGTTCCAACCATAATTTCACAAATTATTACTTAACCTCTCCTAGCTACAGTTTCCTCAACAAAAAGTGAAGATAGCTATATTGACCTTGCAGAATAATAGTAGATGATCTGTATTTCATTATGTTAAAAATGCTTGGAACAAAAAGTGACAAGCATTATTATCATCCCCCTATGCAGGACAGACATTCCTTCAAAAAACCTTTATAATATAAGCAGTCTTTCTTTGAACACTTAAAAATGGGACCCTCCAAATGAAAACTCTCTTTTTAAGGAACTCTAATTATTATAAGGGGCATTCTTATACTTTGTTTAAAATGTCTCCAGTAGCATTCCCCCTTTGTACCACATTTAATGTAACTGTATATATCCAATAATTATTCCTGGGCAATGTTAAAGACCAACTGACATTTTATATACACATTTATTTTTAGTCTCCATGAAATGAAAATTTTAAGGAAAGATGCCATTGTCATTTCATATTTAATCTCTAAAAGAAAATCTTTAAAGTCAGATCAAAGGACTCTGGTATTTACTAGAATATTTATTAAGCCTGATAGACACATACAGATATAGACAGATAAATACAGCTGATAGCTATTTTATTTTATTTATATTATATATTTACAAACAGAAGACACTATGAAAACTGCTCTTTTTTTAAGATATAATCCCACATGGTAAATAATGCTCAGAGAGATTAAGCAATATGATTGGGTCATGGATTCCCCAGGTTCAAGGGAATTAAAGTTCAGTCTATCTGACTCTGAAGACCAGTCTTCTTATAGACACAGAGAAGAAATGACAGACACTGACCTTTTAAATAAAAAAATTTCCATTTGCTTTCTTCTGCATTTGTTATTTTCACATGGGTATTGTTCTGGTGGTCTTAATTAAATAATTTTCTTAATTCTGCATTCCACTATATAAAGTAGACACAGTTACAGTAAGTTTTATGTGGCTAAACTATTCTTGTGTTAGGCAAATTTGCCATCATTTACAAATCATCTATATTATTTGGTTCTGTCAAGTTCTGCTTGGATCCATGGAGGAGATATTGGAATAAATATTGATAACTTTCTTTCTCTCTAGAACAAAATCAACCAATTTTATCAGAACTCGAACTTCCTCCAATATCTCCAGACTTCTCATCAACATCAGATTTTTAAGAATCCATGGGATCAGATTAAGACAAGGACCTATGCCTTTGCTCCCACTGCGGTTAAGAGCTCCTTTTTGTTTGTTTCATTGTTTTGCATGAGTTTTTCTTTTTTTTGTTTTTGGTGAGGGACCAGCTCAAGATAAATATATGTAAAATAGCTAAAGACAAGCTACCTGAACAGGTTCTAACTTGGAATACAGAACAATTGTGCATAAAATTTTATAATCCAGAAATTAAATGACAAACACTACTGTCCAAATGTAGTAACAAATAACAATGGTAACCACAGTGACAAATAAGTAATTTCATTTAAATTCAGCAAATATGTCCTAAATGTTTGCTCATCTATCACTTTGCTTGGTTCCTCAAATAATTCTTTAATATAGGAGGGGATAGAGTTTCATATTTATGCAGCAAAAAGACAGTAATGTGGGTCGCCTGGGTGGCTCAGTGGGTTAAAGCCTCTGCCTTTGGCTCAACTCATGATCTCAGGATACTGGGATCAAGCCCTGCATCGGGCTCTCTGCTCAGCGGGGAGCCTGCTTCCTCCTCTCTCTCTGCCTACCTGTGATCTCTGTCTGTCAAATAAATAAAATCTTTAAAAAAAAAAAGACAGTAATATAAAAAAATGCAAAAAAGTGAAGTAACCTGCCCAAATTTCAATTACTCTTCCATTTTATTTATAAAACAGTTTTGTCTTAAGGAAATTTTCCTCATATGAGAAATAAATAACAAAATTTCTCTTGGCCTTTTTTTTTTTTAAATATACATTATGTACAGGACAGAGAACAGCTCTCCTCCAGTGAGGTAAGGCATTTTACTACAAATATAATATCCCAGTAATTAGAAGATATTGTACACTTCCTATGCACTGGAATAGATCATCTTTGTTCTAGTTTTTTTAAGCAATAAATTTAGATTTACAGAATATAGAACTGGAACTCCAGATCTCTAGGAAAAATTTGGGGAGGACAGAATAAAATGTACACATCCAAAGATAAATATTAGGCCTGTACTAGGATACTTTACCAAAAATTTTAATACTACTTCTCTTTTTATATTTGTTTAATTTTTTAATAAACATATAATGTATTATTAGCCCCAGGAATACAGGTCTGTGAATTGCCAGGTTTACACACTTCACAGCACTCACCATAGCACATACCCTCCCCAGTGTCCATAACCCCACCCCCCTTCTCCCTGCCCTCCTCACCCCAGCAACCCTCAGTTTGTTTTGTGACATTAAGAGTCTCCTATGGTTTATCTCCCTCCCAATCCCATCTTGTTACATTTATTCTTTTCCTACCCCCCAAGCCCCCCACATTGCATCTCCACTTCCTCATGTCAGGGAGATCTTATGATAGTTGTCTTTCTCCGATTGACTTATTTTGCTAAGCATGATACCCTCTAGTTCCATTCACATCGTTGCAAATGGCAAGATTTCACTTCTTTTGATGGCTGCATAGTATTCCATTGTATATATATATATACCACATCATCTTTATGCACTCATCTGTTGATGGACATCTAGGTTCTTTCCATAGTTTGGCTATTGTGGACATGGCTGCTATAAGTATTCGGGTGCACGTGCCCCTTCAGAGCACTACGTTGTATCTTTAGGGTAAATACCCAATTACTACTTATTTTTTTAAAGGTCACCCATTAATATTGCTACCATACCAGGAAATCTGGTGTGTATCTTAAAGTTTGCAAATAAAGTGGGAGGAATCCAAAGTATCATTCTGCAATAAGAAGTCTAGTTCATCCAGAACCATATAAAGTACTATTGTCTACATGTCTTCCTGTATTTCACAAATGACTTGCCATTTCCACATCATCTGAAAAATAGCCTAGTTTTAGTCCTATTTAGTTCATCCTTGAGATTGAGTAAAACTCCAAAAAAGGGAGAAGAAAAATAACAATTTAAAAAATAAGATTAAAGTGTATAATTTAAGGAATTTTTAAGGAATCTGGCCCTTATCTCAGGAAGTAAATCAAAAACACTTATATTAAATATATATTAAATACATTATTTTTTATTTCATTCCAGCTCTTCAATAAATATTATTGGGGTGCCTGGGTGGCTCAGTGAGTTAAAGCCTCTGCCTTCAGCTCAGGTCATGATCTCAGGGTGCTGGGATCAAGCCCAAGTGGGGCTCCCTGCTGGGCAGGGAGTCTGCTTCCCCCTCTCTCTCTGCCTGACTTTCTGCCTACTTGTGATCTCTGTCTGTCAAATAAATAAATAAATTTTTTTAAAAAACAAAATAAAATAAATATTATTTATGTTATAGTCATACAAACAGGAAAATAATGTGGTTATGCATACCAAATAACACTTATTTATTTATTGGTCAATTAATGAGATGAGTCATTCATCATTTATTTAATAAATATGTATTTAGCTAGTACTATATCCCTTAAATGATCTTAGATTTTAGGGTCACAAAGTGCTACTTTGTGTCACCACAGTGACACAAAAGAATCAATAAAAATTAGTTTACATTTATTCTTCTTCTTTATAAAAGAAGGATTTTTTCCTCTATATATTCAAGAGGAAATTACTTATAACCAATACAGTAAGAATAAAATATCTAATTTTTTTTTATTTCTTTAAGGAAACCCCAAAGGAAAGTGTTAATATGATGATACTGATTCTACATAAAGCTATATTTAATTCATAGTTTTAAAAACAAATATTAAAAGAGTAATAGTCAGGCCTATCTAAAATGCTCTTCCTTTAATAAAAAAGAATGATAATCTTAAGTTACTAGTTTTCTCAATTATCTTAAATTCTTTCAATTAAATCCTTCCATGTAAGTAGGACCCTTCCATACAGCATAAATTTTATGAGATTTCCACAGTTTCTTTTAAAAAAAAAACTGGTTTTTATTGTTTTTTGAACTGAAAACTTTACTACAATCCTTCTTTTTCACCTGTCATACTAATATCCTTATAATGGGAGAAAGATTTTTAATTTCACAAATATTAAGAATATACTACCAAGGATCCAATTACCTTGGTCCCCCAATTTGAGGATGATAATGATGATGACGATTTTTTTCCTTAAGAGTTCTTCTAGCAGCTCATCTGGTGTGAGAAAGGATACTTCTAAAATTAAACAACCTAATACATTATTGAGAAATACTGTACTTCCAAGCTGTTTGTTAATTATTTTAAGTAAATTAGGTATTGCTAATTTTTTAACAAAGTCACATCAAAATACCCAATAAGGAAATGCTGGAAATAAAGAAAAACCTTTATAAGATTATACACAGGCCCAAAATCATTTTAGAGATTTGAAATGAACTATCTTCACAGCCAAAAGTTCTGTTCTATCTCATACTTTTGATCATGTATAGCTGAATTCTGGTTCAATGCAAATATGCATTTTTTTAAATAAACCAATGCCCAATAAGAATCCTACAATTACATACATGATAGTTTTTACCCTGATTCTCTCTCATATTGTTTAGGGGACTGAAAACTGGATTGGGTTATAAATTGGGTAAATCACAAGTACAAGAGTATTTGCTATGGTAGGAAACAACAACAACAACAACAAATCCATGAGCATAATGGGAAAAACATCTCAAGAGAAAATGATGAAGCATGGATTGTTGCCCAAGAGAAACATCTTTCTCCTCTTGTGCCTCAAAAGCATGCTGTATCCTTTCTCTCCATCTCCAACTGTGGGCGTGTGGCCACTGATAGAACACAGCAGTCTTCCCAGAAATGGCAAGAAGGCTTTCCCACCATACTCCACAGGCCTACTTGGTTCTGCATCTCTCTCTTTCTCTCGCTCATTCTTCCTTTGTATATAGTTTGCATCTGCCTATCCTCTATGAGACTTTGACATTATATGAACAATGTAGGTAAACAGAACATTTGAAATAAAACATATTTTCAGTCAAGTATCATAATGCTGACACAGAACAAAGAATATTGAATAACTCTGACAATGAATATCAAAACTCACTTAATTCATAGTAAATTCTGATAAAGTAGCACTCTGTTTCTTGGCTGCCATGGCTTGGCCCTTAATTATTAAAATAATTAGCTCTAATTCTCTACTATAATGAATAGATAAAATTACTGATGGGCTATCCAAGTAAAGCTGATTTTTATTTTGTTTTCTTAAGGAGTCAACTGAAGTACCCACTAAAGTAAGTGACTTTCATTCAAACAAAATTAAAATATAACCCCATTATATTTTTTGTATTTATCACAGTTTATTTTTATTAGTAACAGAAAACTGGGCTGACTGAAGAAGAAAAGAATTACCAAAGAATTTGGGTAAATTTTCCCATACAAACATTTATAACATAACCAGACTGAATGAACGTTGTTAAGCTGCATTACTCTCAACAATTATTTTTAATAAATTCTCATTTCTATAAAACTCTTCCTTATACTCTGTCAAAATTGTTAGAAAAATATTCTCTCATAGTACTAACTGTATCATTGCCATGTATCCACCCAACCATTATCTCGTGGTTATTCTGAAAACCCACCGATAGTCTATTTTGTAAAAACAGGATATTATTCTGAAGGTTCATGCTATTGTGTTTAATTTTAATTTTAATCCCTATAATAATCTATAGTCTGGTCCTTACAGATAGTTCAAAATAGAAGATGGAAGACAGGAATATATATTAATCGTAAAACAGATGGCGGCACTATGCAAAGTGCTCCATCTATATTAATTCATTTACTCTACAAGGTCAGTGACACTCAGAAAGATTAATAATGGTTCAGTGTCACAGATTCTACTAAATTAAATCACATTTTATGTATGTAAGGAAACTATATTTTCTACCAATCATGGAAATGCAACCACAGTCTGAGGCATTTACCCTACCTAGTAAATTGAGAAATTATCCTCTTGCCTTCTTACAAGCACTTTTTCTTCTTCCTTAAGCATTTTGGCCTTGGGGTCTGAATTAACCAAAGAATCCTTTCAATTCCACAGTTCATTCTACAAATGGAAAAGTAGAAACATTTTGCATGAATTAACTTCCTTTGGTTAGGTCTGTTTAGTATCATTTAGAATTTATCCAAACAAACCAAGTTTTAGTTTCTTTGGTTATGTTCAGGTATCATCTGGTACATGCAATATTGGGATAATTACTTATATTTTTTTCTAGAAAAAAGTCAACCAATATTATCAGAAGTTCACCTTGCCCCAACATCTCAAGACTGTTCCTCCATATCAGACAACAATGAAGCCATGGAAGCAGATTAAGATAAATGCTTATCAAATTATCCCCACTCTGGTAAGCTCTCCCTTTTTATTTTACTTTTTTATTATGTTATGTTAGTCACCATACGGTACATCATTAGTTTTAATGTAGTGTTCAATGATTCATTATTTGCATATAACACCCAGTGCTCATTACAACCTGTGTCCTTCTTAATACCCATCACCTGGTTAACACATCCCCCCCACCCACTCCCCTCTAAAACCCTCAGTTTGTTTCCTGGAGGCCATAATCTGTCATGCTTCATCTCCCCCTCTGATTTCCGCCCCCCTTCATTTTTCCCTTCCTTCTCATAATGTCCTCCATGCTATTCCTTTATGTTCCACATATGAGTGAAACCATATGGTAACCGTCTTTTTCTGCTTCACTTATTTCACTTAGCATAATTCCTTCCAGTTCCAGCCGTTTCTGTGCAGATGGTGGCTATTCATTCTTTCTGATGGCGGAGTAATATTCCATAGGAAACAGTCAACAAAACTAAGAAACAACCGACGAATTGGGAGAAGATATTTACAAATGACATTACAGATAAAGGGCTGATATCCAAGATCTATAAAGAACCTCTCAAACTCAACACCCAAAAAACAAATAATCAAGACAAATAATGGGCAAAAGACGTGAACTTCTCTCTCCAAAGAAGACATACAAATGGCTAACAGACATATGAAAAAATGTTCTCCCTTTTTATTTCTAATTTTAAAAATAGAATTATTTTTTGTATTAAAAATAAGCTAAAGAAATGAAATAATGAAAATTTCAACAGATTCTGTTCAGTAGAAGCTAAAACAAAATTAAATAAAAATTTCTAGGCTGGCAATTAAATTATAAATCATAAAGTATAAACACAGCTATAAAAAATTAAAATGATAAATTGTATTTACATTGGATTTCAATCTCTGAAGTATTTGCTTAAAAGATTTCAGCTGATTCCTATAGCAGGTTTTATTGGTAGGTTAAGATAGCAAATATTATTTTCATTTCTCCATAAGTATCTAAAATTCTAAAAAGTAGTCCAAGCTCTAGTTAATATTTTTTATTTAATTTTTAAAAATGCGACTTAGTAAACATTCTTTTCAACATGAAAAATAAGTGAGAAAGCAAGAAATTGAATTGAGAGAACAATTTAATATAAACAATATAGAATTTAGAACAGAAGACCTAACATAAATAAGCTTTTGATTTTGAGTAAGTCAAGACTATACTTTCAGGGATCATTTCTATAGTTTGATTTTGAGTAAGTCACTTCATTCCTCAAGATTATTTGTTTAAATGTGACTTCGTTTCTTTGATATACATGTAACATTTAAAGATATCTTCCTCATTATTAGAGAAAAGAAGAATTTAGTATCTGTAGTTGAATGTGAGATGCTTAAAATCTATTCTAAATATTTCCATATATTATTTTTGTTTGTTATTATAAACATTTAGCTAAAATATGTCATTTAATTCTCTTTTAAAGAGACACCTTTAAGATTTTTGAATTGACAACTTCTACTTGCTTTTGGTAAGTGCTTTTATGCCTAGAATTTAAACAATAATCTAAAATAGAATTGGCTTTTTTTTTTTTTTAAGATTTTACTTACCTATTTGAGAGAGAGAAAGAGTGAGGGGCAGAGAGAGTGAGGGGTGAGGGGCAGAAAGAGAAGCAGGCTCCCTGCTGAGCAAGGAGCCCAATGCAGGACTCCATCCCAGGACTCCAAAATCATGACCCGAGCCAAAAGCAGACCCTTAACTGCCTGAGCCACCCAGGCACCCCTAAAGCAGAATTGTTATGTGAAGAACGTGACCTTAATATTGTTAAGTAATATAGTTTCAATTTTAATTAAATGGTATTTAGGCTTATGAAATATTTTATACTTTGTGTACACCTTCTTGATTCATTAATGTAACTTATCTGTGTAACTTTTTTGTGCATGTTTTTATGAATACTTTATAAAATATATTATCATAAATTAGCTAAGAAAATAAATTATAAGAAATTTTCTCTGTAGCTAATGATGCATTCAGCCAGAAGCATTAGTGGAAACTATCTAGGTGGAAACTATCACAAACTTAATGTTCACAGAGATGTGTATCCATGTCTTTGAATTGAGCCAAGAAGTGCGGACTCAGCATTTCTGTTTGTGAAAGATGTATAATACCAAGATAGTTTCCTAGACAAATCAAGCTGCTCTAAAATAAATTCCCTGTATCATTTTCTCTGGGGGAAAAAAATCATTTTTTATACCTTAGTTTTTCTTGGTTTTTTTTCTTTGATAATTTTCCCATTGCTTTAAAGCCAGGTGGAAATCCAAGGAAACGAATGCATATCAGTGTTGCTTTTATGTACTCACATTTAATTTTTCTTATATGCTCCTTGCAGTATAGGCTATCTCCTATCTTAGAATTCTGACTCATTCAATTTACCTTCTTGTTCTTTTTATATGCCCTGCAATAGGACAAAGTAGGTTTCAAAGAAATTAGTAATAACAGTAATTTTTAAAGGATTTTACCATGTGCTGGTCACTGTTTTGAGTCCTTTGCTTATATTAACTACTTTCATGCTCACAAGAAAATCTAAGAGGTAGTTAATATGATTAGCCAATTTGAGGTAAGGAAACTGAGGCGTTTTGGAGGTTAAATAATTTGTTTATGATCACCCTGCAAAAGTCAAAGCACCAAGTCTAATACAGATCTTTGGCCCTAAAGATCAAACCTTCCCCTGTTCAAGTCAAACTGTACCCAAAGTCCAGATAGGGTATTATTGAAAGAGCACTTTTAAACTTTAGGTACACTGTCACAAATTTGATTTGCTTTGTCATGTCATTTTATTCTTCCTAGTGAATGAGAAAGAGGCAACTTCACAAAATAATCTTTTATGAGGAAGATACTAACAACTACTACAGATAAAAACTAAAAGTAGTTATATTTTATAAATAGCAATATTCCCTTTGTTATCATTATTTATATATTTATTCTACAGTTTTAAAAAGATGATCATGTGCTCCATCATGTGAGAGACATGAGATAGAAATGATACCAAAGTTACCTTCATTAAGCTCTGTTCTAGACAAGGACACAGAAATGGCGATACAATATACTAAATGCTAAGTTAGAGGCATGAGGACATGGTGGTACAGAAAGGTCAAGTTATGCATCTGAGTTAAGTCCTAAACTAAGTTCTTTCATATAATTAGACTAACCAAAGCAGTGGCAGGAGAAATAATGAGACAAAAATACCAAATTGACAGAAAAATTAAAAAAATTATAAAAGAAATAGAGAAAACAAAAAAAGTAAAATAAATTCTGAAGAATTTAATAATTACAAAGTGATTTCTTAAAATATCAGCCCAAAGCCTTTCCACATAATAAAATTCCTTTAATAAAATCAAGATTTCAAGTAGATCAAAAGGGTTTAAAATATAAGAAGCAGTAATATTTTATGTCTAATAAACTATTTGGAAAATAAAAGTAGTTAAATATGCCTTCAAATGGTAAATATTTACATTTTATATTAAAATGTAAATATTTACCATTTAATAAATAAAGATAAACACTACTTTTGTATTTTAGACTGAAGAGCCCATTAACTTTCATTCACTCATTTATTGTTCAACAAATAGTTACAAAAATCCTACTATGTGCTAGATATCATTTGAGGCACTAGAAAATAATTTACTAATAGTTAATTATTTTGCCAGATTAGAGTGGATGAGAGTTTGTATGGTTCTATATACAAACACATATTATTGCTAGAGACCAGCCTAGTAGATAACATAGTACTATCTTTTTCCTTTTAGGTTTGACCAGAAAATCTACCTTCTACATTTTCTTATCTATAATGTTTCTTCATACTACCAGCTTGGACAGGCCTGTTAATAAGCCAAAAACACTGAGCCAAAGGAAGACTGTGCAGAATATTTCCTGAGTCATTTACACTTTTCCTGTTAATTCATGTTGAATATACTGGGTCTGTATTGTGGTTTATTACAAACTGGGCTGACGATTATGTAAGATGTTTTCATCATTCTTTCTGAGTTGGAAAACCACCTTTCTTTCCCCCACAAAATAAAATTTCAATTGCATTCTTTGGTGTGTAATCATTATTTCCATGGTTCATACTGGCCCACGAGGCTACGAATGATAATATAAAGAGTCCTTTACCAACTGACTTTTTATGAGCTTGGCTATCCCTGACATAGCTTTACACTTAGATTTTACTTCTCATAATGGATAAACTTGAACACTACTAATTATATTTCCCAACCACAGCTGAGTTGGCAGACTATTCAGCCATCAACCTACCATCTTTCTGATTTATTCATGCTCATAATGTGCCACAGCCTCAATCCCGAAGTTTATCAGAGCCCTCAATCCTCCTCTTAGTTCACATTGTCCCACTGAAGAAAGGAGTCAGGCATTGAGAATATAAATCTTCCAAGGCCTCCTATTAATGGTATTTAACAAATGAAGAAACACAAAGAGCAAATGAGTGGGTACATGCATGTATTATAAGGGAAAACTCTAAGGAAATGAACACATCCAAAGAAGACAGAGGGAAGGGAAGTTAAGGGACAGTAGAGCTGAGGTCAGAAAGGAAGGATAAATATGAAGGTTATTGAGCTTAGAAGTTTGTATTATGCATTTGGTTGTTATGGGAAGGTCCTGGAGTGGTGGGGCTGTTCACAGGAGAGTGTCATTGTAAGAGGTGTGTCTTTGGTGAAAATATTTGAAAACTGAAGACTTTTTCTTTCACTTCATAGAATATTCCAGTCTTTTTTGCCCTTCCATTATCTTCCATTCTATTCAATCCCCCTTAGCTTCATTTCCTTTCTTGTTCAGGTTGAACACTAAAGGGTTTTTGTTTGTTTGTTTGTTTGTTTGTTTTCAGAAGGAAGTAACATATGACATATACTTTGAAAGGCTGGAACAGGAAGAAGCTGAGAGAAGTTTTCTTTGTTTTCATAGAACACTGCACCCCTTAACACTCTGATTCCCTATCAGAACTCCCTTTCTTACACAGCCCAGACTTTATCCTTGACTATTTCAGATATTATCGTCACACTGTATATAACTCTTCTGCCTCCCTGCACTGAATCCTGTCAGGAAAACCCCCAATCATGAACTCAATGTCCGCCGCCACTCCTTTCAAGCAGCTGAATCTTAAAGTAAGTTAATTTTCTGAACTTTTTTTTGTCACCAAAGTGTGCTTATCAAACTTTGTCTTGTTGTCATTAGAGTTAGCTGCCTTCCTCAACACTCCTTATAAGTTCAGTTAATCCTACTAAAAAATACCTCTCTATTTTAAGTTTAAAATCTTTAATCTTATTTCAAGATTAAATAGTCTTGAGTCTATCAAGCCCAAACACTATCCACCATTACTACAATACTTCAATAACTTGATAAATCTCAACATAACTTAATTGTCTCCTTCAAGTTTCAAATAAACTTTTTGTCAAAACTAATAGCTCTTTTGATGCTTTTAAAAATTTTTCTCTGTAATCTCTCCTTTTTAATAGATTGTGGTAAAAGTAATAATGATGATCATAATACATGAAACTAAGCAGTTATGTGCATGGTAATTTATATACTTGCCTGAATTAACCTTATAATTATTACATTACTAATAATGATTAATACTATACCTTACAGGTGAGGAAATTATATTAGAAAATGAATAAGTTGCCCCCAGGTGCACGATTCTACTTGGACCTATTAATATTTCCTTTCTGGTAATTTTTATAATTCTTTCTTTAGCTATTTCTTCTAGATATTCCACATGGACGTCTTCTTTACACAAACATTGATATTTTCTAGGACTCTGACCTCAGCCATTTCTTTTTAACTATACATATTTTTCCTATATGATTTTATCCACTTTCATCATTTTAATTGCCACATACAATTAGCCAATTAAAATCAGCTCCTAATTTCTACAAAAATGTTAAAATATGCCAAAGAGAAATCTTAGCACTATAAACAATTTTAGGAGATTTGTTTGATTGCTTATTTTTTTCCTCTCTTTGTTCATAATATGAGTCATTCTAAAAGGATTTAAAACAGCTTGGAAAATAAGTAAAACAGAATTTTTAAAAAATAATATAGATATTTTGATAAGGGAAAAGCAAGATTAGAGGAAATGATATAAAGTCAGAGATGCAGTAAGATTCCCAAGTAAGGTGCCATAATGCCCTGTAGAGTTCTAAATATGGCTAAAAAATTTGACTCAAATTCCTGGGAGGCAAGAAACAAAAATAAATGCAAAAACAAGAGATAAGTAATATCAACGCATCTAGGACATGAAAGTATATCCATAGCTCCAGAAAACCCTAGGTATTGGGACCTGTGAAGAATTTCTCCAGTGCTGTTTATTGGAAAAGAGAATGAGGCGCAGTTCGTTGTCCCATATATCTTTACAACTTAAAAATGATGATAAAACCTATTGGTTTCTTGCTTTTGTAGTCTCTCAACAAAAAAACAGACATATAATATCAAAGAATATTATATCAAAGACCATCCAATATGTGGTCAAACCATATTAAACAGGTAAACAGATGATCTAAAATTTAAAAATATATATATTTTGAGAAATGGATGGAGTATATAATTTCCTGGGCTACTCCCATGAATAGAATTTTGAAGCCTAGGTCTTGTTATGAATAAGACACTAAAGCATTCCTGGTCTCATCAAAAACTTGCAAATATTTCACGTTATTGGAATATATTTAGCATGTAAGTAATACATTGTCACTTCACAAAAAAATATATACTATAGAGGATAAAATGAATTATAGAAATTATTTTAAAAATCAGACATTATTTAATTAGAAATGATCCACGAAATACTTTAGCTCTATTTAACATCTGAATATTCATTTGACAATTATTATGAAACTGATATCATTATTAATAAAATACTTCTTGGCAGTTATATTTTTCACATTTTGAGATATTCATGTTAAAAAAGTGTCATGTATATATATTTTTAGTTAAGAGTGGAGATAATTTATGTTTGGGGGGAAGGGAGAAGACAGCCAACTAGAGGTTGGCTGTACTTTCTTTGAAGAAAATTTAGCGTAATCAAGACACACACCTGAATATAGGGCTGACCCACCACTTTTCAGAGAGAGAGGGAAAAAATGGATGATTAAGAGCTTAAAGGTTTATGCCACAGCATACAGTGGCAGCAACATTAGGACTGGAAATTTTTCCAAGTTGTTGATACTAATCTCCTAATTATTCTGTAAAAAGAAAATCCTAATACAGCACCCACAGAATGGCTACTTTTAAGGAATTTTATTTCATAGTAAGCACTCCATGACAAATTAATTGCAAAAATGTATCCCTAGGTAACTAAATGAGTTCACTCCCTCTTAAAGAAGTTTAGTTAGAAGCCAACTGATTATTGAAGGACATTTCAGAAAAGAGTAATTTTGTTTTAACATCATTCCTATTAGGTAACAACAGTAGTTAATAGCATAGGACCAAATTTCCTATTGAGGGTGCTTCTAATCAGACTAACCAAACCATGCATTCTTTTGTCTCTCTCTAGGAGAAGAGAAATAACTAAGATATATATTGTATCTTTTCTGAAACAACCACTTTATAAAATTAGCCTTCATAAGCTCACTCAAAATGAAGCTTCTACTGTGGGCCTGCATCTTTTATGTTGCTTTTGCAAAGGTGAGTGAGGAAATAGTTAATAGTTAAGTTATAGCAATAGTATAGCCATCGAACAATCATAGATAGGAATTCATGTTATTGACATAAGTTAGTATAGCACTGATAACAACAAAGCAGAGAGATATGTTAATGGGCATGAGGTTTGTTGTGCCAAACTTTTCAAAAGATATTTTTAAAAGCAAAATAATAAAGTGTTATCTAAATGGCTAACCAGCAAGGAAAAGAGGTTAGTTCAAAAATGTAGTGGGCTAGAGGAGGACAAAGTTAGAGGCAGCCAGAACGCCATGTAGATTGTTTTAACAGAGTTTATATCTTCTAATTATAGAAAGCTGGGTTGGGTTTCCTCTGGCAGTGATGTTCCTTTGCTGGAAGTGTTTAGGTAGAGTCACAAGGAACACTTGGTTCAATGGACATAATGACTTTCAATGCAGCATAAGCAGATGCAACTCCAATGTAAGAGATAGCTGATGGAAATTTCTTAATTCTAGCCAATGAGTGTGCTAAATAGCCTCTTTTATAAAAGGGGAAAATTATGACACTTACCTCACAGAATGGTTTTGAGCATTACATATTTATCCAAAGTGTTTATCAGAGTATCTAGGACTCAAAAGCTACCTTGTATTATTATTATTATAATATTATATATACCTGTATTATATAATATATATTTTATTTTTATTATATAT
Organism: Mustela nivalis; assembly: GCF_964662115.1. Taxonomy (NCBI): domain Eukaryota; kingdom Metazoa; phylum Chordata; class Mammalia; order Carnivora; family Mustelidae; genus Mustela; species Mustela nivalis. The sequence goes on along the minus strand of NC_139023.1, from coordinate 11,531,836 downwards.
TATTACTTTGTATTATATATTATCATAATAATAATATTATTAATATAATATTAATACTATTGCAATTATTATTATCATCCTGGGAAAATTTCAAGGTACTTTTTTATATCCCCTAAAATTACCTGAATTAAACTCTAATTCTCAAAATGGCAAATGATGAGTTTCTATACTATTTTTTATTCTTGTGCATAATCTGTGGTGACTTCATTGAAGCTTCATTGGAGAACAAGTGAATATATGATCCTTGTGCAAGTGTAAACAAGTGGCACTTATACGTGCACATGCACGCACATACACACACACAGAATGCAAACAAAACTTGAGAGTGAAAGCAGCAAAACCAAATATATGAATAACAGCCAGATGATCTTTCAGATTTACAGATTACAAACCCAAATCCTTCAGCAAAAGTAAAACTCTCAGGTGGAGCCCCAGGAATCTGCTCCCTGCTCACCAGGGAGTCTGCTTCTCCTTCTGCTCTGCTCCCTACCCTACCCTATACTCTCCCCACTCCAGCTTGTGCACATGGGCGTGCTCTCTCTCTCTCTCTTTCAAATAAATGAATAAAATCTTTAAAAAAAAAAAAAGAAATAAACTATACTAATAAAACTGTACAAATTCTTCAGTAATATGGAAATCTGGGTACAGATGTTTTCAAATAAATAACCATAGTGAATTAATTTTTCCTTTGTTTTAGAAGCGTTTCCACTTCCCTGATGAGGTAAGACTCTTTTCATTTACATATGAATGTATTTGTTTTTACCTTAAAGTGTATTTTAAAGTCTCTGATTCCTTTACACTGTAGCTTTGGGACTACTATTGCTGTTAAAATATTAGTGCTATTAATCTATTCTTATTTGAAGAAAAATGTTTATGGAATACAAATGTAGAAAGGTTTTGAAAATAACTGTTAAAATGAAAACAGTCTGAGATATTCTTTTTATTCTTTTGAATTTCTTATAAGAGTTAATATATTACTTATGAGAAACTAGGGATCTATGGTCACAATACAAGTCACTGACATTTGTCTCTGTGAACATTCTGAAACCTTTATCACTTGTGCAACATGCATCATAATTAAGGATGAAAATATGATGCAAAAGGAAACATTTTTAACTCAGCAATTCAGGAAACCAAACCAAATTGAACAGAAATGTTATATATAATATTAAATTCTTTTTTTCTTCCTCTTTTATTTGCGTATAATTGGCACACAACGTTATATTAGTTTCAGGTGTACAACATAGTGATTCCCCTTCTCTTATGTTATGCTATGCTCACTACAGGTGTATCTATAATCTGTCACGATGAAGTGCTATTATGATATCATTGATTATATGCTCTACGTTGTGTCCTTTATTCCCATGATTTACTCATTCCATAAGTAGAAGTCTGTGTCTCCCAATCCCATTCACCCATTTTGCCTTCCTACCCCTTCCCTCTGGCAATGATCAGTTTGTCCTCTGTGTTTAAAGGTTTGATTCTACTTTTGGTTAATTCATTGCTTTGGTTTTTATACAATGTTAAGTTTTAATGAGGAAGCTGGACTGACTGGGAGACACAATAACTAGGTCTGAACAAAGAAACCTGGTTTGTCCTTTCCAATACTTAGGATCCCAATATAGAGCACAGAGTAGGCACTCATCTTATACATTTTAAAAATAAATCCTTGAATATCCACCAAGAAAAGGCTTAAAATATCCCCAATCCACTGAGGAACAATCTGCATTTATTGAGAATTTATTTTGTAAAGCCTTGTTTAGTCACGGGGTAATAAACACGAATGATGCTCTGACGTAAATATCTGGTATACATAAGCCAATTAAGCACTGTATGTGGAAGCTTACAAATAAACATGAATGAGAAATTTAATGATAGTGTAGAAACACTGGTACTAATAGAATATTAATATTGGCCATTGCATATCTATTTTGTAAGAATGTATTTAGAAAGCAGAAGAGTCCACATAATCATAGGAAAACAACTATCACTTAAGAAAGAAAATTCCAAGTTGCTTGGACAGTTTTGTCAGTTATAGTCACTCTAAATGTAGGTAGAGATCTAAAGAATGGTATTTTTCAGTGGCATGAAATTTAACACAAACATTATTTTCTTTGTTGTTTTAGAAAATTTTCTCATCTGATGAAAAGGTAAAATATGTTCTTATTTATTTATATTTTAAGATACTAAAATGTGGTCTGTATTATTTTCTTTTTTAAATAGCATTTTCAAAAAATAGTATTTTCTGGAGCACATGGGTGGCTCAGTGAGTTAATCTTCTGCCTTTGGCTCAGGTCATGATCTCAGGGTCCTGGGATCAAACCCCACATCTGGCTCTCTGCTCAGCAGGGAGCCTGCTTCCCCCTCTCTCTCTGCCTGCTTGTGATCTCTCAGTCAAAAAAAAAAAAAAAGTCTTTAAAAAAAATAGTATTTTCTATCTAATAATGTTAAATAATTCAGTATTACTTTTTTTTTCCTTGAAAAGGTAAGTAATTTAGAAATGCATTCTTTGCTTGTTTATGAGGGGTCATTAAAAATGCATGTATAAATATAAATGCATGTATAAAGCATATGTGTATTTATATATCCTATAATTTTCCTATTCATAGTGGTATCTTATCCAGTTTCACTGCTTGCACTTTAGATTAAATGTTTTAAACTGGAATTTAAAGTTACATATCACAGAAAAGTACTGTTGATAAAGAAGGCAATATTTTTTGACAAATATGAAAACTGGATATATGTTCATAAATGGTGTCTGCCATTGACAAATTAGCTTATAATATATGTAAAGAAAATGTCAACTGGCCAGCCTTAACATAAATACATAAGAAATATTAAACATAGCCTATAATATTTTAAAAATATTTATGTTACAAACATTTAAGATTCTTTAAATTATAAGGGAGCTATGCACTGAATCAAAGAATCTAGGATCTTGATACATAAACTAATATATACCAAAACTGCATGAAAAATTTATGATAAGAAATAAAATTTTGTGGATGTGAGACCAAAAGATGTCTTAATTTTCTGTAAATTCCTACATAATTTTGTGACCTTGGACCTCCCCGCCAGTCTCACATACATGTAACAGACAAATCTGGGGCAACTGAAGTTTGTAGAGGTCCTTCTACAGAAAGAAACCATTTGAAATTTAATAGTGAATGCATGAGCAACATTTATGATCTCTCATTTAAAACACAAACAGGGGGTGCCTGGGTGGCTCAGTGGGTTAAGCTCTGCCTTCGGCTCAGGTCATGATCTCAGGGTCCCGGGATCGAGTCCCACATCGGGCTCCCTGCAGGGAGCCTGCTTCTCCCTCTCTCTCTCTCTGCCTACCTCTCTACTTACTTGTGATCCCTCTCTGTCAAATAAATAAATAAAATCTTTTTTAAGAAAAATAAAATACAAACAGCACAGGGAAAATTAAATGTGAAAAGCCAGGGATAGATATTGCAAAATGCTTGCCACATTAAGTCCAAGTAACATCCATCACCGCACAATTACAATTTTTTTCTTGTGATGTCAGCTTTTAAGATCTACTGTCTTAAGAACATTCAAATATACAATATGGTATGAACTATACTCAATTATATCTCAATTTTTTTTTTTTTTTTTGAAAAGCCAGCAATCACTCCTCCACATCCAGTCTGGTTTCCTTCTTAATAACAGTTAGAGATGCTTGACCTTGATGAGCAGACTAGGATGTTATAGGATGGGAGAGAAGATCAAAAGGGTGCATAAAAGGGGTATATCTAAGTGAATGCTTTAGTGGGGTCCTTAAGACATCTGCGGGCACTAAGAGCAGTGGGTTGGGCAGAGGGTACAGAGAAGGAAGCCTGGAAATACCAAGTCTGTACTCGGCACACACTTTCCTTCTATTTTCTCCTAGACTAAGCTGGTATATCGTTCAGTTTATAAGATTCTGACTTGCCTTAACACAAAATATTTCTCCCAAAATTGAAATTTAATCAATATTCTCAAGAAATTAGTAGTTTCTATCACAAAAATTATGGAAATATATTAACCTTAAGAAAGAGACTAAATTGGAATTCTCATCAAAAAATCTTCACTCCCTGTAGAGCATCATGGTCATAACTTGGGTAATATAGAGATAACATAGGTATAAACAATCAACTTTAACCGACTTCTTTGCTTCTCCTTTAGGATTACAGCGGCAATCATTACCCTCTTAGCCCATCTCTGAATATTCCTTATCCCACATCAGCCAATAATTTTGCTCCTCCTTTTCATCCTTCAGGGAATGAAATCCCCAATTACCGTGGGAATCCTGACCCTAATTCAGGGGGACCCCCATTACCCTGGATTCTCAGTTCTCCCGGAGCTCTCCCCTACCACAGGTCTAGTTTTCCTGTAACTACTTGGCTGTCCTCCTCCTCTCCTCCTACTCCTCCTCAGAAATCTCCCTTCTTTGCCCTTCCCTCAAGTTCGCTTGGAGGACCTTTTTTCCCAGACAGTGCTCCCATGCCTAAGCCTGCTGAACCTTACATAGCCACACCTCTTGTAGCTGTACCTACTACACCTCCCAACCCAAAGCTTATTGCCGTTGAGCCTGGGCCCTTAGAGCCTGATGACGCCGAGCCTGTGGCTTCAGAACACCAGCCTGCTACTTCCCTGGATTAGGTGGGTTGCCTAAACCTTGTTCCCATAATGCACGGAATTTGTAGGAGAGAAAAGAAACTGAATCTCCCCATAAGCAAACAAGTATCACTTAAACATTTTGAACAGCTTTATGAAGATTCAGTTGGCATACAGCAAACTACAGGTACTGAAAAGGTTTGCCATGGTAAGTTTTAACAGATCTATATACCAATGAGGGGGGAAACCCCACTCTCCTCTTTTCCTATCCCTAATCCATTTTCGGTCCTTACAGATTGGCTCCCATTTTCTAGAATTGCATGGAAACAAAATAATACTGTAAATACTCCTCCGTGTCTGCCTTCTTTCACTTAGCATAATTATTTTGAAATTTGTCATATATATATATATATGACCCATTCATCTATTAGTAAACATTTTATTTATTTTTTTAGTAAACATTTTAATTTCCAAATTCAATGCTACTGATTTATTTCCATTTATTTATATATTTGTTAATGCATACTGTACTGGTTAAAACCTCCAGGTCAGCGTTAAATAGAAGTGATCAAATAGACATCCCTGCCTTGTTTCCAATGTTAGGGGAAAACATTGTTTTTCCCATATACACTTGTTCATGGGCTTCATTTTACACTGGCATTAGGTTACAATGCTGTTAAGGCTTTCAAGCCGTAACAAAGAAACATTTTTAACTAAGGCTCCTTTTTCCCATTACGGAGATCAAACCATTGAGTAGTCAAGTTTATGCCCTGTGAATTTTGAGATTTTTCACTCTTATGAAATCAAAAACTTTTCCCTGCCCTCTGTGAGTACCAGATATTGTTCCATTTTGTCTTTCAGTGGTTCTTTAAACCAGGCTTCAGGTGATATCATCATATAAATAATCCATACTCAGTTGAAAATATGAGGGTAACCTCTTTAGAACTTTGTATCTTTATCTTTGTCCCTCTCTTACCTCTCTGATGTTCTGCTCTGTGAATTTCAGCTACCTTGTCTTCCTGGACTCCTAGCTCCCTTTCCCTTCACGAAGGCCTGGAAATTCTCCAGGCAGTAAGCTAGAACAATCATAGGGTTCACTTTATTTTCTTCCTTTCTCTTAGGGATCACTGTCCTTCACTGCTTAATGCTCAGATCAAGAACCTGCTGCTTCTCCCATGTTTGGTATATTTTTAAAAATCTGTTCCAAGTAAAAGAGTAAAACTACTTTCTGTTACTCATCTTGACCTGAAGTATAGTGTGTGTGTGCTTTTTTTTTTTTTTTTAATGATCATTCTTTTAAAAATCTTCAAGAAGCAACTATTCCTTAAGTTTTAGTAGATGTAGTCCGAACAATAGACTATTTTATAAAAGAGAAAGTGGGATTCCCAACTACGTGGAAGAAACTCTGAATTCAGGGCACAGACTGAAAAGAAATGGGAGCTTAAATCCACCAGTGAAAATTTTGCAATAGGCTGCCACTAATGGAACGCTTCTGGCAATTGTTTCCTCCATGGAGGTACCGATTTTCTTCCAGTCCCTTTGTTCCTGAGAAAGATCAGGATCAAGTTAAATGGTTGTCTGAAACTGCTCCAGAGAAGTCTAAAGAGCAGGCCTTACCCTACAATACTCCACACATTAACACTTTCATTCAGCAGCTTCCTCTGATTCAAAGCACTTTCCATCTACAGCCTATGCTGTGGCTCACATGGGGGCAGAGGGAAAATGTTGGAAAATATGGATAAAAAAAAGGGGACTTGATAAAAAAAAAAAAAAAAAGGTGGGGGGGATGCTCGAAAACGCTGCTAAATACTTGGACTTTTTCCTTAGCCAAAGAAATTTATCAAGGATCTTCCTTGAGAGGAATGATTGGACAAGTTCTCCATTTTCAAAAGCTAAATATGGTGGCAATCTAGAGTATTCTAAATATGAGTTACAAAGAGATCACCAGGATACAACTTCCAAGAAAATAAAGATTATTCAAGAAAGATAAGCCCACTATTATGAAATGAAGTACATTTTATCATGCATGAAAGGTCTTTTTGTTTTTAGGTAAAGAAATGACATTTTCTAGAAAAGAGAGTACCAATCCTTTATTTCCGTAAGTCATACATGATGCTGAGATTTAAAAATCACACATCAAATAGGCTAAATCTCATCATGTGAAACCACCTTGGAATAAATTTTTATTACATGAAAACAAGAAAGGGGGGTGTGGAGAGGCATTGGACCTGTGTTGTGTCTTCGAGCTTCTGCAATTATAAGCTTATGTCCTGTGTAAGGAACTCAGGAACTGAGTAGTTTTTCCTTAAACTGATCCAAAATGATTATGATGAATATTCTAAAATAATAGTGGTTGATGAAAGGAAGAAACTTCCATAGGAGGTATAGGGGTTGAATTGTGGATGAGAGGAACCATTGCTAGAGTTGACACAGATCTTTCTCTATTATCACTATTCAGCTTCCCTTACCCCACACCAAGAGCCACTGCCTCAGAAAACATGAACAATAATTTAGGCTGAAATCTCCCGTCCCTAACTCTTGCCCCCACAAATGTGTCTTCTATCCTCTGTTATACATTATCCTGAGAAGAAAGGCATTGGTCAAAAAGCTCATTTGTGCTCATTCCACCTGAGCTCATCTGAGCAAGATATTTGGTTACCCTCATTCCTCACTCCTCCGTCCTTTCCCAAAGCTGTTCCAATTTTACTGTTATAAAACTGGACAGGAAAAATGTCAAGGGATTATTTTACTTTATTTCACAAGCCAGATCAGAATTTCTATTGAGATAGAATTGAAAATCAAATGTGAAGGCAGTTAATATCATTGGTGATGTCTCTTAATAACAGTTAATGTCGAGGCAATTAAAAAGCTTTAAATTTTAATGTTGCTGTATTCTTTTGTTTTTTACTTATTTTACTATTATATTAGATCAAAAAGGTATTGATTGGTAAATTAGTTCAAGATATTACATAAATTTAATAATTTCATATTTTCAGTAAGCATTTATGTTTAGTTTCTTACTATATTAATTACGTAATTCATAATAAGTAACAGAAGAAATGTGCCACTTTTCCAGAAAAGTCTCTTAAGGTAGAGAAGGAATTTTATTTTACATCATTCAGTATCAGAAGATGATTGTGTTGATCTGGACCGAAGGCCCTCACACAAAGGAATCCTATATAATGTATACATGTATGCAAATAAAGCATAATATTGAATAACAATGCATTTGAAAATAAATTGTTACAAGACTGCATGCATCATATATACAAGAAGATAGAAGAAAACAAATGAATCTCTTAAACGTGCATCTTAATTATAGTATAGATGTGTAGGTAAACTTTTAAAACAGTCCTTTAACATTAAAATCACAAAACAATATTTTGCTATAAATGTAATTTTATTCTATTATATAAAACTAATTATGTTATTTTCCTTTTTCCAGATACTGTTGAACACATCAATGAAATCTACAAAAACTTTTGGAAAGTCTTTTCCAAAGACTTTCATTCTGTTATATTAAAAACACTACTCTCCCATATTGATCGGCTTGTGTTTTTTTCCATCAGACTTCATTTATACAGAAATGACATTAATGTTTTACTTTTTCCATTCAAAATTTTAAAAGGCTATTTCCTAAATATGTAAATAATTGTCAGAGATTTAAACATATGATGACAATAGGTGTCTTTCTTTTGAATAAACACTATTCCAAAAATACCCAGTATTTTTAATGGTTTTTAATGGTTTGTTTCCATTAAATTTTTTAATGGTTTGTTTCCAAATTGTGACAGAAGGTAGATAAAGGGGAGACAACCATCATTCCATAGCCCTCCCCCATTCTCCTTCCCTCAAGATGTTTCATCTCTTTTTTAAAATATTTATTTAGGGGCTCCTCGGTGGTTCAGGTGGTTAAGCATCTGCCTTTGGCTCAGGTCATAATCTCGGGGTCCTGAGAGAGTCCCGTACCTGGCTCCCTGCCTAGCAGAGAGCCTTTCTCCCTCTCCCTCTGCTGCTCTCCCTGCTTGTGCTCTCTCTCTCTGTCAAATAAACAAATAACATTTTTAAAATTTAAATATTTAATATCAATTTACATAACACTTGCCAGTACTAAGCAAACTTCTAAGCTCCTAACAAATGTTAACTTAAGCCCATATAATAACCATTAAGTAGATACTATTATCATCCTCATTTTAAACATTAGGCAAATGAGTAACAGAAAAGATAAATGATTTACCAAAGGTTATGCATTTAGGAAAGTGTCAGAAAAGAAGGAGAAATCACGCCAAAGAACATGGAGTTAGTATTTTATAAAAATTAGAAGACACACAAGCTGACATGAAGTTGAACATGAAGGCTATATATTCACTTCTTCTGCCTGCTCCAAAATATTAACATGAAGTTGGGTAAATTAAGCCAGCTAAAATGCATTCTTTCACAGTTCTGGAGGTCAAAAATCAATTTTACTAGGTTGAAATTTAATGTATTGGAAAGGCCATGGTCCCTGGATAGGCTTTCAGAGAGCTTTGGCTCTTCTAGCTCCTTTCTGTGGCTGCTAACTTTCTTTAACTTGTCTCTGGATCATTCTAATCATCAAGGAATCCATCATCAAATCCCTGTCTGCTCTGAGCTTTTCATTCTTTTCCTCCTGCATGTGTTGAAATCTTCCTCTGCCTCCCTCTATAAGAATACATGTGACTATATTTAGGACGCCTCAAATAATCCAGTATCTCTCCATTTTAAAATTTAAATCACAATTTAATCACATATCTCAAAGAGATATTTTTGCCAAATTAAGTAACAGTCACAGTTTCCAGAGCTTAAAATAAAGATCTCTTGGGGAGACATTTTACATCCTATCACATTCCATCACAGTGGCGGGATAGAATTTAGACGGAAGTTAGGTATTGCCTTGATGAAGGAATAGCTCCTCAGTTAAATCACCCTACTCAGACATGGGAAGATTGATGGTATCTGAGCAATGAGCAAATGCTTTGGCAAGCACACGGCTTCGTATCTTCAAGCACATGAATCCTTGTAAGCCAATTAATTCTGTTTGAACCTGAAAACCAAGGGAAAGAAAATGAACGTATAGGGCTGAGCTCCTAGAGGAGACTCGACATGAGGGAGGAAGGAAGAGAACCTGAAGAAGTAGGTTAATACTTTTAAGGCTCCCCTGGGACTGCTTACAAGTGGTAGAAGCAGAAACCAAGGGCAGAGGGTCACTAATGGAAAGTGGTGGAAAAGTGGGGCAGAGTGAAGTAGCTGCTGCTAGTGCGGGGACATGGGTTACGGTTGGTCTGGAAAATTCAGAAGCTGAGAAAAAGGTTTTGAAATTTTAGGGCCCCAAAGGACACAAACTTTGACATCTTTATAATTTTGACTCCTTGTAAGATTGTGCATTTAGTAACAGTAATACTATTACTCTCATTTTAAACAGTAGGAAACAAACATGTAATTAGCAACAGACATGTAAAGATCTTGAAGAACAAAGGAGGAACACTAAGGACAAAGGAAACCTTGGATAAAAGTTAAATGAGTGCAAAGTCCCAATACGCAAAAATTTCCAAAAATTTTGAAATTTCAATGCCACTGTCTAAAAGTGAAAAGAAAAGTCAGAGAAAGACAAATACCACATGATTCCACTTATATACAGAATTTAAGAAACAAATGGACAAAGAAAAAAAGTAACAAACCAAGAAACAGACTCTTAACTCTATGGAACAAACTGATGGCTACCAGAGGGGAGGTGAGTGGGGATGGGGGGAACAGGGGAGGAGGTTTAACAGCACACTTCTCATGAGGTGCACCAAAGTCATAAAAATGTATACAATTGCTGAATCACTCTATTGTACATCTGGAACTAACATAACATGGAATGTTAACTATACTGGTATTCAAATAAATCTCAAAAAAAAGAAAAGAAAAGAAAACCCTGTGGTGGGAGTAAAGTTTCCCCAGTGAAGTAAATGGTGCTACAAATGACAACAATCTGAGAAACTCCTGATGACAGTACTTAGATTCAGAGTTATAAATAAAAATAGCTGACACAACCAGCTAGTATCATATGGAAGTGGTAATATTAGTCTTCTCTATTTTCTCATTATTTATCTTCCCACTTACTAAGTTTGACAAGCAAAAGCAATATGACAGAGATCAACACTATACTTACTTCTGGGAGTTCTCTTGGAAACCTGTAAGAATGAGAATTTATGGCCCAGATTGCTGTTGCTGAATATAAGACCCAATTCCATCCAGCAGGGCTAATGATTTGTTCAGATTCACCTGAATAAGAAAAGGAGGAAATCTCTTTTCTTTTTCTTTAAAGAAAACTTTGCAAGGAGAAACAAATTTAATTTTTTGAAAGTTTAAAGATGGAAGGAATTTGTATTAATTTCAGTGCAATTTTTGTCACTGACCATCACTGAGTCCACCTTAACTAGTAGGCTTGAGAAATACTCAGTTTGACCTATTCCAGAGCCTTCTAGGAGCAGCTTCTGAACTGCTCATTTTTTTTTAATTTAAATTCAATTAGCTAACATATAGAACATCATTAGTTTCAGAAGTAGAGTTCAGTAATTCATCAGTTGCATATAATACCCAGTGCTCATCACATCATGTGCCCTCCTCAATGTCCATCACCCATTACCTCACCAACATTTGTTGCTCCCTGACTTAATTTGAGCTGTTCTGACTGGTGTGAGGTGATATTTCATTGCGGTTTTGATTTGTATTTCCTTGATGACAAGTGATATGGAGCATTTTGTCGTGTGTCTGTTGGCCATCTGTATGTCTTCTTTGAGGAAATGCCTGTTCCTATTATCTTCTGCCCATTTCTTGATTGGATTATTTGTTTTTTAGGGTGTTGAGTTTGATAAATTCTTTACAGATCTTGGATACTAGCCCTTTACCTGATATGATATCATCTTTCATGTTCTGAAGACAAGGCAAACTCTCTTCTGCTATCTTTCCAATCTCAGCAAACTGTCTCACAGTTCTTGGAACCATCATTCGCCCAACTCTTTCACTCATCAACTACATCTAAGCTCTCAGTATGTACTGTTAGCTCTACCTCTGGAATATATGCACAATCTAACAAATTCTCACTATTTCCACTGCTACCATCTGGGCAAAATCATCATCACTTCTTCCTTGGATTACTGCAACAGCTTCCTAACTGCTGCCTCTGTAAATTTGTCCATCCATTATCTCTTCCAATGCTAATTCAGATTGTGTCATTTCCCTAACTCTGAACAGGTGCATGACTTCTAGTATCAGAATAATTCCTATTTGCTACCCTTAATAACAGGACTTCTCATTACCGCTATGATTTTTGTCTTCTCTCAAGCATTAGTTAAAAAAAACATTAGTTTAAAAAAATTTTTTTTTAAAAAGCTGATTCCTATAACTTACAGCCCCAAAATCTCAACAGCTTCATGTAATAATTCTTTCTCATTTATACTATAGGACATCCACTGGAAGTTGGATGGTTCTACCTGGGGCTTTTCCTTCAAATCGTGAATCAAAAATGTGTTTCAGTGTATGTCTTTATCTCAAAATATTCTGTTTCCATTGAAGATAATAGGGGGAAAAAAGGAAGTGAAAGATTTCAAGAAAAGTTTTATGGCTGGGACTGAAAAAGGAATCATCACTTCTGCCTATCTTTATATTTAATAGGTACTCATATGTTCTCAATGTAATAATAAAGGTAATTAAGAAAAACTAAATTGGTGAACATAGAACCTATATCTGCTCACCTTGCTAAGTAAAATGCATCCATTTTACTCTTCCTCCCAAGCATACAGCACCGTCACTTCCTTGCCAGTAAGACAATTCAGAATTACAACTCTCCACCAAACTGTGATGTGATTCCTCCTGCTCCTGAAAATTGAGCAGAAAAGATTAGTTATCTGCCCAATAGACATACCCAATGTGCAATGATAAAGCTGAAAAGGCGACAAACAAAACAAACACTCCCATTTGGAAACAGTCACAGTCCATAACAACTGTAAAATTTAATATAAAAAAAATTTTTAAAATAGTAAAATGGAGACTGTAAAGATTTGAAATGAGGGAAGTTCCCCAATTTTTCTTTCTCTCTGGAAATAAACATTGGACCCATTATTCTCTTCAGTCATACTTACAGTGAATTTTCCATCCTTGGTGGCTTTTAAAGTCGGCCTTCTGCTGTGGAAGACAGGTGGCTCACAAATTCGTTATTTTAGGTTTCAAATAGTCAAAGGATTTTTTTTTTTTTTTTTTTTGTCTGAGCTCAAGATTTCCCTGATAATCTAGTTCAACAAAAAATCTTGTAGGAATCTGATCTACTTGCCTCCAGTCAGTTACATGTGCCAGTGACTTATCAAATGTCCTTTTCTAAAATGATTTTCTGTCACCCTGTACTCTTCTCTCTTATAATTTGTGGATGACTTCAATAAAATCCTCAAGGAAAATATGTGAGAATATGACACTATTAATCTGACTTTTTCCCTGAGTCACTTTAAAATATTTATTTGGCCTTTGTTGCTCAAAAACTTTTAAATCTTGTTACTTACTATTTGGGGTGTGTAAGAAGTCAGCTTTCCAACCCTACAAAGTCCCAACATTCTGTATTCCCTCTATTCACTTTATGTCTGCTTGTAAACCAGCCAATTCTTCCCTAAATTCATTTCCTTTCTCCTTTAAATACCGGCAGCAACGACTGACAGACATTAGTAAGATTGTATTTTCCAATTGCTTCCTAAGAGTTGCTGGCTTGCCTGATAAAAGACATGTCTGCTGTCACCTGTGTTACTTCAAAGATAAAGCAGGTGACTGGATAAAAAGGTCTCCCAATCTAGCCCCCATTGTTTGTTTGTTTTGTTTTGCTTTTTAAAGTTCTTCTTGGATTTTTATTTATTTGTTTGTTTGGTTGGTTGTTTATTAAGTAGGCTCCATGCTGGGCTCGAACTTATGACTCTGAAATGAAGACCTGAGCTGATATCAAGAGTCCTATGGCCAAAAGACTGAACCAACCAGGTGCCCTTCTTGAATTTTAAATCTTTACTAACTGCTCTGGCGATTTCTCAAATTGTTTAAAACCTATAAGGGATCAGGAATAACAAGTGGCTGCATTAAATGCCAGCACCAATTACTTATTTTTTCTCTATAAAACCCATAGTTAAAAATTCCTTTGATACTGTTAAGAAAATTCTTAAACTCAATGCACTTATCCAATATTACAGTCGTTTTCCTATCCTTTTAGTCCTCAAGTCAGGTAAGGCAGGATCCTTTAACTAATGATGCTTGAACAGATCCTGTTTAATTTTATTTAGTTTCTTTAAAACGCACACACAAATGCAAGCATACACCTACCCCACAAAAAGAGGGGAAGAGAGAAGAAAGCCACATAATTCAACAATCTCTTTGTTCTATGGTTAATGACACTTCCTAATCTCTTTTTGCATCTGCATAAACAAGGAAATGAATCCTTGTTTTGTTTGCAAATACACTTGCTGGGAGACATTTCCATCTGGAAATGAAGTATGAAGGTATGAAATGACTGTGAGGTTAAACCTTACTGAGCTCTAAAAGAGAGAAAACAACCTGAGATTTAAAGGGATTAGAAATTACACCATGTGAAAAGTGGATGCAGGAAGTGGAGACTTAACCTGAAAAAGAAAAGTATTTCTAAGGGAACAAGAGAGCTGGCTTTATTTTTTTTTTTTTTAAGATTATTTATTTATTTATTTATTTGACAGACTGAGATCACAAGTAGGCAGAAAGGCAGGGAGAGAGAGAAAGAGGAGAAAGCAAGCTCCCTGGATCCCAGGGCCCTGGGATCATGATCTGAGCTGAAGGCAGAGGCCTTAACCCACTGAGCCACCCAAGTGCCAAGAGAGCTGGCTTTAAATAACTGAAAGATTTCTACATCTTCACGGAAAGATGCATTATATATGTTATGTAATAAATCACCCAGAACATGTTACTCAAGATGTGGGAAGAGTTCAACAATTAGGACAATCTTAATATGAAATTGCCTGGCTTGCAGGAAGTAAGTCCCTCATCCGTGGCATTATCCATGTACAAACAAAGGTAATGTTCAGAGAAGACTCAACCTGTGACTCAATAGATGGACTAAATTAGTGGTAACTGGATGGATTATTAACACAGTAAGATATTTGTCAAAAAAAACAGTAGACACCAACACTTATTATTCTCTTTATGATATCATAATTCCTGTCAAGAGTTTATTGAAAAAAAAAAAAAGAAGCCACCTAAAAGCAAAATTTAAAAAATTATTTCAGTGTAGTTGACACACAATGTTATATTAGCTTCAGTTGTACAACATAGTGATTCAACATCTCTATGGGTTATGCCATATTCACCACAGTGCAGCTACTGTGGTGAATATGGCATACAATGGTCACCATACAACACTATTACATTACCCTTGACTATATTCTCTATGCTGTACCTTTTATTCTATGGCAAAATTCACAGGCCAAAAAAATTTTAAACTAAAATAAAACATAAGAGGGACGCCTGGGTGGCTCAGTTGGTTGAGCAGCTGCCTTCGGCTCAGGTCATGATCCCAGCATCCTGGGATCGAGTCCCGCATCGGGCTCCTTGCTCGGCAGGGAGCCTGCTTCTCCCTCTGCCTCTGCCTGCCATTCTGTCTGCCTGTGCTTGCTCTCGCCCTCTCTCTCTCTGATAAATAAATTAAAAATCTTAAAAAAAATAAAAAAATAAAACATAAGATTGAGACTTTAAAGTGCAGAAAGATGAAAAACAAGCAGTCAAAGTGGTCAGTTGTCAAAATCAACCAAAAACTCTGAAACAAAGGATTGGGAAGGAAAGGGTGACAGCTGGGGCCTAGCTCTTTATCTAATCCTTTGACTACAAATGTGTTTATTTGAGATAGTCATCTTGAATTGGGTACCTTTTTGTAGCAGATGCCTTGACAATTAAAATTTAAACCAGGCACTTGTATTACAGAAAAAGAGAAAATCTGTCAGGATTTGCACTACAACATTTCTCCAGAAATTTCCTGGTAAAGAACAGCTAGACTTCTGGAGAAAACACATTGTCCCACCACTGGCCATTAATATCTTCACTGGTTCTCTTGAGCTCAACAAACATTGACTAAGTACCTACTTCAGTCCAGTCATGGCACTAGATCACTGGGAAACAAAGATGACTCCATTCCAGTAACCATTCCCAAGGATTATGAGTGACCTGTTAAAACATTTATCTATTTTTACTCCTTTAGCATCAGAAGTAGGTCCCATCCTTAGCACTATTTCAAAGGCTAAGTTCTAGAGATAGATTGTATCCTAAGTCTGTGTGTGGCTTTAACAACTGTTAGCTTCAGGGCAGTAGGCATGAAACTTAACCTCTCTAAAACAGACTTTAAGATTCCAAAATCTCAACCTATTCAAAAATTGCAAAACATATGGAAAGTCACAATATACACAAAGCACTAGATACACTTACCCTATTATCATTGTCACTTTACCTCTAAATCATCCAGAAACAGAACTTGGCACACAGTGATTACTTTAGTTATTTTCTTTTAAGATTTATTTATTTATTTGAGAGACAGAGAGGAAGAGCATGAGCGGGGATGTGGGGCAAAGAGAGAGGGAGAGAGAATCCTAAGCAGACTCTCCACTGAGCAGGGAGCCCAACAGAGGGCTCTCTCTCACGACCTTGAGATCATGACCTGAGCTGAAACTGAGTCAGATGATTAACTAACTTAACCCCACAGTGGTTACTTTAAAAATGTGTGGTAACTAAACAAATATATATATTTTTAATGATTTTTTTCAATTTATTTTTTATTTAATATGAATAGGTAACTTGCATTCAACAGTATACAGCAGCCAATATGGCAGCACGGTTTTCTCCCTACCATCAAAAATGGGGGTTTTGGCAGCTATTGAATATTACCCATATCACCACTGATATTGATTATACTCTTGAATGATTCCCTTGAGTGTCTTTTGAAAAAACCCTGCTCTCAAGTCCTACACTCAAAAAAAAAAAAAAAAAAAAAAAAAAGGTAATTTAATCGGTGGGTTGGGTGTTTCTGAAGGTTCCCCAGATGATTCTAAAGTTCATCCAGTGTTAGGACACACTGATCTTTATATCCTGGAAAAAGAAGATATGCAAATTTTATCTTATTAATTTCTACAATAGTTTCATCCATTTTTGTGCAAAAAGCAAAATCTTCCAAATTCTACCGAGGGTCACTTATTCAAAAATAAACCTGTAAGTTTTTGAAAGCTAAAAAAATAGACAATTCATGGCCAAATGTTAATAAAACTGAAAAGGATTACAGGCATTTCAAAGGACACTCTAGAGATTACCCAAATGTCAGCAGCCTGAGAGAACTGATTATACATTGCGCAAAACGAGGGACTGAACAGAGCCTCTAAGCAATGGGCAACAACTGGAATTGTTTGAGCAGGAAAGATAAAATGAAAGTATTATTTTTACAGTGACAATATAAAGACACGCTGTGTCCTATTTGGAAAGAGAAAAACACTGAAACTGAAAACACCAGTTAGAAAGCCTTGGTTAGGGGTGCCTCGGTGGCTCAGTCAGTTAAGCACCTGCCTTTGGCTCAGATTATGATCCCAGGGTCTTGGGATAGAGTCCCATGTTGGACTCCCCTCTCAGTGTGGTGTCTGCTTCTCTCTCTGCCCCTGGCCCTGCTTGTGTGCACTCTTTCACTCTCTCCCTCTCTTTCCCCCTCTCTCTCAAATAAAAGAAAGAAAGAAAGAAAGTCAGTCAGTCAGTCTTGGTTAGTGACAGTACAAATAAAAAAAGAAATGCTAAGGAAGAAAGAAACTTAGAAGAAAATTGGGATTTTCTTAGAAGAACATAGAAAAAAATTAGACAAGAAGGACCAAATGAAAAAGAATAAAACAGGAATCCAGGGATTCTGGATCATTTTACCAAATGGAAGTGGGAAGAGAAGAGGCAAATCATAAAGGAGAAGATGATCAATTTTTGTTTGTTATGAATAGTTCTGCTTTATTTTTTTAAGATGGGGAAAACAATCAAAGAAGACAACTTAGTTATATCAATTTTAAGATGCTGAAAGTGATAGAAGAACACCCAATCAGAAATACAAGATAGAAAAAAATATGCAGAACACAAATTAATGTGAGAATTGAACACTGGAGGTAAAGATATGACAGATTTTTATTTAAGATCTATTAAGCATCCCCCATAGGCCAGGTCACTTTACATTTAACACTTGAGTTCATGGAAATAAAAGAGTTGGAAACAAGAACAAAAACTTGTGCTTCAAGTTTGATTTTGGATAATAATAAGAGCCCAGGCTAAGAGAGTCAAACATCCTACTTTATCAATTATTTATCAAATGGTGTTTGAACAGCCATTATCCCTCAAATTTATGATATACAGAGACTAACAAGGCATCACCTCTAGGAATTCATTGTCTCGTTTTAGAGAAATCTAAATAAACAATCATAACACAATTTGATAGGCAGAAAAATGACATGACCATATATATTATTATTGGTATGGTATCTAGAGCTGTTGAGGACATTCTAGACAGAGAAAATAATATTACCTGTGTGATTTAATGGTTTTATCCTAGATTGAAATATCAACCTACCTAGTTTTATAACTGGGTAATGGAGCAATGTTACATCTTGTTTGGAAGTATATTAATTACAAAGTGCTGAACTTCAGCACTGCTGTGTTGCTCTGTGATGGGACATCTTTGGAACACCATCTTTATTCAAATCTGGACCAGGAAATATTTTCACTTATAAAAATGATTATTTAACCTAAAACGAAACTATGAAGTTATTGCAAAAACACTTTAAGAGATATAAAATGATACAGACATTACAAAGCAAACAGATGGATACTCTTCCTCTTTATTATAGGGGTTATTAGTGAATGTCCTCATTTTATAAAGAAATTTCTATTCCAGGGATATTTTTATAATCATATCATTATGATATATAACCCGGAGCTATGGAACATTCTGGAGAGGTATCAGAAGAGTCCAAAAATTTTCTGGGGTGAAGATTTCTCTCCCCATAGGGATTTCTTATTTATCTACTGTCTTTATCATCTTCCAACTTCTGGAAAAGTACAGAGTGGGAGTTTTTATTCTACCTGCCACTTGCCCAACAGAATATGTAAAGACATCTGAGTATGATAGCAAAACTTACATAGGAATGTGAGCATGTCTTCATGTCAGAAAGAACTGGTAGCAACACTTCTGATAAGCATTGAAAGAAAATATTCAAAACTCTGTCACAAAACCAAAATAAGCCTTGAGTCAGAATGTTGGTCTCATCACTAACAGAAACATTTTCTTTATTCTTTGCATTTTTTTACCTTCAATATTTAAGTGATATTGACTTTAATGATGATCATTTTGAACACTGGCCTCCAGAAAGAAATTTCCTTTATCCTCTAGATGATGATGAATTTCTATGTTTTTCAGGCAATTAGAGAAGGTAGCTTCACGTTCATCTGTGAATCTAATGGATCTCCTCTGAGGTGATATGCTTGCTTTGCAATGTCTGTATCATTTTATATCTCTTAAAGTGTTTTTGCAATAAACTCAAATACTTGCTATAGAAATAGAATTTGTAGATATGAAATACGGATGCTACAATGCCAGAGTCTGACCAAGTTGGTCCATATCCAGGAACAACACTTCATAAGAGGAAAGTCCAAGCAAAATACTGACTTTTTGTGTGCCTGTTTTCCTCATCTATAAAATGATAATGATACTGCTATTGACCCACAAAGTTATGAGCAGCATATGAAGATGAAGTAATACTTAGTAATCAAGTTATTAGTATAAATAATACTGTTCAAGTTTTTCTTAAGGAAGCAATTTTTCCCTGCAATAATCCCTTTGCTACACAAACAAAGCCATAAAAGGGGGGCCTGGGTGGCTCAGTTGGTTAAGCATCCAACTTTTGATTTCTGCTAAGGTCATGATCTCAGGGGTATGAAATCGAGCTCCCTGCCCCTATCACATCAGACTCCATTCTCAGCAAGTCTACTTAAGGATCTCTCTCTCTCTTTCTTCCTCTGCCCAGCCCCTACTCACACTTGCACACATTCTCTCTTTCTCTAAAATAAAGAAATCGCTAGAAACAAAGGGCTGATATCCCAGATCTATAAAGTGCTCCTCAAACTCAACACCCAAAAACAGACAATCACATAAAAAAACGGGCAGAAGACATGAACAGACACTTCTCCAAGGAAGATATACAAATGGCTAACAGAAACATGAAAAAATGTTCACCATCATTAGCCATCAGGGAAATTAAAATCAAAACCTCATTGAGATACCACCTTACACCAGTTAGAATGGCCAAAATTATCAGGACAGGAAACAAGAAGTGTTGGAGAGGATGTGGAGAAAGGAGAAGCCTCTTACACTGTTGATGGGAATGCAAGTTGGTGCAGCCTCTTTGGAGAACAGTGTGGAGATTCCTTAAGAAATTAAAAACAGAGCTTCCCTATGACCCTGCAATTGCACTACTGGGTATTTACCCCAAAGATGCAGACATAATGAAAAGAAGGGCCATCTCTACCCCAATGTTCATAGCAGCAATGTTCACAATAGCCAAACTATGGAAAGAGCTGAGATGCCCTTCAACCCTCGAATGGATAAAGATATGGTCCATATATACAATGGAATATTACTCAGCCATCAGAAAGGATGAATACACAAATTTTTCATCAACATGGATGGGCCTGGAGGAGATTATGCTGAGTGAAATAAGTCAAGCAGAGAGAGTCAATTATCATATGGTTTTGCTTACTTATGGATCATAAAGAATAACATGGAGATGGAATCAGGAGGGAGACAAATCATAAGAAACTCTTACTGTCACAAAAAAAAACTGAGGGTGACTGGGGGGAGGGGGGTAGGAAGAGGGTGATGGGGTTATGGACATTGAGGAGAGTATGTGATATGGTGAGTGCTGTGAAGTGTGTAAACCTGGCGATTCACAGACCTGTACCCCTGGGGCTAATAATACATTATATGTTTATAAAAAAATAAAAAATAAATATAAAAAAATAACATGGGGGGCACCTGGGTGGCTCAGTGGGTTAAGGCCTCTGCCGTCAGCTCAGGTGGTGATCTCCAGGTTTTGGGATCGAGCCCTGTATTGGGCTCTCTGCTCAGCAGGGAGCCTGCTTCCCCCTCTCTCTCTGCCTGCCTCTCTGCCTACCTGTGATCTCTGTCTGTCAGAAAACAAATAAAATCTTTAGAAAAAAAAAAAGGGGGGGTTGCCTAGGTGGCTTGGTGGGTAAAAGCCTCTGCCTTCAGGTCAGGTCATGATCCCAGGGTCCTAAGATCGAGCCCCACATCAGGCTCTCTGCTCAGCGGGGAGCCTGCTTCCTCCTCTCTCTCTCTCCCTGCGTCTCTGCCTACTTGTGATCTCTGTCTGTCAAATGAATAAATAAAATCTTAAAAAAATTAAAAATTAAAAAATTTTTAAAAAAGAATAACATGGAGGACATTAGGAAAAGGAAAGGAAAGTGAATTGGGGAAAATTAGAGAGGGAGATGAAGCATGAGAGACTATGGACTCTGAGAAACAAACTGAGGGTTTTGGAAGGGGGGAATAGCTTAGCTTGGTGGTGGGTATTAAGGAGGACATGTATTGCATGGAGCACTTGGTTTGGTGCATAAACAATGAATCCTGGAACACCAGAAAATAAATAAATAAATAAATAAATAAATAAATAAATAAATCTTTGAAAATATAAATCTTTAAAAAAATAAAGCCATAAAAAGATCAGTAAGTCTGGAATATTTTGACTTCTGCCCTAGCTTTTTAATCTAATCCATAAAGACCAAATTCCAGTTCCATCATAATTCCAGATGTATCTTAATACTAAATTACTATTCTCCCTTTCAGCAGATATATAAACTCTTCAAAGCTAGTATTAATTTCCTGCAATTTCTGTTTCTGTTTGTTCTTGATAGACCCAAATTCCTCCCCTGTTCACTAATATTGTGGAATAAAAATGAAGATATTATATTTGCAACAAATAAATAAGTAAAGTTCTATTTCATAAAAATGCTCTGATACTAAAGAAACTAAAAGGGATATCATGATTATTACTCTTGGTTTATATGTGTGTATATTTAATATAACATTATTTAGATATAAACCAAATCACTGTATTATTTGTAATAGACTCATCGTGGTATGGTAACAACTCTAGAAAATATCAGTGTGTTACATAATAGAAGATTATTTCTTCCTCAGGTGGGATACATGACTTTCAATGCCACCTCCAGAACACATGGCCTCCAAAGCCCAGATATCAAAGTAAGACAGAATAGAGGGGGCACACTAATTCTTAATTACCAAAACCAGGAGGGCACATGGACCTTCTCAGAATCCACTGCTCGAATCTAGACATGTATTTCCATCCTTCCTGCAAGGAGACTATATCTCATGGTAGTAGTGTGAGTATGGGGGAGAGGAGAATTTGGAGGACAATCAAATGAAATTAATGCAGCTTTTAGTTTAAATTTTGAGTTACTAACACCAAATAATTTTTGATCTTCAGATATGGGCCTCTGAAACGTTTCCCTTCAAGTACACCGATTTATATACTACTTCAAACAAATCAAAATCTTATTCTATGTTCTTGACACATAAAATTGGTTCTACTATGATGGCATCTGTGAATTATATCACATCTACCAAAAGGAATGGATAATAGCAGCTTTGGAATTTAAATATCTTTACTTCCACTAATAAATCTCTCATGCAAGCATATAATTTATTGTTGTATTATTTCATTTCCCGAACTTTGCCTACAGCAGTTAGGTCTATTATTATTTGCTTGACTTCCATTTTATGTTTCCATTTGTTTGCACCATACATGTATTACAGGTGTCACATCAGTTACCGCTCATCTAAACATAGCTAAGCTCTTCTGCAAAACAAAAGACTCAACAATAGCAAATCCTAGACTAGGTAATATATGTTAAAGGAATAAGATCTCACCCTGACATTCCCTAGCTCTGCCCCAAAGATACTCATTCAACAAATAGTTTTTCAATCTCCTTTGTGCCAGGAGCTATTCGAGATCCTAGGAACATAGATGTGACCTAACATAGCAAGGAGCCAACTCTTACTGAAATTACATTTCACTGGAGCAAAGCAGCAAATAAACAAATAAATAAAGTATTTCACTTAAGGACATTAGGATAAAAAAGATGCTGGAAAACTAGAACATAGTTCTATGATAGGGAGTTTTGGAGGATTACAATATATTTGATTTTAAAAAATTAAGCTTTGTTAATAATATACCTTGGTGTAGGAGCACATTATCTGGCTCTTCTCAGTGAATTAGAGAGAAGTCTTTAATTGGATACTTCTCCAGATTTTCTTTCTCATATATGATGTATGTTAAAAAATGTTAACATCTTGTGGGTCATTCAATATGCAAAATACAGTAAATCTCCAAAATTTTTATCCATTTGCCCAAAAATTACTTTCACTTCATTCCTTATTTATTTATTCAATGAATATTTTTGAGTCTCTATTACATGTCATGTATATAATAGAAGTGCTGCAGATAATCATCCGTAACAGTAAGACAAAGTTCCTCTCCTTATGCACCTTATATTCTGGAGGGGCACTCAGGCAACGAACGAGTGATTTGCAATAAAATAAAAGCACTAAAGAAACCTGTGAAGAAAAAACATGAAACAAGTTAAGCTGGCAGAGAGATTATCTAATTTTGGAAGTCAAAGAAAACTCCTTTAAGCAAGTGAGGGTTGTGCAGAGAGCAGAATGGAGGAAGAAAGGAAGTCATACAAAGCTCTAGCACAAGAATACTCCAGCAAGAGGGAATTGAAGTTAAAATGCTCTGAAGAAACATCTAGCCAAACACAGAAAAAAGACCAGAACACTAGTGTGGCTAGAGTGAGTGAACAAGAGAAAGAAAAGCAAAAGATGACATGACAAAGAGGTATATAGTTGATGCACACTGGTAAAGAATTTTTCATTTATTCTGACTTACAATCAGAAGGCATCATGTTTTTAGCAGATTGGCATCATGATTTGATGTTCAGTTTAAAAATTACTCTGGCTGATGAGTAGATATTAGATACTCTACTAGGGGAATAAAGGTAGTATAAAGACAAGTTTCATAGGCTAATGGAAGATTATGATGGCTTGCCCTAGGATGGTAGCAGTTGAGATGATAAAAATGGAGATGGTGAAAAGGAGAAAGCAGAGAAAGATTAATAAATTGAACTTGGGAGAAGAAGAACTCAAAACCCATTCGGATCATGAGAAATAGGTGATGCTGGTAGACCCTCAAGTAAGAGATGTGGAATATATAGCTAGATACGTAGGTATGTGTGTGGTTCTTAGGGAAGAACAGTGACAAGTGCTGTTCAAGTAAAAGTGTATTGGGCCTATAATCTAGCTTGGTACTTCTCAAACCACCTTTTCATGAACTCTGTTACAGTTCTATACAGAAATAAGAAGGATACATCTAGAATGAAAATTAACGCAACTGCTTCCCAAATTGAATTCACAGACATTGTATTTCCATAAGAAACTTTTAACCTAAACTTCATCCAAATCTCCTAGGAATGACTGAGCAAGGTCAAAAGTAGCAAGTATTATCAATAACAGAATCTTTTCTCTTCTATAGGTTCCATATGTCTCCATCTCTCTCCAGTCCATCTCCACTGATCCTGCCTCCATTCCTCTCACTGAAAGGGACCTCTTTGTAGTTCTCCCACCTCTTCACACACATCCTCTAATACTACTTCATCTCTCCAGAACAGCCCCTCTCTCTTTAATCTACTCTCCATTGATGGGAAGGTGATCTTTCTAATAAAAACTTAGACACAGTTAGAATGGCTAAAATCAACAAGTCAGGAAATGACAGATGCTGGCGAGGATGCGGAGAAAGGGGAACTCTCCTACACTGTTGGTGGGAATGCAAGCTGGTGCAGCCACTCTGGAAAACAGCATGGAGGTTCCTCAAAATGTTGAAAATAGAACTGCCCTATGACCCAGAAATTGCACTATTGGGTATTTACCCTAAAGATACAAACGTAGTGATCCAAAGGGGCACATGCACCCGAATGTTTATAGCAGCAATGTCCACAATAGCCATACTATGGAAAGAACCTAGATGTCCATCAACAGATGAATGGATCAAGAAGATGTGGTATATATACACAATGGAATACTATGCAGCCATCAAAAGAAATGAAATCTTGCCATTTGTGACAACATAGATGGAACTAGAGCGTATCATGCTTAGCGAAATAAGTCAAGCAGAGAAAGAGAACAATCATATGATCTCCCTGATATGACGAAGTGGTGATGCAACATGGGGGCTTAAGTGGGTAGGAGAAGAATCAATGAAACAAGATGGGATTGGGAGGGAGACAAACCATAAGTGACTCTTAATCTCACAAAACAAACTGAGGGTTGCTGGGGGGAGGGGATTTGGGAGAAGGGGGTGGGATTATGGACATTGGGGAGGGTATGTGCTTTGTTGAGTGCTGTGAAGTGTGTAAACCTGGTGATTCACAGACCTGTACCCCTGGGGATAAAAATATATGTTTATAAAAAATAAAAAATTTAAATTAGAAAAAAAAAAAAACTTAGTCACATTAGCAATTTTTGCATTCAGATTTTTGCAGGAACTCTTGCCTGCATTCTTAGGCTCATCATTTATGATCTTTCTCATTCTCTCCCTTACATTTGATGGTCTAATTCTCTTCAAACTGATCCTTACTTTCAATGAAGTCATAATCAAAATCCCATTGGGGTTCTTTAGGCAGAAATTGATCAACTTACTTATTTTTAAGTTTTGCATGGAAATACACAACATGAAGTATCTGAGACAAGTCTGAATAAGAAAAACAAAATAGGGAACTTACATTAACATGATATCATTAACATGATATCATTGAAGGCAATATGTGAATATACGAAGAGATCATAATAGTAGAGTCCAAAAATAGGCCCACATTAATCTGGTCACTAGTTTTTGACAAAGTGTTCATTTTCATGTGAAAAGATGGATGTTTTAATAGATGATGCTGAAAGGAATGGATATCTGCCTGAGAAAAAAAACATTGTCCTCTACTTCATTATACACAAATATTAATTTGCATTATATCATAAACTTAAGATCAGGCTAAAAGATAAAGCTTCTGGAAGAAAACACAAGTTATTCTTTACCTTGGGTAAGGTAAGGATTTCTTGGACAGAATGAATAAAGCACAAACAAACAAACAAACAAACAAAAATGTTAACACACTGGACTTCATTTAAAGAGGAAAAAAAGCCTCTTTATCAAATATCATCATTAGGAACATAAAAGATTAAACCACACATTAGAAAGAAAAAATACATGAATATTTATATTAGTACATATAAATCAATATTTATAAATATAAATTTATATAAATCTATAGTCACATAAATAGATAATACACACATATACACATATATGTATATAAAACAAAGGCCTTATTTCTTTTTTTTTTTTAATTTTTTATTTTTCATAAACATATATTTTTATCCCCAGGGGTACAGGTCTGTGAATCACCAGGTTTACACACTTCACAGCACTCACCAAAGCACATACCCTCCCCAATGTCCATAATCCCAACCCCTTCTCCCATATTTCATGTTCTAGTGAAAAGATATTTCATGTTCATGGATCAGATGACAATAGTTTAAGATGGTAGTACTCCTGAAATTGATTTATAGATTAAGTGAAATTATTCTCACAATTCCAGAAAAATTGCCCTTTCTGGAAAAATTGACAAGCTGATTCTAAAATTCATCTGTAAAAGCAAGGGATCTAAAGTAGCCAAAACAATCTTGTAAAGGAAGAACAAAGTTAGGGAGCTGACACTTCCCAACTTCAAATGTAACTATAAAACTAATCAATACAGCATGGTACTGACATCAAGATACATAGACAGACCAAAGGACTAGCATTGAGAATCCAGAAATAAGGCCTTAACATTTATAGTCAGCTGGTTTTCAATAAAGCTGCCCAGAACGTTCAGTGGGGAAAAGAACAGTCTTTCAACAAATGATGTTGGGATAACTGCATATCCACATGTAAATAATTAAGTTGAACCTCTACCCCACACTATATACAAAAATTAACTAGGAATCAATCATAGACCAATATGCAACTGCTAAAGAGCTAAAATTCTTAGAACAAAACATAGAATTAGAACTTCATGACCACGAGTTGGCAGTAGTTTCTCACATATGACATCAAAAGCACAGACAACAAAAGAAAAAATAAATAAACTTGACTTCATCACAATTTGAAACTCTTGTGCATTAAAGGACACCATTAAGAAACTGAAAAGACAATCCACAAACAATGGAAGGAAATATTTGCAAATCATATATCTGATAAGCAACTTATATGCAGAATATATAAAGAAATCTCACCACTCAATGAGAACATAAATAACACAATTTAAAAACTGGGCTAACGATTTGAACAGATTTTTCTCCTTGTATGTCACATAAATCATCAATAAGCCCAAGGATGTTCAACCTCATTAGTCACTATAGAAATGGAAATCAAAACCAGTGAAGTACCACCTCACACCCACTAAGATAACTAGAATAAAAAAAGTCAGGGTGAATAATCTTTTTAATGTACTGTTGAATCCTATTGGCTAATATTTTGTTGAGTATTTTCGCATCTGTGTTCATCAAGGATATCGGTCTATAGCTCTCTTTTTTGGTGGGATCCTTGTCTGGTTT
Source organism: Mustela nivalis (assembly GCF_964662115.1). Classification (NCBI taxonomy): domain Eukaryota; kingdom Metazoa; phylum Chordata; class Mammalia; order Carnivora; family Mustelidae; genus Mustela; species Mustela nivalis. Next base: position 11,504,436 of record NC_139023.1, on the reverse strand, counting down.
TGGGATCAAGGTGATGCTGGCCTCATAAAATGAGTTTGGAAGTTTTCCTTCCATTTCTATTTTTTGGAACAGTTTCAGGAGAATAGGAATTAGTTCTTCTTTAAATGTTTGGTAGAATTCCCCCGGGAAGCCATCTGGCCCTGGGCTTTTGTTTGTTTGGAGATTTTTAATGACTGTTTCAATCTCCTTACTGGTTATGGGTCTGTTCAGGCTTTCTATTTCTTCCTGGTTCAGTTGTGGTAGTTTATATGTTTCTAGGAATGCATCCATTTCTTCCAGATTGTCAAATTTATTGCCGTAGAGTTGCTCATAGTATGTTCTTATAATAGTTTGTATTTCTTTGGTGTTAGTTGTGATCTCTCCTCTTTCATTCATGATTTTATTTATTTGGGTTCTTTCTCTTTTCTTTTTGATAAGTCGGGCCAGGGGTTTATCAATTTGATTAATTCTTTCAAAGAACCAGCTCCTAGTTTCGTTGATTTGTTCTATTGTTTTTTTGGTTTCTATTTCATTGATTTCTGCTCTGATCTTTATGATTTCTCTTCTCCTGCTGGGCTTAGGGTTTCTTTCTTGTTCTTTCTCCAGCTCCTTTAGGTGTAGGGTTAGGTTGTGTACCTGAGACCTTTCTTGTTTCTTGAGAAAGGCTTGTACCGCTATATATTTTCCTCTCAGGACTGCCTTTGTTGTGTCCCACAGATTTTGAACAGTTGTATTTTCATTATCATTTGTTTCCATGATTTTTTTCAATTCTTCTTTAATTTCCTGGTTGACCCATTCATTCTTTAGAAGGATACTGTTTAGTCTCCATGTATTTGGGTTCTTTCCAAACTTCCTTTTGTGGTTGAGTTCTAGCTTTAGAGCATTGTGGTCTGAAAATATTGTGGGAATGATCCCAATCTTTTGATACCGGTTGAGTCCTGATTTAGGACCGAGGATATTTATTCCAGGGCTGCAAGGTTGGTTCAACATCCGCAAATCAGTCAATGTGATACAACACATCAATAAAAGAAAAAACAAGAACCATATGATACTTTCAATAGATGCTGAAAAAGCATTTGACAAAGTACAGCATCCCTTCCTGATCAAAACTCTTCAAAGTGTAGGGATAGAGGGCACATACCTCAATATCATCAAAGCCATCTATGAAAAACCCACCGCAAATATCATTCTCAATGGAGAAAAACTGAAAGCTTTTCCACTAAGGTCAGGAACACGGCAGGGATGTCCATTATCACCACTGCTATTCAACATAGTACTAGAGGTCCTAGCCTCAGCAATCAGACAACAAAAGGAAATTAAAGGCATCCAAATCGGCAAAGAAGAAGTCAAATTATCACTCTTCGCAGACGATATGATACTATATGTGGAAAACCCAAAAGACTCCACTCCAAAACTGCTAGAACTTATACAGGAATTCAGTAAAGTGTCAGGATATAAAATCAATGCACAGAAATCAGTTGCATTTCTCTACACCAACAGCAAGACAGAAGAAAGAGATATTAAGGAGTCAATCTCATTTACAATTGCATCCAAAACCATAAGATACCTAGGAATAAACCTAACCAAAGAGACACAGAATCTATACTCAGAAAACTATAAAGTACTCATGAAAGAAATTGAGGAAGACACAAAGAAATGGAAAAATGTTCCATGCTCCTGGATTGGAAGAATAAATATTGTGAAAATGTCTATGCTACCTAAAGCAATCTACACATTTAATGCAATTCCTATCAAAGTACCATCCATCTTTTTCAAAGAAATGGAACAAATAATGCTAAAATTTATATGGAACCAGAAAAGACCTCGAATAGCCAAAGGGATATTGAAAAAGAAAGCCAACGTTGGTGGCATCACAATTCCGGACTTCAAGCTCTATTACAAAGCTGTCATCATCAAGACAGCATGGTACTGGCACAAAAACAGACACATAGATCAATGGAACAGAATAGAGAGCCCAGAAATAGACCCTCAAATCTATGGTCAACTCATCTTCGACAAAGCAGGAAAGAATGTCCAATGGAAAAAAGACAGCCTCTTCAATAAATGGTGCTGGGAAAACTGGACAGCCACATGCAGAAAAATGAAATTGGACCATTTCCTTACACCACACACGAAAATAGACTCAAAATGGATGAAGGACCTCAATGTGCGAAAGGAATCCATCAAAATCCTTGAGGAGAACACAGGCAGCAACCTCTTCGACCTCAGCCGCAGCAACATCTTCCTAGGAACAACCCCAAAGGCAAGGGAAGCAAGGGAAAAAATGAACTATTGGGATTTCATCAAGATCAAAAGCTTTTGCACAGCAAAGGAAACAGTTAACAAAATCAAAAGACAACTGACAGAATGGGAGAAGATATTTGCAAACGACATATCAGATAAAGGACTAGTGTCCAGAATCTATAAAGAACTTAGCAAACTCAACACCCAAAGAACAAATAATCCAATCAAGAAATGGGCAGAGGACATGAACAGACATTTCTGCAAAGAAGACATCCAGATGGCCAACAGACACATGAAAAAGTGCTCCCTATCACTCGGCATCAGGGAAATACAAATCAAAACCACAATGAGATATCACCTCACACCAGTCAGAATGGCTAAAATCAACAAGTCAGGAAATGACAGATGCTGGCGAGGATGTGGAGAAAGGGGAACCTTCCTACACTGTTGGTGGGAATGCAAGCTGGTGCAGCCACTCTGGAAAACAGCATGGAGGTTCCTCAGAATGTTGAAAATAGAACTGCCCTATGACCCAGCAATTGCACTATTGGGTATTTACCCTAAAGATACAAAGGTAGTGATCCAAAGGGGCACATGCACCCGAATGTTTATAGCAGCAATGTCCACAATAGCCAAACTATGGAAAGAACCTAGATGTCCATCAACAGATGAATGGAGCAAGAAGATGTGGTATATATACACAATGGAATACTATGCAGCCATCAAAAGAAATGAAATCTTGCCATTTGCGACAACATGGATGGAACTAGAGCGTATCATGCTTAGCGAAATAAGTGAAGCAGAGAAAGACAACTATCATATGATCTCCCTGATATGAGGAAGTGGTGATGCAACATGGAGGCTTAAGTGGGTAGGAGAAGAATAAATGAAACAAGATGGGATTGGGAGGGAGACAAACCATAAGTGACTCTTAATCTCACAAAACAAACTGAGGGTTGCTGGGGGGAGGGGGTTTGGGAGAAGGGGGTGGGATTATGGACATTGGGGAGGGTATGTGCTTTGGTGAGTGCTGTGAAGTGTGTAAACCTGGTGATTCACAGACCTGTACCCCTGGGGATAAAAATATATGTTTATAAAAATTAAAAAATTTAAAAAAAAAAAAGCAAAAAAAAAAAAAGTCAGATAAATGTTGATAAGGGTATGGAGAAATCAGAACACTCATACATTCTAGTGGTAATGTATAATGGTAAATGCACTTTGGAAAACAGTTTGTCCATTCCTCAAAATGTTAAATATTTAAATATTGCTATATTTCATTCAACTGTCCAGTAAACATCTCAAATATAACACTTGTCTAATACTCAGGCACTGATCACCTCCAGAACCAATCTCTGCCTACTGTCATCTTTCTTCTCTCAGAAACCCAAAAATCCTATCCTCCAGTTGTAAAACAAAACAGTCAAAATCATCCCTGATTTTACTCTTTCTCTAAACTCTTACATCTAATATGACATTATATTCTGAAAGTGCCAACCTTACAATACAGCTTGAATTCCACTATTTCTCACTACTCCTCACCTGACGTTATACCATCCAAGCCAACCCAGTCTTGTTAATAAATTATTGCAACCACCTTCTACCTTCTCTCTTTGCTAACCTCCTGCCCCTCCCTATAGTGTATTTTCTACACAGTAGTCAAGGGGATCATGTCAAAGTCCTGTTTGTCCTTTTGAAATTCTGTAAGGGAGCCACTGTGTCTCTGCCCAAATTTAAAACAAGGGAATAAAAGATCTAAATAAATGAACCATATAATTAATATTTATTTTCCCAGTGAAAGTAGATAAACAATTCCACTATTCTACAAAGGAAAACTTTCACTTTGGTAGTCCATAATAGCCCTTTTTAAAATTAGATAAAGAAACAGAGCAGAAAAAGTGCATTTTAACTATGTCATGCTGTGATTCCTCTTCATAATAGGAGATTAAAAAATTTCTTGGAATGATAAAGAGTATGGAAGCCACTAAATTCTTTGACTAATCATATAAATTTCTACTGATGTTTGATTGAGAAGACTGACATGGTTGAGATAACACCAGGCCATGAATTTTTAAAAAAGGTTTATATAGCTCTAAGACTAGGCATTAGATCCTTTCAAAAGAATTCTTTGCTTACCATTAATCTTGGAAATAAGGTAATTCCGTTAGCAATAACTTTACTCTGATCTCTTTAGTACATGTCAGAGTAGAAGAAAATTATTAATTAAATTATTTGTGGAAAATTAAACCAATAATATCTTAAATGGAGCATAAACTAGTCAAAAAGCAATGATTTCTGAAGTGATAAGTAGGTGAAAGAGATTTAGAAATGATACAAAGCATAAGTATTTTACATTAAAATTGCAAATATTAAATATTAACTAAGACTTACCATATTTCAAAGAGTAATTTAGAGCTCAAAAGCCTGAGAGAATTATCATTGAATTGTCAGTTTATTACTATTATTCCCCTTTATTAAATCTAGTATAATATTTGGCAAGAAAAAGTATTTAGTAAAAATCTGATATTTTCTCTCTTTCCTCTATAATGTCATAATAGCTATTATATATACTCATATTATTTTTATAAAATGGGAAAAGATTGTTAACTTTCCATGTGAAGATAATCTCTTACAATAATGCAATCCAGAATTTAATTTTTCCCTGGTAAATTACTTTAGCATTTATCCTGGTATTTTATTTCATCATTATTGCAAGAAGTATTTATTTATTTTTTATTTTTTATTTATTTTGACAGAGATCACAAGTAGGCAGGGAGGCTGGCAGAAAGAGAAGGGGAAGCAGACTCCCCGATAAGCAGAGAGCCCAATGTGGGGCCTAATCCCAAAACCCTGAGACCATGACCTCAGCTGAAGGCAGAGGCTTTAACCCACTGAGTCACCCAGGCACCCCTGCAAGAAGCATTTAATGTAAGATATTCCATATATCCACCAGACATTAAGAAGTTTGAAATGACTGTTTTAGAACAAATGGAGAAATGAAAATAATCTTAAAGTATCTTTTAAAAGTTAAGAAAGTCGGGATTTAAAGCTTCGTGAAGAAATCATGGTATAAATTACTCTTTTCCTAATCTTGGATTATTTTAGGTAACACTAAGATAGAAAACAACTTTTTAAAGTATTGCTATTAACTCTAAGCCATACACAGTTGAGTCACACATTATGTTGTTAGTGAGATTTCTTTTTTTCCAAAACATTTTACACCTTTTCTTCACATTCAGATGCATCTCAGTGACAAAACAATGATTCTGTTCATAGATTTGTACAGTTTTCCCATTGCAAAAAAAAAAAGATAGCACTGCTTTCATTACTAAAACAACAAATATATTCCTCACTAAGATCAAAATTAAATCCTGCCTCTCTTTTCCTGTGCCTTTCTATTTACATATGGTTTCCTTCAATGCCAAGTTTTATGTCATCTCTTAAAATACATTTAAATGTTAAATTGAATACATTAAGAAGCCATGTTATAACTCCTGATTTGAAAGGTATTTAAATGTGAAGAATGTGCATCAAAAATATATAGCATCTGTGCAAAAATTATGAAAGAGAATAAAAGGTAAAACAAAGAAGATTAAACAAGGATGCTGTCTAAGGAATTATTAATGATTTCAACTCTTCTTACCCGCAGCATGAATAACTCAAGTGTGGTTTATCAATTTTCTTTATATATAAGAAAAATAGTGACACATAATTTATGGGAAATTAACCTCTATCTTACATCAAGGATGAGATAAAATTAAGTACTCTTAATCCAAATAGGAGAACCAAATAAATATTTAATTATAAACATTACAATTAGGGGCACCTGGCTAAGAGTCTGATTCTTGATTTTGGCTTAGGTCATGATATCAGGGTCATGAGATCAAGCTCCGCACTGGGCTCCACGCAGAGCACGGCATAAGCTTGAGACTCTCTCTCTATCTCTTTCTGCCCCTCCCCCCACTCTGTCTCTCTAAAATGAATAAATAAAATATTTTTTAAATAAAAAATAAGTAAATATTACTATTGCAGGTTGTGGGGGGCACCTGTGTGGCTCAGTCTAGATCTCAGGTCTTGATATCAGGGTCATGAGTTCAAACCAGACACCGGGCATGGAGACTACTTTTACAAAAAAAAAAAAAGAAACAAAAATCAAAACTATTGGAGGTTGTGGATTTTTCTTCATAAGGGTTTTAATCCCAACTCTCTCACTTTCTTTCTCTATTTTAAAGATTTTATTTATTTATTTGTCAGAGAGAGAGAGAGAGAGAGAGCACAGGCAGGGGAGCAGCAATGCAGAGGGAGAGGCAGACTCCCCACTGAGCAGGGAGCCTTATGCTGGACTCAATCCCAAGACTTAAAATGTGATTAAAGGTCATTTTCTTTTTTAAGATTTCTTATTTATTTAAGAGAAAGATAGAGGGAGAGAGAGTGAGCACAAATGGGGGAGAGACAGAGGGAGAAGGAGGAGTAGACTCCCCACTGAGCAAGGAGCCCAAAGGAGGGCTTGATTCCAGGACCCCAGGATCATGACCTGAGCAGATGCTTAACCAACTGAGGCACGCAGACACCCCGCAGGTCATTTGCAATTTATGAACAAAGGAGTAGTCTTCATATATGATTTAATGTCTGTCACTGAGTTTCAACAGCTTCATACTAGTTATTTTATGTAAATGTGATATAATCAAAACCCTATGATTATAATAGAATTTGGAAAAGGAGTCAAAATAAAAGAGTAATAGATAATGAATTAAGAAAATGAATGAGTGAATTACGTTAATTGAATAACTGAATTGTGTTGTTATCATCTCTAGGTAGCTAATTCTTTTGACTGTGATAATGTCTTTATAAAGTATTTCTCTTGGAATATTTCTATTAGCATTTCATTAACACTCAACTGACATTCACTGTTGAATTTAATATTTTATAAATGCATTGGCTATTTTTTATTTCTTATAATGTTTTACTGTTGTCACTTTAAAATATAATTGGAATTTCATTCTTTTAACTTACAGGAAAATGGGCATATGAAAAGAAATGTCATTATTAAAGAACTTTCTTTAAACATGTACGTCAATTTGAACTGTACATTCTTAACCACTTTACAGTTCTAACAGTACTGGCGAGTAGAAGCTGGGGAAAATGTATATGGTTTGCACTCTCTGAGATCGACCTTCATGAACGGGTTCCTTTGATAAAACATGGTGAAGGTCACAATCACAAGTTGTATGCATGGTCGACTTATCTTACGCTACTAAAAATTCTGGCTAGAACTACTTTTTGATGAGGCAAATCATAATCTTCACTTCTCCACATGGGTCCCCTAGACATTTGAGTTTGCAGCATCTACGCATAATTGAAGAGTGCAACTGCCCCACAAAAGATTTTTTATCTGAAAAAAATGAATAATAAAGTATATTTAAATATTATATGTACTTCCTCAAATGTTTTTAATCATAAAACTGCCTGGAGTGCTCGCTTCGGCAGCACATATACTAATCATAATGCCTGGAAAAATCGCAAATAAATACACAGTATAAAAAATGTTTTTGATTCTTTTCCTTGATTTTTGAGTCAACCTCCATATTTTTACAACTCAACTATGGCTCTGATCCCTAACAGTTCATTCTGCTTATAAATACATTAAAGTTTTCATGCTGAATTTCTTCAACTTTGTGGTGGATATCTTATAGGGAGTACATCTTCTGCTGTTACATCATCTTCACCAACCTAGACAAGGAAGTATAGTCTTACACCAAAAATAATGATTCATATTTTGCCCAAAATAAAAAGCTTAGATGAGAATATAGAGTCATTGTAATAACACAAAGGGATGCAGTAGTCTGATATGCTTTTCTTTTTTTTTCATAATTTTATTTTTTTATAAACATATAATGTATTGTTAGCCCCAGGGGTACAGGTCTGTGAATCGCCAGGTTTACACACTTCACAGCACTCACCATAGCACATACCCTCCCCAGTGTCCATAACCCGACCACCCTCTCCCTACTCCCCGACTCCCTGGCCACCCTCAGTTTGTTTTGTGACATTAAGAGTCTCTTATGGTTGGTTTGTCTCACTCCCAATCCCATCTTGTTTCATTTATTCTTTTCCTGCCCCTCAAACCCCCCACGTTGCATCTCCACTTCCTCATATCAGGGAGATCATATGATAATTGTCTTTCTCCGATTGACTTATTTTGCTAAGCATAATACCTCTAGTTCCATCCACATTGTCACAAATGGCAAGATTTCATTTCTTTTGATGGCTGCATAGTATTCCATTGAATATATATACCACCTCTTCTTTATCCATTCATCTGTTGATGGACATCTAGGTTCTTTCCATAGTTTGGCTATTGTGGACATTGCTGCTACAAACATTTGGGTGCATGTGCTCCTTTGAATCACTACGTTTGTATCCTTAGGGTAAATACACAGTAGTGCAATTGCTGGGTTACAGCGTAGCTCTATTTTCAACTTTTTGAGGAACCTCCATGCTGTTTTCCAGAGTGGTTGCACCAGCTTACATTCCCATCAACAACGTAGGAGGGTTCCCTTTTTCCGCATCCTCACCAGCATCTGTCATTTCCTGATTTGTTGATTTTAGCTATTCTGACTGATGTGAGGTAGAATCTCATTGTGGTTTTGATTTGTATTTCCCTAATGCCAAGTGTGTTGAGCACTTTTTCATGTATCTGTTAGCCATCTGGATGTCTTCTTTGTAGAAATGTCTGTTCATGTCCTCTGCCCATTTCTTGATTAGATTATTTGTTCTTTGGGTGTTGAGTTTGATAAGCTCTTTATAGATTTTGGACACTAGCCCTTTATCTGATATGTCGTTTGCAAATATATTCTCCCATTCTGTCAGTTGTCTTTTGGTTTTGTTAACTGTTTCCTTTGCTGTGCAAAAGCTTTTGATCTTGATGAAATCCCAATAGTTCATTCTTGCCCTTGCTTCCCTTGCCTTTGGCGATGTTCCTAGGAAGATGTTGCTGTGGCTGAGGTCAAAGAGGTTGCTGCCTGTGTTCTCCTCAAGAATTTGGATAGATTTCTTTCTCACATTGAGGTCCTTCATCCCATTTGAGTCTATTTTCATGTGTGGTGTAAGGAAATGGTGCAATTTCATTTTCCTGCATGTGGCTGTCCAATTTTCCCAACATCATTTGTTGAAGAGACTGTCTTTTTTCCATTGGACTTTCTTTCCTGCTTTGTCAAAGATTAGTTGACCATAGACTTGAGGGTCTATTTCTGGACTCTCTATTCTGTTCCATTGATCTATGTGTCTGTTTTTGTGCCAGTAGCATTCTGTGCATTCTGTGCCAGTAGCTGATGATAACAGCTTTGTAATAGAGCTTGAAGTCTGGAATTGTGATGCCACCTACTTTGGCTTTCTTTCTCAATATTCCTTTGGCTATTTGAGGTCTTTTCTGGTTCCATATAAATTTTAGGATTATTTGTTCCATTTCTTTGAAAAAAATGGATGGGATTTTGATAGGGATTGCATTGAATGTGTAGATTGCTTTAGGTAGCATAGACATTTTCACAATATTTGTTCTTCCTACCCATGAGCATGGAACATTTTCCTTTGTGTCCTCCTCAATTTCTTTCATGAGTACTTTATAGTTTTCTGAGTATAGATTCTTTGCCTCTTTGGTTAGGTTTATTCCTAGGTATTTTATGGTTTTGGATGACATGCTTTTCAAAGCATATCCATGGAAACACTGCATTTTGTTTTCAAGGATGATTAATAAGTGCTTTCATCTCTAAAAGAAAATTCATTGTTCTGAGGACATTTCTATAAAAATGTCAGTTTGATATCATATGACCTACTCGATATCATGAAAGTCACTTGCGATATTGTTTGGGGTATCAGAAGATTTCCCAATGGGCCTTTCTTCTCTATAGTAAACTACTTCACCCACATCATCATTAATAGTCTACTCTTAAGAAAGTTCAGGTGGGGGACGCCTGGGTGGCTCAGTGGATTAAACCGCTGCCTTTGGCTCAGGTCATGATCTCAGTGTCCTGGGATCAAGCCCCACATCGGGCTCTCTGCTCAGCGGAGAGCCTGCTTCCCATTCTCTCTCCGCCTAACTCTCTGCCTACTTGTAATCTCTCTCTGTCAAATAAATAAATAAAATCTTTAAAAAAAAAAAAAAAGAAAAGAAAGTTCAGGTGGGAGTTTTTATCCTACCCACCCATTATCCACAACAAATTTCTTAAGGGTTGATATGGTAAACCTTCAGCCTTCATAGCCGAGGGCACTAGTACCAACACCATAAAATGAGCAAAGACAGAATGTATTTGAGGATCCGGAATTAAAATCAACAAACCACCTGGAAGAATGTTATTATACTCATCAGCATAGACATTATATTTCTACTTTTTCCTTAGTACTTAAATAAACAGGATCAAAGTAATAATCAAACAGACTCTCCCTGATTTTCTGGTAATTTATGTACCTGGGATTTAGGCACACCATTAACAGATACAAGGTAACTTATGATTTACTTCTGACTGTAACAAATTAGCTCTGAACTGTTTTGCTTTTAAATATTTAGTAAACTGCTTAAATATGTGTAAATATTTGTGTACAGTACACTGGTTTAATGGTTATATAGTATAGATGGTGGAATTATGATCAAATCCCAGGTTCAGTAATTACAAATAATGTAGCTCAAGGCAAATTATTAAATTTCTCTGGTGTTGATTTTACCCAATAGTGTTGTGTGTATCACATGAAATTATGCAATATATCTTAATGTAGTACACATCCACTAAACTCGTTAATGCTTTGTCATTTAGCCTCCAAAAAACTTCTTTGCTGAGTAAATAAAATCAAACAACTGAGTAGGAAAAAACAAAAATATTCATTTCTAGCCTAACCTTTTCACTTATCTACAATACAGTGGAGAACAATTGCAGAAACAGTTGAGCATCAAATTACTCTTATGCCCTTCCATTTAAAAATGTGTCACTTGTCTACTGTTTTCCAGGCATTACCTTTGATGCTTTTATAGAAAATCTGTTAGTTTTTAAATAAAAAACAAAATAAATATTATTCTGACATCTAATTAATTTTGTAAGTGATATATTAGTAGAACAATACTGTAAATACAATTGTACATCTGGTTCCTCTGTTCAATATGATTCACACACACTTTTGTATTTAGTGATCATTTATTCTCATTCCTATGTAATATTCCATTGTACAAACATACCACAAATTATGTATCCACATCCATGTTTTCCACTTTTACACTTGTATGAGTAATGTGTCTATGAACATCTTTGTACATGTCTTTTGCTGAACATACCTATGCATTTATATTGGAGATAAAATTGCTTGGTCATAGATTATGTACTGTTCACTTTTAGTAGATAATGTAAACAATTTTCCAAATTAATCATGGAACTTTATGCCCTTATGGGTACATGGGATCTGGAAATATCTGGAAATTTTGTTTAAAACAAATTGGTGTTATAAAGCCCTATATTCGCCTTTCATGAGAGAGCAGGGAGCACTTGTTAAAATAGTATACTAATATATAATCTGAATACATTCTTAAAAATAAAAAACTTGGGGCGCGTGGGTGGCTCAATGGGTTAAGTTTCTGCCTTCGGCTCAGGTCATGGTCTCAGGGTCCTGGGATGAAGGCCCACATCGGGCTCTCTGCTCAGCAGAAAGCCTGCTTCCCCTTTTCTCTCTGCCTGCCTCTCTGTCTACTTGTGATCTCTCTCTCTGTCAAATACATAAATAGAATCTTCTAAAATAATAAAAAATTAAAAATTGCATATTCCTTTAAATATCAATTAGTATAACTTTTGCTATATTTCTCTGATTGAAGTAATTCCCAATTATTTTTTATTAACTACATTGCCATATGTTATCATGTTTCACTAGCTGAGAAACTATTAACAGCTTGCCAACATATTTTTAAAGACAAAAAATTCATTTGAAGAAACTTAAAACTTCCATATAGTATACTCAAAAAAAAGATAGAATTTTAGCCCTTTTGAAATGCCTGGAAAAGAATAATTCCTCTTCTCTTTCTTTCCCTTTCATTGGTTATAAAGTCAGTATTTTTCTGGAACTTAAACTTCAAAAAAAAAAATTAACAGATTAAAACCAGTGAGAGGCTATGTTTATCAATTAACAAGTATTTATTGAGAAACTGATATGTATACCAGGTATTGGGGCTTCATGTTTACTTTAAAAATTATTTGACTACATCATAATATTATGATTATGATTATTATGATGATATTATGATTATTATGATTATTTGACTACATCATAATATAGAATGATTTTCTGGTACTACATTGCACTAAATCTGGCCCTTGAAAATGATCAGTCTTTGCCTAAGGCACTTATTGAAGATTTGAATTAGATTACCAAAGTATTTGCATTGTGTATGACACAATAATGGAAACTCTGTAATGGAAAACTTTATTATATCACATGCTGTATAAAATGTACTTAGGTATAGGAAATAATATTTATATTTTTATATTTCATGCTATACTATACTTTCTTTAAAATTATTTATGAATTCTAGATGTGAGACAAAACTGTTAACATTTAAATTAATAGGGGCTATAGTCTTAGCTATTCTTTTTTTTTTTTTTTTATAGTCTTAGCTATTCTGACAAAAAAAAGATTGAAATAATTTTGAGATTTCTAAGAAAAGACAGAATCCACATACTGGTAATGTATCGTTTCAAAGCAGCATGGTCTTGTTCTGTACCCCACTTGGTATCCCTCTACTTCGGTTACACACAGGCCACACACCAGCATCCTGGCTGGGGAACCCTTCTGCCAAATGTCTTTTAAATGAGACCAAACCAAGAATTCTTTTATTATCAAATATAGAATGTGTTCAGTTTTCTTTTAACAGTTCTGTCATTCATTCTGAGTGTAAGCAGAAATCAGAAATGTTTTCAATAAATTTAAAATGTGTTGCTTTCCAAGTTTCTCTCTTCAAGTGAGAGGTAACATGCACTTTTAAGACACTGAGACTTTTAAGACTTTTTCAGTCTCTGGCTTTTCAAAATATAATTTTGTAACAAAAAATAATCCAAATTCTTCAGTGCAATTATGTTAACTTGAATGATCTAAGAAAATAATACTAAAATGTTCATTTTCTTTCCGTGGCTGCATTTGAAAATACTTAGAACTATCACTTAGATACTCAAATACTTGGGATGGAAAATACTTAGAACTGTCACTGATTTTCATCTTTTCCTCAAGACTCTGCAAACGCTGGCTACAGAATCTCATTTCATTGCCAGCTTCAACATTTACCAGTACATTCATCTATACAAACAACGTTTTGTTTCTTGAGAAACTGAAAAAAACATAAGCAACATCATTACCTTATATCAAAAGCCCTGTTTACTGTTATAAATAAAATAAATATTCCAAAGTGGGAAATCCATAATAAATTAAAATTATTTGTTACAATAGTAGATAATAACTTTAAAAACTGGATTTGCACTAATATAAATATATTGTTGAAAAACTGAAGCATAGCTGATCTAATTTTAAAGACAAAAATTTCAAAGTACTTGATCAAATATCTAGATATTGCAAATAATAAAAATGCTAGTTTCCTGGCATAAAAGCAGAATGGGCCTGCAGTGAAATCTAGCAAATTACGACTGGAATAAACCCTACTCATGTGTGAAACACTAAAAATGTCTGAATTTTCCTGAAAAATTCTTAACCCAACCTTATATCCCTGCTCTTTTCTAACAGGTTTACAAAGCGGAAACTCAGAACTCTTGGGTCTCAAGAAACATTGCTCATGTAGTTATCTACGTTTCCACAGCATGAGAAGCAACTTTGAAGTCGGAGCTTTTCATTTTTTCCCTCAAAATGTATCACTCAACACATTTTGTTTGAACTTGTTTCTGAAAAGGGGGTGACTAGACTAAGAAGATGAACGAGACATGGTTCTGGCCTTGAGGACCTCACAATCAGGTGCAAGACAATAAACACTCCACAGAAACAGTGCACCTTTCTCTCTTGTTGTTGGCCTTCGTTCATGTCTGCTTGCTTAAGGAGCACTTCCTCATCCTGTATGCCTGCTACCTTCCTACTCATTCTCTCAATGATTCACTTCTTGGGTGACTTGATTTGACTCAAAGCACAAGCTTTCTGCGCAGGGCTGTGGTTTAGCAGTGCAGGTGGTTGACAGGAACACAGAGAGGGAAGGGTCTGAGTCCCATCAGAGCCAGAATAGAGAGGACCAGGATGACCACCACATACTTTAAAATGTTTCCTGCAGGAAAAACGAAGTCATGAAGGACTTTCACAAAGTGTAATGTTATGAGGGTATCTCTATTTTAAAAAGATACATCTGCTGGCAAGCTATATTTATCCTTGATGGGAAATACGAAAATATCACAGAACTCAAAAATATGCTACGGAAGAGTTGACTGGTTGAAACTCCTTTACTCAGGACTATAAATCAACTACAATTTTCTCACTATAAAAGCTCTTCTTTGGGTCACAGAAGTTTAGAAAGTATCTATAAAAGATTATACCTTGGCATTTCCATAAATCATATGTGGTAATAGGATTAAAAAGCAAAGTTTAAAAGAGGAAGTCTCAGATTCAAAAAAGACCACAGGGTCAGTCATTACTGACTCCTTCTTAGGAAAAGGAAGTCCTTCTAAAGGAAAAAAGAAAAGTATGTGGGGGAAGTATACTATGGAAGTGATTATGGGGTCATGTCTGAAGAAATTTTTAATCCATTACATCTGGAAAGACAAATATACATTTGAAAAATTAAAGTTATTCTTTTTTTTAATTTTTTAAATTTATTTTCAGCATAACAGTATTCATTGTTTTTGCACCACACCCAGTGCTCCATGCAATCCATGCCCTCTATAATACCCACCACCTGGTTCCCCCAAACTCCCACCCTTCGAAACCCTCAGATTGTTTTTCAGAGTCCATAGTCTCTCACGGTTCACCTCCCCTTCCAATTTCCCTCAACTCCCTTCTCCTCTCCATCTCCCCATGTCCTCCATGCTATTTGTTATGCTCCACAAGTAAGTGAAACCATATGATAACTGACTTGACTTATTTCACTCAGCATAATCTCTTCCAGTCCCGTCCATGTTGCTACAAAAGTTGGGTATTCGTCCTTTGTGATGGAGGCATAATACTCCATAGGGTATATGGACCACATCTTCCTTATCCACTCGTCCATTGAAGGGCATCTTGGTTCTTTAAATTAATCCAAGTAAATCATTAATAGAATCTTTCATTTTTTAAAAGATGTATTTATTTATTTGAGAGACAGCTACCCACATGAGCAAGGGAGGGGTGGAGGGAAAAGCAGAAAGACTCAAGTATATTCTCTTTGAAGGTTTATCTCAGAATCCTGAGATCATGACCTGAGCTGAAACCAAGAGTCAGATGCTCAGCCAATGAGCCACTCAGGATCCCCTTAATATAATATTTTAAAATATTAGTTATCAACTTCAAAGAAAAGTAACCATATTGGGGTTACATACATTATAAAAACCCAATAACTCCAAACACAACTAATCTTTCCAGTTCTGCCCTAAATTTATAACCTGAAGTGCCAAATTTCAGCTATACCTGTTGATGTTTTCTCAGAAGAAAAAGGTCATTGATGAAATTCGACCAGAGAATCTGACTGGAATGAACATTCAGAAAGCCTATAGTGACAGTGATATAATTGCTTGCCAATACCCTGTCTAGCTACAAAATAACACATTTTGGAAAGAATAAAAACCAGCAACAGAACAGCAAGAGAAATAACCTTAAAGGAAAGAGGGTTCAAATTGCTTTTGGGCCATTTCTTCCTGTCACTGCTTTCTGAGACAAAGAACTAAAAGAAGACAAAAAAGATCCTTTCTAAGAAAGATTTTATTGTTTTACTGGAAAATGACATTTTAGGGGATATTGGTTGTGCAACAGACCAATATGTGTCTTCTTAAAATGAGAATTATATTTATAAAAATACAGTTTTATACTTTATATCTTCCTTTCCCACTTTGCAAAGAGTTAATTTAAACTACTAAGAAAAAGGGGGAGGAGAATGAGTAGGTTCTGATTTTCCGCTATGGGAAGAAATCAGAAATTGAATGAATGATCTACTGTATTTACTTCCACTCACATAATCTTAATTTATGTGTATATTATAGGAAAATGTGTGGCATGTGTAGTTGGATACACTTAGGTTTGAATAAATGTATTCTTGGAAAGTACATAGCAAAAAACAACAACAACAACAACAACAACAAACCCCATACCTCCCCCTCATACTGGCCCCTGTCTCAGAACCACAGTTTTAAAATATATATGGAAACAGCACAGGCCTAAAACATCTACAGTCACTCCCTCTTCCCTTCTCCTCTCCCCAAATCCCTCCCCAATCCCTATCCCAAACCCATCTTTCTTTTCTTTCTCTTTCCCTCCTTCTGCCTTTCCCTCTCCAGTGCTTCTCTAGTTGGGCATAGAAATCACGGGGATCCTCTTAGACTATAAGTTCTGATTCAGTGGGTCTGCGGTGGAATGTGAATTTCCACATTTATAACAGGATCTCAGGTGATGCTGATGCTGCTGGCCCAGAGACCACACTTGGGCAGCAAGGTGATTAACAAGGATAGAGGAAATGCAGCCATTGTGCTATGTCCTTGTTCTTTCACCCCTCCGCAATCAGTTCACATTTACTTATAATTATTCATTGTGGGAAAACAGCAAAGCTTTATTTGCAGGAGTTTGACTTCACATTCTCTTTCTCCTTTATCCCACGAGTCACCAAGTCTTACCTTTTCTTCCCACTTCCCAACTACTATTAATTGAATCTAGAGACATAAAATGGATATTTTAAAGCACTGTCATGTAATTTTTTTCTGAATTTGCATTCAATTCTGTTGCTGATTTGTAAGCATTCATACTTAATTGTTCAATATTTAATAAAGTACTGTTACAGTACTTACAGATTTCAATACTGAGTTTTTTCTTATTGTGGTTTTGTGTTTATTTATTTTAAAATATTTTGTTGGCATGTTACATCCATACCAAAAAAGTATACAACTTTTAATTTTGAAGTTCAGTGTATTATTACAAAGAAATTTTATCTTTAGAATAAAATCTGAACTGTTCCCCTCGGATCTCACAAAGACACACAAAGCTGCTCTATCCATTACCTTCTATACCTCAGTAGGTAAGAACAGTATTATTCTAGTCATCCTTTACTCCTCTTTGTCCTATGCCACATGTGAGATCATTAGTGAATCATAAAAGCACTATCTCCGGGATGCCTGGGTAGCTCAGTCAGTTAAGTGTCTGCCTTTGGCTCAGGTCATGATTCCAGGTCCTAGGATCGAGTCCTACATCGGGCTCTTCACTCAGCAGAGAGCCTGCTTCTCCCTCTGCCTGCCACTCCCCTTGCTTGTGCTTGCTCTTTATTTCTCTCTCTTTCTCCCGCTCCCTCTCTGACAAATAAATAAACAAAATCTTTTAATTTTTTTTAAATTACACTATCTTCACAATATCCAGATCCAGTCACTTGTAATAATTTACACTGCAAGGACTCTGGTCTCAACCACTATCATTTCTCACCTGAGTTTCACAGTAGCCCCAGATCTGGATGGCTTGCTCATCCTTTTTCTTTAGAACCTATTCTCAACATAGTTACAGCAGTGATCCTTCCAGAATACTAGCTATATCCTGTCACTCTGCCAAAGCTTTCTAAGAACTTCCAATTTCCAAATAAAAGCCAAAGTCCCTTAAAATGCTGGTTCCCCTTAACCCTCTGATTGTACCTTCCCTTGGCTTCCTCTATTCAATTATATTGGTCTCTGAATACCATGGACATACTCTCCATTCACGGCTTTTGCACCTACCGTCTGTTCCCTTTGCCTGGAGTGCTCATTTTCCACATGGTTTGCATCCTCACCTCCTCTGGAGATTTCCTCGTATGTAAGGTTGTTAGATTCAGCAAAAATAAATAAATGAAAAACAAGATATCCAGTTTAATTTGAATTCCAAGTAAACAATGTGTTTTGTTAGTAAGTATGTCCCATGCAATATTTGGGACTTATGTCTATTAAAAATTTATTAGTTGTTTATTTGAAATTGGATAATATACTTAGGGAAGAAGAAAGAAAAACTAGCTTCTATTTACAGTTCCTCTTGAATTAATCTCTTAATTTCTTAAACAGAGCAGACAAAATTCAGTGTCGTCCTCTTGTTCCAGTCTCTGGAATCCACCTAAGGCAGAACTGCCTACAAAATGATCTCTGGAAAAAGGCCTATTTCTATTTGATTTACTAACACACTTGCATGTGTGCATGGAAATACACACAATTGACTTCATTTACTTCAAGAATTTTGCCTTTTGTATAGTTATGGTTGATTGTACCTCAACTTTCTCCAACCAAAGACCAAGGATAGTGAAAATAACCACTTTGTCACAATGAAAAGAATTAAGGCCAGAAAGATCATAGTTTCTCATGAAAATCTGAGGCCAATTTCTAAAGCACACTAAAATTATCCATTCTATATCCTGACTACTGTGAATAACGCTTCCATAAAGACGGGAGTACAGGTATCTCTTTGAGATACCAATTTTGTTTTCTTTGGATATATAGCCAGAAGTGAAATTGCTGAATCATATGGCAGTTCTACTTTTAGGAACTTTCATACTGTTTTCCATCTGTCTATACTAATTTACATTCCCCCTAACTGTGCACAAGGGTTTCTTTTCTCCACATCCAAGCCAACACTTGTCAGCTTTGGTTTTTTGATAACAGGCATTCTAAACAGGTGTGAGGTGCTAGCCATTATATTTTGGTTTATATTTCCCTGATAGTTAGTGATATCTATATACCCATTGTCCATTTAACCTTAAAAAAAAAAAAGAGGAAATCATGCCATTTGTGACACCATGGATGAACCTGGAGGACATTGCATCACATGAAATAAACCAGCCACAGAAAAGCAAGTACTTCATGATCTCACATATATGTAGAATCTTACAAAGTCAAACTCATATTTGCAGAGAGTAGAATGGTGGTTACCAGTGGCTGGGAGTGGGGAAAACAGGGAGATGTTGATCAAAGGGTGTCAGCTTTCAGTTATAAGACAAATAAATTCTGGGGGCGCCTGGGTAGCTCAGATGGTTAAGCATCTGCCTTCGACTCAGGTCATGATCCAAGGCCCCTGGGATTGAGCCCTGCATCAGGCTCCCTGCTCAGCGGGGAGTCTGTTTCTACCTCCTCCTCTGCTGCTCCCCCTACTTGTGCTCTTGCTCTTTGTCAAATAAATAAAAATTTTTTAAACGATGAATAAATTCTGGAGATGTATAGCATAATGATTGACTATAGTTAATAGCAATGTATTGTATACTGGAAATCTGCTAGGAGAGGAGATCTCAAGTTTTCTCACTACACACACAAAATGTGAGATGATGTTATGCTAACTATCTTGTCTGTGGTAATCATTTTGCAATGTATATCAAATCACTACCTTATATATCTTAAATATATATAATTTTTATTTGTCAATCTTACCTCATTAAAGCTGGGGGGGGGCGCAGAATTTGCAGTAAAATTAAGTGAAAGCCTTTCTGCAAGTAAATGAGTAATGCCTGATAGCAAAGCACAAGGGGAAACTGATTAGTAGGTTAGAACTGTGGCTAAAACCACCAAATAATTACAGCAAGGAGTTGATTCACTCTGACAAATGTAATGGCAAAGCAGGATGATACACATGAAGAAAGGACTCAAGTACGATATTGTAAACACCATTCATCTCTCTCCAATCATGTTATTTAAAAAGATACATATACAAAAGAATTTTCACATTAAAAATGTGAAATATATTTCTTTGTATTGTCTAATATCAGTCCCCACAGATTCATTGTAAGTTCTATTTCTATCACAAATTTCTCCCGAGGAAAGAAAACAAAGTATCCAATGGTGACTCCAGAAAAATCTTAAAAGTAACAATCATACTTTAAGCCCAGGCAGGAGGGTAATATGAGAAAGAAGTACAAGACACCACTGATTAATTTTATGCAATATGGTTTCAAATACTTATGATACTTGATAGTCCTAGTTGATACTGACCAAAAGATTGCAGTCTTTTACCCTACATGCAGAATCAATTTCTAGACTTTTAATTATCTCAATTATCTTTCTGGAATTCCCTATTAATCGTTCAAATTCCCTATAAATCCCTCAAATATCACAAATCTAACAATACTATAAATACTTGGCATTTATTTGGTTAATTTAGAATGAAATTTCATTCATCTCAGGAGAGCTATTCTTCAGCCCCAGCAATCTGAAGGGTCAAGAAAATGACAATACATAAAGGACAGTTTTCAAAGATACTCTCTCCAGGAGTAATTATAAAACAGCCCAAAGTCTTTAGTGCCCCCACCCCCAGGCTCATAAACCTGTTCCCTTCTGCCCCAGTATATGCTCACTGTCTTTCTATTCTATTCCCATCTAAACTCAGTCTCTCAAGATACCTTAATGGTGTAAGTGACCTTTTCCAACTACTTCTTTCTGGGAGCTGCTTGCACTTCCATTTCCAATCTTCTGAGAGTCTAAGTTCTTAATACTTACTCATTTAGATAAATGAAAAGTTACCCCTTAAGCAGAGCTTAGAACTCTAACATTAAAGACTACATTTGAGCAGAGCTTAAAAATTTTAATAAAGATGAAAGCACACCATTTTAGGGAAAACTCTGACATCAGTGAGCAAGTGATAAGCAGATGAATGAAATGGATGAAAAAAAAAATCTGGCCCTTGAAATTGCCAAGTCACAAAGACAACTGGCAGAAATACTGTTCAACCATGCCTCTGGGTACGTACACAGGTGACCAGACTCTGGTCTTTCCTTTGAAGATTTAGTAAATCAAATATCAGCATTGTCCCTGAGACACTTTGAATAAGCCACTGGGTTTATTTGGGGTGAATTTAGATCTCTTGACTTTTCCTCATGTCTTTGTTTCCTTTGGCTTCTCTCTAGTTGGCAAACAATGTGTCTCTGTTCTTATTTGTGAATGTCTTTATTGATTGTGTTGTCACATTTATTTTCCTTGTACTAAACTCTAATCCCTTTGTCCTTTGTTGCCATAAATGACCTTAGACTATGCTCTCTTTAGTGGGATTCCTACGGAAGCTGGACAAACCTCCTAATGTTGTCACAGGGATTAAGGAATCATTCTGTAAGCTTCTGATTTGGCACTGAATTCCTTCTAGCATTTAACATTCTAAAAGTCGGTCACATTAAGAAAAAATCACGTCTAGATTCTAACTGATTCTCACTGCAAAGGATACCATTATCATATCTTATTTTCAAATGGTTTTATGTATCGGCATTACTGGTTAGACATTAAACGCCATACAAATGGCACTTGGCTCTCATATACTAGATTTGAACAGATACGAAGATTTTCTGACAGCAGTCTGGATTTTTCAGAATTTTAAACCTCCATATTTTACTTCCAGAAAAACACCAGATATTCATCCACATTTATGATTAAAACTGAGTGCCATAACCACAAATCTATTCAGTATAAACTGTCCCTTAGTCTTAGCATCTGAAGCCTGTCATAGCCTTCCACATACTGAGTTGGCTAAAATGAAGCTTGAGTTATCTGCAGTTATTTAGAATCTACATGCCATGGAGGAAAATGTAAAATGTATCATAATAAATTACAGTTATATTTTCTGTTAGGAAAAAAAGAATTACAGTGAAGACAAAAAAACACTAAATAAATGTATACCTAATGGGGAGAGCGCCCCCATGTGGTACTCTCCAAATACATTCTGCCCACGTAGGTAAATGCCTACCTGCTTTATGGTTGACACATGATTTTATCCGGACATGGTGCCCATCTGTGCCCATTGCAGTCATTACTAGTGGATTTAGGCTTAAAATCTCAGTAGGACCTTCTAAATAGCTATATACAATCGTGACTGGCACGTAAGATAAAATTTTAGTTTCTTTAGCTACAGAATCATTTAGGTAAACCATCCAAAGATCATCAAATTCACCAGGAACTAGTCAGACTCATATGTTAAAGTCTGATTTCACATTTCATTCAGTAATTTTCTTTACATTTTAATAGTCCTGTGTTAATTATTTGACTATCCAAAAGCAGACAGGGAAAGAATCTTAAATCCTCCAACAAAATTACATCACCAAGCATATAGCCATATCTCTCTCACCCCTCAATCTGTCACACACACACACAGACACACACACACACACACACACACACACACCCCACACTGTGCCTGGAGCATCGTTTCACTTTGGGACCTCTTGGCCTGCTGTCTGTATCTTGCTCTTAGCAAGGCTATCTAATGATATGTATTCTATTATCTACCTTCATCTATACACAAATAGAGTCATACAATTTGTAACTCTGACTGACTCTATGAATAGTTCATGGAAACAAAGAATTGGGCATCCTAAAGTAAAATTATTGGGAAAATAGAGAGAGAGAGAATATACCTTCCAAGGACAGGAAAGGAGATGAAAAGCCTCCAATTGCCCTGGCCTAGCTCTCAGTCAGCAGTCAGGTCCTCCACATGATCTTCTCCAACACAGTAGACCCACAGGCAGATACAATTAGTCTTATCTTACAGAACAGAAAACTAGTGCCTGGAAAGGCTGGGTAGTTCACTTGAAGTCAGGCAGGTACTATACCACTGATCTAGAATGATCTGATGTCAGTGTAGTTCACTGACACTACTAGAAAAATGGATGAGAAAATTGTAGGAAAAAGCATAAGTAGGTTTATGGGGAAAATTCATTCAGATGAAGTATAAGGAACGGTTATGGCAAGATTTTAGGGTTGCAGTGGAATAATCAATACAAGTTCATTAATGCTGTGGTAACAACCTCCAAATCTCAGCCCCTTGAAGCTACAAGATTTATTTCTCCCTTATACTACATAGTTACTGCGGATTGATTCAAGTTTTGCTCCATATTGTTCTCACATATCCCTCTCACTGGGGGATCCAGATTGAAGGAATTCGTGTTGATAGAAAAGGTAGTATCTGGAACATTGCCAGTGGCCATAAGAGAAAGAGAGAGTGGTGAATTATCTCAAAACTTCCACCCAGAGTGACACATACCATATCTTGCTCCTATTTAATAGGCCAAACCAAGTCACTAAATTTCAAGGGTCAAACAGTTGAATGTGATATTCTACTGGAGACCAGGAGGAGGAATAAAAATATTTGGTAGACATGACTAACGACTAACACAATGGCCCTTGCTTACTTGATAGTTGCCAACAGTGAAATCTAAGCACATTTATTTGTTTCAGAACACCCTCTGTGATGTAGCCTCTATCTTCCAAATCTCATTCCAACAATTTCCCCTGGGAATCTCTATTCCAGTTATCTTGAAGAGTTATGCCTCCATAAGTATCAGGCTATGTTCTGCCCCAGGATTTTGCACATGATGTATATTTTGCTTGAATTTTTCATTCCACCTATGAATTCCTACTCTTAGGAATGCCTGGTGAATTCCTACTCCTCCAGCTCAGGGTTTCTCTGCCCTATAAACAACCCAATCCATCCCTAATCCCTATGTACCATGGCATTCTATTCTATTCCATTCTTATCAAACAGTATTTGTTTATACCTAATTCTCATTCTGTTAGACTGTAAGTGTTCTGAACACAATTATCTCTAGATCATTGTTAGTAATAAATAATGTTTGGTTGAAGGAATAAAGTCATCTGTATTTTAATAAGGGACACCAAGATTTAGCAAAGAGAATATTAAACTTTCATCAATAAACCAGGAAAATTTTGAGGGGAAAAAAAAAAGTAGAACAGCAGGGGTTAGTCATGCAGGCAGTAGCTTTTCATTCCTCACTGATAAAGCTAACATTGCAAAGGAAACTTTCCTTTTATTCTTTTAAATGTAACCTGGTCCTTTTAAATTAGAGGATCACATAAATGTGAATCAGATTGGGAAGTTATTTTTAAACTACTTTTACCTCTTAGAGACTTCTTTCTGAAAAATGAAATATGTCAAGTTTTCCCTAAATTGGTTTATTGAGAATTATTACTATGGTGAGCAATGCATTTACATATTTAGCAGTATTTACTTTCCATAGGTACCCTGGAGATAAGCATTTAGTTTGCCCCCTTTTATGGAGAAGAGAACAGGGTCAGATGAGGTAGTTAACTTGCACAAAATTACATCACTGGTAAATGTATGAAGTGGGATTCAAACTCAAGACTTTTTGATGATGAAGCTATGCTATCAACAATGTCATTTATGCAATAAATGTAGTAAATAAATTTATCATACACCTGTGTTTATTTTAATAAATTATCCTACCCTATGTTTAACTAAGGATCTTCTCTTTACACTGTTTTTATTCAAAGAGCATTGACAAATTATAAACTTGTAATAGTTTGGGACTCATAAATTTTTATGAAATCGTACTTGACAAACAGCTATAGTTTTCTTGCAGATTTAGGGCCTATGTTGGGCCTGGTGCTACATGGTGGTTACACATGCGGAAATCTGAAGACCATCCCTCCTACTCCCACGGCACATATCATTGGGTAGAATATGCCCTTGACTTCTTTGGTACTTTTGACATTTAAGGGGAAAAAAAGCTATGCATTTGTTTTCTAGGAACTTCTCCTACCAAGAATTTCCTAATATCACAGTGGAACTGCCAACGAATTCTAAAACACATGCTCCAAAGTACACATAATTGGCCCTAGGCCAGGTCTTCACAAGTACTCCTTTCAAGACTCTAACTGTAACCACCTGTGCCAAAAGAATTTTTATCTGAAGGCTCATCTAATCTCTGAATCTAAGTCAGTTCTCCAAAGTCCCTGTGAAGCATACAACCAGGAACTTCATTCCACCATCCAACATAAACTGATTTTTATAGTCCTTTACAGACGTATTTTTATGGGGAAATATTAAAAGTGTCTTCAGGGGCGCCTGGGTGGCTCAGTGGGATAAGGTTTCTGCCTTCAGCTCAGGTCATGATCCCAGGGTCCTGGGATCGAGCCCCGCCTCGGGCTCTCTGCTCAGCTGGGAACCTTATTTTATTTTATTTAAATTTTATTTTAAAAAAATAAAAAATAAAAATAAAAGTGTCTTCAAAAAGTCTTCTTGGATAGAGATTTTACTTGTTAATTCCAGCTTTCAGTGATTTTTCTGTACTTAGAATTTGTCTGAAAGCCCTAACAAAAGAAAGTTGCTCGTTTCAGCAATAAGAAAACCCAATGAACATATTTCATTGGGGCACATAATTAACATGACTATTCAGTAAATTTTACCTTCCAGAGAAATCAAGATGAGTAATTACTGAAGAAAGAGTGCCCAAGTAGTTCTGCTGTACTGGCAAGCAAACAGCCCATGCTCCCTCAGAATGATTTCCCACAAATCATTTCATTGACGTTTCTTAAGAGAGTCATTTCAACCCAACCTAACACTTACTCAAAGTCCAGGCTCAGACAGATAACCCACCCTCAGACATTCCGCAAATTATTACACAGTGTTTATTCACGGACTATCTTGGTCTCCTTTATAGAGATTAATTTCATGATTCTTTCTCAGTGATATTCTTTTCATTCATTCATTCATTCCTTCAGGGCTAGAACTTATTTTGTAGCTTTTTTAATTAATTTTTCCCCAAGACACTATTTTTTTCAGTTTTGCCTGGTAAATGACAGCATAAGGAAATTACATTCTCCACAATAATGTAAAGTGGATGTCATAAAGGAACATCTTAATAATAAATATCATTATCCTAATCTCACAAAATAATAAATTATCCAAATACCAAAAATACAAAAAATGATAAATGTCTTAAATTCTCATGTATGGATGTTACAACAGGATAAAAAGGAAGACAGATACATTTGTAGAAACGTAGGTTCATACACATCAGACCCATGCCAAAACACATTCAATTAACAAAGAGATTTTTTTTTAAGGGGCATCTGGTTGACTCAGTCAGTTAAGCATCCAACTTCTGATCTTGGTTCAGGTCATGATCTCACAGATCAGGGGATTGAGCCCCACATCAGGCTCCACACCCAGCAGGGAGTCTGCTTGAGGATTCTCTTTTTCTCTCTCCCTCTCCATCTGCCCCTCTCCCTGCCTGCTCTCTCTCTTAAATTAATTAATTAATTTTAAAAGGAAAACACGTGATCTTTTTAAATGTGCACATATATGAAAATGCAGACATTAAAGTTTATGTAATAGGTCTTTAATGAATTATGTGTTTTGGTGTATATGGTTGTTAAGAAGATGATTTTGGACTTGTACAGACTTCAGTTCAGATCCTGTCCCTGGAACTCATTATTCTCATACCCTTCAGAAGACTTCTCAATCTCAGTGATTCCTATACTATTCACCTAAAATGAGAATATCAATATCTAAAACTTAAGGGTGTGAGAGGATTAATACAATTGAGTTGATTTATATAAATAAAGTACTTGGGATAATACCTGGCATAATATATATGTTAATAAGCAATATATTTGTTCTCATTACTTCATCATTTAGAAACAGGTGCTGAATGTGATGCTTTAGAGAAGTATGCAAGTAAATGCATGTTTGGTGTACACATCTATATATGTAAAAAGAAAGAAATCAAGAGCAAGAAGGCATGGAACGTAACAGCACTACATTTAGAAATTTGATGAGGCACCCAATTATAGTCATGAATTTAATTTCAGAAAGAAGGTAGAACTCTTTGTAAGTAATATTACCATTTATCAGAAGTCACATGCAATTTTTATTTGACAAAAACAGAAATAAACTAGTAATTTAAAATGTTTCTGACTGCTGAATCTAAAATATCCAATTAAGCAGATACTTTAGGGAGACACAATATTGAAATCTCCAGAGTTTCTAAACTTCTGGAAGCAGTCCCTATGAGGAAAGTTGCTATGGCACTGATTTATTAGCTCTTGGCTTCTGCTGTTTTACGTGATTGTTTCTGCAGATGGAAAACCTTCTTGGAAAAAGAATAAAGAAAATTAAGCTTCTTTCATTGATATGTTCCCAGAACAATAAGCACTCTTCTTCAGTGACCTTCATGGTTGCTAATCTCAGCTGAGGGCACTTAAACTGTAGATTTTGGAACAATAATCCTGGACATACTTCCTCATATCATCAGTATGAGTTTTTTTTAGACCATTGAAAAAAGAGAAGTAAAATGTCTGGCTTAGTATCTGTCTTCGAAAACTCCAAAAAAAATCTAAGGCAAGCCTCTGAAAATCCAGAAATTGGGAGATAATGACTCTAGCAGAAAATATGTCAGAGATTGTATTATTCAAGACATGTGGGGAATCTTCAACGAATAATCAGAAAAAAAAATTAAGCAAGAAAACTGGGATGTTTATTTAATATATCTCAAAAGTACACAGGAAAAATTATCCAGTATCTTTGTTCTATATAAACACTTAGAGAATGGTGTAGAAATAAGCATTTCCCTTGGTAAAGAACCTGGGTTCAAATCAGTTTTATCACTAAACAAGTAAGCCCTTTGGGCAAATGACTTTGTTGAGTCTCAGTTTGCTCATAAGTAAAATGATAATGAAAATACTTAGCTGATTCTTAGGAGGATCAGTTGAAAAAATGTATTCAGAAAACATAGCTGAGAACCTGATATAAGGCACTAAATAAATGTTAGTTTCACATATCTCTAAATACCTACAACCTCAGTATAAATTGACAGCGGTGTGAGATACACAGCGTCAAATACTTCTGACCAGGGCAATAAAACTACATTATTTGGCCGATTCAAGCAGGTTAGTGCTAAACTTCCAGTGTATGCACTGCAAAACTGCCAGGTGCTTCCTGCCCTAGTGAGATCTCTGTTTCTGTCTCTCTTTCTTCCTGAAGCTGGTCAGTAATGCTTTGCAAAGGAGGGGGGGGTGCAATTTTTATAAACCATTATAAAAAAGAATAACCTTCAATAATTTCCCATCACAGGCTCTATATCTAGGACCTTAGAGCTTTCCTGTTTAACCATTTTTATGCTCATTATATCAGATAATATTGGTTCTTATTCAAGATACATCTAATTACTAAAATACATGACAGTAACAAATTTAATGAAAAGTTTAGTTCTGTATATTAGACCACAGCCTAAGGCACAGAAATAATAACATTCACAATTCAACACATGATAAATGTGAGTAGCACACGTGAGGTTATTTCTCAGAAGTAATCCAATCTCTATAGTGATTCAGAACTGGCTAACCTGATGAGAAATTATTAACACTTGATGAACTATGATCAAATTTTTATTACATGTCACTCAAAAAGTAATATTTTCATGACGAAAAACTTGGGGACTGTCTCAGGAAGTAGACTGAAGTGGGGATTAACTGGCAGGAAATGTATTAAGGGCCCTTGGAATTAACAACCACGGAGTGGAAGGAAAGCAAGCAGGATCAGATAAAGGAAGAAATTAGCTGCTATGTAGTCAACAAACGCTTTAGTCAATCCCATGGGGAATTGTGGAGCCAGGGTGGCCAGTGGCCTGGCCTTTAGTGAATTAGTTAGATGGTGATTCTTGGCCTGGGCAGGGAGAAGTCCGCTGAGGGAGGCAGGTGAGGCAAATGCTGGAGAGGCTGTTGGCACTCCCAGCTGTTAGGGCAGCAGGTCCTTCATTCCTGAATGGGGCTCTGGTTGGGGCATCACAGCATCCATGACAGAGACATATAGAACTCTGAAAAAGAAGAGTTGGAAACTAAAGAAGATTTTTTTCATCAATAATTCCAAAGATCTGTCCTTTGGTGAATATGGGTGACCAATTGACCAACACCAGTAATTCAGAGAGAATGATTCCCAAGCTGGAGCAGGATGACAGAATAATATCTCACAGCACTTTTATCTACATGTCTTCATAATCGGAGTTTACTACGTGGAGTGACCTCCAGCATACAGTTCCCATTTATAGCATTGTTTCTCATAAACTTTATACTGATTGCTTTCCTACTTCTGATCCTTCCACCAATTTATCTCCCATTTCTTGCCTTAACTCTTGACTTGACACTAGGTCCTTATTTTCCAAGCAACAAATACCAGTTCTCCCTTTAGTGTTCAAACAGCAAGCAGGGAAGGAAAAAAAAATAAAAGCAGACATTTATAAAATTGCTAGGGTGTGGATTAAGACATTACAAATAGAGAAACACATAATTACAAATAACCACTCCTTCCTACCATACTCTTCATGCAAGTTCACCAGAAATGGGTAACAGATTCTATTATCAAAAAGTATTTAAATCAAGCCAGAGGTATCATTTTTGCTTGGAATAAGAAAGACAATGAATTAGTAATTTTGTTGTATTATAATATGCCTATACAACAGAACGACTTTCTAGAAGGAAGAGTAATTTATTAAACAATATAATGGCTCATCAACAAATACTTCAATGACTTTCAGTATCTGTCAGTGCTATAAGTCGCATTTAATGTAACTCTCTAAAAGTATATCTTGGAATTTCCAAGTTATAGGAATTACCATGCAAATGTTCAACATATACTTGAGTATTTATTATGGGTCAGTCACTATTCTAAGCACTGGGATAAAAAAGAAAAAAAAACCCAACTATCCTAATGTAATTTTATCCTAGTAATGGAAGATAAAAAATAAAACAAGTAATTATGAATATTACTTAAAAACTACTAAAAAATAAGCAAACAAATACAGTAAACAGAGTAGACACAGGCTTTGCAGAGAATTTAAATAGGGTGATCTGATAGAGAGGATTGCTCTAGACTGGGTAGTCTGGAAACATCCTTCTGTAGAGTGAGTCCTAAACTGAATGACAAGAAGTCTTTGGCTCCTCAGTGATGAAAGAGAGAGCATTCTAGGCATAAATAACAAATGTAAAAAGCCTCAAGGCAGGGATGAATTTAACATGTTCAAAACTCAGAAAGAAAACTAGCTTGACTGGAGCTTGGTGAACAAGGATGGAAGTGAGAAGCAGTGACGTGAGAGAACAAAGCAAGGGTTAGATCACTGCCATTTCATAAACCGGAAGAGGTGGAAGAAGAAGGAAATAGATGGAGTAGGAAACAAAAAAAGAAAAAGTAAATAATTGGAAGAAGTTAAGGAGAGAGGAAGAGGGGAAGACAAGACAGCAAGCTTTTTGGAGCCATAAAATACCACTGCTGTCAGAAAACATAAAATCTTACGGAGGAGATAAACTCTTAATGTAACAAAGTAGAAAAAAAGACAATAGAATTCTGAGGGAGAATTAAATCAGACTGGGCTGGGGTACTACTGGCCTTGACTGGGACAGTCACAAGAAGTCCCATGACTACAGCATGGGCTTGGCTAGATGTCAGGGGGAGAAAGCCGGAAATTATGGCAAGACACTAATCTTAAATCAAGTTATTAGAACTACAAGATTTTTATTAAGATGGGGTTTGTTTCTGGAAGGTTATAGTACAGAAACTAGGTTAGTGCCAAACTTTGATTATAGGCCCAATTTCACAGGGGTCATGAAAGTAAAGATCTGAAATTTAGAAAGAGTGAAGGACACAAATCAATACGATAGAGGTTCAGTAGAAAAAGAAACTATTTCAGGTTAGAGGACAAAACAATTGTTTCTTAGAGAGGCTGAGTATTGATTATGCCCAAACCGGGATGGGTTGTGTTTGAGAGAACGTGCCTCCCACTGAATGTTCTACAGACCACACTCTATGGAATCACAGGCACACGTTTGCAGCCCAACCTTAGTTGTGTCTGGCCTCTCAATTACTCTGAAACTCACGGGTCCTTTTGTGAAAGAGGAAGTAGATATTCCCTTATTTTTCTTAATATCTCTATTCCTGAACAAGTTACTCCTGGAAATTATACTTTATTTATTTTTTAAAGATTTATTTATTTATTTATTTATTTATTTATTTAAGAGAGAGAGAGCATGGGCACATGAGCAGGAGGAGTAGAGGGAGAGGGAGAACTTCAAGCCGATTCCAGGCTGAGCACAGAGCCCAATGTGGGGCTCTATTTCACAACCCTGAGATCATGATCTGAGCTGAAACCAAGAGTCAAAAGCTTAATGGACTGAGCCACCCAGGTACCCCCTGGAAATTATACTTTCTGGTCATAATTCACAAGCATATACCTACAAATCTGAAATACAATGAAGTTAGTCTCATATAATCAAGCCCAAGCCATTAAGCTAGAATGGATTGTTACAGTGGAGAGGTGGTGATTAATATCCAATAATGCACATTATTAAACAGAAGGGGCCATTTTAGTAAAGTCTCATAGAGATTAATAGTAAGCACCATATGTAATAGAAAAGATATGATTGACAGCTTGCTTATCTTCCATATTTATGGAACAATTTAATAATGAAATAATTGTTAGAGTCACCTACTACCTTGATTGAGCTGAGATTTATTATTCAACCCTGGCAGTATATGAAAATACTCACTTTTATCATCTATTATTTTTATCTGTTAATTATCTTTGGAATCGTGCTATGTCTCTCTTCTCTCTGGTTAGGCAGCTTGGAGATTTGGAAAGACTACTTGATTAATACTCAAAAGACCTAAATACAAGCCAGAATTCTGGTACTTTATTGACAGTTGGGGGGGGGCAATTTCCATGAAGCAGAATCATATCTGTTTTATTAATACTAAGTTCTCAAAACCCAGTAAGGGCATGGATAAAGAAGTTATAAAATAAGTATTTCTTTTTTAAAGATTTTTTTAAAGATTTTATTTATTTAGTTGACACACAGAGAGAGATCACAAGTAGGCAGAGAGGCAGGCAGAGAGAGAGGGGGAAGCAGGCTCCCTGCTGAGCTGAGAGCCTGATGTGGGGCTGGATCCCAGGACCCTGAGATCATGACCTGAGCCGAAGGCAGAGGCTTTAACCCACTGAGCCACCCAGATGTCCCACAAGAAGTATTTCTTATATGAATGAATGAAGTTGCTGAGCCTTCTGTACCTCAGCTTTCTCACTGAAACATGGCAATGATATTAGTGTACTACCTACTTTACATGTCATCAGAAGTTCCTGGAAAATTATACCTCATACGTAAGAAAATTGTTTTTATTCTAAGCAGTGCTAAAATTCAAACCCTATTCTCTTAGAAGAATTGATCTACTTCACAATGGCTCTCTGTAAGCTTCTTAACTGATTTTTCAGGTTAGTTGAAGAGGAAAAAAAGCAGAGATAACATTTTGAAAGGACTAATATAGAAGCCATTGTTATTTGTGCTTCATCATCTGTCTTACTGGAACAGAGCGAAGTTAAGGATAATTTTTAATGGTACAGAACCCAACAATCATATGTACTTGGCACAGATGTGTGTTTTCCTACTTTTATTTGAATAGAGGGGTATCTGGTGTTCTGGTAATCGAACTAAAACAAAGTAATGAAGTCACAGTCACAACATCTGGTTCAGGATTTCCTCATTGTAAGGTTCCTCAATCTAATGTCCCTGCACCTTAATCCATACAGACTGACATTGCTCTGGATGTGTATCGCCTTTTTCTCCTCTGAATAAAGAAAGTACTTATTTCACAGAAGTCAATGGAGTACTTACTGGGTGAATGACATTGAACACAATATGAGTTAAGTCAAGATAGCAGAATGGGAGAAAGAGACACAGACTAGATCCACACTAAGAGGTGGTAAGAATTAAATGAGAGCTCCTTGCTATTTCCCCTTCTTCCCAGAGGTAACTTTGCTGCCAATGACATAGGGAGCTATCAGGTAGGAAAGCAGTGCCTGCTCTTTTCCATTTCAATATGGTGTATAACTGGAAAGTTTTGACTGCTTTTCTTGAGAATACTCAAGTAATGGAAAATAAAAACAAAAAGAAAACAATAAAAGAAATCTCCTTCCAACTACCTTCAGATCTGAGGAATGTAGCTAAGTGAAACTACTCATCATCAAGATAATTTTTACATTGACTATATTTTGGCTTTATAATACAGATCCTAAGTTCAGTGTTTGGTCCTGATAATTTTCTGGCTCAGTAGTGGAATTAGCTGCTTAAGACCCCACACAATGCAACAGAAAATCTCCAAGGCTGAGACCTTAATGGTGTATTAAATTTAATTTGACATGCAGAAGATACCAAGGTCATTAACTGGAAATACATACCATCAGGCAATTTAGAGCCGGGTATCTAGTTCATCCACCCAACCAATTTACCAGATTTTCCAAGTAACAGTTGGTCACATTAACTACCAGGTTTAGTTAAATCTGCATCAACATTTGAGGCAGTCTAACTCTTTGGCTAATTTAAAAGCAACTTTCAGAAATCTTGGTAAGGCTCCTTTTTAACAGATACAAAACCCTAGTGGCTACAGGATTTAGTAAAGAAAGGCATCTTGTCATCTTTACTGAATCTTTCCCTCCTGGCTTTTTGTTGTTGTTGTTATATAACAAAAGGTATATTCATTTTAATATTAATGAGCCATGAAAGTTTAAGAAGTGTCTCATCCTACTAAGAAAGATGTATTCACCGAAAGACAATAATTTGTTTTCCTGTATGATAGCTACCACTAGTTGTTCAAGATGAAATTAGCCAAAGAACTCTTCCAATGGAAATCAACTTATCATACCTTATGGCATGACTGTGATCGTGGACTACCTATTAGAATTAGGTCAATACTAACAGCAAAGAAAAACAAGACAAATGCAAAACACACTACAAAGAAAATTTAAGTAACAACAAGGTACAAATCATAACAGTATATATTTTGAATGCTAAAATCATATTTAGCAAAAGAGACTTTAAAACACAGAACATTCACCACTCTTTTTTAAAAATGTAGGCCATCATGCTTCATACTTATTAAATTAGTTTTCCAAGCAACATGATCATATGGGGACACAGATGTTACAGATACATAGAAATTTAGCAATTTGTTTTAGGAATCCATTCCACAGGTAGATAGAGATACACGAATATTTTCAAAGTTGAATTTAAATGAAAGTAGTTCATATTTACTCAGTCCAACACTGATGAACCAAAGAATCTTAACTGCCCAGACTAGATTTTGAATTTTTATCTTTTAGATCTATGTCTTACATTTAATAATTCTGTATTTGACTCTTGAAATAAAAAATAATCACCCATTAATCTTTGAACAAAGGCTTAAAAGTTATTCTACTACTGTATTCATATCGAGAATGATAAAAGGAACAGAATAAAATTATTCTAGAAGACTTCATCATAACTAAAGCAGAAGCCAGGAATGATCACTAAAAGTGTGGGAATCCCTATCCCGCCTAGATGATTAGGAAAGGGGTTATTAGCTAAGCCATTGTCTGAAACCCACTGAGTCACTGGTCCCTTTGTAAAATGATTGGTCATTCTTTTATAAAGATGGGTTTTTAAATTTAAGAGAAGCTTCAAGCAGCTGAACTGAAAGATAAAAAGAACACAGATCTTGCATGGGTTTAGATTTCTCTTCTTAGGCAAAGGATTGAGGTAAGATATCAAAATCTTTGCTTTCATAATTTTAAGAACCCTAATCAGTCAACTCAGAAGGATAACCTACCAGGATCCCCCGCAATGCTTACATAGATCAGTAATTTGAATTAGACCAGGAGTTTTTACACCTGGAGGACAAGAGATAATATGCTTCCATAGGTTGCATTATAAATTAATATTACAGTTTTCATATTTTATATTACAGATTTTATAATCTCTTTCCTTACATTAGAGAAATATTGACTCAGTTGCTCAGTTTTAATGTATTTCATGTTATTAATCTTTTTAAAAGATTTGTATCTGTTATAGGACTATTGTCAGATCTTTATTGTAGTATTTTTATTACTATGTTAAATAGACATTAAAACTGTTTTCACAATAAAGACCTAGTTCACTGACCCCAGTCATGGACCTCCCATGATCAGAAGGACCCATTTCCTGATGTACAGAACATTGCAAGCAGCGAGGCCATCTTGTTCATTAACTCATTCAGCTACATCCCATGCCACCAAAGGAATCATTTGGTCAAGCTAAAAGGACAAGCGAACAATTCTGGATTTTTTTAAACAACTGCTCTGAGAAAAAGAATAGGTTCTGTTATAGATATTTGTAAGTTTACCTTTTTTATTTTAAATCCTAACATATAAGTAAATACTACAGAACTCACCCAACTACATTTCTGATCAAACAATATCACCACTTATTGTTATCATGATTTTTACATAGAGGGTCCATTTAAAGCTCAACTTCACAACTTATTTTCTAGATATTTCATCTGAAAATGAAGACTGTAATTCTTCTTGGGCTGCTGGGAGCCACAATGTCAGCCCCAGTAAGTGATTTCATGGTACATCCAAAATCATTGTGTGAGACCTGTAACAAATCCTTCTTTGACCATTTCTGTTTCTCATTTTTTAGATTATCCCACAGCGCCTGATGTCTGCAAGCAACAGCAATGAGGTTAGTTGAAATACTTATAAGCAGCTCTCCATTTTGTTTTCGTTTTTGTTTTTTAAGGAAACTCAGTGGAAAAGAGATTAAAACCTTCATTCTCCAGCTTGCTTTTTCTCAAATAGACAAATCTTTAAAAAGGAGGGGAGAGAAAAATAAAAAATTATATATATATATATATTTTTTTTTAAAAAGGGGGGGGAGGGGAGAGGCAGGCACCTGGGTGGCACAGTCAGTAAAGCTTCTTACTCTTGATTTTGGCTCAGGTCACAATTTCAGGGTCTTGAGATTCTCTCCCTGGGCTCAGCACTCAGCAGGGAGGCTGCCTGGGGTTCTCTCTCCCTCTCCCTATCCCCCTACTATGCTTGCTCTCTCTCTCTCTCTCTCTTTCTCTAAAATAAATAAGTATTTTTAAAACCGTAATTAATCTCTCCTAATTCCTATCCAGTAGCTCTTATATCAAATGCGTTTCCAACATTCATGTTTATTTGGTATTCCATGTTTTTTTCTACAATATTATTTGTTCCCCATCTGAGTATAAAATCTTTAAAAGCAGAGACAGTATCTCATATATCTTTTTATTCTAATAGCACCCAATATGGGTGTATATAGGTGTTTAAGAGCATAAAAATGACTGACACCACAGGAATGGGCTAAAGTTGCACAATCTCAGACCCAGTGGAGGAGAGGTCGTTAAATCCCAATCTCTAATCACTGTAATTTAGTACAGGCTTAGTAAGAAAACACCCCTAGCAGGAAACTGATCAGTCAGCCCTGGCTTGTTCTACGTTCGTAGTAAACCTTGTTCTCAATAGTTTCATCATGTGTATTCATCTTGTTTTCATATTATCTTTCCTTTTCTAGTTACTTCTGAGTCTTAATAATGCTCAACTTCAACCACTACAGCTTCAGGTACCTCGATAATTATTTTAAGAATGCTTTTCGACTGTTTATTTCTTACAGTACTTTGTAGAGAACAAAATGTTCACTGATTTCATTTCTGAAGTCTCAATTTTTAAGATTATGAATTTGTCCCACATATTCTAACGACCATGTGTTTGAAGACAAAAGTAAAAGCTGTAATCTGACATTTATTGAAAACTTGGAAAGTGCCGGGCACAAATTCTCACAACTGTGAGATAGTTAAATTGACTATTTACACACAGTCATACTCAACTATGAAAAATAAAGACTTAAAACCAGTCTGGCAAACTGTAGAAACCATACTTTTTATCCATCTCTGTCCCAAATTTTTTTTATGAGCACTGGAAAGTTGACATTGTTCAGGCTACTTGCACAGCTCATAATGTGCTAAGATGCCGTCCTTTTTTTTTATAATGCAGTAATGATATTATAGAAATTGTCTCCTTTTTCCTTTTTTCTTGCTCAGAAATGATTTAAAATTCTTTGCAAAATGAAAGAGAAATACTTCCTTTCTTTCTTTTGTGTCCTTCCAGGGCCTGTTTAATTCGTGGATCCCTCCTTTCTCTGGGATTCTGCAACAGCAGCAGCAAGCTCAAGTTCCAGGGCTCTCTCAATTCTCCTTATCAGCTCTTAACCGGTTTGCTGGACGGTTCCCAAATCAAATGCCTTTCCCAGGATGGGTCAATTTTGCCCAAGGAACCCAGGTGGGACAGCTGGACCCTTCACAGCCTCAAACACCACCGCAGAGCCATCAGGGCCCTAATCATGTAAGTCGGGCCTCTCCCATCCTGTTCTGAGGAGATAGAACACACGTTGAATGTGAAAATGAGTAGGAATCATCTTTAAATTAAGACAGGAGTTACTGAGAAAGACATTTTTCTCATTATTTGCTCTACCATCACTGGAAGTACTTCCTTTTCTGATTTCTAACATGAAAAAAAAATACCATTTAAATCAGCTATTCTATCACAGCCACAAATCAAGAGTGTTAAAAACATATCTGAGAAAAGATAATTAGGGAAATTTCCTCTTTAAAGAAGAAACAATTTGCATTAAGGATATACATATAACATGACCTTTTGTTGTCACAGAAGTCTTTAATACAAATTGTAAATGTATATGACTGGGTCTAAGAAAAACAGCTCTGGAATTTTACATTAAGAAGTCAAGTACAACTGGGGTGTCTGGGTGGTTCAGCTGTAAGCATCCAATTCTTGATTTCAGCTCAGGCCATGATCTCAGAGTCGTGAGACTGAGCCCCATGTGGAGCTCCGTGCTGGGCGTGGAGCCAACTTACGATTCTCTCTCCCCCTCTTTCTCTGCTCCTCCCCGCTATGTGCACTAGCTCTCTCTCCCTCTAAAAAAAAAAAGATTTAAGTATAACTTTTTTATGCCTCTTTTGGCAGGTTTTGCCCTATGTGCTCTCCTTCAAAATGCCTCAAGAGCAAGCTCAGGTAAATGAGTGGAATACCACCACTCCTACAGACAGATGGCTAACTATACTCTCTATCTAATGCTTTCTTTTGTATTTGTAGCTCTGACTCCTAGAGCAGGGCTATGAAAACTAATGTAATTATCACTGTTTAGTACCACTATTGCTGGGCTGTCATCAGTTTGATCATGTCAGGCTCACTTAATAATGCTAAGGAGAGTCCCCAGAACCCCTGAGTTTCCAGGGCATTACTCTATTGGGAATAAAGGAGCTCAATAAACCCTAAGTCCTGGTCCCTCTGAACGGTGTTTGTACTGGCATTTGGAAACTCAAGAGAAATACCATGGGCTGACTTTGCTCAATCCAAAATTTGTTTCAGAGGTAGATGCATTAAACTGATAAAATATGATATGATGTAGAGATAAGAAACACTTGCCACATTATTTGGCACTCGGAGCATTCTGTTCAAAATATTACCAGGTTCTTGTATATTTTTAATTATTTCTATATTACAACCAAATGGGGGGATTTCCATTAAATAAGAAACCTTAAAAAATGAATGCCAATTAGTATACTCATTAGAGTAATGTGGAAAACTCTTTCCAGATTAGTTTCACCTAATTAACTTTACAATAGACTAGGTTCAAAGAAATATGGACATGGATAAATTATTCACCAGCAGAGTACTGACCATTTCATAAAAAGTTACACCACTTGACTCTCCTGTAATCATAATTATGTAATTTTTATCCCACACTCATTATAAAATAAAACTTACTTCTAGACATTACCTCATTCTATGCCAGAGCATTTAGAGAATTAGATACACGGTAAATGGGATTATGTCATTTTAAGGATCAGGGAACTAAGTCTTAATGAGATTAAATCCCCAACCCTAATCAAAGTAAGTAGCTGAGTTGGAATATAATTCTTCATCCTTCCTCAACCACTAAACCAGTGGTTCTCCACTCTAGCTTTGCATCAGAAGCTCTGCTGGTAATTTTGAAAATTACAAATGCCTAGACCCTACCCACACCTAATGAATCAAAACATGATGAGTAGATCCCACATACAATTATCTACTAAAATGCTCAAGAGGTGATTTAATTCTTAGCCAGAAATAAGAACCACTGCATAAAATGTACTTCTCAAACTATAGCTTTTTTTTTTTTTTAAACTCTTGTGTTTAAAACAGTCTCTTACTTAATTAGGCAAGGACACAAAACATACTAATCTCTATATATGTACTAAGATCCCCATTTTCTATAAACATGTATGCATGTATAGACACACACAGACATAAATGGAAGTCAGTACATGATAATGTGGATGGTAAAGTTGCAAGTGATTTATTTCTTCCTTGTCTATTTCTGGATTTTCCAAATATTCTAAAAAGTCTTATGGATTATCTTAATAAAGTGGCACTTATTAAAGGCAACACATTCTTGAGAATTCATTCTTTATCATAGCACTTCTAACATTCTTGTAGAATAATGATTCTCAAAATATATAGGGAAATGTTCAGCAAGTCAGCCATGACTTCTTAGATATTCACAAAGTAAGTACATTAAGTTTGTATATAAAGAATATATATATAACAGCTTATACACACACACACAGAGTTTGTACACAAAGTCCATGGTGCCCTTTCTTAAAAATTTTTTTTTAAAGATTTTGTTTATTTATTTGACAGAGAGAGATTACATGGAGGCAGAGAGGCAGGCAGAGAGAGAGAGGAAGAAGCAGGCTCCCTGCTGAGCAGAGAGCCCGATGTGGGACTCGATCCCAGAACTCTGGGATCATGACCTGAGCTGAAGGCAGCAGCTTAACCCACTGAGCCACTCAGGCGCCCCTAAAATTTAAGCCTATTATTTTGCTACTTCTTTCATGCGTTTGGCCAAGCAACCTTGAAACAAAGTCCAATGTCATATACAATATGAGTTATTTCTAAAGTCTGAGAAGGCTGTTCCATGCATTATTTTGATCATAAAATTACTAGATATATAAAAATTATTAGATATAAATATATAATATAAAATTATTAGATATATAAAATTATTAGATATAAACTTTTAAAATGCCTCTGCTGATGTCAAGGAAGCTCTTACATATCTTTCTTTTATAAGCAGATGCTGCAGTATTATCCAGTCTACATGCTCCTACCCTGGGAACAATCTCAACAAACAGCCACACAGTCACCTCCACAAATGGGACAGCAGCAATTTGAGGAGCAGGTACTGCTGTTTGATTTTAGTCTGACTAGTTCCATCTGAGACTAGAGAGACAGTAAATTTTCAAAGGAGAGACTATTTGAGTGTATTTACTGCAAAAGTTCAACAGCCTGAACTGGTGATCACAAAAAGATACAGTGTGTTATCCTAACATTTCACTAACTTTGAAATGTTCAAAGGCTGGATTTTAAAAGAATGAATTCGGTGAGTGGATTTCAACAAAATCGGAGGCCAAAAGATGAATCATCTTGGTAAAATTTTTTTCTAACTTTCAAAAAGCTACCAGGATCCTTCTTGTCACATTTACATGTGGTTATTGCAAGAAAAAAAAAAAAAAAAGCTTCCATGATGGAAGGCACTTATGATCACTAGATACAATTAGATAACATTACTATTGAGTTTTGTGGACCTACAGCATATTTTTAGAATTCTAATGTAATTTCAAGTGGCCCATACATAACTAGATTCCTGTTAGGTATAATGGGGGGGAAAATTAACAGTTTATCACCACTCTAAAACCAAATTAGAGAAAACTGAAAATTGTGCTTTAAGTGACTGGTAGTAGTAATTCTAATTAAGTCGTGTTAGAAATTTAACCTCAAAGCCGTATGGTATTAAAAAGATGCTTGGTAAATTAACAATAATTTTTACCACCTAGAATATATGAACTTTCAAAAAAGCATTTAATGTAATATAAATATATATATATATAATTTTAAATAATCGTTTATTACAAAATTATGACAAAATCATCACAGCAAATCTAACACATTTTCCAAAAATCTGACAGATGCCATTCTATACTCAATTTGGATATATTCCAGTACAAGCAGAACCTGTAAGTATTGCATACGTTTCATTTTAGAAAAAAAAAAAACTAACTTTTGAAATGATTTGCTTCATAACATATTAAATCTATGAGCACCCTTCAGCCAAAAATCCATTAGGAACAAACCCATAGTTGAACAAAATTAGATTTACCTACTCATTTCAACAAGGGAAGAGCCATATGGGGACCTGTGGGTGTCTTAATAGGAAGGTGACTGATTCTTCAGTCAGGCGATTTTGCAGAGAATTCTAGGAGTAATGATTCACTCTGAATCGGGTGTTCTCAAGAAGTGATGGGCAAGTCTGTGATTAGTAATTAGTTCCTTCCTAGAGGATAAAAGCAAAGAAGAGCAAGGCAAAGGCTCTGATTGTTAAAGAAGGAAGAGTTACTCAAATTATCCAGGATATGAGGATGTCTGGCATTATTGTGGCTTGCGTGGCAACCTTGCTTGAGACAAGATTACACAGCCGTCTTGTTTTTGTTGCATTTCATCGTGTTCAGACATGACCTTGCTTGATGCCGGTGTTCTGTAGGATTGTTCATGTTCAACAGAACACCAGGGCCTAGCAGAGAATATCCAGTAAGCTCCTAACAACACAAGCAGACTTGTGTGTCCTGTGTCCGAGGCCACTTTTCTCTTTCTCAAATCTAAATAATTATTTTTGGTTTTAAGTAACTAAAATTGAACAAGTTGTAAAGGATGCAACTGCCTTGCATGCAAAACTACATATTTTAAAGAGGAAAAATTTAGACTTTTTTCAACGTTATAACGTTACAGGTTATGCCAGGAGGACAGCAGCAACTAGCCTTAGACCCCCTCCAAGGCACAGCTCCCGACACTGCTGTGATGGTAAGATCCTCTTATGATCCTGTGCTAGCCACCAGGAGTCGGCAACTGGCAGCCTAAGGTTCCTGCACTATTGTTCATTTGAATGGACTTCACTGTTATTTTTCATAAAGAATCATTTTTCCTTCCACCTGTAATCTTTGACCAGTCAAGGTCCAATTTCCTCAGTCCATCATAGATTTACTACTCTATGTCAGATACACTCCTAGGGACACTCATTTAAAATCAGGTATTAAGAAACATCCAAATTTGCCAGTATATATTTATAATCATTCTATGATAGATTATAATCTAAAAAACTAATAAAGTCCTTTACTTCCTAAATAAATTCTTTGCCTTACATCTCAATCCTGTGGCCTTATATTCTTCCCAATTTTGATCTTGTATTTGAATCTGTAACCACTTTGTGTTCTTTCTAATTCTATATAGCCAGCAGAAGGAGTGATACCATATTTACAAAAAGAAGGGATAGACTTTAAACATGCCAGTGGAGGAATTTTCATTCCTGCAACTTCACAAAAACCCAGTACTACAAATTCTTTTGCTCCTACAGTCGACCCAACTATTACCCCAGAGCTGATGGAAAAGAAGGTAGAGAATCAAAGATTTATTTTATGTAAAAAATGGTTACCTAATGGAAAATATAAAGTTCATGTTTAATTTATAAGATTAAGTCATAGAAATGATGTGAGAGTTAATGATATAGTAAAACACATTGTCTTTACCTTAAACAAGGAGGCCAATAATTTAATTTTGATTCAATAAGCACTTCTTATAAATATCCTTTTCTCGCTAGGCCAAGACCGATTCCTTAAAGGAACCGTAAGATGTTTCCTAACCATTCAGAGTTTTTGGTAGGTATTTGCCAAAAGGCATGCATTAAGCGCATGATACATGATACATCCTAAATTAAAAGAGGGAAAAATAAAAACCATCAGGGAATTAATGAATAGGTCTTACCAAAATCAGACAAACAAAAAGTACTTCTATAGTTCTATAAAGCTAATAATAATTGTGGGACTTTAGCCACTTTTTAAACATAAAAACAAATGTTTGAGAATCATGTCTGCCTATACCATAAATTTGGTATAGACTCTGAAAACACGAGTAGTAAATACACTAGGTCCATATAAAAGACATTCTACAAACACAGTACAGAGTTAGTTCTTCTAAATCAGCACTTTGCAAGCCAGAAGTTGTAACAATGTCAATACATCTGTATTAGACTGGAATGAAATAAACTCTCAAAGTGATTTTTTTAAATTGCAAAATCATATGGAAATTTAAAATGCCATGACCTTCATATCAAACATAATTAATTAATCAATTACCTGTCCTATTGGGCTTGGTTGGCTATGAGGCTTGTGGGTGATTGACAGGTGGGCAGGCTGGGACAGCGCAAGAAGTAAAAACTACACACTAAAAAGCAAACAACTGGCCTGAAGGGAAAAGTAAAAGGCAAGGGGTTTTGTTTTGTTTTGTTTTTTTAACTCTCCTTCCTACTGCCTATGATCTTTTCTGATTTCTCCTCTTATGAAAATGAATCCTCAGCACTCTTCAGTTAAGAAACAAAACAACAACAAAAACTCTATAAAATACAACCACAGTGAATAGTTTAGCCTAGATTTCTTTAGAAAAGTCTCTTTTATAATGTGACATATTGTACAATGCAAGTCAACTCAAGTTATTCAATCAGAAATACTAAGGGATTTTGGTATAGCATGACCTTCCTTTTATGTGACAGTGCCAGAAGTAAAGTTCCCTAGTTTCTGTTAAGTATTTTAGAAAATATCTCAGAAATGTTCCACAAAACAGTCTAATGGTATTAAAATGCATTCTTATCTTATTTTTCAGATAAAAAGCTATGGCGGTGCCCCGGATATCATTTTAGGCTATCTGCTTCCTCAGTGCCAATAGCAGTTCTTTGAAATATACAAAATACTCTTCTCTTGAATTTCTTTTTACTTATCAATAATATTACATTTTTAAAATAAGTCATAGTATATAATATAATCATGTAAGTTCTGTCTTTACAAAATTATGTTTCTTTTCAAATATCCTTTCATTATATAATCTAGAACTATCAACAAGAATAAAGCTAATATCACTGGATCAACTAATTATTGCATTTATTATTTATTAAGGGTAGCTTTGGAAAACGAGAATAAGGGTACACTGTCATTGAATTTATGAGTGTGGTGATTGTGACTAATGAACGAACCTTTAACACATCATCTCATTATTACCCCCAGGCTCATTTAGCTAGACTCCTTCTGTTGCCGTTCCTTTCAGAGTCAAAACATTTGGTGGCAGA
Source organism: Mustela nivalis (assembly GCF_964662115.1). Lineage (NCBI taxonomy): Eukaryota > Metazoa > Chordata > Mammalia > Carnivora > Mustelidae > Mustela > Mustela nivalis. Next base: position 11,460,199 of record NC_139023.1, on the reverse strand, counting down.
GATCATGAAGTGCATGCTCCCAGTAAGACACAGCTCCGCGGGGCGCCTGGGTGGCTCAGTGGGTTAAAGCCTCTGCCTTCGGCTCAAGTCATGATCCCAGGGTCCTGGAATCGAGCCCTGCATCGGGCTCTCTGCTCAGCGGGGAGCCTGCTTCCTCCTCTCTCTCTGCCTGCCTCTCTGCCTACTTGTGATCTCTGTCTGTCAAATAAATAAATAAAATCTTTAAAAAAAAATTATTAAAAAAAAAAAAAAAGACACAGCTCCGCAGAGAGATGGCTGTCCTCACCAAAAAGATTAGATCCCTATGAACATGTGCGCTGGTTTGAGGAGGCAGCATTCTGTTGAGAATAGGGCACAGATTTCAGATTTCATCATATCTGGCTTTCAATGTGGTTTTGAGCCTTCAACAAGTGACTTAACCTGAGTCTCGGATGTAAAACAGACATAATAATACCTTTTAGAACTTTTGAAAGGACTACATGAAATAACACATATAAGATACCTGGCCATACAAAGTACTCAGAAAATGTTAATTTCGCCCCTTTCACCTGTGACTATGGAAACGTCTTATTTATTGTCTCAGCTTTGGAGCTAAAGCTAAAATTCTGAGAAAACAGGAAAACTGACATTTAATATGCCTCATATAACTATGTGAGTGTATGTTGATGTGTGTTAGTGCATGTATACAGAAAGAAAGTTGAATGTATAAATGAGGGAATACATGAATGTGTTAAGTGGTTTCAAATATATTTGGTTAGTATTGTAGGCTTTAAAGTTGATCAAAATTCCTGAAAATTGCTACTTACCCTGTGGAAGAGCAACCCAATAATCCCTTTCATCTTGTATTTTTCTCCTTTCCCCCTAAATTGGTGAGTTAAATGAATATAATTCTGGGGAACTGAATGACCTCTTAATATTGGACATGACATAGAGATTCGTACATCAATTGTCTGATGAAAGCAAGTATTCAACACTTAGGAACATTGTGTCCCCAAATTCCAAAAGTTCACAAGGTCACTGAAAAAAATTACATGCGATATTTCATGCTGAGTGTTTAGAAAGCATTCTGAAACACAGCACACACTAACTTCTCTTCAAAGAGGAGGAGAAAGGGGATGGTCAGAGACTGAAGAGGAGACATGAGCGTGACGGTGAACAGAAGTAGAAGTCGGGGAAAACTGCAAAACTCTTAAGCATCAAACTAAAATCCAATCAAGAGTGTGGCAATATCAGGAGTGACAATAAAAATTACTGTGAGGGACGCCTGGGTAGCTCAGTTGGTTAAGCCTCTGCCTTCAGCTCAGGTCATGATCCCGGGGTCCTGGGATCGAGTCCCGCATCCGGCTCCTTGCTAGGCCGGGAGCCTGCTTCCCTCGCTGCCTCTGCCTGCCACTCTGTCTGCTGTGTGTACTATCTCCCTCTGACAAATAAATAAAATCTTTAAAAAAAAAATGCCATTTAAAAAAAAAATACTGTGAAAAATATGAGGATGACATAAATACAACAGTAATAGGTAAAAGCATAAAATGAAGAAATAGCACATAAAATTAATGCAATGTTAAGCGTTATTACTCTGAGAACAAATATTTTGACAAAAACATTCATATTAAGCTAAGTATGTTGAAATTATTTCTTTATTCTAGACAATATTAACAGGACCGTATTACTCTGGATAGCTTTAACAGATCCAATTTAATGTCTTAACTTAAAAAATAAATTCTCTAATCTCTGACTGTTCAGGATCCAACCTTTTTCAGGAAGATGTTAAGTCATGTTAAGGTATTTGTAAGCAACAACTATGCTTGAAAACCTGAGTACTACAATTGCTATCAATGTAATATTCTACATTTTCAAAGTACTTTATAAAAGAACTTTGAATCTACCATTTTTGTTAGCAAAATTCGAAAGACAAGGAGGTACACTAAATGGAAATATCACCAGAATACAAGCAAAAAACTATGTTTTATTTGTCTTAACCCTAACATTCCAACTACCTTCAGATCTGAGGAATGTAGCTAAGTGAAACTACTCATCATCAAGATAATTTTTACATTGACTATATTTTGGCCAGTGGGGGAAAAAAAGTGAAGGAGAAAAAGCTTAACCAATGCACTTTGTACTGATTTGAACAGAATAAATCTACATAAAATAATTTCTTTAAAATCAGTCCTATGTAGATTTTATAATCCATAAAGCTTTGTTTTGCTTTAAATGTTTCTTTGGGGGAGGAGACATCACACATCTATTTAATTAAGGAAAATATTTTTACAGTCTTGAGGCCTTTTATATTTTTTACACTTATCATGCCACAAATTCATGCAGAATGAGTTGCAATGCTCCTCAAAACTTTCCCTACAGACTTTTTCCACTGGTTGTTTCCTATGTAAATTTTACTAGAACAGAATTAGTTCAAGACTAAAATATAGAATCCATGCATGACTTCATCTTCATTATATCCATATCCAATCTATCATCATAATCTAGCATCACTATAATGCACAGATTTTCAAAGTATGTGGTTTGATGAGTTTTATTCACAGGCGCGCGTGCGCACACACACACACACACACAAATATGTATACCTTGTAGCCACCATCCCATCAAGTACAGAACATTTCTATCACCCCTAGAAAGTCCTTCTTGCTGTTTTCCAGTCAGTCTCATCTCCTATTGTCATGCCAGGCTACTACTTTAAAAAAATTTTTTTTCTGCCAATATACATTAATTTTGCCTGTTCTGGAACTTTATACAAATTAAATCATATACTATATATTCTTTTGTATCTGGCACCTGTTATTCAATATAATGCTTTTGTGATTCATCCATTTACTATTTCAGTTGGATATCACATTGTACAGAAGTAGCAGTTTCTTTATTCATTCTGTTATAAAAGAACATTTGGGTTTTTCCTAATTACTGAACATTACAAATAAAGCTGCTGTGACTGTTCTTATACAATTCCTTTCATGAATGTGTATTTTCATTTCTCTTGAATAAATACCAAGAAGGAGAGGAAAATCATAGAGTAAGCGTATGTTATAAATAACTGGTAAGCATTTTCCAATATGGGTGTACCATTTTATACTCTGATTGAGCAATGTGTCATAATTCCAGTTTCTCCACCTTCTGGCCAACACTTACAATCATCTTTTTTTAAAAAAATCATCTTCAGGGCCGCCTGGGTGGCTCAGTGAGTTAAGCCTCTGCCTTCAACTCACGTCCTGATCTCAGGGTCCTGGGGTCGAGCCCCACATCGGGCTCTCTGCTTGCTGGGGAGCCTGCTTCCCCCTCTTTCTCCGCCTCTCCTGCCTCTCTGCCTACTGGTGATCTCTGTCTGTCAAATAAATAAATAAAATCTCAAAAAAAGAAAATCATCTTTGTGAATTGCTCTTTGGTCACACATCATTTCAGAGGTTAATCTTCATGCAGTATGACTTCCATCCCTTCCTCTCAAAAGTTGCTGCATGAACATTGTCATGAATATTATTTTTACTTTAAAAAGTATTTATAAAAGACCACTGACTCCTACATCTATATCTCAGTCTAATCTATTAAATAGCAAAGTCTACAGCTAATCTAAAATTGTAAATTAGTTCAAAATTGTCATTTTAACGTTAGCTATTTTAACAAGTATGAAGAAGCATCTCATGGTTTTAACTTGCATTTGCCTCACGACCAAAATAGTGTTTCTGTGCTTGCAGACCATTTGTGTATCTTCATTTCCAAAAATTATATTCTTTTGTTGACTTTTTATGATTGAATTTTATGAGTTTTTAATATATTATGGATGGACATATTTTGACAAATAAATGTATTTTGAATACTTCCCATTGTGTAGCTTATCTTTTCATTTCTTAATGGGGTTTTTAAAAAACACATCTTTTAATTTGATCAGTTCAATTTGTCAAGTTTTCAAAGATTAGTGTCTCTTATGTCCTATTAAGGAAATCTGTACCTACTCCAAAGTAATGAATATATGTTCCTATGTTCTCTTACAGAATTTTAAATCCTATAGCTTTTATATTATTTAGGTCTGTAGCTATCATTTTTTGTGTAGAGTATGAATATTGGGCCAAGAATATATATATATTTTTTTTTTTTCACACAGAGACCTAGCTGATGTTATACAGAATCATTTTAAAAGACTACCATTTTCGGGGCACCTGGGTGGCTCAGGGGGTTGAGCCTCTGCCTTCGGCCCCAGTCATGATCTCAGAGCCCTGGGATTGAGCCCCACAACAGGCTCTCTGCTCAACAGGGAGCCTGCTTCCCGCTCTCTCGCTGCCTACTGCTCTGACTACTTGTGATGTCTCTCTCTGTGTCAAATAAATAAATAAATAAATCTTAAAAAAAAAAAAAAGACTACCATTTTCTAATTGAGTTGCCTTGGAATCTTTACTGAAATCAATTGGCTTTATCTGTGTCTGTTTTGGACTCTATTACATTTAATGCTTTTTCTGTTTTTGCATCAATAATACATGGTATTGATTACTATAACTTTACACCTTTTGCATTTCCATGTGAATTTTAGAATGATTTTACCAACATCTACCATGCTAGAATTTTAGTGGGATTGTGCTGAATTCCCAAATCAATTAGTACAGACTTGATATCTTGACAATATTGAGTGTTTCAATTCATGAACATAGTATATATTTATTTACTTAGGTCTTTTTAAGTGTATCTCTGAAGTGTACTGTGTCTCTCAATGTGGAGTCTTTGTAATATTTGTTAAATTTATTTCTGAATATTTTATGTTCCTAAATTTCATTTTCCTTTCTCAGTATGTAGAAAGGCAGTTGATTTTTATACATTTCACTTGTATGATATGATTGTACTAAATACATTTTTTAGTTTCTGTAAATACATTGTGAGTTCCATATCTTTTTCTATCAAAAAATTATATATTTTTCTGGAAATAAAAGTAATTTTACTTGTGTCTACATAATTTATATGTTTGCAATTATTCTTCTTACCTTGTTATACTGACTAGGGTATCCACTGTAGTGGTGAGCAGAGAAATAAAAGTGGACATGTTTCCACTGTCCCTTACATTAGGGAGAAAGCAATTATTATTTCACAATTAAGTCTGTTGTGCATTTCCCATAAATTACCTTTATCAGATTGTAGAAATCCTTTTATTTCTCGATTGGTGAGAATTTTTATTATGTTTAGCTGAAACTTTTGTCAAATGATTTACTGAAATAATATTAATTTTCCCTTTGAGTTGGTTATATGGTGAATTACAAAGTTTAATTTTTTAATGTTGAATCAACCTTACATTCCTAAAAAAAAAAGAAAGAATTTGTTGTAATGCAATATCTTTTTAAAATATTGCTGGTATCAACACAAAATGAACAAACTGTTTAGAATCTCTAAAAGTAAGAAAGAGAGTTTTATTTAAGAGCTTAAGTTAAGACACCTGCCAGGAAACATGCTCTTCACAGGGATGGAAGTGCTTCAGAGAATGAACAGTTTTACAAGATAATATGCCTTCTCACATTTTATAAATGCTCAAAAGATTATAGATTAACATATAGGTAGGAATAACTCTTTAATGTCAAGGACTGCATTGATCAGTATCTTAAGGACTAGATGGTTTTCCTTTAGGCTACTCATTTATTAAGTGTATGTTTGTATGTTTGGTGGGCCATAAATCAGGCTTTTGGTTTAAACAAAGTTTATATATAATCATGCTGACTTGAAAAGAGATCTAAAATAGATTCCTGTAAATATCAGGCCTTTAGAGAGCTTTTTCTCTAATCACTGGGTTTAACCCAGTAATATTCTATGAATGATTTTTACTTTTCTGTCCATGAATGCTATTAGTTGGCAATTTTCTTTTCTTATAATATCTTTGGCAGTTTAAATATTGAGTTTTTGCTGGTTTCATAATAAGTGTTTGGAAATTCTGTTCTTCCTGAGTCAGCCTGTATGTTATTGGTATTCTTTCTTCTTTAAATGTTCAATAGAATTCACCAGTAAAGTCATTTGGGCCCAGAGCTTTCTTTAAGTGAAAGTTTTTAATTATATTTTATTAAATACAAGGTTGTCTCAATTTTTTATTTCTTCTTACATTGGCTTTAGATGTAATGTCAATGACTGGGTATAGCTGTGATTCAATAAAACTTCATTGACAAAAGCAAACGTGGGCTATATTTGACCCTCAGGCTATAATCTGCCAACCCCTAACTTAGATCACTGATTGTAAACATTTCTTTTATTCTTATATAAATATGTTAAAGATATAAAATTCTAATCATTCCTTTCTTTTTTCATTCATGCATTATCAAGAAATGGTTTTAAGTATCTAAATGTTTGAGTATTTTTAGTATATGTTATTATTAATTTTAAAATATACCCATTGAAATCAGGAAAATATATTCTTTCTATAAATATTTTTATTATATTGTTAGCTGATTCAAATACATTGTTGAAAACAAAAGAAGTGAGAAAAAGACTAAACATAAAAGGAATAGTTAGTAAATAAGCATGGGAAAGTATTTCACATCATTTTGATAATGAATGTGATGTATTTATATATAACTCAGTAGGCACAAATGATACATAATTAAAACAACTAATGCAGTGAAAGTGTATTGCAACTAGCAGTCCATTTTCTCAAAGCAACAGAGAGACTAATACAGTACTTTGCAATATAATTTATAAAATGCACCTTAAGTTTACATTCCTTGATTCAATTTATTTCATACCTGCTTATCTAAGGAAATGATCCTGTTATGCCTAGCAATTCACAGAAACTTTATCAAACTACCAGAAAAAAAAAAAAAAAAGAAAACAAAAGAAGTCTCCCCACAAAAGGGAACTGCAAAACATTCATTAGCAGGATATTCAGCAGACATTTATAATGAAGTACATTCACATAACGTTAATTTGAAACTCAACAGAAATTAAGTATGCATAAAAGGCATGCACAACAATGACAGCAAAATAATAGACAAAAGTGTCAGGGTAAGAACATCAAGATCCTGTTCTTTTATTTTTTTAAAGTTTTCTGCAATATGTTTATCATGTGAAATTTTTAAGGAAAAAAAAATTCTTTGAACATATCCCAAACAATTAAGTTGCCTGTAAACACCCCGTTCCTTCTTTATTACTGACCATGACTGCATCAGCTCTAACCTGGTTTTCCCCTTAGAAACCAGCTACCTGGATACTCCAACACTGCTTCAACCATCTCTTGGTGTCTCAGCTGAGAATGACTGTCTCAGCTCCACCTGGAAATCCGCCACAGGTACTTGCTGTTGCTGAGATCACCTTGGGTACAGCTGACACTCTTGGTTGCTCAGTAAGGATGTCCTTCTATGTGTGACTTGAAGTTCCATCTTTGTTCCACAGTCCACCTCAAGCGTAAGCGGTGCCTGGCCCACTCTGTCATGCTACTGGCTGCTCCTCAAACAGAACATTACACATACCCAGTGGCTGTTCCCTCTACCAGACATTTTATATCATTTTACTCCTTTAAAATTTATTGTTACAGTCACTGCCACAAACTATGGTCTGTCTTAATGATTATTGTCTGTGCACTTAAAAATAATATATATAATGCAGTTCCTGGGTCCCATGTTCTACAAATGCCAGTAGATCAATTTGGTTGATTGTTTCATTCAAATTTCCTATATTTTGACAATTAAAACAGATGTGAAAATGTCCAGCTGTGATGGCTGATTTGTTTATTCTTCCCTGCTTCTGCCAATTTTTGCTTCACATATTTTGAACCTCTGATTTTAGATGCATAAACATCTGGGACTCATATTTTCTTGAGGGATTGATCTTTTAATTATGTCATGACCCTAACTATCTCCAATAATACATCATATTTTGAACTTTACTTTGTCTAATATTAAATGAAGATATACCAGCTTCTTATGCTTAGTGTTTACATGATACATGCTCTACCATCCTTTTACTTTCAGCTATGTCTTTATATTTAAAGTATGTATCTTATAAACAACACACAGTTGGCTCTTGCTTTATTATCCAGCCTCAAAGTTTATCCTTTAGTTGGAATATTTAGTCCATTCAAATTTAGTGAATTTGTTGATAATGACTGGGATTAAGTCTACTCACTTGTTTTTTGTTTTCTCCTATGGTGTTTCCCCTCTGTTTTTTAAATTAAACCCATATTATTATTTTTCCTTTCTATCTCCTTGATTGGGTTTTTAGCTTAAAAATTTCATATCATTTAGGATTTTCTTTGAGGATTATATTATACATCCTTAACTCATCATGGGCTATGTAGAATTCATATACTACCTCTTTTCCTGTAACACAATTATAGTACAATTTATATAATACTATTTACATTCTACTGTCTTTTGTGTAATACTTTCATATATTTTGCTTCCACATATGTCTATTAACTCTTAAAGCATTTAAGTTATATGTCTATTAACTCTTAAAGCATTTTAAAAAGGAAAATGACACACCTATATTTACTTACACAGTAATTTCAGTGCTCTTCCTTACTTCCTTCCTATAGCTCTGAGTTTTCACCTGGTGTAGTCTCACTTTAGCTTCAACCTTCTTTAAAGTTTATTCAATTTGTGTCTGGTAACTGTGAATTCCTTCGTTTTTTATAACCTAAAAATTCCTTTATCATGGAATACATGTGTATATCATGTTTACATGTCCACATTTTTATAGATTATCTTTTCTGGATGTCGAATTCTAAATTGATATTTTTTTTTCCTTTTCACATTTTAAATACATTACATTTTTTTTTAATATTTTATTTATTTATTTAAGAGAGAGAGATCACAAACAAGAGTGAGGGGTTGGGCGCCTGGGTGGCTCAGTGGGTTAAGCCGCTGCCTTCGGCTCAGGTCATGATCTCAGGGTCCTGGGATCGAGTCCCACATCGAGCTCTCTGCTCAACAGGGAGCCTGCTTCCTCCTCTCTCTCTCTCTCTGCCTGCCTCTCTGCCTACTTGTGATCTCTCTCTCTGTCAAATAAATAAATAAATAATCTTAAAAATAAAAAAGAGTGAGGGGTAGAGGTAGAAGCAGACTCCCCACTGAGCAGAGAGCATGATGTGGGACTGGATCCCTGGGATCATGACCCAAGCTGAAGGCAGACACTTAACCGACTGAGCCACTCAATGCCTATTACATTATCTTTTAGCTTCCATTGGTTCAGGTGAAAAATCAGCTATCATTTATGATGTTTCCTTAATATGCAATATGTCTTTCTTTCCTTAAGCTGCTTGGAAGATTCTCTTTTTATCTTTGGTATTAGCAGCTGACTGCAGCAGACTTAAATGTAGTTACTTTTGTATTAACCCACCTTCCTGTTGCACTGAGTTTCTTGGATCTGCATTGATTTTTGATAAAATTTGGAAATATCTTCTCAGTATTTCTTTGACTATTTTTCTGTTCCATTTTCTCTCTTCTCTCATTCTAGAACTTCAATAACATACATATTAGATTACTTGATACTCTTCCTCAGATCAGTGAGCCTTTGCTAATTTTAGTTTTCTCAGTTGTTCAGTTTGGAAATTTTCTATTAATCACTGGTCCTTTTTATCAATTACAGTCAATCTGCTTTTGCTATTAATATCATCCATTGAGTTTATAAGTTTTTTTTAAATTTTAAGGTCTTGGATTACTATTTGATTTTTTAGTAATTTTCTTTTTTACCTCTCCAGAAATTACTAAACCTTTCAGTCAATATTTTAATCATATTCCCATAAATCCTCCAACATGTTCAATTACAGTTATTTTAAAATCCTTACCAGTTTATTTCAACTCCCAACTCATCTGTGGGTCTACTGATTGATTTTACTTTTGAGAATGGGTAACATTTCCTTGTGTAGTGGTTAATCTATGTGTCATTTTAACTAGCCACAGAGCACTAAGATTAAATGTTTCTGGGTGTGTCTGTGAAGGTGTTTTTGGAAGAGATTAGCATTTAAATTGGTAGACTCAGTGAAGTAGATTACCTTGCCCAATGTAGGTAGGCAGCATCCAAGTCAGGAAGGGCCTGAATAGAACAAAAGACAGAATGAAGAGGAACTTTCCCCTTTTTTCTGCCTCCCTCCTTGAACTGGGACATCTCATTTCATCTTCTGTTTCTTGAACTGGTACTTCTACCATGGGTTCTCCTGGTCCTCAGGCCTTTGGACCGAAACTGAATTACACCACTGCGATCCTGGGTCTCCAGCTTGTACGTGATAGATTGTGGGACTTGAGTCAATTTCTCATAATAATTCTCATTAAAGATATATAGATTTAGATACACAGTTGATTCCCGAACAACATGAGGGTTGGGGTGTCAACCCCACCCACAGTAAAAAATTCATATATGATTTTGGCTTCCCAAAAACTTAACTACTAATAGCCTATTGTTGACCAGAAGTCTTACTGATAACCTAAGTAGGGCATATTTTGTATGTTATATGTATTATTTATTGTATTTTTACAATAAACAGAAAAAAAATGTTATTAAGAAAACCATATGGAAGAGAAAATACATTTACAGTACTTTGCTATTAAAAAAATCCACATTTAAGTGGACCCATGTTGATTGAGGATCTACTGTAGATACAGAAAAGAGATATATTATACTGGTTCAATTTCCCTGGAAAACTCTGAGTAATATAATTTGGATTTTTTCTGCATACTTAGTAATCTTTTCATTATATGTTGACTTTGTAAATGATATATAGTAGAGGCTCTACCTTTTGTTATATTCCCTTGAAGAATGAATTTTGTGCTAATATAGTTAATACAGTGGAGGATCTACACTGGTTTAGTGGAGGCTTTTTTTTCTTTAACATTCATAAATTCATTTCACTTTTATCTTCATGGCTAGGGCAAAACTAAGTCCTATCAACATGGTATTTACACCTATGGCTTGCCCTTACAGTATTTGAATAGAAAACTTATGGTATTTATCAATCTCCTCTAAGTAATGGAACTTTTAATTCCTAACTCAAGTCCACCACAAAAGGAAGTTGCTGAAATCTCTACTCTGCTCTTCAACTTTCCAGCTATTGTTTTTCCCTGGGATCCTTGATGTCTTGCTTTGCATAGGCATATTTTAGTAGTCAGCCAAGAAATGAGGAAGACTTTATATACATATTTTGAGGATTCCACTTCAGACATTCCCTTCATTATGGGACTTCCCCACTTTGGCATCCCCAAACTCCCTTCTCTGATGTCTCAGAGACTATCACTTCCTTACTCAGGAAGCCTCCAACCCCACACCCTGCAGATGAAGAGTGTCTGTGAGGAAAAAGTGATTTAAATGTATATTCAATCTTTCTTGGAAGAGTCTAATTTCCTTAAGTTTCTACCTGCTTTGGTCACTCACCAATGCCTTCCAACTACTGTTTTTCATATTATATCCAGAATTTATATAATTGTATTAGGAGGAGTTTTAGTTCAATATAAACTTTTCTGTCACAGAAGGTAAAGTTTATATTCTTCAGATTTTCCATCATAAATATCTTTGAATATCTTTATCTTTACTGTCTCTACCTTCATGAGGGCCATAATCATCTCTTATGAGGATTAATATATTATCACTTCCATATTAGTTTCCACCAAAACAGAGTGTTCATTCAAAAAAGGAACCTCTATCATGTTACTCCTTTGCTTAAAACCACGCAACACCTTCCCATTGGTCTCTACTTAAACACCAAACTCTCTTAATTGGCTTAAAGGTTCATATTACTTGGTCCTGCTAATATATCAGTCATAAACACTTTGATCATTATATTCCAACCAAAATAAACCTCTTTACATTTCATAAAATATGCCATGAGCCCTTGATATCTAAAATTTCACACTCTGTTCCCTCTCCCTGGAATATTACTCTTCCTTTTCTTCATTTGGCTAATATTGTATCACTTAGGTCTTTACTTTTTCTGGTTTACTCTTTCATAAATCATTTATATTAGCCTGGGGTGCCTGTTCTGTAGTTCTACAATATCCATATTCCCTTAATCATTTCATTTATAAATTCTATTTACTTGTATTTTGTCTAACAAGCTGTAAGCTCTAGTAAGCCATGAACAGTGTCTTTGCTACCGAGTACCAGAGTGCCTGTGACTTCCACAGTGTCTGATTTGTTGCTACAGCAAAATAAATGCTTAATAAATTAGTAAATTAATGACTATAACTTAGTTTGAACACAACCTAATTTCCTCCATTGATAATTTCATACCTTAAATGGCAAAAGCCAGCAGATGAGCAGCCTTGTTTACTTATTTTCTCAAAAAATTAGACATGAAAATGCCATCAACACATTTTGATTATCATATCAATTTCCATTAAGAATTATGTATATTTGATATATCTTAAAAACAGTTTAACATTTGCCTTCAAGGTTGTCCAGTTATAAAAATTATTTTTGTGGCTGATTCAAAACTTCCCTTGTCCATATCAAAGTTATCTTTTTGAACATACAGTTATACTTTTAAGTACATAAAATTAAAAGACCATCTTTGTTATATGTTGTAGCCTAATATCCAAAGGGGTTGGCATATAACCACTTCTGATATAAAAACAATTTTTAAAATTACAGATTAGGGGCACCTGGGTGGCTCAGTCATTTAAGCATCTGCCTTTGACTCAGGTCATGACCCAGCGTCCTGGGATTGAGTCCCACACTGGGCTCCCCGCTCAGCGGGGATCCTGCTTCTCGTCCACAAGCCACTCTTCCTGAATGTTCACTCTGTCTGATAAATAAACAAAATCTTTAAATAAATAAATACATAATAAATTAATTAATTAAATTACAGATTATATAGCTATTTAAAATCTCTATAGCCACCTTGTAATTCACTAAGTGGATTTTTCCTCTAATTCATTTCTTGTTACTTGTGTTATGGTTAGGAAACAACTCTTCATTCCAGTTCCACAGTTTCCTAGATTTGCGTTAAGTGACTTTCTTTCTTTTTTCTTTTTGTTTTCTTTCTTTTTTTGAAATCTAACTTTCCAAACTGCACTTTCCTCATCTGTAAAATGGGGATAATTACAGAGTTTATCCTATAGGACTATGATGAATATAACGTATTTATATAAAGCATTTGTCAGCTTCTAACACATCAGCATTTTCTGACAATGTTACCTTAAATAATGTAAACTAATAAAACATTTTCTAATTATACTATATCCCTTAGAACTTAGTGTAATTAGAGCCTCTATTAAGTACAAAAGGCTTCTCATATTTTAATAATTCAGAGAGAAAAATAAAGGGGGGAAAACTTGAAACTCTGGACCATGAACATGGTGATCAGATATACACCTGAAGGAAACAAGTGGTTCAAATTCAAAACTTTTGATTTCAATATGCTGCCACATAGAAAACATGATTTTTATTTAAATTTTTTAAGCTAGGAGACAAACAGGAAAAATGTTGTTAATGTTTTTTTTAATGCTGAATAAATGGGTGGTTATAAAAGGTTAATGATTTGCCCAAGTAATTGGAAGGGCATGATTCAGATCCTGGATTCATGATTCTACAGGCCATTTTCTTAATCTCTGCATGAAGAGCATGTGTCAGGGGGAAATGTCTATTAGGAGAAACCACAGGCAGTATCTACAGAGCTCTGTGTAACACAGACAGGGTAGCAGCACTGTAAACCATGATTTGTATCAAAATATTTAGGTTTTATTCAAACATTTTAGGAAAAATGTAATAGTTCATAGAAGGAAGTCATTCATTTTAAAATTTTGTATTTAACCAAAATTGGTTTGATTCTGAGGAAAATAAACTAATGTATTTTGCAGGTAGAATGGCTACCTAAGCTTTTTGAAATATATTTCAAATATGGCAATTTCCATCATTTGAGTCATGTGAAAAATATCAAATTATCCATAGAATTTGGCATAAAATTCAAATTATGCTGATAAAATCATGTCTCATGAGTTTGGGGACAGTTAATGGAGCTTTTTAGCTATGGGACTTTTGAGTTTCAAGCTGTTATGACTGAAAAAGAGCATAAAGAAGTATCCAAAGCAACTTCTAATGAGCCTAAATTATTCACTCAATAAGTATTTCTTAAGCGTATAAATCGTGTCATGGTAAGCTAGGCCCACTCCAAGGAACAGTATGGTGGTCACAGGGCTGTCTGGTCATGACTCTGGCACTTGCTGGTGCTGACTTCAGGCATCAGAACTCTATGACCACCTTCCTTTTCAACAACTGAAAGTTATGTGTGCATTGCAGATTGTGGAATTGACAACCACTGAGATTCTACAACATTTGACAATAAGATTCTAATTCTTTTGCAGGAATCATAGTCACTAGGGACACTTCAAGCTGAATATATAACACTTACAGGCTTTGAAGATAACTCAGATATTTATCTGCATCCATTCTCTTAGAAGTAAAATGTCACAGTCTTTTTTCAAATAAAAAATTCCTCCTGAGTACCAAATATGTATGCAAGTCTATCAAAGGTTATTTCTTATAGTCATTTCTTATGTTTTTCAATGACAAGAAAAGAGAGAACAGAAATGCCTAAAGAATGTGTATGTATTGAATTTCTACAAACTTTGTGAGCCACAAGATGTGGAAGTAGGTATCTCTGCTTCTTACTGAGTTAATCCATTGATAAGTCTTCTCATAGGGTGGCGTAAAATGTGCATTTCCCTACCACTAATTGTAATCCTTTAATGAGAATAAGCCTAGGGGCTTTTTTTATTGCATTAACTCCTAAACCTGTTCCCGTAGGTATTCTCATCTCCACTTACCACCCAGTCTGAGTGTTATAATTGAAAAGGTACAAGAGAGGTCATCTAACCATTCCAAAATCTCTGCTTCCTACACCATAGCCTATAGTTACTCTACATCTCCTTGAATACCTGGAGGTAGATAGGTCTTTTTAACTTTCAAAACATTTTTCCTTACAGATTATTTTTAATATTTTTTGAAGCATAATTGACATACTAGTTTCAGGTGTAAAATCTATTGATTCAGTATTTGTATATACTGCAAACTAATCACCACAGTAAGCCTAGCTTCCCCATCACCATATTAAGTTATGTAAGATACCGTGCAATATTATTGACTGTAGTCACTATGCTGTACATTACGTTCCCATTGCTTATTTATTTTATGACTAGAGGTTTGTGCCTCTTGAACCCCGTCTCCCATTTTGCCCACCCTCCAATGCCACTCCTCTCTGGTAATCACCAAGCTATTCTCTGCTTCTGTTTGATTTTATTTTGTTTGTTGGCTTGTTTTTTAGATTCCACGTATATGTGAAATCACAGGTATTTGTCTTTCTCTGCCTAACTTGTATCAACATAATACCCTCCAGGTCAATCCATACAAGAGTTCATTTTTTTTTTTTTGTGGCCAAGTAGTTTCCATTGTGTGTGTGTGTGTGTGTGTGTGTGTACACACACACAAATCACATCTTCTGAATCCTTTCATCCATCAATGGGTATTTTGGTTGTTTTCATATTAATATCTTGATATATTCATTTTCTTCTGCCATCTGATAACCCCCCCCAAAATAAATAAATAAACCTAAGCTCCCTTTCATATGATAACCTGTCCAGCTTCTTTTTTTAAAATTTTTTAAACTTTTTTTTTTTTTTAAGATTTATTTATTTATTTATTTATTTGACAGACAGAGATCACAGGTAGGCAGAGAGGCAGGCAGAGAGAGAGGAGGAAGCAGGCTCCCTGATGAGCAGAGAGCCTGATGTGTCGCTAGATCCCAGGGGATCATGACCTGAGCCGAAGGCAGAGGCTTTAACCCACTGAGCCACCCAGGTACCCCCAACCTGTCCAGCTTCTGAAAGCCAAACATCCTTTCTAAGCAAAACATCCTAGTTGCTCTTCCCTAGGTTAACCTTGCCCTTTGAAAGACAGCCACATGCTGAAGACATTGCAGAGGGAATTTTTGTATATATAATTTTTGCTCTTTTAGGCAGAGCTGTTTTCTGTTTATTAGATTCTAGTCATTTGAACATAAGATTTAACACATGAAAGTAAGACTGCTTCTATAGCCTGAATTTATCCAGAATTGCAGCTTTTCAGAGCTTGGTGGGTTGATGTGGAGGGTGAAATTAGATCACTGATCAGAAAGAACAATCATTCCCTCCTGATACTGCTCAGTTTCAAAATTCCACTACTTACATTCAGACTTAACTAACATAGGAAGACCCTAATCTGGTTCCAATTACTATGTAATGTGTCTTCATACACCTTTACATTAGCTGAGGAACATAATTATCTATGGAACCCTGAGGATGTGCGGCAGGAATAGGTCTCACTTACTCAAAGCTTCAGCCCTTATGTTTGTGAAACCATCATTTGTGAAGTCAGACACCATGATGACTTTTATAAATTTCATTTCACTTCATTACCAGTTCCAGAGATAATTATTTTTAGAGTCACTTTATTTTTTAAAAGATTTATTTATTTGCGAGAGAGAGAGAGAGCAGGAGAGAGGCAGAAGGAGATGGAGAAAGAATCTTAAGCAGGTTCCACACTCAGCATAGCCAATGTGGGGCTCGGTCCCACAAACCCCAAGATCATGGCCTCAGCTGAAATCAAGAGTCTGATGCTTAACTAACTGAGGCAATCCAGGTGTTCCTTAATACTCTTTATTTTCTTAAAATTATACTACCAAATATGTTTTCCAATAAGTCATAATCAATGCCAATAGGATGTTTACAAAATATTTTTAATTATGGAAATTAAGTTTTTAAAAAATAAGATCATGGGGCAACATCGTGTGAAACAAAAAGCTCTGAATATACATGAATAAAATTTGAAAAGAAACCACAGATAGATGTATCTGGTAGTCACTCATCTAAAGTTTCGATGAAACTGTAAATGTTGCTTATTTCTCAATTTCAACACATTGTGATAGCTGATGATTCAACTGATTAATAACTGATCCCAGGGAGAGGCCTTCAAGCCACAAACTTCTCCATTCCATTCACTTCTGAGTATATATAATAGCTGTAATTTTCCTGGGCCAGACACTGCCTGTTTCTTACAAGATATCCAAGAGAAGGAACTGATTGCAAAGTCCGAGAGGTAAGAGAGCTCTAAAATATTGTGAACTAGGATAGATGACAGGTAGGTAGGTAAATAGATAGATAGATAGATAGACAGACAGACAGACATGTCCTGTAACGGAGGACATTGGGAAATGGAGAGGAGAGGTGAGTTGGGGGAAATTGGAGGGGTAGACAAACCATGAGAGATTATGGACTCTGAGAAACAAACTGAGGGTTTTGGAGGGGAGGGAGGTGGCTTGGGAGAGCGTGTGGGGGGTATTAGGAGGGCACATATTGCATGGAGCACTGGGTATGGTGCATAAACAATGAATTCTGGAACACTGAAAAGAAATAAAATGAAAAAAAAAAGTCAAAATTAAAATTACTCAAACTGTACACAATTGTTTTATTTTGTAAACTTAGTAATTAAATAATCATTTGGGATATTATGCTTTAATATTTTACCCCTGACAGTACCTAGTACAATGCTTCAGCCTGAGAAGATACGCTCTGTGTTTATTTATGTCTGTGAGGAGTGTGTGTGTGTGTGTGTGTGTGTGTGTGTGTGTAAAATTGCCTATTCTGCCAGTCTTTCTATAGAATTCTGAGCTTCACTGGAATTTTAATCCTTTATCTTATTATAATCGTAACATTCATCTGGTATTTTTTTAAATCCCAATTTGAGTTTTTATTAATATGAACTAAAAAAAGAGTTCAAAACTTGATTATAATTTTTCTTTTATATTTTGTTCTTTTGTCTCATAGATATTTAGGAAGCATCAGGAGGTGGTTAAATCCCCCTAGCATCTCCATTAATCACCTTAAAACACCCCAAAATAATAATAATAAAATGGGCAATTGACATTTTCCTGAATGTAAAAGTTTAAATTAAATAATCTTCAGAAAAATTTGTAATGTGTTAACCTAAAATTGTAGAAATAATTTAACTCATTTTTCTCAAAAATTTACTAGCAATTATAATTAGTGCATTATAACAATCTGTGTCATAAGATAAAGAGGCTACAATCAAATTTAAAATATAAAATGAAATGCTTTGAAAATGTCCTTTCCCAAATGTCAAAAATAGAACCCTCTAAACAGCATGGAATTTTGGGAGTTGCCTGAGAACCAAATCAAATTTGTGTCACCTAAGTTAATTTCATAGTCATTATTACATTGTTTTGAATTTCCTGAGCTCAGTAAATAACTGCCTACCCCCACGATACCATTCTCTGCATATCCTGAGGCTGTATTTCATTCCAGAAACTACTATTGCCATATAAAGAGATTATTCTGAAATGACATGCAAAATTTATTTTTAAAAGATTCATGTAACATAGTTATAAAGTTGCAAAGTACCTTTAATTTTATCCAAACAACAATGTACTCCATTAATAAATAGATTGATACCCTAAGATTAAAGAATTTACCCAAGCCAAGGAGTTGTTAGAACATAATCTGTACTAGAGCTGAATCTTCCAAATTGACGCTAATATTTTCTCTTCTCCCAACTTCTAGGATGTTTCTGAGTAAGATGAAAGTTCTCCTTCTGATCACAGTCATCTTGGCAGTAACGGCCGGTTTCCCGGTAAGTATCCATTTCTATATTCCAGAGTATTTATGATTTTTTTTTCTAATTCATGAATCTTAGGGATTTTTTTTCCTCCACATGCTGTATTTCTACTTTATAAACATGCCTGATGTCTGCCCCTTTAACATGATATTCTAGAAAATACTGTAAATCATATATTGTTCTGTGCTCACTTCAATTCTATATAGTTTGTAGTAGTGAATTTTAATCATTTAGAAAATATACTGACACTCTGCAGAAAAATGGTTACTATATTTTCTAGACACTCAGATTCTAGATTTTTAAAATGGATAGTATAAAATAATATTAGGTAGTAGATAAATTATTTCCTTCACACATAATACATCTATTTCTCAGTCTGCATGTTTTATCAACATGAGTTGAACTAAATTCACTGTTTGAGTTTTAGGTCTCTGAAAACCAGGAAAGAGAAGAACGAAGTGTAAGTTATATTTTCTCTTTTTCCGTGTAAGATTTCCATGTAAAATATCCATAACTGTGGTTTAAATTCCTTTATCCAACCTTCTCATATTCTAGAGAAAACCGTAAAGAGTTTAGGTCTTATTAGCACTCCACAGAATAAACTTCAAGAATTTGATATTTGTTTGTAAAAGGGAATTTTATCAGCATCTCAGGTAAGAGTGGGACCCAAACTAAAACTTGAATCACTCTGTGATAACAGGGTTATTATATTTTTGTTAAAATTATTTAACCCAATAGAGGCTCATAATTGTTCATGCCTCCACTCTGCTTAACTCTACAAAACTCATTCTAGAAAAAGTAAAAATATAATAATAATAATTAAAACTTAAGAATTAGGAGATGTGGACCAGCTCTGATGATCCCACCAGGGACAAATTCACTAAAGGATTATTTTGGTCTAAACAGTTAATCAAAAATTTTTAAGAAAAAGAAAATAAAATTTGAAGAGGGGGGTTCTTGTTTAGGGATTCATTTGTACTCCTAGAAATCTTATATGGAAGGAAGCATTATTTTGGAGTCAAAACTATAAACAGTGTTAAAGATACCAAAACTGATAGGGATATAGACAGAAGACAGAGGGGGAAAGAGGAAAGAATGAAAAGAGATGAAGAGGAGACTGTATCTAACACAGGGTTTGGGTAAAGATCTTATATAAAAGCAAAGGGAGAAATATGATGTCACCTCATCAATCCTCCTCCCTCTTGGTCTTAAAGTTAAAAGCAGTTATCATAAAACTGGGCTATGAGTAGAAAAGTACAAAGATATGGGTATCTCGAAGTAATTTCCTAAAATTTTCTAAAGTGATGTAAATTAATTAACCCCTGCTTATTGTATGTATAGAAAAGGTAAATGATCCCAGAATTTCTAAAACCTCTCCTTAAAAGTGAAGACCCATGTTAAAAGGTTATTTTACCTCTTTCAGTCATAAAGAGTAAAACAAGCCTTTTTAATTTCTTTCCACAGGCCAGTGGAAGCAATGAATCACCTTCCCCGTTTTATGGCCCATTTGGCCCATATCCACCATTCCTGGATCCAAGATTTCCATGGTGGAGATATTGTCCTCCTTTCCCAATACCTTTCAATGGCCCTCCTCCTAATGGACAGTAAAGAAAGAAAAGTTCCACTACAATTTAACATGAAATAGGTGGTAAGTATGTCCAATACAAAGCATGTTTTTTAAGTTGTCTGTGAATTATATTATTCCACGTAAAAAGTATGTTACAATGTTCCCACTTACCCCTTTAAGTTATAATTTGTTTCAATCTTTTTCTCTGGTAGACATTGTTAGGTATGTATTTAGAGGCACTTGAGTCTTTCCATGATCAAGGGGGCAGAGAAGTTTAAAAACCTCATTTGCTATGAAATAAGTCCTTTCCTTTTTTTATTAAAAGATTTCTAACTCTTAAAATATTTTCTACTATCATAACATTTGTGCATATTTGCACTAAGTCAGAGGTCTAAAAGAAGTAAAATTTCAACCAAAGAGGGTATCACAATAAATAAACTTTCGGACCTAGGGTCTAGGCAGACTTCAGCCTATTCCTTAGAAAATCATGTGTTTTTCTAATTAATATTAAAACCTCAAACCTAGCTTCTGATGGTCACATTTTAATTAATCCTAAAAGTTGAATTATCTCATATATAACAGAGGCCCCTGTCATCTCCTATCAAGAACAAAGCAACCAGATGAATTGAAGGAAAGTAGACTGCAGATTACATTAGGACCCAGAGGGCTGTTTTAGGAAAGAAAAAACTTTCAGCTAATAGCTACCACTAAAGGTCTCTGCCATCTTTCCTGAACCTTCTCAGTCTTCTTGAGTGGAAAACTTCCCAGTCCTTGAACCAGATTTACTTTTGAAGTGATAGTCATTATTAAAAAGAAAAAAAAAAAAAAGTAATTCACAAGCAAATTACCCATTGGGATTAATAACTGAATGCTTATCATTTATTTCAGGTCGCTGTAAAATGGAATGTGAGCCACTTCCTTGAAGAATCAATATTCCTGCTAATAAGATAAAAATAAATGTAATTGAAATAGCATACAGTATTCTCTCGCTGATGATCTTTAGTGGGCTGCAATAAATAAAAGAGAAGAACCTGGTTTCCTATTTTCTAAATGTGCTTTGCTGGTAGAAATGCAAAATAAATTCTAACAGACTTTAACACACATTTCTTTCTTTCTTTCTTTCTTTCTTTTTCTTTTTTTTTTTTTTTTTTTTTTGAGAGAGAGAGAGAGAGAGTTTGTGTGTGTGTGTGTGTGTGTGAGAGAGAGCCGGTAGTTTGGGTGGAGGGGGAGAGGGAGAGGATCATAAGGACAGACTCAATATCATGACCCTGAGATCATGACCTGAGCTGAAATCAAGAACTGCACGCCCAGCCAACTGAGCCACTCAGGGGCCCCTTAATATACATTGCTTGATGACTAACCAGTCTATGGAAAATATGGGGATGGAGGTGATCAAAATCAAGTCCTGGAAGTACCTTGAATAAAAAATTCTATACAGCAACCTGTGATGGTATTTGTATTACACCAACTATATTAACTGCACCAATTGTATTAAAAAGAGCCAGAGGTCAATTTAATTTAAAAAAAATTTTGATTAATTGTGCTTTAATTACTCAGTTGAGACTGTAATTATATACTGTAGGATATAAACTTGATGTGTTGGCAAAGGATATAAAAAGCAACCAAGTACTTTCTCTAACTTCAAAAAACTTATGAGTAAGATCTTAAAAACAGCATTGATATCGTGCCTGTAGGCTACAAGGTGCTTTTTTGAATGATTAGATCACCAGATCATCACATGATCTCTGTTCAGTAATCACATTTCCTATGTGAGGAAACTAAAGATCATGAGAATCCTGTGGACCTACACATAGACCTAGAACATGGCAGAAAAGAAATACAAACCAAGCTTATCCAACTCCTATGTTTTTGCTAGCAGCCTATATACTAAAATAAATTCTGAGTCCAGGACTCCACAATGGCAGTACCAATGTCTAGTTAAGTCCATCTGTTTTCACTTTATTTCAGGAGGAAAAATCAAACCCCTACTAATAAATATAACTGCCACACACTTCCTTCTCTGCTAATCCAGATGCCACACCATCAAAAGAATTACCTTTTGAAACACTGACTTATATTTCTGACTTACTCAAATACCTCGGAAGGCTTCAACTTACCTGCACCTTAAATCCATTTCCCCCACATGGCATTCAAGGCCTCTTACATACTAACCTTGAGCTTCTTTTTGAATTCCCGTGGCATCAGCCAGCCTCTCTGATGGCCCCAGATGTTATAAGACACTATTGCCATTCCCCACAACTGGCTTTCATTCTCACACTGCTATGGCTTTGCTTATGCAATGTCCATTCCTCTGTTTCACTATTTCAATTTATCTTTCAAGATCCAAATCCAATATCGTGACCTTCATGAAAAACTTTCAGCTATCTCTCCAAACAGAATAACTCACCACTTTGACCTTTTTCCACCATGTTTTATTTCCTCTTTTTTTTATAAATCTTACTATAATTTCTAATAAAATCATCCACTTATATTTCTGTATCCTTCTCAAGAAGTATATCCTTCTCAAGAAGACTGTAAGTTCCTACAGTAACACAATAATATATCTACCCCCCAGTACTTAAGCTGACTATAGGGTACACAGTGAATGTTTGATAAATAAAATATATTAAGAAAACTTTCAAATTCCTAATGTTAAACAAAAGAGTTTTTTCATACTCTGACCTATAACAACATGGAAATTAGCAGATTATTTTTTGTGTAAAAAAACTTATTAAAATCAATATATCAATATATCAATGGTAACATTTCTCTCTTACTCAATTATAGCATTAGCAAAACAAATTGGGTAACTTTGCATCTCTCCGTACTTTGTTACAGAAATTGTAGGGTCCATAAAATATAAAGTCATGAATAACATTATTTGTCACAAGACAATGCAAAAATCACTGTGTGTGTGTGTGTGTGTGTATACATATACATATACATATACATACATATAATTATACATGCAATTTGAGGATACACACACACACACACAATTTCACAGGATTTAACATTCATCTGCCATGAAAAACCAAGTTCAGATATTATTTAATGAAATATATATTCCCTTTCATATAAAGTAAATGAACACAGCAAAGATTTCGCAAACTTCATTGAAGAACAACTTGTCCTGATCATTCAGTTTCCATAAATCTCATGATGAAACTCTAGAAACAAACCCCTAAAGGAAGAACACGTAGCAGGTGGTGATGAAAATAGACTTTCTTACAGTAAAAGACAAAAGGCATCCAATAAGATTCTACTTGCACAATGAGCCTTTTATTGTGTCACAATGGCAACCTTTGTCCCCACAGGTCAGGCAATTAGAAAAATTCTCTTAGAACAAAGATTACATTTCTCTACTCCAAGTTATAATTGTTCATAGCTAACAAACCTAACATCAATAAGGGAAACTCTGCCATGACCTGTAAGTTGACTACAAATCAAGGCCAACCTAATGAGCCTCTTGGCATAACTTGAATAGGGAAACCGCTGTCTCCCTTGGTCGTTTTCAGGGTCAGAAGTTCCTCAAACATTAAATATTCATTCTTTGGTATTAAAGTCAGGGATCCCAGTTAAAACTATGGGAGGGAGAGCAAAAGGACCAAACTGTCCTTAATATAATTTGGTAAACAAATTTTATAACAATTATTTCCCAGCCTTACAGCTGACAGATTGGAGGCCACTGAAATACTGAGGAAAAAGGCAGTCCAGGGAAACCAAGATGAAGGAAAATGAAGTAGGAAATCAAAGCTCTGAAAAGGGGCCTAAGGCAAAGCTTGGCTACTCTAAAGTTTGGGAAGGACGAATCTCTAATTTACTGTCTTTCCTTCACTTTGTTTGCTTAAGGCTTTGATATACGTCCTTAACTCTCAGATTTTATTCACCTCAAATTATATCACTGTAATTTTCTTGAGTGGAAAAAAAAGAAGAAACTGTCATTTACTTTTTTTTTTTTTTTAAGATTTTATTTATTCATTTGACAGAGAGAGGTCACAAGTAGGCAGAGAGGCAGGCAGAGAGAGAGAGAGAGAGGAGGAAGCAGGCTCCCCGCTGAGCAGAGTACCCGATGTGGGGCTCGATCCCAGGACCCTGAGATCATGACCTGAGCCGAAGGCAGTGGCTTAACCCACTGAGCCACCCAGGCGCCCCTCAAATTAGTATTTTTAATGACATTAGTCTTCGTTGGTCAAAGTAAAAGAGAAAAGAAGGTGGAAAATAAAATCATTTAGAACCTGTTTCTAATGAATAAAAAATTAATATACATTTCTCTTAATCTTCGGAATCCCCTCTGACCTGAGGGGAAAAAAGAGAAGATAATAAATATTATATTCTTGTTCCGTACATAACATTTCTGCTTATTTTTCATATGGATATAGAGAACAAATATCACCTGATGAGATTTTTCCTTAGTAAATGGGAAGACATCCAGGAGGTAGTATTTCCTCCAGAATTCCACATGAATTTAGTAATACCACAGCAGAGTTTTTCTTCTGGTTAAACTTCTGGCTGAAGTTCACGCAAATCAAGACAGTTGAAAGAAATTAGCTGCAATAGAACAAGGTGAAAAGTAAGGTACTGGCAGCTAAAGGGTCCTCCCTCTAACAGCTTAAGAATACATCCCATTTCTCTTAACTATCCAAGACTTCAGCAGAGCAATGAAGTACAACCGGGGGCACACTGATCTCTAACAGCAATCACTCCAAGTGAGAGCTCGGTGAGAGCTCAGCTCCACCATCAGAGGGGAGTCAGTTCTAATGCTCTCCGGAAAATCAATCCTAGAACACCCATGTTTTATCCACATACTTTGGCTCCTCAGTGAAGTAAATCAGAATTCCAGGGAAAACAGATAATACACGCGCTAACGTCCAGCCTCTTCATGCCCAGGTTCTGACATCATCCAGAATAAAGTAGTGAATCCCAAACTTTCAAGTGTATTAAAAGCTACTGAGGTGTTTATGCACAATGCAGATTTCTAGTGACACTCCTCCTCTAAAAATTCTGACTCAATAGTGTGGTGACATAAAAATTTGCAATTTAAACAAATATCCAGATAATTAATAATTTGTGCAAAAAACATTTGAGTGTCTAAAATGTGCCAGACATGACTCTATGCATTAAGGAGCTTAGGGTCTAATGAAAGAAGACAGAGAATAGCAAATGAAAGTATATAAATTTTGAAAATACTTTCATGTTGTAATAGATTATGAAAAAGTAAGAGAAAATAATGGAGTGATGAAGGGAAAGGACTAGAAAAGGTACCAAGAAATATCTCTGAGAAGACATCTGAGCTGAAACTTAATATAAAGGAGACACTATTTGAGAAGAATTAGGGTAAGTTTCAAAGACTATGAACACAAGTAATATGGCACCTTCTAGAAACAGAAATGTATTGAGGCTGACACAGAGTGAGAGAAAAGAGGAATAGAGAGGTAAGAAATCATGTAGAAACAAATAGACACTGATAAAATGCTTAGAATTTAACCTGAGTGCTAGAAGCCCCTGAATGACTTTAAGCAGGAGAATAATCACATCAGGTGTATGTTCAAAAAATAACACTTTTATAACTGTGTAAATAAGGTTTGTAAGGTGACAAGAATAAAAGTAGCGAGACCAGAAAGTACTGATATGGTCAAGTGTGGGATGCCAGTGTCTGGGACGGATTAGGGCAATAAAGGTAAGACTGTAGAAAGTGCCGGCAGATTCCAGGTATACTGTTAAAACAGGGTTTATAACTCTTCAAACGGGTTGTTGAGGAGGGGACAAAAGATGACTCATAGGACTTTGTCTTCAGCCGCAGGGAGTATCATGGTGTCATTTACTAAAAAGGAAAAAGCTAGTAGAGGACTTGGATGAGAAAAAAGATGTGTCTGGAAATCAAACATTGTTTTGTTCATGATAAATGTGGGCTGTCCATCTCAAACGTAAATGGAGATGTTAAAGCAACTGCCAGATACCTGAATCTGAAGTTCAATGAAGAGAATGTGTATCATATTTAAAACTACAGGAATGAGTAGGTTAACTACAATGATACTAGAGAGAGGGAAAAATTGGAGAAGGGAGGTAAACTCTCAAAGAATTATTAAAGTTTTCCCAAATTTAAGAGTTTGAGAAATATAAGAGGAAGCAAAAGACAAATTAAAAGCAGCCAGTAATTTGAGATGTTAAAAAAAAAAAGAAGAAATCATTACAAGTCAGAAATAACAATCACCATGCCAAAGGCTCCAGAGATCCAGAGACTGATTAAAAGAAGTTGCACTGGATTTTTTTTTTTCCAAATCCATTTGCACTGGATTCGGCTACATAGAAGTCATGACCTGGCTAAGTATTTTGAAAGGTATGAGAGGAATAAAAGATCTATTGGAGTAAATAAAGCACAGAGTTACAGAGAGTCCTGAGGTCATATTGGATATATTATGCTTTACAAAACTGAAAGCTTTCTTTATTACCTTTTATTTTTTAATCTGTGTTATTATAGTGAACCCAGAAACTCTGGGATTCTAAAGTTTACTAAAGCATAAATTTATATGTGTACGCTGAAGTCATAACAACACTCATTCTGGGCTCCAGATGGTATCAAATGTCTTCTCAAAGCCTCAAAAGGGTCTTCCTACTTATGTCCAACAGAAAGTATTATCTCTGTACATGCTCTCTGCAAGCAGAGACTGTGACTGACTACTACATTCTTTAAAGTGCCTTGTTTTTAATAACTGTGTATGTGTGTACTGTTTATTTAAATGTATTGTCTTTAGGAGAGCAAAATAGCAATATTCCATTTTGCGAGTGCTGAAAAAGTCTAAGAGCATTTTGCATTACTTTCCCAGAATTTTCACATATAGCAAAGGTTTCCAAAGCATACAAATTTCTGCATTAAAATATTAATTTTCTGATGCCTTATGAATTAATCATGTAGAAGTTGTGTTAGCTATTTACATTGCAACTAGTGTCAAAAATACATTGTTGTACTTCAAGCACATGATAAAATATTGACATCAGCCTGGTACTAATAAAGGAGCTGAGAAATAAAATGAGGCAGAAAAAAATAAAAACACATGCTGTGAATACCACCCAAAGAAAAGAAGAGAGAAAGTACATACCAGATGTGAAAAATGCTAAGAGAACAAAAAGTTGTTATGGATAAAAGAATGCACAGATTTCAATAATCACCATCTTACTTATCAGAAAATGATTATTTCATAGTGCTTGGAATGTGAACTTATGAACCATAATCACCTCTTACTCAGCTCCAGTATGCAGTTACACAGACAGACACTGATTTAGGACCTAAACAGGAAGAAGCCATAGCTTGATTAAGAAGCCCTCCTGGTCCTCCTCCTACAGACCAGGCATGTTTCAGGAGTAGACTGTGACCGTTGAATTGAATATATGACTACATCAAGGCTAGTTTCAAACTGCAAACGCTCTAAGCTTTAAGACTTTGTGTACCACTATCCCAGCTACCTGAGAGATTTTACATCATGGGAGTTTTGATCTTCCTTTTGTTTTTCTTTGGAAAACACCGGGGGGTCTGAACAGTTCCAACATAGACTTCACCTAGTCCATCTACATCAGTCATTCAAAACTCTTTAGCTCTTCTAGACGTCCTAAGGTCAACACATACACGGGGAATGTTCAGTGTCACTGGTATTCGAGTAAATGCTAGACTATGAGCTTCACAAGGGCAAGGATCTTCGCCTGCTTTGGTAACTACTTTATCCTTAAGGCTGGAACAGTACCTGAGCTCATATAAGTGTTCAACAAATAATGTCCAGTTTTTCAATTAAAAAAAAAGGTCAGATTACTGTTTGAGGTGGATTGGTGATCCCACTGTAGAAATGGTTTTCTCTTGGTGTGGGTAAGGATTCCTAGCATTCCCAGATGAAATAGAATTACTGAAACATATTTTCCCACTAAAACAATGTTATTAAAGTTTTCTGAGCTTCTGACGCTTCTGAATAATAATAATAAATTTAAATAACTAAAGTTCTGGTAATTCTAAATTAAAGACTCAGCTGAAAATCAGTATCATTCTATGGCCCTAAACCAATGACTGAGAAATTATCATGTAGAAAGGAACACTTTCATGATTTGGAGATTGACCAGTCCATACAGAAGGGCTGGTCTTCTTATTCTAGCAGCTTGTTTGAGCAGTCTGAATCTCTGCCATCTTTCTTCAAACAGCAGAAGCCAACTATTCTGAGAAATAGAAAATCCCAACTCACTCTGTACAAACTCAATAAGCACTCATTCAAAGATTCTGAATACCGTTCCTAACTTTCTAAGACATGAAACAGTTCTAAGAAAAAGACAAGAATACAGGCAGAGCTACAATGCCAGTATTATTTCTTGTATTCTGGTAGTCTTACCTTGATTCAGTCTTGCCAAGACCTCATAGCACAATTAACAATTTTTCCCCCAGAGAAATGCAAACAAAAGAAAATACCCTTTTCTGAGGCAAATTATTTGGTTAGCTGTATTTTACCAAAATGCCTCCCATATTCACGGTTTTATGACACTTACTACCTATTTTAGAATGAGCTATCCTTGAAACAGAACAATTATCCTCAACTCAATAATTTACTTTTGTATATCCAGAGTATTACCTATATTACTAAAATCTAAAAATCTAAAATAAAATTTGGTTCATAAGAGCTTAAGCAATGAACAAATATATATTGAATGTTTATACCATGAACTGACTGAAAACTATATGTTGTAGCTCAGATGCAAATGAATATGTTATATTGATTAAAATATTTCACATGTAATTTGACTTGTTAGAAATTATCCTTGGGTGCATAAGAAATGATCATTTTTCTAATTTTTAGAAATCAATAGATATAACTCTGTAAAGACCAACTAGAGTTCATAATATACGTAGTATCAGTTGATACACAAGTTCTTAAGTGAAAAAATCTTCAAAATATGGGAATGTTGTGGTTAGCTACTTTTCATTTAAATTCAAATAGGTTGGATTACTTAACTCAAATACTTTAATTTCAAATAGGTTTAAGTTCAGTTTAAATTCAAATAGGTTGGATTACTTAAGAATGCAATTAATTTTTTATAACTCTTCTTTATCTCTTTAAGAAACATAAAAATTTATTCTTTAAAAAGTGTGACTAGTCTTCTTTTCAACCTTTATGAATGACAACTCTATTTCCCCTTCTGAATTTCATTAACTAAGATTGACCCAAAGATGACCCTGCTGTCATCAAATCTTTCTTTTTTGTCATCTTCCTATTCGGTGAAATATAGGAGGAAAAATAAATCACGTGGTTCAAGGCACTAATACCCTTTAATAAGTCTTCGGTTATTTGCCTTGGGTCTTCCCTACAACTGAGAGGGCAACTCAACTTACTGCCAAGCAAGACCTGAGAGGCACAAGGAAAGGTAATCATATTGAAACACCCAGACAGAAGTCAGTAATAGTATCACCAAAGTTATTTTAGAAGTACATTTTCTTCCTCTTAGCTTTTATCATTAAGTTTGAATATGTCTTATTTGATTTTAACGTTTCTTTCTAACCTAAACCTTAGATTCTGAATGATGTTATCATCAAATTTATTTTTAACTTCACTTTGGGGTAAAGGTCAAACTGTGATACTGGTAAATTAGTAATGACAATGTAAATTCTAAAGAAGAAGGTAGAGCGGCAAACCAAGAAACAGACTCTTAACTCTAGAGAACAAACTGATGGTCACCTGAGGAGAGGTGGGAGGGGGATGGGTGAAATAGGCGATGAGGACTAAGGAGTGCACTTGTGATGAGCATGGGGTGTTGTATAGAAATACTGAGTCAGAATATGGTACACCTGAAACTAATATTACACTATTTGTTAACAGGAATTTAGATTAAAACTTCTAAAAAATCATAGAAAATAAAAAATAAAAAAGAAGGTATTTAAGACAAAGAACCTATTTCTACAAATGTGGAAGATTAACTTTTCAGCAAATGACATGTAATAACAATCCAAGTTGATCCCATAATTTCAAATATGTAAAGGTGACAATTTTGTTTATAATTATTGTTTTAAAACATGCCTTTTATATCCTTATGAAAGCTGAATAGCTCTACTATTTCATAAATTATTTCTACCTCCCCAAGTGATGAAGGCAAATTCAAGTATTAATTGGTTTAAATAGATGATAGGTAATGTATGGCCTTACCTCTCTGGTTTCTGTTTATGCTAAAAAGGAAGGAATTATAATCATTTACAGAGTATTTTTTGTACACACATTTGCCTCTGTGTGTGTGTTGTGTGTGTGTGTGTGTGTGTGTGTGTGTGTGTGTTATAATTTTGGGAGAACTAGACAGGAGTCCTATTTGCCATAGAAATTTATTGTTCAGTCTATAATTTTAAAAGTTATCTGGTGATTATAATACAAAATTGTTATCTATATTCATGATACTTGCTAAGACTTGGTCTTAATCATTCCAAAAAAAAAAAAAGAAAGAAAGAAAAAGAATAACTATAGGACATGATGGTGGTATTAACTATCACTACAATGGCAATCATATTACAATATATAGATGTATCAAATTAGCATGTTGTATACCTTAAATTTATGATGTTATATGTCAAATATATTTCAATGAAAAAGTTAACTGGCAAGTAAAGAATTGCTAAGGAACCCCAACCCTCTCAATGAAATCTGAGTTTGCTGTAGGTTGTATGGATTTGATTCTATGAGTTCCACGATACCCATTGACAGTTTGAAGTCAGCTTAGTAGACAGCCTTCTTAATCATTATTAGCTGGGAATGGAGGCAAATAGAGTCTAATGTGTTTCCCCTTTCCAAGCCTGTGTGACCCTCTTTTGTAAAACTCTGTTTGCAAGACTAAAGTCTATTACAAGTATGGCAGTAACAGGAGCTGTAACAAGATGTAGTTAGTATTTGCTTCACAAGTACAGTATGTGCTTAAATACTAAAAGTTTGAAGTATTACACAAATCTTTCTAAAAAGACAATTTATTGAAAAAAGGGTAAAATAAGCAGGTGTGACAACCCTATATTCCTTTTTAAGGATAAGGCTATTTTTTTTTTGAGATTTTTATTTATTTGACAGAAAGAGAGACAGCGAGAGAGGGAACACAAGCAGAGGGAGTAGACGAGGGAGAAGCAGGCTCCCCGCTGAGCAGAGAGCCCAATGTGGGACCTTGATCCCAGGACATTGGGATCATGACCCGAGCCGAAGGCAGACACTTCACGACTGAAACACCCAGGCGCCCCAAGGCTAATTCTTTTATATATATTCAAAGCTACCGTAATCATCATATTTACATTTCTTATTAAAACCATCAATAACATCATTTATGATTACTACAGAAGCGTATTATAAAGAACGCAGTCTCAGGATCCATCCCCCCCTTACATGTTCCCATTAGATCGATCAAGGAATTACAGAATTTTAGAAACAACTTAAACTTTCATTTTATAGTTGAGAAAGAGAAGGTCCAGGCAAGGGAAATTACTTGGCCAAAGTTAAACAAGCAGATAGGGCCTGGGCTTGAATGCAGTCCTCCAAAGGGATGGACACTTTCAACACTCTCCAATCTAAAATGATTCAACTAGTTTCTATTATTTAAAAAACCATGCCCAACTCTTTCACCTGGCATTCAAGGCCTCTCTTTTTCTGTCCTAAACTTTCTTTTCAACTTTATCTTTCTCTTCTTATAAAACTCTACTCCATTTGGAGCACCTGGGTGGCTCAGTGGGTTAAGCCACTGCCTTCGGCTCAGGTCATGATCTCCGGGTCCTGAGATCGAGTCCCGCATCAGGCTCTCTGCTCAGCGGGGGGCCTGCTTCCCTTCCTCTCTCTCTGTCTGCCTCTCTGCCTACTTGTGATCTCTGTCAAATAAATAAACAAAATATTAAAAAAAAAAAAAACTCTACTCCATTCAAAATGTCCATGGATATCCCCAAGGCTGCCTCTGCTCTCTCCTCTCCTCTTTCCTCTTCTTTCCTCTCTCCTCTCTTCTCCCTCTTTCCTGTCCTCTCTCTCCTCTCCCCTGTTTGGGAACATTTTGTCCCTATTTATCTCTCCAGGGACAAATCCCATCTATATGCCGTCTCCTACACAGAGAATTTGATGATTCTCTTAACTGAAACCGTCTATCTGCATAAAACCACTTGTGGCATTTTCCTTTCTTTCCTCTTGCCCTGATTTGTGTATGTTGTAACTCTCTTCCTAAAACTGATGCTAGGTGTTGGTAAAGCTTGTATCCCTGGGGCACCTGGGTGGCCCAGTCGTTAAGGGTCTCCCTTCTGCTCAGGTCATGATCCCAGGGTCCTGGGTTGGGGCCCCTGCATTGGGTTCCCTGCTCAGCGAGAAACCTGCTTCTGCCTCTCCCACTCTCCCTGCTTGGGTTCCCTCTCTCGCTGTCTCTCTCTCTGTCAAACAAACAAACAAACAATCTTAAATAAAAAGAAGTTTGTATCCCTGATAATCTCGTTTGGTTTTTCTAAAGCTTACGATAAAATAGATTTTCCACATTGGCTAAATCTACCCATAAATCTAGCTTTTTTTTCCCTTTCAGCAAAAACAAACAAACAAACAAATAAAAATTGTCCCAACTCACTTTTAAATTATAAAAGAGCTTTTTAATTTAACTTTTTTTTTATTTTTATTTTAGGTGCAATGATGAAGAGTTTTTTCCTAGTTGTGAATATCGTTGCATTAGCCGTGCCATTTTTGGTGAGTTAATTTCACCTAATCAATTTGTAGTGAGACTTTAAGAAAATTTTATTTAAAAGTTCTAATTGGGGCTCCGGGGTGGCTCAGTCTGTTGAGTCTGCCTTAGGCTCAGGTCCTGATCCCATGGTCATGGAATTGAGCCCCACATTGAGCCCCACATGGGGCTCCTTACTCTGTGTGGGGGCCTGCTTCTTCCTCTTCCTCTACTTGCTCTTCCCCCTGCTTGTTCTTCCTCTCTGTCAAATATTTTTTTAAAAATTGTAATTATGCAAATTTATAAGTGCAGTTACACTTCATAGAACAAAAAAATGCATTCTAGCTATATTTTTCTCAAAGCAACTTTATTTATTTTATATTACAAAATTAAAGTCATATTCTTCTGCATATGCTTTTGGCTCTCAGGAATTAAATAACACTTTATTCTGTATGAAAAACCCTTAAAATTCTCATACTATACAGAAAATACATTTGGGGGGAAAATAGTGGAAATATTTTTAAGTTATAAAATGCTCTAAAATAATTCTTAAAGAATCAATATATAAATCATAGTTCTGGATCAGAAATTCCTTTATTTTATTTTTTTTTTTAAGATTTTATTTATTTATTTGACAGACAGAGATCACAAGAAGGCAGAGAAGCAGGCAGAGAGAGGAGGAAGCAGGCTCCCTGCAGAGCAGAGAGCCCGATGCGGGACTTGATCCCAGGACCTTGGGATCATGACCTGAGCCGAAGGCAGTGGCTTAACCCACTGAGCCACCCAGGTGCCCCAGAAATTCCTTTAAATTCCTATCTTACACAGATCCATTTTCTTTAGGGACTAAATCCTTAAAACTTAAGGAGCTTGGTTAAAGATTTTCCACCAGTATCAAAGACCTTGACACATCTGCCTTCACCATTCAAACATTATGTCTTTTGTTATATTCTTCCCATGAATGGCAACTGACTCCTCCCCGGGGATAATATCCATAAAAAATTCTATGGTTTTCAGGTATTTTCTTTAATTACATGCTGTACGTTAAAGCTATGAAACTGAGGAAAAGGATTTGGACTTTTTTTTTTTTTTTTCTTTTTGCTTTCATTGTTGTTTTGGCTTTTGTTCTGTTTCATTTTCATGTTCATTCAGGGATCCCAGGCACTTATTTGCCAATAGCAAGAGCAAGAAAACAAACAGAAGAAGCTGTATGACCATTTCTTAGATTATAAATTTTGAAATGCACTAGTCCTTGTTTCATAATTCATTTATTACTATAATCTACACTTGTTTTTAAAATCTATTAAGTAATTTTTTAGGTAAATTCTTAGAGTCAAACTTTTTAAAAATTTGGATTATGACTTTCAAATTTATTTTATTTCATTTATTCTTTGAAATTCCATTTTATTGTGGCCACCAGCACATTTCAAACTTGGGTTTTCTCTTTGAGAGGCAGGAATTAAAATTTAAATAAGAAAATTATTTTCCTGGACACAATTCCAATGTGTATTGGGGACAGTGGGTTCTCATACAATACCAAGTAATTTTTGGACACCATGAGTGCTAAAGAATTCAACTCAATTCTGACACTATCTTCCCAGAGGTACTGTCAAATTCCACAGGTTAAGGGTTCAGACCTACAACATCTCCCATTTCAGACATGAGTTGCAAGCCCTGCCTGTTACCTGTAGTTCTGTAGAATGACTATAGATGGGAAGTTCCCACAACCTCCTCCATGGGTTTGGTTAATTAGCCACGTAGCTTACAGAACTCTGGAAGTGTTTTACTTACCAGATTGCCAGTTTATCATAAAAGAATATAAGTCAGGAATAGTCAGATGGGAGAGATGCGTAGGGTAAGGTATGTGGGAAGAGGTGCAGAGCTCCCGTGCCCTCTCCAGGAAAGTCACTCTCCCCGAATGTCCATGTGTTCACCAAACTGGAAGTTCTCCCAACTCATCATTTTGGGCTTTTAAGGAGGTTTCATTACATAAGGATGACTTACTGACCATTGGGAACCATTCAACCTCCATTCCCTTTCCTGTCCCTGGAGGATCAGGGTTGGGACTTTCTAGAAACTAGAATAAAAGACCAAATATATATTTCTTAATATAAATCGCTGTATCACATGATCCACAATTGCCTGCTCTATGGCAACTTCTTTCTGAGCAACTTGAGCCTGCTCTAGCTCCCAAACACATAGCCCCAGGGACATGAACACATAATTAAAAAAACAGTGAAAGTTTATAGATTTTGCCATTCAATCTTATGAGTAGTCAAATTTATATGTATTTTGTGATAGTATCTCTTATGTGTTAATTTATTCCTTCTCTCTAAATATAGTCAGGACAATATTTATTATTAACAATTATGGAATGAGTTGCATACCCTTACAACTTATGTCAGCACAACTCTTCAGTAGAGCAATCTGATAATCCCAATCAAATAATTTTTGTCCACCCCACCCCCGCTAAAGTTACATTTTTTAAAAACTATCTTAAGGACTCTATGAAAACTATTAAAAAGGACACTGGTATAAAGATGTTATTCATCTATTTATAATAGAACAGATTTTTAAAGAAGCTTAATGGTTAACAATAAACATTTCATGACATAATTATTAATCATTTTTCAACTATAATAAAACAGGAGGAAACTGAAAATAATATGAGATCATGCTCTTTGAATTGCACTAAAATGAACATATACCAGGAACATATGTACAAATTGATACTAGATGAATGTCTAGATTATCAGAATTTTTGAGTGTAGGCAAACTTTCTATAATATTTCTATTACTTAAAAAAAATTTTTTTAAAGATTTTATGCATTTATTTATCAGAGAGAGAGAGCAAAAGAGAGAGAACACAAGCAGGCAGAGAGGCAGGCAGAGGCAGAGAGAGAAGCAGGCTCCCCACTGAGCAAGGAGCCCGATGCGGGACTTCATCCCACGACCCTGGGATCATGACCTGGGCCAAAGGCAGTGGCTTAACCAACTGAGCCACCCAGGTGCCCGACTTTTAAATTTTTAACTAGTAATATAATACATTTGGAGTAAAGAAATCTCTATCTCACCATACCCTGAATTTTAATATTTTATCAAACTTCTGATTTTCTGTACCTACATCTTCTAAAAGGTTTCTAGTCTTTTCATCCAAAGAGTATGTGTGAAAGCCCTAAACTAGATCATTTAAAAAACTAATAATAATGTTATTGATGTAGTAAAGACATTAAGGTTTGAAGTCAAAAGCCAAGAAAGAATTCTTGAGACAAATTAGTACAAAAAGATGTTTTATTAAAGCATCAGGACAGGACTTGGCAGAAAGAACTGCACGGGGGTCATGAGGAATGGCCCATTATATACTTTCAAGCTGAGAGGGGGTTAGGGATAGTGTACGTCTCTAAGAAATTTTGGAAACAAAGTTTTCAGGACTTTGAGGGGGCCAGCTATTGCTGGGAAAAGGTAATTTATTACTGTCTAATAAAATCTTAGTCATAAGACCCTACAGATGTATATCAGTGGGTTATATGCTTGGGGGATGAATCTTGGAGGAGTAGTGACAAAAGAAATTCCAAAGGAATTTTTATATGCTAAAGTAGACTTACAGGATCCTGGGGATTAGGCTAAGATTGCCTTTTGCCCTTAACAAAGTGTCAGCATTGAGGTAATTGATTCCCTAGAGGAATGTCACTCTGCCTGTTTCAGGAACTTGTCAATGGCTATAAGTAGTAAGAATATTTAATAATTTTTCTTTTGCTTTTGTTTCCCACATCATTATGACCTCATCTCAAAACTTTACAAAGACTTTGTGAGTTTTTAAAGCTTTATATAGATGCTTACGTAAATCGTTTTCTCACTCCCGATTCCCTATACATGTTGTGATCCAGAATTATTGTAAAAATAAATGAAAGATGATTTTAAAAACACTATTACCTATATAATATTTAAACACTAATGTTATGTGAAAGGCAATTTTTAAAAATCTAGATAAACCTCATATGTCATCTTAGGAGAGCAGAAAAAAATATACTCAACGCGCTTTTTTTTTAACATTACATATTCAAAAAACAAAAAAAATCCAATGTACATTCAATACAAAATATGTTCATATTTTTCACTTAGGCAAATGTCGTGTATATTTTTTGCATAGGAGTCAGATGATCATATTATATTCAAACTTAAATTCTTCTTCTCCGCAGTAGTGATTTTAAAGATTTTAATTAGTTTATTGCTGTCACTGCTTGAGTGGTTCACAAGCCTTATAGATTAAATAACCATGGAGAATGCATTATAATATTTTATTATATCAAAATAAAAACAAAGAAATCATGTTTTGTCTTTTGTACAAAAGATTTTTAAAAC
This sequence comes from Mustela nivalis, assembly GCF_964662115.1. Lineage (NCBI taxonomy): Eukaryota > Metazoa > Chordata > Mammalia > Carnivora > Mustelidae > Mustela > Mustela nivalis. Next base: position 11,423,034 of record NC_139023.1, on the reverse strand, counting down.
TACAAAAAAAATCTGGACTCTGCCCAAAGCTTTTTTTAACTTATTTCTTATTTCTGTGAACTCAGCAGGGCGCAGAGGTGCAAAACCAGGAACAACCAACTGTAAGTTTATTTTAATTATTTCTAGTAGAGACGTGAACTCTGAAGTATAATATTATGCAAAGTTCTATGATATTTAAGTGCCTTCTGCCTAAAAACTAATAAACCCCACAAAATAATTTAATAATCATTGAAAAAATACCACATTGAAAAAAATACCAACCAATCATATGAATCAACCTCAGTATTCATATGAAAATCTTGGATTCTTCTAACCCAAATCATGTGCTTTTGGTTTTCATGTATATTTTGCAGCCTGAGAAAACTATCCCAGAATTTAACATTGGGAATAAAGGAAAACAAATGTAAAGTTTAGTATCTCTCCTCACTGAAGACTTGGGGAAAGATCCCTCTCTGATCCGTCTCTGAATACTTCTCATACACTTACATTTACTTTCTCATCTTGTTCCATACATATGTTTGAAAGAACACATTTACATATGTCTCCTTTGATGGGAAGTACTAGCTTTGCAGTATAATTTTGTTGATTTGTTTTACTTTTGGAAAGACCTGATGACATATTTTTATAAATGCACACAACCAACAGAGACAAATAAAAATGGTAAATTCCCTAACTGATCTTTTTTTTCTTTTAAAGATTTTATTTATTTATTTATTTGATAGATGGAGATCACAAGCAGGCAGAGAGGCAGGCAGAGAGAGAGGGGGAAGCAGGCTCCCTGCCAAGCAGAGAGCCTGATGTGGGGCCTGATCCCAGGACCCTGGGGCCATGACCTGAGCCGAAGGCAGAGGCTTAACCCACTGAGCCACCCAGGCGCCCCTCCCTAACTGATCTTTAATGAATAACATAAGCTGAAAAGAATCCAAAGCACAAATCCAGGAATCCTCCCACATCACATTATTTTACTATTCTGCTATAATTCATTTAGAAAAAAAATAAATGGGCCCTCAGCCTAGTCTCTAGATAAATAAAATTTGTAAATATTTACAAATATGTAGTAAGAATACATAGATACAAACACACAAATATATGAAAATATATATATGCACATATATTCCTGTCTTTGTGGTATTTTTGTGCACCATAGGTCAAAAATCTCTATGAGATTATTCTAGCTGTTGTTCTTATTATAATGCCCAACATTTACTGAGCACTTTTCATATATGTCAAGACCTAGGCAACGAGGTTTTACCTCATGGATTACCTCATCTAATTTGTTTAAAACTAATACTATTTTTAGTATTTGTTGAAAATCAAAAAATAGAAGGGAAGTGTACAAATCTGTGTCTTATAAAAAAATAATATGGTTGCTGAGTTCACTACTTCCAAAATTGTAGTTACTCAATGTCAAACACTAAAATACATTAAGATATCTCTATATTCTAGCCTACAATAATACCATCTGCATAATGTATTCTTTTTACAGTGCCGCAAGAATGATGAAAGCCTGTTCAATCAGAAAATTGCCAAGTATATCCCATTTCATTATGTGCTGAATAACTATCCTCGCTACGAGCCTACTTACTACCCACACATACCAGTTGTACCAATTAATCATCAATATGTGCCTTATCCATTTTATGCAAAACCAGTTGCAGTTAGGCCTCATGCCCAAATTCCTCAATGGCAAGTACTGCCAAATGCCTTCCCCCCCACCGTGGTACGTCCCCCACACCTACATCCATCACTTAATACCATTACCCCAAAGAAGATTCAGGATAAGACAGGCATCCCTACCATCAATACTATTGCTTCTGTGGAGCCTACATTTATTCCTACCACTGAACCAACAGTGAACACTGTAGTCACTTCAGATGCTTCCTCAGAATTCACCATCACAAGCACACCTGAGACTACCACAATTCCAGTTACCTCACCTACGGTCTAAAAACTCTGAGGAAACATCAAAGAAGACAACACAGGTAAGTGAGCAAAAGACAAAAGTAAATAGTGCAGACAAGATTCATGGACTTATCAGTACAATCATAATATCTGAACTAGTATAATAAGATAAATTATAGGAGCAGGTAAAATGGGTTCATTATAATTTTAATTTGATGGTACCATAGCATTGATATACTAGATTCTGTTCCAATAAGAAATGAAACATCTTATTTGACAAAATGCAGAAAAATTAGAGTTTTTTTAATCAAATCTTATTTCAACCACTGGAACACTCCTAGAATCTACTAGTTTTAGTTCATTCCTATTCATACACACAGAAAGCAGAGTAAAATGCTATGCTAAATTTGTGATTTTTCTTATCTCAAAAATAAATTTCCTGAGACTATATAGGATATGACTTTAAATACATTTTAAACATTTAACCATGTTCTCGCACTCTAATTTGCCTTGAATCAAGCAAAGGCAATGTTTCCCATGCATTTCTTTATTTCAGACATCATTTCTGAAAGGATCCATGAAGTTTAAGCATCAAAATTACTATTCTAAGATGAGCCCATGGAAGAATTGTAATTCTTAATTTAAAAAGCACATACAACACTTAAAGAATACTTTCAGAATCTTTTTTAAAAAATACTTTCAGGGGCGCCTGGGTGGCTCAGTGGTTAAGCCGCTGCCTTCGGCTCAAGTCATGATCTCAGGGTCCTGGGATCGAGTCCCGCATCAGGCTCTCTGCTTGGCAGGGAGCCTGCTTCCTCCTCTCTCTCTCTGCCTGCCTCTCTACCTACTTGTGATTTCTCTCTGTAAAATAAATAAATAAAATCTTTAAAAAAAAAAAAATACTTTCAGAACCTTAACCATGATGCCAACATTTCCATTTATCATTTGGATCAATGAATAATGGCAAAGTCTAAACACTTGAACTTACAGAAAGAAATTAAAAAGAAAGCTCAATAAAATAGAAAATGACCGGTGTGTGCAATAATTTGGGGAGAAAGTTACAAAATTTTGAGTTTCTTTGCAATAAATATTTTCAGTGCATCACATTGTTTATATTATTATGTAATCTGAAATACAACACACTGACCTGTATACAGGGGAATAGCGTTAGACCAGAGAGGGCTGTTTCTTCCATCCTGTGACTATAGGTAAGTCATTACTCTTTCTGAACTTTTATTTTCTCTTAATTTTGGTTTCTACAATGCATATTGTGAAATGACTGTAAAAATTAATCAGCCCACAAACTGTATTAAAAAAATAAAATCAATAATTGCCAAAATTTACTTTTTTTTTTAAAGGTTTTATTTATTTATTTGACAGACAGAGATCACAAGTAGGCCGAGAGGCAGAGAGGAGGAAGCAGACTCCCTGCTGAGCAGAGAGCCTGATGTGTCGCTAGATCCCAGGGGATCATGACCTGAGCCGAAAGCAGCGGCTTAACCCACTGAGCCACCCAGGCACCCCCCAAAATTTACTTTTAAACAGTATCCTGTCCTTGCTAAATGATAAAAACTTTATATAGTTATCTCAGAATATTTCTATAGCAACCATATGGATCATGTTACTATCTTCAGTTTACAAAAGAAAAATAATAGTCCCATGGATCTTAAGTAAATTACCACAGCCCAGAAGTTCAAAACTGGGAACCAAATAAAACTTGTCTGGTTTTGGATAATAAAGTGTAATTACTATGCTATCTACTTCTATATGGACTGTCTAATATACAGAAAACACACTATGTTTTCCTTAGGTCAGGGTATCTGTAAATTGTACTATTTCTTTGCTCTTTAATAGGACATATGTGGTAGGGGGAAAAAAAAGATAAGATGTTGGGAAAATTTGGAACTTATTAATATTTAATGAGAAAATTAATGGAGACAACATGAAAGAAAGTAACAGTTAGATATTGCCTTGATTTAAAATATTACATGATTATGCTTTTAATGAAATGATCATTATTTTAATAGTTACAATTATTCAAAATTTATGAACCTAGATTTCTAAGTTAAAACAAGTATATAATATCACTTATAAAGAAACATGTTAAGGACATTGTCTTGATGTCAATACTAGGTGAAGTCAATTATTTTCAGTTACTATAAGACAATTTTAAATATTTAAATTTAAATATTTAATTTGATAAAATGGCTTGGATACAGACATAAGAGACAAATAATTTAAATAAAATGTACATGAAAACTGTTAACTTACTATGAACTAAATTTCTAAACTGTCATCATTTTTTATAGGTCTTGATGAAACCGAATGATTATTCTAAACTCTCCTTTGGTCATTCATCTTCCTTCATTCAAGAAAGAATGTGATTTTGATGGATTTGGCTCCTTTCTCTTCTCCCCTCAAATTTTATGTTCATGTCACATTTAATTTTTTTTTCTTGCACAATAAAGCCATTTGAATGCAAGGGGATCTCTTAATTGAGGAGTCTGTGGATATATTTCAAGGCAAATTTAGTGTGAGTTTGAGCAAACAAGTTTATCTGAGGGCAAAGTTCATAATGTTATCCAGTTCTCAAAGTGGTCCACAAACAGTGATTAAATACATCTTCTCCAGGATGACACTGGAACATTTAAACTTGCAACTAAGTCATTGGAACCAGAAAAGAACTAAGCTATGGTGTTCCAATCCAAGGGACCACAATGTGACCCTTGAGAGCCCTGGAAACTCTGGAGTTAAGGTAAAAGTTAAGTGCTCCAATGTAGTTCTAATGTTATATCATTCCTGGGAGTAAATTCTGGGCACAGGGAGGCTACAGATGACCACAACTACAAACACAGATAATGGCAAAATTACAGAAGTTGATGGAGACTAGACCTACATGACCAGATTCCTCCAGACTGGAAGCTATAGTCTCACATCTGTCCAAACATAAACATGAGCATGTGATGCAGACACACACATGTGCGCGCGCGCGCACACACACACACACACACAGGAAGTTTCTGGAATTGAGGTCGTCTAGTCTACAAACATCGGTGAATACTCAAAGTCCAAAAATAGGGTTTTCCCTTAAACACATATTGCAAGGTAAAGAAATGGGTGGTTTAGGTGCTGGCTCCATATTTAGCCCTTCCTGTCAGAGAAAATAACAAATCACTCAACCCTTACAAACTGCTGACCTGTCACCCATCTAATCTTCTCCTGAAACTCTCAACACACGTGCTATTAGGAATGATCTGTAGCCTTTCGCCAGCGCTCTCACTCAAATTCTAGAGTCTGGAAGAGAGGCATAGACAGGAGCACGGTACGGCTGAGCCTCATTTGCTATGGCCATTAATAACCATTCATTTCTTGAAAAACAAAGTAACAATGTGGAAGAGGTAAAATTTATTTATTAACTTAAAAAAAAACATTTATCACCTACTAGGTACAAGGTACTATAAGAATTATTGTGGGGTATAGAACAATGATATTTAATCATAATGTGCAATCAATAGTTATACAATATATACTGTAGACCAGTCAATCTTCTATTCGTTTACACATATTTACTCACTTAATATGGGCCCCTGGATTACATGTCATTGTTGTTGCTGCTGCTGCTGTTGTTACACAAGAGAAATAAAGTAATTTTCCCCAGGTGGGGCTGGGATTTGAATCCACATAGCTTTGCTTTATTTATTTATTTTTAAAGAGAGAGAGAAAACAAGAGGGGTGAGGGGGAGGAAGGGTGAAGGGACAAAGGCAGAGGGCGAGAGACTCTTAAGAAGGCTCCACACCCAGTGCAAAGGCTGACACACTGCTCTATCTCACAATCCTGAGAGATCAGGACCTGAGCTGAAATTAAGTGTTGGATGACTAACCAACTGAGCCACCCAGCCACCCACTGGATATCACCTTCTTAAGAAAACCTTTCCTGAACTTCCAAGATCAAATGACCCACTAAGGTACTATCACAGCATCCTGTCCCTGCCATTTCTTTCCCCCTTAGTACTCATCAAACTCTGTTACACCTGCATGTCTACTTTTCCTGCTGGTCTATAAGCCCTAGGAACATAGGAACCATATGCTGCCCACCAACTACGTTCTCCAAAGTAGGACCTGATACAATGCAGGAACTAAGCAAACATTTGTTAAACAAATAAGTAAATAAAGGAATAAGTGGACTGTTGATGACTGAAGTTGAAATACCCATTAAAGAGGATTAAATAACCTAGACTTTACTTGCTAAAATCTAAAAGAAAAATAAATGTTGACCTTAGCAGTTTATTAGTGATCATGAATCAGACACCAAAGCCAGTGAGCGATATATTATTAAGCCAAGTTTAAACTCAAAAGAGAATTACTGTAAATCATTATCACCAATCACAGCAATATAAAAGTATACAGAGAGAATGTTTTTATAACTTACTCTCAGTTTTCAAGGAAAGAAAGCTGAATGTCAACAGAATGATAGCTAAATTGCTGTATCAACACTACATATTATCTTAACTTTAGCAGACTACTTAAAAGAAGGAGATGGTGGCATGCTCCCCTCCTAATATAATACACTTGAGTAGTGGACAAGTGCCCATATTATTGAAATCATAATTATAAAGTCAGGCTGGTGAACAAAAACAGATTTAAAAGATCTAATGTATTCTTTTATGTGTATATTTTATTGGAATACACTGAAAAATCCCAGAAACTCCTTAAGGCAAGATTAAGCTCTTATACATTCCTTTAAAATTAGTATTTGGCATTAACATAGTTATTTTCCAAATTTAAAAATCTTTCTTTTGAATCATTCACTACAAAACACCTACAACCATCATTGGGATGTTAAGACAGAACTTTAATGAATAAAGCCTTTAAATATTTCATGCTATAGAAATGATAAATTTTAAACTAACGATTTTTTTCAAAATTTTTATTTATTTATTTGACAGAGAGAGAGAGAGAGAGATCACAAGTAGGCAGAGAGGCAGGCAGAGGGGGGGAAGTAGGCTCCCTGCTGAGCAGAGAGCCTGATGTGGGGCTTGATCCCAGGACTCTGAGACCAAGACCTGAGCTGAAGAAAGAGGTTTAAACCTCTGAGCCATCCAGGAGCCCCTAAACGTAACAATTTCAAGTAATAGTAAAAATAATAAAAATTTTATAAGGAATAAAATTATTTTTTCTAAAATTTATCAGTGAAACATATTTCCACAAAAAGAATCCACGAAAGAACGGATGTTGTCAACAGATTTGACTTTCTTTTAATCAGTGTTAACCCTTGCCAACAGTAATGATATTAAAGTTTTCTCAGCCTCTCTCCCCAACAGGAAATAAGTAGGAGGGACATCCAGGATGGAAGGTTTATTTATTCAAAGGGCACTTACTAGTTTTCATTTGGAGACTACGTCTACTGGAGAAGTCAGCTTGGTTAAGAGAAGATAAAATCTGACGAGAAGAAAGAGGGGAATTTTCTAAGGTATCTAACACGGATAAGAGTTTGGGACATTGATTTTTCATTAGACTCTGGGCTTTACACAGTTTGGACACAAATGTATAGTTAAATTAATCATTGAAAGGGTCTTCTAAAGACAAACTGAACTGTTTCTAACATTATTATACTAATTACTATAGAAACTGTTCATATACCATCAAAAGACAGAGTTTCACTTTATCTGCAGTTTAATCAAAGCTTATACCTATGAATTACTCCAGTTCTGTGGCCAAACAGCAACCTTTGATAAAATGTAATTTGAATAAAAATCACAAAGGAAGTTTGTCTCTGTTAAGTAAAAACTGCTTTAGTAGGAATGCTTCATTCTGCCTAAGACACTCTGCTGAAAAGGTGGGTGCCAACTTTAATGCTCCTTTCAACCCTTCCAGGTCTCTGTGGAAGTACTGGCTTAAACATCCTAAAAGTATGAATTACAACGTTTTTAACTAAAACTTTTTTAAAATAATTTTTAATTGAATAATGAACTTTTCCTTATATTTAAAGAAGCACTATGCTGTTAACCCCAATTACTTGAATTATTCTCATGTTATTAGAACTTTATAAAGGATGCAGAAAGGTTTTGGGTAAACAGTCAATTGTTTAGTGATAGTATTGCTCCTCAAGAAGTCTTAATATCATGATTTACTAAAGTAATTTATACTATTTACACAATTAAATATGAACTGTCTTTATTCTTAATTTCTTTTTCCTGTCTTTCCTTTCCTTTCCTTCTTTGCTAGAGTCTATGAAGAAAAGATGAAGATCCTCATCTTGTCTACAATCATCCTGCACTTTACTATATTCTTCTTGGTAAGTTTTTAGTGATCTTCAACAAGTAATTTTTTTTCTCATTTAGAAAAAGATAAAGAGGTTCATATCAATCTTATGCCAAAAAGAAATCTTAGAGTAAAATATCATTGTGTTTGTAACCAGGATAAGACATGTTTTATTGCTTTAAAAAATTTACCATGAACCCTAATTATTTTATCCCTTTCTATATATTCATGTAGTGGGATTATAAAATAATCAGAAACTTGTGTCCCCACAAAAATGTGAACACGGATGTTTATAGCAGTTCTAGTCATAATTGCCAAAATTGAAAGCAACCAAGATATCCTTCAGTGATGAGTGAATAAACTGTGGTACATCCAAATAATAATATTATTTGGTACTTAATAACAAAATGAGCTATCAGAACATGAAAAGACATGAAGAAAATTTAAATGTAAATTACTAAGTGAAAGAAACCGATCTTTCTTTATACTGTATAGGTCCAACCATAATACATTCTGGAAAAAGCAAAACTATGAAAATAGTAAAAAGATCAGTGGTTACCAGGAGTTAGGAAGAATGAATAAATAGGTAAAGTACAAAAAATTTTTAGGGTAATAAAGCATTCTATAAAACATATCTCATTACACATTGTCAAAACCCACAGAAGGTAACAGTAAGAGTGAAATCTAATGTAAACTATGGGCTTTAAATAGTGATGTGCATATGTAAGTTCATGAACTGTAACAAAGATACCACTCTAATGTGAGATCCTGGAAGTAGGGGAGGCTACATATATTGAGGCAGGAGTATATAGAAACTCTCAATACCTTCTACCCAATTTTGCTATAAAACTAAAACTGCTCCAAAAAGTAGACTTAAAAAATAAAATCTGAAAAAAATTAAAAATGGTTGCTTTTTTATTTTTACTAGTGAATATTTTTAAATTCAATCAATGTGACTTGATTGTGACCAAAGCCACACATTTTTAAAAATTCATATACTTTTTTATTTGCAGACAAGCGAGAGTCTTAAAACTCATGACCAGTCAAGACAAAAGCTACTGAGGCTGAATTCATCTTCCAAAACCAGAAAACCCAAGTCCTCACCTGCCGAGGCTGCATTAAGACAGGCCCAAGCCCAAACATCAAAGCATCCATCAAGGCGGGCTTCACTTACTAAGACTCAACCAAAATCATCTTCATCAGTTTTACCAAACCAATCCCTAGCATCTAAATTTGAAAAATCTTCACCTTCCAAGTCTACATCCAAGCATTCATTATCCTCCCAAGATGCCGCAAAAAGGTCTCCCTCTACCAAAAAGCAATTCTTAGCTAATAAGATTGGACAAAAACAGCCACAATCAAAATCAACTTCAAAAACACGGAACTTAATCCACAAGCCTGCACACAAGCGGTTATCAGTTAACAAGTCTAAGTCCAAACAACCATCTCCCACCAAAACTGCTATAAAAAAGAAGAAAACTACTAAGCTTAAGCAGAAACAGTCAAAAATTACCAAGCAGACATCATTTTCCAGCCCCACAGGAAAAAAGTATTCAGTTGCCAAAACTACACGAAAATCAGCAGTAAAGACAAAAAAACCAAAGGCTCCAGCTGCCGCACTTGTGCTTAAACAGCCGTCATCTTCCCAAGGTGCAGTGAGGAGCCATCTGGTTCCTAAGTCTAAACCGCCAACATCTAAAGTTTCCAAAAGTGAAACAAAGAGAGCTTCTTCTAAGAGGTCTCCATTAAACAATTTACCAGGCTCCAAGTCCACTTCAAAAAGAATTGCTAAGTTCACAGCCAAGTCTCAAGGATGCAGTTCTGCCAGAAGCCAGCGTCTAGCTTCCAAAAACAAACCAAGGAAGAAGAGACCCTTGCAATCTGTTAACCGGGCTCCAGCGGATCCAGCAGTCCTACGTGCTCCCAAGCACCCTGGGCACAAATCTCATCCACCCGTATCTTGTCTAAAACCTCCTCCATCTCAGCTTCAAACTCCTCTATCTAAACCTCATAAGCCTTGTCCAAATCAACCCAAAAAGCAGCCATCTGAGAATTCTGTAGTGGCAACTCCTGCATCACACATAGCACCAACTACTGTCTTTGCGGATATCACCACAACAGCCACTGGAGGTCCTACCGGTATTACTACTAGCACGACTCAAATTGCACCGAGTGCAAAAGATCTTACGACTCAAATTGCACCGAGTGCAGAAGCTCTTACTACCACCCTCTCACCTTCTACTGCCATCTCTGCATCTCAGCTCATCACCCAACTTGCTGATCCCACCACCACTGGACGAGAAACCACCATCCTTGAAGAGGATGCAGCTACCACTGGGACTGGCGTTATGGCGACAGCAACCACTTCTGCAATTGACAGCACCACCACCAATAGTGGTACCACCGTGGAAGAGACCGCTGTGACTGCTCCTGTGACCAGCCCCACAGCCACTGCAGTGAGCGCCCACAGTGCCAGTGGCACTGGAACTGACACTGCGGCCACTGTGGAGGCTCTGAAAACCACCACGGCTGCTCCAGGAGCGAACACCTCCACCCTTGGCACTGCTCTGCTTGTGACCGATATCACTTCTGCTCCCCCGGATGCCACCACTGCTACCAGTACAGCCGCTGACACTGTGCCTGAAGATGTCTCCACCACTGAAGAGTATCCCTATGGCACTGAAGATTATGATTCAGCCTCTGAATATGAATATGAATATGAATATGAAGATCCCACTGCCATTCCAGAATCGAATGCCACAGGCCCTGTTACTCCTTCAACTCCAGCAGCCACTTCTCCTAAATAAAAGGCCTCAGAATCTACAACTAACACTACCCAGAACCCATACAGGGTAACTACTGCATATAACCCCTAAAGACTGACTTAATACCCCAATCAATAATCAAAGCATTAAGGAGGGCACGTGTTGTGATGAGCACTGGGTGTTACACGCAACTAATGAATCACTGACCACTACATCAAAAACTAATGATATACTGTATGTTGGCTAATTGTATTTAAATTTTAAAAAGGTGTGAAACACTGAAGATTTGAGCAGTGAAAATACAATGTAATTCTTTAAGCATACTACATTGTACTTTTTTCTTCTTTGTCTATCACCCACATATCATTTCACATATTTGAAACACTGTAAGAAATGTCACTGCATTGTTTAAAAATATTTTTGAAAGTAATCTCTACACCCAACATGGGGCCCAAACTCACAACCCCTAGATCAAGAGTCACATGCTTTACCCACCGAGCCAGCCAGGCACCCCAAGAACCCCTAAATCCTCTTAATTCCCCTCTTAAGCAATGAAATCTCCCATTCACTGACTTTCACTATATTATCCCTCTAAAATCTGTCTCTTAGACTTCAAAATAATCATTTATTAACTTGGTGAATTTTACTTTTATGAAAGGTAATGAACACAGGTGTTACCTGTAGAATAATAGGAATCCCTTACGCAGGATATGAAATTTCTAGGATACTAGAAAACTGGCAGCAGAGATACTATTCAGAGAACCTGGAAAATAAACATGCTTTCTTCCCCCAAATGAGAAGTTGGCCCTGGTAAATACCAAGAGGGTTCTAGAAGTCTGTAAATACATCTTCCTATAGAAAAGACTAAGTTATTTCTGTGCTGGAATGGCACTGGAGCAGCACTGGAAGACCAAAAAAGAGCTTCTTAGATCTGGTAAGATGCTGTCTTGCAAGGACAATGTCACTGATGTCTTTGGGACCAGCCCCTCCCCCACCACCACTGTAACTGCACAGTCACAGACTGGGACTTAAGGAGAACTAAACTGATAAATCTTGTCCCTGTCCTTTCTCTCCACAACCATCACACTTCCTTAAAACCTCTATATCCTCTGAGAAGCAAGTAAGGGCTTGATCTTTTTTTTGTTTTAAGATTTTATATGAGAGAGAGAGAGCGCAAGCGACAGAGAGCACAAGTAGGGTGAAGGGCAGAGGAAGAAGCAGACTTCCTGCTGGGCAGGGCAGAAGGCAGGAGCTTAACCAACAGAGCCATCCAGGCGCCCATTAATCATCTTCTTAGGGCCTGTACCTGTGTGAGAGAAGAAGAGAAAGACAGAAGGAAATGGCGGTGGGGGAGAGAGAGGCCTATCAATCTACTGCTCCCCTGGAAGGTTGTAGTCACATTTATTATTTCCATTTCCCACCACAAATTCCTTCTTCCTTTCTACGATGTGGTGTCACATGACATATATGTAACAGCAATTTAGAATTAAAAAAAAAAAAGATTATTTTTCTCCTAAGGCTGAATATATTTTAGGTTTATCAATTTTTATCTTAACCATCCCTTTCTCAAGACTTCCCCACAGACAAATTTTAAATCAGTGTACTCATATTGGATGGGAACACCTTCGCTATCTGATGGGTATTATAAAAGCAAACCAAATTAGTAGATAGGATGTCCCTTCTTTTTACAGACTTCAAGGACAATTTGTATATAGGTGAGAAATATCATAAGGATCTGCTAAGAACAGGCTTAAATTTGACTCTGCTCCAGAGCTCCATGAATGCATACATCTACAAGATGCCTGCTAAGTGATCTTCTCATTCTTAGGCACTTATAAACTTTTATACATCTAAAGTGTTATCCAAGGCGCTTTACTATGTAAACAGTTAATTTCAGAAAACTGCATATATGAAATTAACACAGTCAACCTCATATTTTGAGCATCCACAAATAGCAAGGCTCTGTGCTAAGCACTACATACAAAAAGATTCCAAATAGTAACAGTGGGGGTGCCTGGGTGGCTCAGTGGGTTAAAGCCTCTGCCTTCAGCTCAGGTCATGATTTCAGGGTCCTGGGATCAAGCCCCACATCGGGCTCTCTGCAAGGAGCCTGCTTTCCTTCCTGTCTCTGCCTGCCTCTCTGCCTACTTGTGATCTCTGTCTCTGTCAAATAAATAAATAAAATCTTAAAAAAAATAAAAGTAAAAATAAAAAAAATAAACCAAAGAGTAACAGTGCTCTAAGGGAGCTCAGACTAAAGGCAGGCACATAGCATACGTATATAACCAATGATGGCACAATCCAAATGGAAGAGGCGATTTCTTACCCACTGAGAAGACCAGGGCAGCAATCACGGGAGAAAATTAAAGGAAAAGTGTATGGAAAAGGTACTATTTGAACTGGATATTAAAGAACAGGTTAAAGTTTCACTTTCTCAATTTTTCTGATTTCACGAGAGCTTTTAACAATTGAATTAGTTACTAATAAGTAAAACATTTAGAAAAAAATAGGAGAACTCATAAAAGTCCAGATTTTCCTCCAAAACACGAATGATCTGGTATTGCGGCCATGTAATCTTGCATGACAACTGCCAACCACAACAGGGCTACTCAGAGTTGTCTGCAAACCAGCTGCGAATCCACAAACTGTTACAGGCCAGTCAAGAGTGAAGGACATAAGTCAATGTTGTTAATGCGCACAGTTTTTTTTTTTTTTTCAGCTTCCTTTATATCAATTGATTTATTCATGTTTTCATTCATTCACTTAGCAGTAAGATTTTCTTGCTGACAAAAGCAATATATTGTGATGAAAGCTCTTCAGCTAATCCCTGACCCGTCCTTTGAGTGTCAGTGAACTGAAGTAAGAAATGGCTATTCCTTGCTTTCATACATGAGACAGGCTCTCCTTCAGTCTCCACCAGGCCTGCTTCACGGATTCACTATTAACTAGGTCCTATCGACATTTAAATTTGTAATACTTGCTCTTAGGAGATCACGTAAAATGTTTGAAAAGGGAAGCAGAATTCCCTTAGATGTGATTTAGGCCTGGGGTGAGAGCTGCTAAAGGCCTAGTGGAGAAGCTGAAGGAACAATTTCGAGAGATAATAAGTAATAAATACCTGTAGAACTTGGTAATTGGTATATTTGGTAAGATAGTGGTGAAGAAGTAACTTATCATTTTTTGGCTTGGATGCCTAGTTGGACGGTAACACCACACACCAAAACTGGAAGAGTCAGTCTGCAGGGAAAAACTTACTCTGAAATAGACTCTACACATATCTCCTTTCTTCTAACTCTTTGAGCTAGATTGTACACCTTTGGGTCCTCAAAACTGAGAGCATGGCATTATTTCAAGTACCCACAGGGCACAGATTTGGCCGCAGATATAACTTCCCCACATGTTAAAAACAGAGAAATCTTACAAGAGGAGATCTCTTGGTAGAACACAACAAAACCAAAAATTAATTTTAAGTCTAGCCAAAAATGTCCAATTACTCTTCCAAGGGACAAAACTGTAATTAAGCAATATTAATAAGGAATTAAAAACAAAAATGAGATGAAATAATCAAGCTAATGGGATGTAATCAAAGTTATATGAAGAGGTAAAATGATGTATTAATTATTATGATTCGAAGATCAGATTTATCAAAAAGGTATACTTGTTATTTAGCAAATGAATTCCAAATAGGGTAGGGGGAATGTAAAAAGATCTTTATTCCAGTTTTACTGGGGTATAATAGACAAACACGATTGTATATATTTAAAATTTATGATGCGTTAATTTGATACATTCCTACATTGTGGCATAATTACCACAATCAAGTTAATTAACACATCCATTACCTCAGATAGTTACTTTAAAGAAAAATTTTTAATAAGTTCAGCACTAATGGTGATGATGATCATATAGATTTTCATATTTTCCTCAAAGCTGACAGCACTCTTGAAAAAGAAATAATCGCTGCATCTCCAAATAGTGATAACCCAGTGATGATTATATTTTAATATAATACATGCAGTGGATAATGCTATAATCACAGCTTGTAAAAAGGTGTGCTCAAGAGTATATATCAAGAACCAAGCTAGAGACCCAAATATGTAGCACTGTAACAGTTAATAAATTTTCATTTTAAACCCTTTATTGATTTGCTGACACACAAAATAATTTACTGTAATCTTCTACTACTATACAGAGCAATACTTGAAACCCCATTAAAAAAAGATACGTGACAGATGCATCACTTGGGAGATAATTATGGAAGACTATATGGAAGCATATGCTGATTTATAATATCTCATAAAATCTACTTTGCTTTCCAACCTCATCTGCCAATATACTTTTCAATTTTGAGGGCCATTATTCCAAAGTTCTGTTGTTCTCCAAACCCCAATTAATAGAACATATGAACATACGCTGCTGCTGCATTACTACCATGTTACTACTACTACTACTAATAATAATAATAGCTAACACCTCCACAGTGCTTACTATGGGCTAGGCACTATAGTAAGTATTTCATATATATATATAATCTTTTTAAAGATTTATTTATATAGTTGACAGAGAAAGACACAGTGAGAGAGGGAACACAAGCAGGGGGAGTGAGAGAGAGAGAAGCAGGCTTCCCACTGCACAGGGAGCCCAATGTGGGGCTCAATTCCAGAACCTGGGATCATGACCTGAACCAAAGGCAGACGCTTAACAACTGAGTCACCCAGACATCCCAGTATTTCACATATATTTATTCATTTAATCCTTACAACAACCCTATGGAATAAGAATTATCACTATGCCCATTTTACAGAAAAAACTAAGACATGGAGAAGGAAGCTGTTTTTGCAAGTTCACACTGCTACTAAGCAGGGCAGCTAGGATGGAACTCAAGTATGTCTGGCTCCACAGCGTGCCTGTCCACCGACCAGAAGAGCCAGTCAACCTGAATGTCCAATTTAAAATATTCATTCCTGGTGTCAGTTAAGATGCTCAATACTCTTTTCATTTTATAATCTGTAAATATTTTTTTTTTTACTTGAGTGAAATTTTATCATGAACTATCTTACTTGGCAAATAATTAATTGAGTTTTCCATGATTCTTTATGAAGCTCAGAGAATGCTTCTGAGAACTATGACACTGAATAATTAAACACAGTAGCTAATTTTGCCCAAACCTCCCACGCCCTTCCCTTCTGGTGTCCATCAGTTGTTGATTGTACTTTTTGTTTATTCCTTTTTCTTTGGTAGATTCCACTTATGGAGTAGATTCATATGGTATTCATCTTTCTCATTTTGACTTAGTTCACTTAGCATAATACTCTCTAGGTTCATCCATGGTGTCTCAAAAGGCACTATCTCTTTTTTATGACTGCATAATATTCCATTTGTGTGTTTGTATGTACACACCACATTTTCCTTACCCATTCATTTTTTTTCATTTTTTTAGTTTAAATTCAATATATAATGTATTACTAGTTTCTGAGTTAGAGGTCAGTGATCCATCAGTCTTGTGTAATACCCAGTGCTCATTGCATCGCATGCCCTCCTTAATGTCCATCAGCAGTTACCCCAGTCCCCCACTTCCCTCCCCTCCAGCAACCCTCAGTTTTTTTCCTATGATCAAGAGTCTCTTATGGTTTTTCTCCCTTTCTGATTTCATCTTGTTCTATTATTTCCTCTCTTCCCCTACGATCCTGTTTTTTTCTCAAATTCCATACATAAGGAGATCATGTGATGATTATCTTTCTCTGTTTGACTGGTTTTGCTTAGCAAAATGCCCTCTAGTTATATCCAGGTCATTACAAATGGCAAGATTTCATTGTTTCTGTCCATCCTTCTAATGATAGACACTTAGGTTACTTCCATTTCTTGACAGTTATAAATAATGTTGCAATAAACATAGGGTGCATATATCTTTAAAAAAAATAAAAACAGTAGCTAATACTGGAAATATAATGAAAGATGTGATACTGCATTAGAAAAATCTATTATCATTAGAAATTTGCAGTTATTCAATAAAACTGTAAAATGTTGAGGTAATATTAAAACACTGTAGTTTGAGACAGAAGAAGATACAGTAGTGAGGACGAAAAGATATAAAAAGAAATGCATACTCTAAATTGTTTAGTTTTCCAGGAGTGGAAGTTAAAAAATCTGTATTAATGTCAGATTAAGAAATATTACTAGTATCTTCTAATTTATAGACATACTATAATAACACATGCATTTAAAGATCTTGTCATTTTTATCTAAGTATCTTAATATTATATAACAAGAGGGGAGAAACAAAATATCATAATCAATATTGGAATCTTTAAAGAACCTACATAAGTAATAGAAAAGCATAAAGAAATAGTTCTAAGTTTATTGAAGCATGATTTTTTTTCTATATTTTCTTCCAAGTTTTCTTCAAGTTCAACCTAGCATTTTAGGTATTGATAAACGTTCTCAGTGATTCAGCAGCACTGGTCTTCAATTTAAATGTGATATATTTTTAGGACCATAAGACTTTTCCCTGCATTTTGTCAGTGTACTTTCAAGTTTCTCAAGAGTACTCATTACCTTCAATAAAACTTTCTGAAAGCAAGTTAATCTTCGAGTGAAGAAATTTTATCTATTTTTTAAAGTATTTATTTATTTATTCATCAGAGAGAGAGAGCAAAAGCAGGGGGAGTGGAAGGCAGCAGAAGGCAGCTCCCAGCTGAAGCAAGAGCCTAATGTGGAACTTGATCCCAGAAATCTGGGATCATGACCTGAGCCAAAGGCCGATGCTTAACTGACAACCACCCAGGAATCCCAGAGTAAAGGAATTTTAAATAACTGGATTAAACTAAAATTAGTATTTTATGTCATTTATATTTTAATTTTAAATATTATTTGAAGAGAAGTCATTTATTTTGAAATTCTAGGAAATAGGAAAAAACAAATAAAACACAATTACCCTTCCTCCCAGAGGGAGGAAAAATGGTCTTCTAATCCAAACGTGTATATCTCACACTGCTATAAAATATGGTCTCTACATATAAGGACAAGTTCTGTGTCATTAAACAACATCATATATAAAAGGCTTTATATTATTAGTGCATCATAATTTATGTAGCCAATTTTATTTTTAGGTAGATATATTTTCTCTTTTTTCTTTTACAAACAGCTGTATGACACACATTGCTGGGATCCAAATTCATTTCTATGGGATATATTCCTAGACATGAAATGAATGAAAGCAACACAGCATTATATAAAGACATTTGTCATAGATATTTTACAAACATCTTATATTCTGATTTTGGAATGCTATAAACAACTAGTGGCAAATATAAGCAGTGAAATGGTTTGACCTAAAACTATCACATCCTTGCTATGAGAACTTGGTCTGGCACAGACCAGTTAGAAGACCATTAGTATAAACCAGATTCTCCAAGCCAATGATGGTGGCTTGGATGAGGAAGGCAAAAAGAAGAAAGATCCTAGATACTCTTTAAAGGAATTCCTGATTGACTAGATATGAGGTATGAGGTAAAGAGAGAGTCACAATGACCCAAATTTTTGGTCTGAAAAGCTGAAAAGATGGTGAAAGCTAAAAATATAGCAGGTGTTGATTATAAGGAAGATTAAGAGTTCCATTTTGAAAGCATCAGACTTAGAGATGTTTCTCAGTGATCTAAATAGCATTATCAAGGACAGAGTTGGATATTTAAGTGTGGCGTATAGGAGGGAAGTCAGGAAGAGCAAGATTATATATTTAGAAGTTGATGCCATAGAAATGGCATTTACAACTGTGAGACTAGATGAGATTAGCAAGGTAGTTATTATAGATAGAAAACGGAAGCATCAAAACAACAAGCCCTGGGACACTTCAATATTAAGGAGTTTCTAAATAAACTCTAAGTTATTATTTTACTTATTTTTATTAATAAGAAATTGAATATGTTATCTTTGATTAAATATCTGAAAGTGTTAACATTAAGGAAGAAATAATAAAATATTTAAACAAAGATAAACATATAATGTTAACAAGGGATTTTTTCCCACTGCAAATATTGTTAGCCAAGTGGACCCCAAGTTAAAGAAAGCATGCTACACAGAGGAACAGCTAAAGCAAAGATCAAGAACCTTTTCTAGAAAGTTATTAAACAAAACAACTTGTGTTTCTGATGTCTGACAATCTTTTCACCCAACAATCCTTTTGGCTATGTCACAATATCTGAATAACAAAACTATAATTATGAACTTCATAAAGGGATATATAGTGACTAGTGTTCTAAAGAAAATGGAAAACTAATAAGCAAAAAAAAGCAAATCACATTACGGGTCAAATCAGTGTAACACTCTTAAGCGTCTGTGACCTTTCTAGTTTGAACTGATGATGTCAAGTCTCATGAAGAGAGAGTATTATGTATTGTTCTGTTACTAACATGTTTACTACATTGTTAATTATCCTGCAGACTTTCAAATCAAGAGGCTTTCTGAAGCAAAGGTGAATTAGAAGACATGTTCCTCTAACAGCAGAGGAATTGCCCAGTTGAAATATGCTGGGTCTACCAAAAGTGATCCCTTTGAAAAAAAGGAGACTATTCTCTTCCACTTGATCTTTCATTAGTGCCATAATCATGGCTTTGATGTACTCTCAGTACCAGTCACAGCATAAAAGAAAAATTATTCACTATTTTTGAATGAATGAATGGGATTTATTATAAAAAATGCTTTAAGTATGAGATTTAAAGTTATAATCAATATTTTTACCTTCAAGTCAATTAAGGTGAACAGCTACTAATTCAATTCAATATGTAAATGGATAGGGTTGTTAACCAGATTTACAAACAACTTTACAATGTATTTTATTCATTACTAAACATCCTCATTTAAATCTAAGAACACTTTGTAATGTGAATTAGGAAAATATCATCCTTTTTTAACAGATGGAGTTAAATGATCTCCCTATCATCAAATTGCTAAGTGGCAGCAAGATTAAAATACAGAATTCCTCCTTCCAAGGACAGCTTCATTTACCATCCAAGAACTACAAGTTATTTCTTCAATGAATTTTCAGATATACCCATTAATTCTCACACCTGCATTTCCTCAGGCACAGAATTTTTTACCATCTGTCCTGGCTTATGATTTTATATTTACATGTGAAAAAATGGTAAATGAGAATAAAATAACAAATATCTAGGCAAAGTAAACTTCGTAAAATTAAAAATACTTTCAAAAAACTCTAAAGTAGTTACTAATAAAATAATTCTGATATGCTCATCTTATCATGTTGATGACAAAGATGTTCTCTATATTTTTCCAAATAAAATTATTTAAGAAAATATTCCAACACATTTTAAGCAACTGGAAGAATTTTGATTGTAGTTTTCTCCTTGAATACTTTCATACATTGATTATTCAGCTTTACTAAAAATATATGGGAGTAAAATATGCAAAATTAGTTGATTGAAGTACTAAAACTGTAGGAATATGTATTAATTACTATATAATTAATACTATGTTACTAAATGTTTTTCTTTGATAAATTTTTTTTTTTAAAAAGAATGACAGTCTAGAAATTACAAGATAATATTATCACATTCTATACTAAACAAATGCAAGGATTCGTATGGTCTTGAGAAAGAATATGCAAAGAAAAAAATTCTCCTTTTTGGGAATTGCCTCCTTATATGGTTGCTGTAGAATTCTCTTTCTTAGAAACCTATATAGGCTAACAGGAGAAAATGACAGCTTTAACACTGATTAGGTTCATTCTGGCCACTTGTTTCTCTGTAAAGATTCTGTACACTGGACGTGAATAAACTTAGTTACTACCTGTTTGGATTAGAAGCGGGTGGAGGGGGGGAAGAGGACAGTAAGCAGAGAATTCAAAGGAAAAGCAGGACAGAAAGCACAGAAGGATTTGGGAAATTCTCTTAAGCAGGTTAGGAGGTTAAAGCAGGTTAAGCAGGTTAAGCAGGTTAAATCTGTGAGATTAATAAGGCCTGCACTTCCCTTCCATTTCCTTATCTTCCATCCAGAACACATGTACGGACATAGTGTCCTTGAAAGACTAAGTCAGGAGAGGGATTATATCTCAGACGTGTTTGCTTTCAGTGAATTGCTCCTATGATTCTCTCTTAAAAACCAAGACCAATAAAGACCTTCTACTCACACATCAAGTACCCAGTTTCCCAAACAAGACTATTCAGAAACACAGATTATATAACAATATTATTATTTGCTTTTCTGAGACTGGGTCCCTTCATTTAAAGCACTATTTTTTCTTTAATATCTCTTGGAAGACTCATCAAATGCCTTTCTTATGCTTTTCCAGCTTAATTATCATTATTTACTAGTTTCATATCTTTTTTTTGGTAAAATGACATTGTTTTCACAATTCCTATAGATTTCTCTTTTGACAACATGTGTAAATCCATTCAAACAACTCTCCATTTTTCCAAGGTTCTTCTCTTCTTTTCCTTCATTTCTTATCAATTTTTCCACAATATTTTAGGCCTCACACAGGCTTTGATTCACGATAGAAATGAATTCACAGTTTTAGAGTAATCTTTTAAAGATTTTATTTATTTATTTATTTTTTATTTTTTTTTTTAAAGATTTCATTTATTTTTATTTATTTGACAGAGAGAAATCACAAGAACAAAGAGGCAGGCAGAGAGAGAGAGAGAGAGAGAGAGAGAGGGAAGCAGGCTCCCTGCTGAGCAGAGAGCCCGATGCGGGACTTGATCCCAGGACCCTGAGATCATGACCTGAGCTGAAGGTAGCAGCTTAACCCAGTGAGCCACCCAGGTGCCCTTATTTATTTATTTGAGAGAAAGAGAGAGAGACAGCACAAGTGGTGAGGAGGGGCAGAGAAAGAGGGAGCACCAGACTCCCCACTTCGCCGGGAGCCTGATGCGGGGCTGAATCCCAGGACCCTGGGATCATGACCTGAGCCAAAGGCAGATGATTAACTAACTGAACCACCAAGGATCCCCACATTTTTAGACTATCATCTTCCAATTCATGAATATGGTTAGATTGCTTCATTTTATTAGGTTATTTTTAATTCTGTTTAATAACTATGATAGGCAGAATAATGGCCCCAAAGATGACTATCCCTTACTCCCTAGAACTCATGAATTACCCTCCACAGCAAAAGGGACTCTGCATATATGATTAAGGACTTTAAAATGGTGAGATTATCACAGATTATCCAGGTGAGCCCAATTTAATCACATAAAACTACAAGTAGAAAAGAAAGAACAGTGGGTAAGAGATACATGACACCAGAAGGACTGCATCGCTTTGAGGACAGAGGGAGGGGGTCATGAGCCAAGAAATGTATCAGACCAGAAAAGCTAGCAATGGTGCTCAGACACAGCCAAAAGAAAATGGTCCCCTAATCCTATAATTTCAAGGAACTAAATTCTGTCACAAACCAAAATGAGCAGGAAATGGATTTTCCCCTAGAATTTCAAAAAGGAATGTAGCCTACCAACATTGTGGTTGTAGTCTAGTGATACCTGTACCAGATTTCTGATTTTAAGAACTGTTATGTAAGAAATTACTGTTTTGGGGGGGGGTCCCTTTGTGGCTCAGTCAGTTAAGTGTCCAACTCTTGATTTCGGGAGGTCATTATTTTGGGAGGCCAAGGTTGTGAGGTCGAGCCCTGCAGAGGGCTCTGTCAGCACAGAGCCTATTTAAGATTCTCTCTCTCACTTTCCCTTGGCCCCTCATCCCCACCCCCAAAAAGGAAAACTAATAAAATAAGATTTTATGATTTTCAGTGTAGAACTTGAACATATCATTAGATTTAATATTTATTTCATTTCTTACATTATTGTAAATGGCAATCATTTTTAAATTTTATATTCTCTTTGTTGAGGATGTATAGAAATGCAACAATGTTCAAGTCCAAGGCATGGTCAGGAAAATACGGTTGTGAACCAAGGATGTAACTTTTTCAAAGTTTTATTAAAATTTCAGAAAGCAAAATGTACTTCCAAGTACTATTTGGTCACACAGAGAGACCTTTAAAAGATTAAGCGTTTGGTCACACAGAGAGACCTTTAAAAGATTAAGCGTGTGACATATTGCTGTTTGCACAACATGGGTAGACTTAGAGGGTATTATGCTAAGTGAAATATATCAGACTAAGAAAGCCAAACATATATGATTTCAATCATATGTGGAATCTAAAAAACAAAACAAACGAAGAAACAAAAACAATCAGACGTACAAATAGAGAGAACAAAGTGATGGTTGCCAGAGGGAAGGGGTGTGGGGAATGGACAAAGTGGGTGAAAGCAAGTGAGAGAAACAGGCTTCTAGCTAGGGAATGAGTAAGTCACAGGAATGAAATGCACAGCCTAATGAATGGTCTTATAGTAGCATTGTATGGTGACAGATGGTAGCTACACTTGTGAGCCCAGCATAACATACAGAGAAGTTGAATCACTATGTTGGACACCTGAAACTAATATAACATTGTGCGTCAACCATACTTAAATTAAAAAAAAAAAAAAAAGATTAGGTGTATGCCTCACAGATCTAATCAAGCCATCAAGCCATAAAGCCTCTAGAAAGCTTAAGGGTATTGTTCTTCAGCAGTCTTAGCAGGAGATCAAACTAGGGTCAGGTTATCTTAAAGAGATTTGTGGAAGATTCTGTTATATAAAAGTGAATTGATAGATTGATGAGAGACTCCAAGTTTTTAAGAATCGTAGCAAAACACTGCTAGCTTGGACCGAAGTATAGAACAATAGCTCAACTGAAAATGGACAATGCAGAGCAACTACCTTAACTAACCATTACTGTCTGCAGTTTAATTTTAAGTTCATAGTCCCAGAGAGGCGGGTGGGCAAGAAAGCCAGTTCATTAATGCCTGAGATGGGATAGAGAGATATGCCTAAATAATTATGAAATTTTACTTGACCTAACCATCCTTCCTCTATACATTTACAAAGTAGCACCTCTAGAAAACATCACTCCTTACAAAATTATTCTTTATGAAATGTGCCTGGGCCTATTTTTAGAAAACATCAAAACCAAATGCCTAATTTGTTTGTGATGTCAATTAGATGTGTCTTCTAATTCAAATTCATCTAGATATCAAGTTCCTCCTACTTTAAAATCAGCCATGTTCTTTTGTCTGCCTGAGCTGTGGATTGGCTGATTATTGGATACTCGAAGGATTTCCTGTTTGGGTTCTCCAAACAAGTGTTAAGAGCAAGGGCTGGTTCCCCTCAGCAACAAAGGACCATGGTCTCTTTGGCTCTTGGTAAACTGCTATTTATTCAAGTAAAAGGAGGAAAACCATTATTCTGTGTGACATGGAATGGTACGCATATCAGAATGACCTGGAAATTGCAGGGCCCGTGCATGACTCCATGACTGTGCTGAATCTCCTCCCGGTACTTCCAGCTCCACTCTCCACTTCCTCCTCTCTGCCCCAGGAGGCTCACCTGTGTGGAGTGACTCACCGAGCTCCTGACCTGCGTACTTCTTGCTAGATTCAGCTGACTAGCAAGTACTAGCATGCAACAAAGGGAGAAAGACATCCTCTGAGTCTCAAGATGAAATAAGAATGGAAGAACAGATGAATATTTAGGTATGAAGGGCATGATAAGAAAAGAGTGTGGATTGGAAAAACATATTAATATAGAACCAAGGGCAGCTACACAATTCTTCTGTCAAGGGAAATATGATATTGTAACTGTAATTACAAATTACCATATTAACACAAAAAATGAACTCTAAATTTCTCTTAAAAGAAAATAGCATAAAGCCATTATACATTATAAGGTCATAGGGATTGGGGGCAAGATAATGGATTTTTCTTATTTTACAACAAGTGAATTTTACTTTACTGTAAGTAAATTTTCTTCAACACTGTTGAATTAAGAGCCCAAATAGTTCCAAAACTCTAACTGAATTATGGTGTTTCAAATATGATTTTTCAACAGAACAAGTACCATATCAAGTGTTAAAATATTAAATTCTGACTTATTTATTCCTTCAACAAACATTTACTTCCTTAAATTATAAACTATGGCGTGAAATCATGCTTGAGCAATCCTTGAAAAGGTCATGTTTTGAGGTTGTTCACGGTAATAATGCTGAGTTGAATGATGATGACTGTGAGCGAAGAATGATGAGCATTATCAGATCATTACAAACACAAAACATAAACATTTCACACTGAAATTAACTGAAATAAAAATTCTTTTGTAGACTATGTATATGCACATATATCAGAATAAAGATACCTCTACTTATTAGACTTTAGTTCCTCAAATAACACTATACCTGCAAATTTCACCTATTTCTCAATGGCTATCCACTATTTGTAATTAATCTGACTATCGCTTCTATTTATCCAATCACTTTTATCCTTTCTTCAAAAACATGTATGTTTATTTTCCTTTCAAATTTTCTAAAAGGTGGGGCGCCTGGGTGGCTCAGTGGGTTGGGCCACTGCCTTCAGCTCAGGTCATGATCTCAGGGTCCTGGGATCGAGTCCCGCATCAGGCTCTCTGCTCAGCGAGGAGGCTGCTTCCTCCTCTCTCTCTGCCTGCCTCTCTGCCTACTTGTGATCTCTCTCTGTCAAATAAATAAAAATAAAATCTAAAAAAAAAAACCAAAAAAATTTCTAAAAGGTTACATTGTCTTGATCTTTTTTAAACATTATATTTTAGATCAGATGGGCAAGTTGATCTGAAACTCCCTTCTCTAATGACTGAATATGAACCACATGTAATTATTCTCCTACTTTTTCAAGACAATCTGATAGGAAAATGTCTAAGATCATGCTAATACCAAAGAACCTCATAAGAATATTTGCAGATACTTTATATTTATTTAATCTTGATTGGTGTTTAAATGTAAAATAATTAATAATCTTTTTCTTCTGTATCAATAACACGTTAATAACTGTGCAATTTATCTTATTCATGACTGGAAGAAGCTTGGTCTACTTTTCTAAAACTTCTTGAATATCTTTGAGTTCACCCTGAAGAAGGCATGAATAATTTTAAATAAACACAGAGTTTATGTTATTTGTTGCGATTTCCATATAAGAGCTGTCCTTACAAAATTAAGTATAAACTCAAATTTAGGGAATAGGCAGACCAAAGTTCTTAGCTTCCAATGTCCTTTCTACCATATTCCAATATTCAATCAAAATAATAACCATAAATTGGAACACCTATAATACTGACGTCATAAAGGAGAGTATTATGTTTAATGTTCCAAAGTAATGACAAACATAAGAGAGAAGGAAGCCAACCTTATTACGAGTCAAATCAGTGTATCAGTATTAAGTATATATAATTTTATTAACTGTAAAGTGATTACCTCAATTCTCAGAAAAGACAATATTGTGCATTGTTATTGCACAGCCCTTATTATGATATCAATTACCACGCAGGTGCCCAACTATTCAAGAGCAGCCAAACCCTGACTTCTGACCTTCCTAAGATTCTTGAAGAAAAGGTACTGAAAGAAGAAAATTTGTCCAAAAGAAATGGCTAAGTGGAAGTGTGCCTTCTCTATTAATCAGATATCAATGGATCAAAGTCACTCTTTTTTGTTTGTGTTAACATTTCTTTCC
This sequence comes from Mustela nivalis, assembly GCF_964662115.1. Classification (NCBI taxonomy): domain Eukaryota; kingdom Metazoa; phylum Chordata; class Mammalia; order Carnivora; family Mustelidae; genus Mustela; species Mustela nivalis. Next base: position 11,396,520 of record NC_139023.1, on the reverse strand, counting down.
AGTAAGTCCCTAGCCCCTCAGGGCAGAAACTAGGTCTCTCTTCTTCCTATTGAATCCACAATGCCTTCTATAGACGGATGTCCAGTAAGTATCTGTTGAATGAACAAGTAATTAAAAATTGCCATCTCAAATCCAGTAATGCAGAGATTAAAAGTTATATTAAATACATCTATAAATAATAAGTTATAAAAATTCTATATACAAATAAGTTAGATTACAATCAATTTTGTCATAGAGTGCTATAGAACTTACAAAGTAAATGAATATTCTAATTTAATTGTAATAGCAACACATGCAGGTAAATAGAACGGGATCGATTCTCATCTTATAGATGTGAAAATGGCCTTTGCAAATAAATTTACCAGAGTTCCACAGAAATAAAATGACAGAAGTAGGAGTTAAACCTAAATCTCGAGATTCCAGGTTCAGTGCTCTCTTCACCATTCTAGGATTGCCTTTAAAACTTTTTTTTTGCATTTTTTTTCTCAAATATACTGGTGATTTCTCACAGCTACACTTCTTCAGAGCTAGTAGATTTGCCATTTGTTCTGGCATGTGGTGTAATAGAAATGAATACATAAAAGTGGTAAATAAACCAGTATAAAATTAATAAATACAAAAATATATAATATAAAACTACATACAATTAATAAAAGCAAGTATGCCTAATGGAAATTATCTATATTTCCTCACTGCATGGTCACCTGCAATTAAAAAAGTATTTAGAGGGACACCTAGGGGGTTCAGTAGGTTAAGCATCTGCCTTCAGCTCAGGTAATGATCCCAGAGTCCTGGGATCAAGTCCTGCATCAGGCTCCTTACTTAATGGGGAGCCTACTTCTCCCTCTGCCTGCCACTCGCTCTATTTGTGGTCTCCTGTGATCTCTCTCTCTCTCTCTCTGACAAATAATTTTTTTTTTAAAGAAAGCAGAGTAAACATAGTTCACAAATTTCCCTAACATGGGCACTTTGAGTTTACATGTTAAGTGAAAGTGTTTTAACGCAGTGAAGGAAAGATTATTTATATTCTCTTATTACATTCTCTCAGACATTCGCCTCTTCAATTCTATTACACTTTGAAATATTGAAACAAACTACAAAAATAAAGTCATTCTAATGCCAAAAATTGGGGAACATTTGACGATATGTAAATTATTTTATAACTGCAAATAAGAACGATTTCTTAAAATGAACGATATCCATATAAGCTATAGTGTTAATTTATGCATTTTTGTTAACTCATCAGATTTTATCATCATCTCTTCAAAGTAAAAGATAGAATTCTCAATGTTCCCAAGCAGAAAATCCAAAGGGCAAATATTTGAAGATTAGATTGAAATAATTCCTTATACACATTTCTTCCCTAGCTCCTACTCCATACCACAACCAATAGTCAGAAAGTAGGAGGTGCAAAGGGAAGGCGTGGTTGCCTTATTAGATGGAAGAACCATTCAATTAGTTCTCTTTATCCCTGCAGGTATCAAGTCTTAGAGGCACTGCTGAGTCAAGACGAAGCAAGTTCTCACGAAGATCCAAAGGAGATACCCCTCCCAAGGTAATGGTGTGGATAACGACACTGCTTCTAGGGTGTTCTTACTCCAAAATCTTTTCTCTGTTAACATCTGGTTTCTTAACCAAGAAGAGGCTAGCAGACACCAACGAATCAATTTCAGACAGGCTGGGTTAAATGTATAATGGTACAACAAAATGGAGGCGTCCATGAAAGAGTTTGATATATGAATTTTGATCAATAAACTTAGAAGTCAGCATACAGATAGATGCTGTTTCCAAGTAGAGGCAGGAGATCACACAGAGACGCTGCTAAGGAGGGAGAGAAAAATAAGACTGATGCCTGAATCATAATGTGGGTGAGTAGGGAAAAGAAAAAACCCACAAACCTTAAAAACAAAGCAAAACTTCAGAGAGGTAGGAAGAATAAGGTGGTTTCACAAAAGCCAAAAGAAGGGATGCCTGGGTGGCTCAGGTGGTTAAGCAGCTGCCTTCAGCTCAGCTCATGATCCCAGGGTCCTGGGGATGGAGCCCCGAATCAGGCTCCTTGCTCAGCAGGAAGCCTGCTTCTCCCTCTGCCTACTGCTCCCCCTGTTTGTGCTTGCTCTGACAAATAAATAAATGAAATCTTTAAAAAAAAAAAAAAGCCAAGAGAAGAGGGAAGGACCTTCAAACACTGGAGAGAAGTTCATTCTGTCCGATCAGAATAGACTGACAATAAACACATCACTGGCTAACTTGGACTGGAGTTGTTCCAGCAGGTGGAATAAAAAGCCTTTTACATCGAATTGTATAACAGAATATGTAAGGACCTTTGAGAAAGAGAAGAGTCTCTCTCTCTCTCTCTGTCTCACACACGCGCACACACACACACACAATGTAGGTGACACCTAGAGATGTGACTGAAGATCCGTGAGAGGTGCGGCTGCAAAAGGCCTAGAGAGCCACTTGAAGAATGTTTTTTCAGTGTAGGGGAGGCTTGAGGGTAACAGCAATGGGAAACCAGGGAAAGGTTTTAATGAGGGAGCTAAAATAATCAGATTTATATTTTAGAAAAATCACAGCGACTATAGTTAATTAAAAACAAAGCTGTGCAAACTATGGAAAGAGCCCAGAATTCCACCGACAGATGAATGGATAAAGAAGATGTCATACACACACACACACACACACACACACAGAGCAGAATACTATGTAGCCATTAAAAAACGAAATCTTGCCATTTGCAACAGCATGGATGGAACTAAAGAGTATTATGCTAAGCCAAATAAGTCAGAGAAAGACAATTATCATATGATCTCACTGATATGAGGAATTCTAGAAACAAGACAGAGGATCATAGGGAAAGGGAGGGAAAAATGAAACAAGATGAAACTAGAGAGGGAGACAAACCCTCAGACTCTTAATCTCAGGAAACAAACTGAGGGCTGCTGGGGTGGAGGTGGGTGGGGGAGGTTCTGTGCTTAATAAGTCAGGATCACTGAACTGAACTCCTCTCTCTCTCCATATTCTATAACACTGCCTACTATTTAATAGGTAATAATATTTGCTAAGCTAAGGAGTGGCTCAAGTGAGATCTGATGCTAACTTAGCTAGGATGCTGTTGGTGAAGATGAGGAGAAAAAAACGGATTCAAAACCCTGTCTAGAAAGTAAAATATAGAGAGGCTTCAGTGATGGATGGACTCAGGAGAATGAGAGGAAGAATCGAGACTGACTTGGGATTCTAGCTGAAGCTAACACAAGTGAATGCTGTGCCATTCACTAAAATAGGGACCCAGGGAAGAGACGGTTTTGTGGAGGAAGACGATGACAGAAACGGACTCAGTTCAGACTCCCGTCACACGCTCACAATCCATGAGCTACTAGAGACCAGCTCATGTATACTGAGCTTCCTAAGGTGATTCCTAAGGCAGGTACAGGCTGCCTTTATTTTCCATTTTCCTTTCACAAAATTCTGGAATCACAAGTCTTTTTTCCTGTATACTCATCCTAATAATACAACATCATGGAAATATTGTACATTCTCCACCCATAAAACTGTCTTCTTTTAGGAAGAACAACATGGTTTTTTTTTTTTCTTTTCTTTTTTTTAAGATTCTATTTATTTATTTGACAGACAGAGATCACAAGGAGGCAGAGAGGCAGGCAGAGGGCGTGGGGGGAAGCAGGTTCCTGCTGAGCAGAGAGCCCGATGTGGAGCTCAATCCCAGGACCCTGGAATCATGACCTGAGCCGAAGGCAGAGGCTTTAACCCACTGAGCCACCCAGGCGCCCCAACATCATGGGGTTCTTAAAAACTAGACTAACACAGGCCAGAAATAGACTTGATATATTCAACAACTTAAATTGTGATGTGCACATCATCTAAAAATGAATTATCAATAGGCAAGTATACAATAAGAGTTTCTAAAACATTTTCAGGTAAAGGATTCTAGACTAAAAAAATAAAAATGAGGAAGGGGAGAGCAAAAGTAAGTAACATCCTAGAATCTCAGGATTCCATGGAATCTGTCCAAGCGATAAAACGATACATAGTGCACATAGGAGATGAGCTCCAAAACTTGGCCGCTCAACCCAGCACATCATGTACCTTCCTAGAACTCTCTTTATGTCACGACTGCTGTGATTTTCCTAAATGATGGGATTTGGGGGAAGAGAACAAGTAGGGTGTGTGTGTGTGTGTGTGTGTGTAAATACACATGCAGTAGTGGATAATGGATGGGTGAGGGATTTCTTATTATAACTCCTGATAGAAGATGATGGTCTCCTTTCAAGTGAGAATTTAAAGAAAAATCATCATCTTATTAGCATACCAAATGGCAAGACCTGATGTTTACTGGTTTCAAATATTGACAGTGTTTTCAAAACATACACAGACATCTATTCATTTCACATCCACATTTTGAGCTTAATTTTAGAGAAAAAAAAACCTTCCTTACTCTTAAACTTGCTACTAAAATTTTCGTTTTGTATCATTAGACAGTTTGGTAAAATCTATTTTTCCATTGTTAAGCACATAAATCTTTTCTCTTGTGTCTTCACTTCTAGGGGTTAAAAGGACAGGATGAAGACTTCAGTCCTGACAGGGCTCATCCTGGTCTTTGCCATTTGTTTCCAGGTAAGATTCCGTACATTCGAATACAAGAAGAACTACCTAAAATTGAGAGCTGACACAGAGGTGGGGTTCAGAGTGAGATTATGGCATTGCATTTTTTTTAATTAAATTTATTTATTTTCAGCATAACAGTATTCATTATTTTTGCACCACACCCAGTGCTCCATGCAATCCGTGCCCTCTGTAATACCCACCACCTGGTACCCCAACCTCCCACCCCCCCACCACTTCAAACCCCTCAGATTGTTTTTCAGAGTCCATAGTCTCTCGTGATTCACCTCCCCTTCCAATTTACCCCAACCCCCTTCTCCTCTCTAACTCCCCATGTCCTCCATGCTATTTGTTATGCTCCACAAATAAGTGAAGCCATATGATAATTGACTCTCTCTGCTTGACTGATTTCACTCAGCATTGTATTTTTTTTTAAATATTTTATTTATTTATTTGACAGACAGAGATCACAAGTAGGCAGAGAGGCAGGCAGAGAGAGAGAGAGAGAGAGAGAGAGGGAAGCAGGCTTCCTGCGGAGCAGGGAGCCCGATGCGGGGCTCGATCCCAGGACCCTGAGATCATGACCCGAGCCGAAGGCAGCAGCCCAAACCACTGAGCCACCCAGGCGCCCCTCAGCATTGTATTTTTAAAAACAGGACAGAGTCACATGAGACGGGTAGGAACAGGAACTGTCTTGTACTTTTAATACCATAAAGATCACCTGAAATTTGAGGAGAAGAAACAAAGCTAAGGGAGAGGCAAAAGGGAAATTAAGAGGGAGAGAAGAGGTAAAGAATGACTCTAACTGAGGAGGATAAGGGAGGAGAAAATCTCCAGATAAATCTGGAGTACTGGAAGTAAACTTGTGAAGAAATGACCAAGATTTCCACTTCTCTCACCACCTCATCGTAAGGAGATTCCCCTGTGAAGGTGAAAAAGAGGGTGAGTTCTCCCAAGTCTCAAGTTTGTTTTTCATTCAATTTCTGGGTCTATTATTATGTTCTCATGATCGAAAACTACAACATGTTCTTCCACACAAGACTTAAACACAATTAAAAGAAGGTAGTCTCTTCTATTGATATATGAACTAGAAATTATACACATTTGACTCATCTGAAACATGGCTTGTGCAAGTAGGTTTTTATGTACATCTTTGAACGATCTTTGGTCTTTTGAATTTTGTGGCCTTTTGCTTTACCCTTTTATCTCTCCTGCAGAGTTTTGTGTATCTTTATTTGTTTAAAAAAACAAAAACAAAAACAAATCAGGGTGCCTCAGTGGCTCCGTGGGTTGTGTCTGACCCTTGATCTCATCTCGGGTCTTGATCTCAGAGTCATGAGCTCAAGCCCCACATTGTACTCCATGCTTGTAGAGGCGCCTACTTTAAAAACAAAACAAAACTACCCTTTTCTGCTCCTCTGACTTAATTATATACCACTTACTTAGTTCCTTACATCTCTCTTTAATCAGAGCATAGTATCCACTATTTTTAGAATTACAGATGGTCTTTAAGTGTCTGTTCCGTGATATTTTAACAACCATGCTCTGTTCAAGGATCCTTTCCTTTTCGGCCGTTATTATTGTATCTTTGTCATATTCTTCTCAGAGATTTAATTCCTCAGATAAAGCTTTTGCAAGCAAGAGAAGGTCATTTTTTGTTGCAGTTTTTAATATCCAACTTTCTGAATTCAACACCAAATACTTCTGTGTAATTCTAAAGTAGCATTTAGCTACAGTACTTTCACTGAGATTCGTGTAACATGATTGCCTTATTACTTGATTCTTTTCTTAATTCCTAAAGGAGATGAGAATGATTCCATCCTGTAATTTTTAAGCAAAAAACAAGTTTTCATATTTAACGGGGTATTTTATTAAACCAATGATTTCCCCAAATTAGATTTCTGTATATTATTGGATTTCCTTAGTAAATACTAAAAGCACTAAAAGTTAACACCAAGATATTTTCTCTAATTATCCACATATAGTGCCTTGTTCTTTTAAATTTATAGTGCAGTTTATTCTAAATTTATATTTCACTTAAAACCAAAGCACATTTTAAACTAAAGAGCAGAACAGCTTCTCTAATAATTGAATGAATACTTCATTTGGTAATATCTTCTATTCTCTCCTCCTACAGTTCAGCGAGAGTCAGCCGTCACAGCGCCGGCCAAGAACAAAGACAATCAATAGTCGACCAGTACAAAGTTCGCCTGCCAGGACCTCACAAAATAGATCTCCATCCACGCAAGTCAGTAGGAAACCTCAACCCCGTTCTCGTGCCTCTGCCTCTCCTGCCCTGCCACAGAAAGCAGCCAGCCAATTACCTTTAAATCCTAGGACATCAAGCAAAAAGAAAAAACCTGTCCTGACATCAAAAAGGCAAAGTCTACAAGTCAGGCCTAAGAAAAGTACATTGACCTCTGCCAAGAAAGGCCTGACCCCCCTTCCATCTGGTTTAACAAGACGAAATACTCCACGGAGCACAAGTAAAATTTTAAAACAGCCGAAAAAAAATCAGAAGACAACTGCCAAAAAACAGTCAAGATGGACAGCAGCAGCACCCAAACCATCTCTATCTGTAAAGAAAAGTCAAAATGCATCTAAAAAAATCCTGCCCACCTCTGCCAAGAAGCAGCTGAATCTCCCAAAAGTGGCTAAGGAGGCATCAAAACAAACTTCAACTTCAAAGAAAAGTTCACAGAAGTCCAAGAAAATCCAGGCTAGGCCTGCTAAGAAACGGGTAAAACAACGCACAACTAAATCAACTCCCAAAAGAAAAGTAACTAAGAAGAAATCTCAAAATACTTCTAAACTAACCGTGTCTATATCCAAAACACAATCTAAGTCCACGACAATAAAAAGTTCCCCCAAAACTTCTTCAGCTCCAAAGAAAAGACCAACTAAATCTCGTAAGACTCCGCCATCACCTGCCAAGAAAAAACAGAGTCGGGCAAAAGCAGTTAAAGCAGCCCCCAAAAAAAGTTCAGCCAAAAAGAAAAGTCTAAAGAAACAAAAAAATAAACAGTTAACGCCAGTCAGAAAAGGGCCAGCCACAGCAACAGCAACGAGAGCAGTATTAAAAGTCAAAAAGAAAAATCTAACCACACCTAAAAAGACAGCATCTACATCTGCCAAGAAAAAGCTCAATCAGCCAAAAAAAGTTGCAACAAAAAAGAAAATATCTAAGGCCAAAAATAAAGTGTCAAAGAAACCCAAAAACTTTACTTCACCTGCCAAGAAACAAGTGAATCAACCTAAAGCACTGAAATCAGTACTAAAAACAAAACCAGCCTCCAAGAAAAGACCAAATAAAGTGAAAAGCTCCTCGTCTAAAACTGCCAAGAGGCAGTCAAAACAAACAAAAGGCGGCAAATCTCCAGCTCTCAGAAAAACTCTGGCCAAAAAGAAAAGCCTAAAAAAATCTAAACCAGCTGCTGGAAAACTACTCAATGGGTCTAAATCTGCTCCAGCCGGACCAAAAAGATCTCCAGCCAAGAAGAAAATTCAAAAGAAATCTACACAGAAAAAGCCCACAGCAGGTAAAAGGACTGGGAAAGCAGTTCTTGCAAAGAGTAAATCCATAAAACCATCTAAAAAAAGGCAGCCCACCTCTCTAACAGCAAAGAAGAGGCTAAGTAAAGCCAAAAAAAGACTGCCTAAACCTCCTAAGAAAGGTGTAAATCAAGTTAAACCCCTCAAAGGAAAAAAAAGACCACCTTCTGTAGCAGGCAAAACTGTAAAACAACCAAAAAAAAGGAAATCTATACCTGCCAAAAAAACCTTGAAATCATCTAAATGCAAAGGATCTAAGTCTGTTCAAAGTCCACAGAAAAAGCTCCCACATAACAAAGTCACAAAACCATTTCCATTACATGTACCACCTAAATTCCATCCCTGTCTACAACCAAATCGACCACATAAGTGTCCACTAACGGCTCATCAAATCTATCCAATTCCACCAAAACCACGGCCAAGTGTCCAACATCCCCATGCAAACCAGCAGCAGCATCACCGACCTCATTTGTCTCATAAGCCACCCTGTCGGAAACCAAAACGTCCCACAAGGCCAACAGGAACAGAAGACATTACAACTGGTGGCCCAACCAATGCAATTACCACAACACCTGTAGCTATTACTAATTTAGCCACCATCACTAGCACTACAGCCAATAGCAAAATGTCTACTTCCATTGCCCCAACTAGTACATCTGCCACTGCAACTAAGGGATCAGATGCAACCACCAGAACACCTGAAACTCTGGCTGCCACCACAGTCCAAGTGACATCAACTACTACTTCAGCAACAGATGCTGCCTCCACAACTGCCCCAGCACCCGATTTTACCACGGAAAGCTCAGAAGCTGAAGCAAACACAGCAGAAGACGCCACTCTCCCAGCAACAGATGGTTCCACCACTCAAGTTGTCACTACAACTTTAGCAAACACACCCCCTGCTACTGTTGCCACCACGACTGCAACCACAACCCCCACACATGTTGGTACCACAAGTGCAACACCCCCCATAACTCTAGGGATTGGTGCCACTAGCACTGGTGCCACCGCATCATCACCCAGTGCTACCACAACTCTTGCTTCTGCTACCACAGCAATACTCGGAACTTCTACCACTGCTTCTAGTTCTGTCACAATGACAGCTTCACCTGGTGCCACAAACACAGCTGCACCAAGTTCTGCAACCACAGTTGCACCAAGTTCTACAACCACCAGTGCACCTGGTACTGCCACCGTAGCTGCCTCAAGTTCTGCCACCCCACCAGTGGCTGAGACGACCACTGAACAAGCCGATGACATAACCACTGAAGCTACTTCCCCAGTGAGTGAGGAAGTCACTGAAACAGCTGATGACACAACCACTGAAGCTGCCACCACAACTTCACCGAGCGGGATAACAACTGGGGCAACGGACTCCACAACCCCAGAAACAAACTTTTCACTCACTGCTACTACAACTGCTGGATCCTCAAACCCAACATCTGGGGGAACAATCACCACCACAACTGCAGCAGCCTCTTCAACCCCAGGACTGGCTGTGACCACCAATGGTCCAATCACAACCTCAGCCACCAGTGTTACAACTGCTGCTGCTGGCACAACCATAGCAGGTGCTACTACTTCCACCCCTGTGACTTCAGCCTCCACTGCTGAACCAGCTGTGCTGACCAGTGTGGGTGAAACAACCACTCAGGCTTCTGGAGCAACAACCCCAGAGGATGAGGCTACCACTGGAGCTACAACCCCAGAGGATGAGGCTACCACTGAACCAACAGAAGACACAACCACTGAAGCTGCCACAACTGTACCTGCTGATGCCACAACCCCAACAGCTAACCCGACATCCTCACCAGCAGAGTCCACATCTCCAGCTGTGAGTACAACTGCTTCAGCTACAACCACAATAACTGGAGAAGCAACCAGCACAACCATAGCAGCCTCCACAACTCCAGGAGTTGATGCCACCACAAGTGCCACCACCTCACCTTCAGTCACTGGTACCACATCTCCTTCTGGTGCTACCACAACTGTACCAAGTGCTCCTTCTACTACTGAATCTGGTGCCCTGACTAACAGTGAAGCCACCACCCAGACGCCTGATGCTACAACACCAGGGGAAGAAGCTACCACTGAACCATCAGAAGACACAACCACTGAAGCTGCCACAACTGCACCTGCTGATGCCACAACCCCAACAGCTAACCCTACATCCTCACCAGCGGAGTCCACATCTCCAGCTGTGAGTACAACTGCTTCAGCTACAACCACAATAACTGGAGAAGCAACCAGCACAACCATAGCAACCTCCACAACTCCAGGAGTTGATGCCACCACAAGTGCTACCACCTCACCTTCAGTCACTGGTACCACATCTCCTTCTGGTGCCACCACAACTGTACCAAGTGCTCCCTCTACTACTGAATCTGGTGCCCTGACTAACAGTGAAGCCACCACCCAGACGCCTGATGCTACAACACCAGGGGAAGAAGCTACCACTGAACCATCAGAAGACACAACCACTGAAGCTGCCACAACTGCACCTGCTGATGCCACAACCCCAACAGCTAACCCGACATCATCACCAGCGGAGTCCACATCTCCAGCTGTGAGTACAACTGCTTCAGCTACAACCACAATAACTGGAGAAGCAACAAGCACAACCATAGCAGCCTCCACAACTCCAGGCGTTGATGCCACCACAAGTGCCACCACCTCACCTTCAGTCACTGGTACCACATCTCCTTCTGGTGCCACCACAACTGTACCAAGTGCTCCTTCTACTACTGACTCTGGTGCCCTGACCAACAGTGAAGCCACCACCCAGACTCCTGATGCTACAACTCTGGGGGATAAGACCACCACTGAGTCAGCAGATAGAACCACTACAGCTACCACCGCTCCAGCTGAAGGTGCCACAACTGGTTCAGGTGACTCCACAACCTTAGAAGCCAGCACTACATCTGTTGCTACTACTGCAACAGTTACATCATCTGCAACCACAACTCCTATAGCAGCTTCAGATGCCACAGATGCCACAACTACTGCTAGTATGAGTGTAGCAGCCACCACTACCCCTGCTGAACCTACTTCTTCAACCACTGAAGCTGCATCTCCAGGGGAGGAGGGCACTACTGAATCTTTAGAGACAGCTGCCACTACAACTCCATTGGGTTCCACTTCCACCACTGTATCTGAAGATTTAACCACTGTACTGGACCCTACCACCCCAGAACCTGCAACAACTGCCCCCACTGAGGAGGTCACTGATACCACAGCAGATGATACTACTGATGCTGCCACGACTCCTTCTGCACAATCCACACAACCCCCTGAGGCTTCCACATTTGCAGCCTCAGCTGGAACCACCTCTGCTGTTGACAGCAGCACACAGCCACCATCTGCTACTATAACTACAGCCAGTATACCTACAACCAGCCTTACCAATCCTTCCCCATAATGAAAGCAATGCCGTGGTACATCTCAAGCATCTTGATAACAGGTAAATCATTGCAGGCAAAAATTCAATAGTGCTCTATATATCTTTAAACACCTTACTTAATAACTAGTTACTCTTGATATGCATAAGTTTTGAATTTTTGCAATTCTATGAAAGAGAGCAGACAGTCTCTCATTTTGCATACAGGATACAGAAGTATGAACTGGTTCAAATGCAGAACACATGGTGGCAAAACCAGGAATAGAATCCACATATCTTAATACTTAAACCAATAGTCAGAAAGCTTAGAACTCTAGAATTAATCCCAACAGACAGTTTAGTAGGCAGCTGAATCACAGTCACTTTGTTTCTTTTTCAAACTAAAAATTACTCAGTTCTAACATTCTAGAACTATACATTTTTAAATAAAATTCTTGGGGAGTGAAAGGGAGCCTGATGAGGTTATAATGTAAAAAGACCCAAACAGTATTTCAGGAAGGAAAACTGACAAGTATATAAGCTCAAACACAAGAATGAGTATCACAATCAATTTACTGTAAATACATGAACTTCGGTGTCACCTCAGTTAAGTTCAGATGGAAATGAGGAAATACTGCTATGATTAATAAGAAAAATCCATGGAGAAGAAAAAAATTAGAAAAATTTATAAAATAAACTTTTATCAAAATATAACAGTGAAACAACTAGTCTAGATTAGATGATCTAAAACTCTAAAATACAAGGGGCCTATCTAAGACTATCTCAGAGAAAGAATTGCTGAAACACATAATATCAAATTTTTGTATAATGGTTTTTGATTGGGGGGGTGTTTACAATTTTTTTAAAGGTGGATGAAAGCATTCTAGGTTGTTATAATGATGAAATAAGCTTTAAACATAGCAACTAGCTATGCTTTAAACAGACTATCTGACTAGTTACATTTTATTTTACAACAGAATCATGAGCTGTCATGAAAACAAGAGTAGTACTGGGGCAGGGAAGGGTATATAGACTAAATATATTTCATGTAATTAATGGAAAACAGCAGTTTTAAGCCAACTAGATAATGTTTATAGGATTACAGAAATTAATTTTATATTTCTCAACATTTTTTCTAGGTCGTAATTTCCCTAAATATTAAACTTCTCATCTTAATTTTTACCAATATCGCCTCAAGAATGGACTGCAGTCACACTTCAGAAATGAGACCATTCTAGAAATTCTGCTTGTTTCACTCTCTCACTTCTTCTGTGTGTTCATGTCTACTTCTCAGCTTTTGTTCAATAAATCATTTTGAAAATCATCTGTTCCCTGCACATATTTGTATCACTCTCACATGTTTGGAAATGAATGAAAACATTAATATGCCTGTCCTTCTAAGAAAGATTCCAATAACGAGCAATGATAAAATATAAGGTTGATCAAGACCTTAATGTTCCCCTCAGCTTGACTAAATTTTAGACAGGCTTCTTCCTGACTCCAGGCCCCTGGAGTCGAACATCTCTTTAGAAACCATGCAATTGTAAATTCTTTCTCTTTCTCTTTAAGATGTAAATGTTTTTAAAAGCCTCTTTCCAACCTTACAACCCAGAAATACCTTTCTTTAGGACCTAGGAGCCAAGGAAGATACTGCCTCTATCTCCCAGTCTCTGTGGGAGGCTAGGATCCTATTTCAATAAGCACCAACTAGCACATACATAGTGGCTAAATCACAGTAAACATGTGCAAACTCAAGAATTACATAATTTGCTCTACACATTCCATTTATCAACATCCTTATAACATCCACTAGCTCATCCCAGCCCTAAAAAACCGCTCACCTTTTGTTTCTGCAGAGTTCAATATTTAAATAGTATTGAATGAAGACTTCCTTGCCTGTTTGACATTGTCCTGCAGTTTTTGCTTTGACAAGGTAAAAGTGTAGAATGCAGAAACTATAAACATAGTTTGGGTTAAAACTTCCATCATTCAAACTCCACAAGACATAAAAGGAGTGAAAAACAGGGTCAGGCCCACTAACATAATCTGAAATGTCTTTTCACATTATGCCTACTTTTAAGACCATCAAAAATATATATTAAATTTTAGAGACCGAGAAATTCTGAATTTGTAAGTATAATAAATATACTTTTAAATGTGTAGCTGATTTTGAAAGAAAGTAATAATAAGGGAAACCCTTACAATACAAAAATAAAATGAAAATAAAATCCAGGGAGGAGATGTGCACAGACTCTGAAGATGCCCTCAAGGATGTGGCTGGTCTTGGTAACCCAAGGGCTTGAATTTTGAAAACTAGATGAAGACAAAAGAATGGGCATTGAGCCCACTCCAGACCAATAGTTGGAAATAAGTCTCTCCATGTAAACCTGGCACTCTCAGAAAGCCATGTCCTTTAAATGGATTCAAAACATTTTGATCAGTGGTAGAGGGAATTGAAAATCCGCTGTATCCGCCTGAGTCTAAAAGATTAGAGAGAATTTAAAGGACAGTGGACATAGTCTGAAATTACCTATTTCCCTTCCAATAACATACTAAAGACAAAGGAACAGAGGCAATATTCAAAGACACAAGGACTGAGAACCAGTCAGATCATTTGCAGTTTTATCAAAATAACAAACACGTAGATATTTTAATAAAACAAAGAACATGCATAAATCTGGAGCTACTCTTCCCCTTGAGCACCATCTAGTACAGATTTTCCTTGACTTAGGACAGGGTTATGTTCTGATAAAACCATCTTAAGTTGAAAATATCATTAAGTTGAAAAATCGTTTAATACACCAAACCCACCAGACATCAGAGCTTAGCCTAGATGACCTGAAAGGTGTGCACAGCTCCGACAGTAGCCCACTGCTGGGCAAAATCATCTAAACAAAGCCTAGCTGATAATAAAGTTGAACAGCTCACGTAATTTATTGAAAAGGAAAGTGAAACACAGAATGGGTTTAAGTGCATCCGTTGTTTACCCTTGTGATTGGACAGCTGACTCTGCGGCCCCCTGCTGCTGCCCCCTGCCGCTGCCCAGCATCGAGAGAGTATCGTGCTACATATTGCTAAACCAGGGAAAGATCAAAATTTAAGTACAGATTCAACTGAATATGTGTCAGTTTTGTACCACCATGAAATTGAACAACCATAAGTAGAACATCACAAGTCAAAGACCATGTATGCTAATGACTCTAGTGAATCCATTAAATTAGGCCTGACCGGGGGACATCCTCTTCACAAATAGACCAACAGCCCAGCAATGGCCATCCCGGAGGCTTTAGTATTGCCCATCGTGCCTATGTATGTAAAGTACCCTTGAGGTTATCATTTACATTCCAAAACAGTAACAACAAAAGCTGACAATTACTGAGCAAAAATAGGTCCTAAGCATTTTACATATTCATCAAATGAATATTGGATATTGGATGTAAGTGATGAATCACTAAATTCTGCTCCTGAAACTAATATTACACTGTATGTTAACTAACTGGAATTTAAATAAAAACTTGAAAAAGAAAAAAAAAAAACCCTTTCTGGAATTTAAATAAAAACTTGAAAAAGAAAAAAAAAAAAACCTTTCAGCAGATCTTAGTAACAATTCTGTGAGGTTGGTTGGTTCTATTGTTACATATAAGAGAATTTTTTTATATATAAGAAAATTGAAGCTTGGGGAGTTTAAGTGCTTGCTCAAGATCAAACAGCTTAGAAGTGGTGGATCTAGCATTTATAAAATTACATCTAGATTTAACATAAAATAAATGAAGATTGGGGCACCTGGGCAGCTCAGCTGGTTAAGTGTCTGACTCGTGGTTTCTCTCACTCTCACTCTTGCTCTTGCTGTCTGTGTAAAATAAATAAATAAATCTTTAAAAAATAAATAAATGAAGATTAACACAAAACTAATTTAATTGCAGATAACATCTTTGGCTGGCTCAAAGCATATGAAGAAGTTGGATTTCCCCCCCCCCCAAAAGAAATAAGCATATCGGGGCACCTGAGTGGCTTAGTCCTTAAGCATCTGCCTTCAGCTCAGGTCATGATTCCAGGGCCCTGGGATAGAGCTCCACATCAGGCCCTCTGCTCAGCAGGAATCTGCTTTTCTCTCTCCCTGCTGCTCCCCCTGCTTGTACTCTCTCTCTCTCTCTTTCTCTCTTTCTCTCTCTCTCTCTCTCTCATTCCGTCAAATAAATAAAATCTTTTAAAAAATAAAGAAGCATGGAAACTAAGGTTACTTCTACCACATGATCCATGGCTAGATGGCTCAGAAGATTATACTGGATACTCAGTATTTTCATTCCAAAAAAGGACCAAAAAAGACAGGTTAATGTAAAAGAAAGTACTTCAGAAAAAGAAATGACATTAGGAAAATACGACTTGGAATTTCCACTTCCTGAAACTCTGACAACTCAGATGATTATCTTTGGAATATCAATACTCCGGGCACTGAGAGATGCCCATCTGACCTCAGAACCTATTCAGTAAAACAGAAAGAACTGTTGGTTTTAAGTTTCATTTAATACACTGAACACACCAAAAATCAGAGCTTAGCCTAGATGACCTTAAACATAAGGAGAACAATTAAATTAACTTGAAGGGCACCTGGGTGGCTTAGTCAATTAAGTGTCAGACTCTTGATTTCAGTCATGATCTCAGGGGTCATGAGATTAAGCCCTACATCAGGCTGCATACTGGGCATGAAGACTGCTTAAGATTCTTCTCTCCCTTTCCCTCTGCCTCTACCCCTCACCCCTTTCAAAAATAAATAATAAAAAAAAATTTAAACATAAATAAAATTAGATAAAATAAATACACTTGAGGGGCACCTGGGTGGCTCAGTGGGTTACGCCTCTGCCTTCGGCTCAGGTCATGATCTCAGGGTCCTGGGATTGAGCCTGTATCGGGCTCTCTGCTTGGCAGGGAGCCTGCTTCCTCCTCTCTCTCTCTCTGTCTGTCTCTCTGCCTACTTGTGATCTCTCTCTGTCAAATAAATAAATAAAACCTTAAAAAATTAAAAAAAAAAAATACACTTGAAGTATAAGGGCCTATTTAGCCAGAGCGGCTCCATCTCAGTTGAACAGCCATTTTGTTGTTTATGCAGTAAAACTTAAACTGACCCTGTCCCCCCCACCCCCAGGGGACTTATTTAAAAGCAAGTCTGGGAAACTAGTAAAATATGGTCGACCAGTCCCAGGTAACAGAGCCCAAATACAAGAGCGGGTCAGGCCAGGTGGAGACATCCAATCAGTGGAGCACGCATACTGTCTCCCTAGCTACCAAGGAGTATGGGCACCGTCTTTGGGGCAGCTTTTGGGTGCCAATTCTGACCAAGGTGATAGGCTAGTTCAAATAGCTACTATGGGGTGAATTGTAATTCAATTGGCCACCCATGTGTGACCTAGCATGACTGCAGCTTTCTCTGTGTGCTGCAATCTCATTGGCCACCTGTGTGCGACCAGGCTCAACCACATGGCCTTTGCTCTATCTATAAAAGTTAGTCTGTGAGGCTGGGGGTGGTCGCCCTATGTAAGAGGCAGCCCCAAACGGCCGGTTTGATTCTCGATGCTTGGCGCGAAATAAAGCTCTGCTTGACCTTCGCTTTGTATCAGTCTCCCTCCTTCTATCACGGACCTATCAGAAGTATGTTGCAACATCTACTTCTAAATTACAGAAATTCACATCTAGCCCTTGTTGCCAGGGACATTTATAAAGGGGAGAGGCACAATCACAAGTCACAGTCCAGCTAATGTTTCAAAGGGAGCACACCCAGCCACTACTCACATAAAGAAACAGAACATGACAGGCACACCAAACACTCTCATATGCCTCCTGCCAGTCATTCCTCTTGACAAACAGCAACTGTCCTTCTAGCATTCATCTTTTCATCCTATTTTTTTTTAATCTGAAGCATAATTAACATATAGTGTTACATTAGTTTCAGTATACAATATAATGATTCAACAGTTCTATACATTTCTCAGTGCTCATCAAATCCCCTTTATCATTTCACTCTTGAGCTCCAAATCCCCACTTCTGATTGCTTTATGAACTGAAAGTATTTGTCTAGATACCATGGAAGCATCTCAAATATGACATGTTGGAAAAGAATGTGTTGTGTTTGCCTCCCACAGCCTTCTGTCCTATGGTCTCCATCTCTACTGTTATCTTTCATCCACCAGTTGCCCAAGCTACAAATATCAGTAGTATCCTCAACCGCTCTTAATCCTCACTATATTCTATTGATTCTCTCCCAATTATTTTGTTCTTTTTTTATAAGTGATATTTTCTTTCCTTGCCCTTCACAGAGACTTACGACCTCTACTCTAGACTGGGATTAATAGTCTGCAAATTAGTCTTCCTGCTTTTAATTACTCTCATTCATCTTCCTCACTATTAAGGCAAGAATGACTGAAATATTCTAGGTACCACGCCAACATATCATGGCTGGACACAGTGAGTTACAGGGAAAGCAGAAAATGAGTTCTGAAAGGTAATGGGGGATAATATTCTGTAGGACCTTTAAGAGTTTAGCTTTATTTTTAGTAAGGTGAATTATATTACTAGAAGCTTTGAACAGAAGAGTAGCATGATCTGACTGATATTTAAAAGAAACACTATAGCTGCCTATAATGATAACAGAAAGTGGAATCAGAAAACTAGTTAAAATACAAAAGTAATCAAAAGTAATCAAAAGTAATTACTTTTAATTACTTAAAATTAAAAGTAATCAAAGTGAGAACTGACTGAAACTTGACCGGTGGCAGTGGTGTTCCTGCTAGAAGTCATGAGGTTCTAGATATATTTTGAAGGCAGATCCATTAATATTTGCCTAAGAACCAGATGTTGGGTATAAAACAGAATGAACAGTCAAGGACGACTCTGACCTGAACAGTGGAATTAATGAGTTACTCTATTAGTTTGCACAGGCTGCCATAACAAAATACTATAGAGTAGGGTAGCTTAAACAACAGATATTTATGTTTTCACATTTCTAGAAGCTAGAATTCAAATTGATCATTCTGATTACCAATAAGCATTAACAAGCATCTGAACATTGTGATCAAATATGCTTTTCTCTGGGCATAAGAACAAAGAGGATGGAGAGTTATGTTTACTCTGAACTGATGTCTTCCAAACAAGTATGATAAAACAAGAGCAGGACAAAGGAGTTAAAAGTATGTGAAAGGGAGAGACTTCAGTAATTGTTTATAAAATGTGAACTGGGTAAGGAGAAAAAGTAAAGACTCGGAGCAAGGAAGAGTTAAAATTTGGGATGATTCACTGACTGAAGGAATTTAAGAGATTAAATAACTGATAGAATCATAGTAGCAGAGAGAGGTAAGAAAGTCAATCATTTTTAACAGGGATTATTAGAAATGGTGTGTTTTAGTTATGGCCATGAGAATGAGTGGTTAAGACAAAATAAACAATAAGTATATAGGAAAAAACAGTCAAGGAACTGAGAGTTCATTGAAAGGACTGTCTATATAAACACTGAATTCACCAAGAGTTGAGAAAGCAGTGGTATTTAAAAAAAAAAAGTAAGAGTATAAAAAAGTTACAGTGAGCCAAGAGATAAACCTGTGATAGTTCATTTTTTGTGTTAACTTGATGGGGCTAAGGGTTGACCAGATTAAATATTATTTCTTATTGTGTCTGTGAGATTGTTTCTGAATGAGAGTAGCATTTGAATCAGTAAACTAGTAAGGCAGATCATCCTACCCAATGTATCGATCATCCAATCCTCTGAAGGCCTAAATAGAAGAAAAAAGGTGGAGCAGAAGGAATTTTCCCCTTTATGCTTCCTGCCGCTGACTAGAGTTGGGACATTGATGTTCTCCTGCCCTTGGATGAGGTTATATACCATTAACTGTCCTGGTTTTCAGGCCTTGGTCTTGGAACGGAATTACATCTCCGGCTTTCCTGAATCACTAGCATGGAGATGGCAGATCATGAGACTTCTCAGCCTCCATGATCATGTGAACCAATTCCTCATAGTAAATCTCCCTGTATACAGGGAGATTCATTATATATATATATATGTATATATATATATAGGTTCTCTTTCTCTAGGGAACCAAGATGAATACAAAATCTTACAGGAAGAGGGAAAGTGAGTTCAGTGTCACTATATGACTAATTGCATAACGTATGAGAGGCATATACTGATGTAAGAATCTAGGCTGGTGAAAGTTTGAAAAGAGACACAAAATGTTTGGAGCATCAATAAGGAGCAAGGGAGATTCCTAATTCACCTCTGAGTTCAAAGGTACGAGGGATATGAAAAAGCAAAGAAGCCACACTTAAAATAATAATAAGTAAATCCATGTCTTCAGGTTGGGGAAGCTATGTTGAATACCATAAAGGATGAAGGGCACAGTAAGATTAGTCTTCATGATCTCAAGCCAGATGTGTTGAGTTTCAGACTAGAAAGGGGCTAAAGGCTTACAGCTTGAATTCACTCCTATATATTCAAATTTTAAGGCCTAAAAAGGGCCAGTCTTATGACACTTAACCTTGAGCCCCATAAATGTAGTGACATGAGGAAGGGAAGATTTCCTTACTTCCGAGTTCCTAGGAATTCCTCTAGATCTCTGCTGATTCTATTCTTATCTCAGGCCATAGATGCCAAGGAGAAGTACGGAAACCAGATATTCTCTTTTCTTAACCCCAATCACTCCTGAGAATTCTCATTTCTATTGTTCATAATTTTTCGTACACCTAATAAGTACCCCCCAACCCAACTCTAGTCTCCAAACACCCACACTTTCAAGCAAAAAACTTTTCAAAAATTCATTTCTTCTCTACTAAAACCCCAAAATTATAGTGCTTTGATTATGTAACTCATAGGCCAGATTTTGCTTCCCATTATGTTACTCAGGGCCTGAAGCTAAAGTTAACAAGCACTCAATTAACACTTGAATGAACAAATAAATGGCACTAAATATGATTATGCTATACATTCTTTTCCTCCTAGAATAGATTATAATTTCTTTGAGAATCAGTGTTATATCTTCTACTTCTGTTTTTCCACCGGTGCCTTTCACACTCAGTAATACTAGCTGAATTGATACGCGTCCTCATCCATTAAAGACATGGTGCTGATAAGCTTGTGAGTCAGTAAAGTAAAACAAGTATTCTGTGAAAATTAATTAGAGCTATGCCTGTAAGCTTCACTTTTGCCATGTAAGAAACATAACTACATGTGGACACCAATAACCTGTTGTCTAATCTGTAGCTCCTCCTTCAATATAATTACTATAGCCTATGGAAAAGTGCTGGTGTTAGCTCACTTATGCATTACAGAGGACAACCTCCAGAAACAGTGAGTAGATCATAAACAGGAAGGTTAAGTGGAAAAATAAATGATCTACTCACCTCCATGAAGAGAACAAAGAATTAGAACTTCTTAGACCACAAAAAAAAAAAAAAAATTTCAAAGATGAAGTTTCTTAACAAAGACTTTATTTTATTGTCCCAGGTTCAACTCTGGAAACCATGAGGCAGAAGTCTTCGTTATCTCAGATATTATAAAGTTGAATTAGTGCCAGCCAGGAATTCTGAGTCTGAGTCCGGCAGCCTACTTGAAATGAAAAGATCTTCAAATATTATCTTTAGTTCAATGAACATTCCATCCTTAAGTATGTATTACTGCATCAGCTTTCCAACAATTACTTCAAGAGCCATGAAGAGCAATATTTAATGTCATGGGAATGGTGTTTCTAAGCTACTAAAGTGATAACATTATCATTGTTCAACTCATGACACACTGCTTTTTATCTGAAGGTAATTATCATGTACACAAGACATTTTATACATCAACACTCTGCTTGATTAAAAGAACAATCCAGTGACAGTCTGGGATATAACTTGGGGATTCAGTATTTGTTCCAATGCATAATAAAAGATTGTTAACTATAGAAAAGTATTAGGATGAGCCAGAGGATAGGGAAAACTGAAGAAGCCAAAACAGAAAAACAAGTACAAAACATCTGACTCTGTCTTTCTACTTAGTAACGCCCATATATCACAACCATTATTGAATTTTAGGGTTACATGATATGAAAGTGGTATGCAGGGTAAAAGAAAAATTGTAATTGTTAGTAAGTAAATCTTGAGATATCTTCAAATGAAAAGAAATAGCAAGCCAATTAAGTTCAAACTGAGTCTCCATATTTTGTCTGATAAAAGTACTATTATATGATGCCTTGCATAACATAAACTGAAAGTCAAAAACAACCTCAGTTCAGAATTTTAGGCAGGTTTTAGAATATATACCAATGAATCACTTCAGCAAGTCACACAAAAGGGATGATATACATTGGTGGATTCCATGTAAATGGATAGTTAGTCTCAGAAACTGAAGTTAACAGCTTATCAGCCAGTGCTGAGCTGACCAAGAAAGGAGAGGCCTGAGACATCAGCGTGGTTTCTAAACAAATGATGTAGAAAAGAAAAAACAAAAGATTATTGTAAGCATGTTACTTTTTTAAAATTTCTTCTCCTATATTATAAACACATTTTTCAGACACTCAACCAAACACAATTTTGTCCTTACAAAAACCACAGCCTCGAAGTTGAATCCCAATGTAAGCTAATTAATGGAAATACATGTTAAATGCTATTATACTGAACCAAATTTTGCTATGTAAGAAGAAACAAAGGTTAAAAAAAAAAAGCAGGAAAAAAGAAGGAAAGGGCACTAGAACCTAGAGAGTTAATTTTTAAAAGACTTCATTATAATTAAAATATGAGCCTTGCCCCTTTCAATTTGAAGATAAGCTAATAGGTTCACTTTGTTCCTGAGAAATTCATGCACAAAAGCCAATAGACATTTTCTCTCTTTTCTTTTGTTTTGGGATTAGCGCAGAAGCCAACCTTTATATGAGAAGCTTTCTCTCTTCCCCACTGAAATAAAGGAGGAGGAAGAACAAGCAGCTTGCGTTTCTTTCTAAGATTCAGACTTCGTCAGCATGGATTTCATCTTCGTGCCTTGCTGAACCAGGCTGATTTGGTCAAGAGTTAAAGCTAGAAGACAGCAGAAAGGAAAGATCCCCTTGCAAGGTAAATGCCTGAATAAATCAGGTTTGGAGCCATTCTTTCTTCAAATGCCTACCCTTTCTTATAACCCTTTTGTCTAAGGGATCTACTTGGATAAATTTTAACTCTGGCTGAATAAAGATTCAACGAATTAACTTTTGTCTAAAGAGTCCTGAAAAAATGCAACAAATCGATATCAATGTGAGAATAGGGGGGAATTTATACGATGAAGTCCATTGAAGCACTCTGTCCAAAGTGTACTTGCTAAATATTTACTCCTTGATTCTCTGTAAGTTATAAAGAATAGTCAAAATTCTTCCCATTCTCACTGATTGGTTAAATGGATCTTAACAAAACAGTATTCTATGCCTCATATTATCATTTTCTTTTCTTTTTTTTTTTAAGATTTTATTTATTTATTTGAGAGAGTGATCAAGAGAGATCAAGAGAGTGATCAAGCTCAAGAGAGAACACAAGTGGAGTGGGGGTGGGCAGAGGGAGCGCCTCTCCCAGCTGGGACCTTTGAGCAGGGAGCCTGCTGTGGGGCTCCATCCCAGGACCCTGGGATCATGATCTGAGCCAAAGGCAGCTACTTAACCAACTGAGCCACTCAGGCACCCCTGGCATATTTTCATTTCTAATAATGCATTAGAATTACTTGGGTACTTACTTACTTAATAGCAAGCCATCATTTTAGTTAATTTTTAGTTAATTAATAATATTAAAATATAATAGAAATTATTTCTGATGTTTTTTCAAATTGTCATTTAAATTGTCAGTGAGTTAATATAACATAGTACAATCTTGCATTTAGTTGCAGGGAACAGCAAGACAAGATGAAGATTCTAGTCTTCACTGCGACCATCCTGAGTTTTGTGGCTTGCTTCCCGGTAAGTTTCAGTATTTTGGATATAAGTATCTTTATGACACTAAAAATTAGATGGAGGAAAAATATGGATTTAGATCATTATGTTTAATGCAGAAAGAATATTTTGCTAAAAAAATCATTGTATTTTAATGATCTATTTTCTCTTTATAAATTTCCTCCCCTTAACATTAATCCTATACATAATGAAGTAAAGATAACAGAAGCTATCGTGTATGATGTACAGAATTTAAAGGGCTTCTCTATACTTCTTATACTGTAAGAAATTCCATACTGAAAGTTTGCTATGGGACACCTGGATTTGTATTTGCAGAGGCTACTTAATGCTAATATATTAACTGTTCCTTCTTACATTGATACTGTGTATTTCTGACTCGATTAACCTAACAACTACTGGATAAAAAAGAAAGCACAGATCTTCAGAACGTTGCTTTATTTGATCAAGATAGCACTGTGACTACTTATTTCAAGTTTTTAGTTAAATAGAATCACCAAAAGGAACCTCACAAAAATGTTGTACTTCTTTCCCTTTAGTATAATGGGAATCAGGAAACACACAATCAGACAAATTATTTGTCTGCCAATCCACCTTTGTCTGCATCAGAGAGCCACACAGCAAGTCAACTCTCATCCACCCTAAGAACAAAAAATAATTCTGCACCTACAGACGATTCAAATAGTTACTCTGAGTCTGCTGATACAGTGACAAGGCACTCTGGATCTCTTTCAAAGAGAAACCACTCAGAGACTCTTCGAGCTAGCATATATAACTTTTCCCCATTTGGGAATGATCTACCAAGAAACCCTTCAGCTACCCAGACTTCAGCTAGCTTTGCTTATGTTGAGGGTATAGAAGGCAACTATACTCAGGCAGAGTCTCCAATGAGCAATGTTTCACCTTCATCTGCTGCTATGCAGGATACTTCTGCTGTCAGTACCACAATTTCCAGATTTGTACCCGATTCTGCAGTAACACAGAGCAGGATGGCTGTTTCTGGGGAAAACAGCACCTCAGTACCTGCATCCGTAACCACCCACCAGTATAAATCTGATTCCATTGCTATTCCTCACTATCAGAGAAACTCCAAAGCAACCCAGAGTCTTGAACGCTTCTTCCCATCCACTGGAAGATCTAAACGATTCTTTGCCTCTAATCCTGCTGCATATAGACGAAACACTAAAAATGAGTTTAGTGCCTCTGCAGATGAAAGCAACACTGCCGTATCAAATACAAACAACCTCCTTGGAACTTATAGCTCTACTCGTGAGGAAGAAGCAAGACCAGAGAGTATCTCCTTTATTGGTACTACCACCCTTACAAAGGAAGACAATACAGCTACAGTTGATGCCTCAGACATTCTAGAAGATTACACAACTCTGTTTGATGTTCCTGACATGAAGGACGAAACCATAATTATAACTGATACTACTTACCTGGAAAGATATGGCAAAACTATGAGCAATGCTCCAGATGTTCCACAGAAAGACAATTCTATTGCAACTGATGCCATAGACAAGAAGAATCACCACAGAACTACAGTTCATGCTCAAACACCTAGCATTTTCTTTGCAAAAAATACCAATGACTTTGAACCTTTTCCTATTCTGAGTACTTACAACAAGGCTGACAGCAAATCTAGCACGACTGACACTGACACTGACACTGATGAAGCTACTTCCAGGATCAATCCCACTACAAATTCTTTTCTTAATTATAGAATGTATAAGAAAAGAAATAATGCTATTCTTAATTTTAATGATACCAAGACAATGTTAGATGTAGCTAAAAATACGAAGGATCCAGGGAACGTGATTATTTCCAAAATAAACGGGATCACTTCTACAAAGCATTATGCTAACCCTAAGGCCATAGCACCAACAACTGACACTAACTCTAAGATAACTTGGCCTTTAAAGGCAAACACAATAGTAGAAGGCAGACATCCTGTACAGACGGAAAACACCAAGACACATGACAATAACAATATTGCTGAAGCAACTGTACTTAAACTCAATGATTCAATAACTGAGCTCCATTCTAATATTCCTGCCAGTGTACATCTTCAACATGGTATGAATTATTTTAAGTATCTGAGCAATGATGAAATTGAGGAAGTCATTTCCGTGGTCCAACAAATTGCAAATATGGACCAAAATGATATAGTTATAGAAGAAGTCATCATTCTTCATCCAGACACTTCCACAACAGACAATAGAAGAAAAATTTACTCTCTTAACCCTGATGCAGATTATACCCAAACAGCTGAAAACAAAATCAACCTCCTTTCTGAAATCCCTGATATGTTCAATCCCCTACTCAAAAACAAAATAATGCCCTTTATAATAGACGGTACAAACCTCATTAAAAACAGAGGTGACCATAGAACCCCCAGCACAATTACTGCAAATGACGCCAAAGCCAAAATAAATGTTGAAAGAACCAATGTATTGAAAACAGACAGTCTCCAGAACAATATCACTCCGATCATCACTCACCCTGGAACTGCTGGGACTATCTATTTTTGGGAAGACAGTGTGGCTGACATGCCCCCACCTTCAAAGCTCAGGATGACTCCTTCAGATAAACCAACTGACTATGTGGATGAAACCATCAGCCTCTCTACTAATAGTAACTATGCCAGTAGTGGTACAGGTCCGAACCCTGAAAGAAGCTTTCCTTTGAACAAAGGATACACTCTTCTGTCAGTAGCTGAATCATCTACCCTAATGCCCAAAGCCCAAAATAATCAAGCTAAAAACTCCCTGCTAATTAAAGATGATTCCTTGACTGATGCTTGGATATCAGATCCTGTGGCTAAAAATCCTCTCATTAATGATGCCATTATACAAAAATGGAAAATTAATAAAGTATCAGTAGATCCTTCAAATATTCCATTGGAGTTTACTTTCCTTACACCTGATTTTGCCTCTCCCACTGATGAATACAGTACAGGTAAGGGGACTAGAAATATGATTGCCAACTCTGAACTGATGATTAATAAGGCCACCATACCAGAAGGAAGGCCCACTATAGCCCTCAACTCCTTGCCTGCAAAAACAGCTGATATTCTTGCACAAAAACAAAGACTTGGAAGTTTGATAGACAAAGAAAGGACTAATGAAGAAGAATCAACTCCCTATATGGAAGTAAAACCTGCAGTGGGAGAAGATGGTATTTTTCAGATAAAAGAAGACCTTCTACCTGCACAACTAAGCAGTGGCTTTGAAAGGAATGGATTTGCAGCTGTGGATAGCACAAAATCCCCTTCCAAATTAAGTAGTAATATACCTACTACTGAAGTAACAGTAAGCGACAGCGTCCTTACCATTGCTGGGGAAGAAAATGTTGATGTTCTATATGATGTCAGTAAACCTTCAAATGGCAAAATACATTTTAAGACTATAGTCACCAAAGCAACAGTTAATGATCTGGGCAAAAGTGCAGCTGTGAAACAGAATGTGGAAGCAGCAGATGGCACCGAATTCCTTCCAACTAGCAATTCTGTCCTCCGAAGTAGAAAGGATCACCCTATTCTCTCTAATTTATACTATCGTGTAATCACCGATGATCCACTTACTACCACCAGAGAGAATCCAAATGTTGCTCAGAACACTGTGCAACGGACACTCTTCGCAATGGACAACGCAGACCTCACTGATTACGGAGACGACTCTCAAACCCTTGCTGCCATCACATCAAGCAATGCTAAGAGACTGATCAATAAAGGCAAAATGGCTGGGACGGAAACAACAAACATCCCTCCTGGCAGTCTGGCTACAGTTAATGATATTTCCAATGAGGATAAAAATACTGACACTGTAACAGACTTGGCTTCAACAGCTTCCACCTCGCCAATGATGAAAGGCATTCTGACTAAGAATGAGGTTAATACTCTAAATAATAAACCTAACAAACTAAGAGATGACTTTACCATTTCCAGAGGAGATCCCAGTGTGTCTACAGAAAATGACATGCTACTAGTAGCGGGTTCCTCTGCTTTTATGCAGGCTCTTGACCCTTTCAATCATCCTCATGCAACAAACCCTGTAAAAAAGATATCCTTGGCAGGTATTATAATACCAAAAACTTCTCATAGTAAGTCTACCCCAACAGCTGTGACAGGAGCTGCCACGGCCACTTCTCAAGGAGATGCTGACACCATGCTTTACGGCACAGATCAGGAATCTAAGCGCCCTTTCAAGGAAGATGTAACAGTGAACTCTGAAGCATATCCTCAAAATGACATGGGCATTATGGCAAAGGAATATGGACTTAAAGTAGAAAATGTGATGGATAGTATTTATGTTACACCTACTGCAGGTGGTAATGTCCCTAAAGGCAACAACTCTACAGCTAACCATTATTTTCACTCTGATGTATATAATTCCACCAAAGGAACAACCAAAACCATAGCTGGCCAACTTGAATTTGAGAATCCTGCATCATCCTATATGACTGAAGTCTCAAAGCCTCTACTTAGAAAATTGACTCCAGAGTTACAAGGAAAAGTGATTGTGAGAAACAGTAATAGTGATGCTGAACATGACCCATTCTTTGGTGGTGATATTCTTTATCCAATGATGAAAGAAAATGTCCCAAAGGGTTCTACCTTTTCCCCTGAAAGAAGGTCCACCTTTATAACACCAGATTTTAGAATTCCAGTGAAAGATAATACAAACTCTGCTCCAGAAGGCACTGTTTTGTTAGGTAAAAGAACTTCCCACACAAATTATGCATCCTATACTGCTGAGCAAAGTGATCCAGGAACAGAAAAAGATCAAACTGATACAGAGAGCATAACAAATTCTCACACAGGCATTATACCTGTGACCTTATCCATTCCTATCCCCTCTGAAGACACAAATGTGAAAAATTATTACCATATATCTAGAACAGGTACTCCTCTATCATTAGGATATACAAATACATTAAGAGATGATTCCTATATTCTTAGGCCTGAGATGACTCTGGCAAAGGAAAATAATCTGGATGATATAGACCTCATCATCACTGAACCTGATAAAAGTGATTCTGAATATATTTCAAATAAGCATTCCTTTGAACTAGAGAAGGAAGAAACCAGCTCTATTAAAAAACCTATTCCATTTATACATGGACCAAATGGACTTGTATCTCATTCAACCTCCCCCAGAGGTGGGGCTTCAAAGAGTCTACTGTATAGAATAACTCACCCTGAGTTTGAAACTAAAGAAAAATATCAAGCTATTGTTCTCAAAGAAAAAAATCCTGACTCTGATATTGTTGCCACTTCTTTCAAAGATAATACCAAAAACTTTAATACTCAACATCTGAAAACCATGGCACCCTCCCTAATGGATGCTACAGAGACTTTTCCCTCTGAGTTTCTAGAAAGATCATCTGTGGGAGAGGAAACTCTAAGTGAAGATGATGCCATCATCATTCTTCCGGAAATTACTGATTTGGGAAGTAAAACAATCAAGTATCTATTTGTACCATACACAGAAACAATTGTTACCATGGAAGGGAACACATTCCACACTGTGCCCACTGATCATGCTGAGATCACTATCCCCATAGAGAGTCAAGGTCATCCCTATAGGAAAGGCATTTCATCCAACGTTGGTAACACAAATGCCCCAGAGTTGGCAGATACCATCAACGCAAAAAAATCAAAAGTCAATGAAAATAAATTGGACTTAGCTGAAGTGATGCCTTCACGGGATCACATGCACCTCTTGGCTCAGGATATTGCCTCCCAAGCTAAGAATATCTCCTCTGTTGGTGAAGTTACTAAAGGTATAATCAAAAATGCCTCACTAGCTTCTCTTAATCCTGTTAGTGCCACCAACATGCCAACCTATGTTACCACCATTTCACCTAATGCCCCTGCCTTTGACTCTAAGGAGAGCAATAAAAATGGTGACTCTGCCATGCCTGAGATAGATGATGCCTTATTTGTAAAATTAAAATCTCTATTAATTCCTAATCATAAAAAACTTAGAATTGCAGATGCTTTTAGTCAAAATGATGATTCTTTATCTAATAAATTGATGGCCTTAGAACCACAAGGTGAACACTCTACTATCACTGACCAAAACTGGGAAATCACCAAGGTGCAAAGTAACCCTCAGCCATTCTCTGTGGTCTCCTCTGTTCCTTTGGAAGATCCTACTATTTTTTCAGATAACCCTATAAATGTAGCCACTGACACACCTGAAAATGGGCGCATTTATGATAAAACTGGCACCATGGCCTTTGCACCTAATACAGTTTTTCAACCTGCAATCCACAGAAAAGAGCAAATAAGCAAAAGTTCTGACTACGCTATAAATCACCATGTAAATACAGGGGTTATCAGTCCACGGGCTAAAGAAATCACTACCATGGGAAGTGGAACAAATGCTTTCCTGGGTAAAGATAACACTATTGTAGAGGATGAACCCTATATTTCTGAAGCCAAAATTCCAGTAATCTTAAGAGAAGTAAATTCAATGAGCATTAATCCTTTCATTCTTAAGCCTTCTATTGCTTCTGTTGAACAGAAAGCACCTGGAACTTTAAAAGAAACATTATACCCTGATTCCACAATGAGCACTACAAAGCTGAGAAAGGCCAGTGCAGAGGGCTTTAATAACTTAAAGAGGTCTATCACAAACTCTGATAATAAATCATATTCATCAGTGAAATCAATTCTTCCTCCTACTGATTTTCTTGATGATTTCAACATCAATAATCCTGAATTTGACCCAGTGTTTGCCGTCATAGAGAAAAACGTAAAAATGAATGATGAGTCTCTTATAGCTAGAGATATCACTGTTCTACCTGACAGAGATATCATTTCACCTGAGAATATTATCTTTATTGATGACATAAGAAACATTATACATCGAAAAAGGCAAATGGATTCTACAGAAAATGATAATGCCGCTCAATATGAAGTAATTCCTTTCACAAAGGACTTTTCAGCAGAGTCGGATGTGGTTTTTCTGGCAGAGGAGAACAATCCAAATGATATGAATCTAATGACCACTGGGTTTGATGACAATACTTTTAAATATGCATCAGAGAAAAATATCTTTTATGTTGGAGAAAAAGGAAAGAGCCCCACAACAAAAACATATCCTACTGTGCAAGGGCTCCATAGAGATGGACCTCCTGCTCCCTTCCCCACTGCACAAGTCACTGAGAGTCTCCAAAATGAAAATCCTGTAGAACCCAAAACTAAACAAGAATACCAAATGTTGATCTCCAGAAAAGGACACCCTGATTCTGACAAAGATGGCACCTTTCTCAAAGATTATACTGCCAAGTTCAAAAGCAAGTCACTTAGAACCATGGCTTACTTACCCACAAATGGAAACAGAAAAGTCTCCCCCGAGTTTCCAGATGACTTTTCTCTGGAAAAGGACTCCCTAAGTGGTAATGACATCATCATCACTCTTCCAGAAGGCAAATGGATTGAGCATATCAATGCTCCAGACACAGAGTCAATGGAAACTATGGAAGAAAGCAGGATGTTCCCAGAAGAAATCACTGATCTCACCCTGAGCACAACTCCCATCACAAACAAAGGCCAGCTCTACAGGAAACACACATTCACTGCTCCTTACTACCAAAGGGAACCTGAGATGTCAACCAAATCAGAATATAATCAAGATAAACATCTCAAGGCAGAGAACTATCATTCATGGAATGCCACTGTTCCTTCAACTACATTCAATGTCAGCCTTGATAATAATGAACTTCCCTTTGTTGATGAAAACTCTGGAAATAAAAAATATAGGGCTTCAGTGTCTTCTTCACCAATGAGGACAACTCACACTGTTGCTGATACCACTGCTCTTTCCCTTCAGAACATTTATAAAGGAGGAGATTCTATGCAACTGGATGAAGATAATGTTATGTCTAACAAACTCCCATCTCTACTAACATCTGAAAGGTTCATTCGTATGCCTAAAGTTTTAATGAAGGATTTTGTTCCAATAAGTAATAACTCTTCGACTGACCCCTCAAAGTCAGTATCGGTAGCATCTGAGACAGGGATTAAATACCTTGACTTCATTCATGGAAATGATATTTCAGAAAATCAGGACATTAAAATTCAAAGAGATCTTCAGCTCCACCTCTTAGACTCAAATATTCCTTCTACTGATTCAGTAGCTCTTACCAGGAATTCCACAGAGGATGAGGCTGAATCTGTACCCACTGCAGAGAGAGACACTGTTAACATTTCTGAAATCAACACAGATGCTCAACCTCTGGGTACTATGATGAAAGTGCTTTTGCCCTTAGAAATAAGCCCCTTCCCTTCTGAAATTAAAAAAATGGCTGAACTCTCTGCTGAAGAACACAAAGCTGCTAAATTTGATCTAAATCACATTACAAATGCAACAGTTCTCATTCCGGTTTTGGAAAACACACTTCCCTCAATCCCTGAGCTCAATGCTCTCTCCAAGACCAGTAACAAGGAGAAGAAACACATTATTTCCAAAGCAGGCAATTTTGTTTCAGGAGATTCAAGGACGTTGAAAGATAATCCTTTCCTTGGTAAATTTAATATTTCTGCTAGACCTCAAGCTCCTCCCAATTTAAAAAGAATCCTTTCAGCTGATTCTACTGTCTCTCTGGAAAAGACTTTAAAGCCTAAATATAAAAACTCTGGTCCTCCTGAAGAAGATGCAGGCACAGAAGGTTTGCTTTCTAATGCTCCCACTGGATCTGACATGTTACTACAGAAATCAGTTCTTTCTCCTGACTTCACAATGCCTGTGAGTTCATCTAACTATTCTGAACTTGACCCAGTTGTCAAAATGAAGAAAGATACCACAACAAACACTTTTAATAATATTCCATTTGAGGAAAGAAATACTCCATCACACAAAACCATCATTTCACCTAGTAACAATACTTCAACAAAAGGCATGGTGAACACTATTTTTAATAAAAGATTTGCTCACAGAAATTCTCTTAGGAAAGATATAATCACTGAATATGAAATAGTTCCAATTACAGAAAACACTTCAGACGTTATGTTAGATGCTGAAAATATTTCATATATTGAGGATGTAATAAGCACTGTGTCTGACAACAGAGCTCTTGAGTATGCCACAAATGAGTATGTCCTAGAACCACAAGAAGAAAAAGACAATACTATTATTAACAAAACTACTCTCATTTATGACCCCAAAATAGTTGGGTCTCATCAATTCTACTCCAGCGCTGATACCTCTGAACATTTATCTCGAAGAGGCCCAACTGAGATTAAAACTGAAGAAATACTGCAAAATTTGGTACCTAAAAAGGAGCATGCCAATTCTGACCTTGATGCTACTATTCTCAGAAGTTCCACTGACAATTCCAATTCTCGGGCTCCCAGACCTGTGACTCATCCCCTAACTCAAAGAAGTGAGAGTATTCACAAGTTCCTAGGTAAAGAAACCTTGAAAGGGGATAATTTACAAGGAGATGACACCATCAATATTTCCCCTGATGACAAAATTATGGAATACACCCTTGTTCCAGACCCAGAAATAACAATACCTACAGCAGACGGAAGGATTTCCCCAGATGAGCCCACGCGTCCTGTTGTTACCACCTCCCCATTAAAAAATAAGAATCAATTCTTCAAAGAAGTCATTTCATCTGGAATATATAACAGTGATGCCCAAGGTAAAGCAGAAAATATTTTATTATCCCAAGCAGACAATATTAAAGGTAAAACTAATATTGCAGAGATGCAACATTCACAGGAAAGCATTAATCCTTTGGCTGAGTTCACTGTCATTCCTATGGACAAACTTTCTTTCATCAGTGAAGATACTGAAATTTTAAACAAAAGGGCTTCAATCTCTTCCTTACCTATGAATTCAGTCGACTCTCAGGATGAAACTACCACTCCCTCCACTGAGAGTAGTTATGAAAGAGATGATTCTATGCTTCCAGAAGACAGTATTAGGTCCAAGGAATTTCTACTTCTACAAATCCCAAAAAAGGCCATTTTCATTCCTAATGTCTCAGCTGAAAATCTTGAAATCTCTGACCTAGTGACAAATAGCTCCTTGGTTAATTCTTCAACTGCTTTGTCGAACACGTTTAAGACAATGATAGAATATCCTAATTCTATTAATGATACTGATAGCCCCGTTAAAAATAAAACGTACCTCAAGCCTTACTCCTTGATCTCAACAAAACTTCCCATTGTTTCTACTACTTTTTCAGACAATCCCACAAATAATGAGTTTGAGTCACTGTCCTCAGCAAATAGAGAAACTACTGATGGCTCTAAAACGGAGACAGGTAAAATATATTCTAAACATCAGAGAAAAATCATGAAAGCCTTTTTTCCTATAAAGGTCTCTCGACAGAGGGTCCCTGAGACAGAAAGAAAAATAGCTAACTTTTCTGATCAAGAAGATCCAGCTGCTAAATCTGATTTAAGTCACACTACAAATGCAACCATTCTCAGAAATGCACACATTCTCAATC
This sequence comes from Mustela nivalis, assembly GCF_964662115.1. NCBI lineage: Eukaryota > Metazoa > Chordata > Mammalia > Carnivora > Mustelidae > Mustela > Mustela nivalis. The sequence goes on along the minus strand of NC_139023.1, from coordinate 11,362,575 downwards.
CAGCTACAAAGAAAATCCTTCCCTCAATAACTGAGCTTAATACTCTGTACAAGACTGACAACAGTGTGGAAGGGGAAGTACACATTTCTAAAGCAGACCATTTTTTCCTAAAAGATGCAAGAGCATTGAAAGATAATTCTTTCACTGTTAAATTTGATGCTGCTTCTACTAAACCTCAAGTGCTCCCCAATTTAAAAGGAGTCTTCTCAGTTGGTCCTACTTTAACACTTCCAGAAGCATCTAGGGATAATGATCAAAGCTCTTCTGTTTTTGCTGCTGGGGAAAGGATTATCACAAACACTCCCACTGAGACATATGGCCTGCCACCATCGAAATCCACTCTTCCCCCTTCTGAGTCCACAACATTCATGAGTTCATCCAAGTATTCTGAACTTGATCCTGGTATCAAAAAGAAAAAAGACACCACAACAAAGACTAATAATAATAATCTACCTGGAGAAAGGAATACTCCATCTGACAATACCATTATTTCACCTACTATCATTCTTTCAAAAAAAGGCATGAAAAACCCTCTTAATACTACTACTACTAATCAATTTGGAGATGAAACTTTTATAGGAAAAGATATATCCACTGAAATAGTTCCTTTTACAGAAGACATTTCAGAAGAGGCACATGACACCCTTTTGGCAGGGGAAAATATTCCAAACGATGAGAATATAGTAACTATTATACCTGATAACAGTGCCCTTGACTATGTTGCAGATAACTATGTTTTTGAACTAGTGAGGGAAAGAAATGGTGCCCTGAGGAGAAAGAGCACACTCAGCAATGACTCTAAAGTATTTAAGTCTCGTTCACTCCATTCCAGCACTGCAGTGTCTGAATATGCATCCCCAGGATCTCCAACTGATACCAAAACAACCAAAAAACACCAGAGCTTTTTTCCCAAAGACAAAAATCTTGATCCTGATGATGATGATACTGTTCTCAAAAGTTCTTCTGTCAATTTTAATACTAAGGTTCCCAGATCCATGGTTTATTCTCTAACTGATTCAAGTTGGATTTATTTACCTGAATTTCTAGACGAAACAACTGTAGAAAATAGCTCTCCAGTTGGTGATAAGACCATCATTATACTCCCTGAAGGCCAAAGAATGGAGTCGCTGTTTGTTCCAGACCCAGAACTAATGATGAGAATGGGAGAGAGCAATATATTCACAACTGAGTCCATCGATTCTGCTGTGACCACATACCCTATAGAATATAAAGACCAATTCAACAGGAAGGGTGTCTCATTTGCTTTATATAATCATGATGCCCCAAATGAATCAAAAACTACCATCTCAGCCAAATTCAATCCAAATAAACATAAACCAAACTTGACAGATAGGCCCCATTCACAGAACAACATTATTCCTTTGTCTGAGTTCAATGTCGTTCCTGATGATGATCTTCCCTTCATTGGTAAAAACACTGGGAAAACAAACAGAGTTCCAATCTTTTCTTCATCTATGAATAAGGCAGCCAGCACTGTGGCTGATTCCATTGTTCTTTCCACTGATGGTAGTTATGAAGGAGGTGATTCAATGTTACCTAGAGAAGATGTTAAATCTAGGAGATTCTCATCTCTATTAACATCTGCCACACTTATTCCTAATTCCTTGCCTGAAAATCCTGAAACCTCTGACCTAATAATAGATAAATCCTTACCTGAATCTGTAAAAAGTAAATCAGAAATGTTAGAAAGAACAACTGAATATGCTGATGCCAGTAATGGAGGTGATGTTTCAGAGAGATGGGTCACAATAAGTCAAGCTGACATCACCTCCTATCCATTGGCCCCAAATATTTCTCCAACTGGATTGACCCCTTTTTCAGATAGAACCACACATGGTGAAGTTGACTCATTTTTCTCTCTGAATAGAGATACCCCTGAGAATTATAAAACTAAGACTGACAAAATATATTTCAATTCTCAAAGAACAATGATGAAAGACTTATCCCTTAGAGAAGACTCTCAAGAGAGTGTCTATGAAAGAAGGAAAATAGCTAATCTTTTTGATCAAGAAGATCCAGCTGCTCAATTGGAATTACATAATTTTACAAATACAACAGTTTTCATCCCAGCTATGAGGAAAATCCTTCCATCAGGAACTCCCTTCTCTAAGGGAGGCAGCAATATGGAAAATTCTTTCACTGTTAACCTTAATGCTACTTCTTACAAACCTCAAATACCTCCCAATTTAAAAGGAATCTTTTTAGCTGATTCCACATTAACTCTTGCAGAAGATGTTAGGCCTACCTCTCATGATAAAGTCACTACTAACACAGGAGGATCCATCCCAAATACTCCAACTAGACTACACAGTCTACAATGGAGGTCAACGCTTTCTCCTTCTGATTTCACAACATCCACAGGGACTTCCAAATATTCTGAACTTGTTCCAGTTACTAGTATGGGAAAATATGTGACCAAAGAGATTGATTATAACATTCTACATGAGAAAATAATTATTCCATCTGATAAAGCTATCATTTCACCTATTACTACATCTGAAAAAGATATGACCAGTACTTTACAAGGGAAAGGCCTTATGAAGAGTGGGACAGCAGGTGAATATAGAATCACTAATTTTATAGAAGACATTTCAGGAAGGGTGGATGACATTTCTTCTGCAGGCAAAATCACTCCAGCGTATTTGGACCATACAACCATGACCTCTGATGACAGTGGTTCTGAATATGTCTCAGATATGCATGCCTTTGAACTAGAAGATAGAGCAAATAATTCCCCAATAAAAATTGGTACACTCATATATGCCCCTAAGACACATGTGTCTCATGTACCATATACCACAGTTGCTGCTTCTGACAGTCTATCTAAAACAGTATCTCCAGTGTTCAAAGCTAAAGAAAATTACCACCCTATGATTCCTAGACAGGAAAACAGCACTAACACTGAAGTGACTGCTCTCAAGAATTCCAATCCCAATGTGAATACCAAAGCTCACAGACCAATAATTGTTCTAATTAATGCAAGTAAAAATTTTCCTTCTAGTTTTTCTGACAAAAAATCTGCAGGAAAAAGCACCATAAATGGTGATCATGACACCATAATTCCTTCTGACTTTGACTTAGAAAATAAAGTAACTGAGTATTCTCTTTCTCCAGACATAAAACCTGTAGTTGACAGCAAGACATTCACAACTGATACTGCTAGCCATGCTTTTAAAAATAGTGATAATTTTCTCAGGAGAAACACTTCACCTACCATTTATAAGACATTTACACTCAGGAGACCAGATGCTACCACATCCAGTATATCTGATGTTACTGAAGATCAAACAGGTATAGCTACAGTATCTGCTTCAAGGTTTAGTAGTTTTCCTTTAGCTCAGCTTTCCAGTGAAGACATCTCCAATGGGAAAGAAAACACGGACGATGCAATGAACACAGATCTTACTTTCTTTCATCCTTTGAAAAAGATGTCTACCAACATGCCATATGCTCCTGCTATTACTACTAACAACAAAAATAGCATTGGTCATTACAGTCTTCCATCGTCAGATAGTGTCAGGTCTCTAAGATTTGCATCTGTGGAACTACCTGAAATTCTCATCCTAACCTCTAAAGATCCTACTAAAGAAACTGCAGCCCCCAAACTTATAAAAGGCACAAACATATATTACCCAATAGTTTTACTATCAGCAGCATCAGAACCTGTGTCTATACAGTCATCTTACTTCAATAAAGGCATTGCCTTAGAAGGACAAAACACTAGAAGTCAAAGAGTCCCAAAGGCTTTCCCTTTGGTTTATACTGCTCTCCAAGCCCATTCCACGGGTTCTTCAGATAATATGGCTGGTATCAATGTGAACCCAACCACTACTACTGTCACCAAGAGCAAAATTTTTGATATTGATGTCTTTGATGATCAAAATTCAGAACCCAAGAAAACCACCACCAAGTTTTCTACTGTTTTTCCTAATGAATACAGTAAACCAAATTTCTATTACACAAGGGAAATAACTAAAGCTTCTGCAGTGAAAGACACAGCTGAAGCAAATCACCTTACAGATGTAAATAGAGTAATAGGAAATGATGCAGTTATTCAGGTGGAAATGAACTCTCTAAAAGATGCTGACCTAAAACCTTATCTTATGAATAAAAATGTCATTGCTGATAATAAATCGGGGAATAAGGATGATGACATTGTCCCTGTAGCAGCTTACTCAAGCTTTCACAAGCTAAAGAACTCCCTCCCAGATGGGTATGTTCCTCAGGAAACTTACTTCACTACCAGGAACTCAAACTTGCTCACAGAAGTTATTGACATTATTCCCACTGATGAAAAGTCTTTATCTTACACCGAGATCATTTCCATGGTAGAGGAAAATTCTTAATTGGAATTTAATTAGCCAATATCAGAGCAACAAATACTGAAATTCAAACTTCAGAAAGCACAAATGATACACAAGAATCCACTGTCAAGATATAAAAAAATATATATTATCTAGGTCTCAAGAAATTTTCTGTTGTGCCACAAGCTAAAAAGAAACACTTTCTATTGTGCCACCAACTAACAGGAAACACTTTCTGTTGTACCACAAGCTAAGGGAAACACTTCCTTAGGGCTGATATTCTTCAGTCACATATAGAAACAATTATTCTAAAGGATATCCCTGAGAAGACTACAAACCACAAAGCAAACATGAGTGTCATAAATGAGCCTGCTATATGCCATCTTCCTTGGAAACAAAAAAGTAGTGACACTACAGGCCAATGCATCTTTCAATTACAATTTCCTTACCGTAGACCCAACATTCCAATCACTGGTGAGGAAGAGGACAAAAATTTGGATGTTGCTATAATCAGATCTCAAGATGTACCTGCTCTCTCACCTCCCTCCCTAAAGATGTACCTCTCCCTCTCACCTCCCTGAAGCTGGGAATTCTCTCATGAATGAAGATATTGAACCTGAAACTTCCTTAGTGACTACATTCCAATAGTGATTATAATCACTGCATCTAGGATTAATAACTCTATTTTCTCCAGTAAATAAATAAATATAATTTGAAGATATATAGAGTCTAAAGGAGGAATTCTCGTGTCCATAGGAGACACCACTTATCTTAATTGATTCTTTTAAAATTGCACATGACATTTCATCTGATAAATTTCAAGATACTCTCCAAACACAGTCTTAAGGGTGGGCATCATTATGACATCAGCATTTTCAAAGCCTGTATCTGAGGACTCTTCTAGTCAAGTATCCCTGAAAATAATAAGTCATCAAATCACATTCTGAGGCCTTATTGAGAAGTCTCCTTTTGTAAATAGCTTCCCCTTTTTCACTTAAAAAAAAAAACAAAAATACTTTTTTTTCATCATGGACCTGAAGAAATTGCTACTTAAACATGAACTTGATGCCTGAGAAAAAACAGTTTCCATTAGTGTAACAGAAACTACAACAATAAAATAAAGAACTATTTACATAAAATGAAACTCACCTATAGAAGCTGATCCTGTCCTTAAGTCAGCTAATATCTCAGGTGGTAATGATCTGTTGGTCAAGTAAGACTCTCCTATGTTCTCTACAGCAAACGACTCATTTCATCCTCAAAATTCCAGCAGTCCCCCTAGGATTTTCACCATATTTTTCCTGTTCTTTGATGGATAATATACACTCTCAAGGTGAGGTGTTCTTTTTAAGGTCAATGGTTTTAAGAAAAAAAAAAAAAAATAATGGTAATATTCTCCTCTATAGGAAAGAAAAGACTTAACTATGCTATAATCAATGTGATCCCACCTCAAAGCTATCTTAGTAGAAACAGGGTTTGGTGCGAGCACAACAGTAATCCTTGAAATTAAAGACTATTTGACAAATTATTATCTATGAAGATGGTATCGTATCACCTAACATTTCTTTTTTTTTTAAATTTTTTTTATTCAGTATTTTTTATTTATTCATTTGAGAAAGACAGAGAGAGAGGGGAGCATGAGCTGGACAGGGACAGAGGGAGAGGGAGAAGCAGGCTCCCTGCTGAGCAGGGAGCCCAATGTGGGCTTCGATCTCAGGGTCCTGGGATCACGACCTGGGCCAAGGGCAGACAGCTAACTGACTGAGCTACCCAGGCACCCCTCACCTGACATTTCTAACCAGGAGTTAAATGTACATAAAAATGAATATTTTGCTCCTTATTATAATTCTATTCAATATAACATACACCAAGTACTCCAAGCTGACTTCTAGCAATTAATATAGCTAACACTTCCAAATTTTTTTCCCTTTTTGTACACAAAAAGAATTCCCCCCACCAAATGACACCAAGTCTGAATTTAAGGCTCACAAACTCTAGATAATGAGAAAAAAAGCAGAGGTTAAAAAACCTCCTCTTGAGTTAGGGAACCCAGAGAATGGCTTTACCTTGTGATTTCCTTTATTGCCACTGGAATTCATTTATTATGAATAATGTAATTATTCATAATAATTATGAATAATATAATTATATTCATATTTGTCACTAATTTAAGGCTTTCCTCCCTGTCCCTGATAACTGACAGCATTTCCATGTCAATAATGACTTTGGGACCCACATAATGACATTTCCTTGAAGCAAAAACATTTCTGGAGAAGCTGTCTGTATCTTTAAAATAAAAAATGCCCATCTTAAGCCTATCATAATTCTACAGAGAATGGTGATTTAGCTATACCAGGTCAATCAGTTAAGAAAAGACACTAAACTTGGAGGTTGAGTCCATATCCAATGAAGAAAAGCATTTGCCCTTGGGATGGAAACTACTGCTCTGGCTGATTCTTCTGCCCATTGTCAGATATAGTTGGGTCTAAGTATGAAAATTCTCTTCCTTCTATTGACACTGGGCAAACATTAACACCAGGTTATAATCTCCTTTCATCTAAGTAGCTAAACATTAAGGATGATAACAAAATTATGATGGCTGGTATAACTAATATCATTACAGAAAACAAAACCTCTGAAACTGAGGATACAATTCTTATGGCTAATACAGTTATTCCATACTTCAATTTTGTTTCTGGGTGAATTCTGACATACAATGCCAACTCCCTGGCATTAGGTTAAACTAACATTCTCTACAGAAAAATATTCCTAAAGAAATTAAATCTACAAAACCTGACACTCTCATTGTTAAGCATGTTAACTCAAGAAAAAGTAAGAATTGCAATGAAGAGGAAAACTACAAAAACCCTAAATGGCCAGTAACTTATTTATTATCCTTACTGAAAAAGTGAGAATTCACTCTCTGAAGAAGAGAACTAACTGAAATCCCTGCTACCTAATTACCTTCTGCAGCTACCTTCACTGCCCAAGCTGCCATTGTTTTTTAGCCATTTAAATCCCATAAATCTCAAGAGAACACACTTCACCTCAAAAAGACGTTGTTAATTTGAAAGACAGACAGGTTGAAGCTAATGCTGATAATGCTGGAGTTTTCCCCACTGACCCTAAACCCACGAAGTACCTGGCTGACTCTGCTATGTCTATTTCAAATGACACAAGCCCCATAAGGGAAGGTAGCTCCGTTATAAAGAAAAATATGATAAATCCAGCTGTGAGTGTTGATTTCATAATCAGAGGGGATTCTATTCTCTTTTCATCTAATATCAGTACTCTTGAAACTAGATGCCCAATCAGAGCACAGAAACAACCTCCAAGGAGAGCCACTGCCATTGGCCCTATGGTTGATGCAACAATCACCATGATGACCAATGCTTCAATCACTATAATGAACATCACTCTCCTGCCTAGGGATACCACTGGGCCCAGGGAAAGACCTGTGAGTGTGCATGGTGCCATTTTGCCCCATGGCTGAAGATGGTTTGCCAAAAATTTATTCTCATCCACCAACAGAAAGCAGTAAAACAACAACTGAAGCAACCATTTTCTTTGGGGCTGACAACACTATTCCTAAATCAGAAACAACTATTACTTCAGAAGGAGACCACATCACTTCAGTAAATGACTATACACTAGAAAGTGATCTTTCAACAACAGACAACAAGCTTACGTCTCCAAAGGAAAAAGCAAAATCAGAAGATGATGTTGAGTCCCATATTATTAAGTCATCAGCCGATCTCGAGAAAGAAATTACTACTATGACAGGCACGACAAACTCCATAGCTAATGACTCGATAACTGAAAATTTAATCCTAGTGAAAACTGGTAATCTTTCACCACCAGGTGCTACTGTTTCTTTAATAGATTTTTCCACCAACACAGCAAAAGAAGATATTCTCTTGGATACCACTGACCCAGGGAATGAAGATGTCTCAATAACTTCTGAAGTCTCTGGCACATTAAAGGAAGGTACCACCAGCACTGCAGACACTCCTACCCTTCTAGTTAAGAAAGATGAACCTGATGTTAACAATTATAATTCCTCGGTTAAATACAATGTCACTTCTGATGAGGCCATCCAGATCACCAACTCATCTATCCCTGAGGTTGAACTCTCTCCTGTTACTGAAAAAAACTTCACTATTCCAGACATAATTGCCCTTACAGAAGAGAAAATAACTGAAATTGACTTAAGTCTTCCGGTGGATGACCCCAGTGCTGTGCCCAAACTAACAGACTCCGATGAGGAGAAGTTCATCACTGTGTTTGAACTCACTACCACTGTGGAAAGAGACAAAGATAACCCAGAAGATATTCTGCTGACCGATGAAGAGTCTATGGATGAAGTCAATGTTTGGATGGAGAAAGATAGCACAAATGAAGCAGACAACCATCAGGTTTTGCTCACTGCTGTTGAATCCAGATATGACTTTGTAGTCCCGACATCTGTAGCTACACACCTCAGAGAAAATCCATCTACTATGCCAAAAGATCTGTCTGAAAATAATACAATGGAATCTGTAACTAAGGACAGTGAGCCACTTTCAGAAACTACCCCTGATTCAGATACCCGAAACAATGAGGAAGATGCTTTTACAAATGAAAAGGGTGTCTTTAAGCTACTGAAAGAAGAACCAGATGAGTTCCTGATTTGAACGCAGCAAAACAGATGCCACATAGAATTGAGCAACAGCCTAGAAAGCTAGTCTTAACATCTAAGAAGTTTGTCCAGCAAGCAAAAATCTTAATAAAGAATGTGAGAATTTAAGGCAAGTATTAGACTAAGAAAAATATAGAAGCTTAACAACAGAGGTCATGCAGTAGAATGTATTTACAGAAACTTGAAAACTCAGTATACAAGAGTTCCTCTAGTATCAAAAAGTTTAATTCAATTATAATCCAATTATTTACCTTAATATAAAATCTTTAATCCCAGCTTTCAGGGATATGTAGAGAGAGAGAGCAATAAAGAAATCTCACTTTCTGCTACATTTAATGATGTATGTCATTTTAATTAACCCTCAATAGCACATTTTAGTGTGAGTTGAAGAGATGAGAATTGAATTAACATGTTATCTCAAAAAAGAACTGTAGTATTAAAAGTTCTAAAATCCTAATTCTAAACAGATTTTTTTCAGGCAACCAATAGTTCTCTTCTATTAAAAACTGTATTTGTAATCCTCTTTCTATTTGCAATAGAATTAAGGCTATTCAGTTCAGTAATTGTTTAGCACCCACATGTAAAAAAATGTAAGAAATATTATAGACTTCCTGGCTCATGTTGGAGGCAAACTAAGGCAAAGTGATATTTTATCTGTAAATCTTTCAAAAACAATATTGTGTACAAACATATGAGTCAATTTTTTTTTTCTGTAAAATGTCTTTCCTGAATTTTTGTCAATTTTTTTCAGGTCTTAAACACTGATAATCGCACTCTTCTTATGCTTTTGGTTAGCAATTCAAGGACATGTATCTTCAATCTTTTCTGACACAGACTTTAAAATGGGTCTGTTTTCATTTTGCTGATTTTTCTTCAATAAATCTTTTGACAGCAACTGATTTACTGTGTGTAAATGTGTTTGATATTCTAGTATAGAATTCTTAAATTAGACAAAATGTAAGTACAGTTGACCCTTGAACAACATAGGGATAAGAAGCAATGATCCCCTACCAGTCAAAAATCCACCTGTAACTTTTGAGTCCCCCAGAACTAAGCCATTAATAACCTACTATTGACTGGAATCCTTATCAGTAATATAAATAGTCAATTAACACATACTTTATAAATTTGTCATATGCTGTAGTCATATAATAAAGAGAAAAGAAAATTATTTAAAAAATCATAAGTAAAAGAAAATACATTTACAGTACTGTACCATAAAAAATCCACATATAAATGGACCTGTGAAATTCAAACTTGTCAATTGTAAAATTAAAATCCATTGTTTAATAAATAACTTAGCTTTGGGCACCAAGAATAGAATTATTCTAGAGACTTGTAATTTTATCACATTAAAAAGAAAAAGAAAAACAAAGCCAAACCATTGGGTAAAATAGTAAATGGTACATTTGGGGTGGGTGGAGGGGAGGGATGTATACCGTTAGATAGACTACAGACTAGAATAATTACAGTAGCACGTTAAAACACAGAAGCACGTTTTATCATACAAATTTAGTATATGGTAAAGTGAACCTCAAAACCATGAGACATGATGGGTATTTGAGGAAAAATTAAGCTACAGTATTAAGACCAAACTCTAAAATTCTACATGGATTAGAGACTTAAATTTAAAACCAAACAAAAGCACAAAAGGAAACACATGTATATTTATCCAAGTGCAGTTAAGAAATCTAAGCACATAAGAAATGACAAAAAGGAGATTCACAGATATGACACCATGAATAGGTAGGTAAAATTCTGTACAAAAGAAAATTAACATAAAATTAAAAAGCAAACCATAACTTGGGAAAAATAATTGCCGTATATGTGGCAGTGAAAGGATTACTATCTCAGTCTATGAAGAGCTCCTAAAGAGAAACTATTTTTTTAAGAGAAAAAATTTTAAATGGGTAGAAGAAATAAAAAGATAATTCATAAAATACAAACTGCCAATAAACACATAAAAAGTCAACGATCATAAGATTCAAAGAAAATGAAATTATTAGATATTTCTTTTTTAACCATTTGACAATTAAAATGATCATTTTAAATATTCACTGTTAGCTAATGCAAATGTCTCTACCTTTCCTTGGAGGCAATGTGGAAAAACATGCAATAAGCATTAAAAATATTTGAAGTTTTTAGCCTATTTTGCAACCAAGAATTTTCTAAAGAATTAGAGATCATGGGACGCCTGGGTGGCTCAGTGGGTTAAGCCACTGTCTTCGGCTCAGGTCATGATCCCAGGGTCCTGGGATCGAGCCCCAAATCAGGCTCTCTGCTCAGCAGGGAGCCTGCTTCTTCCTCTCTCTCTGCCTGCCTCTCTGCCTGCTTGTCATCTCTCTCTGTCAAATAAATAAATAAAATCTTAAAAAAAAAAAAAAAGAATTAGAGATCATGAAAGTAGCTAACAATTATTACAGTTCTTCTTGTGTTCACATTTAGAATAACATTTGTTTTTCATGACAGTCCTATAAGGAAGAACAATATTATACCCATTTTACAGATAAAGAAACCAAGTCAGGAAATCTACATTAACATGCCCAAACCTCATAGTAACTATGTAGCAAAGGCAGCTTCAAACCAGGCAGTCTTCCTGCAGAGCTCAAGCTCTCCTAATCACTATGCTTTACTGGCTCTAACAGTTTTACAGAAGGAAAAAAAGGTATTACCAATGGCATTCATGTGTTTTTTTTTACGTTTATAAAAGAGCAATACTAAAAGTAACCTATAATTCTAATGACATCGAATTGGTTATATTTCTGTATATCCATACAAAGTAACAGTATGCATTTTTTAAAATGGTCTATAAAAGAGAATTCATTCATCCATTCATCCATTCATGTCCACACCCAATGTAGGACTTCAACTCACAACCCTGAAATCAAGAGTCACGTGCTCTACACGAGCCAGCCGGGTTCCCCAAAGAGAACTTAATGACATAGGGGAAAATGGGGAAAATCACACTAAACTTCTAAGTGAAATTTACACAGTGATATTGGAAGGGCCTATTTAGCCAGAGCAGCTCCATCCTGACCCTGCCCCTCCCCCTTCAAGGAACTTACTTAAAAACAAGTCCAGGAAACCAGTCCCAGGTAACAAAGCCCAAATACAAGGGTGGGTCAGTTCAGGTAGAGATAACAGAGCCCGGATGCAGGGATGAGTCGGGCCAGGTGGAGACAGCCAATCAGTAAAGCGTGCATACTTGTCTCCCTAGCTACCAAGGAGTATGGGCCCTGCCTTTTGGGTGCCAATTCTGACCAAGGTGCTAGGCTAGTTCAAATGGCTACTATGGGGTGAATTGTAATTCAATTGGCCACCCATGTGTGACCTAGCATGACTGTGCAGCTTTCTCTGTGTGTTACAATCTCACTGGCCACCTGTGTGTGTGGCCAGGCCCAACCACAAGGCCTTTGCTCTATAAAAGTTAGTCTGTGAGGTAGGGAGGGGTCTTTGCCCTCTCTGTAAGGCGCATCCCAACCAGGCGATTTGATGGTTTGATTCTCGATGCTTGGCGTGAAATAAAGCTTTGCTTGACCTTCTCTTGGTATCAGTCTCACTCCTTTGATCATGGACCCATTGTTGGGGGACCCAAAAATATGTATGACATACACATAAATAGATAGATACATATAACAACACCTTAGCAGTGATTATCTCTAAGAAGGAAATGCAGGTGATTTTCATTCTCTCTGCTTTCATTCGTCTATAAATGCATAAAATCCAGGATATAAAGTGTAAACCAAGGGGCTAAATGATTGTCAACATTAACAAGGAGAAAACTGAAGAGCCAACCTATATCTTCCTACATCTAATAAAAATATTAGCTAGTATTTATTATTTCCTTTGTGTCAGACACTAAGTATTTTATTCAGCTTTCAGTTTTAAAATATTTATTATGTACCTATCAGTTTCCAAGCTGTTCAGAAGCCTCGTGAGGACACCACTATAGTGAGAACCAAATGATGGAGCCCCTGCCATCACGGAAATTAATCCACTGGGAAAGATAAATATTAAACAAATTCAAATAATCACACACAAAACAATGCCAACTACAGATTGTGATGTGTCTTACAAACAAAAATAATAAGAGATTATAGCTGCAGTTTTCACATAAATTTAAATCCAGGGAAGTTGTCTCTGAGAAAGTGAGATTTAAGCTGAAGATTTAAAAATGTGAAGAGATTAGGACACAATATGCCCAAAACTCTGAGACTAGAAATGGCCCAAGTTTCTCAAGGGAATGAACAGACTATTGTTGTGCCCGAGTTTTCGTGTCAGAGAGACCAAGGAGCCATGCACCAATGCAATCACAAGAGGGTTTATGTGACAAGCTTAAGCTTGGGCCCAAGGCAGCTGAGTAGGGACTTGGACCCTGAGCTTAGTTAAGGCAGGGGTATTTATGGGGTATTTATGGTATATACTAAAGCAGGGTGGGGATTCCTGGAAACAAAGCAGGGTGGGGGTTACTAAAGCAGGGTGGGGAAAAGTTCAGCCCTTGGGCACAGGGGTCTGAGATGGCTGCCAGAGCTAAGATGGCTGTACTTATGCTAAGGCTAAACCTAAGGGGGGATGGCCTTGATTTTCTCAGCCTCCACATTTCCCCCTGAACAATTTTGACCCTTAAATCTTTAAGGTTGTTGAAGGTGGAAGGTCTCACCTTCTGTAACTTCTTCCTGCTGAGTAGGGGCGTAGAGTTGTCCCTACCTACTCAGGTCAACATTGATCAGTTGGGGAATGTATAGACAGAGGCAGCTGAGCCCAGGGGTTTAAATCAATCATTAAAGGAGAGAGGGACTGTTTAAAGTGCTAACCTGAGTAGGTCAGAACCCAAGAAATAGTTTGTGATAATCTGGAACATCAAGATGGCTGCATGTATGTCAGGGCTAGACTCGAGATGGGTACAGCCTTGTTTTTCTTGGCCTCCACACTATGTGATGGAGCCTGTCATTGGTTGAAAAATAACTCAGGTTGAAACTGAAAAAGTAGGCAAGAAAAAGAATCATGTGGCGCTTGTTGAAAGTTTTTAAAAGGTTTTAAAAATTTTGCCCTCAAAACAACCTTAGTACTGAGATAGGTAGCAGGCTGAATAGCATTATCATTTTATAAGCTGCTACCACAGTTTCTTTCAGGGACTTTTGTTTAGAAAATAGTGTGATCCTCCCCTTTGACTGAGAGATAGGAAGCACTGAAGCATAAACTAGACTAAAACAATGAAAGCAATTAAAAAGATAATGTGCTTGGGGCCCCTGAGTGGCTCAGTCCATTAAGCACCGCCTTTGGCTCAAGTCAGGATTGGGGGCGGGGGGTGCTGGAATAGAGCGCACATCCAGCTCCCTGTTCAGTGGGGAGTCTGCTTCTCCCTCTCCCTCTGCCTCTCCCCGTCTTGTGCTCTCTCTCTTGCTTGCTTTCTCTCTCTCAAGTAAATAAAATTTAAAATATATATATGTATATACATATATATGTATATACATATATATAATGTGCTCTATTAACATAAGCTAAAGGGTAATTTACAGATAACTCTAGACAAAGATAGGAGAAACACAGCTCGTTGACAACTGGCTAGAGTCCAGAAAGAAGAGTCCGCAGTATTGTATGTTAACTATACTTCAATTAAAAAACAAAATAAAATAAAATAAACGTGACTAGTGAGATTATTGGTGGCCAGTGGACATCAGACTTTTCAAAGAATGGATGCCTAATAATTTTAAATTGTGCAACATCATAATAAAGTTTCTCCTTTATTTCATTAAACTCTGAAATTTCATTAAACATATGAAAGAAACAAGGTCTTTAATATGAGATTCCTGAGGAAAGAAACTGGTGGACCTGAGGAGAAACAGCTAAGACACTGGATTAAGAAATGGATGTGAAACAGTCTATTCCCAAATATACGAAATAGTGTTGACCCTAGAAAGGAGTGTGGGGCATACAGCTGGGTAACATTTGGGCTAGCCTTATTTTACTGACGATCAAAGTAAAAACTGAGAAAAGCCACTGGACCAAGATAACCAAGCCAGTAAGTGGCAAAGCTTAGCTCTCCAGATCTGCATGGCTCTAAAACCCAAGTTCAGAGTCACACAGCTTTGTGTGAATTGTTCAACAATGAATCATTCTCAGTTTCTCACCTTCCTTCTTTATTTCCACTGCCGTTCCCTTCTTTAAGTCTACCTGCAAGCTGGAACGTGCAATCCACCTCTGGTCTTCTTTCCCACTGACAAATTATGCAGAAATGTCCTCATCTTTCTTCTCCAGCCCTTTACTGGCTCCTTAATGTCTTTAAGATAAAGTCCAAACTCTTCTGCAAGGCATACAAGCATCTCCACGCTTTTCCTCTGCCCACCTTTTCCTCAACCCACCTTCACTTCTGCCCTCCCTTCACACACGACACTCTATGTACACAAGGTACTAAATGTATACTCCCTGAGAGCTGGGACCCAGGACTACTGAATTAAAGGAGTATCTAGTAGATAGGAAAAGCTCAGTAAACGTTTATAAATGAAGAAATGAGAGGAATTAAAGTTTCATTAATGTGATGACATCTGTTTTTTACCTAGCTTCTAAGCTCTGCCTGTCATAAAAGTTTCTTTGTAATACAAGCTGATTTTCTTTGTTTTGCAACTCTTTCCCTTTCACACATGTTTGAGATAGACCACACCCCCAAATCCAGGAACAAGCTAGTTACTCCGTGTCCAATACACCTTGCCACAGACATTCACGGATAAGCACATAAACCAAACAGAGCAAAGAGGACATTTTGTGGAAAATCAGCTTTTAGAAGAAACATGGGTCTGGAAACATTTAGTGCAAGGAGCTTCTGGAGCCATCTAGGGATCACAAGGAGGCACACTGCTAAAAATAAAACCAACACAGAAATACAAGGCAAGAAATATAAAGAACAAAGTTCTAGTCACATGATATATCAAGCCTTCAGAACAAGCCTGGTCTGCTTATGTACCTAAGACAATACATTTTCCATTCTCATTAAATGAGTTTGGGTTGAGATTTCTGTTGGTTAAAACTGAAGTATCCTCATAACTAAGAACCCAAACAGTCTCAAACCCCTGCATCTTTCTTCATCATACTCTCTGTCCCTAGAATTCTCTGCAGTATCACATGCACTTTTTAGCCATCCTTCAAGACTCACCTCAACTGTTACCTTCTCTAACCACCCCTAGGTATGATAACTGGTTGTGTACCCCACTCACCATACATAACCTTTAGTAATATCACTTATAATACTTCACTATATTTGATAAAAGATACTCCTGAGCCACAAGATAATCCTATCCATAGTTTCCTCTGATATAAAATACTTCTGTCCAAAGTTCCTCTCTGCCTTAATGTAACACCCGTTCATAATCCATACTGTAACTCTTAACCACAGCTATCCCTACCCTGTGACATAAACTTCTCTTCCATGTTTTAAGGAATTCTTGATCCAGTATGAGAGGGAAAGAACCAATTATAAAATAAAAGGACCCCTGACCACAAGGAATGACCATTTTCCTAAAGAGATACTGTACATAAGGATGCATTAAAGAACATTTGTAACTTAAACGTACCAAGAAGACTGGGGAATTGGGCCAGTATGTGTGTAATAATGTGTGCATTGCCCAATTCTTCTTGTTGCATATTAGAAACAAATAAATGATACATGAATTAAATCTTGAGTCTGCAGTCTATTTCCATAACACTATTGGTATGTTCTTTTGCATTCTTCACATACACTTCAAAGATAACAGAAATCTGAATTAAATTTGGCATTCCCCTTCCCTCAAATTTCTCTTTTAATATTCCCTATCTTAAGCAAAAGACACCATCTGCACATCTGTCCAAGCCAGAAACAGGGACTCTTCTTTCACGCCCCTCTCTCATTCCCCACATGCAACAAAAACAAAGTTTTCACCTCTGGGCCCTCAGGAATTCACTTGCCTCCATTCTTACCACTCTACTTTATCCCATGTTTTATCAAGCAAAACTAACATTTAATAGCACAAATTGATTATGTCACTTCCATACCCAAAATGCTCCAGTGACTTTCCACCAACAATAGTCCAAAATAGTCTAAAATCACTTTGATAATTGTCAGGTTCTCCACAACCAAGACATTGTTAATCTATGCAGCCTTATGATACGCTACTTTCAACTTCTGCTCTTAAATCTTGGTTTCTTTAGAGCATCAAACTAAGTCTTGCAATCTTTAGATAAGCTATCTAGCTGATCTCCGGCTAGCTGAAGTAGTCTCAGCCTGCTACTTCTCCGCCATCTTGACTCCTCCCCTCTTGATTATAATAATACTGAAATAAGTTTTCAGGATCACTGAAAACACTATACTCTTCCTGAGACATTCTCAAAATCCCTTAAATGTTATTTTTTCCAAGTGTGTAAGCTTCTATATTCTCCCATCATGTTGCCTCATGGTACATAATATCTTGCTTTACGTAGCACACATAGTTTTTCAAGTGGCTTGTTGTGTTGAGTTCCTAGGAAAGCTGTAACATATCAGCACAAACTACATGGCTTAAAAAAAATTTATTCTCTCACAGTTCTGAAGGTTAGAAGTCTGAAATCAAGGTGTCAGAAAGGCCATTGCTCTCTGAAAGTTCAAGGAGAGGATCTTTTCTTGCTTCTTTTAGCTTCTGGTGGTTGCTAGCAATCCCTGACTCTTTGGTTTAAGACACATCACTACAATTTCTACCTCCCTTATCACATGATATTCTCTTGTATGTCTCCATGTTCAAATTTCTCCCCACTTATAAGGATACCCTTATAATCCCAGTCATGGGATTAAGAAACTTAATCCAAATATGACTGTCTCTTAACTTGGTTACATTTGCAAAGACTCCATGTCTAAATAAGGTCATGTTCTTAGGTTCTGGGAGTTAGGAGCCCAACATATTTGGGGGCAGGGAAAAGACACAATTCAATCTACAGTACCTGTTTAAAGTTTCTCTTCCTTATTGTATGTTTGATAAATAAGAAGATCACATAATTTATCATCAAAACCAAAATACTTTTGAGGCAGAAAGAACGCAGTATTAATAATGACGCCACAACAGACATAAACTATAGTGTCTTGAGGAAACAGAGCTCATCACCCCATCCTAATTAAATGAAAGAGTGAAAGGTGATTTCACTTATTAGGCTATGAATGCTCTCAGATGAAAGATAGTATGACTTGGATACTTAGAGATAAATATGAGTTTACCAGGACAAGAGGGAACACTGGCTTTCAAACTGAGGGAAGGAGGGGCAAGGACAAAAATCCAGAAGCATAAAAATAGAGTTGGCCCTTGAACAACATGGGTTTTAACTGCATAGGTTCACTTACATTTTTTTTTTTTTGTAAATAAAGCACAGTACTGTAAATGTAATTTCTCTTCCTTATGATTTCCTTAACATTTTCTTTGCTCTAGCTTACTTTAAGAATATGCTATATAATATATATAACATAAAAAATAAGGGTTAATTGACTGTTTTTTTAAAAATTTTTTAATGATTTTATTTATTTATTTATTAGAGAGAGAGAGAGAGAGAGAGCATGAGAGGAGAGAGATCAGCGGGAGAAGCAGACTCCCTGCTGAGCAGGAAGTCTGATGTGGGACTCAATCCCATGATTCCAGGATCATGACCTGAGCCGAAGGCAGTCGCTTAACCAACTGAGCCACACAGGTGCCCCTAATTGCCTGTTTATCAGTAAGACTTCACCAGCAGGCTATTAGCAGTTAAGTTTTGGGGGGATCAAAAGTTCTACAT
The DNA here is from genome assembly GCF_964662115.1 of Mustela nivalis. Lineage (NCBI taxonomy): Eukaryota > Metazoa > Chordata > Mammalia > Carnivora > Mustelidae > Mustela > Mustela nivalis. The sequence continues at coordinate 11,343,810 of NC_139023.1, read as the reverse complement.
GGATTTCTGTGTGGGGTGCGGGCATCCCAACCCCCACATTGTTCAAGGGTCAACCGTACTTGGTGTGCCCAATAATACTGAAATAAGTTTACAGCAAAGAGAATCTGAGAGAGAATGGTTAACAGATACACCAAATTGTGACTGATATTACAGCCTCACAAAAGCAAAAATAATCAAGGGGGGAAGAGTCAAGATGGCAGAGAAGTAGCAGGCTGAGACTACTTCAGCTAGCTGGAGATCAGCTAGATAGCTTATCTAAAGATTGCAAACACCTGAAAATCCATCGGCAGATCGAAGAGAAGAACAGCAATTCTGGAAACAGAAAAACAACCACTTTCTGAAAGGTAGGACTGGCGGAGAAGTGAATCCAAAGCAACGGGAAGATAGACCCGGGGGGGGGGGGGGGGGGGCTCCCGGCAAGCGGCAGAGCAACCACACACAATATCAGGACTTTTAAAAGTCTGTTCCGCTGAGGGACATCGCTCCAGAGGCTAAACCGGGGCGAAGCCCACACGGGGTCAGCGTGGCCTCAGGTCCCGCAGGGTCACAGAAGGATTGGGGGTGTCTGAGTGTCTCAGAGCTTGCAGGTATTGGAAGGGGAAAGCCGGCTACAGAGACAGGGCTGACAGTGAGCTCGCAGCTCGAACCGGTCGCAGGCTCGGTGAGCTCGGAGGGCGGCCGGAGGTCAGGCAGACGGGAGTAACTGGGCGCTGTTCTCTGAGGGCGCACTGAGGAGTGGGGCCCTGGGCTCTCGGCTCCTCTGGGCCGGAGACCAGGAGGCCACCATTTGTATTCCCGTCCTCCGGAACATTACGGAAAGCGCTCAGGAAACAAAAGCTCCTGAAAGCAAACCCGAACGGATTACTCACCCCGGCCCCTGGTAAGGGGGGTGCAATTCCGCCTGGGGCAAAGACACTTGAGAATTACTACAACAGGCCCCTCCCCCAGAAGATCAACAAGAAATCCAGCCAAGACCAAGTTCACCTACCAAGGAGTGCGGTTTCAATACCAAGGAGAGCAGCAAAATTCCAGAGGAGGAGAAAGCAAAGCACGGAACTCATGGCTTTTTCCCTGTGATTTTTTTTAGTCTTGCAGTTAATTTGATTTTTTTCTTTTTCATTTGTTGTTTTTTTTTCTTGCCTTCTGGTAAATTTTTTTTTAACTTTTACCTTATTCTTTTTTAACGTTTTTTAACTAGTTTATCTAATATATATATTTTTTCTTTTTTATATTTTTCTTTGTTTTCGTTTTTTTAATTATTTTCTTTTCCTTTTTTTTTTCTTTTTCCTTTTTTTTTCGTTCTTCCTTTTTGAACCTCTTTTTATCCCCTCTCTCCCCCCTCACGATTTGGGATCTCCTCTAATTTGGTTAAAGCATATTTTCCTGGGGTTGTTGCCATCCTTTTAGTATTTTACTTGCTCCTTCATACACTCTTATCTGGACAAAATGACAAGACGGAAAAATTCAACACACAAAAAAGAACAAGAGGCACTACCGAAGGCAAGGGACCTAATCAATACAGACATTGGTAATATGTCAGATCTAGAGTTCAGAATGACAATTCTCAAGGTTCTAGCCGGGCTCGAAAAAGGAATGGAAGATATTAGAGAAACCCTCTCGAGAGATATAAAAACCCTTTCTGGAGAAATAAAAGAACTAAAATCTAACCAAGTTGAAATCAAAAAAGCTATTAATGAGGTGCAATCAAAAATGGAGGCCCTCACTGCTAGGATAAATGAGGCAGAAGAAAGAATTAGTGATATAGAAGACCAAATGACAGAAAATAAAGAAGCTGAGCAAAAGAGGGACAAACAGCTACTGGACCACGAGGGGAGAATTCGAGAGATAAGTAACACCATAAGACGAAACAACATTAGAATAATTGGGATTCCAGAAGAAGAAGAAAGAGAGAGGGGAGCAGAAGGTATAATGGAGAGAATTATTGGGGAGAATTTCCCCAATATGGCAAAGGGAACGAGCATCAAAATTCAGGAGGTTCAGAGAACGCCCCTCAAAATCAATAAGAATAGGCCCACACCCCATCACCTAATAGTAAAATTTACAAGTTTCAGTGACAAAGAGAAAATCCTGAAAGCAGCCCGGGAAAAGAAGTCTGTAACATACAATGGTAAAAATATTAGATTGGCAGCTGACTTATCCACAGAGACCTGGCAGGCCAAAAAGAGCTGGCATGATATTTTCAGAGCACTAAACAAGAAAAACATGCAGCCCAGATTACTATATCCAGCTAGGCTATCATTGAAAATAGAAGGAGAGATTAAAAGCTTCCAGGACAAACAAAAACTGAAAGAATTTGCAAACACCAAACCAGCTCTACAGGAAATCTTGAAAGGGGTCCTCTAAGCAAAGAGAGAGCCTACAAGTGATCGATCAGAAAGGAACAGAGACCATATACAGTAACAGCCACCTTACAGGCAATACAATGGCCCTAAATTCATATCTCTCAATAGTTACCCTGAATGTGAATGGGCTAAATGCCCCTGTCAAAAGACACAGGGTATCAGAATGGATAAAAAAACAAAACCCATCTATATGTTGCCTCCAAGAAACACATTTTAAGCCGGAAGACACCTCCAGATTTAAAGTGAGGGGGTGGAAAAGAATTTACCATGCTAATGGACATCAGAAGAAAGCAGGAGTGGCAATCCTTATATCAGATCAATTAGATTTTAAGACTATAATAAGAGATGAGGAAGGACACTATATCATACTCAAAGGGTCTGTCCAACAAGAAGATTTAACAATTTTAAATATCTATGCCCCCACCGAGGGAGCAGCCAACTATATAAATCAATTAATAACAAAATCAAAGAAACACATAAACAATAATACAATAATAGTAGGGGACTTTAACACTCCCCTAACTGAAATGGACAGATCATCCAAGCAAAAAATCAGCAAGGAAATAAAGGCCTTGAACGACACACTGGACCAGATGGACATCACAGATATATACAGAACATTTCATCCCAAAGCAACAGAATACACATTCTTCTCTAGTGCACATGGAATATTATACAGAGTAGATCACATCCTTGGTCCTAAATCAGGACTCAACCGGTATCAAAAGATTGGGATCATTCCCTGAATATTTTCAGACCACAATGCTCTAAAGCTAGAACTCAACCACAAAAGGAAGTTTGAAAAGAACCCAAATACATGGAGACTAAACAGCATCCTTCTAAAGAATGAATGGGCCAACCGGGAAATTAAAGAAGAATTGAAAAAAATCATGGAAACAAATGATAATGAAAATGCAACGGTTCAAAATCTGTGGGACACAACAAAGGCAGTCCTGAGAGGAAAATATATAGCGGTACAAGCCTTTCTCAAGAAACGAGAAAGGTCTCAGGTACACAACCTAACCCTACACCTAAAGGAGCTAGAGAAAGAACAAGAAAGAAACCCTAAGCCCAGCAGGAGAAGAGAAATCATAAAGATCAGAGCAGAAATCAATGAAATAGAAACCAAAAAAACAATAGAACAAATCAACGAAACTAGGAGCTGGTTCTTTGAAAGAATTAATAAAATTGATAAATCCCTGGCCTGACTTATCAAAAAGAAAAGAGAAAGGATCCAAATAAATAAAATCATGAATGAAAGAGGAGAGATCACAACTAACACCAAAGAAATACAAACTATTATAAGAACACACTATGAGCAACTCTACGTCAATAAATTTGACAATCTGGAAGAAATGGATGCATTCCTAGATACATATGAACTACCACAACTGAACCAGGAAGAAATAGAAAGCCTGAACAGACCCATAACCAGTAAGGAGATTGAAACAGTCATTAAAAATCTCCAAACAAACAAAAGCCCAGGGCCAGACGGCTTCCCGGGGGGATTCTACCAAACATTTAAAGAAGAACTAATTCCTATTCTCCTGAAACTGTTCCAAAAAATAGAAATGGAAGGAAAACTTCCAAACTCATTTTATGAGGCCAACATCATCTTGATCTCAAAACCAGACAAGGATCCCATCAAAAAAGAGAGCTATAGACCAATATCCTTGATGAACACACAGGCGAAAATACTCAACAAAATACTAGCCAATAGGATTCAACAGTACATTAAAAGGATTATTCACCATGACCAAGTGGGATTTATTCCAGGGCTGCAAGGTTGGTTCAACATCCGCAAATCAGTCAATGTTATACAACACATCAATAAAAGAAAGAACAAGAACCATATGATACTCTCAATAGATGCCGAAAAAGCATTTGACAAAGTACAGCATCCCTTCCTGATCAAAACTCTTCAAAGTGTAGGGATAGAGGGCACATACCTCAATATCATCAAAGCCATCTATGAAAAACCCACCGCAAATATCATTCTCAATGGAGAAAAACTGAAAGCTAAGGTCAGGAACATGGCAGGGATGTCCATTATCACCACTGCTATTCAACATAGTACTAGAGGTCCTAGCCTCAGCAATCAGACAAGAAAAGGAAATTAAAGGCATCCAAATCGGCAAAGAAGAAGTCAAATTATCACTCTTCGCAGATGATATGATACTATATGTGGAAAACCCAAAGGACTCCACTCCATAACTGCTAGAACTTATACAGGAATTCAGTAAAGTGTCAGGATATAAAATCAATGTACAGAAATCAGTTGCATTCCTCTACACCAACAGCAAGATAGAAGAAAGAGAAATTAAGGAGTCAATCCCATTTATAATTGCACCCAAAACCATAAGATACCTAGGAATAAACCTAACCAAAGAGGCACAGAATCTATACTCAGAAAACTATAAAGTACTCATGAAAGAAATTGAGGAAGACACAAAAAAATGGAAAAATGTTCCATGCTCCTGGATTGGAAGAATAAATATTGTGAAAATGTCTATGCTACCTAAAGCAATCTACACATTTAATGCAATTCCTATCAAAGTACCATCATCTTTTTCAAAGAAATGGAACAAATAATTCTAAAATTTATATGGAACCAGAAAAGACCTCAAAATAGCCAAAGGGATATTGAAAAAGAAAGCCAACGTTGGTGGCATCACAATTCCGGACTTCAAGCTCTATTAGAAAGCTGTCATCTGGCACGGTACTGGCACAAAAACAGACACAAAGATCAAAGGAACAGAATAGAGAGCCCAGAAATAGACCCTCAACTCTATGGTCAACTAATCTTCGACAAAGCAGGAAAGAATGTCCAATGGAAAAAAGACAGCCTCTTCAATAAATGGTGCTGGGAAAACTGGACAGCCACATGCAGAAAAATGAAATTGGATCATTTCCTTACACCACACACAAAAATAGACTCAAAATGGATGAAGGACCTCAATGTGCGAAAGGAATCCATCAAAATCCTTGAGGAGAATACAGGCAGCAACTTCTTCGACCTCAGCCGCAGCAACATCTTCCTAGGAACAATGCCAAAGGCAAGGGAAGCAAGGGCAAAAATGAACTATTGGGATTTCATCAAGATCAAAAGCTTTTGCACAGCAAAGGAAACAGTTAACAAAATCAAAAGACAACTGACAGAATGGGAGAAGATATTTGCAAACGACATATCAGATAAAGGACTAGTGTCCAGAATCTATAAAGAACTTAGCAAACTCAACACCCAAAGAACAAGTAATCCAATCAAGAAATGGGCAGACGACATGAACAGACATTTCTGCAAAGAAGACATCCAGATGGCCAAGAGACACATGAAAAAGTGCTCCATATCGCTCGGCATCAGGGAAATACAAATCAAAACCACAATGAGATATCACCTCACATCAGTCAGAATGGCTAAAATTAGCAAGTCAGGAAATGACAGATGCTGGCGAGGATGCGGAGAAAGGGGAACCCTCCTACACTGTTGGTGGGAATGCAAGCTGGTGCAGCCACTCTGGAGAACAGCATGGAGGTTCCTCAAAATGTTGAAAATAGAACTGCCCTATGACCCAGCAATTGCACTATTGGGTATTTACCCTAAAGATACAAACGTAGTGATCCAAAGGGGCACGTGCACCCAAATGTTTATAGCAGCAATGTCCACAATAGCCAAACTATGGAAAGAACCTAGATGTCCATCCACAGAGGAATGGATCAAGAAGATGTGGTATATATACACAATGGAATACTATGCAGCCATCAAAAGAAATGAAATCTTGCCATTTGCGACAACATGGATGGAACTAGAGCGTATCATGCTTAGCGAAATAAGTCAAGCAGAGAAAGACAACTATCATATGATCTCCCTGATATGAGGAAGTGGTGATGCAACATGGGGGCTTAGGTGGGTAGGAGAAGAATAAATGAAACAAGATGGGATTGGGAGGGAGACAAACCATAAGTGACTCTTAATCTCACAAAACAAACTGAGGGTTGCTGGGGGAAGGGGGTTTGGGAGAAGGGGGTGGGATTATGGACATTGGGGAGGGTATGTGCTTTGGTGAGTGCTGTGAAGTGTGTAAATCTGGTGATTCACAGACCTGTACCCCTGGGGATAAAAATATATGTTTATAAAAAATAAAAAATTAAAGCTAAAAAAAAAAAGCAAAAATAATCAAAAAGTGTCAGACTATTATGTATCAGTCAGGATTCCCCGGAGAAACAGAACCAGTGATGGATGGATGGATGGATGGATGGAAGGATGTAGATAGATAGATAACATTTTAAGAAATTGGCTCATTAATTGTGTATACTGGCAAATTCAAAACCCAAAGCACAGATTAGTAGGTTAGAAATTCAGGTTAAGAGCTGATGTTGCAATCTTGAGTTCAAAATCCTTAAGGCAAGACTTCAGGCTGGAAACTCAGACGGTGTTCTCTGTTTCAGTCTCTAGGCAGAATTCTTTCTTTTTTAGGAAACATCAGTCTTCGCTCCTTAATTAATTAAATGAAGCTCAACAACATTATGGAAGGTAATCTGCTTAAAGTCAACTGCTCATAAAAGTTAATCTCATCTATAAAATACCTTTCCATCAACATCTGGACTAGCATTTGACATGGAACTAGGCATCATAACCAAGGCAAGTTAACATAAAATTAACCATCACATCATGTGTTAGCAACTTCAAGTTAAAATTTCACATAACAGTGCACCTGGGTAGCTCAGTCGGTTGTTGCCGACTCTTAGTTTCAGCTCAGGTCATGATCCCTGGGTCATGGAAGATTGAGCCACTTGGGACTCTACTCTCAGTGTGAAGTCTGCTTCAGATTCTTTCTCCCTCTCCCTCTGCCCCTTCTCCACTCATGATCACACACGTACTCACTCTCTCTCAAATTAATAAAATCTTTAAAAAAATATTCACATAACAGTTCGTATTTCCTGAGCTAATTTCACAGGAATTCGTGGCTTTTAAAATTTTTTTATTTATATGATAAAGAGAGAGAGAGAGAGTGAAAGACCAATAGTGAGAGCACAAGCAGGGGGAACAGCACAGGGAGAGGGAGAAGCAGACTACCTGCTGAACAGGGAGCCTAATGCAGAGCTCGATCCCAGGACCCTGAAATCATGACCTGAGCCAAAAGCAGATGCTCTACTGACTGAGTCACCCAGATGGCCTGAATTCATGGTTTTTTGTTTTTGTTTTTGTTTTTGTTTTTTTGTTTTGTTTGTTTGTTTTCAGGAGAGGAGCTGAAAAACGGGTTTCAGGGTAAAATGTATTGTGAAATGTTGGAGTGACTATGAGAATATATATATGAAGTGTTCATGGAGCTCCAGTAAACATCTCTAGGAGATGGAACTCCAGGAAACATCTCTAGTAACCAGTGCTCTATGTAACACAGTTTGGGGAATGCTGTTGTATAAAATGGGAGGCATCAAAAGTTTTACATTAATTGTGTTTTAGAAAGATTATTTTGGTGGAAAAGTAAAAGATGGACTGAGGATATAAAGGAAGCAAGAAGCAGAGAGACAAGAAAGTAGAGCAGAAATCAGTAAGAATAATTGTCAATATCAATTATCAATATGAGTGTATTCCATTTGTGTAGAGTGTATTAACCAGAATGATAATCAAATGAGTAAAGATCTACCAGTTGATCAAGACATAAAAATGCCTAAGATAGTTCTCTTTCCACAGCGTAGTCACTATAATAATTAATCAAAAATCTTCCTAACAGAAGTCAAACATACTTAAAAATATTTAGTACAAACATACTTGAAAATTTTAACAAATAAAAGAATAAAGGTGTGAAGATAAATCTGGGTTAAAATACTGGTTCTTAAAACTATGAGCTAGCTATTTGCTCAAGTCTCAGTCTGTTCACGTACAAAATTATAATACACATAAAAGCACACAGATCTAGGTCTTCATCTTGATTTGGATTTTAGGTTGCCCTCACTGTAATGAGTTATCCTAGAAACCAAAAAAATATGTGAACAAACTGAAAAACCAATAATCAAGGAGACACTGTGTCCAGTGGCCTCAAATTCACCTTTAAGAGAAAAAGTCTAGAGGTTCTCACTTGATCTTCAGTTCATCACTGGGTCAATTAACGCCAAGAAGACATATCATTGTTAACTGCTAACTTAAAAGAAAAGCCTTACAAATCCCATTATCCGCCAGTAGACCTTCCGTGTGTAAGTACATGATGTTTACCTATCCTTCTGGTGATGGAAGGACATTTTCAGGGAAGTAAAATGTACATCAAAGCAAATGACAAATTACTACAACACACACATTTTGTATTATGCAGTGACAGGTACATTTCTTCTGAGCAAGATAATTGCTGTCATACCTAATATATCTTACTTGACAGTTTAATTGCAGAATTATTAGTCTTGATGTTAGCACATTAAGTGGTGTCAAAATGGTCCACTAGCTACCTTTTTCTCATTTTTATATCCAGAAAGACAAGAAAAGAATATAATGTTTGCAGCTGCCCTCCAACTACTAATGTTTAAAGTTGAGTACATTTTATAATCTCTAAAAACTAACTTTCAGGAATGAAGTATTTTATCTTAAAAAGCTAAAGATGGACACAAAAGAAGCTTCTATCTTCAAATACCTTCTGCCAACTCAGAATCCACAAAACTATCTATCAGCAGTAAGGCAAATAAGTATAAACAGCAGTCTTAATTATGAAAGCGTTCACAGACCTAGGGCTTATAGTCAAGTTTCAATAATTACTGCTTTGATACTAAAATGTCAAGTTATGTAAGAAAACATCCGAAATAAAGGAAAGAAACTGGCTTAGAGTATTATCTTTAAATTATAAAGAATAAGCCTTCAGTTCTTCTGGTGCACAGTTAATTAGCCATGATGTTTCTGAGAGAAATGAAAAGGAAAAATGTCAACTTCTGAAGATTATAACACTCCATTTTTTGCTTCAGGAAACAGTTTGGATTAGCCCAGAAGCAAATGTTAAAATAATAATAATAATAATAATATTTTGCTTAGCAATAGGAACAAAATAGAAAGGATAAAGACAAGGGGAAAAAAATTCCTTTATAAGGCACAAGTCACCTGCACTTTCTCCAAGCTTCCAGACTTCAGAACCTGAGGTAAGGCTGACATTGCTAGACAAGCAGAAAAAGGATCCCTTGTTATGGTATCATTTCTAAATTTTTGAAGACTTAAATCAATTTTCCTTAGACTTCGATTATGTCTATTAATTTCTAACTACTATACTCACCATAGGATCTTCAATTTCTAACTAGTGTAATTATCATGAGATCTCAGACTGTTTTCCACAGAATGCCAATAGACAATGACTTTGAAAGAATATATCATAAATAGAAAATAAATGGAAATGCTTTAATAAACTCATTAACCTTTAAGTTCTATCCATTTATATATTATTAAAATGTTAGCAATTTCAGTAAATATCGTAATAATAAAAATAGCTTGTCCTCTAGAATCCCGGTTTTAAAGTGGTTCCCTTTTAGACATGAACCCATATTTTAGTTTTGTACGTATAAAAATTCCCACTGTTTTCAGTGGGAAGAACATATATTTAAATAAGTTGTGTAAGAATTGATTTTTTAAATTTTTTATTACTTGAAATGTTTCCGTTCCATTTATCTCTTTTATTATAAAGGGAAGGACATATAAATATCTAAATGTGCCTTATATTTTGCTTGAGATTGCGACTATTTCACATACGAGGAAACATTTATTAATCTGGTTTTCTATTCCTCTTCTAGGTAGTATTGGGATATGACAGTTTTGTCAAATAAATTAATCATTCCATTTTAAAGGCAGACCTGGGCATCAGATAAGCTAAATTACGTGACCAGGGTTTGGCAACTGAAGCTCAACTCCAGTGACTATTAATCCAGTGTTCTTTCCTTTCAAATCAAAAGAAGATGCCCTAATAAATAAAATCATTGTAAAAAAGACAGTAATTTTCCATGAATTATGTTATAGCTATCATGTTTTTAAAGATTAGAAAAACAGTCACATTCGAACCTGAGATTTTGTAAGTAGAAATAATCAGCCATTAATTAATTCCTCTACTTAGCTACTTTTCTTCTTTGGGAGAGGAATCAGATAAATGGATAGTGACTAAACAATAATTCATTACTGAAGTATGACATATGAATGCAAACTTATGAAGAAAGGATAATTTTATAACAGCCTTCAAAGAACTGCAATTGGACAGGTTTGGGTTTGGGTTGTATATTTTACGTTTCCTTTAAATATGAGAATCTAGCAGTAATGATCATACCAAAAGAAAATAAAAAGTTTAACAGGAATGTCAAATTTCTAACAGTTTCTCAGATAATAAAAGTAATACTAATGACAATATTAATAAAAATATCTGAAATTTCTACCTATTGCATTTTTAAGTTAACATCCCAAATGTTTTGTCTGAAGTCTTAAGTGGATAAGGTCAAAATCAAAGCCAGAAGACTTGTAATGGCAATTTCTCAATGACTTTTCTGTGTTTAAATTATAAACTCAACAAAAAAAACCATAAAATTTTAATAACAGAAAATTCACATGTAAATTAAACCATCATATCACACTATTTTATCTTTCACTTACATTTTCCTGTCTTGTCTATTTGGGTAATTTACATACAGTATAGTATTTAAACTTTTCACTTGTGTTATCTGGATAATTAACATTATAGTATGGTAGTTAAACTTTTCACTTATCATTATAACAAGGATATTTTTTTTATTTCTATCAAGGCTTCATGATTACCAGTATCTGTATTTTTTTAACTTATAACACTAAAATGGTTTAAAAATTTTTTTCTACTAGTTAATTTATCAAAGATAATTCTCAAGACAGATTCTTTGCGTTAAAGATATAAACATTTTCATCTTTTGCATGTTGTCATACTGTTTTTCAAAAAAAATATTTCAACTAACAGAACCTATGGTTGTAGGCAAAGATATCAACCTCACCATCTTGATCATAATTTGGTTACATCTTCTCAAATAACTCTTCAGTAACTGTAAAATAGCAGCTCAAAAAAGAAGTTCTTTATATTTTCTTGACCATTAATGAGACAAGGATAACTTTTGCCTACATTTTTGTCTACTACAGGTATTACCATTGGAGTTCATTATTTATAATGTTTGCACATTTAGGTTGGACTATTCTTCTTTTAAGTTTGAAAATTTTTTTATATCATAGATATAATATATGCCATAGATGTGCCTTAACATGCATGAATGTTTTTCCTTTGGTTAAAATTTAGCAAAAGCAAAATATTTCTTTTATTCTCCCACCAACAACAAGGCATCATCTTTTGCTGTCTACTTCCAGAAGACGTTAAAGCATTAAAATGAAGGCTTTCATTTTGATTGCTGTCATCTTGACTTTCACTGCTTACTTCTCGGTAAATATTGAATATCTTCACCTATGTCTATTTTCTTATTTAGTTCTTAATCATAAAATTTATTGTCTTATGTCAATACAGCTTTATACCACACAATCTTTGTTTAATTTTATTTTTGCCTAAGACCTTAACTTTCTTTATGATCTTTTGTTGACCCTAGGTTACACTCAACATTTTTTTTCCACATTTGTAGTCTTTAGAATTCCCACAAGTGAAAGTAAGATATTATAGTGTTATGAGTTTAAATTGTGTATTCTGATTCCACCTCTGCAATAACATTCTTGAACAGCATTTAGTCTTTGGTAAGCTCCCTGAAAAGAAAGATGTGTGAAGAAGAAGACTGAATATAGGAAACACTATTAAAAAAAAGATTTTTAGCCATATATGGGATTTTACATGGATCAAAAAAAAGAAATTCTAGACATGATATAAAACTTTTCAAGCAAGAGCATGTGCTTACTATCCTCTTAAGATTTTTAGATTTGTTTACCTAAAGCTCATACCTTAGTTACATTATCTAAAGGGTAGGTTACATTGCCTAACACCTATTGCTGTAAACTTAATCCATTATTATTTCATGAACAACCAATGTGTTATGAACACTGCTAACACAAGTGCCTCTTCCTTGTTCTTCCACGCTAAAACATAGCAAGGAGGAATTTCCATCCAATGAAAAACCCTATGCCAGAGCTCTGTGAATTACCCATTTTTCTCTCCCCTAAATCACAGGCTGGTTTTTCCTCATATCAAGTCATAAAGACACTGGTTCCTCAGTGGTCCCCTGGCTTGGCACCTGAGTAAATGATAGTTATTATAATAAAAGGAGCCATGTCTTCCACTACCTATAAACTGGTTAGCAACATACTCATGAGAATGTAGAGGGACAGGAACACTTTTGTCTAATGACCTCCAGAAAAACTGATTATCTTTATCTTATGAACTGTGTGCTTAAATTGTTATGAGGTCCCTCACATTTAACAATGACACCCAAAATTCTATAACTGTATTCCATTCTATCGCCTAACCCGACCACATATATTACCCTCAAACAACTTACAATCAATATCCTCAAATGCCATATATATTCTGGGTCTAATTTTTTAAAATATACTTCTATTCTCCATTTCCATTTTAGGCAGCTGATGCACATAAGCAAAGAAGCTCCAGAGTAACTTTTTATATTTCTAGTTATCTTTTTATATTTTCATTCACAATGACAAAAGTTAGTTGTGTCTAAAGAATTGATAAGGTACAGTTTCTTTTATTCCTACCCTAAGAAAATGTTGAGACTCCCTCAGTGGGAATAGTTCCGTGAACACCAAAACCTTGCCTCAATTGCCAACCTCTTTGATAGATATGAATCTTCAACGAGAATAAGGCAACTTGGCATATAAAAAGCAATTTTACCTAGCCTTCAGTACCAAAAACTATCTACACTATCTACATTTGCTTGTTCAGTGTAAATATCTTTCTCTTTATAAATATTAATGGTCCTTTAATAAGGAACATCTCTTATGATCCTACAAAATTCAAAAAAAGTAGTTTCTTTTCTCAAAATCAATAGTTTTCAATGGAAAAAAAAAAAGAAAATTCAGAATCATCTGGAAAGACTTTTCAAAAATCACAAATCCCTGTTTCCACTCTCTGCCATTTTTAATTCTCATAATGCTCACTCCATGTCATAACGGAGGTGGGTGGCACAGCAGGGGGTGATAACTAAAAATACTGTCACATCATCCCACTACATCTCCCGCTCTCTCTTTTTCCCATACCAAGTACTTTCAATGAATCCTTAAAAACAAAACATTCTCCTGCTTCTAAAGCTGGGTAGACAGTGGAATAAACAAAGTCTAGATCTAGTGATCCAAATTGTGCTGATATTTAGAAGGAAAAAAATTCTAAACTTACCTTGAAAGCTCATGGCAATTTTAGCAACTTATTTGTTCTTCATCATAAACTCAGGTATATGACTATTTCTTAGAATTTATTCACTCTGAAAACAAATATTTCATGAGGAGGCAGAAGGAATGTCATATTTAGAATCCCAAGAATTAGTTTCTGCCAGTGAAGACAAAATGAGAAGCAAGGCCCTAAATGGAAATCCTAAGGGAATGTCATGTTAAAAGTCCATATAACCAGAGACAATTAAAATAGTCCATGGCTTTGTTGTAATGAGGCTTTCACTGAGTAAGTATGCACTGACCAATCTAAGGTTCTTCTAACCTTTAACTAGTCTATGAGTTGGTGCAAATGAGTCAACCATGTAGGTTCACAAAATAATCAATCTCATATTCTAGGTCTACAAAAACAGCAATGCAAAGCTTCTGTAGTTTCCTTTTACTCTCTATTTAGAATAGTAAAATTCTGAAATATTAGTAAATAGCATTATGCTCTTTTCCAGGATGAAAATTAGAACAGCATGCCCCAACAGGCTCTCCATGAAACACTAGTATGAATAAATGCTATCCACACACAAACTCACATACACTCTTCCATGGTGAAGTAAGTTTGGGAAATATTGCATATCCATGGGTTTGCTAAATATTCATAGCATATTATATCAATAACTCTAATAAATCCTATAGAAAAAAAAATTTACTTCACCTAAATGTTTTCCACAGCTATTACTTATGGAATGAAGTCAGAATATTTACACAAATATAACTGATAAAATATTTTTAAAGCCTGAGTTCAGGCTAGTTTATGCATCCCAGGTGTATAAAACAACTGTGTTTTGCATTCTCTCTTAAGCCTGGTGAAAGTTTGGAAGATCTTTTAAAACCACTTAAACTATTAAGGCCTAAGCTGTTCCCCAAATTTGTTGCAAAATCTGGACAAGTTCTTGGAATACTACGTCCTTTCGGTCATCATAAAGTCCCCGAAGGCTACCATCGCCCCCAAGTCCCACCATCACCCAGACCTACATCGCCACCTGAGAACATCGTCCATCCTACTTCTCAAGCATTATCAGCTCCTTCTAGTGCTCCTCCAACCGTAATTTACACCACCGCCGCTAATGCTGCCACCACCGCCGCTAATGCTGCCACCACCGCCGCTAATGCCGCAGCCACTACCGCCGCTAATGCGGCAGACACCACCGCCCCTAATGCTGCAGCCACCACAGCCGCCGCTGCTGCCCCCACCACGGCTTCCCCTGCCTCGGCCCAAAACACTGCAGGTGCTGTACCCAGCACTACGGCTTCCAGTGCCCAACAACCTGAAAACATCACCAGTGCCCCTGCGGCTGGCACCACCCCTGCCCCAGCAGCCGACACCACTGCTGTCAACCAGCAGCAAGAGCAACAGTAAATTCCACAACCGTCCAAAATTACAGATGTACCAAACCGCAAGAAGACAGAGGCAGACCAAGGTAAACAATACCTTCCAAAATATTTTCTAACTAAATAAGTAACTGTAAAACATGTAGAGATAAGAACAGGGTGTTTTGTTTTATTTTTCCCATCCAAAAAAATAAAAAAGAAAAAAAAGTTTCTGACTCTGCCATATGAGTTAGAAACTCTTAATCCTTTTTTATTTCAAAACTAAATTTAGGGGGTGCCTGGGTGGCTCAGTTGGTTAAGGGACCAACTCATTCTTTTAAAAGATTTCATTTACTTATTTGACAGAGAGGCAGGGAAAGCCAGAGAGCACAAGCAGGGGACACGCAGAACAGCAGACGCAGGAGGAGAAGCAGGCTCCCCGCTAAGCAACGAGCCTGACACTGGGCTTGATCCCAGGACTTGATCCCAGGGCACTGGGACCATGACTTTAGCGAAAGGCACATGCTTAGCCAACTAAGCCACTCAGGCACCCCATGACCATCTCCTGATGCTGGCTCAGGTCATGATCTCAGGATCCTGACACCCACATGGGGCTCAGTGCTAGGCATGGGGCCTGCTTAAGTTTCTCTCTCTCCCTCTCCCTCTGCCTCCCCCCCCCTTTCTTTTTTTTTCTCTCTCTCTCTCTCCTTTCTAAAAAACAAACAAAAAAACTAAAAGCTAAATTTGGTCTTCTTGAGTTAATAGGTTGTATCTATAAACCTACAGCTAGCAGATTCCTACCAAAGAAAAAATTGTTTTTAAAAAGTGTTTAAAAAGTTTAAATAGTTAAAAAGTGAAACAGTTCACTAATGCGGAGCACCTGGGTGCCTCAGTCATTAAGTGTCTGCCTTTGGCTCAGGTCATGATCCCAGACTCCTGGCTTTGGGCTCCCTGCTTAGCAGGAAGCCTGCTTCTCCTTCTCCCACTCCCCCTGCTTGTGTTCCCTCTCTCACTATCTCTCTGTCAAATTAAAAAAAAAAAAAAAAAAAAAAAAAAGTTCACTAATGTGTATGTATTTGGCCTTCTGCTCCCAATGCTAAAATGGTTATTTCCCTGAAATAATCACTTACAATTAGGGCCTTAGTAAATAAAAGCTAATTTATACTTCGATAAATTCCACAAAGTGTGCATTTGACATAGAGGATGCTCTCCTCTCCTTCTTTCAGGACCTACCAACTTTAATAAGGTGAAAAAGGATAAAACATTTTAGTAAACATAACTAATGAATCACTGAACACTATATCAAAAACTAATGATGTACTATATGTTGGCTAACTGAACATAATAAAAATTTAGCAAATATTACTAAAAATTGAAAATAAAAATCTAAACTAAATCACAACCCATAGAACTCTCTTCCATACTGACTGAAGCATACACATCATGATATAACATGATCCCTAAAAAACATTGAAAAAATTGGAGAATACCGCATATTACTCCTACTCCTAATATAGGTACTCCTAACTACAAAGATAAATGAGAATTATCCCAATTATAGAACATAAAAAGATACCAACTGCAGAACACTTAGAATAGTTAGAGCGCTGTTACTGCACTGAATAGTTCTTGCACTGATTCCCATTTAATACTCATAGCATCCTTGTAAAGCTGATTATCACTGTCTCCCTTTTAAAGAGGAGGAAACTGAAGCTGTGAGAATTTACAAGACTTTCCGAAGACAACACAGTAGAAATGGCAGACTAGTCTTCAAACTCAGATGCATCTAACTCGGAGCTCCCAGCTTCTCGTGTTTCTCCCAGCATTCAGACATTTTAAAACTGGATGGAGCTAGAGAGTATTCTGCTAAGTGAAATAAGTCAGTCAGAGAGAGACAAATACCATACGATGTCACTCATATGTGGACAAAAGAAGGGGGAAAAAAGGAAAGAGAGAGGCAAACCAAGCAACGGACTCTTCACTATGGAGAACAAACTGATGGCTCCCCCAGGTGGTGGTGGGTCGAGGGAGGGTTAAACAGGTGATGAGGGGTAAGGAGTGGACTTGTGATAAGCCCTGGGTGTTCTGTGGAAGTGTTGAACTACCGAACTGTAGCCCTAAAACTAATATTACACTGTGCATTAGCTAACTGGAATTTAAATAAAAAAATTTTTAAAAATTGAAGAAGGAAGAGCTTATATACTTTTAATGAATGGCTCATGGTATTTTGTTTTGTTTTTACAGATCCTGAAAAACTGAATATTGATATATTATGATCACCTTCTCTCACCATTTCAATTTTAACAAAAATACAGGAGAAGACACAAAAATAAAGGGATGTGGGTTCTTAGTGCTTCTTCTTTAGTTTTGCTATGCTGTACAAACTTCCAAAGATAACCTGATTTATGCATTTGATCACATGTGTGTTGGTCTCCTCTTCATTTCTCGGTTGAGTGACAGGAATATTACTGGCACCTTCATTCTTTTAGATGGTTCTATAACACACAAAGTATGTGTCCAGAGAAAAAATGTAAATATTTCACAGGCAAAAAAATATTAAAGTCCCTCTATATAACATCATGTTAAAATATTACAAAGTTTAGAAATGGCTTTTCTTTCTGACATAAAGTACCAGTGCATTTAGACATAACAATGAAATTACATATAAATAATTTGTAAAAACTATAATTTATATATATAAGCTATGATAAAAGTTATAAAGAAGTGATATAAAAGCAATCCTATTTTCAAAGAGATCATAGTCTAATAGGACATATTTTCCAGAAACCTAGAAAGAATAAGTTAAATTTCTAAAAAACCTATAGAGATCTACAGATATTCTTTTTCTGAATATTTCAAACAGTATTCCTTCATCTAAAGAGGTTATTTTCTCCAGAGATGGTCCAACTGACATTTTGTACCATCCCATGAATGACTTCACCCAAAATATATTAAATAATTTCTAGTTGATAAATTAATTCATCCAAGTGATTTAGTAAAATTTACCTAGATCTAGGTCAGAGAATGGAAGAATATAAACATAAACTCAATCACTTAGTCCTCAAAGGCTCAAGTGGCAAAGATAGAAAAAAGGCAAATAATTCTAAATTGCATAAGGAATCTATAGTAAATACTATATCCAAAGGCACAAACAATAATGAGCAAACAGGAGAGGAGATATTTATTCCCCTTTAGGAAGAGCAAACATTTATGGAAAACCTATGGTGGATAAGCTATTATAGGAGACAGATAATCACAAAGTCTTGGTATGAAGGGTTAATTCGAAGTGACTTGAGTGACCTGAAGTGACTTTAGTAGCTAAGGACACACAACCCAGTCCTGAAGAAGTAGGAAGCAAAGGTTAAGATGGTACATAACTGTGATGAAGTCCATACAGAAATGATCCCCCAAAAACGTTGTATTGAATCTCACCAAGGAGACTTTTTTTTTAAGATTTCATGGAAGACATGAAAAGGGAAGGAATGATTTCAACAGGCAGGAAAAAGGAAGAAGCCTCAAGGCTGGATAAAAACACGGCAAATGCATGAAGGCAAGAGAGCAAATAGCATTCACATCCAAACTCCCAAACATTTACTAAGTGAACATAATATGCCAGGCTTGCGATTCTGGGAATTCAAAGGCGGATAAAATACATACCACACTATCCGGTTGTTCCTAGTCCCACTAAACAGACATTGGCCGTGAATACAGGACACATCTAAAAACACAGATATCAGAATGGTAAGTTATCATATTATCAAGGAGCAAGATTAGCAGTTTGAATTAATTCTAAAGAAAAGAGAGAATTAGGGGTACCTGGCAGCTCCCTAGGTTAAGTGGCCTACCCGTGGCTGCTTGGCTTGGGTTCAGGTCATGATCTCAGGTCCATCTCTCTCTCTCTAATAAATAATTAAATCTTTTTTTAAAAAACAAAGAGAACTAATAAAGGTTTTGACACAAAATACTACTATAGAAAATATCTTATAAATAATAAAAAAAACATTTGATTTCTTACATGTGCCAAACTCTGTTCTAAAAGCTAACATAAAATACCATAACCCTATAAAATAATAATATTGACACACCAGAGATAGGGAAACTGAGGCACATAGAGGTTAATCAACTACCCAAAGACACAGAGTAGGTAAATGAAGAACAGGCATTCAAACTTAACTAGCCCAGCCCACTCTCTGAACTTCTCCTGCCAAAAATGTCTAGGACATCAAAAATGAAGAAACAAATTAGGAATCTATTGTAATGGGCCGTTCGGCTTTGTGTTGTGTTTATCCTGGAGTTGTATAAGGAAAAGTTTCATTCAACTAGGATTGCACAAACTCCACATTAATGTCATTCATAGTGTCCTTATCATCAGCAATAGCTTAGAGCACATTTCTTTTTTTTAATTAATTTTTTTATTTTTTTATAAACATATAATGTATTTTTATCCCCAGGGGTACGGGTCTGTGAATCGCCAGGTTTACTTCACAGCACTCACCATAGCACATACCCTCGCCAATGTCCATAACCGCACTCCTGTCCTCGGGGAACCCGCAGCAACCTCAGTTTGTTTTGTGAGATTAAGAGTCACTTAAGCACATTTCTTTTTAATCACAATCTCCCCTATATTTTTATTATTGTGCAAAGAAAACAAGAGAGAAAGGAGGAGGAGAAGTGAGAGGGAGCAGAACTGGAGGGAGAAAAGCAGAAGAAAGAGGAGGAGCAGTAAAGGTAGAATCATAAGAGAAACGCGTACTTAACTCAGAAGAAAGCAAGCAAGAACAGTAGATAGAAAAGGAGCAATTAGAGGTGAGAGAACTAAAAGACTTTTCATAAAAGCCAAAAGTAGAAAAACATTTCAGAATGCTTAAACATTTCTTTAAAAAGAAGAAGAAAAAATGAGAAGTACAAGAAGCTCATGAACAAGATGTTTAGAAACGAGTCTCAATATTGTCCAAATTATAAAAAAGTTAAAAGATGAAAAGTGGGTGGAGTTATTCTTAGAAAAAAAAAAGTATTATAAACCTTAAGGGGTGACTGTGGAAGCAGCTGAAACTTCAGAAGTGTTCCTGTTCTCTGGGCTGTTGTAGGCAATGGCCCAGTAGGAACAGGATCCCATCACCTGGGGAGGATGGCAGGAGGCGGAGGTGGGGGGGGTGCAGGGCGTAGATTATGAGCAATGAAAGAAAGTAACCCTCAACTCCCCTTCCTGCCTCAGGGCATTATTAGCACAAACACCCTGCTCTTTCCTTATCCCATGTCTCTTGCTGGAATAGGGGAGGGTGCAGGCCTGCTTTCTGGCATCAAGATAATTGCCATCTCTTTGTCTTCCTTCCTCATGCTCTGATACATCTGTCCTTGCTTTTCTGATTAAAAATGATAATAATAATAAATAAATAAATAAAATAAAAGCTATGTGCAGAATTCAGCTGCTGCTACTCTCCCTTGTAGAGGCAGCCCTGCAGGGCCACTCAGACTGGTGTCTGAGAGCTTTATTTCTGCATCTACTACAAAGTGAGTAAGCAACAAAAGAGGCTTTGCATTAAAGAGACCAAAAGAGGGAGTCAGATGGCTTGAAAAAGGAACCCAATCAAGAGCATAATTCTGTATTACAAAAGATGAATTGGGAATTATATCCAATTGAAAATGAGAAATTGAATGTTTAATTTTTAAAAGGTGATAATTAATAAAATATCCCAGAGAAAGCAGAAGGAATCATGCTAAGAAAACTGCTTCTTGACAAGAAACAAATGGGAATCTCCCAAGTGGAAGCTAGCGATTCTTCCTCCACCCTCAATCACAAGGAAATAAGGAGAATTTCTCATTCTCTTGGCTGCAACTTCCCAGCTGTGGCAGATGGTACTAATGTCCCTAATAATTTATTTCCACCTCCCTTATAAAAAGAGGATTTTCATTTTCATTCATTGCCATACAGGTTGCAAGGCCTCCCTCCCCGCTGCCCACCCCGCCCCTGGCGGAATATACTTCCTTCCCTATCTCATTGCCAGACTTGGCACTATGACCTGCGGGGCTGCTAAAATGTGAACTCAAGTCATGGTAGCCAGATTAAAAGCAGGAATTCTATCACACCTGCTCTCCTGCTGTTTTCCTTTCTACTATAAGAGCTGTGTGTCCTGAATAGGGGCTGCTTCTTCAACCTGGTCCTGGCATGAGAAGATACACATAGCGGAGCTACAGACACATGCTGCCGACAGTTGCCAACATGTGACATGAAGGAAATACTTGTTTTTGTCAGACATTACGATTTGATGGTTGTTGTTACTGCAGTAAAGTCAACTTGCACAAAGACGATTACTCTATCTTCTAAAAACTATTCCCAATTAAAGGAAGCCTGTGCCATTTAACTGGTCCTCCTCCTTCCTTCTTCATTGTTGTATCAGTCAAGCTCTCAGTCATCATTCTCACTCTCTGCAGAAATTAGGATTCATAATGTTTATCCCCAATGCCACCAAAGTTCTGGGAAATGTCACAGTCCACAATGAGCATCCATTAAAATCCAGATTACTCCATTCTTTAATCTCATTTCTTTTTTTTTTTTTTAACTCCTCATCTTGAATGATCTTTATTTCTCTTCAGTTACACAAGTAATCTGGACTTTCCTGTCATCACACAGATATATCCCACCCATAAAGTTATATATATCAAGACATACTTGATCAAAATATCTTTGATCAAAACTTCCCATTCTCCCAAATATTGCACTTAGTTACTCACACTATAACAACTCTTTAAACTTCTCCAGTTCCTGCACCATTTACTATCTCCCTAGAATCCCCTCTTCAACCTTGTTTCATATCCAACTTAGATTTTTATAGTCTATAAATTCAAACACTAGCTTGCAAATATCTTCAACTTTTTAAAAACTTTTTTCTAATAGCTCCTAAATCTGATAAAAATCCCAATCTCTGATTAACAGAAATAATTACTTTCTCTTCATATAAGCAAAATCTACCTAATGCTGCTGAGGAAAAATATGCAACTTTGGACAGAGACAATACTAAAATTTGAGGTCTCTAAACTCAAAGTGGCCCTCACATCTGTCTGGTAATCCTACTGTGTTTCCTAGTTTTCCTCTTCAATTCCCATTTTATCTATTGCAAATATCCTCCATATAACAGACCTATAGACTCAAACCCATCTCACTTGCAGTTGAACTATTTGTGACAATTCTTACTCATTTCTTTCATGGCAGAAGTTCCATCCACTGCTACCTCTTCAGAGTTCCCTAGAAGCCCTGTTTTTCCTATTTGCCCATTCTATTATATCCTCTAATCTGGGTGCAGTATTAACTACATACAAACCATTCTCCTTTTCATTGTCTTGACTCACAGGTCTCTAATGTCCTGAAATAACCTTCCAATTATCTGCACGTGTCCTAGTCAAGTTTGGCCCTCTTGGCTAAATTGCCAACTTCCACCTATAATTTTACCTAATTCATGGGCATTATCCTTCACACTACTCTCTCCTTCACTCTAATACCAGTCCATCAAAAGGACCTGTTGATTTTATCCTGTCAAAATCTCTTGAATCTGTCCATTTCTCTGAAGTCTCACTGTGACATCCTTGGGGCCATCCGGACTATAACAGCTTTCTAGAAAGTCTTTCTTCCTCCAGTTTCACATCCCACTTTCCACTCTCCGTATAGTTCTAATGCCTAGAATAGGCAAAATCAGAATTACCTGTTAAAGAACTAAACCTGCTGAAATCAGGAGTTACTCCTCATCTAGAATAATGGTTCTCTGCTGGGAGCGATTTGGGGCCCCGAGAGGACATCTGGCATTGTCTAGAACATTTTTAGTCATTACAGCTGGGAGAACACTACAGGCATCCACAGAGTAGAATCCAGGGATGGACAATACAGTCCTCCGCAAGAAAGAATTATCTGGCCCAAAATGTCAAGTGTCTAGATTGAGAAACTCTATTGTAGACTACACTCAATTTGATTCTTTAAAATTAGAAATTGAGGAAGAAAGTTGGGGACATCAAGAGTGTTTATTGAATTAACGGCTCCAATTTTTCACAATTCCTTTTATACAAGGACAATGGTTGTACACTGTTGCACTGTCTCCAGGCTCCACCATTAGCATATTTTGGGCATTAGGATAACATTGTTATCAGTCAAATCTGAAAAAAACATTTACACATTTCTGTTTTTTCTTCTGAATTTCTCACATCACTATAAGAACATATGCAGATTATCTGAGGGATAAGAAGACAGGTGAAATACAGCTGAGCTGTCCTAGATAGAGCCATCCTAGATCCATAAGCCCTAACCAACTCACCAGCTGAACACAGACACATAAGCAAACCCAGAGAAGATTAATAAAACTTAGCTAGACCAGGGAAACTTCCAAGAAAACATGTAGATTTACAAGCAATATTAAATAGCTGCTGTGTTAACCCAACAAGTTTCAAAGTGGTTTGTTACACAGAAATAGCTCACTGATATACCAAGAGACCTAAAAATCAATCTCTATCTGTGGGTCCCATTCTTCCCTAACAAAGAACCTAAACTAGATACTGCCTAGGTTGAGAGTTCAATCTTCTCTGAACCTCTGTCATTCTAATAATTGATTCCTGAGAGAGGTCCTCAGATATTTCTGCCTTTCCACCTAGAAGAGAGTGAAGTATCTTTACTCAGTAGGAGGGGGACCTTCAGGCCTTTATGTCTAATTATTAAAAGCCTTTCCTTATCTTTTCCCCAAAGTATCAGCTGCTCCCAATAACAGCCTCCAGTTAAAATGGAATTGTCTATTTCCAGCCTTTAGTTGGGATTCTATTAGAGTAATGTTGCTCACAGTTTACTTTATGAAACATCTGTGCTGGAATTATCTATGGTTATCTACTAACACAGCAGTTTCCTGGGATCCACCCCAAACCTAATGTATCAGAACCTCACCCACTGGGTCTCTTTATGTTACTGGGGGTGTCACTGTACTTTTAGTTATCACCACCTTCCAGGCACTTATTATGCACATCAAGATTGAGAACAAATTTGAGAGACTGAAGACATCCAGAAGGAGAATAATGGGAAAGCTACTGAAACTGGCCCTCAAAGAGCTAACACAATGTGTTCAAAGGTCATGTTTTTATCAAATTTGCAAGAGCAAGACACTTAAATTATCATTGGTTAACACTGCCATCTCTTACTATTCCAAAATGTCCTTGGGCACACCTCCCTCATAACAGGTGGACTTTAACTGGTTCAAGCTATTTTATATCCAAATTTCCTCCTGTAAGCTGATCCTGGAGTAGCAGCAGGTGTTTTATAATTATAATTTTGTATTATTTTTCTTAAAGTCAGCTCTTAAAATTATATGTTATAAGCCCCTCAAGACCTACATCTGCCTATAATGTAAACAATTAAATTTTATTAATTTACAAAGGGAAAAAAATAAACCCCTGAACTTTTCCAAGGTTCACTGATGACAAAATTAATTCTGGAACAGAGGTCGTTTCAATTTTTCATTTCAGAAAACAAGACATCATTTTCCCCCCAAAATAGGAAGTTGTTATTTAAGGGATTTGTACTAGCTTTTATACTATGATATGTATAATCTTCACCATGTTTTAATAGACTTTTATTTTTAGAGTACTTAATTATTCTGTAAGTAACAAACTCTTACCAGTAGACTATGAATAATTTTTTTAGGAATAAATATTATTTTTTTAATAATTTTTTTATTTTTTAAAAATTATTTTATAGACATATATTTTTATCACCAGGGGTACAGGTCTGTGAATCACGAAGTTTACACACTTCACAGCACTCACCATAGCACATACCCTCCCCAATGTCCATAACCCCACCCCCCTTGTCTGAACCCCCCTCCCCCAGCAACCCTCAGTTTGTTTTGTGAGAGTAATAGTCACTTATGGTTTGTCTCCCTCCCAATCCCATCTTGTTTCATTTATTCTTCTCCTACCCCCTTAACCCCCCATGTTGCATCTCCACTTCTCATATCAGGAAGATCATATGATAGTTGTCTTTCTCTGCTTGACTTAGTTTGCTAAGCATGATACCCTCTAATTCCATCCACGTCATTGCAAATGGCAAGATTTCATTTCTTTTTATGGTTGTATAGTATTCCATTGTGTGTATATATACCACTTCTTCTTTATCCATTCATCTGTTGATGGACACCTAGGTTCTTTCCATAGTTTGGCTATTGTAGACATTGCTGCTATAAACATTCGGGTGCACGTGCCCCTTCGGATCACTACGTTTGTATTTTAGGGTAAAAACCCAGTAGTGCAATTGCTGGGTCATAGGGTAGTTCTATTTTCAACATTTTGAGGAACCTCCATGCTGTTTTCCAGAGTGGTTGCACCAGCTTGCATTCCCACCAACAGTGTAGGAGGGTTCCCCTTTCTCCACATCCTCGCCAGCATCTGTCATTTCCTGACTTGTTGATTTTAGCCATTCTGACTGGTGTGAGGTGATATCTCATTGTGGTTTTGATTTGTATTTCCCTGATACCGAGTGATGTGGAGCACTTTTTCATGTGTCTGTTGGCCATCTGGATGTCTTCTTTGCAGAAATGTCTGTTCATGTCCTCTGCCCATTTCTTGATTGGATTATTTGTTCTTTGGGTGTTGAGTTTGCTAAGTTCTTTATAGATTTTGGACACTAGCCCTTTATCTGATATGTCATTTGCAAATATCTTCTCCCATTCTGTCAGTTGTCTTTTGGTTTTGTTAACTGTTTTCTTTACTGTGAAAAAGCTTTTGATCTTGATGAAATCCCAATAGTTTATTTTTGCCCTTGCTTCTCTTGCCTTTGGCAATGTTCCTAGGAAGATGTTGCTGCAGTTGAGGTCAAAGAGGTTGCTACCTGTGTTCTCCTCAAGGATTTTCAAGGATTCCTTTCTCACATTTAGGTCCTTCATCTATTTTGAGTCTATGTTTGTGTGTGGTGTAAGGAAATGGTCCAATTTCATTTTTCTGCATGTGGCTGTCCAATTTTCCCAACACCATTTATTGAAGAAGCTGTCCTTTTTCCACTAAACATTCTTTTCTGCTTTGTTGAAGATTAGTTAACCATAGAGTTGAGGGTCTATTTCTGGGCTCTCTATTCTGTTCCATTGATCTATGTGTCTGTTTTTGTGCCAGTACCATGCTGTCTTGATAATGACAGCTTTGTAATAGAGCTTGAAGTCCGGAATTGTGATGCCACCAACTTTGGCTTTCTTTTTCAATATTCCTTTGGCTATTCAAGGTCTTTTCTGGTTCCATATAAATTTTAGGATTATTTGTTCCATTTCTTTGAAAAAAATGGATAGTATTTTGGTAGGAATTACATTAAATGTGTAGATTGCTTTAGGTAGCATAGACATTTTCACAATCTTTATTCTTCCAATCCAGAAGCATGGAACATTTTTCCATTTCTTTGTGTCTTCCTCAATTTCTTTCATGAGTACTTTTATAGTTTTCTGAGAATAGATTCTTAGCCTCTTTGGTTAGGTTCATTCCTAGGTATCTTATAGTTTTGGGTGCAATTGTAAATGGGATTGACTCCTTAATTTCTCTTTCTTATGTCTTATTGTTGGTGTAAAGAAATGCAACTGATTTCTGTGCATTGATTTTATATCCTCACACTTTACTGAATTCCTATACAAGTTCTAGCAGTTTTGGAGTAGAGTCTTTTGGGTTTTCCACATATAGTATCATATCATCTGCGAAGAGTGATAGTTTGACTTTTTCTTTGCTGATTTGGATGCCTTTAATTTCCTTTTGCTGTCTGATTGCTGAGGCTAGGACTTCTAGTACTATGTTGAATAGCAGTGGTGATAATGGACATCCTTGCTGTGTTCCTGACCTTAGCAGAAAAGCTTTCAGTTTTTCTCCATTGAGAATGATATTTGCGGTGGGTTTTTCATAGATGGCTTTGATAATATTGAGGTATGTGCCCTCTATTCCTACACTTTGAAGAGTTTTGATCAGAAAGGGATGCTGTACTTTGTCAAATGCTTTTTCAGCATCTATTGAGAGTATCATATGGTTCCTGTTCTTTCTTTTATTGATGTGTTGTATCACACTGATTGATTTGCAGATATTGAACCAAACTTGCAGCCCTGGAATAAATCCCACTTGGTCTTTTTATATTTTTTCTTTCTTTTTTATATTTTCTCTTTATTCGTTTTCTTTTTTTTAATTGTTTCTTTTTTTTTTCTCTGAACCTCATTTTATCCCCTTTCTCCCCCCCAAGATTTGGGATCTCTTCTGATTTGGTTAAAGCATATTTTCCTGGGGTCTTTGCCATCCTTTTAGTATTTTACTTGCTCCTTCATATACTCTTATCTGGACAAAATGATAAGGCGGAATAATACTGTGGGCCTCACCCCGGTTTAGCCTCTGGAGTGATATCCCTCAGCGGAACAGACTTTTAAAAGTCCTGATTTTATGTTCCGTTACTCCGCCGCTTGCCGGGAGCTGGCCCCTTCCCCCGCAGTCTATCTTCCCATCTCTTTGGGTTCACTTCTCCACCAGTCCTACCTTTCAGAAAGTGGTTGATTTTCTGTTTCTAGAATTGCTGTTCTTCTTCTCTTCAATCTCCCGTTGGATTTGTAGGTGTTTGCAATCTTTAGATAGGCTATCTAGCTGATCTCCTGCTAGCTGAAGTAGTATCAGCCTGCTACTTCTCCGCCATCTTGACTCCTCCCCAGGAATAAATCTTATTAAACAAGCCTAATATGGCCTTGATACTAACTCTGCTCCTTTCTGAGGTTCTTTCTCCATTTAAAAACTAGGATGTTGGGGTGCATGGGTTGCTGAGTTCGTTGAACATCCAACTCTTGATTTTGGTTCATGTCATGATCTCAGGCTCATGAGACTGAGCCCCATGTCAGGTTCCACACTGGGTATGGAGCCTGCTTGAGATGCTCTCCCTCGCCCAGCCTCCTCCCCACTTGCTCACTCTAAGTCTCAAATAAAAATAAATAAATCTTTTAAAAATTCAGGATTTGGGGGCACCTGGGTGGCTTAGTTGTTAAGCAGCTGCCTTCAGCTCAGGTCATGATCCCAGCATCCTAGGACTGAGCCCCACAGTGGGTTCTCAGCTCAGCGGGAAGCCTGCTTCTCCCTCTTCCACTCCCCCTTGCTCGTGCTCTCTCTCTCTTTCTCTCTATCAAATAAGTAAAATCTTTAAAAAAAATTCAGGGTGTTAATTTTTTCTTAAACTTATTTTGCATATAAAGTGAGAAAAGAAATATAACACAATTTATTAACTAATGAATGTATTACAGTTTAAAACTTGTAAAGTATTAGTTCTAATTTACAAAGAAAACTTGTATATAACCACACTTAAAAAAAATACAAAAAAGGAAATATTTCTTGAAAATTAGTATGAAGCCAGGAGAGATCTTGTAGGGGAACAAAAGTTGTCTGATTACATGATTACAGTAAACATCCTAGCAAAATTCCAATTAAAGGGCAATTGTATATTTATAGTCATACACTGAAAAAATTCTAGTTAAACTGTGAAAATCACTTTCACATTTTCTATAGAATAATATGCTTCCTTCTTGAAAATGAATGAGAAATTCTCATAGCACTGAGTAGAAAGAAAAGGTATTTCTCTTAAGCAATTATTGTGATTTTAGTTCATAACATTGGGAATGTTTTATCTGATTGAATATTTTTTAACTTTGGCTGCTTGAAAGCTCAGAGAAAATTCTATAACCAACTTCCAAAAAGGTGTGTAACTTTCTGGGTCTGATGCAGCATCTATGCTGTACAAGTCAGTTACAGCTTTTCCTCAATCTGCAAGTCCTATTATTAATCCCACGTCATTGTGCTAGACTGCTTCAATTTAATAGAATAAGTTTTCTCTCAGGGCCCAATGGCATCATTAACTAATCCTACACAACAAATACCTCCACACAAATTCTTTTAAACAATCTGTAAGTTCAAAAGTCTGATTCATATTTAAAGTATTGTTAACCCAATAGCCAAATCATCTACTTCTAACTAATCTAAAAGAAATATTCATATGCTTCCCACGAGTCCATAGAAAGAGTTATTACTAGGACTTCAAAACAGGACAGAAAACTTCAAATATGTTGCTGTATAACTGAGTTTAGTTCTGCTAAATCTAATTACATCAGGAAAATATTTTCCACCTGTCATGTAAGTGCACCAACAGTGTAACTCCACTGTCACCAGAAACTCTGGCTTTTTTAGGTACCATTCTACAAAGTATTCATTCAGGATCATTTAAAGCCATGAATTAATTAAAGATTAACTTGTGTGGCTGTTTCTATTTTTTCACTCAGATTGTCTTTCAGTTTTGCCAATGTTTATACTAAGTCCTACAGAGCCAATGATCTGTTACAATGCATGTCACACCTGGATTCAAAAGATTTGGCTGTTAAATATGTTGGCATCCAAACAAGAAAGAAGAGATACCCACCTTTTCACTAACTGAATTATTGTCAGACAAGAAAGTAGTTTATTGAGCTTTCCATGTTAATTTAGAGAAAAATCATCTTCACTATTTGGGCATATAATTGTTCAGCAACTAATCAAGTCCTAAAATTAGCAAACCAGTAATACATTTTATAACACATGATGTCATTAGAATTTTTGAAACAATGAAATTGCAACAAAGCAAATGAAATTAAGTACAGGAATTTAAAATGAAGTTCAACTCTTAAAGTGGGTCATCTTTGTTCCTACACCACCTATGACTCCCAAAAGATTTTTAAAACACTAAACATTTAAATATGCTGTGACTTTAACAACTAGCATTATGTCTGACACCCACTACATATTCAATAAATGCTGAATGACTAAATGAATTAACTGAACTTTGTGATATGAAAATTAAAATATTCACATTTTACAATTGAAGGAACTACGGCACAATGAGGTGAATACCTTGTCTAAAATTATCTGGCAAATAAATGTAGGTATTGGGCTTCAAAGTAAATGACCTGACTATAAATTCACTTGATTAATCTCTGCAGCATGCTATAACATATAATGTTAGTTAAGTTAATGAAAGTTATTTATATTTGGGAGGCAACATGGAATACTAGTTAACTCAGTATTTAGACCTTGAAGTAGCAGAGGTAGGTGTAATAGCATCCATGTGTAAAACAAAGATGATAATATAACTCATTCATTCAGGGCCACCTGGGTGGCTTAGTTGGTTAAGCCTCTGCCTTTGGCTCAGGTCATGATCCCAGAACCCTGAGATCCAGTCCCAGTTGGACTCTCTGCTCAGTGGGAAGCCTGCTTCTCCCTCTGCCTCTGCCTCTGCTCCCTCTTGTGCGTGCTCTCTCTCTCAAAATAAATAAATAAAATCTTAAAAAAAAAACCCTCATTTTATCTTGCCACATGCTATATGGTAAAGGTTTAATAAATAATACTTATTATATTATTAAACAATTTGTAAAGACAGAAATTATATTATCTAGAATACAAATTTTTTTCTTCAAAGCCTGGATTTATGAAAAATATAAAGGCTTTCACTTTGGAAAACAGTGTGGAGATTCCTTAAGAAATTAAAAATAGAGCTATCCTATGACCTTGCAATTGCACTACTGGGTATCTACCCCAAAGAGACAGATGCAGTGAAAAGAAGGGCCATCTGTAGCCCAATGTTTATAGCAGCAATTGTCACAATCACCAAACTGTGGAAAGAACCAAGATGCCCTTCAACGGATGAATGGATAAAGAAGATATAGTCCATGTATACAATGGAGTATTACACCTCCATCAGAAAGGATGAATACCCAACTTTTGTATCAACATGGACAGGACTGGAGGAGATTATGCTGAGTGAAATAAGTCTCAAGCAGAAAGAGTCAGTTATGATATGGTTTCATTTACTTGTGGAGCACAAGGAATAACACAGAGGACATTGGGTGAAGGAGAGAAGTGAATTGGGGGGAATCATAGAGGGAGAGGAACCATGAGAGACTGTGGACTCTGAGAAACAAACTGAGGTGTTTAGAGAGGAGGGGTGTGGGTGTTGGGAGGGCCTGGTACTGGGTATTAAGGAGCGCATGTATTGCATGGAGGACTGGGTGTGGTGCATAAACAATGAATCTTGGAACACCGAAAAAATTTAAATTAAATTTAAAAAATATATAAAGGCTTCATATAGATAACCATCTCAGAGTAAAACTCTCTGTATAATTTTCCCATAATCAAAAACCTTATGAATAACCCTGTTTTTAATTAAATTTCTCAAGTTCATAACAAGCACTAATGTGACTTTTTATTTTTTTTTTAAAGATTTTATTTATTTATTTGACAGAGAGAGAGAGAGATCACAAGTAGGCAGGGAGGCAGGCAGAGAGAGAGGGGGAAGCAGGCTTCCCACTGAGCAGAGAGCCCAATGCGGGGCCTGATCCCAGGACCCTGAGACCATGACCTGAGCCAACGGCAGAAACTTAACCCACTGAGCCACCCAGGTGCCCCTAATGTGACTTTTTAAAACACAGTCACAGACTACTATTTTAGTTCTTCATTAGTAAAAGGAAACACCCTAAAAAATGTCCATTTAAGGATCTCTCAAAAAAATTTCTTGACATAATTACAGACACAGAGAATTAAAATATAGTTGAGGTTGAAAAACTGGATGAATCTTGACTATTGTCCTTCCACCACTAGATTTTTTTTTTTTTTTTGCTATTTTCAAATCTCAGATCAAATCTTAACCCCAAAATTCATTTTTCTCATTTTTCAAAAACATTTATTGAACTAAGCCAATGGTATATAAATGGAAGAAAGAATATATAGGACCAGATATGTAGAAGTGCCCAAGTATAAAACAATAATACAATTTCATTATTTCAGTTGAAAGAAAAATAGAAACATGAAACCCATGTTAGCACAGTGGTCCAAATAGTCAAGCAATGTATTTGACATACACTATTCATAACTGGCCACAGTACTAAGTATGTAGTATTTGGAAACATCCATTTAGTAATGACTTCTCAATTTAATTCTAAGTTTTTTACTTGCAATAACATGGATGGAGCTAGAGTGTATTATGCTAAGTGAAATAAGTCAGTCAGACAAAGACAAATACCACATGATTCCACTCATATTTGGAATTTAAGAAACAAAACAGATGAACGCAGGGGAAGGAAAAGAAAAAAAAGAGAGGGAGGCAAACCATATGAGACTCTAACTATAGAGAACAAACTGAGGTTGCTGGAGGGGAGGTGGGTGGGGGATGGGCTAGATGGGTGATGGGTATTAAGGAGACATTTACTGTGATGAGCACTAGGTGTTGGATATGAATGCTGAATCACTGAATTCTATACCTGAAACTAATATTACACTATCTGTTAACTAACCAGAATTTAGATTAAAAACTTGAAACAAAAATAAATACATAAATACATAAATATAAAAGCATAAAAAAATCACTGACTTGTACACTCTAAGTAGAGTAATTGTATGGTGTGTTAATTATATCTTCAAAAAGATTTTCAGGGGCGCCTGGGTGGCTCAGTTGTTAAGCGTCTGCCTTTGGCTCAGATCATGATCCCGGGGTCCTGGGATCAAGCCCCACATCGGGCTCTCTGCTCAGCAGGGAGCCTGCTTCCCTCTCTCTTCTCTCTGCCTGCCTCTCCATCTACTTGTGATTTCTCTCTGTCAAATAAATAAATAAATAAATAAATAAAAAGATTTTCAAAGTATGAAAGGATATTATGAAGAACCTTACACCAAAAAATTGTCTACTTAGATGAAATGTCCTTTCAAAAATTTAGTAAATAAATACAGAAAGAAATAGAAAAAATAATAATTCTCGGTTTCTCCCCCAAAATGTCTCCAGACTGTTAAGAGTTCAATTTTAAAACAATGCAATGTTTTTATTTTATCACATAATATAATTAGCTCTTAGACATAATGGGAAGTATGGTGATAGCAACACATTACCAAAGATGACCCATTAAAATTACTTGAAGGGCACCTGAGACGCTCAGTTGGTTAAGTGTCTGCCTCCTGTTCAGGTCATGACCCCAGGATCCTGGGATAGAGCCCCGCATGGTTATTAGCAGGGAGCCTTCTTTTCCCATTGTCTGCTGCTCCCCTGCTTGTCCTCTCTGACAAATAAGTAAAATCTCTAAAATAAATAAATAAACAATAAAATAAAATGAAATCATTTGAAATAGAACAGCTTGTGCTTCCTCTTCAAAATATAGGCAATGGCGCACACACAAGCTCCAGATTATTTTGTTAAGACAAAAAGACAATATGACTTGTGTGATGCTTCCTCAGGAAACACCAAATATTGAATGGGTCAAAGCTCCTCAGAAATGAAAAAAAAACATGTAGAAAAAGACTTCAAAATTGGCAACAACAACTTTCCCATCTTTTGTTTAAAGAATATCAACCACAAGTTATTTTATCTTCCAACTAGTCTTTCTTTATTGTCACCAGAAATCCACTGCGATATATATAAGAGCTGAGATTTCTTGTTCCTTCTCACCTGCATTTGTCACTAATCGGCAGGAGTCATTTTGGCCCACAGCATAATCAGCCCCAAGAAGAATCCCCACACAACGGTAGGTGCATGGAAACATGAACTGAAGGACTGTTACTCTGAATGCCAAATTTTTCTCAGACTTTCAAAGATACTATTTTCATGGGCTTTTTATAGAACATTTATTTTCACTAAAGGAATAGTATATACCTTACATAAAATTGGTAAACCATAAAATGCCTGGATTTTAAGAAATTATGGATGTCAGAGTAAAGCATTCAAGCTGAGTACTTGGGATGATAAATCCACCCAATAACAACCAATCAACTTTTCCCCAGGATGAACCTTAATGCTTTTGAACTTCACAATGACTGAAAAATTTTTCAGATGTAACTGGTCTAAAGTATATTTTTATTAATGGTTTTGCCCTTTTTTTGAACTTTTTAAAAAAATGTGTCATAGAAAAAAAAATGTGTCATAGGAAAAAAGATGCTTGAAATAACCATATGCACATACAATTAAATACGCACTGAAATTTTGTCCCTAGGATTCTTTCAGGATCGTCCTGCTGACACAATCAACCACTGGTCAGAACAGACTGCCAGAAAACCAGTCTGTACAAAGGTGCATAGAGTTACCTTCCCAGAACGCAGGCTAGCTTGTGTTTGAAATATCTCATAAATTTAGGACCTACTGAGAGTAAAATACCTGGACACCTCTCTTTTCTCTGCCCTGATCTTTGATGTACCATCTACGGATTTTCAGAATTAGTTAGCGACAGCTCATCATAGACTAAAATAACTTGGATTACTGTTAAAATGAGGATATATATTATATGATATTTTTTCTTTAAATTATGTCTAGGGGGATGTTTCTTTTCCTTTCCTTATTTTTGAGATGTCCCAAGAAATTCAATTTAAAACATGATCTAATATCGCAAAAACATGTCTGCAGAAATCTATAAAGTAATGCAACCATTATTTAATAATACCAAGATGTTCGAATCCAAAAAAGTGCTATTTCAAAGTAGGTACTTCTGAAAGCAAAAACCTTAGTCATAAAAGCTTCTATTGAGTAAAACATTTTAAGAGCCACTCTTTGCAATTACCTCCAATTTTATTTTTATTTATTTACAAGTTATTTTATTTATTTACAAGTCAAAAATGAAAACTATTTCCACTATTTTATACCTAAATATTATAAGCTTACCAATATTGCTCCAAAATAACATTAGGCAAATTTCTTAAAATGCTACAGTACTATTCCTGCACTATGTCATAAACAAAGTGCTACAATACATTCCAAACAGTATTTTTCTTTTCAAAGGAATACTCATTAGCTACTATTGTGTTTATTTTCAGGGGTGATCATAAGGATGAAACCACTGTGCCTGATCATGAGCCTTTTGGCTCTTGCAGCATGCTTCTTGGTAAGTTTCATTAATCATGTTTTTATATTTTTCTCAGAACTATTAATTCAGATTTCTTTTCACATTAATAATGCTACCCTTTCTTATGTATCAGTAGCTATCAATCATTGATGAAACACTGTTTTGAGTGCTTTAATGTAAATTTAAATTTAAAATCTAATTTAAATAGCCACACGTGGCTTAAGGCTACCATACTGGATGATATTTTTTAAAGATTTTATTTATTTATTTAGAGACAGAGAGAGAGAGAGAGCATGAGTGGGGATAGGGGCAGAGAGAGAGAGAGAGAGAGAAAGAGAGAATCTCAAGCAGACTCCACACTGAGTACAAAGCCTAACATGGGGCTCAACCTTATGACCCTGATATCATGATGTGAGCCGAAATCAAGAGTCAGACACTTAACTGACTGAGCCACTGGACAATTTAGATCCATAATATCAGACTGCATTCTACAGACATGTATAAATGTAGGTCCCCATATATTAACAATTTCATGAGTAGGTAAAACAAACTTATTGCAAATTTTTAATCCAATGTACTTAAAGACACTATCTGAATATCCTTGAACATGTTATTTATTTTCATTGGGACTCCGTTTCCCTATCTATAAAATGAGATGCTTAAAATAGGGTGCCTGGGTGGCTCAGTTGGTTAAGTGACTGCCTTCAGCTCAGCTCATGATCCCAGAGTCCTGGATCGAGTCCTGCATTGGGCTCCCTGTTCAGCAGGAAGTCTGCTTCTCCCTCTGACCTTCACCCTCCCATGCTCATTCTCTCAAACAAATAAATAAATAAAACCTTTAAAAATATATTTATATAGCGGCTTTTCTCAACCTAGGGCTCATGCATCACCTACATCAAACTAATCCAACTCACCTATTTGAATACAGTATTCCAGGCCTCATCCCAGAATGAATAGGGGTGTCTGAGAGTAGGACCTGGGGAAATGCATTTTGCATTGAACGCAGAAGTTACAGACATTTCTATTAACACCTACCATGTGTGAAGGACTGAGTTAAGCAACACAGAAGCTACTGAATATTCAAAGTTGTAAGAGACTTTAAAAAGACACTGGTTTGGGTTTTTTTTTAAGTATTAAAATAATAATTTCAAAATAGGGATAGATTAATTCCAGTTTAGGAAGAGATTAATTCCATAGTAATTTCTACCAAAGAACTATAAAATCTATTATATCAAATGGAAGGAAAAAAACTTTCTTTTCAGAAGACTACAACTTCTATAAAGCAGACAACATAAAAGTATATCATTCTGAAGCAGTGCTTCTGTTCATCTACTCTCAGAAACTTGAATAAAAGCTGGTGATTAAATAAGTCACTCGGGCAGCCTGACCTTGTTCATATCACTAAGTGCCTTACAGATGTGATAATTTTTGATAAACCAGTAAAATACACTGCCATCTTTAAAAGGTTGTATTTTGTCTTACTGGCCCGACCTTAAAGCTGATTTTCAGTATTTTCTGTCTCAGAACATGAGAAACGCACTTTATTTTAAAGGATCAGGCTTTGATCATCTAAATAATGGTCTTTTTTTTTTTTTAACATAAACTTGAGAGCTCCAATAATATAAGCAGTTTAGCACAAGCGTTTATTTTTATTCTATAAAAATTGTTTAATAAAACTTATTCATTCGTTATGTTAAAAACTCTCTTTGCGAACAGGACTGAAGGAAATTTCCTTAATCAGATAAAGGTTATCCTCAAAAGGACGGGGTAGTCCTTAGCACTCAGCTCTGGGATCACTCTGTTCTCTCCTGATCTAACAGACCTGCTGAACCTTCCCCCTTGCCGCCTTCTGAAAGTGGGAAGAAAGTGAGCTACACAGGCTGTCAAGATGTCTCTCTCCTCAATCCCACAGCAATGAAATAGGCCTTTCATTGAAATAGGCCTTTCACCAACTTAACTGTATGAGATTCATGAGGATTAATAATTACTGAAATATAGAAATGTAAAGGGTAGAATATCCTTTCTATATGGGCAGGGTGGGCAGTAATATTGAGTCTTCCTTCTGTATAGGTAATTTTCCAAATGCTTTATAAACATTCACTCACTTAATCCTCAAAGCCAACCTAACAAAGGGACTACTATTAATCTCATTAGAATATAAAGAAATTTAGACTCAAAGTATCCATGTCTTACCTGGATTGTTCCTAAACCAAGTAATACAGGAAATTAGCTGCAGAAACATAGCTTAACTATAAAGGAAATAGGTGAAAAGAAAGTGATAGCAACAAGGGAATTCAAGGCTGAAAGTGGACTCTGTTTAGAAAAGTAAATTGAACATAAATAATAGTTGTTTTCTAAGGAAAACAAGAGAGTTAAGAGACAAACATCGAAGATGCAGGGTGGGAAAGGGGAAATTGACAGAGCTCTGAGAAAATACTTTTCAAGGAAAAGGAAATATGTAGATTTTAATGACTTTGGTTACGTGACCAGTTACTTGGTGAAGTGTGTCTGTAATTGCTCGCATTATTTTGGAGTAGGAGGAACATCATTCTGACGGGATGCCTGAGAGCTCAGGAAGATGCAGAGAACTTTCTTTTTTTTCTTTTTTTTAGAGGTAGAGAACTTTAATCAAACTGGCATAAACAGAAGATTATAGGCCACTGGGGAATAAGGCTCAGTTAACCTAAGACACTTGAAAAGATTGCAGGGTAGTGCTATGGGACTGTAAGTTTGTGATGGTACATTTGCCACTACTGTTCAAAAACCTGGAATTAGGAATCGGGGAAACAGATGACTGAGAAGACATAATCATAAAGTCTAGAATTTGCAAGGGAAAAGTGCCAAATGAACAAATACACGAAGGACCAGAGGCAGCAAGAAGGAAATGCAGACGCGTGTTCTCTAGAAGCTCTCGGCAGAGTAGGAATTGTGCGTTCTTATCCCAGAGCACTGGCTTAGTTTCCCTCTATTCAGCATGCCCTCTCCGTTTGACATTAGTTCAGCTTCCTTGGAAAGTCTGCCTTCTCAGGGAGATGATCCTTAGTCTTTCCTCTATCCAAAGCTAATCACTATAAATTTCTAATGTATTTGTTTCCTACACTATTTCTCAACAATTTTTATTTCCAAAAATTGAATTTCCAAAAATTACGACCAGTATACTAGGTGTTTACATAACAAATGGTAGCACATAATATTTACTGAGCACAGTATCTGAGCCAACCAGTGCCCTAAGCACTTTACAAGTAATATTTCACAACAAATCTAACTCGAATCTGAGACAACTCACCTACCTCCAGAGCTCAGACAACCTCAAAGTTGTCTCAAACTCTAATGGAGGGGGCTGCATCTCTGGAATATCCTGCACTTTTTCCTAGGAAAAAAATTCTCATTATAAATTAGGAAAATGTTTCAAACTTTACAAAGTTATAAAAACAAAGTTAAAATGACAGTTAATCTCAATACCAGAAGTAAACATGACTACTGTTGGGGAAAAAAAAAAAAGGAGGTGGGGGAGGTAAAAGGTAGATACGTCTATGAACATCATTTCACAGATAAGGAAAGAGAGTCTCAAAAGGGATTTCACATCACGCAATCTCTAAACTGTAAAGGCAGAATTCAAACCCTGGCATTAAACTCCAGGGTCTATCGTTCTGCTTCTGTTTGGACCATGTTGTACTGCCCTGTACTGTTACTACCTGGTCTGTAGACTCACAAAAGGCATGTCTCCATGCCCACAGCATCTATTTAAGTGTACTGAACAAAATAGGTGGCTCAATAATACTTTATTTGTGTTCAAGGCCTGAAACAATCCTGAACTCTTGAATAAGATATAAAGAGACATTTTCCCCTTATGGAATTGATTCCAAGGATAGGCTCCACCTAAAGCACAGGATAGGTTTTTACCTACAATCTTTTTCCCCATCAATACTATAACAGCTTTCATCTAAGAGCCCAGGAATTCAGAGGATGAAAGAGAAATTTTCACTTTTTTCTGATACAAACTTACAGACTGTGTAACTCAGATACATATATAATAGTTTTCTATTGTACATAACAAATTAACACAAATTAGTAGCTTTAAAAAAATCCATTTATTATCTTACAGTTTCTTTGGTCAGTCTCTGGCTGACCAAAGTGAATTCAGAGACTGAATCCAGTCTCTGGCTGGATTCTCTGCTCAGGGTCTCAGAGGGCTGAAAAGGTATTGTAAAGACTGTATTCCTTCCTGGACCTCAGAGTTCTCTTTTCAAATTCGCACAGTTGTTGGGAGAATTCAGTCCTTTGTTTACAGGACTGTGGTCTTTCCTGTCCAAAGGCAAGCTGTAAGCTGTAGGGCCACTCCCAGTTTCAACTGAAAAACTACCATTTACTTCCATGTGGTCCTCTCCACAGCATGCTTCTTTGCTTTAAAGCCAACAGAAGAGCACTTCCTGCAGCTCCAAATCTCTCTGACTTCTGTGTCTGACCCATAGAACCTATTTAAAAGGACTCACCCAATGCCAGTATATGACAGTCGGGGGCAGGAATCTTGGGAGCCATCTTAGAATTCTGCCTGCCACAGACGGTATACATTCTTATGCTTGACTTTGATATACCTAACCAAAAATTGTTCACTTCTGTTTTCCCACAGCCCAGTGAAAGTCAAAGAGGTCCCAGGAGACAATATCCACCTAGGCTTCCTCCTCCTCCTCCTCCAAATTTTCCTTTTGGTCCAGGATTTGTCCCACCCCCTCCTCCACCTTTTGGCCCAGGGAGAATTCCACCACCCCTTCCACCTCCTTATGGCCCAGGGAGAATTCCACCACCCCTTCCTCCCCCTTTTGGCCCAGGGAGAATTCCACCACTCCCACCTCCCCCTTTTGGCCCAGGGAGAATTCCACCACCCCCTCCACCTCCTTATGGCCCAGGGAGAATTCCACCACCCCCTCCTCTACCTTTTGGCCCAGGGAGAATTCCACCACCCCCTCCACCTCCTTATGGCCCAGGGAGAATTCCACCACCCCCTCCTCCACCTTTTGGCCCAGGGAGAATTCCACCACCCCCTCCACGTCCTTATGGCCCAGGGAGAATTCCATCGCCCCCTCCACCTCCTTATGGCCCAGGGAGAATTCCACCACCCCTGCCTGGAATCTATTATGGCCCAGGTTATCCATATCTACCTTTCCAACCAAGACCTTATCCAACTGGATCTCCAACTGGATACTCTTATCCTCCCTTTACTCTTGAACCCCAAATACAAACTACTACAACAGACTCCACTACAACCACAACAGGCACCACTACCACCCAAACAAAGCCCACCACCCCCACAACTACCACTTCTACTCCCCAAAAGACAACTACCACTTTGACTCCCGAAGAGACAACTACAGCTTCGACTTCCCAAAAGACAACTACCGCTTCAACTCCCGAAGAGACCACTATGGCCTCGACTCCCGAAGAGACCACTATGGCCTCGACTCCCGAAGAGACCACTACGGCTTTGATTCCCGAAGAGACCACTACGGCTTCAACTCCCGAAGAGACCACTACAGCTTCGACTCCCCAAAATACAACTCAAAAGAAGTTTCTAGATAAACTCATTTCAATTTTTGGATGAGAATGAGATGTTCATAAGCTCTGAGCTTTGGGAATAAATAATCTTAGAAAGAAACTACCAAACAATCCAAAAAAACATTATGAAAACAAAGTGAAAATAAACAGTCTAGCAAAAATATGAAACCAATATGTTGTCATGAGTGCCACCAGTTTGTCACCACCACCACCACCCCCCTACCCCCCACCTCCACCCCCCACCCCCCTCATCCCAATAAAGATTAGTGCTGCCAGAAACCTGACCTTGTAACATGAAGTCTAGGAGGTAATTAGGGGAAAATACAGTGAAATATCTGGACTTAAACTTAGGGTGATGGAGTGAGAAAATTAATTGACAGGATGCCCTCCTACGTACCACAACCCAGCACACCACTATGACACATAAAATAACAGGTTAATA
The DNA here is from genome assembly GCF_964662115.1 of Mustela nivalis. Taxonomy (NCBI): domain Eukaryota; kingdom Metazoa; phylum Chordata; class Mammalia; order Carnivora; family Mustelidae; genus Mustela; species Mustela nivalis. The sequence goes on along the minus strand of NC_139023.1, from coordinate 11,302,932 downwards.
GATATTTAAATTAAATAATCTCAGATCTCCCCAATAAAGTCCCCCTGAAACATTCCTGAGTACCACCTGATCATTAATTATAAATAAATTTTCATATTATCTGTTCAATTCCAGAGTAGAAGTGCCTTTCTAGGAAATCAAAGTATTTTTTACTTACTTACTTACTTATTTATTTATTTTTTATAAACATATGTTTTTATCCCCAGGGGTACAGGTCTGTGAATCGCCAGGTTTACACACTTCACAGCACTCACCATAGCACATACCCTCCCCAATGTCCATAACCCCACCCCCTTCTCCCAAACCCCCTCCCCCCAGCAACCCTCAGTTTGTTTTGTGAGATTACGAGTCACTTCTGGTTTGTGAAAAATGAAGCAAACGTCGTGGAATATGATATGATAAAAACATCTTCCAAGCTAAGGAAGAAATACATGATGGTTTCAGACATCAATAATAAAAGACAAATGGCTACGACACCACAAAGTTTCCCTTGCTTTCAACTATTAGTTAAGGTTTTAATCAAAAGTATTTCAGAAATGGCCTCACTATACCCTGAGAGCTATATCTTTCATACATTCTTGACTGTTAAATTACAAAACTCCATTTTCCTTTCAGGATACAATCACTCATGCTGTCACCAAACACATGAATCAAAATTTCTCAAAGATATCTAATGTAAGCATAGTTTTGTTCACATGTGCTTAATGTTATCTTTAACCCTACAGATAGTTTTGAGAATCTACTATGATAGAGAATCTGTTGCAGTAGCTGAGCACTTAGCAATACAGAAACCAGTCAAAGTCACTACCTTTACGGAGTTTCCATTGTAATATGACCAAAAAAAAAAGTAAATACACATATATGTAAGAGGTGAGAAGTGCTTTGAAAAAATAGGAAAAGTTAAAAGATAAAAGGAGTGTTTTATTTGAGATAATCAGAAAGAACCTATCTGATAAAGTAGTATTTAAGCAAAGGCTTGAAGAATGTTAAGAAGTCTAGTATTCAGGATTTTTCCATTTTTTTGAGTGAGGCTTGGATGGCTTATATTTCCCCCTTCGGACCACCTTTGCCATATCCTATAGGTTTTGGACCAATATATCTTCATTCTCATTGGTTTCCGTGAATTTCTTAAGTTCTTTGATTTCCTGGTTGATCTAAACATTATTAAGCAGAGTGGTCTTTAGCTTCCAAGTGTTTGAATTCCTTCCAAACTTTATCTTGTGGTTGAGTTCCAGTTTCAAAGCATTGTGGTCTGAGAATATGCAGGGAATAATCTCAATCTTTTATTATCAGTTGAGCCCTGATTTGTGACTCAGTATGTGGTCTATTCTGGAGAAAGTTCCATGTGCACTTGAAAAGAATGAGTATTCTGTTGTTTTAGGGTGGAATGTTCTGTATATCTCTGAGGTCCATTTGGTCCAATGTGTTATTCAAAGCTCTTGTTTCTTTACTGATTTCCTCTTGGACGATATGTCTATTACTGGTATGTCTATTAGTGGTGTGTTTAGATCCCCTACTATTAATGTATTCATAGCAATATGACTTTTTATTTTGATTAACAGTTGTCTTAGGTAGTTGGCTGCTGCTCCCATACTGGGAACATAAATATTTACAATTGTTAGATCTTCTTGGTGGATAGACCCTATCTATCATAAATAGAATGATGTAGTGTCCTTCTTTATCTCTGACTACAGTCTTCAGTTCCAAATCTAATTTATCTGATATGAGAATCGCTACCCCAGCTTTCTTTTGAGGCCCATTGGCACAAAAGATGCTTCTCCATCAGCCACAGCAATTTCCTTCAAGACGTGTCTCCAAAGGCAAAGGAAACAAAAGAAAAAAGGACCTTTTGGGACTTCATCAAGATCAAAAGCTTCTGCACAGCAAAGGAAACAGTCAATAAGACAAAGAGGGAACCCATGGAATGGAAGAAGATACTCACAAATAACACTACAGACAAAGGGCTGATATCCAAGATCTATAAAGAACTCCTCAAACTCAACACACACAAAACAGATAATCACATAAAAAAATGAGCAGAAGACATGAGCAGACACTTCTCCGATGAAGACATACAAATGGCTATCAGACACATGAAAAAATGTTCATCATCACTAGCCATCAGGGAGATTCAAATCAAAACCACACTGAGATAACACCTTACACCAGTTAGAATGGCCAAAATTAACAAGACAGTAAGCAACAGGTGTTGGAGAGGATGTGGAGAAAGGGGAACCCTCTTCCACTGTTGGTGGGAATGCAAGTTGGTGCAGCCACTTTGAAAAAGTGTGGAGATTCCTTAAGAAATTAAAAATAGAGCTACCCTATGACCCTGTACTAAAAATAGAGCTACCCCATGTACCCCTGTACTACTGGGTTTTTACCCCAAAGATACAGATGCAGTGAAAAGAAGGGCCATCAGCACCGCAATGTTCATAGTAGCAGTGGCCACAATTGCCAAACTGTGGAGAGAACCAAGATGCCCTTCAACGGATAAATGGATAAAGAAGATCTGGCCCATATATTCAATGGAGTATTATGCTCCATCAGAAAAAACGAATACCCAACTTTTGTATCAACATGGACAGGACTGGAAGAGATTATGGTCAGTGAAATAAGTCTCAAGCAGATAGAGTCAATTATCATATGGTTTCACTTACTTGTGGAGCAGAAGGCATAACACAAAGGACATTGGGAGATGGAGAGAAGTGAGTTGGGGGAAATCATAGAGGGAGATGAACCATAAGAGACTGTGGACTCTGAGAAACAAACTGAGGGTTTTGGAGGGGAGGAGGGTGGGGTGTTGGGAAGGCCTGTTTCTGGGTATTATGGATGGCATGTATTGCATGGAACACTGGATGTGGTACATAAACAATCAATCCTGGAACACAGAAAAAATAAAATAAAATTTAAAAAATAAATAAAACATTACCAAAAGAAGAAGAAGAAGTATTCAGAGATCTAAAGAAAGAGTACTAAAGACAGAAGGGATACAACATAGAAAGGTCTGAAGTAGCAAGGAATGTTTTGTGCAAAAATACCAGGAGAATGGTAATGTGACTCACACTCAGTGAGAAAGGAGGGGAGTTGGAAGGTAAATAATACCAAGAATGCAGAGACAGCCCATACCATAAGGTACCTGGGATTTGAATTTCACTCTAAATGTCTCAGCTTTAAACAAAGGAATAACATTATCTCATAAACATCGTCAAACTTCATCCCTCTAGCTGCTCTGAGTACCACACTATAAGGAGAACAAGAGTAGAGGCTATTTCAAGAATCTGGTGTGAAATACGGGGGCTTAGACTAGAATGGGATCTATGAAGAAGGGGGGAGATGGTCAGACATAGAAACAGCTAAAAAATATTCAAAAGTATTTGATGAAGTGCTGGACCTTGGTTTTAAAGGAAAAGAAATAATCTAGAAAAAAACTATGATATTTTGGACCCAAGAAAGCATGTGAATAATGGCATCATTTAATGAGGGACGTAAGTCTGGAGAAGACTCACAGTATAAGATTTGAAATATCACAGTCCTTCACTGCTTATGTTAAGTTTCATATCTTGAACTTCGGTACTATTTTTGTTACTAGAATAATATGACTACTACAGATTTGGCATCTTAATACAAATGGATTTTGCACAGTTCTATGGACCAGAAGTCCACAAAATAGCGGGATTCAACTACTTTCTCTTCTTGGAGTCTCACAAGGCTGAAGTCATGTTTATAGGCAGAGTTGCATTCTTTTTTGAGACTCTAGAGGAGAATGTTCCAAGGTTCATTCATCCCTCTTACCCATGTCTTCTGTCTCACTCTTCTTCTCTACATCTCTCTGACTCCACCCAGAGAAATGTATCTATTTTTACACACTCACATGATTAGATTGAGCCTATCAAAATGATCCAGGATAAGCTCTCTATAAAGCTCTACATCTTAATAACATCTAAAAAGTCCTTTAGCAGCAGTACCTAGATTACTATTTAATTAAACAACCAGAGGATGGAAATCTTGGGGGCACATCCTTAGAAATCTACCTGTAACAACTTCCAAGTAGAGATAGTGAGCAGACAGAATACATGCAAGTGAAGAATAAATGGGAGGACCAAGTTCAACCAGGATCCCCATTTCTGCCAGGGATTAATGCCAGAAAGATAGATTGGGAAGAGGAGGCATTCAGGGAATTTGGATATATATGAGCTAAGTTTTAACACAAAGGCTGTTGCACGTTTACACACTGGATATATGACAGCTCGGACTTAACTAGGTACACTTCCACTTTGTATTATTATCAAATATGTGAACAAGCAAAGAACACAATATGCAGAGATGAGGAAAATGTGGTATCAGTGGCTTCCTGCACTTCCCTTCTTCCTTATATAAGCATACCCAAATTTCTTTAGCCATCATCAGAAAATCATCCTCTCTGATACTGATATCCCATGAAATTCCTTCATTTCAAATCTGGGACTCTAGAACCTCCTCTCTGGCCTTCCTCTCCCTCTATTAAATATCCTCCTCAGTATCACTAGGCTCTTTAAGTCCTTCTGATTTTTCAGTATTGGATTATCATTTAGAATTTACTTATTTCCATTCTCTGCCTGGATCCTAATGCTGAAAAACTTACAGAGTTATCAGTGAATATTTTTGAATTACTAATAAATTAACTACAACATTCAACACCAACTACCAAGTATTATAAATGTATTATATATCTGACACTGACTGCAAAATATAGATACTAAAAGACAGATAAAAATACACACACACACACACACACACACACGTGAACACACACAGGGTTGACACTTGAGTAACATGGGGGTTAAGGGCACTAATCCCCATGCAGTCTAAAATCTACATATAACTTCTGATGCCCCCAAAACTTAACTACTAATAGTAGTTGACTAGAAGTCTTACCAAAAACATAAACATCATACCAAAACATAAGACCAATAACATAAATAGTCAATTAATACATGTTACATGTGTTACATACTGTATTCTTATAATAAAATAAAGAAAATGTTATTTTGGAAATCATAAGAAAAATACAAGTCCTATACTATAAATAATCTATGAAGAGTGGATCTGCTCAGTTCAAACCCATGTTTTTCAAGAGTCAACTCTGTGTGTGTGTGCTTGTGTATGTGTGTGTATGTACTGCTCAACAGTGTGTGTGTTATATTTTCCTTCTCGAGATGAGGCTCAGATAGCTATAATAACTTGGCACCTCATTAGTGGCAGAACCAGGGATCCAACTCAAGTAGATCCATATTCTTTACAAAATGCTCACAATTTCTAACATTCCCATTTTATGCTATCACTAACTCCCACTGTGTACTTTCTCTGCTCCCACTCCTAGGTCAACGAACACTGCTGAGGGAGCTCACAAATCTATACTATCTGGACACACTATATAATCCTGCCATTTGCTACAATAAGTTCATTTTATGTACACTCTCTCCTCTATATTGTGAGCAGCATAAGAGCAAAAGTGTAACTCATCCAGCTTTACAAACATACAAATTAAAATCTCAACAATTTTGTAAATGAAAATAGAAACCTTGAGCCAAAATGAAATAGTATAAAGGCACCAGATATATAACCATTCCTGTTATCTTGAGTGAACAGGACCTTATTAAGTCCATTCACAAGGATAAAAAATAATCTCACTTTGGTTCCTGTTAAGTACTCCTTATTTCATTTACTGACAATAATGCTGGATAATGTTTACTTCAAAATGGCACCTTCTCAAGGAGTCTCTTCACATGGGTTATGTTGTACTGTGACGTCATTCAGCAATGCCAATTACAAACAATAGAGATGTAGCAACACAAAATGGTCAGGTCTTCAGAGTATCTCCCATGAGTCCAATTATCCCAAGTTGCTGCTGAAGAACCATATCATTAAACAGTGGGCTTAAGAAATCCACAGATAACCAGGAAAATCCTACACAAATATCGGTCAAAGGGACTTTTATGGAAATATTTATGCAAAAGAAACATTTTGAGGGAATGTCAAATCTCTTAGAGAATGCTTAAAGTGAGCAGAGGAGTTTAAGTGTCAAGGAAATTCAGATTATAGCAGAAACTCTAGGGTGTCATAGGAAAATCCACTTCCTTTTTCTTTCTAGACATATAGCTAGAGTACATCTCCCAATCTTTCTTACAATGAGGTATGGCCATGTGCCTGAACTTTAGGCAATGGGACGGGAACAAAAAGTGATGTGTCATCTCTGGGGGTTTTTTTCCCAGTTAGTTTTCTTTTATTATTTTTTCAGATTTTTTATTTATTTACTTGACAGAGAGAGAGATCACAAGTAGGCAGAGAGGCAGGCAGAGAGAGAGGGAGAAGCAGAGAGCCCAATGCAGGACTCAATCCCAGGACCCTGAGATCATGACCTGAGCCAAAGGCAGAGGCTTAACCCACTGAGCCACCCAGGTGCCCCTGATGTGTTACTTCTAAATCCAGCCATACATCTTTCCTGTGTGTTCTTTCAGGATCTTTGCATTTGCACTTGAATTTCATATACTGAGACCCCTCCTGTAAGCTTCTAAGTTTTTATAATTCCAAACATTACCCTTCTTCCCTTAGCCTTAGGAATATTAGGTTCTATCTCCATGACACCTTGGTGTTGTCACTTTACCTTTTCAATTACCCAGTTAACAATCTGTAATGACTAGTTAATGATACTTGATATTAAATTCTCTTTATTAAAAATAACCAGTGTTATTTGTGTCTCCTGATGGGATCATGAATGCAACATCTATGGGCTCTACTACGAACAGCAGTAGTCTCGGGTTCAGACCATGATGTTCAAAATCACACAACAAAATGTTCTTCACCAAGTACAAGAGTACTTAGCATTCACTTAGAAAGCATTCAAAATATTAACAACACAATATACTTGGTAATAGCTTGGTAGAGATTTGGTGAATTTTAGGCTTCTTATGTCCCACTTTGAACCTGAGATGTACATGGTTGTGAGAAAAAATTCTGAATATGAGTGGAAAACTTAAGTTCAGAGAAGCCTTAATTCCTTAATGACTGCAGGGGAATTTGATACAGTTAATGGGCTATGGCTATGTGTTCTGGAGGCTCAGGCTACAGGGATATTTTTATAGGTTTACCATGGCCAACCTAAACTATGGTAACATCTCACCTGTAAATGTGATGTCTTGGACATCTTTCTTTGCAACATCCTGATGGATATGCCTCCTCAGGCAAGAAAAAGAAAAGCAGAAAGAAACTTGGGGACTATATCAAATTAAAAAGAAAAGAAAAGGAAACAACAAAACAAAAAGCAGCTACTGAGTGGGAGAAGATATTTGCAAAATATATCTGATAAAGGATTAGTATCCAAAATATATAAAGAACTTACACAACTCAACACCAAAAATAAATAAATAAAAAATAAAAAAATAACAATCCAATTAAAAATGGATGGAAGATATGAATAGACATTTCTCCAAAGAAGACATACAGATAGCCAAAAAACTACCATCTGAAAAGATGCTCAACATCACTCATCATCAGGGAAATGCAAATCAAAACTACAACGAGATATCACCTCACACCAGTAATAATGGCTAGAATGAAAAAGACAAGACATAACAACTGTTGGCAAGGATGTGGAGAAAAAAGAACTCTCATGCACTTAGTGGAAATGTAAGTGCAACAACCATGGAGAACAGTACTGAGGTTCCTCAAAAAATTAAAAATAGAAATATCATATTATCCAGAAATCTCACTACCATTTAGCCAAAAAAAAAAAAAAAAAGAAAAAGAAAAGATATATGCATTCCTATGTTTATTGCAGCATTATCTATAACAGTCAAGATATGGAAGCAACTTAAGTATCCACTGATAGACAAATGGATAAGGAAGACATGGGGTGTGTGTGAGTGAGTGTGTGTGTGTGTGTGTGTGTGTGTGTGTAATTGAATTTACTCAGCCATTTAAAAAAAAAAAATGAGATCTTGCCACTTGTGACAACATGGATGGACCTAAAGGATATTATACTAAATGAGATAAATCAAAGAAAGACAAATATCATGACTTCACTTATATATGAAATCTAAAAAAGCAAAACAAACAAAAAATGGACTCTTAAATACAGATAACAAATAAGTACACCATAGGCAATACAGTCAATAATATTCTAAAAATCAGGGCACCTGGATGTACAGTCGGTTAAGCGTCCGACTCTTGCTTTCGGCTCAGATCATGATCTCAGGGTCAAGAAATCAAGCCCCGCAAAGAGAGACTGAGCCCTGGGTAGGACTTCACGCTCAGAAGGGAGTCTGCCTGAGACTGAAATTCTTTCTCTCCCTCTGCTCCTATGCAGGCATGCTCATGCACACTGTCTCTCTCTCTAAAGTAAATAAAGCTTTAAAAGGGGCACCCGGGTGGCTCAGTCATGAGGGAACAACTCTTGATTTCAGCTCAGGTTATCACCTCAGGGTCATGAGATCAAGCCCAACTCGGGCTCCATGCTCCGCGAGGAGTCTGCTTGTCCCTCTCTGTCTCCCTCTGTTCCTCCCCTTACTCTCTCTCCCTCTCCCTGCAATAAGTAAATAAGTAAGTAAATAAATAAATAAAATCTTTAAAATAGTAATACTACAAAAATATATGGTGGTAGATGGACGATTACACCTATCTTGGTGAGGAGAATTACTGAATCACTATGTTATACACCTGAAATTAATGTAACACTGTATGTCAACTATACTTCAATTAAAAAAAAAAATGCCTAGCACAGAACTCGACAACTTATATATGCCAATAATGTTTTGCAACAAACTGCCTCAAAATACAGTGGCTTAAAACAAACAAAATTATTTATCACCTACAAGAGTAACATAAAGATACTCAGTAACTGGGAGAGAATGGGAAAAGTAGACCACACAAAATACATCCAAATGGAAGCTGGCGCACCTATACCAAAAGCAACTGAAATAGATTTAAAGATGAGAGGTATTATTAGAGATAAGAAGACTCATTTCCTAATACAAAAGGACCAAATTTAACAGTAAGTTAACAATTTTAAATTTGTTTTAAAACAGCCCTAGTATATAATGCAAGAACTGACAGAACTCAAAGAGGAGTGTCTATTACCATAGAAGAGCAAACATAAGTCACTGACTTTAATTGTGCTAAATACGGAATAGTTTAGGAAAAAAAATTAATCTGTTAAATAATTTTACTAACAACATTAAGTCTCTATCCACAACCTGAATTTTCTGTGATAAAAGACAATTACTACTTTAGGTATGATTTTAGAAAGTATCTAATCAAGATCTTTAATGTCAGGTTTTGAAGTTTCACTTGAGCAACAGTGCAGCAGTTCTTGTTTTTAAAAGAAGTTTGTTTCTCTCTGCTTCAGACATTCTAATCTTTGCTGGCTATGACCCATGCAAAATTTGTTTCAGTTTTGACAATGCTCATCCTAAATCCTTCAGCCAAGGTTCCGTTACAACTAGAAATCCTAACTTAAAAAAACAAAACAAAACAAAAAAAAAAACAAAAAAACTTGGCTGACAAGATGAAACCAGAGAGGGAGACAAACCATGAGAGACTTTCAATCTCAGGAAACAAACTGAGGGTTGCTTGGGGGGTGGGGGGGGCGGTCAGAGGGATGGGGCGGCTGGGTGACGGACACTGGGGAGGGTATATGCTATGGTGAGTGCCATGAATTGTGTAAGACTGATGAATCACAGACCTATACCCCTGAAATAAATAATACATTGTATGTTAATTTAAAAAAAGAAGAAGAAGAAGAACCCAAACCACAATTCTACTTTCTTAACTGATTTTTTTAGTAGGAGTTTTGGAGAACAGTTATTTTTCATTAAAAATGTTATTTGTGCAGATTAAAAAAAAAAACTTGGCTGAAAAAGTATATTGGCATCAAAAGAATTTACAGCACCAAGGAGAAAGAAAAGTTAACTTTTAACAAAGTTAAGAATGTTGCTAGAAAAGATAATATTTTGTGAAGTAGTCAGCATTAACTTAGAAGATTTACTGGGTCATATAAATGCAGAGCAAAAGACTTGTTTTAAAAATAATTAGCAAACTCTTAAAATTGTTCATGAGTTCTGGCTATCAACTACATGAGATTAGTAGAAAAGATATGACAAGGCAAAGAAAACTTGGTAGTTTAAGATCAATTTCAACTTAATTCCTCCATCATTACCAAAAGCCTTAAATAACCTCCAAAGTATAAATATGCCTTACCCTTCAATTACTAGAGATTCATCATACCAAAATATGTTAAAAACTGAATAAAGTAGGAAAGAAATTCCTATTGAAAGACAAACATTTACTGATTATATGGGTCAGATTCTATAAGTCTAATTTCATTTACTCTTCAGAACAATTCTAAAAGTAGAAATAGTACTTATTTTATAGATGAAAATGTGAAATCACATGTGATTAAGCAGCTGGCTATATAATGCACAATGAAACACAGGAAAGGAGCTGGTTTCTTTCCAGACCACCTGACTTCATGCCACACACACCACTAAACTACCCTATAACAAAAGGTTTTCATGTTTTTCTGACTGCAACTCAAAGAAATAGATTTCATATAATAACTCAATATATATTCATATGTGTAACCATAAAATATTTCTTCAAAAAGTACTTACATGTAATGCAATCTGATTTCTTTTTATTCTGCTCTATCCATTCTTTAAATTGTTTGCTACTCTCTAAATTAATATCATAGATTATTAATGAGTTGCAACCACTTTTTTTTTTTAAGAGTTTATTTATGTATTTGACACAGAGACAGTGAGAGAAGGAACACAAGCCTGGGGAGTGGGAGAGGGAAGAAGCAGGTTTCCCCCTGAGCCAGGAGCCCAATGCAGGGGTAAATCCCAGGACCCAGTGATCATGACCTGAACCAAAGGCAGACGCTTAATGACTGAGTCACCCAGGTGCCAATGCAAGCATGTTTCAATAAGTGTTACCATTTTAAAAGCATTTTGATTAGTTAAGTAACTGGAAATCAATTGGGCTTGGGGAACAAAATAGCAAGGTAGAAAAAAATTCAAGCTCTGAAATGTGTCAAATTAAAGGCCAATTCCTAACAGATATTTGTATGAACCTGAGCAAGTTACTTGCCTTCCCTATGATTCCTTTTCTCATCAGTAACCTGCAATAATAATATAAATTGCAACCAGTTATTGTGAGGATTAAATAATCCAATCCACATAAAGTGCTGTATAAAATGCGGTAAGGACTCAACAATTCACAACTTTTAGAGAATAGAGTAAGAAGTATTCTAACATAGCTAATTATTTCTCAACTGAATAAACATATCAGTAGATCTCTCAGTACCTGGATCATCTTAAACAAAAGATTTACTATATTCGTTTGCCATAAATTAAAAATAGATTGTGCGATTTTCCTAAATCTACCATCTTTGCTGGCTAGTGTGTATTTATCCATTTATATTGTTCAGATGATGGCAACACAACATACTTCCAGAATTACAATGCCTTAGAGTATTTTCTTAGCCTCTAAGTAGCTGAGCTATTCATTAGCTACAGAAAAGTTTATTAAGCAATTTCCATATGTTTGAGATTTTAAGTAGTTCGGATGCCTGTTGGCAGTACCTTTAAATACAATTATGTATCTAGAAGAAAAAAGTCAAATTAAGGTGAAGAAACTACAGATTCTGTTTCCAAATTCTCCCTCTCCTTCCACAAAATCTTTCCTCTTATTTCCAAAACTGAAATGAGGCATTTATTTCAGTTGCCTCTGACCTGCCCCGTTCTTCAAAATCCTGTTTTCCAAATAAGTGAACGCTTACTATATACTTATCAGTTCTGATTCCTACGTCTAGACATGTAGAAACTCCAAGATCAACACCATTTTAAAATAGTATTTCCCAAGCTAGCTTTCACTTTTTTAATCACTTCAGGTGAGTTTAAAAAAAAAATATTTTTGCCTCTCTTCCTGCCCGAGATCCTGATAAATTAGTTTAGAATAAAACCTAAGAATAGGGAATTTTTTAAAAGCTCTCTGAGTAATTTTAATGTGCATTCAAGTTTGAAAATCACTGTATTAGAGAGCATTCTGCATGTCTCCTCAAAGTTGCTACACAGTGACTAGATCACTATTCCATAAATGAAACTGTGAAACTGGCAATTAAAACTGCCTTCTTTGTTTACATAAAGAATATCAACACAGATTATCTTCCTTCACCCTTTCTCTTAACTCCAATAAAAATTCTGATGGGGTGGGGCGCCTGGGTGGCTCACCTGGTTAAGTCCCACTCTTGATTTCAGCTCAGGCCATGATCTCAGGGTCATGGGGAGAAGCCCAGACTTAAGCCCCACGTCAGGCTCTGCCTGGGGTTCTTTATAGGGCTCCATGCTGGGACGAGTCTGCTAGAGATTCTCTCTCTGGCCCACCCCCATGCCTCCACCCCACAAAACGTGCTCTCTGTCTCTCTCCAATAAATATGTACATAAATCATTTTTTTAAAAAAATACTGACAGAGGTATTGAAGAAGGGATATTTCTCTGTGGAAGATCTTTTTCTTGAATTTTCTAATTGTGGCTATCTAAGCTGAGTATCTGAAAAAAGCAAGCTTAAGCAACAGTTTCATTGTTCCAAAGAAGAATCTTCTGCTCAGGTAGATACCTTGAAGTACAGCAGTTACGGATTTTTGACTTTGGCATTCTAGCTTTTGCTCATATTCTCAAGTATATCTACTACTACAGAAGCCACCAGGATAACAGCAGCCACCACCACTTCCACAGAACCCACTACCATAGCCAGCTACCATCACCTCCCCAGAACCTACCACTATCACAGTATCCACATCCCTGCCACCGAATCCACCATCACCCTACCAGAAGCCACAGGTTTCTCAACTGTACCTGCCTCTTCAGCAATAGAGCCCACCTCCACAGCAGCAGCAACTATCACCACAGCATCTGCCACAGCTACCCCTGAAATTATCATCAACCCTCCCCCCACCATATTTCCCAGTACCTCTATCCATATTACAACAAATTTTTAAGTTTCTTGAATAGCCCTTGACTCTCTCCTTCTCCTATTGCTTCCATTAGTGGAATCAGACCAAAATCTCATGGGTAAGAGACCCACATGATAGTTTGTATGGCCATCTTCCCATGGTAGAGAGCTAAAGAGAGAAGGGGAAACCGCTAATTGAGGAACTATCAACAAACAGTCCTGGCTCAGCACCCTGAGGTCAAATAACCAAGGAAAAATGTGAGGGTTCCTGACTTCCTGCATAGAAAGGGCAAGAGATGGCAGCAAGACAAATTACAAAATTATATCAACTTTTATCGCCTTTTCCCTGGAAATGCACAGATCTATAAGGATAACCAGGTATTAAAGATATAAATAGATAAATTAAAAGGAAAGAAAATTTAAATAGAAAATACATAAATGTATCAACATAAATATGAAACATTTTTAAAGCTTTAAAGGTACTCCCTTGAGTACAGCAGCACAGCCTCTATAAATACAAAATATGAAATAAAAATGAAAAGATTCATTATAGTATTTATTTGTCAAAAGAGAAGATCGTCCATGTTAGATGTTGTTTAATTTGCATAATACCAGAAATATCACTAATACTAAGGGCATTTTCCTGTATGTTAAACTCTGAAAACTCCCATTTGGTAGATTCATAGGGAAGATTCCTGATGCTCTGTAAACCTACATACCCACTGTGTTGACCAGGACAATAGGATGGCTGGGTTCCCAGGCAAAGTAGACATGAAGGTCACAGGGAACAGCCACCTGTGGACATGTTCTTCTCTATCTGCAAGATATCCCTGCAGCACTATCCTATTCTGGCCTGTGATGCTGAATTTGTTTCTCCTCTCTTCCATGAAATTAATGTCTGGCTCTCTTGACACTAATTTGCAAATCTGACTCTGCCTCTTCACGTTTCTGGCTTTTCCTAATCAATCGGATTCCAATTTTCTGGTTAGTATTACTGCAATCTGATGTCTGTGTACTGGATCCTGCTTTCTGACCTCAGGTTTTCAACTGGTTCAAACCAAACTTCAATCCTTATTTCATGATATGGTTTGTTGTTTTTTTACCTTGTGCTATATCTGATGATTGCTTTCTTTCTATGACTCACCAAGCAAGCTAAAGGAAATCTAAAATATGGCACAAACCTACGCAACAAATGTGTTGATGCCGAGAGATCAAGGAGTACAGCTAAGTCATAATTAATATTCATTCAAGAAAAAAAAATTTCAATCTCACTTTAAGGAATAATTAGAGCTTAACACATCATCCATTGGTTTTGTTTCACTGGGAAAGCCCTATAGAATAAGAGGACTCAATGTGTGTAGAAACCATACATATAATCTCTGATACATACATCTTACAACTGTGTTTGCTACTTACATGAATGACTAGAGGGAGAATATGGGAATGTAACAAATCATGTAATAAAGTGACCATATTAAATGCCAGACCACAATTACTCTCACCTGCCAAACATTGTTTTGAATAAAAAAGAATGCAGATACCAGATAGACAACTAACTTTAAGAGTTTAGATTTAAATCTCATCAATATTGTTCAAGGTTGTCAATAAACGATAAAAAATAACTCTGGAAATAAAGTACTGGCCCTTCTACCAGTCGAACATAACTCTACACCAGAGTTCATGGCTTGTTAAGCTGGGGAGGGTAGATTTCAGCTCTCACCTCTATTTCTGGGAACCTCTATCAGTGAATTTACACAACTATATTCGGCAGCCTTGATATTCTCAATATAATACCCAGATGACTTTGGCCATCTCAATTCTGTCATTATTGTTAATTTTTGATATAACATACTAAAACTGATGGAGAGAAATAATATACCTGGGCTCTCTTTTTGTCTCTGAGTGCTCTGAGGAAGAGCAAATATATTCCCTTGGACCCATGCTGATGGAATCACCTGATCTGCAGCTGAGAACACTGCTATAGGTACTCTTCTCCACTGTCCCAAGCTCCAGAATTGGACTCTCAGAGGTCTAGAGAAAAGGAACTAAATTCTATCATTCAACCAATATAAAGAATTCCTAAAAGGAAATCCAGTAGACAGGTAGACAAAAATTTTCTGAAATCAGTTGACAGGCAGAATGGAAACAAATACCCCCAGGTAAACTGACAACTGTCCACAACAACAAAATTGATTTTTTTTAAAGATTTTATTTGACAGAGAGAGAGAGATCATAAGTAGGCAGAGAGGCAGGCAGAGAGATGGCGGGAGGCAGGCTCCCCACCGAGCAGAGAAGCTGATGCGGGGCTCAATCCCACGACCCTAAATCATGACCCAAGCCAAAGGCAGAGGCTTTAACCCACTGAGCCACCCAGGTGCCCCTAAAAATTATTTTTTTTACATATTTTAGAATTCATATATTAAGGACTTTTATACATTTTCAAAAGTAAGTTTAATTCATATAAGGCTTGAATGCTATTCCATCTGAAAGAAATATAAAAGTATATTTTTGTTATTTTGAAAGAAAAATAGAAGTCCTTTATAGCAAAACTGTATTGAGGGCTTGCTCTTTACAAAACTCACACCCTGGTGCTGTGGAGGAGGGTTGCAAATAGGTGTACCCACTTCACAGTAGGAGTTGGAGCCATGTGATAGAACTGAGTAACAGCAGAGGGCTATGGGAGCACATGAGATGAGAGACTGACTTTGGGAATCACTTAGGTAATTATTTAAAAGAGCAATTACAAAGGATCCACTATGAAGAGAATTAAAAGATAAACCTCTAATTCAATGAAATCCTGTTGCAAAAAAATGAGATTGTTTATCCCGTGAAATCAAATATACACTTGTAATTAGTGCTTAGTACACAAAAGATGCTAAGTAAGTGTTGAATCAATAAAAGAAGATATAAAAGGGATTTCCAGTTCAAAATTCTTATATATGTATAATGACTACCTCTTCCAGTCATGCCAGTGAGCAAGACTTTGTTAGTATCATGTCCTGAAGTAAATGTGTACCATTTTTAAAGTTTTTATTTAACTTACAGTTAGGTAACATACAGTGTAATACTAGTTTCAGGTGAACAACATAGTGATTCAGCACTTCCAAACATCAACCCATAGTCATCACAAGTGCACTCCTTAATCCCCATCGCCTGTTTCTCCCCTGTCCCCACCCACCTCCCCTCTGGTACCATCAGTTTGTTCTCTATGGTTAGAGTCTGTTTCTTGGTTTGTCAATCTCTCTCCTCCTCTGCTCATTTGTTTTCTTTCTTAAATTCCACATGAGTGAAATCACATGGCATTTGTCTTTCTCTGAGTAACTTATTTCACTCAATATAATACTCTCTAGTTCCATCCTTGTCCTTGCAAATGGCAAGATTACATTATTTTTATGGCTAATAGTCCATTTTATACATATACACGCCACTTCTTTATTTATTCATCAGTTGGCAGACACTTATTTCCATAGTTCGGCTATTGTAGACAGCGCTCCCATAAACGTCAAGGTGCATGTATCCCTCTGAATTTGTGTTTTTGTATTCTTTGGGTAAATACCTAGTAGTGCAATTGCTGGATTGGAGGGTAGCTCTATTTCCAACTTTGAAGAACCTCCCTTCTGTTTTCCACAGTGGCTACACCAGCTGCATTCCTAACAACAGCATAAGAGGGTTTGCCTTTCTCCACAGCCTTATCAACACCTACTGTTTCATGTGTGGTTGATTTTAACCATTCTGACAGGTGTGAGATGATATCTCATTGTAGTTTTGCTTTGCATTTCCCTGATGATGAGCAAAGTTGGGCATCTTTTTATGTGTCTGCCACCTGGATGTCTTCTTTGGAAAAAGGTCTGTTCATGTCTTTTGCCCATTTACTATCTTACTGAAACCTGCTGTCAAATATTATAATTATACAAAGGTAATAATTTTCTTCACAATGAAAGTATTTACAGACATTTAAGCAAATTATTACAGTTAAGATGCTAATCTCAATATTCCTTTACACCTATTAGTTCTAAAATGCACAAATGGAGTTACTGAGTATTTCACATCCTACATTAAAAATCTGTGAATATATAGTATTAAATATTAAATATACATGTATACATTATACATACATACCCAAGATCCACTAGTAATATGGATTTAATATTCAAAAGTAATTTTCATGTTGATTTTCCCAAAGTAACTGATACAGCATACTAGTTCTGGTTCTATAGTAGCCAATAGTTGTTAACATAAAAGTAAGTGTCTCTGATCAGAAAAATTAAGGAACTGCTAAGTTAAACATAGTTTAATAGGTTCCTTGACTCAAAACATATTGTAACCTTCATATGCCATTATGTAAATTCCCGTTTTTAAGAAATAGCACAGATGGACTATGGAATGTCTCAAACTATTGCAAGAAGCATTATTTGTTGTTTCACTTTTGTCCTTATCATCTAGGATAATATGATACATAATGGACAACTAATAAATAATTGCTGAAGGAAGGAAAGGAGGAAGAGGACAGAAAAAGAAAAGCAGGGAGAGAAGTTCCATACACAATCCAATTCCTATTGGCTGTGACTCAGCCCTAGTGTTTACTTAACAAAATTCCTGGACACGCTGACTCAGAGGAGTATCAACCATATAAAACCAGACAATGATATGTAAGTAAATCTAACTAATTTTTTTACCTCACAACTTCAATGATACTTAAGAAAGCTGCTAAGAACCTACTGCGTACAGAACACTTTGTTAAACAAAGTGAAGAGAAATAACTTAAGTAAATAATCATATTCCTCAGGACACTTACAGACAAGGTTCCCAATCTCTTCTATCTTACAACCTAATGAAGGAAACAAAAAATAAACAAACACATATACAAATAACTATGTGACTTAAACTACGACCTAAGATAATGAGAAGAGGGGTGCCTAGGTTGCTCAGTCATTAAGCATCTGCCTTCCGCTCAGGGCATGATCCTAGCGTTCTGGGATCAAGCCCCACATCAGGCTTCCTGCTCAGTGGGAAGCCTGCTTCTCCCTCTCTCACTCCCCCTGCTTGTGTTCCCTCTCTCACTGTGTCTCTCTGTCAAATAAATAAATAAAATCTTAAAAAAAAAAAAAAGGATAATGCGAAGAAAATAGCTTCTTACAGCAATATGGGGGTTAACAGAATACTTTTAAAAGACTGGACTTGAAACCAAATAGAAAGGACCACAAATACTGATGTGTTTCATAAGGACCAAGAAAATCCCTACCAGCAGCAGGTTCTGGGTAAGGACCGCTGGGTCTGTGGTTGTCTTTGTCTTTTTTTGTCTGTTGTGTTGTGTTGTTGTGCCTAAAGGAATGGGGCAAGCAGAGAGTAAGGGGACTCTGACTTTCATCTCTCTGTTCCTCATAATAGATGTGGGGCTTCTCCCTCACTCATTTCATGTGTTAAGGGTTATAACTGGAGTCAACTGGGGTTAGTCTAACTCGGAACAGAGACTTTAAGGAATATTCCCAAGCAGCTGCCAAAACTCCCTTTGTTTCGGGGAATTACTTGCCTTCTCTGGCCTGGCGTGGACTGCCTAGACCCCCACCCCCACTCCATGCATAGCGTCTGAAGTGGAATGGGCCCAGGTGGAACATGAAATCTGTTAGCAAAGAGATGACTGAACTGATGGCTAATTTTCTGTCTCAGGGTTTTAATGGGTAATTGTTCAAGTGGCTTTCAGAGTCTTTGGTAACCTGAAGCTTTGAAGTTTTGCTTGGATGACAAATGGGATGAAGTGCTAGGGCGCTGATTGCTGGAACTGGGTTTGTGCTTTTGAAATCTGTTGGTAAACATGTTTTGTGCTTAACTGCTGTTGCAACAGTTCACAATTGGTTAATATTTAGTCTTCAGTAGAGATTGATATGTTTCTACAAAAATGTAAACAGTTTTCTCTTTGCCCACCCAGAATTGTAAATGCGATCTCTTTGACTCATAAGGCTTTTCCCTGATATGCTAAGTTACTCAGGAAGTACTGCTGAGTCAATGATAAACCTTGGGTTACATTTGGGTAAATGCTGTAACTACTCCAGAGGTTCTATACATTTCCTAAAGTTTTAATGTTTTAATAAGGATCATCATTTGATATTTAATCATATCTATTCTGAGTTTTTGTCACTTGTAATTGTTTTAATTCTCTTGTAAGATGAATTCTGCCTTAAAGGAAATTCATATGGAAGACTTTCAGAATAAATACAGGTCTCAATATGTTGAAATCCTGGAACTGAAATGGGTAAGAATTTCCAGAAGTGAAAGCTGCACTCGGACTAAACCAGAATGAGTACGGTGACTCAAGATAAGAAGGAGTCTCCAGGAGCTTTCCTAGAAAGGCTTCTTGAAGCCTATAAAATGTACAGCCCGACCGACCCTGAGGCACCCGAAAATCAGGGGCAGTGAATCTTGCTTTTACCAGTCAGCCCCAGATGTAGGGAGGAAACTTCAGAAAATTGAAGGATTTGAAGGGAAGAATCTGAGTTAGTGGGAATAGTAGAAAAGGTGTTTAACAACAGGGATGCAGAGGAGGATGAAAAAGCAGACAAAAAGCTGGTTAAGGTTTTGGCATTACATGAGGCAGGCAGGGGATGATAAATGGAAGGAAAAGCCTAACCACAGAGAAGGCAGGCGGGAAGACTTAGATTCAGATCAGTGCACTTACTGTAAGGAAAAAGGACACTGGGTCAGGGAATGCCCCAAAAGCAAGATGGCAATGCTGGCCACCAGAGTAAAAACTGAAGTGGAGGGGAAATCAGTTTTGGTGGACACGGGAACCCAATTTTCATCATTACTTAAACCTATGGGAAATCTCTTGGAGAGGAAGTCTGGGTACAAGGAGCAAATGGCACAGAGAGACATAAATGCACAACAGAAAGGACTTTAAATTTGGCCTCGGGAATTGTTAAACATCGATTTTTGGTCCTCTCTAATGCCCCATATAACTTGATAGGAAATATCTCCTCCACAAGTTACGAGCTGACATTCAGTTCTCTGAAGGAGACCTGACTGCAAGCTTGAGACAACCCACTGTGCAGGTGCTTAAGGTAGCAGTAGATGAATACCTCCTTTGCAAGCCAGTCTCAAAACCAGAGGAGACAAAGCAGGGGAGCCTTCTCTAAATCCTACAGGTCGAGTTTCCCAAGGTCTGGGCAGAAGGGAAGCCCCTGGCTTGGCTAGGGGACAACCTCCAGTGGTGATACAATTAAAGGCAACAGCTACAGCTCTTCACGTTCGATAGTACCCCCTTTCCTGGGAAGCAAAGGAAGGGATCAGAAAACACATTAACCACCTCCAAGGAGATGGGATCCTAGTTCCTTGCAAATCTCCATGGAGCACACCTTTGCTGCCTGTCAAAAAGGCCAAGACTGGGGAGTACCAACCCATTCAGGACTTGCGGGAAGTTAATAAATGGGTTGAAGATATCCACCCGATGTTGCTTAATCCCTATACCCTACTCTCCCTCTTGGGCCCCAAAAGAACTGTGTATACCGTCTTAGATCTCAAGGATGCATTTTTCTGCATATCTTTAGCAAGGGAATCTCAGCTCCTTTATGCTTTTGAGTGGTCCAACCCACAGGAAGGGTTCTAAGGCCAGCTCACCTGGACCAGACCTCCCCAAGGATTCAAGAATTCACCCACCATTTTTGACGAGGCCCTACATGAGGATTTGTGTAAGTACAGAATCTCCAACCCAGGAGTCACTCTGTTACAGTATGTTGATGACTTGTTAATAGCCACTGAGAACTATGAGTCATGTTTGTGGGGGGGACGAGACCTCTCTTACAGACTCTGCAGGAAAAAGCGTATCAGGTGTCAGTGAAGAAAGCACAGCTCTGTCAGAGCCATGCCACTTATCTAGGCTTTGATCTCCATGAGGGAGTGCGTTCATTGTCTGAGTCCAGGAAACAGGTGATCACCCGATACCCCCGCTCCACCACGTCCCGACAAGTGAGGGAGTTTCTTGGGATGGTGGGCTACTGTAGGCTGTGGATACCACGGTTTGTGAAGATTGCCCGATCTCTCTACGAACTGGCAAAAGGGGGGCTCACTATGGTAGAGTGGACAGCTGAGGCAGAAGGAGCATCTCGGGAATTACAGTCTTACTGAGTGCCCCAGCATTGGCCATCCCAGATGTTACCAAGCCCTTCCACTTGTATGTGGATGAAAAAGCAGGGGTGGCCAAAGCAGTTTTGACTCAGACTCTGGGGCCTTGGTAAAGGCCAGTAGCCTATCTTAGCAAAAACCTAGATCCAGTAGCAGCTGGGTTCCCCTCTTGCCTCTGCATAATTGCTGCCATGGCCCTCCTGGTCAAGGATGCAAGTAAATTGAATTCGGGCCAAAATCTCATCCTGACCACCACCCACACTATCAAGGACCTTCTCCGGACTCCACCAGACCAATGGATGACAAATGCCTGAGTGACGGGGTATCAGGCCCTCCCTCCTCCTCAACGAACCAAGAGTGACCTTCCGGCCCCCGGCGGTGCTTAATCCAGCCACGCTGCTGCCGGAGGAGCTGGCTGACCACCCACACAACTGCAGGGAGGTCCTAATCCAAGTCGCAGGAATAAGACCGGATCTCAGAGACATTCCCCTCCCAGATGCCGAGATGACTCTGTTCAGAAATGGGAGCAGCTACATGGGTCAATTGAAAGAGGTATGCAGGGGCTGCAGTGGTTTCTCCTGAGCAGGAACTCTGGACAGCAGCCCTGCCACATGGAACTTCGGCACAAAAAGTGGAACTGATTGCACTCACTAAGGCACTGCAGATGGCAAAAGGTAAAACCGCCAACATCTATCTATAGGGACAGCAGGTATGCCTTTGCTATTCTCCATATACATGGGGCTATTTATAAAGGAAGGGGCCTATTAACAGCAGAAGGAAAAGGAATTAAAAACAGAGGAGAAATATTGGCTCTCCTCCAGGCTATCTGGGACCCAAAAGAGGTGGCCGTTATGCATTGCCTGGGACACCAAAAGGGGACTAATCTGACTTCAAAAGGAAACCACTTAGCAGATCAAGCAAGCAGCCCGAGAAACAGTACAAGAACTGGTTATACTCCCGGCTCCAGCCCTACCAGAAAAACCAAACTATTCAGAAGAAGATTTAAAGTATTTACAAAAATGGGTTAAATTGGACTATGAAGGGGACTGGACTAAGACTAAAGCAGGAAAAATAATTCTTCCTCGAAGATAAGAAGTTAGTTGACCAGATACATCAGGATACTCATTTGGGGATACATAAACTCAAGGAGCTTATAGGCAAGCAGTTCCAGGTTTCTAAATTAGGGCATATGGTTCAGGATATAGACAGATGTGCTCAATGCAGGCAGTTAATGTGGGAAGAACTAAAATGGGAAGAGGGAAAAGAGAAAGAGGTAAGGAACCAGGAATTTATTGGGAAATAGATTTTACAGAAATAAAACCCAGAAAATATGGGCACAAGTATATGTTAGTTTTTGTAGATACCTTTTCAGGCTGAGTGGAGGCTTTTTCCGTCAAACATGAGATGGCAGGAGTAGTAGCCAAAAAGCTACTAGAAAAAATAATTCCTAGGTTTGGGCTGCCTCTCGGGATCGGGTCAGACAATGGCCCTGCATTTGTGAGTTCAGTCTCACAGGCATGGGCAAGGCCTACTTTAGACCAAAACAAGAAGAAGATTGATGACCTTAAAAAGGAAAATAGGGATCTTGAAAAAAACATAGCTAGTTGGGAGGAGAAGATCAGGGAAGCAAAGAAGCAAGCAGAAATGAAGAGAGAACATAAGCTTTTCCTTGCTGAAGTACATAAATTGAAAGAGAACATCTAAAAAGTGGAAGAGATTAATGAAAATTTGAAGGACACCCTTCATTGTAAACAGGCTCTCTTACAAGCTGATAGAGAAAAGAATATCAAGAATGTGGACGTGGCCCAAGATGAATTGGGGGAGCCTTGACAAGGCCATGGGGACTAACTGGAAACTACACTGTGCATACTGGCCCCAGAGTTCCAGGCAAGAGAATGGAACCAGAGAGAATGAACCAAATTCCTTTATAAAGAGACCCTGACAAAACTAATTCTGGAGACTGGTGGTGGATGGATGGCTCTCCTTCCTTTCGCTCTCCTCAGGGGACTACGTACACCCTATTTAAACAAGGTGACCCCATTTGAAATCATGTTCCGGAGACCCCCCCCAACACTCTGTCCTTGGCTACAAGAGGTTGCCCTAGCAGAAATAACGAATCAGTCTGTACTCCAGTCACTGTAGGCATTACAGTCTGTCTTAAAAAAAGTCCATGCAGGGATCCGGACTGCCCACACTGGGACATAGACGGAGGTGGAACCACATCCTTACCAACCTGGG